>NC_135979.1:23860729-25215652 GCF_053455715.1 Rhinoraja longicauda
TGTTTAAGAAGGGGAGTAGAGAGAATGCTGGAAATTACAGGCTGGTATGTCAGTGGTAGAGAAGCTATTGGAGAGGATTATGCGGGATAAGATTGACTCACATTTGAAGCAGTATGGGCTAACTAGGGACAGTCAGCATAGTCTCGGCAAACATGACTCACAGGAGGAGTATGAGATCTGATGATCTGATCAAAATCCATGAGACAGGGGAGGAAGGAGATGGGCTCCTGGACTATCCTTGCTGATTAACCCCAGGAGTGATTCAGTGCAACTGGGGTCCAAATGTAGGAGGGCAGGGCTGGGATTAGGAGTGGGCATCAACTCTGAGATGGGCTCCCATATGGAGCAGGGGAACTATCTGTGATCAGGTGGGAGAGGTGAACTTCATCACCGCCCAGGAAGATGAATTAACGTGGCTCGCTCCACACCCTCCCCCTCATTATCTGATGCTGAACGATGTCGACATACAGATTAATTGCAGCAGAGTTTGCTCCACCCCCTCAGTTCCTTCCAGCGATTGGCTGTAACTGGGTTCAGCAGGATATAAATTGCAGCAGCTTGTGCCCAGGGTATTGGACCCACCTGAGGTGAGACCGGCTTGTTGGAGGCGGACACAGTGAGTACCAGAGGAGCTGTTTGTGTGTTGCTGACACACGGGACTGGCTGCTGGTTCTGAGTTTCAATGGATTGACAAGTGAAATGAAATGAAATGAATTGGGAATTCTTTGTTTCAACAGATTGGAGACAGGATGAAGCCCTTTATTCCACTTGTGCTTGTGATGTGCATTTACCTGTCAGGATCTGACAGTGCAGGTTAGTACCTTTTCTAATGTGAGGAGTTGCTGAGTGCAAGCATCAGTCATGGTGCACCTGATGACAGAGGTACTGAGGAACATGCAGGGCAGCAGGTGACCAGATTCCATTCCCAGTCTGTGCTGAGGCAGCAGGTGTCACCTTTTGTTTTGAGATACAGTGCAGAAACAGGCCCTTCGGCCCACAGAGTCAGCACTGACCAGAGATCCCCTAATATTAACACCACCCTACACACACCAGGGAGTGTTTTACATTTTAGATATGCTGCCTGACCCGCTGAGTTATTTCAGCATTTTGTTGCTTTTGAATAAACTAGTGAATTGTTTCTTGTATCCAACTCTTAAAATGTGTTGCCCTTCCATGTGCTGGAATCTTTGCCCAATTATTTCTGGTGGTGAAGAATGACTAGTTCTCTTTCTCAGGACGGTGAGAATAAGAAGAGGTCACAGGTCGGGTGATACTAAGACAAAATGTGTTGTATTTTGGCAAACCAGAAATTAATCTTCTTCAAAACTTACCCAGGTTAGAATTTGTGCCTTTAGTCAATTGCACTTGTTCCTCTGGTGAAGAACAGCTTCCGTAGAACACACTTCTGGAACTGTTCCCACTCTGTCGATCAGGTTTAAATAAAACATTCCTTTGCATAAAACTGCTCACTAGTTACCCTGTGCTCCATCTCAGACGGCAATGTTACAATTTTAAACTGAGATTTAACAATCTAACTCTTTGCATTTTACAGAATTGGAGGGAAAATCAGCGATATTCCCAACAGCAACAGACAAGTTTCATCGAATTGGATGCATCTGATTTCTCCGACTTGACCGCCTTTACTGTCTGCCTCAGGGCAGCCTCTGAAGAGAATCGCAGTTACGCATTGTTCTCCTACGCAACAAGCTCTTCTGCCAATAGTATACTGATATGGCAACAATCTAAAACAGAATTAAGTTTTGAATTAGGAGTCCTAAAAACTAAATTTTTCATCCCAGAAATGAATTCTTTACTGAGCCACATCTGTGTGACCTGGGAGTCTCAAGGGGGTGAGATAACAGTCTGGGTCAATGGGAGAGGCAGTCACTAGAAGGTTGGTAGAAAGGGTCTGGTTGTGAAAGGGTCTGGTACGTTTATAATTGGTCAGGAGCAAGACTCAGTCGGTGGAGGTTTTGACATCAATCAATCTTTTGTCGGAGAGATGACAGATGTTGATATGTGGGATCGTGTTCTAAAACCAAATGATATTAAGTTGATCAGTCAGGGTTGTTTCACAGATGGAGGGAACATCATTGACTGGGATTCAACACCATTTACATCAGGGGGGAACGTCATTATTGTAGACAATGATGATTGTACCGTTTAGAATGTGTTGGTCTTCCATCCTCTCTAACTGAATATGACCTGGTTTTGTGATCTTTCCTCTCTACACAAAATCAGCAGTAGAAGTAGTGGTGTTGATTCTAGAATAAAGGGCCGTTTGCTTCTGGATAAGTGACAAATCAGTGTCCTTCCAGTTTCTCATCAATCTCCCTGACAGGATAATGGCTTCAAAGTCAGTACATAACAGTCTCGAACGGTTGGGCATCCCAGTTAAAAGGTGCAGCAGTGCAGAACGGTGTCCAGGGCATTTAGTGCCATCTCTCTGATACACACATGTAGACAAGAAAGTGCCAGGGACACGGGGGTGGTGGTGATGGGCAGACACGGCCTGTGGGAAAGTCCCTGTGGTGGAGGCTGATCCTGCTCTTGACTTAGATTGTGCTGATTGGAATTATTACTGTCTCTCTCTGTATTACCCTCTTGATTTCACATTGTTTGTTACACCAATGTTTGGAAAGCTCACAATGTGTTCTGTGCTTCCAGTGATTGTGATTGAACTGTAACATTGCAGTTTCATCAGCTAAATAAATGAACATCAAAACAACAAAGATCTTGTCTATGAATGACTCTGTGTGTGTCCGGTCTCCAGTTAACACTCAGTAAACTTCACTATGTTTTCATGTGATAAAATGACTGTGTGTGCGTTGGTGCCTCCTCCAACAGGATCCGACCACTGGCCACATCTTCTCATCTCCACCCCTTTCTGCAAAGACCATTCCCTCTGCAACTCACTGGTTAACTCGTCCCTTCCCACCCAAACCAACTCCTACCCAGGTACTTTCCTCAGCAACTGCAGGAGATGCAACACCTGTCCCTGTACCTCCTACCTCGACTCCATGCAAGGACCCCAAGTTTTTTCAGGTGAGGCAGAAGTTCACTTGTACCTCCTCCAACCTCATCTATGTATCTGCTGTTCCAGGTGTGGACTCCTATATAGTGGTGAGACCAAGTGCATGCTCCTCGATCATTTTGCTAAACACCTCTGCTCAGTCCACCTAAACCTACCTGATCTCCTGGTTGCTAAACACTTTAACTCCCCCTCCCATTCCCACACTGTTCTTTCTGTCCTGGGCCTCCTTCATTCTCAGAGTGAGACCCAGCGCAAATTGGAGGAACATCACCTCACAATTTGCTTGGGCATCTTGCACCCCAGTGGTATGAACATTGACTTCTCTAACTTCAAATAATCATTGCTTTCCCTCTCTCTCCATTCCTCCCCTTCTTTGGTCTCAGACCAATCTGACAGTACCTGATTACATTTAATCTCTGTTTGCTTTGTTGTTACCTTCTCCTAGTTATCAATGATCTATTCTACATTTTCCTTAATCTCCATCCCCTTTGATGTCTTGTTCTCACACCTTACACTTCCTTTTAGACAATAAACAATAGGTGCAGGAGTAGGCCCTTTGGCCCCTTGAGTCAGCACCGCCATTCACCATGATCATGGCTGATCATTCACAATCAGTACCCCGTTCCTGCCTTCACCCCGTATCCCTTGACTCTGCTATCATTAAGAGCTCTAACTAGCTCTCTCTTGAAAGCATTCAGGGAATTGGCCTCCACTGCCTTCTGAGGCAGAGAGTTCCACAGCTTCACAACTCTCTGAGTGAAAACGTTTTTCCTCATCTCCGTTCCAAATGGCCTACCGCTTATTTTTAAACTATAGCCCCCGGTTCGGGACTCCCCCAACATCGGGAACATGTTTCCTGCATGTCCAATCCCTTAATAATCTTATATGTTTCAATAAGATCCCCTCTCATGCTTCTAAATTCCAGTAGGAAAATAACTGCAGATGGTGGTACAAATCAAAGGTATGACAAAATGCTGGAGTAACTCAGCAGGTCAGGCAGCATCTAGGAGAGGAATGGGTGACGTTTTGGGTCGAGACCCTTTTCAGACACGTTTCAGGTCGAGACCCTTCTTCAGACCTGTCTGAAGAAGGGTCTCGACCCGAAACGTCACCCATTCCTTCTAAATTCCAGAGCATACAAGCCCAGTCGCTCCAGTCTTTCAACATACGACAGTCCCGCCATTCCGGGAATTAACTCATGAACCTATACTGCATTCCCTCAATAGTAGGAATGTCCTTCAAATTTGGAGACCAAAACTGCACACAACACTCCTGGTGTAGTCTCACTAGGGCCCTGTACAACTGCAAATGGACCTTTTTGCTCCTATACTCAACTCCTCTTGTTATGAAGGTCAACATTCCATGACCTTCTTCTTCACTGCCTGCTGTACCTGCATGCTTACTTTCAGTGACAGATGAACTAGGCCACCCAGATCTCGTGGTACTCCCCCTTTTCCTAACTTGACACCATTCAGATAATAACCTGCCTTCTTGTTCTTACCGCCAAACTGGATAACTTCACATTTATCCACATTAATCTGCATCCGCCATGCATCTGTCCACTCACACAAGCTGTCCAAGTCACCCTGCATCCTCGTAGCATCCTCCTCACACTTCACACTGCCACCCAGCTTTGTGTCATCTGCAAATTTGCTAATGTTACTTTTAATCCCTTCATCTAAGTCATTAATATATATTGTAATTAGATGCGGTCCCAGCACCGAGCCTTGCGCTACCCCACTAGTCACTGCCTGTCATTCTGAAAGGGACCCATTTATCCCCACTCTTTGTTTCCTTTCTATCCACGTCAGTACTCTAGCCCCAATGCCATGTGCTCTAATTTTGCCCACTAATCTCCTATGTGGGACCTTATCGAAGGCCTTCTGAAAGTCCAGGTATACTACATCCACTGGCTCTCCCTTGTCCATTTTCCTAGTTACATCCTCAAAAAATTCCAGAAGATTAGTCAAGCATGAGTTCTACTTCGTAAATCCGTACTGACTTGGAACGATCCTGTTACTGCTATCCAAATGTTCCGCAATTTTTTCTTTTATAATTGACTCCAGCATCTTCCCCACCACCGATGTCACGCAAACTGGTCTATAATTTCTTGTTTTCTCTCTCCCTCCTTTCTTAAAAAGTGGGATAACATTAGCGACCCTCCAATCCATAGGAACTGATCCTGAATCTATAGAACATTGGAAAATGATCACAAAAACGTCTGCGTGATTTCAAACGCTGAGGTAGCAAAGTGTGGTCACGTAGGGGGTTTCTTTCAGTTCATGTATATCTCTGTATCTTCTCCCTCCCCTGACTCTCAGTCTGATGAAGGGTCTCCATCTGAACCATTCCCCATTCCTTCTCTCCTGGGATGCTGCCTGTCCCACTGAGTTACTCTAGCACTGGATGTCTATCTTCAGTTTAAACCAGCATTTGCAGTTCCTTCCTACACAATGATAGAAGGTGTGGAAGATATTAATTTAGAGGGAAATTAATGAAAAATGAAAAGCGGAGCCTTCGCAGATTTGCTTTGAGATTTTATTGCATCATATCATGGAGAGATGGCGGCAGTAAACTGCCTACCAGTTCTCTGACTGCACAGCAGAATTAGCCGACAGATGTACTGTGCAGTAAACAACTTTTGGTTTTTTTTAGATACTACTCTACGTAAATATTCTATCTACTACATGGGTACCAATTATTTCATTAGTCATAACATACTTTTTGTTTATGTTGTGTAGGAAAATAACTGCAGATGCTGGTACAAATCGAAGGTATCACAAAATGCTGGAGTAACTCAGCAGGTCAGGCAGCATCTTGGAGAGAAGGAATGGGTGACGTTTCAGGTAGAGACCCTGCAGACTTTTGTTTATGTTGCATACAGTGTGTGATGTGGAAGCAGAATTCACAGATACTTGTAGAATCTGACAGAGACCGCGACGAGAACGCTCCTGCTATGGCACCCTACACGACCTGAAAGACGTGACTACCCTTTGCTACCTCAGTGTTTGAAACCACGCAGACGTTTCCACTCTTCTCTCCATCCCCTGGACTGCAGTGCATCGTCCAGAAGACTCAAACTCTGGGAAGAGAGACTAGCGAAATCTCCGGAAGACATTCACATGGCAATCGATCCCTCTGAGAAACCCCCACCAGGTTCTGACCAACCGTGGATAACCTGGCGCAGTCTCAACGGACTGCGGACAGGCTTGGGGAGGAGCAAATGGAACATGCTGAAGTGGGAATATACTGAAGATGCGGCAGACTGCGAGTGCAGACGGGGCCTCCAGACTATGGAACATCCCCTGAGCTGTGACATGCTGCGTGACACACGCACTGTAAAGGATCTTGCACAGGCCAATGACGTGGCACTAAAATTTGCTCGCTATTGGCAAACAGTTGTGTGATGACACGAATAAATAAATGTTGTTCATGCTCATCTTTTTCAACAACAAATGGTTAATACAAATCAAACACAATACATGGGCATCTTGACATTATTCTATCTCACCTTTTAGGCCACCATCCCCTGTCCGAGCCAATCATAAGCCGCCCAATTACAGTAACATTTCCATGCCACTAGCGGTAGGGGACGTGGGTGGTCTACTGTAACTTCTCACAGAAGTGAAAACAAGCTTCCTTATCTCCTCCACTATTTCATGTTTACATTTACCATCCACCCTTCAAAACATTTCCAGACAAGAGGTAATACATCTAATCTTACTTTACCGATTCCCACGAACCTCTTCTGCACCTGGTCAACGAGCGATGCCAATTGTCACATCCAAGCACCATTTCGTTATCTTATTCAATTCCAATCAAAATTAAGTAAGGAAGGATATTAATTTTTCTTCCACAGTTCCCTCCTTGTTGATCTTTATGATCAACACTTATAGTAAGAAAGGATATTAATATTTTCTCTCATTAATCAGTTGCAACAATGGAGGCATACATGTCCGATTATAATTTTGGTTGGAATTCATCCTTGAGCTCGCAAAGGGATACCTCCTTCTGCATGCAAAGGGATCTGGGGACAAGCCCAACATTCTAATCAGATAAGGAAGCTTGATTTGCTAACAGCTGCGATTTCACTGTGTTCTGTGTGAAAGTTGTTCGTTTGAATTTCATACTCCAACTTCTACCTTCCTCCTGTTTCTTGTAACTATCTAGACGCCTCACTTCACCCTCATATCCTCTCTGATCCCATATAATGTTAGTATATTCGTAAGTATTTAATACAACAAAGAGAGTTAATAATGAATATTTCTACATTTTGACACTTTTTTATCACTACAAAATGTTTTACGGCTCTTGGGTTTCCTGCTCCTCAAGGGTTCCGTCAGAGTGATGCAGTTCACATCTGGTGGCATGTACCTAATCGGGTTTTTCTTTTCTTTTACTTTTACTGCTGTTCGCATTGTTTGCAGCACCGAATATGGTCCTTTCCATCTTGGAGAGAAGAATCTTTGTTCATTGCTCACACATAAACCTGATCTCCTGGTTTAAACGGGTGCATATTCCCATCTGGAGAACATATCAACTATGACCAGAATGTACTTAAAACCATTTGCTGCGGGCATATGTACAAAATCAAATTGCAAATTCTCAAAAGGCATTTCAGGTTGTGGTAGGTGATCACATTTTGCAGGCGTCTTCCCTCTGTTGTTTTCTTGACTCACCAGACACGTTCTTGCAACTTTATCAATTATGACTGATATACCTGGTGCATACCATTGCTGGGACAATGTGTGTGCTATGCCCCCTTTTCCCACGTGAGCCTGTCCATGAGCTAGGCGAGACAGGGGTAAAAATAAGTTCCTGGGGCAAACTACCCGACCAATGGGGTCTTGATAACACCCTGCTTTGCTCCAGGAATTCTTTTCCTGTGCATCCTGTAACTGGGGTACATCAATGCTAACTGGGAGCTTTCTTTGTGCTGCAGACTTAATTTTAGCCGCTTATATTTGTGAGGGCTGTCTGAGGGCAATCTGTGTGGTTACATAATCAGTTGACCTGTTTCCCTTTGATACATCATCTGATGATGTATGAGCTTCGCATTTAATAACTGCAATTTGCTGTGGCAATAGGATATCATCTAATAAATTTAAGACCAGCTTATCATGCATAATAGTCTTTCCTGTTGATGTAGGGGGGAGTAGGGGGGGGGGGAAGAAAGGGTTGACAAATTGGGAATATGAAGATGGAGTTAAAGGGGAAGCGAATACAGGAGAAATTGCAAAGGACTCTCGAATAAATGGGAAGGGAAGTTCTAGAAGGGATAAGAGAGTAGGGTCAGGGCCAATTGTGACTGGTGTGAGAGGGGAGGTGAATACCAAAGTTAAAGTGTTGTATTTAAATGCACGAAGTATAAAAAAGAAAGTGGACGAGCTTGAGGCTCAGTTTGACATTGGCAAGTATGATGTTGTGGGAATCACTGAGACATGGCTACAAGAGAACCAGGGCTGGGAACTGATTATATGGGGTACACAACATATAGAAAAGACAGACAGGTGGGGAGAGGGGGCGGGGTCTCTCTGTTCGTAAGGAATGATATTCACTCCCTTGCAAGGGGTGACATAGAATCAGGAGATGTAGAATCAGTATGGATAGAAATGAGGAACTGTAAGGGTAAAAAGACCCTAATGGGAGTCATCTACAGGCCCCCAAACAGTAGCCTCGACATATGGTGCAAGTTGAATCAGGAGCTAAAATTGGCATGTCGCAAATGTAATGCTACGGTGGTTGTGGGAGATATCAACATGCATGCAGACTGGGAAAATCAGGTTGGTAATGGACCCCAGGAAAGAGAGTTTGTGGAGTGCCTCCGAGATGGATTCTTAGAACAGCTTGTACTGGAGCCTACCAGGGAGAAGGCAATTCTGAATTTAGTGTTGTGTAATGAACGTGATCTGATAAGGGGACTCGAAGTAAAAGAGCCATTAGGAGGCAGTGACCACAATATGATAAGTTTTACTCTACAAATGGAGAGGGAGAAGGGAAACCAGAAGTGTCAGTATTACAGTATAGCAAAGGGGATTACAGAGGCATGAGCTGGCCAAAATTGACTGGAAGGAGGCCCTAGCAGGGAAGACGGTGGAACAGCAATGGCAGGCATTCCTGGGAATAAGGCAGAAGTTGCAAGATCAAGTTATCCCAAAGAGGAGGTAAGAGGCACCCGTAGCTGACAAGGGAAGTCAAGGATAGCATAAAAATAAAAGAGAAGAAGTATAACATAGCAAAGAAGGGTGGGAAGCCAAAGGATTGGGACTCTTTCAAAGAGCAACAGAAGATAACTAAAAATGCAATACGGGGAGAAAAGATGAGGTACGAGGGTAAACTAGCCAATAATATAATGGAGAATAGTAAAAGCTTTTTTAGGTATGTGAAGAGCAAAAAAAAGTCAAGGCATATGTGGGTCCCTTGAAGTCAGAAGCAGGGGAATTTATTATGGGGAACAAGGAAATGGCAGATGAGTTGAACCGATACTTTGGATATGTCTTCACTAAGGAAGATACAAACAATCTCCCAGATGTTCTAGTGGCCAGAGATCCTAGGGTGATGGAGGAAATCCATATTAGGCAGGAAAAAATTTGGGTAGACTGATGGGACTGAAGGCTGATAAATCCCCAGGGTCTGATGGTCTGCAACCCAGGGTACTTAAGGAGGTGGCTCTAGAAATTGTGGACGCATTGGTGATCATTTTCCAATGTTCTATAGATTCAGGGTCATTTGCTGTGGATTGGAGGGTAGCTAATGTTATCCCACTTTTTAAGAAAGGAGGGAGAGAGAAAACAGGAAATTACAGAGTAGTTAGTCTGACATCAGTAGTGGGGAAGATGCTGGAGTCAATTATAAAAGACGAAATTGCGGAGCATTTGGATAGCAGTAACAGGATCGTTCCGAGTCAGCATGGATTTACGAAGGGGAAATCATACTTGACTAATCTTCTGGATTTTTTTGAGGATGTAACTAGGAAAATTGACAGGGGAGAGCCGGTGGATGTGGTGTACCTCGACTTTCAGAAAGCCTTCGACAAGATCCCACATAGGAGATCGGTGGGCAAAATTAGAGCACATGGTATTGGAGGTATTGTACTGACATGGATAGAAAATTGGTTGACAGACAGAAAGCAAAGAGTGGGGATAAATGGTTCCCTTTCAGAATAGCAGCCGGTGACTACTAGGGTACCGCAAGGCTCGGTGCTGGGACCGCAGCTATTTATAATATACATCAATGACTTGGATGATGGGATTAAAAGTACCATTTGCCGATGATACAAAGCTAGGTGGCAGTGTGAACTGTGAGGAAGATGCTATGAGGTTGTAGGATGACTTGGATAGGTTGTGCGAGTGGGCGGATGCATGGCAGATGCAGTTTAATGTGGATAAGTGTGAGGTTATCCACTTTGGTGGTAAGAATAGGAACCCAGATTATTATCTGAATGGTGTCAAGTTAGGAAAAGGGAATGTACAACGAGATCTGGGTGTCCTAGTGCATGTCACTGAAAGGAATCATGCAGGTAGAGGAGGCAGTGAAGAAAGCCAATGGAATGTTGGCCTTCATAACAAGAGGAGTTGAGTACAGGCGCAAAAAGGGTCCTTCTGCAGTTGTACAGGGCCCTAGTGAGACCGCACCTGGAGTACTGTGTGCAGTTTTGGTCTCCAAATTTGAGGAAGGATATTCTTGCTATTGGGGGCGTGCAGCATAGGTTTACTAGGATAATTCCCTGAATGGCGGGACTGTCATATGTTGAAAGACTGGAGCGACTAGGCTTGTATACACTGGAATTTAGAAGGATGAGAGGGGATCTTATCAAAACGTATAAGATTATTAAGGGGTTGGACACGTTAGAGGCAGGAAACATGTTCCCAATGTTGGGGGAGTCCAGAACCAGGGGCCACAGTTTAAGAATAAGGGGTTGGCCATTGAGAACGGAGATGAGGAAAAACGTTTTCAGTCAGAGTTGTGAATCTGTGGAATTCTCTGCCTCAGAAGGCAGTGGAGGCCAATTCTCTGAATGCATTCAGGAGAGAGCTAGATAGAGCTCTTAAGGATAGCGGAGTCAGGGGGGTATGGGGAGAAGGCAGGAATGGGGTAACTGATTGAGAATGATCACCCATGATCACATTGAATGGCGGTGCTGGTTCGAAGTGCCGAATGGACTACTCCTGCACCTATTGTCTATTGTAATGAATCCTCTATTTTTCCATAGCTGCCCAAAGTCATGTCCAACCCCAAAAGCATAGCGAGAATTGGTGTAGATATTAGCACTTTTATCTTTTGCCAATATGCAGGCAAGAGTCAGGGCATACGGCTGAGCTGCCTGAGTGGACGTTCCGGATGGTAAACATATGACTCCAGCACTTGGTGTGACCACCGCATCTCCAGCTAATAATCTGTCATCACTAGGTCAGTGCGAAGAGCCATCAGTAAATAAGACCACATCAGGATTATCAGTCGGGTGACTCTAAGTCCAGCCTGTTTGCGAGCTGCAGCGGCAACAGCTACGATGATAGAAAAATCAATCCCCATCGTTCTTGATCACCCATGTGTAGTGACTGCTCCTCAAGCTGTGATGTTATTATTGAACTCAGCAGCTACACAGCATTTCACAGCCGCTTTCACAGTGGCTTCTACAAGCAATAGGCCATCATGGTCACATCCTTCTTCTGGCAGTGGTACAAAGGTAGCTGGGTTTAGAGCAGGTGATTACTGATAAGTATAGTTCGGATGTGATAAAAGGATAAATTCATATCCTGCTCTTCTAGCGGCTGTGAAATGCTGTGTGGCTGCTGAGTTCAATAATAACATAACGGCTTGAGGAACAGTCACTACACACGGGTGATCAAGAACGATGGGGATTGATTTTTCGATCATCGAAGCTGTTGCCTTTACTACAGCTGGTAAAGCCACGGAATAATAGGCTACCCGTCTTTTTCCCCCTCCATGTTCTTGAGCCAGGACCCCTTTGATTCATTTACATAAAGTTGAAAGGACTTTTTATAATTCGGCTACCCCAGTGCCGGATCAGTAACCAGTGTTCTTTAAGGGCCTGTCCCACTTAGGCGATTAAGGCGACTGCAGGTGACTAGGCTGTCGCCGACAGTTCACCGGGGTGTCGTGGGCATGATCGTGAGGAGTCTTCAAAGAATCGTAGTGGATCTCGGCGCGTCGCCGAGAAATCAACCGGTATGAAAATTCTCGGCGACAGCTGGCTTGTCGCCAGGTACCGTTGCTTATTGCGGGCGCTGTCGCATGTTGTCCTCGGGATCACATTGAATGGTGGTGCTAGCTCGAAGGGCCGAACGGCCTACTCCTGCACCTATTGTATATAATAGCCAAAAACTGGAGCTGCTAAGTCTGAAATATAACTGACTTCTAAACCTACTGTCTGAAGGGCTCCATTTTTATTTAAAAACAAGTGGACTTGTTGGGTCCAAACTTCTCCTGCATTGGTGCAGCACCTCGTCCTCCCATCCCCGTCACCTCTTCCCCATCCCTCCCTCCCCATCCCCCGCTCCTCTCTCCCTCCTCTCCTGGTCAGGCAGGGAGTGCGCCCGTGCAGACAAGGGGGGGGGGGGGGGGCAGAGAAGGCCCTGACTTGGCTGCGATCGGCAGGGACGACCATCTTGTGGAGCGCATTTATTAAAGTTTATTACGTAAATTATTTATTATGTAAATTGTTTTTAAAAAGCAACGAAACTGGTCTGAAGGGTCTCGACATAAAACACCAATTCCTTCTCTCCAGAGATCCTGACTGTCCCACGTTATTTGTGTCTATCTTCAGTTTAAACCAGCGTCTGCAGTTCCTTCCTATACATAGAAATTAATCTGCATCTATTTCTCCCCCCTCCATCCACCTATATTCCTACCTCTGGCTTCATAATTCTCACTTCTTCTATCCTTACCTTGTTTCTTAATCTCATAATGGCTTCTTTGACTTTCATTGGCACAACTTTGGTCCTCATGTTGATAAACAGCAATCAAAGTTTTCAAAGATGATGGAAAGACTGGAGGAAAGACTAGGTGCTGAGCGCTCTTATACCTGCATTAAGGAGGCATTTAAACACACCTGAGCAATTACCAACACCTGTGAAGCCATGTGTCCCAAACATTATGGTGCCCTGAAATGGGGAGGATTATGTATAAACACAGCTGTAATTTCTACATGGTGAAACCAAAATGTATAAAAATACCCTTTAATAAAATCTGACAATGTGCACTTTAACCACATGTAATTTTTTATATTACAAATCTTAAATTGTGGAGTACCGAGGCAAATAAATAAATGATGGGTCTTTGTCCTAAACATTATGGAGGGCACTCGCTATATGTCGATTTACCTACTCTGGGCAAGACTGTGCATCTATCCAATTTATTTCTCATGATTTTACATGATCATATAGATGTTCCAAATATCTTCGATAAACCATCAGGACACAAAGTGCTGGAGTAATTCAGTGGGTCAGGCAGCATCTCTGGAGAACACGGATAGGTGATGTTTCAGGTTGAGACCATTGAAAGGATAAGAAATATTTCCCCCCAAATTTACTACATTAAGCATTATGCTCAAATATGGTCAGTGTTATTGGCGGCACCATGTTAGGACATTAACAAAACATTTTTTGTACCTTTTCACCCTGTAACTAATGTCAATGAAACTACATCACAATGAAGCTGTTACTCAAGCAATAAATAGCAGCAAAAGCTCAACTTTCTGTGCTCAGACACATGAAGTGTCTCACCGAGAAACATCGCCTGGCCATTTCCTCTAGATGCTGCTGCCTGACTCGCTGTTCCTTCATCACGTTGGCTTTTGCCGAGGATTCCAGCACTTGCATTCTCTTGCCAGCCATATTATTCTGGGTCTTATAAAGCAAGACAATGATATTATTAATTTGGCTTCTATTCATGATGATGTGGGGGAGATTCAGTCATACTGGCAACCTTTCCCACTCTGTCCAGAAAATGCCATGCGGACAAGAGGGCCATTGTGAAGGTGAATCAAGCTCTCCGAATGACGTGTGGACAGAGCAGGCTGGTCCAAGCACTGTACAGCTGCACACCTCTCCAAAGGTAGTGCTCAATCAATTGGACATTGGAGAATTAGCTGAGACGAGGCAAGAATATCGGAAAGAATGGAGGAACTGCTCAAGGAGGAGGTGGAATAAGGAAATTACAAAATAAAATTGCAGCCAATAAGACTCGACTTACAGTTTCTCTCACAGGAAATCTGTGACACCATTAGCACCTGAATGCAAGGACGTAAGACGGTGGGTAGGAGTGATGAACTGGAGACGTCATCAGATGCCTCGTTGGAGACTTTCCTTGGTTCCGTTATATTCAAACATACTGCATTCTTTCATCAATCCAAAACAGGAAAGTAAACAAAAATCAGTTACAAAGATATTTAGGGAGCTCTGGTAGTGGGACCGAGAACACACTGCTCGTGACAAGCAAAGGAAGTGTTTCATCAGGCGACTTTTTATTGACTCAGCATAGTTTTTCCATACCTAACTATTCCGAGTGTAAAGACGGATTCAGAAATACCCCCAAAACAAAGTCTCGAAATGAAAATCTCTTCAGTGTCAGCACCCAGAGACCTGGCTTCTTTTACAGCATCGTGCATAAAAGTGACAGAAGCTGGCATTTCCATCATGATTTTTAGTAATACCTTGTAATATTTTATGTAGCCATGTTTTTTTTAAAACAGAAAACTACTGTTTGATAATAAAGGGTTTTATCGTGTTTATGTTGGTGGATGTGGAGTTTTTTGTTGGTTACAGACCTTTTTCTAATCAATGGGACCAGTTTCTAATGAACAATGTATTTTAGAACAAGGTCCATTTTACTAGCACTTTTGAATTCTGGAAAGTCAGGAAGTAGGCCACTACATATTTATATGGCTGCTTAAGTTGCAGTTATGGTCAATGTGACATCCCAGGGTGGTTATGGTGGGAGATTGTGATCAAATACACCAAATGTCAAGACAAAATACAATAGGTGCAGGAGTAGGCCATTTAGCCCTTCGAGCCAGCACCACCATTCAATGTGATCAAGGCTGATCATTCTCAATCAGTACCCCATTCCTGCCTTCTCCCCGTACCCCCTGACTCCGCTATCCTTAAGAGCTCTATCTAGCTCTCTCTTGAATGCATTCAGACTTGGCCTCCACTGCCTTCTGAGGCAGTGAATTCCACAGATTTACAACTCTGACTGAAAAAGTTTTTCCTCATCTCTGTTCTAAATGGCCCACCCCTTATTCTTAAACTGTGGCCCCTGGTTCTGGACTCCCCCAACATTGAGAACGTTTCTAAATGTCCAACCCCTTAATAAACTTGTTTCGATAAGATCACTAGATGGTTCGACTTTCACTTGATGACCATTGCTGCACATCCAAGTTGCAAATGGAATTGAATCAATGATGGTAGTTACTGGAAGAGAAACTGAAGAACTTTTGCAGCAGGGTGCCAGTTCCAATAACCATTTTCCTTTGGAAAATGCGGCTGCAACCAATGGATGCTTACCAACTTGTTTTACAAGGGTTCCTGATGTTGCATTCCACTGCCTTGACATTCAGAGTGGTCACTGTCATTCCTAGAATTGGTCCATGTTTAGAGCAAGGCTGTCTGGAGGATTAAATGCTCCTGATAAAACCCCAGCTTGCACCTCTGCTCTGCTTGATGACACCCCTCAACAACTTTCTCTATCACTTGCTATTGAAGAGGTAGTTATTAGTCCCACTGAATTTCTTCAGTGACTTAGATATCTTTGGGCCTAATGGCAGGTAGAGTCTGGTGTTGTAGTTGTATTGGAACTGCTTGTCTGGAGGAATGGAGAAGCATGCTGCCTCAATCTTTGCCATAGTCAGTGCTCCCAGTGATTTCTTGCCACCATGTTGAGTAAATAGAAATGGCTAAAATCTGTTTGTGATGGCAAGAAGCAAAATAGATCTTGTCACTCTGAGAATGCTGAGCAATTGTTGTACTTAAAGCCTTTAAATGTTTACATGAATGTTGAGAATTGCCATGTTCTTGAAGCTACCTAGTATTTATCTCCATCATTTCTCCTGCCTTACTGAGAATGTTTCATGACCTTCATTGTCTGCATTTGTTCAACCTCAAAATATCAAATAAAGAAGTCTTCAATTGAAACATGTCACCACATCACCCTTGAAGTACAATCAA
The DNA here is from genome assembly GCF_053455715.1 of Rhinoraja longicauda. Lineage (NCBI taxonomy): Eukaryota > Metazoa > Chordata > Chondrichthyes > Rajiformes > Arhynchobatidae > Rhinoraja > Rhinoraja longicauda. Next base: position 23,876,951 of record NC_135979.1, read on the forward strand.
CTTTGGAATGAATCCTGGATGTGATCCTGGATACCAATTTGGAGCAACTGAAAATAGTCAGGGTATGAGTCAAGAATAAAGGTGCAGTGCTGTGACAGAGCCTGGGTAAGATTAAAAAATAAACAATGGTTAGTAAATAAAATGAGGAAATATGCAATTGCAGCAATATTTATAATGTGCATTTATAAAACACAATGTACCCAAGCTCTCCAAAGTTTATACATAGTAAAACAAAACATATACTGTGCTCACAGATCTATCTGGAGATTAAATCGGAAACTGCCCAACCATGAATGTACTCTAGTGAACAAAAATGTTGATAGCGCAGGGAAACACTTGACAGAAGGTTAATGTGTCTTCAAAGTTGAAATGTGTTGCAGCATGGGCAGGAAACTGATTACCAAGCAATGCTTGCCATTCAAGGATGTAACTAGGAAAATTGACAGGGGAGAGCCGGTGGATGTGGTGTACCTCGACTTTCAGAAAGCCTTCGACAAGATCCCACATAGGAGATTGGTGGGCAAAATTAGAGCACATGGTATTGGAGGTAGGGTACTGACATGGATAGAAAGTTGGTTGACAGACAGAAAGCAAAGAATGGGGATAAATAGGTCCCTTTCAGAATGGCAGGCAGTGACTAGTGGGGTACCGCAAGGCTCGGTGTTGGGACCGCAGCTATTTACAATATACATCAATGACTTGGATGAAGTGATTAAAAGTACCATTAGCAAATTTGCCGATGATACAAAGCTAGGTGGCAGTGTGAACTGTGAGGAAGATGCTATGAGGTTGCAGGGTGACTTGGACAGGTTGTGTGAGTGGGCAGATGCATGGCAGATGCAGTTTAATGTAGATAAGTGTGAGGTTATCCACTTTGGTGGTAAGAATAGGAAGGCAGATTATTATCTGAATGGTGTCAAGTTAGGAAAAGGGGACGTACAACGTGATCTGGGTGTCTTAGTGCATCAGTCACTGAAAGGAAGCATGCAGGTACAGCAGGCAATGAAGAAAGCCAATGGAATGTTGGCCTTCATAACAAGAGGAGTTGAGTATAGGAGCAAAGAGGTCCTTCTGCAGTTGTACAGGGCCCTAGTGAGACCGCACCTGGAGTACTGTGTGCAGTTTTGGTCTCCAAATTTGAGGAAGGGTATTCTTGCTATTGAGGGCGTGCAGCGTAGGTTTACTAGGTTAATTCCCGGAATGGCAGGACTGTCATATGTTGAAAGACTGGAGCGACTAGGTTTGTATACACTGGAATTTAGAAGGATGAGAGGGGATCTTATCGAAACGTATAAAATTATTAAGGGGTTGGACACGTTAGAGGCAGGAAACATGTTCCCAATGTTGGGGGAGTCAAGAACCAGGGGCCACAGTTTAAGAATAAGGGGTAGGCCATTTAGAACAGAGATGAGGAAAAACTTTTTTAGTCAGAGAGTTGTGAATCTGTGGAATTCTCTGCCTCAGAGGGCAGTGGAGGCCAATTCTCTGAATACATTCAAGAGAGAGCTAGATAGAGCTCTTAAGGATAGCGGAGTCAGGGGGTATGGGGAGAAGGCAGGAACGGGGTACTGATTGAGAATGATCAGCCATGATCACATTGAATGGCGGTGCTGGCTCGAAGGGCCGAATGGCCGTTTCCTGCACCTATTTTCCATTGTCTATTGTCTAAGGCCTTCACACTCTCTCTCTCTCTCTCTTAGAAAACCCAGATTGTGGCATTAAGTTGAGACCATGGTCTCAATTCAAGTTATCAAATCAAATTTCAGACACAAGGTTTACTGAAACAAGGGACACTTAAGGAATATAAATGGAAGTGGGAAATTAATGTGGACTATTGCAAGGAAACAAAAATGAAACTAGAAAGCAAATTTTATAATGGTTTGGGTATTAGAAAAAGAGCATAAAGCAATATCACTTACAAAATTCCAGGAAAAATAAAATGTTTTCACATTGCATTCCACATTGGCCAAGAACATGGTGCAACCAGATGGGATTGTAGTTTGCATTTCTCCTGAACAGTTGCCCTAAATGCTAGGTTTCAGGCAGGGCCTCCATTAAATGACCCCCCCACTCCTCCCCCAACCCAAAGTTCACTTAATTTACATTTCAGTAGCTAAACTAAATTCATGTATCATGTACACCCTGGTATAAAGGAAGCTTTCCACAGTAACCCATTGAATGAATGAATTGATTTCATTTAGGAATGTCCTGGCAACAATTCCAGACATGAATCACATTACTTAGCTCAAAATGCCACATGGATGCATTGTTGCAGACATTTACAGCATAATCAATAAACGTTGGGAGCATCAAACAATTCTTGTGGAACGTTAGAAGAAATTACTTCTTGCTTGTGCATAAAATTCCAGAACGAGTGAGGTGGGTCCGACATCACTGGACATAGAGTGATACAGTATGGAAACAGGCCCTTCGGCCCAACTCACCCACACCGGCGAACAATGTCCCAGCTACACGTGTCCCACTTGCCTGCGCTTGGTCCACATCCCTCCAAACCTGTCCTATCCATGTACCCATCTAACTTTTTCTTAAACAATGGGATAGTCCAAGCCTCAACTACCTCCTTTGGCAGCTTGTTCCAAAAACCCACCACCCTTTGTGTGAAAAAGTTACCTCTCGGATTCCTATTAAATCTTTTCGCCTTCACCTTGAACCTTTGTCCTCTGGACCTCGATTCCCGTACTCTGGGCAAAAGACTGGATCTGCCCGATCTATTCCTCTCACGATTTTATACACCTCTATAAGGTCTCCCCTCATCCTCCTGTGCTCCATGGAATAAAGACCCTGCCTACTCAACCTCTCCCGATAGCTCACACCCTCTAGTCCTGGCAACATTCTCATAAATCTTCTCTGAACCCTTTCAACCGTGACAATATCTTTCCTATAACATGGTGCCCAGAACTGAACACAATATTCTAAATACGGTCTTACCAACGTCTTATACAACTGCAACATGACCTCCCAACTTCTATACTGAATACTCTGACTGATGATGACCAAAGTGCCAATAGCCTTTTTGACCACCTTATCTACCTGCGACTCGACCTTCAAGGAACCACACACCTGTACTCCTAGATCCCTCTACTCTACAACACAACCCAGAGGCCTACATTTACTGTGTAGATCCTGCCCTTGTTCGACGTTCCAAAATGCAACACCTCACACTTCTCTGTATTAAATTCCATAGGTGGAATTAATCATTCGACTCGCTTTCACCCAGGCTCACCTCAAAGTACAAGCCACAAATTTTCCCAAAGAGCCAAAATTAAACAAACTCCTTCCTATAGGTGTTATTAGCAGCTCAGCCTCGGATATTTAAAGTTGGTCAATTTTCCATGTACCCATGCAGATTTTGGAATGCAGAATTTGTTTTCTCAATAATCCTTTTAATAGTATACTAGACCAAGTGGACCCGTTGGGCCCATTCCTCGTAGAGGGGGGACAGGGAAGGGGAGAGGGTATGATTGAGTGAGGCCTGGACCCAAAGCCTCTCGTATTGTAGCACCCTCAACCCCCCCACTTATCCCCCCCTCCTCCCCCTACTAACCCACTCCATCCCCCCTAGCCACCCCCAATTGCCCCTCCCCTGCCCCCACCCGGGAACGCGCGGGGATGGAGTGGCTGAGTGTTAAACCAATGCAGTAGAGGTTTGGGGGAGTTTCAAAGGGGGTTCAGGGAGGATGAATTGGGTGAATGGAGGGTGGAAGAAAGGGGGGGGATAATGGGGCTGGGGATGGAGTGGGTGAGAAGAGGATATGGGGGTGGGTTGTGGGATGATAAGTGGAGTTGAGGGGGTGTGGATGGAGTGGGTGAGTGGGGCTCTAAAAAAAAACCTGAAACCAATTTAAGTTAATGCAGCACAGGTTTGGGGGAGTTTTAACGGGGATTAAGGGGGGAATGGAGTGCGTGAGTGGGGCTCTGAAGAAAAATCCCAAACACAATTTCAGTTAATGCAGGAGAGGTTTGGGGAGTTGAGGTGGGAATGGAGGGGGGTTGAGGTGGGAATGGAGGGGGGTTGAGGTGGGAATGGAGGGGGGTTGAGGTGGGAATGGAGGGGGGTTGAGGTGGGAATGGAGTGCGCTCCCCCTCCTCCTCCCCCTCCTCTCGTCCTCCTACCCCCCTCCTCCCCTCACCCGCTCCATCCCCCCTCAGCACTGCCGCCCATCCCCCCCTCTCCTCCTCCTCCCCCCCATCACCCACTCCATCCCCCCTCAGCACTGCCGTCAGTCGGGCGGGTGCCCCCCCTCACCCAGTCCATCCCCCCTCTCCTCCTCCTCCTCCTCCTCCCCCCCTTCACCCACCATCCCCCGTCACCACTGTTGTCAGTCGGGCGGGTGCCTCCCCCTCTCGGAGCGGGAGGGGCGACTACACCTCCCGGCGGTCAGCGCGGCCCGATCTGAGGAATGGCAGGCCCGAGGCATGCCGGGACGGGCGGCTGTGCTCCGGGCGGGAGGGAGGGAGCGCATCAGTTAAATGTCCGCAGGGGGGTGGGAAGCGCATAGTTAACGGTCGGGGGGGGGGGGGGGGAAACGCATAGTTAAAGATCTGGGGGGGGGGGGGCATCAGTTGAAGGTCGGGGGGGGGGGGGAAAGAGAGGATAGTGCATAGTTAAAGGTCCGGGGGGGGGGGGGGGTGCATCAGTTAAAGGTCCGGGGGGAGCGCATTAGAAAACAACATTTTTGATCTATTTTGAAGAAAACCAGAGTGTATCATTTTAGTCAAATTTAATGCACACTAGACCAAGTTGGGCCCAAACCTCTCCTGCATTGGTGCAGCACCCTCTTCACCCCCCCCCCCCCCCCCTCCCGTCCGTTCCCCCCCCCTCACTCCATCCCCCTTATCTTCCCTGGGAGATAGATTCAAACTTTAAAATGTGAATAACTTTAAAAATATAACACCGATTTCAATGAAACTTCTTCCATTAGCACCAAAGGGACGATGATGAGCAAGGTGGGCCTAAAATTGTCACACTACCGTGTACCGTTTTGGCTGTAGTTCGGGAACAAACAAACAAACGAGAGTTTAGTATATAGATATCACGTTGTAGTACAAATAACTATGGCCCACTTACAAAAGCTCCATCTTCTTTTGTAACAAAAAATCGAAGGCCTCACGAATCTCCACCTCTTCCACTTGGACAGGACATTTCACAAATTAAACTTTGTGAAAACAGAAACATTCACTCCCCAGCAGCAGCCTATAATCTTGCTGCTTTATCACAATTTCCTGTAGATTGTTAATCCCAGGGCAATAAAATCCCTCCAAAAATACAGGGCATTACTTGTCTCATTGTGCTGCGGTAGAATAATGTATTAGTAATCAAAACATACATAAGGAACAAAAATACAATTTACCAGGTAATGGGTTTAAAACCTTGTTTTAAACAATGTACAAGGATGCAAATGTGATTTCTATGTGCTATGGAGGATACGATAGAAAGTCCTTCAATAACATCTTGTTCAGTGTTTTATATTTGCTACAGCAATAATCAAATACTTTCCATCACCTAGACATGGTTATCTTCCAGAGTAAAGGTCAGAAATCATACCACACAGTATTGCCGGTTTAATGAACCACAGTAAAATTATATGGCCCCAATGCAAAATGACGCCAGGTTACAACATCATATCTAAATAATCTGAATGGACGATCAAAAAACACCAATCAGCATGTTGCTAAAGTGTTAGGTTTAAAGAATTGAAAATTCATTATTTAAATCAATAGAAACACTACTAAAAGTAGAATCCATGTTTATTGAACCAATTCTACACTTCTTGAAATTTGGCAATTAGAGATAGGAACAGTTTCAGGGGGGGAAAAAGGTTAACTACATAAGAGCAAAAGCAAAACTGAAATAGAGCAGCGGGCATCGCCTGCAGTTGGAATCCGACGTAGGTTGGAAGCAATATTTCAATAAGCAAGTACAGCCTTCCCAAACCACAATTGTATCAAGGGTGGGTTTCCTAATTTAATACCATTATGTTAAACAGACCATGAGTAAGACTGAAAAATAAAACAAAGTTCATAATTAGATTTGACAACCCCATGGGCTTCTCCACCATCCAATAAAACTGGTTTCATCTCATCTGAAATCCTGCCTAAAACGGGACTTTGCGCCCGTTCCCAATAAACGTCAACTCTCCACTCTCAACCCTCTTAACTCTGCAGAGAAATCCAAAAGATTCAGAAGCTTTAATTTTAGTTTTAAATTAACAACCCCTTGGGCCAAAATCATAAATTAATTTCTGCATTCTTTATAGGAGAAAATATTGTCATACCATCTGCCTTGTTCAGCTCCCCATTGAATGAGACAAGTCTCAACTCTTAAATTGCAATATCACTAACTTGCTCAATTCTTCCTGGTAAGATAATCCCCTCTTCCAGAAATCGCTTCACAAATCTTCTGAACTGCCTCCAAAGTATATCCCACTTTCCAAATGAACACAGTACTTCAGGAGTGGTCTGCCCAACATTCTCTGTAATGGTAACTAAACATCCCACTTTCATATTGCACGTCCCCCTCTGATTATCAGATGTAACCGCACGCTATCTCAAATACAAAAACATCAGATATCAGTGTACAGCAGCATTTTGAACTCTATCCACTTGTCAACGCCAAATCCATTAGGTTCATCTCATATCTCATCTACGATTAAGATGATTGTTTAATGTAGTTCCCTTGTTTGCTTTTGGATCTTATACTGTTGGGATCGTTAGTGACTATCCTGAAGTTAGATACAAAGGTTGTGCCATTTGCATACTTCACATTAATTCTTCTCTTCTATCTCACCCTTGAAGGAGCCAACACTTACTTTGGTTACCTTTACTTTTTCAGTAGATCTTGCTGTCCCTTTGAATCTTTCTAGCTCATTTACCATCAGCACCCCCCCCCCCCCGAACCTATTCTTACAGTGCAAGTCTTCCCTTCCCTGATTATACCCAAGCTAAACATTAGTCTAAAGATGGTCTGCCTCTGCACATGTTTTTGTTGAAAGTGATAAAAACATTTCCTGAAATATGTGCCATTCTGTTACTAATAAATTTCAAATCAATTTTCCCAGTATACCTCTGATCGTTTCCTGGGTAATTAAATTAAATACAATGGTAAAATGGTCACCAACGTAAATTTGGAGTTATCTGAGAACAAAGAAATAGATGCCCTTTGAGCCAGCACCACCATTCAATAGGATCATGGCTGATCATCCAAAATCAGTATTCCATTCGTGCTTTCTCCCCATATCCCTTGATTTTGTTAGCCCCAAGAGCTATATCTAACTCTCTCTTGAAAAACATCCAGTGAATTGGCCTCCACTGCCTTCTGTGGCAGAGAATTTCACAGATTCACAACTTTCTGGGTGAAAATGTTTTTCCTCATCTCAGTCCTAAATGACCTACCCCTTATTCTTAAACTGTGGCCCAACATTGTTCTGGACTCCAACATTGGGAACATTTTTCCTGCATCCAGCCTGTCCAATCCCTTAAGAATTTGATATGTTTCCATAAAATTCCCTCTCATCCTTCTAAATTCTAGTGAATACAAGCCCAGGTGATCCCTTCTTTCATCACATGTCTGTCCCGCCACCCAGCAATTAACCTGGTGAACCTACGCTGCACTCCCTCAAAAGCAAGAATGCCCTTCCTCAAATTAGGAGACCAATACTGCACACAACACTCCAGGCGTGGTTTCATCAGGGCCCTGTACAACTGCAGTATGAGCTCCTTGCTCCTATACTCAAATCCTCTCGCTATGAAGGCCAACATACCATTTGCTTTCTTCACTGCCTGATGTACCTGGAAGCTTACTTTCAGTGACTGATGTACAAGGACACCCAGGTCTCATTGCACCTCCCATTTCCTTAATCTGACACCATTCATGATCTTTTTGTTCTTACCAACAAAGTGGATAACCTCGCATTTATCCACATTATACTGTATCTGCCATGTATCTGCCTACTCACCCAACCTACCCAATTCTCCCTGCAGCCTCATAGCATCCTCCTCACAGCTCACATTGCCATTGCCAGCTTTGTGTCATCCGCATACTTGGAGATTTTACATTTAATTCCTTTGTCTAAACCGTTAATATATATTGTAAATAACTGGGGTCCCAGCACTGAACCTTGCGGCACCCCATTAGTTACAGCTTGACATTCTGAAAAGGAATTCCTCTTTGATTGAGAACTGGTTGGCAGACAGGAAGCAATGTCAATACCCTGCGCCCAATACCAGGTGCTCTAATTTTGCACACTAATCTCTTGTGCAGGACCTTGTCAAAGGCTTTTTGAAAGTCCAGATACACCACATCCACTGGCTCGCCCTTATCCATTCTACTTACTACATCCTCAAAAAATTCCAGACCATTAGTCAAGCATGATTTCCCCTTCATAAATCCATGCTGATGTTGCCGATCCTGTCACTGCTTTCCAAATGTGCTGCTATTATATCTTTATTAATCGACTCAAGTATCTTTCCCACTAACGATGTCAGGCTAACTGATCTATAATTCCATTTTCTCTCTCCCTCCTTTCTTAAAAAGTGGGGTTACATTAGCTACCCTCCAGCCCACAGGAACTGATACAGTATCTATAGAACATTGGAAAATGATCACCAATGCATTTACAATTTCTAGGGCCACCTCGTTGAGTACTCTGGGATGCAGACAATCAAGCCCTGGAGATTTATCTGCCTTCAGTCCCTACAGTTTATCTAACACTATTTCCTGACTAATGTGGATTCTCTTCAGTTCCTCCCTCCCACTAGATCCTCGGACCCCTAGTATCTCTGAGGACAGTTGAGAAGTTTTAATCTCAGAGGCACCAAGCTCACCCTGAACTAATAAAACTGTACGTGGCTTCTCCATAAAGCAGCCACATCTTCCAAACGTTTCACTTCCCAAGACCAGTGTGAGTTTTCTTCACTCAGACTCCATGGTGACTGGAGCTCCACGCAAGCAGCAAACTGGAGACAAACCTTTTTTAGAGCAGCATGGAAACATACATTTATACATACCCAAGACGTCTCAACTTTGCACGGGTGCAGTATTCAGCAGGGCTTGCTACCCTGTGTCTGTGAAAGGAGCACACAAAAAAACCCAGGTAAGCATTCCATTTCAAGAGTTAAGTGCGTTTGTCATACGTATCCACAGCGGAACAATAAAATTCTTACTTCAGTTAACAGATCCAGGAACATAACACAAATATATAAAAATATAACAAGCTAATAACTATAATACCAGGTAACCATAATAGTGCAAAACCCAAGTCAATTGTACAACATCGTCCATAGAGGATCACAGGGAAGTTAGTGCTGTACAATGTTCAACAGCCCTTTGGTCGCTGGGAAGATGCTGGTCTTGGTTTTCATGCTCCTGTATCTTCTTCCCTATGGTAGTTGCAAAATGAGAGCAAGGCCAGGCTGGTGTGGGTCTTTGATGATTTTGGCAGCCTTTTTGAACACCTTGCATAAATGATCTCGATTATGGAGTAGTCATTACCAGTTTCTCCCACTTAAGTAGTTTCCTTTGTTCCTGGATATTCCAGTTGCCATACCAGGATGGGACGCAATCAAGATTCTCTCTTCCGTACACCTGTGGAAAAACAATACAGTATTTGTTGACCTACTGAATTCCCTCAACCTTCAGGATGTAGAGGCATTGATGAGCTTTCTTTGAGAGTATATCAAAGTGCTGAGTGCAAGACGGGTCTTCAGATATGCACACCCTTGAACTTGTTAACTCTTTTCACCACCACCCCGTTGATTAAGGCAGGTCGGTGGATCCCCAACTTCCCCTCTCGAAGTCAATCAGCTCCTTGGTCTTGATAATGTTGAGAGCAAAATTGTTGTTCTAATTCCATTCCTGTACTGACACATCACTACCTGTAATTTGTTCAACCACAGTGGTATAGTCTGCAAATTTAAAGATGGCATTGGAGCAGTATTTGTCTGGTTATGAGTATAGAGACAGAGTACACAGCCCTGAGATGCATTTGTATTCATGGTTATCAAGGGAGTGTTCTTGCTAATTCTTACTGATTGTGATCTGCTGCTGAGGAAATCAAGGATCCAATTACACAGGGATGAGCAGAGATATAGTTCTCTGGTGTTCAATAATTGCAGGGGATGATGGTTGAACTGCAGCCTAACGTATGTGTTCTTAATGACCAAGTGGTCCAATGAAGGATGAGAGGAAAGAGATCACATCCCATTGATCTGTTGTGGCAGTAGGCGAACTGCAGTGGGTTTAGATCATTATTTAAGGCAGGAGTTGATACGAGTCACAACCAACCTCTGAAAACACTTCAGCACCACTGGTCAGTCATCGTTGAGGCTGGTCACCTTACTCTGCTTGGGCACAGTATTATGAATGTCTCTTTAAACAGGTGGGAACCTCTGACCTTCATAATGAGGTTGAAGATTATCGCAAAAACTCCAGCCAGTTGGCCTGGGCAGATTATGCCGTACGGGCTGGATGCTTTCCAAAGATTCACCTTCATGAAAGATCTTTTGACTTTGGCCTTGAGGACTGAGACTTCACTAATCTAGAAGCTAAGGGGGCCCCCAAAAGTACATCAATGTTCTCCCTCTCAACATTCATAGAAAGCATTGTGCTCATCTGAGAGAGAATCCTTGCTATCACTTGAGCTACTAGTTTTCTGACACAACCTTGAATCACCCGACATGAATGACCAGGATCTGGTCCTTAGTAGCTTGTGGACTTCCTGGTTCATCCAAAGCTTGTGGTTCGGGAACATTCAGGTGCTTTTGGTGGGAACATACTTCTCCACACATATCTGTACAAAGTTGTTAACACCAGTGACATTTGTTCTAAGTCCACAGCTAAGCAATCTCGTGTCATTCCATAGCCTCTCCTGACAAGCTCTGAGCAATTCTCACTGCTCGATCTGCACTCTTCAGCTGCTGACAATACACAGGAAGGAGCAGCAGTGCCAGGTGATCTGATTTTCCAAAGGGAGAACAAGGGATGGAGCGATGGGCATCTTTGATGGCAGAGTAGAAATTGTCCAGAGTATTCAATCCTATGGTGCTGTAGGAAACATGCTGGTAGTAGTTAGGAAGCATTATCATCAAACTAGCCTTGAAGTCCCCAACTATGATGGGAAAGGCATCAGGGTATGTTACTTGGGGTTTGTCGACCATGTCCAATGCTGGCTGAACGTCTGCCTGGGGCGGGATGTAGACTGCAGTCATAATGGAAGCAAATTTCCTCAGGAGATAGAAGAGATGGCACTTCATTGCTCGATGTTTCAGGTGTGGAGCAGGAGTTGGATGAGGTCACTATATCTAAGCACCATGAAGAGTTTACCAAGATTCAGACAATGCCTCTTTCCCCAGTGATGTCGTCTGGCACATGCGGTGGTTTGAGAAGGCTTCCACTGGAGGGAAGATTCTGGAGAATTGGGACATGCCAGGTCTCAAACACAATCCACAGCACTGGCTCCAGTCCCTTTATTAAAGCAAACTTGCCTTTATTCTTCAATCTTATTTTCTTGGGACCATCAACCATGTGTTCAGGCACAATGGAGGTTTCCACAGCAATTCCAGGTACTGTGGTGACAAGATCAGTCGATGACAAGAGATCACAATCACTCTAATGGTAGTTAAAAGGAGCAGCATCCCGTCGGTTACAGCAGCAATTTGTGCCGTTTCTCTCAACACAAGTTCAAAACAGCTGTCTTTAATCTAGACCGGCACTGCTGCTGGTAAAATATCACCACACTCCAGCCCTATTTTTTGGAGGGAATTTGGGAACATACACAAGGTGGTAAACAGTTTAAGTACTTCCAAGCAAATATTTACATCACACAAGGGCAGCATGCAACTCAAGCTTTTACAAGTAGTAACAAACTTCAGATTTAAAGATTGGAAAATAGATAAAGTAAAAAATTAGTCTTAAATAGGCAAAATCTAATGCGTGTTATTACTGCTCGAGGACAATATCAAATTTTCATTTAAAGTTTTACCCGGACTAGTCTATTTTTTGTGTGCTTTGTTTCAAGTTTTAAGTATTCGTCGTTTAGCGAGAGTTGCATTACATTCGTGTTATGATGGGCAAATTTAGACTCTTTAATCAAGACACGGTTAAAACAGAACAAGTTTATCACTAGTTAACACTAATTAGAAATTTATATGCCTATTTTCCTATTTTAATGTTTGGAAGTTTACATTTTTAACCATTTATAACTATAATAGTTACCAAGAAAGGTTGTATATACACATCAGTGCCTTAAAATTAGAGATGTCTCATTACGGTTACCTTGTGCATTTTGCGAGGTGGTTAAGGTTTAGTCATCCGTCCTGCGAAATATTCCTTTAAAAAAATCAGCCATCATCTTTCATTTCATCATAAAGACATTGTCCCCTGTAAACTGACTGGGATTGCCGAGACTTAGTCACATTAACACTGAAAATTGCAAATACATTTTAAAACTCAATATAGAAAGACATGAACTTTTTGTATTCATTAAGCGAGCGTTTTTTTTTGTTTGGTATTTGTTAACTGTGACATCGGTTATTGGACTCCAAACACTGAATTACTCAGGACCCCGGTTTGGCGTAATATCAAACGTACGATTTTAACGGTGTTAGTCGCAATATAGAATCTATAAGGAATATTTTGTCTTTTAACAGTTTTATGTCAAAGCAGTGGTCTTACCTCTATCTTCTTTAGGTTTTGTTCACATAAAATGCAGGCATAAACAAATCCGCTATATTTATTTTAGCAAGATGAAACCATTTGTGTGTGTATTTCGCCATTACTGTACATATTAACCAAAATACATGCAACAGGTTTAACCGGTTTTCTTTTAACTTTCAACTCAATCCAAGGACTTTAACCAAGCTATTTTTTTTGGTAAAATGAAATCATTAGAACACCAAGGTCTTTAAATTTATAGAGTGAAAATGTTTATTGTACTGCAGGAACAGAAAGTTTTTATTTCTAAGGAAAAGAGGGAATTCGGTTTAGTTCTATACAAAAGAATTAAACTTTATTGACAAACTGGTGCAATTGTGTCGAACAAATGTTTAGCTACCTATTTAGGCAGGCTCACACAAGGAGTGTAATGCATATTTATGTCCAGGCACAGATGATTAAGGATAACAGACATTTGAGGCTATAAACTTCCAACAACACACAAACTCAATTTTAGCTGCAGTGTCCCTTTTTACATTAGCAGTAAGACCCTCTCAAAGTTTGCCTTAAGCACGAGGGGAAATGGAAAAAGTAGCATGTTGGGGAATGGGGAATGGAATGAAAAAAACCCACTAGCTTCCAGAATTATTTCTGACATGATGGACCATAAATTTAGCTAAATGTGCAACTCTTAAATTACTATAAATGCCTGAATACAAGATCCCAGCTACCCAAACACTTGAAACACCTTTGTACAAAGTGACAGATATTCTCCATGAAAATCAGGTTCCTACAGATCCAACACAAAAACCCTAAAGCAAATGCCCAAAACCTATCCATGTGCTAATATAATGGTGTCAAAAGTCCTTCAAAATGTTTCCTTCAACATCATTAACATTTAGTAATTGCTGTGGAAACATGTATACAGCTTCTGAGGTTGGGTAACCCCACGCGCCAGGAAAATCAGCCAGAGGAAAGTAAAATCTCCCTGCCCTCTTTACCACATTTCTTGCAAAGCTTCCAAACAGGGATGACAAACATATTACGGCAGCTGCTTGGCCAATTACCCAAACTTAATTAAAATGCAACATAACATGAGCGGAGGGAGATCAGACACCGTGAGCTGAATGACTGTCATGGACGGTCCTTTTGAGAATAATAAGCAATTTGGACAATCCAAATCAATTCATACCAAAAACCAAAATGGTGCTCTACTCTAAGATGCCACCTGCATTGAACAATCCCACATAACGAGCAAAGATTGCAACCAAGCTTTCTGCAAGCTGGAAGCAAAATTTAAAAAAAAATTAAAATGACAAATTTCTCTTCCAGCAGAAATGAAAAAGATGCCTTGGGGAATTATAATGAATCGTCAACACGTAAACCATGGGAGGGTCTTTGGAAAAAGAACAAATTAAAAATCAAATGTACGTAACATCCTTTTATAAAAATCTTGCTCTCCTGGTTAAGAAATCCTTTGTCTAACACTGACACGCTTATTAGGTTTAAAACAAGGGATTTATACAGGCCCCAAACACTAAGAATAGGTAGTAACAAAGAGATTGGCAAAACTTCATTACTTTGAACAGATCTGTAGCGAGGCAAGTGAGTGGAATGTGGCAACAATTTGATTTAACTTGACAAGTTTGAAATGCAGCTCATGTAATCCAATTGAATTCTGCAACTCCAGATCAGTTTAAACATTGTCTAAACTGAATTAACAGAAGTGTCTAGGTAAACAAGCCTAAAAATACCTACACAGCAGAATTAAATTCAAATGGCAAATAAAAGCCATCTTTACACATACATATAAATTGACAGATGCACCAACAGTATAAAAACAAAGCATTCTAATCATTTCAGAACTTACTGCCCACTAATTTATCGAAACAATCATGCCAGAGTTGCACTATCATGGGTTGTAATTATCTAAACATGTACATAAATCAGTCCACCCAATAAATTTCCAGAGTAGAAAACAAATGGACTATTACTTGTCTCACAGTTGATAACAAGATGGTGACCACAGAAGATTGAAGCAATTTATAAGAACGCACACACGATCAGGGGCCTGGTCTTAGTATCGCCCGTAGGGATGTTCTCTGTACATTCTCTTGAGTGGCCTTGCTGGTGCCTTCCTGTTGGTTCGTCCTGCATTCCAATCTTCCTGGCCTGTAGAATATTTTACTTTGTTGAGAAAAGTTTGTACCGGACGTGCAAGACATCAATGGAAGATTACGTCACAAATTAAAGATGGCCACAGGTTACAATATATCCACCTGAATGACCAATAACATTTAATGTAAACCACCTTCTGCAGGGCAAATGCAATCCTAAGAAATAGTGTAGCAAAGTGTGGAGTCATGCATTTTGGTAGTGGGAATAAAGGCATAAATTATTTTCTCAATGGGGAGAGAATCCAGAAATTGGAGGTGCAAAGGGACACGGGAGTGCTGGTGCAGGATTCCCCCAAAGTACCCAAAATGTTCATCTGCAAGTCAAATCCGTAGTAAAGAAAGCAAACGCAATGCTAGCATTTATTTCGAGGACTTGTATACAAAAGCAGCTGAGGCTCCATAAGGCACTGGTCAGGCTGCATTTGGAATATTGTGAACAATGTTGGGCTCCATATTGGAGGAAGGATGTGCTGGTTCTGGAGAGGGTCCAGAACTGGTTTACAAGAATAATCCCAGGAATGAGTAGGTTAACATATGATGAGCGTTTGACATGGGCACTGGGCCTACATTCGCTGGAGTTTAGAAGAATGATGGGGGACCTCATTGAAACGTACAGAATAGTGAAAAGCTTGGATAGAGTGGATGTGGATAGGATGTTTCCACTAGCTGAGTATCTAGGACTAGTGATAGCATCAGAATTAAAGGACGATCTTTTAGGAAGGAGATGAGGAATTTCTTTAGTCAGAGGGTGGTGAATCTGTGGAATTCTTTGACACAAAAGACAGTGTATATATACAAGGCAGAGATGGATAAATTCCTGATTAAGGGTGTCAGAGGGTATGGGGTGATTGAATGGCGGAGTAGACGATGGGCTGAAAGGCCGTCTTCTGCTCTTATCACTTATGATCTTATGAGTTTGAATGACATTATGTAAAACTCCCAACATAAAAGTGAAAATAAGTCAACTTCCCCACAATAATGAACGTGCTCTTCGATGACCAAGAGAGATGGGCAGCAAAGAGCAAGGAAACAAGGAATAGACCTACATGTGCAAATACAACAGAGGACATCAGGGAGTATCAAGCCCCAAGGTGGCATTTATATACAGGTGCTCCCCGGCTTACGATGCTTCGACTTGCGATATTTCGACTTGCAATGGTGCAAACGGCAGCGATCCATAGCTAGCCGCCGCTCACTTCCAGCCACATGATCGCGTGTATTAAATGCATTTCGACTTACAATATTTTCGGTTTGCGATGGGTTTCTCATCGTAAGCTGAGGAGCACCTGTACAGATGACAAGTTAACGTAACATTTTCAAGATGACACTCACCTAAATCTTGGAAAAGAGGTTGTGGTACAGGTCTTAGGGCTGAACGGCCTTGTCCTGATTCTGGAGCACAAAATAATTTGCCATCAACCCGAATCTAATTTTATCTTGAACATGATATAAACATGACTAATTTCTATAAGATATGCCTGAGCCACAATGGTAGGTCAGAAACAGAATAAAGCTCCAGAGAAATGGAGCAGTTTGGCAACTTGCACTCAATGACTGAACGTCCAAAGCAAAATCTCCCTGGTATGATGGGAGAAATAATGAGCTGTTAAATAGCAAAGTTTACTGCCTTTGATATGACTCAGTGAGCAAAAAATTTCAATGCCTGTCAATCACACAATTAGTTTAATACAGGCAGACCAAAATTGGTGCTTTTTATCTCAAATATACACGAATCTAGCATTGGATCAGTTTCAAAAAGGTAAAATTGTAATTCACTCACCATAATCGTCATATGTGTCCTGCACTTCACCATGTCCATAGTCAAAATATTCAGTATCGCTATAAACATAATACCAAGTATAATATCAACTCATTTCAAATATGATCAAAGCAATTGCGCATGTATCTCAGGCTAATGTTTATTAGCCACTATGGATTTGAGAACAACAAATTTAGATATGGGCTGTGACTTTGAATAATAGAAAAAACCCCATACACTATATTATACCGAACTAAAATGCCAATGCAAATCAGAGTGAAAGTGCACGTATCCTCATGATTGGAACTATAAAATACAACACCCAACTTCACTTACCCCTGTGATTGATCATAATAGTTTTCATAATTGTCATAATTTTGCTCTGAATAGCCATCATCATAACCCTGCAATATTGAAAAACAAGTTGTATTATTCCTAGTTTTATTTTTTTAAAACAGCTCTGTTCTCACCTAAAGTTCTGTGCTTTGTCTTAGTCTGGAGAGAGTGACAACTGTTCACCATTTAACACTTTACTTTCAAAATTCAGTACCTCCAATACCACTGTGCAGAGCTATGCATATCACACATTCAAAAATGAATTCAAGCACAACTATACAGAATAGAAATAAGGAACCGCAGATGCTGGTTTACCAAAAAGACAAGTGCTGGAATAACTCAACATCTCTGGAGAACAAATAGAATGCTGATGTTTTGGGTCTGAAAAAGGATCCAGAGCCAAAACGTCACTTATCTATTCTCTAGAGATGCTACCTGACATAATTTTTAAAATATATCAACAATTTGAATAAATCTTGCTACTGCACACTGCAGGCCAATGGCGAGTAAGGTGGGCTATCGCGAACCGTTTTGGTTGTATTTCGGGAACAAACAAATATAAATACAAGATGAAAGTTTTAGTAATACAAGATGAAAGTTTTAGTAATGAAAGTTTGGGCCCATTCCTCATAGAGGGGAACAGGAAAGGGGAGAGGGTGTGACTGAGGAGCCACTCTCTCCTCCCCCACCGCCTTTCCCCAGGACTCCCCTTTTGCCCACTCTCTCCTCCCCCCACCCATTCTCTTCTCCCACAACGCCACTTTCACTCTCCCCCACCCCCCTTTCCCCCACTCTCTTTCCCCACTACCACCCCTCCCCTGCTGTCCCCCTCCCCAGTCCCATCCCCTCTCTCTCCTCCCCCCACCCCCCCTTTCCCCCTCTCTCCTCCCCCACCCTCTTCCACTCTCTCCTCCCCCACCCTCACTCCCCTCCGCTGGCGACGAAAGTCACTTACGGAGCGTGCAGGGAGGAGGAGGGAGCTCCGGAGTGCAGCCGTTACTGTGGCCTGGCCGAGCCCGGACTACTCGAGACGGATAGGGCGGCGGCGCACTGGGCCCGGGCGATAGCGGGGAGAGCATCTCCCTCCTGCTCGGAGTGTCCCCCGGGTGTGAGAGAGTGGGGAGAGGAGAGAAGCGAGGGGAGTGGTGGGGGGCCTGATTGTGTATATACACACACACACACACACGATCTGAGTTTTAGTGGTATATATATATAGATATATAGATAAAATACATTGAAGATTCAACACCCGTGTTCGGAGGATGGGAAAACTGAGTAGAGCAGCAGAGACACAATGGGCTTAATAGCCTCCTGCTGAATCAGAATCTCAAATCCAAGCTAGACTTTGTGCAATTCTGGTTACCCCATTACAAGGATGCATTGGAGAAAGCACAGAAGAGGTTCACCAGGATGTTGCATGGATTATTGGGTATAAGCTATAGAAGCAGATGTACAAACTGGCATTGTTTTACCCCCCCAGCACAAGGAAGAGGGGCAAGAAGATTATAAGAAGCATAGATAGGTCAGAGTTTTTGTTTCCAGGGTGGAAATGTCAAATACCGGAGAACATTGATTTAAGGCAAGAGGGAAAGTCTACATTGGATTTGAGATGCAAGTTCCTCAGAGAACAGTCTTTGCCTGGAACACTGCCGAAGAGCCGATGGAGGCAGATACGAGAGCAACATCAAGCAATGGAAAGGCAAGGATCATGTCGGTAGGTGCAGAGTTTAAATTGACATGGATTTTGTAGGTTGAAGGGTGTGTTCATGTCCTGTGCTATTCTGTTCTTTATAGATAGATGAGAGGCTATACCATCAGTATCCCAATGTAAAAATATGTCCTTTTAAACATACTTTCAAAAGGCACTGCAGTATAATTAAAGGGCTTACATATTCATCGTAGCTCTCCTGAGCAGGCGGCGGGTGGAGTGGCTGCCTGTACGCTGCAGGTGTTCCTCGGCCTCGAGGTGCTGGGGCACCCCTCTGTGCTGGGGCGATACCACGTCCACTCGCCACCTCTCTGTGGCCTCCAGGGGCTCCCCTCACAACTGCTCCACGCGACATCGCACCTCGTGGTCCATACAGCGGGGAAGGTGGGGGTGGCGCCACAGCACGGCCCCTGAAAAATTATAACACATCAAACCTTTAAAGAAGACAGGACGAAAGCCTCGCTGATCTTGTCAGCAGAATCCAACAGAAATATTGACAGGGGCTTCTGGCACAATTACAACAGGCCATTTATGCAGTTGACAAGATATGCGACGCAAATCAGCCGGAGAAGCCTGCCGTTTCAAATGATATTGTCTGTGCATTAGTCCAGGTGGAAGAACAGGTGCCACTTGAATGGATGGAGAGATGATTCAACAAGTAATGCAATGCTTGGGTAGCTGTTAATGCTCGACATTGGTATTACCATGGGCTTATTGTTACTCCATTACCACAGCTGTAACTCTGGATAATGCTTCTCCAGAGTTGTATGGCATTATCAGACATGCACATACTACTTCATGCACAGTAGCAACATGGCAAAAGATAGTTCTCTCAAACAGGTAGAATTTTAGTTTCCCAGTCAAGCTTTACAAGCATGTCCACGCAGGAAGGGAGGAAAAGGAACAAGTATTTTAAAAAGTTACTTTGAGAAGATGCAAAAAGACAGCTTCATAAAGGTGGGAGTGGAGGGTGAAGAAAGCAGAAAGTTTAGTTTCTGCTTTCAACAACAGACAAATTAATCTATCAAGCCCACACAATGGATAGAAAATAAATTATGCTTACAACTAATAAGACAACCGCCCTGGACTATTACATCCAGAGCAATCAGTCTTTCGTGACCATTACCTTGCAAATGGTAGAGGTGGAGCGCCTCGGGCACGAACCCCTCTCCCGCGGGATGCTTCTTGCCCCCCATTCAAGTATGCCAGCTCAGTCAGCTGCTCCTGTCTTATTTCATCATTGTAATCCTATTAACACACAACAGAATTACAGGTCAATGACTGAGAATTAAACCTTACAACCTTTCAACGTCCATCTGGGTGCCATCATTCAAGCTCTCCCCCACCCCTCCTAGTTATTTGGTCATAACTGAGCTACAAGTACAATATTTTCTGACGTTTTCCTATGCCGATCTCAGAGGCTGGATTAGGGTCGTTTATTCTCCAGCACACACATCTCTGGCAGCAGTTCCTGCACGTCCGTCAAGATTACATTCAACTTAAAATAAAACGCACTAACAAATACACATTCATCAGACGTGCATGCGACTACCCTTAATGTAGTAGTGATAACAAAAATTATTCCTTTCAAAGTCATGAGGACCTCTGAGTTTAAAGCTCACCCAGAACAGGTAGTTCAGAGGTTATCTGAAATGCAAGAAACAGACAATATGCCCAACCTCCAGATTTTATTGAGTCTGTCACCATGTGAACCCATGGTATTCAGTAACGCTGTCACAAGGCATACAGCTCATCACAAAAGATAATCTGAGCCAATCAACTCGAGTAACCTTATCATGATTGACAGAAATCATAGTTGCAAACAATAGACCCTGCAGTTCTTTATCTGAGGAGTTTATTTCTTATGTGGCTGGTAAAATGCATAAACTCTGATTGTACCAAACCAAAATGTCTACCCTGGCATCTCCTTTCCCCACAGGGAGAGCACAGAATGTAGCATATGCCCAGCTACCCAGTATCCATGAACAATTGCAGGATGGTGTTGTACTGGATGCACGAGAAGTGCTTAAAAACATTACTGTACATCACACACTCTTATTCTATGCATGGACCTTTTAATAAGTTTAACTGTCTTCTCCTTACTCCTTTAAATAATATTTTACACTGTAATTCTATATTTTATGGCTAGACATGAATTCAAATCAAATGACTGTCTCACCATCACGTGCCAACATTTCTAAGATGTTTCTGCTCATAAGCCTACAACTCTTCTGCCATTATGTGTAAACGCGAATATGCTCAAAATATCTTTTCACACTTATTTTGAAATAAAATTCACTGCACATTTAAGGGAATTGTTTGTATTATAAGAAATGTTTACAAGCTGTATTAGAACTACCGATGCATAAATACAAAGTTACTTTGCATCAAAATTAGCAATCATTTGGCACGACAAATTTATGGAATAAGCTAAAATATAAATATCTTCCCAACAGTGATCCCACAAATAAGCAACGGGGCAGCTAGTCTATAATACAAGTTAATCTCTGACATTAAGTCAAGATTCCAAATGTTATTCATATGCAAATCTTCATGGCAGAGCCAAATCATAAACTGCACACGAGAAAGATTGGAAAGTTGAAAAAACCAATCATGGATTAACAGAATCTAATGGCAAAGCAGGCTATTCAGCTATTAGCAGCTTTAACTACCTGGGTATTTACATCTCAGATCACCCGTCTTGGGATCAACACATAGATGCAATAATGAAGGCATGCTAGCCCTTCTCTCTTATAAGTTTAAAAAGATTTGGCATGTCACCAAATACACTAACCAACCTACAGATGCACTTTAGAATGTATCCTAAAAGCCGCACTATGGTCAAGTCCAGCAATTCTCAGTTCAGGCTGCATCGAAAATCAAAGATCCCCACCATCCAAGTAAGACTGTCTTCTTACTGCTACCATTGAGCAGGTAGAACAGAGGCCTAAAGTCGCACACCACAAGTTCTGGAACAACTACTTTCCTCCAGCCATCAGGTTCTTGAACTGATCTCCACTCAGCAACAAAATACTTCAGACCATCTATTGTACTACTATTGACTTGTTTTCCCAATTGCCTTTTGCACTAGTGTGTCATTCATTCAATTCACTCTCAGGGATGGTTAGCACAAAGCAAAAAGGACTCACGGGTACAAGAAATTTTTTAAGCTTGTCCATCGCATGATACATTCGTGAATATGCTTCAGTAGGAGGTGCGAAGACTTCAACAAGAACATGCAGCTCACAGTTCAAGTGTGCATACTTAGCTTCTGCTCCTTTACGAAGCTCATCTTCCTAATGAAATGAGAATAAAACAGACCAAAACAAGCATGACATAAAATAAGCACAATTATCGATTAACTGTCAAAGGTCTTTATTCTACACAGGGTTACGCAAGTATATCGATGCTGTCCTATCTCAGTGTCTTTGCTGTGCCCAAATTTAAGCAATTAATTCAGGGAAACAATCATATTCAATACTGTCCCTCCCAAACTATTACAAACACTGGTTAATCTAGAATCTAAAATCTATACTTCCTGCATCTAGCCTGTCCAATCCTTTAAAGAATTTTATGTTTCAATAACTAGTGGTGTATTCACAATCCACAAATCAAGTTTGTTGCAGTCCTTACACTTTTGTTTTTAAATCTGCACTCTTTGTAGCTTTTGCATTGAATTCTACACTCTGTTTCCCCATCTCTTTTTACACATCCTGTTGTACACAAGTATGGATAACTTACCTGCATAGCACACTAAAGAAAAGGTTTTTCCTCTGTATCTCAGTACACGTGACAATAATAAACCACTACAATTCCAATTAATCTGGATATTTACTGGATCTCTATCCAGTAAAGAAAACATACCTTGGCCTTATCTCTCATTGAGCCTTTCCCGAGAATGGACATTTTTGTGCCAGTGTCTTCTTGCAGCCGTTTCAATGAATTTCCCCTCGGTCCAAGTAGTTTCCCTACAAAGTTGAACTGCAGAAATAAGAAATGTTAATGCAATATACCATTATAACCATGATGCAATTTCAAATTAATTGGCTATAAAGTGCTTTAAGATATCAAGGCATTAAAGGCAATAAAAACATGACATTCTAAACGTACACAAACTTCGTACCATGTTTAACTATCCGTATAAAGCAAAAGCCAAGTGGAAATCACAATTGTATTTTACTTTCTTCAACCCCACAGGCCATTATTTTCCTTAATTCTTCATGACAATGGGAATAATGATGAAAATGCAAAATGACAAGTAAAGGAACTTGCGTTAGGAGTCCCAGACAACTAAAAAAAAACAAAGACACACTAACCTGAAGATGAAAACAACCAATACACACACCAACAATGCCACATGTGATCTAGAAATAGTGGTGCCACCAACCTTGCTGTACACACTAGCATTCAGCTGATAAAAACAGATGTGCCATGCCATGTCTTGTCCACAAGCAATACAATTACAACATTGGCAACAATTACTCTACCTCCTTAAATAGAAGGGCCATTGCTCATATGATCAAACAACCAAGTTTGGGCTGCAGAATCACCTCGTTCCAGATCTCATTACAGCCATGATCCAAAAGCATTGATCAGAACTGAAATCCAGAGATTAGAGTGACTCTCTTTAGCAGCAGGCAGGATATGACCCAAAATCCCCTGCAACAAGCTTTAGTAAATCAAAGCAAGACGGTTGCTGTTCTTATCTCAGACCCAGGATATCATTGAGGTAGCTCCTTGGAGAAATTACCCAAGCCCAACTCAATCGCAATTTCTCCATAACAAAAAGTGGGAATATTTGCCAACAAATGTCACACAAAATTGAATTCACACTT
Organism: Rhinoraja longicauda; assembly: GCF_053455715.1. Classification (NCBI taxonomy): domain Eukaryota; kingdom Metazoa; phylum Chordata; class Chondrichthyes; order Rajiformes; family Arhynchobatidae; genus Rhinoraja; species Rhinoraja longicauda. The sequence continues at coordinate 23,900,436 of NC_135979.1, forward strand.
CCTCAGATGCTGACACAGCACTTGCCTACAAGTAACTGGGTAACTGCGTTTTTAAAACTGTTCCTGCCGATCATTGCCTGGTCAACATCCGAGGACACTGCACCATCATCATGTTAGAGGTCATAGTCAATAAGACCCTTCACCAAACAAGCCACTTACAAACTGTAACCATGGAAACAGATTGGCGGCTGTGTGGCAATCACTCGCTTCCAATCTCCCCAAACCATTATTTATTCAACAAGGTATAAATCAAAATTGCACGAATAAGAGCAGCTTTAAAAGCCACACAGCTCCATACATCCAGCACAAACAATCCTCTTGAGCAATACAATCAACACAACAATTAGGAATAACAATTCCTGGTCTTACCAGCAATACCTGTATCCCATGAAAATAAATAATTGGTTTTAATTTCCATCTGGCACCTTCCACAAAAGGCATCCTGATTAACAAAAATAATTAATTGCCACAACACACCATTATTAATTATCTGCTGATCTCTCCTCTGGACCACTTTGAGATCTGCTTTCAGACAGTTGCACTGAACATAAAACTACCCTCTATGGTTTATTTCTGCAATGAATAGCAGATATACCCCCCTTCCCCCCCTATTCTGGAAATGATCTGAATTTTGATCAAAACAGCATGCAGCATATGAAAGCCCCTTACCCTTGGAAACTGTGCAACTGGTATCAGGCATCGCTCAGAAAGCTTGATGTTTTTCTGTGTCAGAACATCAAGGAATCTCTTTTCTTCATCTTTTTTCTCTCCTTTTTGAAATCTTTGAATTTCTGCAAATTAAAAATAATTAAAAAGATTTCCACTAAATTATATAGAATATAGACAAACAAAGAACTTCAGTTTTATATTAAATTTGGACTTTATGTTGTGCTTTGTTCTACAAACCCTCAAATCTGAAGTGCTCTCATGAATTTCCATATCGGCCATTCCCTGCTGGGCCTCCTCCTCCGCCAGAGTAAGGCCATGCGCAAACTGGAGATAGATTATTATATTCCCTTGGGTACTTTACAACCCAATGGTATAAACAGTAAATTCTCCAAGTTTGAATTACACCTCCCTGTTCTGCGCACGGTCTCTTTGCTGTGCCCCTCATTTCTCCCACTAGTCGTCGTCCTCCCCCCCCCCCCCCCGTCCGTCCGTCCGTCCCCCCGTCGTCGTCTCCCCCCCCCCCCACTATCCCTTCTTCTGGCATCACTCATTCTTATCTTGCATATTTCTGCCCCCTTTTTTATCTCTAACCTTGTTCAACCATCTGATAATCAAATCCCACCCTCACTTGTATCCACCTATCACTTGCCAGGCTTTGTCCCACCCCCACTTTTTTCAGCTTTCTCATCCTCCCTACTACAACCAGTTTGAACAAGTGTCCCAAACCTAAACATCACCTATCCATATTCTCCAGAGATGCTGCCCGACCAGCACATTGCATCTCTTTTCAATCCGCAGGGTTCAGAAGGTTGGAGACAGGAACATGGAGCAGTCTGGCAACATGGAGTGTCACTTAGAACCCAAGCTTCATGGTAGAATAGTGCAAAAGCAGAAACTTTAGCATGCACAAAAAACACCAGCCCATCAGAACTAACAGATTGCATAACTAGATGTGCAATTTCCAGGCAACAACACCTCTTCCCCAACAATTATAGATGAGGAAAATGCAACCCTCTCGGCAGCAGTGATCAGGCTTAAATAATTTAAAAATCAACAAATCATTCAAAATAATTTCAGTAATTGCAAAAAAATCCTAAAATTCAAGGATAATGACGGCTTTGTGACCAGTTGACAAACCATAAACAAGCTCTTCTCTCCAAAATATTAGATGTGTATTATTTGTTTTCAATCACCAGCTGGAAACCTCTCACTATTCCTTTTCCGCAATTTGTTCTGGACAAGAATGCCAAATAAGATACCAAGTTCGCAATATTTTACCAAAAAATCACCAACTGAAACTTTCAAATGAATGAGACATGACAAAATATTTAAAGATGGACATATCTAAAGTAGTAACTGTATATTACTACAGTATTGCAATTCCTCGTTAAAAAAACACCTCAGGGAAAAGCATTTTGTATTATGTGTTGAAGCGAGTACATCAAATAAGATTTAAGAGCAGCACATCGCTTTAGACAAGATGCAGAGTTGGCCTTTGTTCAATTTACAACAGAAATCCCTTTCTTGTGAGTCACTCCACATCTGGAGATATATCATCCACAGGTGAAAGAGGTTCATTAGATTGAAATAAGTTGATTTCTCTTGTGAAACAAAACTATCTGCCCCAACGAATTTCTTGCAGAACAAAGAACAATTGCCAAATTTAACATTAATATAGGCATATGCTTACAAAATACCGAGTGATCATATTCAGCCTTTCAGAAACAAAGAACTTCTCTCTAAGTAGGCATCTCAAAAACAGAAGGGGCAGATTACTCCCAGAAGATTGTTTTAAAAATAAAGGACCACAGATTGAATCCTTGTCAAGTTTGGCCATTAGTCTATTTGTGTATGCTTCACAATACATCTTTACCCATTACTTGCTTTCAAAGCCCAAGTCATGTACTTTCACAGAAACTCAAAATTACAATCATTGTTCTCGCAGCACGAGAACAATGCAGTTTGCTGTTTATTTTAAGAAATCTTACTCAAACACAGTCTCTTGCCCAGAACAGGGGAAATCGAGAACCAGAAGGCGTAGGTTTAAGGTGAAGGGGGAAAGATTTTATAGGAATCCGAGGAGTAACCTTTTCACACAAACGGTGGTGGATGCATGGAATCAACTGCTGGAGGAGGTAATTGAAACAGGGACTATCGTGACATTTAGGCAGCAATTAGAGTTACAGGGAGAGGATAGGTTTAGATGGATATGGGCCAAACGCAGACAACTGGGATTAGTGTAGATGGGTCATGTTGGTTGGCGTGGGCAAGTTGGGCCAAATGGCCTGTTTACACACTGTTGACTCTAATTTGCTAGCTACAGGGTGGCACAGAGGTGCAGCAGTGGAGTTGTTGCTTTACAGTGCTAGTGACGCAGGTTCAATCACGATTACGGGTGACATCTGTAAGGGGTTTGTATGATCTCCCCGTGGTCCCTCCCTGGGAGCTCTGGTTTCCTTCCACATTCCATAGATGTGCAGGATGCTAAATGGGATTAACATAGAACGAGTGTACAGGTGATCGTTGGTCAGTGTGGACTCGGTGAGCAAAACGGCCAGTTTCCACACTGCATCTCTAAATTAAACTAAATTAAAAAATTAAGCTACTGACCAATTTTTTAGATGCAGGACATTGCACTGTGGGCAAGTTTGGCAGAACATTTAAATTAATTCAGCATCAAGTCAAAAATATCCTGACTGGCTGCATCATTCCTGTTCCAACACACAGAAATGAAAGAGGCAGCAGAGTGGTCGATGGAGCAGTCCTTCTCAGGCACAGCCCTCTCCACATCAAAACATCTACACCAAGATGATTACATCTATCATGAAGGATACTCAGCACACAAGCCATACTGTCTTCTCAGGAGATAGGGAAGCTTGAAGTCCTACAGGAACAACTACCTTGCTATAACCATCAGGCTCATTGGACCAATTGTACAACCCTAATCTTATCTTCGCAAGGAAACACATCTTGCACTACCATGGATTTATTTTCTACCTGTTTCTTGCACTAAGCTCAGGCGCTGGTCACAAGTTTTCACACCCGATAAATCAAGGTTTATTCTGAGGCAACAATTGCCAAACTAATCTGAATATACTCTTTACTACTAATGCCCCTGCAATGTATAGCTTGTATCACATTCAACATGCAGAAAAAAATGCAGAACAATAATCTGCTCTGCATACATAGTTTAATAAGTGGCAATTGGGACTCCTGTCTCACATTCACTACAAATTTAAAACTTAGTGAATGGTGACATTTTTTAAATAGCAATGTGATTACCATAAAGCCTGCAGTGACATTTAGAGATGCCTAATAAAATAAAAAATAAATGCAGTAGTCAGTGGCAAGCAGCATCTGTAGTTCCTCGTGCCTAGCATTTGTACAAAACGGGTTAAACATTCAGTCTGTCAATTTCCATCTGATTCGGATTAGTTTAATCATATAAATCAGGGTACTTACTAGTGGCTCAAACATCCCACTGGGTAAATTTCCTTGCTCCCATGAAGCCCAGGGTACAGTTTACATAAAACAATGATAAACACAACTCCAGGAGCAAAACAGCAAAATTAAGCAAACTGTAGAGCTATCCAAAGCCACCTCCCTTCTATCGTAAAACCTTCAGATATATAACTTTGAACATTAATCTATCCTCAGAGCAGCAATCAAGAATGTGATAAAAGGAGGAATATATTTTAATGCCCGCAGTTGTTTGTTTTAGATTTTTACATTTTGAAATCAGTAACTTTCATTATTGGATCAATAGATGACAGTTACTGAGTTCATACCACCGTTGGAAAACACTAATGGACGATTATGATTCAGCTAGGACGCATGCTGAAGGAATCAGCCACCAACTCAATTTTTGATCTACATACGTCACAAGAAAACATTACACACCATTTCCAACAATTCAGTTATGACAATTGTCAGTTGGTTACATTCATCCTACAGACATGCACCCCACAAACATGCAGAAATTATTAAAGTTGCTACTATTGCAAGACTTAAAAAAGTTGACACAACAATCAGAACATAATCTCAGCAATCGCTTCCACTTTTAAAGAAATGCAATCAACATGAAACATTGACTGCTTTCTCTCCAGATGCCGTTCGACCTGAGCACATCCAATATTTTCAATTTTATATCAATAGCACACAGCCTCAGCTCAGTTATCCAAATAAAGTTGCACTCAAGACTGGAGTTCATTACAATATACAATTGAGGGGTTATACAAGCATCTGAAAGTCCCTAAAAGCCAAATGTAAAATATGCTACCAGTTTCAAATTCTTGTCGGCATCTGGGCCAATATTTATCTTTCAGGTTTTATTGGCACTTGTTATGACAACTTTAAACCAGTAAGTACTTCACTGGCCATGAAAGGATCAGGACAAAGTGTTTCCTCTTTCAGTAGGAACCATCCCAAAAACCTAACTTGGTTAAAAACAAAATTCCACAGATAAGAACGCAGAAGGCGAGCGAGGTTTAAGGTGATGCCTATGAACCTCTGCTTCGCCTGGAAGAGCTGCTGCAGTCCCTGGATGGAAGAGAGCTGTATGATTATGTCACAATTCTTGGTGCTGTGGGAAAGTACCTAGAGAGGGCTGGGTGGCAAGGGATGAGCAAACCAAAGAGTCTCTAAATCTGGTGAGATTATGAGAAAAGGTCTACTGAATTCAGCAGTCCTGGTGTGACCAACATTACATCGGTGAGATCAGCGTAGACTTGGCCAAACACTTGCACTCAGTCTGCCGAGGCCTGCTGATTCGCCAAGTTGTTAAGCATTAACTCCCTTTCCCATATTGTCTGTCCCATGTCTCCCCAACCCGAAAAGTTAATCCATCCATTTTATTTCAAGATACTGCCTGATCTACCGAGTTACTCCAGCACTTTGCGTCTATCAATATTTTAGCATCTGCAACTCCTTTTGTCTTCATGGACTAGACAATTCCGGACCAAAGCAACCGAATGGCGTCCTTCTATGCAATAATCATTAATCTTCCAGCCTTGATGTCCCAAGCAAGAAGCTCCGACGCAGCTTACTGCAACAAGTGAGTGTCACCAGCTTAAAACAACAACGGACCACAATCAGACCTCCTCGCCTGTCCCACCGAGCAGCCCTTGCTTGGGCCGCCTCCCCTCTCTCCAACTGGCCTCTTCTATTCCCTGGCTGCCCGCCGGGCGGCGCTGGGCCTCCCCCTCCCCCTCCTGGGCCCAGGCCTCCTTCTCTCCCCCTCACCCCGGCCCAGACATCCTTCCCACCCCCTCCCCTTGGCCGGGCCCAGACATCCACCCTCCTCCCCCTTTCTTCAGGGCTCCACCCCTCCCCCTCGGTGCCGGGCCCAGGCCCACGTGCTACGCCCTTTGTTCTCGGCCGCGCCGCCGGTTCTCGCATGCGGCGCCTCCGGACTCCCGCAGGGCCTCATCACAGCCGCGGCTGCCCACGCCAGAGCCCCAGGACCCAGAGCTGCGCTCCCGGGATGAACGGATCCCGGGCGCGGGCTGAAGCGAGCACGACAGGCCCCGGGCCTACACCGGTCACCACATGCCGCGCCGGCACGGATCAGTCCACCCGCCAGCGCGCCCGCGGGTCGGCGGCCGATGCACCTTCGGAAAGCAGCTGCGATGCGTGCACGAAGGAAGGGTCGAGGCTGTCCCTCTCGGCCATCAGCTCGGGCAGGTATTTGTCCTCCGCCATGTCTCTCGAGTCCGCGCTCTGTTCCTCGCGCCGCCGCCGGATCCCGCCCACTGTCGCGTCCCCGTAGCCCGCAGCGCCCATTGGTTCCGCCGGAGCCCGCCCACCCTCGTGACACCGCAGCCCGCAGAGCCCATTGGTTCCACCGGAGCCCGCCCACGTCTGCGTCATCGTCGCCCAGCAGCGTCGATTGGTTCCCCCGGATCCACCCATCTCCGCGTCACCGCAGCCCGCAGCGCTCATTGGTTGCGACCGTCGTCAGTGAAGATAATCCCGTGTTTCCATTTGCCAGATCGCTGTCCTTCAATCGTATGTATCACCTGGCTGCCCTGTGCATGCTATTGGTCCCACAACCGTCAGTCACAACCCTGCTTTATGATTCGTTGGATCTCCTGTCCATCAGCGCTGGCGCATTTTGATTGGCCACCCAGGGGGCGCGTTATCTAAGCCCCGCCCCCGACACCGACCTCACGCTTTCACCTCCATTTTGATTTGGGCGTTTTGTAATTTCTGGCGAATTCTGCGTGGAGATGCAAAGCGCCCACAGTGCCGCGATGCCTCACGCAATCGGAGGGAAGTTCAAGGAGCTCAATCTGGCGGCGAGCCCGCCCACCCGGCCCCCCGATCAGCCCCGCCGCCGCGCGCTCGCAGGGCGCTGCCGCACGGGGTAGACTGGCGGCCACTCGGCCCCTCACACCTTGCTGGCCGCACCATCTACACTTCAGTGTCCTAGCTCAGTTTAAGATGTATTATTTAAATCTTTCTTGTGTCTATGTATTTGTTTGGATCAAATGAATCTGTTCTTTCTAAAGGGTGCGGTACACTTATAAAGTGCAGCAGTTGGCCACAAGTTTTGACACCTGATGAATCGGGGTTTATCCTGAGACATTCCCCGCTCTTTCCCCACGGCCGTGCATGCTTTGCCATCCCTGACTCCTCTGGAAACCACGTCTGAAGGACAATAAAAAAACAAAGTGCTAGAACAACCCAGGGAGGATCTTTGGAGGACATGGACATAATTTCAGGTTGGGACCTGTTTTCATACTAATTGTAGGGGTGGGAAAGAAAGCTTGAAAAGAGATGGGGACGGGACAAAGTGATAGGTGGATCCTGGTGAGGGAGTACGACTGGAAATCTGGTAAGGAAATTGCATGGTAAATTGGTTTATCACTTTCTCCACCCATTTGCCAATCAGACCCCCCCCCCCCCCCCCCCCTCAATTATATACACCCATCACTTGCCAGGCTTTGTCCCACCCCCACCTCTCTTTTCCAGCTTACTCTCCCTGTTCCAGTCTGTAGAAAGAATGTGTCGGAAGGGACAGTTGTAGCATTCCCTGCGGTTGCAGGGGAAAGTACCCTGGGGTTTGGGTGGGAAGGGATGAGTGAACCAGAGAGTTGTGGAGGGGACGGTCTCTGCAGAAAGGTGGAGATGGAAAGAATTTAAACTAATCCCATCTGACTGCCCATGGTTTATATCCCTCCATTCGCTGCTCATTCATGTGTCTGTCTCGTGCCTCTTCATTGATACTATCATATTTGCCTCGTGGTATACCTCGTTCTCCCTTTTACCATTACTGTAACATTTTCAAGGATTCCTCTAACCAGTATTGGATGTGATTGAGTCCCAAAGTGACAAGGCCCATCAAAGTCAGGCTCTTTGAGAGCTGATTAGAAGGGGTAGTGACTGGGGCAGGAATGGATTGAAGGTGCCGTTCCTAGCTGGGAACACTATCAATGGAAGCTGCACACTGATTATCAGTTAAACCAAGCATCATCACCATTTTATGACAAACTGGGATCACAAATTATAAACATCGACTAATCAGATCAATAAGAAAATGGACGGATTCCAACAGGATCTAATCAGACTTCCTGATCCAAATTCAGTGCTGTCTGTGTGGAGTTTGCCCACTCTCCCTCCTACCATCCAGGTTTCCTTCAGGTGCTCCGGTCTCCTCAAATTCCAAAGATGTGCGGGTTGTGGCGAATTGGCCACTGTAAATTGCTCCTAGTGTGTAGGTGAGTGGTTGAAACTGGGAGGAAGTTGATGGGAATGTGGGGAGCATCAAATAGGATTAGTGTAGGGCTGGTGAAAATGGGTGGTTGATGGTTGGCAGAGACCTGTGGGCTGCAGGATCTGTTTCCATGGTATCTGACTGACGAGTCAGAGATTTTGAACACAATCTGGCTGAACCAGCAATGCCAGCTGAGGATGGAATATCAGGAAGCTGGGGTGGGGGGGAGTTTCCCAAACTAGAGTTGGGAACTTTTTATGGCAAACTGATGCTTTCCATGTCACAGTTGCTGGTATATTTATTCCTTCAGTCTTAACGCTGCCTCTTACCTGTCTCATATCACAAATAAATCATTAATTGTCAGATTTTAACACCATTAGTTTCCTTATCTCTAATTGTTACTAAGCCTCCATTTAGCACTGTCCAGCACCCAACATTCTCCGCCTACACAGCTGCAATAAGCACCTCTGAAACCAGCATACTCATTGGTGCAGACCCTGATGATCTCCTATCTTTATTGATGAGATTGCGATTCTTTGTGTTAAATGAGACAAATCTGCTGCTGAATATTAACATATTTAAATGTGCTAATTAGCAGCATTAGAATATGAAAGTCGTAAAATGAGACGCATACTGTGATAGCTTATTAAAATTATGTGAATGCATATGGTACATTAACAGTTGATATGAAATAAATCAATTATTGAACATCTTCAATAAGACGAATTGTTCAGAATATTGAAGCCGTTTGCCCTTGTATCAGCTCCATGATTCATCAAGATCACCTGCCAGATACACGCATCCTTTAGACTCTAGGCTTTGGAGATACAGCGTGGAAGCAGGCCCTTTGCCCCATTGAGTCCACACTGACCAGAAATCACCCCGTACACTAACACTATCCTACACATTAGGACCGATTTTTTAAAAACCGAAACCAATGAATTCTATTCTACACACAGGAGACAATTTACAGAAGCCAATTAACCTACAAACCTGTACATCATTGAAGTGTGGGAGGAAACCGGAGCACCCGGGAAAATCCCATGCCGTCACGGGGAGAATGTACAAACTCTATAGACAGTATCCGCAGTCAGGATCGAACGTGGGACTCTGGCGCTACGCCACCGTGCTGCCTCCTGATTCTCTTAATATCCATAACCTTGTGAATACTTGTTTTGAACAAAATGAATGACTGAACTTTCATGCTCCTGAGGGCATCAAGGATTTGCAAGCCTGCTGATGGTACAAAAATGGAAGGAATTGTGAGGAGATAGGAAGATTCCAGAGATTCACCAGAAATTTCTCATCGTAGTTCAGGCATCCTATATCTTACACTGTGATCTCTGGTCGTAGAATCATCTGGATAAACCTGCCGAACCCTCTTGAGAACTTTGCGATGTGGTTATCTAATCACTAAAGTATGCAGGCCTAGGTCAACAGCTGTTGGAATATCATCAACAGGTCCCTAGATGCCTCAGAACCCTATGGAGGCATCTGTATTTTCAGCACCCTCCTAGATGGCATGTGCTGGCAACGTACTATTTCCACCATGGGCATTGCCTCAGGAGGACACACGGTTCTCGGCATCAACCACAGTGCTCTGCAGAAGTTGCCTGGTTTTTACTGCGACCTGTTAAGATTTTGGAATTTGCCAGCGCGCTGCTCCTCATGGGGAGGGCTGGTGTAGCTGTGAGAGTGGCCGGTTCTCAACCTGTCACGGTAAGTGTCGGAGAAAGCTCATGAGTGGGAGTGATTCCGATTGAGTTTACCCCCCCTATCTGCTGGAATTACTCATCAGATCCAAGCCCAGGGATCTTCCTGAGCCACCTGTTGTGCCGTTCTGTGATGCGGGGAAACACTACAGGCTGCTCCTGCGCACTCTGCATTTTCTCGCCCTCGTCTTCCATTCGGGCACACCGCCGTGGTCTGTTTTAGCATCTGACAATGAGGAGGATCCCCAGTGGAGGTCTCTCTATAAGGGAGTCCTTCCCTTTACATCGGGGGCCTGGGGTGGAGTGTGCCGTGTAATAAACGTTTAAGTCAGTTTAAGGACTCACGACCAGTTTAAGGACAGTTTAAGAAGCTGTCACTTCTGCGGCCTGGAAGAGTCTGTGTTCCATATGTACATCGAGTGTGAGAGATTACAGCCTCTGAATATGAAGGGTCTGCCCCTCAAGTTTTACCTTCCTTTCAGCCCCACACTCCTGATCTTTGCTCACCCGGTACAGAAGGGGCTTGAGGGGGATTTTTCTGTCATTTTGCTCCTGATCTTGGCCAAGATGGCCATTCACGGATCCAGGCAGCAGGCAGCCAAGGGTTCTACCCCAGTTGACTGACTGCCTGCCCCTCTTCCGGAGGGTAAATTGAATGGTGGAGTAGACTTGATGGGCCGAATGGACTAATTCTACACCTATCACTTATGACCTTACTTTCACGTCTGTGCCTCGGTGACCCTGGAGAGGGAACATGCATGTCAACGTGGACTTTGGAGTCCTTCCTTGAGCACTGGTCACTGCTGGGGCTCGAGTGCGTCAAGGATACGGCCGACAATGTAGTAATCTGATGGTCGATGTTTGCAAACTGCAGGAATAGCAGTTTTAATTAATGCAGTGCTCTGTAAACTGAATCTGTAATAGAAGCTTCTTATTAAAGAAAAATGGGGAATATCTTCAACGCAGTGAAAGAGAGGATTTCACCTGCTAGGAACTCCCAGTGTATGATATCCATCTGTCACATTCCCCGCTGCAGGAGGATGGGCTAGGGAAAGCATTGAAAGAGACACAAAGAATTGCAGATGCTGGATTCTTGAGCAAAAAGTCAAAGTACTAGAAGAACAGAGCATGCCAGGCAGTATCTGTGGAGGAAATAAACAGGTGATGTTTCGGGTTGGCACTCTGGCAATGTTAAGGGTCAGAACTCTACTTCAGTCTGAAGAAGAGTCCAGACCTGAAACATTACTTGTCCATTCGCCCAAGACTTTAAGTTTTACTGAAAGATACTCAGGTCCTTTGTGGAGAAGAATTGCACTTTAAGATCCTGCCAGGACTAAAGAATGTGGGGCTGCGCTCCCTGTAACAACCTACAAACACCTAAAGGGTGTTTTGTTCAAAGAAGCCACTTGAAGTGCAGTGGTGCTTTGTAGAATGTGTTGGTTTGATGGCATAATGAAAGTATTGATTCTATGTCACTGACTGTAAAGAAAAACATGCACTGATCTGCATTCATAAAAATATATCCTGAAAATTAACTACAATCTATACTATTTTACCTTTTTTATTACAACATATAAGATAATTAGGGGATTGGACACATTAGAGGCAGATAACATGTTCCCAATGTTGGGGGAGTCCAGAACAAGTCAAGTCAAGTCAAGTCAATTTATTTGTATAGCACATTTAAAAACAACCCACGTTGACCAAAGTGCTGCACATCTGACTAGGAAAAAAAGAAACATACAGTGGCAGGCAGCCAAACACAACGGCGCGGCCATCTTGAACAAAATGTTAATTCAATCACCCACAGTCCAACAACAAAAGCATTAAATAAGCATCAAAATTACAAAGAACAAGGGGCCACAGTTTAAGAATAAGGGGTAGGCCATTTAGAACGGAGATGAGGAAGAACTTTTTCAGTCAGAGGGTGGTGAAGGTGTGGAATTCTCTGCCTCAGAAGGCAGTGGAGGCCAGTTCGATGGATGCTTTCAAGAGAGAGCTGGATAGAGCTTTTAAGGATAGCGGAGTGAGGGGGTATGGGGAGAAGGCAGGAACGGGGTACTGATTGAGAGTGATCAGCCATGATCGCATTGAATGGCGGTGCTGGCTCGAAGGGCTGAATGGCCTACTCCTGCACCTATTGTCTATTGTCTATAATATAAATATACCATTTTCTCCAGAGTTGCTGCCTGACCCGCTGAGTTACTCCAGTATTTTGTGTCTACCATTTATAATTCCTGGAATAACTGGGCATGGATAGGTGACTTTTGTTGAAGAAGGGTCCAAACCCAAAACGCCATCTGTCCATTCCGTCCACAGATGCTGCCTGACCTGCTGAGTTCCTCCAGCACTTTGTGTTTTGCTCAGGACTCCAGCATCTGCAGTTCCTTGTGTTCCATCTTTAGTACCTGCTGCTTTCTCCAGAGGCAGCCCCGAGTCCAGCATCCCACCCTGGCACACCCTGGATGGCATCGAACTGGCACTCTCAGGCTGGCCGACCCCTTATCTGCAGCAGGGCTTCCTGCCTTCTGCACTGCCGCAATCATAAGACATAGAAACTGAATTAGGCCATTCAGCCCATCATGTCCGCTCCGCCATGAGATCGTAGGCTGATCTATTTTTCCCCCTCAATCTCACTCTCCGGCCTTCTCCTCATTACTTTTGACACCCATACTAATCAAGAACCTATCATTCTCCACTTTGGAAATACCGAATGACTGCCTCCATCCCTCTCCTCCACAGCTGCAGAAACCCTCATCCACGCCTTCATCACCTCCCGTCTGGACTACTGCAACAGCCTCCTCTATGGCGCACCCTCAAAAATCATCAATAAACTTCAATACATTCAAATCTCCGCTGCCCGTCTACTCACCCACACACCGATCCGTGACCATATCACCCCCGTCCTTTACAAACTCCACTGGCTCCCCATCCCCCAGAGAATCCAGTACAAAATCCTCCTCATGACCTACAAAGCCCTCCATAACCTGGCCCCATCCTACCTGACCGACCTCCTCCACAGGCACACTCCCACCTGCACCTCCGCTCTGCTGCTGCCAATCTCCTATCCCCCCACATCCGGACCAAACACAGATCCTGGGGGGACAGGGCTTTCTCCATCGCTGCTCCCACCCTATGGAACTCACTACCCCAAACCGTCAGAGACTCCTCCACACTCACCACATTCAAAACATCACTGAAGTCTCACCTGTTCAGTACTGCCTTCAACCACTGAAGGTCACCTCGCCTTCTGTCTCCTTTCTCTGTTCGTTTACTTATTTATCTATTTATTCACTTCCCTATGTTCTCTAAATCCCTGTAAAGCGTCTTTGAGTATATGAAAAGCGCTATATAAATGTAATGCATTATTATTATTATTATTATTCTATGGCAATGAATTCTACCGATTCACCACCAACTGGCTAAAGAAATTCCTCCTCATCTTCATTCTAAAGCTGCCTGTTCCGCTGAGTTACTCCAGCATTTTGTGTTTATCTTTGATTTAAACCAGCATCCGCAGTTTCTTCCTACACATTCCAGCGGAACTTGGAAGCGGGAAGGACAACGAGTGGCACACGTGCTGCGATACACTCCCTGTCTGCTCCATTCCAGGCTCCAGCCCAGTTTCCACGTGCCCCATCGCACTAGCTCCATTCGCAGGCGTTGTTGCGTGTCTGCCAATGCAGCAGATGCTGCATCCCCAGGCTCCTCCTGACTAGGGTGCAATCAATCACCGGCGAGACACACTCACTGGCAGGAGAGTCTGAAGGCATCTGGCCCGAACTGCAGACCTGTGCAAAAATACAGCACAAAAATGATTGGAATGTTAGTTGACTCTCACTTCCAGGGTTCTGTTAGCAGCCATCGACACATTCCTCTGGCTGAGAGCACAGCTCACTGCAGCTGCCTGCTAGGCACAGATGGCTCCTGTACTCAGTCTGAAGATGGGTCTCGACCCGAAACGCCACCCATTCCTTCTCTCCAGAGATGCTGCCTGTCCTGCTGAGTTACTCCAGGATTGTGTATCTTTGGTGTAAACTAGCATCTGCAGTTCCTTCCTACTCATGGCTCCTGTACTTCCCGCTGATGTGGAAGGTGAAGTTGCAGTTTATGTTTGTTCAGAGATACAGCACGGAAACAGATCCTTCAGCCCCCGAATCCACACACACCATCGATGACCCGTTCACACTTGTTCGATGTCATCCCACTTTTTCATCCTCTCTCTAAACAAGGGGCAATTTACAGAGGCTAACTAACATACAAACCCACACATCAATGGGATGCGGGAAGAAATTGGAGCACCTGGAGGCAACCCATCCACACGATCACAGGGAGAATTGTGAAAACGCACACCTCCAGATTCAGGGACAGTTTCTTCCCAGCTGTTATCAGGCAACTGAACCATCCTACCATGACCAGAGAGCAGTTCTGAACTATCTATCTCATTGGAGACCCTCGGATGATCTTTGATCGGACTTTACTGGCTTTATCTTCACTAATCGTTATTCATGTTATTCCCTTAATCATGTATTTGTACAATGTGAATAGCTTGATTGTTACCACGTAGTGTCTTTCCGCTGACTGGTTAGCACACAACAAAAGCTTTTCACTGTACCTCGGTACACGTGACATTAAACTAAACTAAACTACACGTGCAAACTCCCCACAGACAGCACCTGAGGTCAGGATCCCACCCTGGTCTCTGGCGCCATGAGGCAGCAGCTCTACCAGCTGCTTCAGTATGCCATTGGTGATCTGATCATTGCCGCTGTTGACAGTGGATGGGAGGATGAGTGCATTCATCAGCTTGATCAGAGGCACTTTGAGGGGAGACAAAGCATTGGAGCGGATGTCACTTTGTAACTGGATGACTACCAATGGCAGGAGGCAGGGCAGCTACAGGCTGCAGAGTGACGGGCTTCCCCAACAATATGATTGTGAGTTCATCTCCTGCCATAACCCTTTCTCAGAGTCATTCATATCGAGAGGCACAGTATGACGCAGGCCGTTCAACCCATTCATTGTGCTTATCAATAAGCATCCTTTTAACACAAATCAGATTCCTAAGCCTTTTATTGTTCCAGTTCCCCACCATCTCCCCAATTCAATTACTTGCCTGCATACTCGGGGCAATTTACAGCCACCAATTAACCTACCAATGTGTACGTCCCGGAGTTGCCACAATTTAAATTTCCAAGCAAGGTCATCTTCTTCATTGATATGATTGAATTCCCAAGTACAAGTTAATTTAACATTAGTTATGGGAAAAATTGTTGGAAACTACTCAAAGGTTGGTGCCTGGAATGCACTGCCAGGGGTGGTGGTGGAGGCAGATGTAATAGTGGCTTTTAGGAAGAGGCTTTTAGATGAGCACATGTTTATGCACGAGAATGGAGCGATATGGATCATGTGCAGGCAGAGGAGATTAGTTTATCTTGCATTGTGTTAGGCACAGGCATTGTGGGCCCAAGGGCCTGTTTCTGCGCTACATTATTCTATTAAAAGAGGATAAAGTAAACTTTAACAAAGGTATTCAGTGTTGGTTTTCAGGGAAGCATGGGTCAGACAGAGTAGGTTGAATTATTTGAGTAGGTGGCAAGGTGGGCTGATGAGGCCTGGATATTTAATGTAATCTACCTTGATTTTAGCAGCACTTTTGGCAAGGTTCAACAGGGTAGACTGGTGAGAAAGGTGTAGAGGCACGGGATGCAAGTGAGAGTAATGCGCTAGAGTGAGGATTGACTCTGTGGCAGGATGCAGAGGGCGATAGTCGACTGGTACAGTGCGATTGAAAGGTTGCACTGGGATATATCTCAGGTCTATGTACTCGGTCCTTCACTCTTGGTAATACATCATATCATATCATATATATACAGCCGGAAACAGGCCTTTTCGGCCCACCAAGTCCGTGCCGCCCAGCGATCCCCGTACATTAACACTATCCTACACCCACTAGGGACAATTTTTACATTTACATTTACCCAGCCAATTAACCTACATACCTGTACGTCTTTGGAGGTACGACATGGTAAAGATCTCGACGGAAATATCTGGGCCATCAAGTGTGCAGATGACCGCATGGTCGATGGGTTGCAGGAAAGCATAAGACTGCAGGGTGATGAAGGTGGGGTGGTCTATTAGGCAGAACCAATTGGTAAATGGAGTTTAACCCCGGTGAGGTAACGTGGAGTCTGCACGTTTGAGTACCAAGTCCTGAGTCTGCATGGGAAGGAAGGAAGGAAGGAAGGAGGAGCTGGCGTGGGGGGACTGCCGTGAGACGGGGGAGGGGGGAGAACAAAGCGGAACCTGGCGCGGAGACTTTGTAACTTTGTCAGCACCGCTTACCTTACATACCTTGTGAATGCAAGCAAAGAATTTCACTGTGACTTGTCACATGTGACAATAAAGCATTCATTCATTCATTCATTCATTCATTCATTCATTCATTCTGCCTCTCACCCAATGGGCTTCCTCCAGGAGCTCCGGTTTCCCTCCTACATCTCAAGGACATGCAGATTGGGAGGTTAATGGGTCGGTGTAAATTGAACCCTTGGTTTGTGGTAGAATCTGGTAGGGTTTGACCAATTCAATGTGGAGAGAATAAAATAATTTGTTTAACGGAGTTTTAGAGCAAAATGGGGGAGTGATGGTCAATGCAGACTCTTAAAACATAGAATACAGCACAGTAACTGGCCCAGAAAGCTGGAGTAACTCAGCGGGTCAGACAGCATCTCTGGAGAAAAGGTATAGATGACATTTCGGGTGGAGACCCTTCGCCTGAAGAAATGTCTCCACACGAAATGTCACCTTTACCTTTTCTCCAGAGATGCTGTCTGACCCGCTGAGTTACTCCAGCATTTTGCATCTATCTTCGGTTTAAACCAGCGTCTGCAGTTCCTTCTTACACAGCACCATGTTCTTTGGCCCACAGAGTACATACCAAACATGATGGCAGGTTAGACTAATCTCCGCCTGCATTTGATCCATACCCCTCCATTCCATGAATATCCATGTGCCTATCTGAAGGCCTCACATGCCACTATCATATCTGCATCCACCACCACCCCTGATAGCATGTTCCAAACACTCACCACCCTCTGTGTGAAACTTGCCCTGCACATCACCTTTAAACTTTGCTCCTCTCATCTTAAAGATATGTGTGCCCTCTTTGAAATTTCCACCCTGGGAAGAAGGTTCTGATTATGTACCCTATATCTGCTGCTTATAATTTTAAATACTTTTATTAAATCTCTCTCAACCTCTAGCATTCCAGAAAAAAAAAAATCAGAGTTTTTCCAACCTCTCCTTAAAGCTAATAGTACCTAATCCAGGCAGCTTTCTGGCAAACCTCCTACACCCTCTCCAAAGCCTTCACATCATTTCCGTAATGAGGTGCCCAGAACTGCATACAATACAGCAAATGCAGCCTAACAAAAGTCCTATAAAGCTGCAACATAGCTTTTTGGCTCTTGTACTTAATGCCCCGACTGTTGAAACCAAGTATACCATATGCCTTTTTAACCACTCTATCTACTTGTGTTGCTTCTTCCAGGAAGAAATGAACTGAACCCCAAGATCCCTCTGCATGTCAATGCTATTAAAGGTCTTGGCATTAACTGTATACTTTCCCCTTCTTGACTCTGTGGGTCGAAGGGCCTACTTTGAAGTTGTATCTCTTGACTGTGATTCTAATACAGATTTAACAGGACACGGAAATATATAATAAATGGCAGTAGACTGTGATATGAAAGAGCCTTAGTGATCACACTTCATCACACTGTCCCAATACGTATTTTGAAACATTTTTACCTCTGGTATACTATATTCACAACTAAAAGAAAATTGTGATAGAGACACAAGTAATTGCAGATGCTGAAATCTTGAGCAAAACACAATGTGCCGGAGGAACTCAACAGGTAAGGTAGCATCAGTGCAGGGAATGGACAGATGATGTTTCGCGATGGACCCTTCTGATCCCTTGTCTAATCAGGATCAATTCATTTCTTCCCTTCACATCTTGTTCACATCAGTCAGACTGTGAAACTCACTGCTCACAAATGTCAGTTCCTAAACAACCCTTCAGGGAGGAATTGCAGATGCTAGTTTAAACCGAAGATAGACACAAAAAGCTGGAGTAGCTCAGCGGGACAGGCAGCATCTCTGAAGAAGGGCCTCGACCCGAATCTCTGGAATTCTCTTCGCTGGAAGGTTGACATTGAATGGCTGTGGCGTGGTTGAATCCTCCACTATCAACGTCTTGGGAATAGCCACTGATGAGGAGATTCACTGAACCAGGTGCATAACTTCCACGGCAACAGAGCAGCTCCGAGGCTGGGTATCCCGCAGTGAGTGCCTCGCCTACTGACCTCGTGTGGACCCACAGGCCCTCTGTGCAGTGGACACTCTCCACTTGCCTGGATGTGTACAGTCAGAACAAAGGCTTTCAGTACAGCTGAGCACTGCCATCTGCTGGTCACCCTCAAAACTGCCCACCGTTCTGACCAGCAAATACATCACCCGTCCCTGAGCCTGGATCTGCCTCCCCACAGCACTGGGGCGACCATCACAAGGTGGCAGCTCTGCAGCTTGATGGGCAACGAGTGCCGTCCTGTCACTGATACCCAGCTCTGGAAACTGAAATAGAAAATACCCCGGTAGGTTCAGCTCAGCCCACTCTCCCAGCACCCTGTCTTCCCCCCCCCCCCCCACACCTACCCCATCAACCCCACACCCGGTCACCTCAACATCCCCACCCAATCAACCCCCCACCACCTCACCCTGTCATCACCACCCTGTCCCTCCACATCCCCACCCAATCAACTCCCCTCCACATCACTCTGTCACCCCCACATCACTCTGTCACCCCCACATCCCCACCCAATCACCCCCCCCACATCACCCTGTCATCATCACCCTGTCCCCCTTGCACCCAGCACCTAGTCACCACCTCCCCCCCCCCCCCCCCACCATGTCACACCTTGTTACCCTCAGCCCAATCATCCCCACCCTTAGAGGCAGAGGTTACCAGTACACGAGCGACAGGTTGCACCTGAACTAGAGGGGCCAGTATCCTGGGCGGGAGATTTGCTAGTGCTACTCGGGAGATTTAAAATAGATTGCCAGGTGGTGGGTCCCAGAGCAGAGAGGAGGAACAGAACAGAGAACAGCACAGCACAAGAACAGGCGCTTCTGCCTACAATGCCTGAGCTCAACAGGTTGTCAAGACCATTGCTTATCTACCTGTACATAATCCATATCCCTCCATTCCTTGCATATCCATGTGCCTATCCAAATGTTTTTTTAAATATCACCAACATCCCTGTTTCAACCACCACCCCCGGCAGTACATTCCAGGGTCTCATCACCCTCTGACCGTTAAACTTAGTCAATAGTCAATAGTCAATAGTCGTTTATTTGTTACATACACATAAATGTGTAGTAAAATGAAACATTACCCGCAGTTGAACAATAAGACCAATAAGATTAATCAATAAAAATGCAATAACAAATACAATCACAACTAACACCAAACAAAAAGAAACATCCATCACAGTGAGTCTCCTCCAGTCCCTCCTCACTGTGATGGAAGGCCAGAATGTCTTTTTCTCTTCCCTGCCGTCTTGTCCCGCGGTCAGGCTGTTGGAGTTGCCACGTCGGGGCGGTCGGGGCTCCCGATATTGAAGCCCCCGCTGGGCGGTGAAAGGTCAACGGCCTATTTCAGGCCGCGCCGGACGGTGAAAGGTCCGCGACGGGCCGACCCAAGCCCCGCGATTCGGGGCGGGCGAACACGCTGCCGTTGCCGGAGCTCCCGATGTCGGCCCCCACCCAGGGGTCTGCGGGCTTCCGACGTCCACGCGGCCCGCGCCGGAGCCTCCGGAGACGAGTCGCAGCCGCGCCCGCAGCATCCGCAGGCAGCCAGCGCCGCAGGTGGTGAGTCCGGGCCGCGGGCTCTGCGAACCAGAGACCCAGGTGGTCCCAGGTGAATGGCCGGTGGTAGGCCGCAACGGGAACGGAGACACGGCACAGAACAAAGGTCACGTCTCCGTTCTGGAGAGAGAATGTTACAGTTCCCGTTCCCTCCCACCACCCCCCCCCCCCCAAACATAACATACAACACTACATCATATTAAACTACAATTCAGACAAAAACAACAAAAAACACAAAAGACAGACGGACTGCAGGCAAGCCGCAGGCAAGCCGCAGCCCCTCTCAGATGTGAAGTTGGGGGCAAAGGCTGTGGTCAAAGAGAGGCAGATTAAGCAGACGGGACAGGCAGGTGCGCGGCAAAGAGAGGAAAGACCAGTGGTTTAACCCGCATTTATTTCAATGCTGGTGGCTTAACATGTAAGTGGATGATCTCAGGGCGTGGATTGGCTCAAGGGACTGCGATGTTGCAGCCATTACCGGAACATGGATCAGGACTGGTAGCTCAATGTCCCGGGGTTTAGATGTTAAAGGGCGCAACGGTACAGTGTGGGACGCTGGCCAGGGGCTCTGATGGAGTGAGGGAGCTGTAGACACAGTCAGTCGGTGGGTGTGAGGGAGGGGGTAGACTGGAGCTGTAGACATGGTCAGTCAGTGTGGGACACATTTGCCAAGGGCCAGCCCTGGCACATAGTGTGGCCGCTTTGTGTTTCATGTTGTTCCAATAACGCCTTTCAGACTCAGTGGCTGGAAAAGTGAACATGGCATTCACTGCAAAAATAATAAACTGAACCATCTAATAACAAGGCAGCAGCACGCTGTGTCTCTTCAGAGAGATGCCAGGTCTGGTTCACAGTGAATTGCGACGGAACTTTATCCGACGGATTACAATGGAGATTTGCTCTGACTGTGGCTGACTCTGTCTCCTTTTCTGTCAGTTCGTGGAACTGTCACTGGGGTTCCAGGAAGAATCTAAGTTACCCGCCGCTGCTACCGACTGGAAACGAGGGCTCTCCCAGGACACGGAGGGCCAGAATTCCCGGTCTGGGAACAGTGAAGGACAACCAGTGTTCCCAAGTCCCTGCCAGCTGCAGCTGTCTGTAATTTTATTTCAGAGATGCAGCACAGAAACAGGTCACTTCGGGCTAGTCTACGCTGGCCAGCGAGCCAGTACACTAACATTATCCTACACACATTGCAATTTTTACCAAAGCCAATTAACCTACAAACCTGCGTGTCTTTGGAATGGGGGAGGAAACCAGGGAAAACCATGTGGTCACGGGAAGAACGTACAAATTCCGTACAGACAGCACCCATAGTTAGCATCGAACCCGGGTCTCTGGAGCTTTAAGGCAGCAACTCTACCGCTGCGCCACTGTGCTGCAGGTTTGTGGGTCTCCCCAGTAGCCCGAAGCCAGTGGCCAATGGCTCCTGCCAGTGTTACAGGTGTTGCCACACTGCCTACAGCTGGGAGCAGGGCTGTGGAGCAAGTCTGGATGGTGGTGAACGGTGTCACTGCTGCATTCGTCAAGGCCAGAGGACAACATTCCCTCCTGGTCCCGACCACCGATTCATGCTCGACAACAGCCCCTGGCACTTACTTATTGCACTGGAGCTGAGGGGCTACTTCTGTCCTCAGTTGGTGGTGATACTGGGGTGCTGGTGTTATATCAACCATAGACAAAAAAAAGGAGTCGACAGACCTTTAGCCCAACTCATCCATGCTGAGCCCGTTGCCTAGCAGAGGAACTTTGTCAGTGCCCTTGATAGGCAACTATTGGCAGGGCCACTGTATGTTTCTTTTTTTCCTAGTCAGATGTGCAGCACTTTGGTCAACGTGGGTTGTTTTTAAATGTGCTATACAAATAAATTGACTTGACTTGACTTGACTTGACATTAGGTATGCAATCAAAGAATTTCATTGTGGCTTGTCACATGTGACAATTAAGTATTCAATTCAAGGTAGTTCCACTGCCTCAATTGGCCCATATCCCGCTACAACGTTCCTACCCGATGTACCTGTCCAAATGTCTTTAAAATCTTGTTATGGTACCAGCCTCAACCATCTCCTCTGGCAGCTTGTTCCATATAACCACCACCCTCGGTGTGAAGTTATCCAACAGGTTTCTATTAAATCATTCCCCTCTCACCTTAAAACTACGTCCTCCGGTTTTAGCCTCCCCTACCCTGAGGAAAAGACTGTGA
The DNA here is from genome assembly GCF_053455715.1 of Rhinoraja longicauda. NCBI lineage: Eukaryota > Metazoa > Chordata > Chondrichthyes > Rajiformes > Arhynchobatidae > Rhinoraja > Rhinoraja longicauda. The sequence goes on from NC_135979.1 coordinate 23,922,661, forward strand.
CCATCCACGCTACCTATATCCCTCACGGTTTTATAAACCACCATAAGGCCACCCCTCAACCTCCTTTGCTCCAGGGGAAGAGGTTCCAACCTCCCCAGTCTCAAAATCCCAGAGCCTGCGCTTTTTCGGAAGTTGGATTACTTTCTGCAAGCCTGCTGAGTGCATTTGTCAGCAAACACAGCCCTGACCTTGAGACCAAATGTTACAACCAAGGACATGAGATGAACCACAAAACCCCTTATTTACATGATACTCACAGGCAAAGAATCTGAAAATCCATCGGGAGCCCTGGCCCCCACATCCTTCAGCAGCATTGCCACTGGCACCTGAAGGCAAGTGAGATCATCTGACTACACAGTGCCTCACAGCATTAGTGCCTCGGCAAGCATGCTCCCTCTCCTCTTCTCGCTCTTTCGCTCACTTTTTTTCTCACTCTCTCCAACTATCTTTCTCTCTGACTCTTTCTCGTTCACTCTGTCTCTGCCTCTCTCGCTTTTGATCACCGATTCTCACTTTCTGACACTCGCTCTGTCCGTCTCTTTTTCACATGCTCTCTGACTCTCTCGCCGTTTCTCTTTACCTTTCTCATTCTTTCTCACCCACTCTCTGCCCAACAGTGTATTTCATTCTCTCGCTGTCCATGTCTCTTACTCCCCGCCTCTATTGCAAGGCCAGACCTGACCTCGGCCCAAGTGGGGCGTGAACACACACCCACCCTGACCTGAAGCCCAGCTGACACGTGCCGTGGGGTTCTGCCAGGCTGGGGCGAGCAATCTGTTGAAAGGCAACTTTGGTATTTTTTACCAAACTAAAGGATCCTCTGTTGTTTCGCACAGCATCAGAAATAGATCAACAGAACGGGTAGTGAAGTGGGGCTGGGGAAAGATTTAGGGAGGTAGGGGAAGTGGGAGTGGGTCAGAGTTTGCCCTTGGCTGCCCAGGGCAGAGTCAACACAGGTGATGGGACTGTCCACATACACCAGGTCACAGAGTGAGGTGTGGTGATCTCAGGGGTGGGTAGGTGAGGTGACAGAGAAGGGTGACGGCAAGGCTGTGGAGAGCTTTGTAAGCCCAGAATGAACTTTAACATTGTGTTGTCACAGCAAAAGAAGTCAGTGTAGACAAATAGATCAGGGCTTTGTAAGTTAATTGTCCTCTGTAATTTGCCACTTGATTTGACGGCCCCTTTACACTAGACTTACTGTGAAACATTAACTTTTCTCAGCTTCTAATTGTATCCCCTTCAACCTCAGTTCAAGCCTGGCATTCATCACATTACCTCCGCCAATACCTTTTCTCCCAAAGAAGTGCACCGGTTGACTAAACCAGAGGCCACAGAAACACATCAACAACATGTGACATTTTAACTACATTTTTTTTAATTTTGGCATTTATAATAGATGTTTGCTTTCAGCAAGAACAAAAAGTTTACGGAAGGCGGCAAAATGACATAAATCTGATTGTCCAGAAACCAGGCAACAGTGGACAAGATCATCTGGGCGTAGTTTGGGGAATGGTTAGCACCAAACGTGACTCCCTCTGCAATCCAGCATTTTAATTATGTTCTGTCCCAAATCATGTCGGGCTTGTTGTAGCATCCTACGGGAAGGAGAAGTGGGAAACCCCATGCCTTTGACAGTCCCCAAGTCCCCCGATAGCGCTTCCTATTTGAGCATTAATTTCCCTTTGAATGTCTTTTGTTGCATTTCAACCCACCACTTCTCCAGGCAAGCTGCTGGCAGACTGTCTGCTCCTCTCCAGGCTGCGGTTTACTTGAATCCAGGACCCCCCCCCCCCCACACACACTGAGATCCCTCCCTCATGCACCTTCACTAGCACCTCCCCATCCCACCTCTGCTCCAACCATGACTCGAGTTGCCCCAGTCTCTCCAAGTACAGTCCCTCTCCTTGGCTACTTTCCTGCAAATCTCCTCTGTTGCCTGAAGCTGATGCTGCCTGGTTTAACTGAATTGATTAAACTGAAAGCTACGGCAGGGAAACATGCCCATCAACCCACGTTGACCACCCGTTCACACTGGTTCTATGTTATCCCACGTTCTCACCCAATCCCTACACGCTAGGGGGGCAATTTACAGAGGCCAATTAACCTACAAACAGCGCACGTTTTTTGGGGATGTTGAGGGAAACCGGAGCACCCGGAGGAAACCCTTCCACGCGGTACAGGAAGAACGTGCAAACTCCACACAGACAGCACCCGAGGTGAGGGTCGAAGCCAGGTCTCTGGCGCGGCGAGGCAGTGGCTCTACCAGTTGTGACAATGTGCCACTCAGGAGCGGGAACTGCTCATTCCATCCTTCAGCTCACTTTGCCCACAACTTGATCGCTCCTGATCCGCACCTCAAATCCGTGCTCCTCGATATCCCATCTTCCTGGCAATGTCCTCCCTACCCACTTGTAAATCACAGCTTTTCCTGAGTTAAATTTTTTTTTAAAAATCATCACGCATGCTCCTGTTTAAGATGCGGTTGATTTTAGGTTTCATGAAGTTTATAAAAATGGCAAAAGCACGGTACTTATTCGCTTGTGAAAATCAGGGCGAAGTGCGGATTGGCATCAGGAACCCCAGCAGCAGAGGCCAGGTCCCTGTGGGCGAGTGCAATGGCTCACACACACATGGGGTAACATTGCACCTATGCCCACAACTCACAGCCCCAACCAAACCCCAGGAGGCAAGATGGTCGTGATACATCCAGTTGCCGTGGATGCTGGAGCACCGAATCTCTATCCACAGTGCACCTTCTCGTGGCAATGTCGCACCCAGCGATTCCCGGTGTGTTGCTCATTATCACGCTGTGGGTTTTCTGGAGCACAGTGTCTCTTGTAAGGAGTAATGTTTTCTGGGTTGTTCTGTCACAAACTGTCAGACAGAACTTGCTCATGACGAGCCACATAACACTGTTTGATACTGTTGGATTGCGAGAGCTTTGCCGATTGAGGAGGGGGGGGAGGGGGGGGGGAAGGGGGTTAACTTGACGGATGAGTCTTTTCCAGCTTGGAGATGTTTGGGCCACGGCCTGGGATGTGGGGCCCCTCACTTCCGATGCATGTCCTCCATGGTCACGCGACCCCAACTTCCCAGGATGAAGGTCTCAATGTCGCACTCATTCTCGCCCCGAGCTATTTTGAAGTATCCGTTCTCCCCCCAGTTCCTTCCCCACGAGTTGGCCGCAATCTGGCAGAGGGGGGAAAGAGAGAGAGAGAGAGAGAGAGAGAAGACAACGTGAGGGGCGGAGGAAGGAACCGATCAATGTCAATCAGGGATGAACCTGGGGTAACATTGCCCCCATGCCCAGGATCTTGGCAGGAAACTCCATCTGACCTGGCAGCATTCTCGTTGGTAGCAGAACCTTTACCCCAGCACAACACTCTCCCAGGTTCACCCACGTCACGACTGCACAGAGCTGTCACCACCTTCAGCAGGAGTTTCCATGGTATTGGGGCAACATTGATGTACTCAGCATTAAAGTAATGGCTGGTGACTGATAAGAAAATACATTTGTTTTCAGGGTGAGTCGCTGGTAGTGGAGATGTGAGCTGCTTTGTGTGGGACCAGTGTGGACTGGAGCCTGACTTTAGTCCACAGGAAGGATGCAGCGTCCATATGATATAGGAGCACAATTAGGCCAATCTGCGCTGCCATTCGATCTTGTCCAATTTATTTTCCCTCTCAACCCCATGCTCCTGCCTTCTCCCCATATCTGTTGACGCCTTTGCTAAACAAGAGCCTTTCAATCTCCACTTTAACAGTGGCCTCCACCAGCCCGTGGTAATGACCTGGTTAGGCTTTTTTTTAAAAAAAAAATACTTTTTTTGGAATATGTCTGTCGGCGGTAATGCCAGCATTTATCGGCTATCCTGAACTTCTCAACAGACTGCGGACAGGCTTGGGGAGGAGCAGATCGAACATGTTGGAGTTGGCTGCGCCTAACGGCTGCGGCTCTCTGGCAGTCTGTTGTCTTTTTTTCTTTTTTTTTTTGTTTCTGTCGGTGTTGGGATGGTTTTTGTTTCTGTTTTTGGCTGTGTATGTGTGGTGGGGGTGTGGGGTGTGGGGGGGGTGGGGTGGGGCGGGGGGAAACCTTTCTTTTATTAGGTCTCTTCCCCGGGGCGCAGCTCGCCCGCGGGGCCTTCCATCGCCCGGCGCGGCTTGGCCGCTGGACTTAACATCGCCAGCGCGGCTCGGCCGCGGGACGTTTCAGTGCCCGGGCGGCTCGGCTGCGGGACTTAACATGGCCCGGTGCGGCTCGGCCGCGGGACGTTTCGGTGCCCGGTGCGGCTCGGCCGCTGGACTTAACATCGCCCGGTGCGGCCGCGGGATTTTTCGGTGCCCGGGGCGGCTCGGCCGCGGGGCCTTCCATCCTCTTGCGGGGGCTGTGCGTGTCGGTTGCCTCGGTAGGGGTCGAGCTGCCTGTCCGTGGGTGCGGGGGGAAGAGAGGGGAAGTTTTGTTGCCTCCATCACAGTGAGGGGGTGTTTGGAGTCACTGTGATGGATGTTTGTGTTGGGGTCGGGTGTCCTGTGTTTTTTTCTTTTTGCTGTGTTTTGTGACTGCTGAAATTTCGTTCGGTGTTGTGCCGAATGACAATAAAGTGTTGTTATGTTATGTTATGTTATGTTGATGTGGGGATATACTGAAGATGAGGCAGACTGCGAGTGCAGACGGGGCCTCCAGACTATGGAACATCCCCTGAGCTGTGACATGCTGCATGACACACGCACTGTAAAGGATCTTGCACAGGCCAATGACGTGGCACTAAAATTTGCTCGCTATTGGCAAACAGCTGTGTGATGACACAAATAAATAAATAAACTGCCCTTGAAATTGCTCGAATGATGTACCACGCAAGTTAGGCCACACCTTGGATTTTGTGTACAGTTCTGACACAAACTATACACAAAACCATGACACAGGCTTGCAATGGAGATGGTGCGGCGGAGTTGTTGCCAGGATCGGAGTGGTTTGACCAGGAGCAAGAATTGGTGAGGCTGGGTCTGTTTCCTTGGACCAGGGGTGAGCATGGGGTGACTTACTTGAGGTGGATGAAATTATGAGGGCCCTAAATAAATAGAAATGAACTATTTTCCAGAAGAGGTCCAGGAGACGGAATTTGTGGAAGAATGAAGGAGATAATGATTTTCTTGCCCAGAGGATGGTGGATCTGGAAGTCACCGCCTGAAAGGATGAGTGAAGAAGAACCAACCTCTCATCGCATTTAAACAATGCTCACACACAGTGTGTGCTTGAAAATCCATGACCCGAGGAGACAAACCCTGGGATCAGGTTGGAGAGCCCTTTGACCAGCATTGATGAGATGGGCTGAATGGCCACTTCCAGTTTTGGATAGGATCTGATTGAATGGCAGTAGCTTCCTACCATGTGAGTATCTCGCCTGTGGACGGTGAGTTCCTCTGCCTCTAACCCACAAGCACCATTCCCCGGCACGTCATTCGTATCCCCCACATGTTAGCCGTGTGCTAACATGGTGATTTCAACATACCCAGTAAGGACGAATCTCTCCGTTGTATCCTTGCTCTTCACCCCATCTACAAAACATCAAACACAAAGCAACTCCTGATTAGAAGAACGCTCAAATGTTCCCAATTATCAGCCAGAAATCGAGTTATTACAGATGCAGCAGAGAAAGCACACAGTCGGGTTGCACCACAGCTTGGTTTGGGAACTGCTCTGCCCAAGACCGCAAGAAATTGCAGAGTTGTGGATGTAGCCTAGCCCATCACACAAACTAGACTCCCCACTGTTGACTCCATCTGCACCATGCTCTCTCAGGAAAGCAGCCAACATAATCAAAGACTTGTCTCACCCCGGTCAATCCTCCTTCTCCCCTCTTTCGCTAGACAGTATATACAGAATCTTGAAAGTGCTCACTGCCAGACTGAGGAATAGCTTTTTTGGTATAAGGCTTCACAAGGGCGGCACGGTGGCACAGTGGTAGAGTTGCTGCCTCAAAGCTCTTGCAGCACCGACTTCTGAACGGTCCTTCCATAAACAAGGTACCATCCGATTCACCTCTGCCCCATTGCATGCATTGAGCTTTGTCTATGGAACTGATGCCAAGCAAAACAAATCTTTTCACTGTCACTTAGTACAGGTAAGGATAATAAACCTCAATGAAACATTGCATTCAAGTGTACAGACTCGGAAGGGAAGCATGCATAAGGGGAACAGTACTGACATGTCGAGCAGCACAGTGGCACAGCAAGTAAAGCAGCTGCCTCCAAACACCGGAGACCCGGGTTCAATCCCAACCTCAGGAGCTCTCTGGTGGAGTTTGCACATTCTCCCTGTGAGCATAAGGGGTTTCCTCCCATATTCCAAAGACACTTGGGTTGGCTGGTTAATTGCCCATTGTAAATTGCTTGTAGTGTGTAGGGGGTGGTGAAATCTGGTGGGAGTTGTTGGGGACATAGGGAGAATAAGATGGGAATGGTATAGGATGGACAGACAACACGGAATCAGTGGGCTGAAGGTGCCATCACTCCATGGCTCTATGCTGCCAGTTAGTGGCAGGTCATGGACCACGCCCACCCACACTGTCGCTGGGCATTTATGATCTTCATTGGCCAGGGAAGAGCAGCAATCTATCATCAATGTCAACTCTGGTTCTTCCCCCTCAGGTGCTGCCTGACCAGCTGAGTATATGCACTACTTCCTGATCTCCAGCATCAGTTTTCTTTCTCTTCATTCTACGATCACTGATGCCTCAGAAAATCTTGTCAAGTCAGGACATGAGGAACTCCACAGGGTGAAGGGGGGGGGGGGGGGTTGGAGGGTGGGGGGCATGGGGGTGGCACAGGAAGCCTTTGTCATTCATTGCATAGATGAGGATGGGGCAGTAGTGGAGTCTGCAGAGGGAGATAATGTGACTGAAGAAGCACCTGAGAACAGGGAGGGGGAGGGGGGGGGCGGGAGATTGAGCCCTTGGAAAGGAGCCAAGGAGGTTGGCTGGGTCCAACCCAGAGTTACAGTGACAGCATGTCCATGCTTTGGTGGACAGGGTGGTGAAGACAGCATTTGGCACGCTTGCCTTCGTTGGGATGTTGAGTACAAAGTTTGGGATATCATGATGCAGCTGTACAAGTCGTTGGCCAGACCATACTTGGATACTCTGTCCAATTCCGGTCACCCACATATAGGTGTAGCCAACGACTTTGTTGGGTGGTGTGGGCTGAATCCCTCACTTGCAGCTCAACACCGACAAGACAGGATTTAATGGTAGACTTGAGGAGGAGATGGTGTGGATGTGCAGTTTACCAAGGAGTACCATGGAGTGCACCTGGACAGTAAACTGGACTGGTGCAGGAGCACTGAGACCCTGTACAAGAAGGGACAGAGCCGGCTGTACATTTCGAGGAGGCTCCGCTCCTTCAACGTCTGCAGCAAGATGCTGTAGATGGTCTAGCAATCGGCGGTAGCCAGTGCCATCTTCTTCGCCGTTGTGTGCTGGGGCAGCAGGGTGAAGGCCGCAGACACCACCAGGATCAACAACCTCATTAGGAAGGCTGGCCAGAATCCATCCTGAGGGCAGAGTTGGATTCTTGGAGGGGAGGATGATCCTCAAACTGCGGCAATACAGCTCACCCCCTCCATGGCAAACTGGTCAACCCGAGTACCTTCAGCAATAGACAAGAGACAATAGGTGCAGGAGGAGGCCATTCGGCCCTTGGAGCCAGCACCGCCATTCAATGTGATCATGGCTGATCATTCTCAATCAGTACCCCGTTTCTGCCTTCTCCCCATACCCCCTGACTCCGTTATCCTTAAGAGCTCTATCCAGCTCTCTCTTGAATGCATTCAGAGAATTGGCCTCCACTGCCTTCTGAGGCAGAGAATTCCACAGATTCACAACTCTCTGACTGAAAAAGTTTTTCCTCATCTCAGTTCTAAAAGGTACAGCATAGAACCAAGATGCAGCACAGAACGCCACAGGAGATCCTTCCCTCTGGCTATCAAACTGTACAACTCCTCCCCCTTCTATCATGGGGTAATCTGACTCCCTCCCCCCTCCCCCTTACCCCCCTCTTTGCACATCCCCAATCCTTTCCACTCGTCACTTTAATTTCATGTTTCATGTATTTTGAGTTTTATTGAAGTGTACAAAATCACAAGGGGCATGGATGCTCAGTCTTTTTCCCAGAATAGAGAATTCTATTCTAGGAATAGAGATAGTCTTAAGGTGAGAGGGGAGAAATTTAAGAGGGATTTCAGGGATAACATTTTTGCTTGTTGTGGGAGTGATGAGAAATAGGCCCTCTCGTCGGAATCCACACTGATCTATTTACACTAATCTTACACAATTTCCATTTTATTCGCCCATGTTCTCATCATTCTACCACACTGGGGCCATTTCACAGAAACCAATTAATCTACTGTTAACCGAGTAATGTCTTTGAAATATGGAAAGAGACCAGAACACCCAGAGGGAACCAACGCGAGGAGTCCTTTGCAACCTGTTTCTCTCGCGGTTGGTTCACAGACTGGCCAGCTGCCTGCCACTTGTGCGGGCTGGATGAGTCTGTGTACCACGTGTATATGGAGTGTGTGAGTCTGTGTACCACGTGTATATGGAGTGTGTGAGTCTGTGATCCACGTGTATATGGAGTGTGTGTCTGTGTACCACGTGTATATGGAGTGTGTGAGTCTGTGATCCACGTGTATATGGAGTGTGTGAGTCTGTGTACCACGTGTATATGGAGTGTGTGAGTCTGTGTACCACGTGTATATGGAGTGTGTCAGTCTGTGTACCACGTGTATATGGAGTGTGTAAGTCTGTGATCCACGTGTACATGGAGTGAGTGAATGTGATCCACGTGTACATGGAGTGTGTGAGTCTGTGTACCACGTGTATATGGAGTGTGTGAGGTTGCAGCCCCTGTTCCAAGATCTAAAGGAGCTGCTCCTTGCCTTCTGGCTGAACTTCTCACCCACCATCCTCATCTTTGGACACCATGTGCGTAGGGGAGAGCGTCGGGCTGAAGATGTCCTGGTTGGGTTGCTCCTAGGCCTGGCCAAGCTGGCCATCCACGATTCACGGCGCCAGGCGGAAGAGGGCTCTGCCCGAGCTGGCTGCCTGCCCCTTTTCCGGGGTAGTACTTGAGAGGGACTACGTGCTGTCCACGGGCACCCTGGGTGATTTCCGGGACCGTCGGGCACCGCGTGGGGTGGAAGTCATCCTCGATGTGCATTGTAATATAGTTATATAGTAGTTCATTTAGTATATTTGTTTGACTCGTATTATGCTGGTGGATTTTGTTTTGTTTTATTGTTCACTGTAAATATTATTTTTAATAATTGATTACATTATTTTTGGTCAAATAAATTTAAAAAATAAAAATTAAATTAAAAAAAGAAAAGAAATCAACGCGGTTACAGGAAGAACGTGCAAACTCCACAGAGCAGCACCCGAGGTCAGGTTCGAACCTGAAGCTGCGAGGTGCTGGCTCTACCGGCTGCACCACAAGGATATGTTGGGAAGATTGGGATTTGTGTGGAAGGAATCTTGCACAGAGATCCTTCCCACTCTGGGGCCCTGAGTGACTGAAGAACACTGGGGTGTTCCTGAAAAGAGACACGTTGCTAAGACATCAGTTAGAGGTGGATTTGTTTGCCCAGGAACCAGCGACCACCAGCTCCAGATTGTTTGCACATCACGAGAGGGCCCTTCCTCCGTTCACCCAAATCTATGTCAGTTTTCAAGGAGAAAGAACAGGCGGAAGAAGGCTATATCCAGCCAACCGTCACTATGCAGACTCCAAACACAATCCCAAACAATGCTGGGTCTAGCCCCATTCTGTCATTTCTGGACGTCTGATTTTATCAGCGCGAGAGGGCAGGCCAATGCAATGAGGTCAGAGACACTCCTCTGTGTGGAGAATACTCAAACATTTATCACATTCCACATTGGGACGGAAAGGCAATTCTATTCTTGTCACTTCCCCTTTGAAAGTCAGGGCTCCTGAACAGGACACCCTCCCGAGAACAGGCGTTCAGGAAAACAATGCAACCCACACAGAAACGTGTACTGCTGCAGTGCCTGAGGTTAGAGGCCGAGGAGAGGGGGAGAGAGGGAGGCGCTTCAGTGAGAACCATCCCAAAATATGCTTGTGAATGGTCCCCAATCTCAGCACCCCTGACTGATCCAGCAGCCCCCTTGTACGCATGGGTCCGGGATGTCACTGGGTGCAGCCGGAGTTCGGTGCGGTGGGGATGGGTGGGCTGGAGCTCTGCCGGAAGATCATTCCATCTCCACAGCTTGTTCCATACACCTACCACCCTCCTTCTGGCAGCTCGTTCCATACACCTACCACCCTCTGTGTGAAAGAGTTGTCTCTCAGATTCCTTTTCAATCCTCCCCCTCTCACCTTAAACCCCATGCGCTCCAGTTTTGGACTCCCCTATCCTGGGGGAACAGACTGGCTGTTCACGGTATGTGTGCCTCAGGGATTTTATTCCATCTCTTTTCTGGCAAGGATTAGTCCCAATAACAGATACAGCGACACACAAATCAGGGTGCATCACCGAGCAATTCTGAGTCTCACAGAATGCTGCCTTTCCTTCTGACCTATAGTGGCACAGCTGGGACCACTTTAGATGGGGCATCTTGGTCAGCATGGATGAGTTGGGTCGAAGGGCCTAAATCCATACTATATGACTCTATACTGTGAATTTTCACACAGCAATTGTGAGAGGCTCATTCTGATGTGCGTCACACCAGTACATCCCCACTTTATGCTCTGACTTCCCCACAGTGGCTTGGAAACCTCCCTCCAGATGTAGATTCACATCAGCCTCCACAAAACACTCCTTTGTTGATCATATTTCATTCTCATTCCTCTTTGAGTTGACTCGACTTGAATCAATCGTTACTTACCCTGTCAAAGGTATTTATTCACAAAATGCTGGAGTAACTCAGCAGGTCAGGCAGCATCTCAGGAGAGAAGGAATGGGTGACGTTTCGGGTCGAGACCCTTCATCAGTCTGAAGAAGGGTCTCGACCCGAAACATCACCCATTCCTTCTCTCCTGAGATGCTGCCTGACCTGCTGAGTTACTCCAGCATTTTGTGAAATAAATACCTTCGGTTAGCATGACTGAGGCTGGTTTTGGTAAAGACAAGTCTCCATTTGGGTTTCCTGAGGGAAGATCATTGGTAATACATTGATCAATCTATTCAATCGGACTATATGGAAGGATCATAATTGATAACATCCTGAAAGATACGAGGAGTTTTCTAGGTTTAGTGAATTATCTGGAAAGATTCGTACCATGTATTTCAGAGTTACTCCAGCATTTTGTGAATAAATACCTTTGATTTGTACCAGCATCTGCAGTTATCTTCTTACGTTACTTACCCTGTAATCTTCACGGAGTGCGTCCCGTGCCGACGGAAATTCTCTGGTCTTTCACCCATCACGGGTGTGTGCCTGTACACTCCGCTTCTGTACACAAAGAAATCTTCATGTACCTCCATCAGGGCTGTGAAACCAGAGATGCGTCAGCATTTTTTTCCACAGTGTACTGTAATCCCACTTTAGCCAGACCATTGTTCTGTCAAAGCCCCACCATAATCTCAGCACAAACTCGCTGTATTCCCACTGTGACCCAACCCAAGTTTCATTAATACAGCATGACACCGTAGCCCAGATAAAGCTACGTTCGAATATCTACACGGTCCCAGTCCCTGTACACGTGGCAAACATTCTAGAGAATTCCATAATATTCCAGGTTTTCCATTTACAATCTGGGATTTACAATGCTGGGATTGATGCAGCAATCTGTCCTTGTGTGTCGATCCCCAACTTCTAATTAATTCCTGGATCAATTGGACATCCAACAGGAGTTTTGTTGGGCACCTGGCCATTCAAACTGGCCCTGTCCAACATAACATGAACACCCGAGGAAATTCTTGTAGAAACAAAGAACTGTGGATGCTGATTAAGACACAAAAGGGCACAGAGTAACTCAGCAGGTCAGGCAGCATCTCTGGAGAACATGGATAGGTGACGTTTCAGGTTGACACCCTTCAACTTTGATAAGTCATTCGTATCTTTTGCGTTCAGACAAGAAAATCAATAGACAATAGACAATAGGTGCAGGAGGAGGTCATTCGGCCCTTCGAACCAGCACCACCATTCAATGTGATCATGGCTGATCATTCTCAATCAGTACCCCGTTCCTGCCTTCTCCCCATACCCCTTGACTCCGCTATCCTGAAGAGCTCTATCTAGCTCTCTCTTGAATGTATTCAGAGAATTGGCCTCCACTGCCTTCTGAGGCAGAGAATTCCACAGATTTACAACTCTCTGACTGAAAAAGTTTTTCCTCATCTCAGTTCTAAATGGCCTACCCCTTATACTTAAATTGTGGCCCCTTGTTCTGGACTCCCCCAACATTGGGAACATGTTTCCTGCCTCTAACGTGTCCAACCCCTTAATAATCTTATACGTTTCGATAAGATCTCCTCTCATCCTTCTAAAATCCTTTTAATTCACCACTCATTTCCAACACCATCCCCCCCCCCAGTAAAAAAAATGGCAACATGCAACAACCAAGCAAATTCTTCTAAATATCCTTTCAATTCCATTATCATCTCTCACCATGTAAACACCAAGACAAAAGATACCAGAACATCATCATGTGGACTGCTATCACCCAAAACCAGTCATATCTTGTCTGCTGCTCATCTTATTTTACTCTATTCTGTCCATGGGCATCTCACTAAGTGAACTAACCTTGTAAGAGGGCAGTAATGCATGCAGCAAATAAGTATAAGGGACACCATTCCTCATTAAAGATTATTGACACAAAGTAGAGTGAAGGAAATCCCGCTCAGTTTGGATGAGAGGATTAATTGAGGGTCAGGCTCAACTGACTTACGGATGAGCGATCAATGAAGTCAGAGATCAAAAGGCAACAAGACAAAAAATGTACAGGTCAAAGGTTACCGAGGAAATCCTCAGATGCGGCACGGTAGCGCAGCGGTAGAGTTGCTGCTTTACAGCGAATGCAGCGCCGGAGACTCAGGTTCGATCCTGACTACGGGTGCTGCACTGTAAGGAGTTTGTACGTTCTCCCCGTGACCTGCGTGGGATTTCTCCGAGATCTTCGGTTTCCTCCCACACTGAGTTACTCCAGCACTCTGTGAAACGTCACTCAACCCAACCCAACCCAACTCAACCCAACCCAACTCAATCTCCACCCAACCCAACCCAACTCAACCCATCGCATGAATTTGATGGGTTGAAGGGCTCGTTTCCTTGACAGGATAAGAGCATTGGGGAATCTCATCAGTCTTGCCACAAGGAATTGCAGGATGGGTTGAGTGTATCAGCAATGCCACATTGAGAGGGGCATCAGGATTGTCTAGATCTCCTGCAGTTAATGTTCTTGACCATAGTCCATTTCACAAATACCACACAAATGTAAGACATTAGAATAAAGGAAGCAGAAATGAAAGACCGGGTGGGATTTACAGGAGCTCACACCAGCATGTTAGTTAATGACTGACCCTCCACTGCCAGTCCCACTTCCCACTCAAACCCCATCTTGTCATTCAGGTTCTGTTCAAAGGTTAACCAACGCTTCCCCCAAATCTTCTGAACATCGATATGCCCCCTACCTCAGGGATTCATGACCCCCCTCCCGCCCCAACTAAAGAACTCTCACACTGCAGTTTTTGATGGCCCTGACCGTAGCTGGGATAATCCCTCAGACCCAGACCAAAGTGTCTTCAATGTCCTACCTTGGACAGGCCCATTCTTCATTAGCTCCTTCATCACCTCCTTCTCCTGTTCATGCAAGAGAGAAGATTTAATGACAACAAGCCCACCGTGTCTGCTTTGTACTTGAAGCTCCCGCTAGCTGGTGCAAAGGGTTTTTTTTTAACCAAAAATAATTTAATCAAACTTTTACACAAATACACACAAAAATACAAACTAACCCACCACCAAAATACAAAATAAAAAAATATTCATAAATATTAAATAACTATTTCCGTAGTCCGAATCGAACCCAGGTCTCTGGTGTTGCAAGACCATAAGGCAGCAACTCTACCGCTGCGCCACGATGGTGCCCTGGTCTGGCAGATGTGGTTGGTCTCCCCTCAACCTCTGACACTCCAGAGTACACAATTCAAGTTTATCCAACCTCTCCTTATAGCTAATACCTTCTGATTAAGGAAGAAGGAATCCTGGTTAAAAAAATCCCACCTTCTAGTAATTACTTAAAAGTGAAAAGCTAGATTTTCAAAGTTTTAGAATTTTTAATATTACAAAAAGATTAAAGTTTAAAAAGCACATTTTGTTAAATAACATGTGCGGTCAGGCCCTTAAACAGCTCCAGCGGTTTACAGGCCGATGATCGGCCAGCAGCAAGGAAGATTGTGCGTACAACAGAAGCAGCGGTGGGTGGAGGTACTCACGTCATTGGACAGGCGGTAGGGCGGAGTGGCCTGGTAGATGTGGTTGGTGTGGCTGTCGGGGTTGGGGCAGGGCATGGTCGCCTGTCGCTTGCCTCGGCCGGCCGATCGGGTGGACATCATACAGTGGCTCCCGGGCTGATGGCTGCCAGGGCTGGAGAAGGGGTAGCAGCTATCCGACACCACCCTGCAGGTACAACAGGTAACGGTCAGCCCACATTCTTCCAAACCTCTCCAATCCATGTACCTGTCCAAATGTCTTTTATATGTTGTTGTAGTACTGCCTCAACTACCTCCTCTGGCAGCTTGTTTCATTTGTGTGCCAACTAGTGTGTGAAGAAGTTGCCCCTCAGGTTCCTATTAAATCTTTCCTATCACAGTTTAAACCTGTACACTTCTCCGTATACTATGGATGGCTCGATTGTAATCACGTATTGTCTTTCCGCCCTCTGGTTCTCGATTCCACAACTCTGGGAAAAAGACTGCATTCACCCTCTGCATGCCCCAATTTAGCCTGTCTAATTGGGCAAAAGGAAAGGAGATCAACACAATTCTGTGAAGCTATGCAGGTGAAATATTCACATTAATAATCACTTCTGGTTTATTCATGCATTGAAGCCCGAATTCTTACAACAGATCCACGGGATAAATGAGTCATTTCACCGAATAGGCACAAATCAAGAGAGGAAGAAAGAAGACATACAGCAGCAGGGATGGAGAAGAGTGAAAGACAGGAAGCGGCCACTGTTCCTGGTGACAGAACTACGGAGTTGCCGTGATCGCTTATCCCAGCAGTGGTGAGTGAGGAGTGGGGCAGGATCTCAGCCCCAGGACTCGCCAGCTGTGGAGATCCTGTTGCAGAGCGAGGAGGGAGGGGGAGGATAGTGGAGAGGTCCCCTCTGATATCTGATCAGAGATTCAGTGCCATGGACACAGTGCAGCACTAGCTCCACAATCACCCGCGTGTTTGGTGCTCCCGCAGCCTGGCCCTTTCCAAATGACCGTCTCCTCACACGGTACTCTAGCTCCCCTCAGCGACGGCCCTTCCCCTCAGCAGTGGCACAGCTTTGCCAGGAATTTCCAACCATATCCCTTCGCTGATTCACACTCCAAGTGGCTAAATGTCTACGGCAAGAGTATTCACCCATTGGTAGGCACCACCCATGTTTCTGGGTATGGACGGAAATGATGGTTGATCCTGCTCCAGAAACCCACACCAAAGATCTAGGGCACTATCTCAATGCAGCCCTTCCCCCTCCTCCATACACTCATCTCCCATCCACAGGCTTCTTTTAACTCCCTTCTCCCTTTTGACTACCTCTTTCCCCTCCCTTGTCCACTATCAACCTATATCCTCCCCCCGGGCCTTATATTTCACTCGTCTGCTCTCCATGTCCAATGCCCTTTTGTCTCCCTTTCACCTCTAGCCTTTGTCCCTTACTCCACCCTACTACCGATCAAACCCTCCTTCCCAGTATCCACCTATCACCCAGTAGATACAAGGCACTGCAGGTGCTGCAATCCCCTTTCCACTTTAATCTCTTCCTCTCGCCTTACAATTCACTCCTCTCCTCTCCTTTACCAATCAAACCCTCCTCATCTGTAACCACCCATCCATCACTTGCCAGGATTTGTTCCGTCCTACCTCTCTGCTCCAGTTTTCTTTTCCCTAATCAGTCTGAAGAAGGATCCTGACCTGAAATGTCGCCTGTCCATTCACTGCACAAATGATGTCTGGCCCGCAGAGTTCCTCCAGCACTTTGTGTTTTGCTCCAGATTCCAACATCTGCAGTTCCTTGTGCCTGCATTGCCCTTACCCCCTCTTTTGGACAAGACATCACATCAAGTTCATGTCTGCTCTCGGATGTGAAAGATTACTTGACAGCATTGGCAAAAGGCCGGGGCAGCTCAAGATTCATCCTTTAACCAACGTCACTGACACAGATGACCCATCACTGTCACATTATTTGTGAGAACTTGCTTTGTGCAAGCGCACTGTTGCGTTCCCCACATTAAACAATGATTACACATCAGAGGACTTCAAAGCAGCAAAGTGCAGCTGAGGCTGTGTGAATGCAAGTTAGCTGCCTTCCTCAATAGTCTGTGGACATGCCTCTACATAAGCAGCAAACACGTCCTGTGTTCAAGGGCCAGGACATCAAGCGTATGAGCAGCATCAAAGCTGACAGCTCGAGGTGAGGCTGCTCCACTGATGAGATGGGATGCAATGACTTCACATAACACGGTTAATCCCAAATAAATCAAGAGTAAATACCGGCTTTAAACCACAGAGCAGTACAGCACAGCACAGGAACGGTTTTTCGGCCCACAATGTCCATGCTGAACATGATGGCAGGTTAGACTAGTCTCCTCTGCCTGCACGTGATCCATATCCCTCCATTCTCCATATATCCATGTGCCTATCTACAAGTCTGTTAAACACTATTATCATATCTGCCTCCCACCACCACCCTTAACAGTGCGTTCCAGGCACCCACCACTCTCTGTGTAAAATTAAACTAGCCCCTCACATCTTCTTTCCACTTTGCCACTCTCACCTTAAAGTTATGCGCACTGTTGTTTGGACATTTCCAAGAAGGTTCTGTGTTTACCCGATCTATGCCTCTTATAATTTTATATACTTCTACCAGGTCTCCCTTCAGCCTCTGACGCTCCAGAGAAAATAGTCCAACTTTAGTCCACCTTCTCCTTATAGCAAACACCTTCTAATCATGGCAGCATTCTGTGACCGCGTGGGTTTTCTCCGGTTATTCCGGTTTCCTCCCACACTCCAAAGACATTTGTAGGTTAATTGGCTTCGATAAAATTGTTAATTGTCCCTAGTGTGTAGGATAGCGGCCAGTGGACGGGCTGATCGCAGGTCGGCGCGGACTCAGTGGGCCGAAGGGCCTGTTTCCACGCTGTATCTGTAAAGTCTAAAGCTGCAGAGTCCTATTGAACGATGGAATATTAAATGGCTACCTGTTGTCAGGTGTTTGAAGGGGTGGCGTGGGTGACAGAGCCCAGTGTGGTGTGTGAGACTTTCCTGATACCCGTACGGTTCAGCACCACGTACCCACGCCAGGTGGCAAAGAGAGAGAATGGCCGAGTGCGGAGGATGTTGGGCGTGTGGGCCAGGAATGTTGGTGCTCTGCCACCCCACCCCACCCCACCCCGGCCGCCCAGTGTACCCACCCTCGACGTCGGAGGTACCACCAGGCCCCGTCCATGCGGCCGCCATTGCAACCGTGCTGCCTCCGCCTGTTGCAGGAGATGAGGTTCTGTGGTGACAGGGCCGCCTTCATGTGACCCATGGACTGGATGAAGATTCTGTCCGAAGCCACGGCTGGAGAGCAAGGGGGAGGGGGAGAGAGGGGCGTCAGGTGTGGTCTGCACGTCATCCTGTGGCCGAGAGACCTCCCCACCACAATGGCCGAAACATCACCCCCTTCATCGAGACTTCCCCCCCCCCCCCTCACCCACAGACTCTTCACTGGGACCACCCCCACTTCGCCGAGACCACCCACCATCCCCTGCTGAGACATCACCCCCTCTTGCTGAAGAACCGGGCTCCCTATCTGGGTCATCACCCCCCCCCCCCAAATTGTGAGACCCCTACTCATGCCGCGACATCACTGTCCCCCACGTTCAGAAATCACTACCCCCTCCCCCCCTTCTACATCACTGTCCCCCCCCCCCCCCCCCCCCCTCACGTACCCAGTGGAGCTGTTACCTGCTGTGGAGAAGGCCCAGGACGCCGCACAGTTGCCTTGGTCCAGGGGTTCGTGGACCATCCCCGGCCATTTATCTGATGCGTTGAAATACTTGGGCAGGATATCGTTCCTGTCCATGTTCACCTGTAATGAGAGCAGGACACGGCCATCAGTGGACGCGCCATCACTCATGGGTGGTATCGTGTCCACCTCCTAAACTCCAATTCCAACCCATCTCTCGATTCCAGCCTTGATAATAATCAATGTCTGAGCACCCGGAGTCCTGAGCCAAACATCTACAGAGATCTCCAACCCCCTGCATTGATTAACCCCCACAGCTCAGTCTGATCGACCAACTCTTTCCCTTGGGACCATGTCCCCTTGTTCTAGATAGACTCTCTCATTGGAGGCAGCATCAACCCCCTCAATGCCCCTGAACCTTTCAATGATATCTCCTCTTATTTTCATAAACATTAGCCAGTTTGAACCATATCTACTTAATCACTCTTCCTTGGTCAATACTCCCATTCTATGTCATCTTTACATTCTGACGCCAAGCCTGTGATATCCTCCTTTAGGTGCAGAATTGAAAGTTGGTAATTACAAAAGTTCTTAACACCTTATATTATATTAGTGGCCCCCAGCACCCCAACCAGTGGCCTTACATTCAGCTCGTTCGTGTTCAGCATGGTGCTGGAGGGCCGCTGGGTGCCCAGTCGATACCGGATCCCTTCATCCAGGGTCAGTCCCCAGAACTGGCTGTAGTTTGAAGCTTTCCATCTGTCCGGACAGAAATGAGAACAGTGAGAAAAAAACCACACACAAAGTGCTGGTGTAGCTCAGCAGGTCGGGCAGCATCTGTGGAGGGAATGAACAGGTGATCCTTCCGACAGATTGGAGAAGGAGAGTCCCGACCTAAAACACGGGTCTGTTCATTCCCTCTGCAGATGCTGCTTGACCCACTGTGTTCCTCCAGCACTTTTTTTTGCTTAAAATCCCAGCACCTGCAGTTCCTTGTGCCTCCCTTTGTGAAGCCCAGGTGAAAGGCCAAAGGTCATAAGGCCACAGCCCAGTTTTTTAAACCACAAAAATGATTTAATCAATTATTTACAATAGTATTTACAGTACAGAATAAATCAAAACAAAACCCACCAGCATAATACAGGACAAACAAATACACTAAATAAACTACTGTACAACGACATTACAATCCTTATTGAAAATGCATTCAACCCCCCGCGGAGCCCAACGGTCCCGGAAATCCCCCAGGATGCCCGTGGACAGTGCGTAGTCCCTCTCAAGTACCACTTGGGCACGGACGTAATCCCAGAAACGGGGCAGGCAGCCGGCTCGGGCAGAACCCTCTTCCGCCTGGCACCGTGACTGGCAGATGGCCAGCTTGGCCAGGCCCAGGAGCAACCCAACCAGGACACCCTCGGCCCCACCCTCCCCCTGTGCACAGGGTGGCCAAAGATGAGGATGGTGGGTGTGAAGTTCAGCCAGAAGGCAAGGAGCAGCCCCTTTAGATATTGGAACAGGGGCTGCAGCCTCACACACTCCATATACACATGGATCACAGACTCACACACTCCATATACACGTGGTACACAGACTCACACACTCCATATACACGTGGTACACAGACTCACACACTCCATATACACGTGGTACACAGACTCACACACTCCATATACACGTGGTACACAGACTCACACACTCCATATACACGTGGTACACAGACTCACACACTCCATATACACGTGGTACACAGACTCACACACTCCATATACACGTGGTACACAGACTCTTCCAGCCCGCACAAGTGGCAGGCAGCTGGCGAGTGTGAACCGCGAGAGAAACAGGTCGCAAGGGACTCCTCGGTGCAGTACCCTCCACCACAGGTCCCCAATGTAGAGGGGCAGAATCCCTGCGTAGAGGGACCCCCACTGGGGGACCCTCTCCTGACCAAAAGGCAACACCGACTGCCAATTTGTGTCAGGCCAGAGCCCAAAGTGGGAGGAGTCTGCTTCTGATCCAGAATCACGTTGAAGCAGGAGCTCTCCACAGCACGGCCCAGAGTGAATCTACGGAGGGCAGTGTTCCCCTTGCTGCCCCAGGAGAGAGCAGTGGGACATGAGGAGACCGGGGGGGGGGGGGGGGGGGGGGGGGGGGAATCTGTGGGAATGAATAGACATTTCATCTTTGCACAGCCGTTTTTTTAAGACTGGCCAGCGGAGGCCCCCGTGGGCAATGCTGAACTCCAGCCCTCACACTGCGCGTCGACATCGACAGTGCACCTGGCTTCTCACTTCTCTGGTTACATACATCAGTAATAGCCATGACAGAGACAGACACACACAGTCAGACAGAGACACAGTCAGACAGAGACACAGTCAGACAGAGACACAGTCAGACAGAGACACAGTCAGACAGAGACACAGTCAGACAGAGACACAGTCAGACAGAGACACAGTCAGACAGAGACACAGTCAGACAGAGACACAGTCAGACAGAGACACAGTCAGACAGAGACACAGTCAGACAGAGACACAGTCAGACAGAGACACAGTCAGACAGGCACACAGTCAGACAGGCACACAGTCAGACAGGCACACAGTCAGACAGGCACACAGTCAGACAGGCACACAGTCAGACAGGCACAGTCAGACAGGCACAGTCAGACAGGCACACAGACAGACAGAGAGGCAGACAGACAGACAGAGAGGCAGACAGACAGAGAGGCAGACAGACAGAGACAGACAGACAGAGGCAGACAGACAGAGGCAGACAGACAGAGAGGCAGACAGACAGAGAGGCAGACAGACAGAGAGGCAGACAGACAGAGAGGCAGACAGACAGAGGCAGACAGACAGAGATGCAGACAGACAGAGATACGCACAGACACACACACGCAGACAGACACACACACACACAGACAGACACACACAGACAGACACACACAGACAGACACACATATACACACACACACACAAGCACATGCTCTCCATGTGAGTGACGTTACAGTGTGATGTACAGATATAGAAGCAATGAATGTTGCTGATAGAACAGTGGCATTTAAGAGGCTTTTACATAGACACATGGATATGCAGGGAATGGAGGGATATGGATCACGTGCAGGCAGAGGAGATTAGTTTAACTTGGCCATGTTTGGCACGGACATAGTGGGCAGGTGAGTGTGCTCCTGCGCTGTACTATTTTATGCCCCATGTACGCACAGCAGGCACACATTCACACTCACGGGTAACATTATTTAAACAACAGCTCGTGCCTCAACGTTGCGATTGCTCTTGAAGCATGACACCTACCCAAAGTTGCCTTGGTTGACGTGACTGATCATTTCCTCATTGATGAGACATGCGTGCTGCTCACACGCCCAGCGGCCGCTGCTACAGGTGCTGAGGAAACACAGCGAGGACATCGTTACTCCACCCGCATCACGGCCAGAGGCCTCCGAGTGAAGCAGCCCTGAAGCCAGCCGGGTGCAAGGCCCTCTGATAACTCCCTGCATAATCCAGTGGCTCCATCTCAAGCACCACGTCTGATAAATGTTGATATAGTACCTGCCTCAACTACCTCCTCTGACAGCTCTTTCCATACACCCACCACCTGAATCAAAAGGCTGCCCCTCAGATTCCTATTAAATCTTTCCCCTCCCACCTTAAACCTATGTCTTCTGTTTCTTAATTTCCCAATTCTGGGTAAAAGACTGTGCATTTACCCCATCTATTCCCCTCATGATTTTATACATCTCTGTACGATCACCTCTCAGCCTCCTGCGTTTCAAGGAATAAAGTCCTAGCCTGCCCAACCTCAGCCCCGCGAGTCCTGGCAACATCCTCTTAACTCTTCCCTGCCCTTTTACCTGCTCCCTGTTTGGAGACGCAGTCCGGTTGTCACACTGGGCACACTCTCCACCATGCTGTGCTTCAATATAAACACACCGGACTCAATAAGTGTGTGCATCCATGAGGCATTACCCTGCCCCTCATTATCCATTTCTCATTATCCTGCACCTCATCCCCTTCACCACCATCCCCTCCCATATCCCCCCCCCCGGATTTACATTTCACTCCCCCTCTCGTCCCCTTATCTGACACCCTCTTGTCTCCTATTCACCTCTAGCCGTTGTCACTTACTCCACCCATCTGACCACTCACCTCCTCCCCCTCCCCACCATTCATCTGTACCCATTTTTCATGTGCCAGGCTTTGTCCTACCCCGACCTCTCTTTTCAAGCTCTTCCCCCTACTACAATCAGTCTGACAAAGGGTCCCGACCCCAAACATTGCCTGTCCATTCCCGCCACAGATGCTGCCTGACCCACTGAGTTCCTCCAGACATGTTTTGCTCCAGACATCTGCCTTTATTGGCCGAGTGTTTGAATCAGTGAAGTTCTGCTAGAACTATGTAAAACACAAATTATCATCAGCTTGAAGTACTGCAGAGACTAGGACACCACAGTGCGGGAACAATGTTATTGCAATAGGACCAGTTTACAGATCAAAAGAATTTCAGCTAGGAGGAAAGATTAGATAGTGGATGTTTGTTTTTGCTGTGGTGCAGGAATTAAAGTTGATTTATAAAATTCCGAGAAGCTTTGATGGTGACAAAAGGGCCTATCTCTCCTCAGATAAGTAGAGGGAGATGATTTACAAGAATTGGTGCAAGATTAAGAGAATTAATTAAAATATTTTCCCCAGCAGGTTTGTAATCGCCACCTTTGTTACGTTTGGACAACTTGTCGGAAGAGCCTTTACAATGGATCGCCGAAAAGTTATTCTTTAAAAGATAAACAGGAAGCACAAAAACTGTTGCTAGGAACATGGGCAGAGCTAACCGGATCACCCACCTGCCTGCACATATATCCACTTCTCAGCGGTGTGTTGTGAACAGAGAGCAGGCAGCATGAGCCCTGCCACTTCCATCCAAGAACACAGAGTAGAGAGGCTCCGTTGTCACTTCAGGGCTGAAGGTTCAAGTCCCACTATTGACCAAGGCCATAATTCAGGCACTTAGTACAATACAGTGCCAAGGGACAGTTCCCAGGCAAACAAATACAGCCCCACAGGGACAAGGGAGTATCAAATCACGGGTCGCGTGGACGTCGGAAGCTCGCAGCCCCCTGGGTGGGGGCCGACATCAGGAGCTCCGGCAGCGGCTTCGCCCGCCCCGGATCGCGGGGCTTGGGTCGGCCCGCCGCGGACCTTTCACCGTCCGGCACGGCCGGGAACAGGTCGCGGGATTTGCTCTGCCCGGCGGGGGTTTTAATGTCGGGAGCCCCGACCGCCCCGACCGCCCCGACGTGGCAACTCCAACAGCCTGACCGCGGGAGAAGACGGCAGGGGAAGAGAAAAGACATTCTGGCCTTCCATCACAGTGAGGAGGTGACTGGAGGAGACTCACTGTGTTTCTTTTTTTTGTTTTATGTTGGTTGTGATTGTGTGTGTTATTGCTTATTTTTATTGGTCTTATTGTTGGACTGTGGGTACTTTTTCATTGCACTGCGCATTTATGTGTATGTGACAAATAAATTGACTATTGACTATTGACTAATCAAGAGGGGAATAGACAGAGGGTGCTCACCGTCTCTTACCCAGGGTAGGGGAATCAGGAACCAGACAACATGGGTCTAAAGTGAGAAGGGAAAGATTTAATATGAACCTGAAGGGTAACTTTTTCATTCAAAGGGTGGTGGGCTTATGGAACAAGCTGCCTGAGGAGGTAGTTGGGGCAGGAACTGTAACAGCATTTAAAAGACACTTGGATGGCTACATGATTGGAAAGTTTGAGAGGGACATGGGCCAAACGCAGGCAAATGGGATGGGCATGGATGGGGCACCTTTGTCAACATAGATGAGGTGGGCTGTTTAAATGCCGTATGACACTATGACTCTAAGCAGAATGGGCCAGATGGACTCCTTTATTGCATAGTTCCAGGCATGAAGGAAGGATAACAGTGCGCTGGGTTGGTGGTGGTGGTGTTATGACTCAATGACCCTTAAAAATAAAATCTTCATTGTTCTGTTTCTGGACCTATGACCATAAACCACTCTTGACTCCAGGCGTTCCCCCAGCTGCCCCTTTAATGCCCATCCTCCATTAGCAAACTCGTTACATTACTACGTGGAGAACTCACTGTGTCCCACATTATAAAACTGACAACTCCGCGAAGAATGCTTCTTTGGGAGTTTGAGGTTATGAAAACTGTTCTATAAATGTAAGTCTCACTGTTATTCCGCTTATGGGAAGCTCAGTGTGGGGCTAAACCAAGAGGTCACCCTACTGCATTTTCACAGGCAACTGTCCACATCCAGCCCCGCTTCCACTGGGAGCAAAACAGCCGTATTTAGAAGCCTAACATTGTTTGTACTAACATATCTCGTGGGTGCTGGCTGCTTCTACCTGTGCTATGGGAGTGAATCTTAAAGTGCCGGCCATCCCGAGCTGAGCTGGTGGTCTGGGCTGCTGATACGTGCCCGGGGGAAAGTTCACCAGTTACTGGCAGAGTGCCCATCGCCCTTGACTGAGTGCCAGGATATGGGGAAGTTTGTCACCTTTGGGCCTCTTTACACTTCATCCCTTCAGTTGCTCTAAAGCATTGTTGCATTTGGTATCAAACTGGGCCATACAAATCAATGGAGTTATTGGTCAAGGCCTAGATAGTGGATGTGGAGAGGATGTTTCCAGTAGTGGGAGAGCCCAGGACCAGAGGGCCACAGTCTCAGAATAAAAAGGCATACATTTAGAATGGAGATGAGGAGGAATTTCTTTAGGCACAGGGAGGTAAATCTGTGGAATTTATTGCCACAGACGGCTGTGGAGGCCAAGTCATTTGGTATTTTTAATGTGGACATTGATAGTTTCTTGATTAGTAAGGGCATCAGGGGTTACAGGGAGAAGGCAGGAGAAATGGGTTGAGAGGGAAAGATAGATCAGCAATGATTGAATGGTAGGTTTGAATGCCCCCCCAATCTTGTAACAATGTCCCCTTGTTCAAGATACCCCTCATACGTGAAAGCACTGAAAGAAGTGCAGCGAAGTTGTACGAAGATGACACCTGCTTAAAGACCTGAGCTATAGGGAAAGATTGTGCAGGCTAGGACATTACTCCACAGAGCACAGGAGGCTGATTTTACACTAGATGTGTAAGATCATGGGAATAGATAGGGTGACTGCAAAGTAGGAGAATCAAGAACCCGAGGACATCGGATTTAATAGGAACCTGAGGGGCACCTTTTTCACTCAGAAAGTGGTAGGTACAAGCTGCCAGAGAAGGTAGTTGAGGCAGGTACTTTTGCAGAATTTAAAAGACATTTAAACTGGTAAATGGAAAGGAAAGGTTTAGATATGGGCCTAACATGGGCAGGTGGGACTAGTGTAGATGCGGCATCTTGGTCAGTATGGATAAGTTGGGCCGAAGGATCTGTTTCCACGCCATATGACAACACCCTCAACTGAGGAATTAGCTGAGTGGAATCTCTTTTGGACTGCCTCCAATGCTGATCTTTCTCATCTTAAATGAGGGGCACAAAACTGTGCACAGTACACGGGGAGGGTTATGAGGAGAATATTTCAGTGGTCGTGATCTAACCAGTATTTTGTTAATAAGGTATTAGGATGTTGTCTCCACGTGTTAAAGAGAGTGCATAATAATGAGTGTCCTATCAATTGGGGTGATGGAGATGAGGGTGTGGGTGGGCTGTTCAATTCTATTAATTCTGAGAAGTATTTATAATGGGTTTTTTTAATTTTATGATCCATCTTCTCAATGGTTAATTTGTTTTCCTTGCAGTGCTAAAGTTCAATTTTCACTGATCTCTCCCCTCATTCCGTGGGAGAAGTCGGAAGGGGCTCCTTTTAAGGAAAGGTTTGTTTGGAATTCCAGCCGCTGTTACGTGTTCATAGTTATCGTGTTTTGGCTGGGGCTAGCCACTTTGTTGTGACCATTTATCATGCAAGGTTATGCTAGTTAATGGGGCATTACCGGTCCACTCATTCCTCCTTCACGGGCTCATTTCACTGCAGAGCAGAAACACGGTCACTTAATGAGCACCGATGCCTTTGCAAATAAATCCCGAGCTCTAATGATCCTTGACTCTCCGTCACTCACTGATGAGATTCACAAATGTACAACTGCCCTTCATTCCTTCCATTTCAAGCCATTTGCCCCTCCCTATCCAGGATGTACATATTTTTCCACGTCCATAATAGCCGAGCTCCGTGAAATGTCAAGGAAGATTAATGGTCTTGGACTCCAACACACTTTAAAAGACACAAGCCTGAATTTAATCTTAAGAATAAAGTAAGCTGGACTTCAATGCATGGTCTCAGCACATACACAGCCACTAGGCATTTAAACACAGGAGAAGACCGTTCAGCACACCAACTCCCTGTTGACCATGTAGAGTTACTCATTACCCCACTCGGTCTCCTCAAGAACTAACTCAGTTTCCTCCTGAACTTATTGACAGTTTGACAATAGACAATAGAAAATAGGTGCAGGAGAAGGCCATTTGGCCCTTCGAGCCAGCACCGCCATTCAATGTGATCATGGCTGATCATTCTCAATCAGTACCCCGTTCCTGCCTTCTCCCCATACCCCCTGACTCCGCTATCCTTAAGAGCTCTATCTAGCTCTCTCTTGAATGTATTCAGAGAATTGGCCTCCACTGCCCTGAGGCAGAGAATTCCACAGATTCACAACTCTCTGACCACACTCCGGGCCAGTGATTTCGGTCCATCATCACTCACTGCTCATAACAGTTCCCCCTCACACCATCCCATCTTGCCAACGAGCTGCTGGAGGGAATGGTTGAGGCAGGTACAATAACAAAATGTAAAAGACATGTCGTCAGTTACATGGGCAGGAAAGGTTAGGAGGGATGCAGGTCAAGTGCAGGCAAATGGGACTAGCTTGGGGAGACATTCTGGTCGGCATGGCCGGGTTGGGCATAAGGGCGAGGTCCCATGCTTTAGGACTCTCGTTCAATGAATCTATATCTCTTTGTTCAGACCATCAACTGACAAACAGGCTTTGCTCACTTTATTCAAACCTGCTATGATCCCATAATCCAAGGTCAAGTCTCCCCTCAACCTCCTTTTCTCTAAAAACTTCATCTTCTCTACCCTAATCGTGCAGCCAAAGTCTCTCGTCCCTGAAACCGCACCTGCACCCCCCTCTGATAGACCATCACAGGTATCTGCCCCAAGCAATGCCCCCTCTTAACACTCAGTTCACCCCACTGCCAGTTTTCACACCCTCCGTCGCCTCCACCCTTCTCAGTTTTTATTGATATCTTGCCTGTTTATTCTTGCGCACGGAATCACAATAGTTGGAGCATGGAAGCAGACCATTTGGCCCATCAAATCTGTGTCAGCTTCACGCCAGAATGATCCAGTTGCCCCCTATTGTTCACCTCCCACTCCTCATGCCCGACCCCACTCACTTGCTATATATATATATATATATATATACATATATATATATATATATATATATATAAATAAAGGTTTTGTATCATGCCATTTCTCTAACCCCCGCTTCCCCCCACCTAATTTTCCCACCACCATCCCACCCTCTCTCAGGTCAGTCAATTCACACCCACCTTTCTTACCAGATTCCATGATTTATACTCGTTTGTCTCCACTTATCACCATCTCCTTGATCTACTTACACCCCTTCACCTGGATTCACCTTTCACTTGCTGGCTCTTGCTCTACCCCTACCCCTCCCCCTCACTTCTTTCTACCACCCATCTCCCCTCTGCTCCATCAGATTGAAGAAAGGTCCTGATCCAAAATGTCACCTGTCCATTTCCCACTCCAGCAATTTGTTGCCTGCTCATTGGTCCGTGGCCACATCTCTTCACTTCGCAAGTATCCCACCACTTTCTGCCCACTTGCTATTTACATTTTGGTAAAAGATTATTGGAACAAAACGGGCTGTTCCTACCTCTAAATTGTTTTTGTTCTTACATTCCAGAACAAGAATAACTTGCCTGACTGACTTCCATGACTTCCTTGAGGAAGTGACTATTCAGTGGAGAATAGAAAACTCTTCTATATTACACACATCGAAGGAATTAAACACAAAGTGTCACGGGTTGAAATCAAAGCTTTATAAGCTCAGTGCAAATCCTTCGAATGGACGGGAACCCAGTTACAGGTGGAGATGGCAATCAATGGACAGGGCAGTGAGGGGTAAGATGAGGTGGGAACAGGCAAGTTCTGGGTGAAGCCGTACCGAGCCGATGCCATTTTTTTTGGTAACGGGCACAGTTTTACTTAACTTGGCCATCTCAGTGCAAGGCATGACTGCAAAATTAATCAGGACCTGCATGAGGGCAAGTAGTGTCTGCAGTAGAACAGGGCTCTGTGATTACTGCACAATCAGCAGCGGGGACAGGCATGGTGGGGCTCAGTGTGCAGAAGAGGTGGAGTGTCTGCACTTTCTCCCCCGTGACCACGAGGTATTCCTCCCACATCCCAAAGTCAGTAACCAGCCTCTGTAAGCTGCTTCTTGTGTGTGGGTGAGTGGTAGAATCTGGGGGGAGTTGATGGAAATGTGGAGAGGATGAAATGGAATTAGATTAAGGATCACTGCCAATGGGTGGTTTATGGCCAGCATGGACTTAATGGGCTGAAGGGACCATTTCCATTCTGCATGACTATACAACTTCTAAAATTGTCCAGATGCTCCATGGTAGGACATTCCTTCAACCCTCTGGCACCCTCCAGAGTCCAGCATCGTTCCATGCCCATCTCCACCGCCCGAGGCTCTCCTGAGTTTAGCAGAGGACCTTCATGGGACTCAGTGCTGGCAGCAGGACAAGCAACAGGAGAGCTGAGGGTGCGGAGCTTATTGTCTGGTGCCTGGGCAGAGAACTATAGACTGAATTGTCTCAATGTGAAGCCCTCCGAGGCATGGAGAACAGTGAGCTGAGACACAGACCCCACACCGTACACATATCAACACAAAAGCTATAGAAATCAACAAGGGGAAACGTTCCACAGGTTCCCCACAGCTTTCTGAGATCAATTGAATTTTGTTGCAAATGGCCAGAGAATTGCATCTCCCTCTGCCCCATCATCCATCACCATCCATTACCCTGCCCTCAAACTGCCACTGTTCTGCTTTAGATCATCTGCTGCTGAAACTCCATCCACACTGTTGTTTGAGATCAGATTATTGTAGCACACTGCAGGATGGTCCCACCCTCCATCTTACACCCAAAGTAAGCACCACAGTTTGGTTTGGCAACTGCTCTGCCGCAGGCTGCAGGAAAGTGCCGCGAGATATGGACGTAGCCCGGTCTATCACACAAACAAGCCCCGGCACCATAGACTCCATCTGCACTTCACGCTGCTTCAGGAAGGCTGCCAATGTAGTCAGGGGTCACATACACCCCCCGTCATTCTGTCTCCTCTCTACCATCACCATCAGGGAGATGATACAAAAGCTCGAAAACATGTAGCACCATGTTCAAGAATAGCTTCTACCCTGCTGTCATTGGAATCTTGGACCTTGCCCTCCATCTTGTTGTGGCCCTTGTGCTGTTTTTAATCTGCACATTCCCTGGACCACAAACACCATATTCTGCACCCTGTTCCTTTTCTGTTGGTGAACTACAGATGTACTCATGGATGGTTTGATAGTGCTCATGTACGGTATGATTTGCGCGGACAACACACAAAACTGAGTCTTTCCCTTTATCTTGGTACACCTGACAGTAATAAACCACTCCCAGTACCAGCACCAATGTCCCCTCGAGCCGAGCTAGATTGTGCACCTCACCAAACCCGCCTCCTTCTTGCCTTCACACGCTCCATTTGCTCAACCCCCAGAGGCTGAACATCCTCCCCACCTCGACCTCAATCCTCCCTCCACCAAACTTATTATGTGGCACGATCTAATCTTGTTCGATAACGTTTCTGTTAAGGGATATTTTAAAGAGTTAAAGCCGTTCTTTAATTATAAATACCGTTGTTGATACATAGATATTAATGGGGCTGTCACCTGTTTATAGGGAGTGCTGCGGCTAATGAAATTGGTAATAATTAATTTTTCAGCATTACTGGGCAAGCCAGGAGCTATGGCCGATTCCTAATTCCCCTTCAGGAGTCCTCGACAACCAGGAATGGGGAGAAAAATAAATAAATCAGGCAGTAGCATTCCATTCCCCACGTCAGATTCTCAAGGTTGACTTGGCGTGGTCAATGAATGCCACCCTTATCAGCATTCCACCCAAAGAAAGCTAGAGCAGACATGAAGAACAGCAGATGCTGGAATCTGTGCAAAATAAAATGCTGGAGGAACTATCTGGGGAGTGAATGGACAGGTGACATTTTGGGTCGGGACTCTTCTTCAGAGTGAGAGCGGGTGGGAAAGAGATGGGGGAGCAGGACAAAGCCGGGCAAGTGATAGGTGGATACAGGTGATGACAGATGGATGGTGTAAGTGGCAAAAAGCTGGAGGTGAAAAGTAGACAAAAGGCTGTTGGATAAGAAGAGGGGGAGTGAAATGTAAAGAAAGGGAGGGATATGGTGGATCACTAGTTAAAATGATGTAATTGTAGTGTAAAACAAATACTGGAGCTCACACAGATGTGAACAAATCATTCATTCTATACCTAGGGCAGTGCTTTATGTCTGAGGACGGTCCAGCTTATAAAGATATCAACCACCCAATGTAAACAATCAGCGTGCATTCTTACAAATTTCACAGAATTCCCACCTTAATCTGAGAATTGTTTCGCCTTTTATAGGAGGGAACATTGAAAATGCACTCTGTCAAATCTCACGGAATGCCGGAGTTCAAAAGATAAGGAGCCGGGATTTTCTGAAGGAAATGATGCGACATTGTGAGCAGGCAATGAAATCCCTGAGGGGTGGGTCACAAGGTGACCGGGGTTTGGAAACACAACAAGGATGGAAAAAGCTTCACCACTCATTTGAAATGCAGCAACATGTTTTCCACATTGAGCCTTTCTCCAGACTCTCCTTGAAATGCTAACCTTGGGAGTTGCCAGCTCTGCGCCTGGTCTGACTTCAACACTTGCAAACACACACATGCACACCAGTACAAGGGTCATGTGCCTAATGAAGATGTTTAACATGAGGCCACCTAGACCTGGAGCTGCAGCTTAAGGTGGGGTCGTTCTATTGAGCAGGCCATTTAGAAATCCCCACCCAACTACAATCAGTCTGAAGAAGGGTTCCCACCCGAAACGTCACCTGTCCATTCCCGCCATAGATGCTGCCTGACCCACTAAGTTCCTCCAGCACTTTGTGTTTGATGTGACAGGTGCTGCCTCTGGTACCTGCAGTCAGTATGTGGCTCGGTGCCAGCACCTAGACATGTACAACACACAACCAGTGGGCAGTTGAGGACCTGTGCTGAGAATAGAATAAGCCTCAGTGTCCAGCCCTGCCTCTGACTGTTGGTAGGTGCTGCAGTTAGAACAGCACAGCACAGGAACATGCTCTGCGGCCCACAATGTCCACACCGAACATGCTAAGTTAAACTAATCTCCTCTGTCTGCTCTTGATCCATATTGCTCCATTCCCTACATATGCATGTGCCTTTCCAAAAGCCTTTTAAATGCCTCTAGCATATCCTGGCATGCATTGATGGCACCGAAATAGAGATAGTGAAAGGCTTTAAGTACCGAGGAGTAAATATCACCAGCAACTTGTCCTGAACCACCTATATCAAAGCAATGGCTAAGAAAGCACACCAATGCCTCTACTTCCATAGAAGGCGTAGGAAGTTTGGCACATACCCAACACCTTTCACTAACTTCTACAGATGTGCCACAAAAGCATTTTATCAGGTAACCACAGCACGGTTTGGGAACACTTCCATCCACGACCGCAAGAAATTGCAAAGAATTGTGGACCCAGCCTAGACCATCACACACACCAACCTCCCTTCCATTGACTCCATCAGCAAGGCCACCAGCATAATCAAAGACCAGTCTCATCCCAGTCACTCTCTCTTCTCCCATCTCCCATCAGATAAGGAATACAGAAGTGTGAAAATGCACACAGCCTCTTCCTGGCTGCTATCAGGCAACTAAATCATCCTATCAGCAACTAGAGAGCAGTCCTGAGCTATTATTTACCTCACTAGAGACCCTTGGACTATCTTCAATCGGACTTTCCTTTGCACTAAATGTTATTCCCTTTATCATGTGTCTACACTGTGGATGACTCGATGTAATCACGTATAGTCTTTCTGCTGACAGGTTAACACGCAACAAAAGCTTTTCACTGTACCTCGGTACACGTGACAATAATCAAAACTAATATCCGTCTCTACCACCACTCCAGTTGTGTTAGTATTATTTCCTGTGCCTCAGCTCTGACTTTCTCAGTGTGTGCATTCTGTTGAGCATAAGACTGGCTCAGACACTAATCAGCTTTGTTATCCAAGTTGTACTAACAATCTCTAAGGTCGGGTGGAGTAAGGAAGTCATTGTTGTAAGTTGTCCTTGCTGATAGGCACAAGCAGAGAGTTATGTTTCTCTACTGAGTCTACAAAATATTAATTAATCTCTTTGAAGTAAAAACACACCTGGTGTCAGGATGCGGTTAGCAAGGAGGCACACAACTGCCCCCAGAGGTAGGTATAGTATTGTATATGTTGTGTACACAATGTCGGGAAACAATAGCTACAAGCTGTCAGACAGGGGCAAAGGCCTGCCACCAAGCACCAGGCTCTCCCAGACAGGGGAGGCACACCTATTTACTGGGAACAACTTCAACAACATTACAAACTGATTGCTGCATCGTGTTGGAGAAATGTTGTAAGTGTGATTCACTTCCTTTCCTGCAGCCTCTGCCAACACAAAGTCATCTGATGAGCTGGTATCGCAGGTAAAGCACAGCGTGTTCTGGACACCTCTAGACTGAAGGGTCCCGACCCGAAACATCACCCGTCCTTCTTCTCTAGAGATACTGCCTGACTTGCTGAGTTACTCCAGCACTTTGTATCTATCTTCAGTATAAACCAGCATCAGCAGTTCCTTTCGGCACCTGGTACCCTGGGACTGGGAGAGTGGTTGTCCTCAGTGCCACTGCACAGCCATCTGAGCGATCTGACCTTCCCGACTGCAACGGTGCTGCCAAGGAACGCTGGAAGAGATAGCCAGCCCGAGGCACGGTGATGACACCGTTACTGATTCATGGCGAAAAACATCAGGGGCACTGCTGCCCCTCAGGAACAAGGTTTAACCAACATTACTCTGAATCCCAGAACTCCCAAGATGAGAGACCGACATCTGCCCATTTCAATAGCTTACTCTGTTCAAATGCATGGTATGAAGAACAACAAACTCCAGAGTGGTAAAGAAGGGAATAGTACATGTCGTCAATGGCTGGGGCACTGATTATAAGAGTCAAAGTTTTGTGAATTTAAAGGACTTTGGTCAGGCCGCATCTGGAGAACTCTGCAATTCTAGTCATCCCGTTTTAAGGAAGATGTGGAGGCTTTGGAGAGGAGGTTTTTGCTAATTAACCGGATTACAAGGCATTAGCTATAAGGAGAGGCTGCATGAACTTGGATTGTTTTCTCCGGAGCGCAGAAGCCAAGGGGAGACCTGATAGAAGTCTATAAGATGATGAGAGACATAGTCAGGGTAGACAGTCGGACCTTTTCTCTCAGGGTGGAAACGTCAAAGACTGGAGGGCATAGCTTTAAGGTGAAAGGGAGAAAGTTTAAAGGAGACGTGCGAGCCAGGCTTTTTCTTTTTTTTTTAAAACACGGAGTGTGGTAGGTGCCTGGAACAATGCCAGAGATGGTGGTGGAGGCAGATATGATAGTGGTGTTTAAGAGGCTTTTGGGTCAGCACATGGATATGTAGAGAACAGAGGGATGTGGTCTGAAGAAGGGTCCCGACCTGAAACATCACCCGTCCTTTTTCTCGAGAGATGCTGCCTGACCTGCTGAGTTACTCCAGCACTTTGTGTCTATATTTGATATGGATCACATTAATTCGTTTAACTTGGCATCATGTTCGGCTCAGACATTGTGGGCTGGTGGGCCTGTTCCTGGGCCACACTGTTCTATGTTGAGCAGTGGCTTTGCTATCAACACCCAGATCCCAGCCATGGAGAGCAATTACTCACTGGCTGCACACATGGAGGGAGTTGATTTGAAGCCTTCACCGTGAACACAAAGCTGCTGGTTTACAATTAACTACAACTGGCAGCAGGGACCATGTGACAGCTGCTTCCCAATCTTGTAGTCAGCGGGGGGGGGGGGGAATAATTAAATACCAAGGAGAAGGTGAGAGTCAATGTTCGGGCTGCTGCCTTTAGGTCAACGGGCCTTGGTTTTAAATGCGGTTCAGACAGCCCTGGTGAATGAGGATCGAGAGGCAGCCCAGAGCCGGCAGCCCCGGTCGGGGCTGGGTCCTTACAGAGTCCTCACCCCACCTGGACCAGCCTAACATGATTGCAAGTAAAACTAATCTCCCCTGCACGTGATCCATATCCCACCACTCCTGCATATCCATGTGCCTATCTAAAAGTCCCTTAAACGTCACTGTTGCATCAACAGGGACTGCACCACCACAGAAAGAGAGGCGGTCATAGTCTCTCCGACTAATGTTAGATCAACTTGTCTATAATTTCCTGTTTCTCCTCTCCTGCCTTTTGTAATAGTGGGCCAATACATTTGCCAGCATGCACTTGTGGGAACCTTTGTAGAATCTATGGAATTTGGGCAGATGATGCTAAATCATCTGACACTAAAATAGCTGGCATCATAGACAATGAAGGTGGTTATTAGGGATTACAGCAGGATCTTGATCAGCTGGGCAAGTGGGCCGAGGAATGGCTAAAGCAGTTTAATTCAAAGGTGGTGTTGCATTAGGGAAGTCAAACCTAGGCTGGATCACAGTGGACAAGACCCTGAGAAGTGTTATAGAGCAGAGGGATCGAGGAGTACTGGTACATGGTTCCCTGAAAGTAGCATCACATGTAGATCTGGTGGTGTAGGAGGTTTTTAGTACATTGACAAGCAGTCCGAGAATATAGTATAGAAGTTGGGATGTTATGTTACAATTGTACATGCTGTGGCTGAGGCAGCACATGGAATATTGTAGGTGGACAAAAAATGCTGGAGTATCGCAGCGGGACAGGCAGCATCTCTGGAGAGAAGGAATGGGTGATGTTTCGGGTCAGAAGGGTCTCGACCCGAAACGTCACCCATTCCTTCTCTCCTGAGATGCTGCCTGACCCGCTGAGTTACTCCAGCATTTTGTGTCTGCCTTCGATTTGAACCAGCATCTGCAGTTACTTTCCTACACTTTCAAAGACATTTGCTCAACTACGTGGGTAGGGAAATTTTAGAGATACAGTGGGACAAGACCACTAGCTTAGATGGGGCCTCTTGGTCAGCATGGGTTATTTGGGCTGACGGCTCTGTTCCTGTGCTGTATGACTATGACATTTAGCCAGCCAACACTTGGGAAGGAAGGCATTAATGGCCAGAGACCAGCAACAACTCTGGGTAAAGCACTGAGGCGACAAGCATTCACATCGACAAACTGGTGCGAGCAGTTGGAACGAAACAGGACGTGCTGGAGGAAGCATCAGGCCAGGCAGCATCTAGCGAGTGAATGGACAGGTGAGGTGTCAGGTCTGGGTTTTTCATGAATCAGTCCTCAGATACTGCCCGACCCTCTGAGTTCCTCCAGCACTTTGTGTTTTGCTCAGGATTCCAGCATCTGCAGTCCGTTGCATGTGCGTGCACAGGTGGAGGGCAGATGAACCATCTCACAAGCATGGCTGGATGACACCATCCCCACGGGTAGGTTTTGCTCCTCACGTCACCTGCACTCAAACCTCCCCAGTGTCAGGATCCCCCAGGTGACATCAACATAAATGCAGCATCTAACACTTGCCTGTGAAAAGATGTACAATCACACCTGTCTGAGACACAAACCATTCTAATTCACTCTCAGAACCACCAGTCTCACCGATCTTGATGGTCCCAGATGTTGTGCTGTGAAAAATGCCAACACTCGGGGTTTGTTCTTCATGCTCTGAGTTCCTGAACTTCTGTGACTTTAAATCACATCGTCACACAAGACCCTTGAACGTGCTCCCCGGGAGGTCAGGGACTGGACCACCATCACCCTCAGCCTCCGAGCCGCAGGTCCGTTCCATGCCGATACTGGGCCTCATAGTTTGTTGCTCGCTGCTGGAGTCAGAGATCCCCCACACTCCATCCTCTAGAAGAGGAGACTTCATCCTTCAGTCTACAGAGGGAGGTGAGGATCCAAGTGCCTGTATTGGAGACCTTCCAGAGGCCTCCCAGGCAACCTGCCGACTGTAACCCTGGAGGGTCTCTGGACCCCCCCCCCCCCCCTTGCATGAACTTGCTGCTCCAAGGCAGTGCTTCACCTGGGTTGAGGTGAAAAACAGTCCAGGCCTAGGCTGTGCTCGGAGCCCTGTGCTCTACTTCGTGGAGGCTATTTCCTAAACCATCCCCCATCTCCATCATTGCAACCCCCTTTCACTCAGTAGCAACACTTCCCTGTGGCCAGAAGAGTGTTGACACAAGGAATTGTAGATGCTGGAATATTGAACAAAACACTCATTGATGGGGGAATTCAGTGGGTCAATCAGCATCTTTGGAGGGTGGATAGACGATGTTTCAGGTTGGGATCCTTCTTCAGACTCTACCTGACCCAAATCATCATCTGTGCATCCCCTCCACAAATGCTGACCCACCCGCTGCGTTCTGTCGGCACTTTGTGGTTTGCTAACGATTCCAGGATCTGCGGGTTCTTGCGTTTCCAACAGTCCTGATCGTTATCACCTTGCCCTCTAAGTGAACTTGTTGCGTGCAAACAGTGTCAACATCTCCATTGTGATTGCACTTCAAGTTCAAATGCCATCAATGGGCGGGTGCAGAACATGGCTAACGTGCCGAGGTTGGACAAGAGTTGGATAATGTTTCCATCACCATAATCTCCTGCACCCCGACTGTTCAGCCTGATCTAAAACATGCAAAATTCCACGAAACTAAATCCCAGCGTAGTTTGAACGGGAGTCGAGAGCAATCGACTAGATAGGGTCCTTACCACAGATTGCAGTTGTCTTTGTAGGTGGCCCCGATGGGATACTGCAGTCCGTTCCTCGTGCACTCTGGAAGAGTAAAGAAAACTTTCAGCAGAGAAGGAACAGAGCATAAGAAAAATAAAGCTATTGCTCACCCCATGTTGACAAATTTGAGGAGTGTGGGAGGACACTGTGTCGGCACACAGTACCAGAGTGGGTGTGGGGGCTCTGTTTATCACTCAGGATCGTTAGAGTGGGAAAAGGATTTGCATTCACCACACATACCGGTACCTCAACAGACCGGTGTCAGATAAGGACTGCCATGTAAAGCCCGAGGCAGCGATATGGAAAGAAGATGGGGAGGGATATTGTCCACTGATTTGTCCAGTAGATCGAAGATTACAGAGACACAGGCCGGACAGTGGTCTAACTAGGAGGACGGGATACAGGTCAGAGTGGGGCTAGAGAACAGCTCTACCCGGGGCACCCACCACTCAATCAGTTCAGTCAGACCCGGCAATGTGCCCCACCCGTGAGGTACACCAGGCAACAGGTGAGCGCAGCAGATTGTGTCTTTCTCCAGAGACCTGGGTTCAATCCTGACCGCCGGTGCTGTCTGTGGGGAGTTCGCACGTTCTCTGTCCGGCCACATGGCCCGGCCTCCCACCAGTGAAACCCCGCGAGTGTGTGTGAGTGTGAGGGGGGGGGGGGGGGGTTGGCCTCTGGCAGTCAGAGGTCATTTTTGGAGAGGGAATAGATAGGAATGTGGATTGAGTTGGCTGCAAACAGACAAGGAGAGGGGATAGAGAACACTGATTGGATGCCTCGCCTGCACCTCCCACCACCAGATCCCGCGGGAGAACATTCGGCCCATCGATGCGATGCCAGCCCTCACACCCCCACTATTTCCCCGATTCCTCCACTGGCCAGAACACGAGGGGCAAATAACGCAGCGTCTGACAGACCCGTCCTGTGCCACCCTGCCCTGCCCACCCCTCCCCGGCCCACCCCACCCGGGGCTGCAGCTCACCATGTCCGCCGGGGAAGGGAGGCCGGATGCCCAGGCAGAAGGGCCAGAAGTCGGGGCAGCAGTCGGACACGGTGCGGTTGCAGAAGAGGTCGCAGTAGCAGATGGTGTCGATGTAAGGCACGGTGCAGGCGTCGTCCCGCCCGGGGCAGCAGGCGCCCAGGCGCCGGCAGTAGGAGCCGCCCGGGTCCCGGAGCCCAGCCCGGTGTAGACCCGGACTCAGCTCCCGGCGGCTACGGCGACCGGCCGCCTCCAGCCCCGGGGCGACCAGGCACGGCAACACAAGTAGCCAAACACTGGCGGGCATCGACATCGCTCCTACAACACACGGGGCAGAGAGAGAGAGAGTGGGAGTTTGCGAGAGAGAGAGTGTGCGAGAGAGAGAGTGTGTGCGAGAGAGTGTGTGTGAGAGAGAGAGAGTGTGCGTGAGAGAGTGCGTGTGAGTGTGTGAGAGTGTGCGAGAGTGTGTGAGAGTGTCCCACACAGTCCCCCGCCTCCCAAACCCACCCCGTCCCACTGACAACCCAGACCCTCCCGCTGTCCCGCTCCCTCCCCGCGGCTCACACAGCGCCCGGAGCCCGCGCCCCGGGACAGTCCCCACACCTCACCCCCTCATCCACACCAGTGTCTGCGGACATTAAACCCCCCCCCCTCTACCTGCCGTCCCCGCCTAACCCCTCCTACCCACCCCCACCCCCTGCTCCGTTTATCTCCCTGTTGCCCCCTGCCTGCCCCCCACTTCCCTCTCCTCTCCAGTCCCCGCACTTGGCTCCCCGCTGCCCAACCCGCACAAGTGCACAGTGCCGAGGTCCGGCGAGAAGACCCACGGCACCTGCTGCCCGGGACTCCCTGTAAACCCTGTCCCCAGAGCCCGTACCCGGCTGCCAGCGCTCCGCTTACTTACCTTGCTGGTGTGTCGCGGGATGTCTTGGTGTGGCCGAGACTCGGCTACAAGTGTCCGACCACGGCCGCCAGGGACCTGCTTTATGTAGAGAGCGACCCGCCCACTAAGGCAGCAGTGACAACTTCTCAGCATTTGTCCATCCACACAGTCCTCGCTACCCCCCCCCCCCCCCCACACACACCCACACACACCCACACCCACACACAAGGGGCAGCTCAGGCAGACCGCACCCACCGCCTGATTACTCACTGCCTCTGCACAGAGAGCGAGAGAGAGAGAGCTGAGGGTAGGTGGAGGGACCAGGACTGGCAGAGCCAGGTATCTCGGAGGTTCAATCAGAGAGAGAGAGAGAGAGAGAGAGAGAGAGAGAGAGAGAGAGACGACAGGGTCGATCTGAGATGCAGATGTTGGAATAGTTTGTAGAACACAATGTTAAGCGATAGCAGAACTAGGCCATTCGGCCCATCAAGTCTACTCCGCCATTCGATCGTGGCTGATCTATCTCTCCCTCCTAACCCCATTCTCCTGCCCTCACCCTATAACCCCTAATACGCCAGATCTATCTCTCCCTCCTAACCCCTGATACTAGTCAATGTGCTGGGTAACTCAGTGGGACAGGTAGCATCTCTGGAGGGAACGGATAGGCTATGTTTCTGTAGGAGGGTCCCGAGCCTAAACGTCACCTGTCCATGACCTCCAGAGATGTTGCCTGGTCCGCTGTCACTTTAGCACTTTGGGATCTGAGGGATTCGGGCCAAATAGATGGATCTTAGATGGAGCGGTCAACAGTGATGGACTAAGACGCCTGTGGGAGAGCAAGTACGGGACCAATGGCGAGTGAGGTCAGATCAGGCCAGGAGTTTCCAACAGGAGATTTATGGAAGAGCTTAGATTAAGACCAATGGGACACCACTGTGTGAAGGCAGGGCCGCCCCAACAATAAAGCAAGTGGATTAATCAAAGAAATAATCCTGAAGCCAGTCCCGAAACATCCTCTATCACAAACCACACAGATCCTTTCAATGCAGTGGCTTTGAGATGCTTTCAGATGCTGCACACGGATATGCAGGGAATAGAGGGATATGGGTCACATGTAGGGGGGTACTGAGGGAGCGCCGCACTGTGGGAGGGGCGGTACTGAGGGAGCGCCGCGCTGTGGGAGGGCTAGCACTGAGGGAGCGCCGCACTGTGGGAGGGGTAGCACTGAGGGAGCGCCGCACTGTGGGAGGGGTAGCACTGAGGGAGCGCCGCACTGTGGGGAGGTGCAATCACTAGGTCTGACATCGAATGATTTGGGTTGTTGGGGGAGTGGAGTTGGTTTCGCTACAGAGGGTGGGCACTGATCCATGTCTGGAGGTGGGCTGCTGATCTGCCCATGAGTCGGGGTGTTTACTGTAGGCTGTTGCTTATGCTGTATTATCCATGTGCATTGAGTTTACAGGCCTGATATGCTGCTGCAAATAAAAATAATAATAATTGATCCGCTGTCGGTCCACATGATAACCTTAATGAAACATTCTTGACCATGGAGGTGAGAATGCTTCACCGCTGGCTCGTTTCACGATTGGGCCGTTCCACCGCTGAACAGTTTCATCGTTTTGCTGATTCACTATTCGACCATTTCAGCGTGGCACCGTTTGAACCGGTCTGAAGAAGGGTCTCGACCAGAAACATTCCTCTCCCAAGATGCTGCCTGTCCCACTGAGTTAGTGCAGCATTTTGTGTCTGCCTTGTGTCTCACCGTTGGGCGGTATCCCCGTTGGGCTGTTGCGGGATTTTGGGTTGTATCCCTGCAGGCAGTGTTGGGGGGACTGGGCATTTTCCCCGTGGTTTTCAGGTTAGCTTGTCGACGGATGTGTTGGCCAGTTTCCCGCCTGCCTTGCCGTGCTTCGGAGAATTGGGCTGTTTCCGCCAAGGTTACTTGTTCGGTTGCTTTTCTGTGAATGACTTGGGTTCATGGTGAGCTATTTCCCAGTAGGGAACTTTGTATATTTCTACGTAAACGGGCGTCGTGCCTCCTGAGTGCTGTCGGATTACTTCCCCTTTGGAGGTTAGTTGATTATCCTTTGGGCTTTGGCTACCCTCCTTGTCGGGTGGTCTCAATAGACAATAGGTGCAGGAGTAGGCCATTCAATGTGATCATGGCTGATCATTCACAATCAGTACCCCGTTCCTGCCCTCTCCCCAGACCCCCTGACTTGAAAAGCTCTATCTAGCTCTCTCTTGAAAGTATCCAGAGAATTGGCCTCCACCGCCTTCTGAGGCAGAGAATTCCACAGATTTACAACTCTCTGAAAAAGTTTTTCCTCATCTCCGTTATTAATGGCCTACCCCTTATTCTAAACTGTGGCCCCTGGTTCTGGACTCCCCCAACTTTGGGAACATGCCTCTAATGTGTCCAATCCCTTAATAATCTTATATGTTTCAATAAGATCCCCTCTCATCCTTCTAAATTCCAATGTATACAAGCCTAGTCGCTCCAGTCTTTCAACATACGACAGTCCCGACATTCCGGGAATTAACCTAGTAAACCTACGCTGCGCGCCCTCAATAGCAAGAATATCCTTCCTCAAATTTGGAGACCAAAACTGCACACAGTACTCCAGGTGCGGTCTCACTAGGGCCCTGTACAACTGCAGAAGTCTCCATGTCGGGACTGGGATCGTTCCTTTCTTGGGGCTTGGACTTCTCCACTGTGCAGGAGGTTGCTTATCCCGTGGAGTTGTTGTGCTGCTTTGAGTGGGGTGAAGTAAAAAATTAAAAAAATTCACCCAGAGAGTTGTGAATCTGTAGAATTCTCTGCCACAGAGGGCAGTGGAGGTCAATTCACTGGGTGTTTTCAAGAGAGAGGTAGATTTGGCTCTTAAGACTAAAGGAATCAAGGGATATGGGGTGGAAAGCAGAAACGATGATCAGCCATGATCATATTGAATGGTGGTGCTGGCTCGAATGGCCTACTCCTGCATCTATTTTTCTATGTTACTATTGAGGGCAGAGCAGAACTGTGCATTCTGCCCCTGTGATTCTCAGCGCCCCAAATGTGTGCTGGGATGCAGTGCAAACGTTACAATAACATCATCCTCTCAGGCCACACAAGAGGTCAGGATTCATTCAGAGGAATTCATTTATATTACATAGTAGCAAATCAAGAGAGTCCAGAGTGTTTAATTGTCAAGTGTACTGACAGTGGAATAATGAAATTCTTACTTGCAGCAGCCCACCAGGTCTGTAACATCTGTAAATGCAGTAACCCACAGTTAAAAATATAATTTTAAAAAATCAATAAATTAGCAACCAAAATACTATTAGGGCGAGGCGGCGGTAGAGCTGCTGCCTCACAGTGCCAGAGACCCAGGTTCGATCCTGACCACAGGTGCTGTCTGTGTAGAGTTTGCATGTTCTCCCTGTGACCACACGGGTTTCCTTCGGGTGCTCCAGTTTCTTCCCATATTCTAAAGACCTGCATGTTTGCAGGTTAGTTGGGCTCTGTAAACTGCCCCTAGTGTGTAAGACATAGAACTAGTATGGACGGGTGATCGATGATCAGTGTGGGCTCGGTGGGCCGAAGGGCCCGTTATCATGCTGTACGTCTACGCTAAACTATGTAACCACAATAGACAATAGACAATAGATGCAGGAGTAGGCCATTCGACCATTCGAGCGAGCACCAGCATTCAATGTGATCATGGCTGATCATTCTCAATCAGTACCCCGTTCCTGCCTTCTCCCCATACCCCCTGACTCCGCTATCCTTAAGAGCTCTATCCAGCTCTCTCTTGAATGCATTCAGAGAATTGGCCTCCACTGCCTTCTGAGGCAGAGAATTCCACAGATTCACAACTCTCTGACTGAAAAAGTTTTTCCTCATAATACTGCAAAAACAGAATTCTATACTGCAACCAAAGACACTGTCCATAGAAGGTCATAGATGAGGGGTTAGTGTTGCGCAGTGTTTATGGATGTTGGGAAGCTTTTCTTGATCCTGGTGATCACAGGTTTTAGGCTCCTGTCCCTTCTCAATAGTAGGAGTGAAATGAGGGTGTGGCCAGGGTGGTGTGGTTCTTTGATGATATTTGCTGCCTGTGGATCCTATAGATGGCTCCTATAGATCTCTTCGTGGCTCCTACAGATCTCTTCGATGCCGGGAATCTATTTTGTTAACGTCACACTTTTCAGATATATTCCATTACGCAAAAGGGCAAGAGGAAATTTCGAAACACAGACGGCTTTCACACGTGTCAATGTGTGGGCATTTGTGTAGCCCAGATGTGTCCTGTGGAGGAAGAGGAATCTTCTGATCTATTTCTATTTAAAGTTGCTGCTTTTTCTTTTTTATATACTTTTGCGTATTTAGTCAGTTGCCCTTTCTGTTGAGTTTATTCTAACCCGGGTATCAGAGCGCACAGGCAATGAGCCCCACAATGAATGCTGGTGGGACATTGGCCATCACATCAGGGTGGCATGGTGGCACAGTGGTAGAGCTACTGCCTTACAGTACCAGAGACCCGGGTTCGATCCCGACTACGGGTGCTGTCTGTACGGAGTTTGTATGTTCTTCCTGTGACCTGTGTGGATTTTCTCTGAGATCTTCCATTTCCTTGGCTTGGTACAAAATGTAAATTGTCCCTAGTGTGTGCAGGATAGTGTTAGTGTA
Organism: Rhinoraja longicauda; assembly: GCF_053455715.1. Taxonomy (NCBI): domain Eukaryota; kingdom Metazoa; phylum Chordata; class Chondrichthyes; order Rajiformes; family Arhynchobatidae; genus Rhinoraja; species Rhinoraja longicauda. The sequence goes on from NC_135979.1 coordinate 23,966,500, forward strand.
CGGGGATAGCTGGTCAGTGTGGACTCGTTGGCCCGAAAGGCCTGTTTCTACACTGCATCTCAAAAACAAAAAAAATACTGTTCCCTTCCCCTTTGTATTGCTGGTGGGGAAGTGAAGCTAAACGTTGGCTGGTTGCCCAGTCAGCTTTGCTGAGGCCACTTCTGCACCTTAGCGTGGATAATACCAGCCTTAGCATCTGATGGAGGTGGACACAAGGCGCTGGAGTAACTCAGCAGGTCAGGCTGCATCTCTGGAGAGGAGGAATGGGTGACGTATCGGGTCGAGACCCTCTTGATTCAGAAGAAGGGTCTTGACCAGAAACGTCACCAATTCCTTCTCTCCAGGGATGCTGCCTGACCCGCTGAGTTACTCCAGCATTTTGTGTCTGCCTTCGATTTAAACCAGCATCTGCATTTTTTGTTCCTACACATCTGATGGAGGTGGATCGCCTGAACCACCAGAGATATCAAATTAATTATTAATACAGGATGGTACAGTGTGGCAGCTGGTAGAGCTGCTGCCTCACAGCACCAGAGACCTGACCTTGGGTGCTGTCTGTGTGGTGTTTGCATATGTTCCCTACAAACAGGTGGGCTTTCTCCTGTTTCCCCCCACATCCCAAAGACATACAGTTTTGTATGTTAACTGCCCTCTGTAAACTGCTCCTAGTGTGCTGGGTGTGAATGACAAAGTGGTATAACAGAGAACTAGTTTGAATGGGTGATCGATAGTCGGTGACAACTTGGTGGGCTGAAGGGCCAATTACTGTGGGCCGAAGGGCCTGATACTGTGGGCCGAAAGGCCTGATACTGTGCTGTATCACTAAACTAATCAATGCAAATAAAAAAAGGAGCCATATTGTGCAAAGGCCAGGCTTGCCAGACTCCTGAAGGGAGGGGCAAATGGTCCCATGTTCTCCAGCCCTGGCTGTCTCGTACTGAGGTTCTGATCCATGTGTGCACTGTGATGTTGTCCAAGATACTGATCACCATGGAAGGGGGGATTTGTCACTTTGCTGCACGATGCTGGGGTCTGTGACCGGGGAGAGTGAGCCACATCCCCAAATCTCTGCTGCACGGTACTTGTGGGTGATTAAAGGGCGCAAGTGCAATGTGCTAACAGCTGTTTCGGGCAGCTGTAGGAGGAATAATCTCCTTCAGTGGAAAGACAGGTGTGTTGGGCACGGCGAGCATAAGAAATAGAAGCAGGAGTGGGGCATTCTGCCTCTTGAGCCAGCTCTCCCATTCAATGAGATCAAGACTATGGTCTCCCTTCTTGAAATATCACACAGCACTAACCCACTTGCTCTTGGAATGGGGCAGCTGTGTTAATATTTGTGTGCTGGAAATTCTATCAACTACCACGATGCTTTTAAGCTTTGAATGTCATTCCAAACTCTATTACTAAATAGAATAAGAATTTTCTGATTGGTTTAGGTTTATTATCGTCACGTGCACAGAGTAGCCTTGTTTAGTATGCTGTCCAATTAGATCAGTTAATACTGTACATAACTATAATCAAGCCAATCTTAGGTACGATAGACTGAAGGGGCAGAGTACAGAATATAATCCTCAGCAGATAATGAAGCAGATCATTGTCATATTTGTTTCCTAACCCTCCTGTGGTTCATGTGAATATGTGATGTAAATGCAAGTTGTATGTACACACCTTCTGCACAGGTTAAAGCATCGTGACACTGAGGTCACTTCTTACTGTTCCTTCATTTTGTCACATTGATCAGCCATGATCACATTGAATGGCGGCGCTGGCTCGAAGGGCCGAATGGCCTACTCCTGCACCTCTTGTCTATTATTATCTTACTGACCTTTCATACAATGAGGATTGGAGCTACAAGGAGAGCTTGGTCAAACTTCGATTCCTTTCTCGGAATGTAAAAGGCTGAGGGGTAACCTGATAGAAGTATATAAAATTATGCGAGGGGAGACAATCAGAACTTTTTTTTCCCCAGGGTGGAAATGTCAAAAAAAGGGCATAGCTTTAAGGTGAGAGGGGCAACATTTCAAGGAGATGTGCAGAACAGGTCTTTTTACACAGAGGGATGGTGGGTGCTTGGATCATGCTACCACTGGTGTTTGTGGAGGCAGATACGATAGTGGTGTTTCAGGTGCACGTGGATCTGCAGAAAACAGAGGGATAGCAATCACGTGCAGGCAGAAGAGATTAGTTTACATTGGCATCATGTTCAGCATGGACATTGTTGGCTGTACCATCCTATGAGAAGCTTGGTTACCCGTTCTCTGACCTGCCCTGGTGACCATGGCATATCTGTGGTTGGCTCAGCTGTATTTCTGGTCAGTTGTGGCCCTCAGGATGTAGCTGGTGGAGACACAGCAATGGTGATGCCAAGGGACAGTGATTGGATTCTCTCTTGTTGCCGATAGTCACTGCCTGGCAATCTTATGGCATCCATTGTACTTGTCACTCACCGGCCAACCCAGAGACTGGGCTTTCTCATGGTGGCACAGTGATACAGCTGACAGGGCCACTGCCTCACAGTTCTCCTTGTAACCTTGTGGGTTTCCTCCAGGTGCTCCGGTTTCCTCCCACACTTCAAAGACGTTCGGCTTTGCAGGTTAATTGGCCTCTGTAAATTGCCCCTTGTGTGTGTTGGGAGTGGTTGGTAAAATGGGATAAAATGGAACTAATGTGGAAAGATACAAAGTGCTGGAGTAACACAACAGGTTACAACAGCATCTCTGGAGAATATGGATTGGTGATGTTTCGGGTTGAGATCCTGCTTCAGACACTCCATGTCACACACTGATTTTATCTATGTTCTCCAAAGATAGACACAAAAAGCTGGAGTAACTCAGCGGGTCATGCAGCATCTCTGGAGAAAAGGAATAGGTGACGTTTTGGGTCAAGACCCTTTGGACTGAGAGTCAGGGAAAAGGGAAACAAGAGATATAGATGCCTATATAGATGCCTATATAGATGCCTATATAGATGCCTATATAGATGCCTATATAGATGCCTATATAGATGCCTATATAGATGCCTATATAGATGCCTATATAGATGCCTATATCTCTTGTTTCCCTTTCCCCTGATGCTGGTTTAAACCATCATCTGCAGTTCCATCCTACACATGTTCTCCAAAGATGTTGCCTGAATTACTCCAGCACCTTGTGTCTTTCCTTGGTGAACCAGCATCTGCAGCTCATTTTTTCTACATTTTGACTGCTCCATGGAGAAATCTCCTTAAGGTCTGCCTACTTTAAAGAGGTTCTCCTCTCTCTGACGGGACTTCTGAGAGCCCCTCTCTCACTGATCCCCCTCTGTGATTCCTGCTGCAAGAGTCTGAAGAAGGGTCCCAACCAGAAAAGTCCCCTATCCATATTCTCCAGAGATTCTTTCTGACCCGCTGAGTTGCTCCAGCACTTTGTGTCTTTCCTTGGTAAACCATCATCTGCAGTTCCTTGTTTCTACATTAGAACTAGTGTGAATGGGTGATCGATGGTTGGCTTGGACTCGATGGGATGAAGGGCCAATTTCCATGCTGTATCTTTTAATCAAACAATCGGGCATGCACTGCCTCATTTACTGAGGAACTTTGCAGGGAGTTGACCATCATTCACAAATGAGGGAGGATGTTTGGCCAGCACCCTGAGGTACCAGCAACCACAACATCCTTCACATCCATCCTGCACCTTCCCTTCCACTCACCTCCCTTCGAATCAAACAATAACGCCTGCCAGTCCCCAGTCTACAGACTGTGACCTTCAGCCCAGTAGCTCGGCCTGCTGTGTGTGAATGAACCAAGTCAGGGCTGGCTGACTCAAGGCCCAGCGAGCTCCGACGCATGGAATGAGAACGCGCTCACATGATGCACACTCAGCAACTGCCGAGAAGCGAAACTACTGACGGGAACTAAAGTTCAGAAGTGCAGCAACACACATTAGGCCCCTTCTTCATGTGTGTGCAGACCCCCAGTGCGTTACATGGTAAGTGATTCACTTATTACCGGAAGCAGAGATTAACGGGCCTGGGGCTGGTGAATCTTATTCAGAGAAATCCAGGAAATGAAACTGAGCAGGGTGTGCCAGCCGCAGAGAATTGGTTCCATTGTGTCGTTCGTACTGTTGCAACCACCCCTATTACTCAATGACCGAGCGTGCAGCTGATAACCGTCTCACGTTTGAGGGGGGCGGGCGGGGGTGGGGAAAATGGAAGTACAGTGTTCACTGACTGACTGCAGTAATTGTCACAGCCATGGAGCAAATCTATTCCTGTCATATTGCTGAGTGAATCCAATTCAACGAGACTGGACCATCGCAGTTAATGTCCACTTGTATGAATGGGTGAAGAAACCAGGGGCTGCAAAGTAGCAGGTCAGGAACAAGATCACTCTAACTGCATTTTTAATAACAAAAATAAATGTATTCAATTATTTACAATAATAATATTAACAAAACTAACAGTGCCGACATGCCCACCACCATAATACAAAGTTACCAAATATTCTAAATACTAAATATTACATGAATATTACAATCTTGGTCCAGGATTTCATTTGGCCAACCGCGGTGCCCAGTGGTCTCGGAATTCCCCCAGGGTGCCCGTGGCCACCATGAGTTCCTTTTCGAGGGACACCTGTGCATGGACATAACCCCGGAAAGGGGACAGGCAGTCAGCTTGGACGGTCCTTGTCTGCCTGGCGCTGTGACTCACGAATGACCAGCTTGGCCTGGCCCAGGGGCAAACCAACCAGGCCATCCTCTGCTCCACCCACTCCCCGACGCACAGGATGCCCAAAGATGAGGACGGTGGGGCTGAAGTGCAGCCAGAATGCAGGGAGCAGCCCCTTCAAATACTCAAACAGGGGCCGCAACCTCACACTCTCCATGTAGGCATGGAACACAGACTCTTCCAGCTAGCAGAAGTGGCAGGTGGCTGGCGAGTCTGTGAACCGGCTCCAGAATTGGTTGCATGGGACTCCTCGGTGGAGTACTCTAAACCCCAGGTCCCTGAAATAAAGGGGAAGAATCCCTACATAGAGAGACCTCCACTGGAGGCCCCTCTCGTGTCTGGATGATGAAACGGTCCGCCACTTTGTGTCCGGGCGGTGGACAGGGGTGAGGAAGTGTAGGCTGTGGAGGAGGAGTCCATACAGGAGGCGCCTCCCTCGTCTCGGAGGGTTGTAAACGGTGCTGAGCAAAGACGGCTCAGGTTATGTGGGACTGGCTCCCGGGGAGGATTCCAGGGCCTGGGTCCAACGAGCACTTAAGGCTGAGCATGGATTAGCTCAGCTGGAACTACTCCACACATTCCAGCCATCTGATTGGCAATATGAAGAAGGGTCTTGACCCGAAACGTCACCTATTCCTTTTCTTCTGAGATGCTGCCTGATCCGCTGAGTTACTCCAGCATTTTGTGTCTGCCTTCGGCATAAACCAGCATCTGCAGTTCCTTCCTACCCATAACATTTAGGTTTATTATTGTCACGTGCACAAACAGCTGCCACTGTGCACCAGTGGAGGAGGGAATGAGTGCTTGGGATGATTTCATGGGTAACCAAAAAAACACTTTATCCGGGATGGTTTTGAGCTTTGTGAGAGATGTTGGACCTGCACTTGCCGAAGTGGAAAGTACTCTGTAATAGACCACAGTTTTGCCTTGTGAAAGGTGAAATGCTTTGGATCATTACCTCTGGCTCCTCCTGCAACCTATGGTGTTTATGTGACTAGGCTAGTTGAATTTGTGGTCTGTTGTGCTCCTCAAAATGTAGCTGGTGGGTCTTGGTGATGGTGAAACCATTGAATGTCAAGTTTAAGTGGTCAGACACTTGTTGGCGATGGCCATTGCCAGGTACCTTTGTGGCAAGAATAATGTGGCACAGTGGAACATCTGGTACAGCTGCTGCTGCACAGCACCAGAGACCCGGGTTAGGTGCTGTCTGCATGGCGTTTATAGGTTCTCCCTGTGACCATGGGGGCTCCTTCCGGGTGCTCCAGTTTCCTCCCACATCCCAAAGACGTGTGGGTTTGTGGATTAATTGGCCTCTGTAAATTGCCCCTAATGTGTAGGAAGTGGATACAGAAGTAGAATAACATAGAACTAGTGTGAACAGTGATTGATAGCATGGACTTGGTGGGCCGAAGGGCCTCTATTTTTCAATCAATGAATCGTTATTACTTGCACACATCAGCAATGGCTGAATGTTGCCTGAGTCTTGCTTCATGAAGGCATGGACTGCTTCATCTGCCAAGGAGTTGTGAATTGAGTGGAACATCATGTATTGAGGAGTGAGAATGTTTGATAATACCAGTTCACACTAGTTAATACATAGTATCGTTCTCAGTAGTAATTATGATTACATAAGAGCAGATTGGGAAGATGAATGAAGTGTTGAGTAATGGACAAGCACATGCAATACAGTGTGGTGATAACATGGGGACATGCATTAAAAATGTTACGGACTGGGGCACAATGTTCATGGACACCGAGTGTTCAGAAAAGGTAGGGAAGGTTAGATGGGAGGTAGATGAGAGCACTGGTTGGAGAAGATATTGATTGTTGGATAGAGTCTTCTTCTTTCGTGTCCGTCGTCCATGTTTCAAATGTTACATCACTGTCATCTTATTCTATACTGCTATCGTTGAGTCCGTCCTCACCTTCTCCAAGATGGTCTGGTTTGGCTCAGCCACCAAGCACGACATCCGGAGGCTGCAATGGATCGTTCGCACAGCTGACAAGGTTGTTGGCTGCAACCTTCCCCCCCATTGACGAACTGTACATTGCAAGGGCCAGGAAGCGAGCGGGCAAGATCATCTCTGACCCCTCTCACCCTGGCCACAAACTCTTTGAAGCACTTCCCTCTGGAAGGCGACTCCGGACTGTCAAAGCAGCCACAGCCAGACATAAAAATAGCTTTTTTCTACCAGTGGCAGTTCTACTCAATAACCAAAGTCAGTAGTTTCCTTTTTGCTCTGATCTATTTTCACCCACATGTTTAGACCATAATGTTGTATCCTTATCGTTTTGATGTGTTTATGCTTTATTCTTAATTGTTAACTGTATGTTTGTGTTGTCATTTGTGAGCGGAGCACCAAGGCACATTCCTTGTATATGCACATACTTGGCCAATAAACTTATTCATTCATTCATTCATTCATTCATTCATTCATTCTTCCGTCCTGAAAAGGATGCAAGCTACCGGTGTCAATCAGTGGGAGCCATCACTTGTACAATAGATGATGGTGGTAGCAGAATTAGCTCAGGACACGTCCAGTTTCCAGCCCCGCGATGTAGATCCTTCTGCTATGGGGCCATTGGATAGAGTGAAGGTGAGGAAAGCATCCATTTGATTAATTTTGAATATCAAAAAAGGTTTAGGTATTCTGTACATCTCCAAACTGTATGAGGTAGAGAGAAGAAAATTATGGAGCATTAAAGTGCAACAACTACAGAATGGCAACTTCGGGGACTTCAATGACTCAGATATTGACTGAAACAAAGGGAAAGAAGGTGGAGGACATTCCAAAATGTGTTGGTCTGAACTTCCTCCACCAGTATGTTCTAGCCCAACCTGGCAGGTTTGGGTTTAATATTGTCACATGCACCAAAGAACAGTAAAAAGCTTTGTTTCGCATGCAATCCAAACAGATCAGATATACCATTAATAGATAGAACCAAATCGAATAGAGCAAAGGGCCAGACACAGAGTGCGGAATATAGTTCTCAGTATTGTAGGGCCTTGGCTCCATAGACCAAGTCCATTGTCCACAATTGGGCAGTGGTGAATTGGACAGTACGCTGGCTTACAGGAGGATCATTCAGAAGCCTGATAACAGAGGGGAAGAAGATGTTCTTGAATCCGACGGTGCACAATTTCAAGTTTCTGTACCTTCTGCCGACGGGAGCAGGGGGAGGCAGGAATGACCGGGGTGGGACAAGTCTTTGATTCTGTTGGGTGCTTTTCTGAGGCAGTGTGAAGTGTAGATGGAGTCAATGGTGGGGAGTCTGGTCTGTGTAATGGATGGGGCTACATCTACAACTCTTTGGAATTTCTTGCGTTCTTGGGCAGTGGTGTTCCCAAACCAAGTTGTGATGCAACCCGACAATATGCTTTCTCTGGTGCATCTGTAGAAGTTTGTAAGAGTCACTGGAGACATACCAAATTTCCTCATCTCCTCAGGAAGTAGAAGCATCGGTTTGCCTTATTGTCTGCCGCATAAATGTGGTTGGCCACAACAGATCATTGGTAACTTCAACACCAAGGAACCTGAAGCCCTCAACCATTTCCACTTCAGCACCATTGATGCTGATTGGGGCACGTACTCCACTATTCTTCCAGAAGTCAATAATTAGGTCCTTCGCCTTGCTGACGGAGAGGTTGCTGGGCTGAGGCCATGCTCAGTTCTCTATCTCCTTCATGTACTCTTGTCCCACCAAGGGCATCCCTCCCAACAGGAGACCCCCTCCCTCCCTACAAGGGGTCTCCCACCCTCCCACCCAACCAGAGGGCTCCTCACCAGGTCCTCCCTTGTATATTAGGCTTGTATACATTAGGCTTGTATACACTGGAATTTAGAAGGATGAGGGGGGATCTTATTGAAACATATAAGATAATTAGGGGATTGGACACATTAGAGGCAGGAAACATGTTCCCAATGTTGGGGGAGTCCAGAACAAGGGGCCACAGTTTAAGAATAAGGGGTAGGCGATTTAGAACGGAGATGGGGAAGAACTTTTTCAGTCAGAGAGTGGTGAAGGTGTGGAATTCTCTGCCTCAGAAGGCAGTGGAGGCCAGTTCGTTGGATGCTTTCAAGAGAGAGCTGGATAGAGCTCTTAAGGATAGCGGAGTGAGGGGGTATGGGGAGAAGGCAGGAACGGGGTACTGATTGAGAGTGATCAGCCATGATCGCATTGAATGGCGGTGCTGGCTCGAAGGGCTGAATGGCCTACTCCTGCACCTATTGTCTATTGTCTATTGTCCCTCTCTCGCACCAGGTCCTCCCTCCCGCCAGGGGACTCTTGCTTCTCCATCAGGGGCTCCTTACACCCGTCCCACCAGGGCCTCCTGTCCAGTGGTGGTGGAGTGTGCAGAGCCCACAACGACCTCGTCAGTCACCTCAGAACCCATAAAGCCCAGATTGAAGTGAATCGTCCTCCAGTCACTGATCTCGTAGAAGGAGCTGGGCAATGAAAGAGGAATGAATGGTGACCAAATACCAGCCGCATGGCTGACTCAGAGAAACCCACCGTGTGTGATTGTGGTCTGGTTGCTGCTGTGATTAACTGCTGCTGATGAAGCGGGACAGATGTATCCAAGTATCCAAAGAAAGAATTGTTCATCTCCATTAAAGTTGAATCAGCACATTGAATGATTGTGGTGAAACAGTCATTGCTCCATACATTTGTCACAGTCGTTTCAAACAAGGAACAATCGGGGCATTCAGGCGATTCCGTCATGGAGTACTAATGTTGCTGATGCTGGCTGGCTTCAAGCTGCTAAACCTGCCGCGTAATAAACTGGGGGCTACAGCACTTGAACCTCCCTCCAGCTACAAAGCTTCAGATGGCAGGAGTGTGAAACAGGAACTTGACCATGAAGATTCGATCCATTAATCTCTCAGCCAGGGGAGCTGTTTGCAAATAATCCAACCTGCATTTTGCTAATTCAATTAGCGTTTTAATAGCTAATAGGCCAAATTCACCACGGTTGATGCGCAAACAGTTTTTCACCTCCTATCCTGTCAGTACCTCCCAGTATTTTGAATCAATGAGTTGTGCTCTGATGAGTAAAGACTGAGCTTCCTCTCTCTCATTTGCAATCACGAAGAAAGACCATCAAAACCCTTCCTTCCCTAGATTGAGGAGATTCAAAATGTGGACGAATACTCTCTTGAACTTCTACAGGTGTACCATAGGGACTGGTTACATCACGGCCTGACTCGGCAACTCCAATGCCCAGGAATGCAGCAGATTGCAAAAGGTGGTGAACACTGCCCAGTCCATCAGGCGTACCGACCTCCTCACCATCAAAGGCATCTACAGGAGCCGCTGTCTCAAAAAGGTAGCCAAATACAGGGAAATTAGAGTAGCTCAACATGCCAACTTGATGGGCATGGACAAGGTGGACTGAAGGCCCTGTTTCCCTGCTGTACAGCTCCATGGCTCTATGACAATGTGCTGCAGGCAAGTGCTTGAACTTCATAACAAACTCCTCCAGACTCGGCAATCTGAGACAATCCCATCTGTGAGTTCAGTCAGTGACTGGAAGTATCCGGGTGTACGTACTGTTCCCTATGGATACAGAGCACATGGCAGTACTGAAAGCCCTGACAGTACTGATCCATTGAACGCTCCCAGAACAGCGACAAAGCAAGAAGGAAAGGAACCTTTTTTTAACATCAATGTAGTACGGATAAAGGGTCATAACATCAAAGTCATACAGTACGGAAATAGGCCCTTTGGCCCAACTTATCCATGCTGACCATGTTGGCCGTCTGGACGAGTCCCATTTGTCCTCTGTGACTGGAAACTCCATTTCTCTTCCCACAGATGCAGCCTGAACTGTTGAGTCTTACAGCATTTCCCGTTTTATTTTAGATTTGTAGCATGTGCAGTTTTATTGATTTTCCTCTTTTACACTGACATATTATGAACTTACGAGGGTTGAGAGAAATAGTGGAAAACTCTTTGTTTTGTTCAATCAAATATTCTGAGTAAGCATACTATAGTAAAGCACAAAGTGCTGGAGGGACTTAACGGGTCAGGCAGCATCTGTGGAGGGAATGGTTAGACAACGTTTCAGGTCGAAACCCTTCTTCAGACTGATGAAGATGAAGGATCCCGCCCTGAAACGCCATCTGTCCGTTCCCTCCCCAGATGCTGCCTGACCCATTGGATTCCTCCTGCACTTTGTGTTTTGCTCAAGATTCCAGCATCTGCAGTTCCTTGTGTCTCTAAGTATTCCGTAGATTAGAATGCAGAGTAAATCTTCTGCTGAAGCTTTAAATAAATTGTTGGGAGGGTAAGCATGGCATAAAGGCAGATAGAAACTTTACGTTCCATTGCATCAGGCACTCCTCGAGTCGGTGTTTCGTAGCTTAGAGACAGGTTCAAATGTACTGTGCAACTCTATTAAACATTTAGAAAGAGATTACATGGAGAGAAAGCTCTCTTTGTGCTGACCCCTCAAACATGCCTACAATTATCACAGCACAGATTAGAAACAGTAACATTAATTCTCTGTCTTGCCCCATCAAACACTTGGAGAATAGGCAGAACATGGTTGAAATCCAGATAAAATCTTCCTCCACTCCTCCAACAACAGCTGAAACAGCAATGTTTAAAACAGAGAAAACCCCACTTTAAATATACTGAGCCCATTTTGCACAATCTGTCCCAGGTGACAAACTTCCATAAGGCAATTTTGTTTGACAGTCAGAAAATAAGACATAGGAGTGGAATTAAGATCATAAGATATGGGAGCAGAAACATAATTGAAAGACCATCGAACAGTACAGCACAGCAACAAGTCCTTTGGCCCACCATGTCCGTGTTGTGCATGATGCCAAGTGAAAGTAATCTCCTCTGCCTGCAAGTGATCCATATCCCTCCATTCCCTGCATATCAATCTGCCTATCTAAAAGCCTCCTAAATGCCACTATCATATCTGCTTCCACCGACTACCCTCACCTGCATACCTCCTTTAAACTTTACCCCTCTCATCTTAAAGCTTTGCCTTCCAGTCTTTGATATTTCCACCCCGGGGGAAAAGGTTCTGGCTGTCCACCCTCACACAGTCCCCTGAGGTGAAAGCATTTTAATCCATAGCATCAGATGAAGGGCCATTGACCTGAAATATTGACTCTGTTTCTCTCTCCACAGATGCTGTCTGACTAGCTAAGTACTTGTTTTGATCCCACAGCGACACATTGTCCCTTCACATGAACAAACTTGCAATGCTCTGAACTTGGCTGGGCCTGTTTTGTTCAGGACAGGCCGCTGATGTGTGGGGTATGAATCGGTCTGATCCATTCTGAGTGCATTTCTGAACGAGGTGGTTCAGCAAAGCACGTATTTGTATCCCCAGATAAGCTAAGTGCATACAGATGCTGAGTGTGGTGATTACAATCTCCTGCCTTCAGTCACTCCATGCGCACGCTCCCAGTGACTGGAGGTGTATCTCAGCCAGACTTGTAGGGGGTGAGGAGAAGGTTCCCTTGCACCAAGATCTCCTCCTTGAATACCCATGACATGAGTGCTTTGCCCATCCTTTCACTGTGTGGTGCCCAGTAGCAGTGTCCTCCCATTGCCACAGCTATCCACAGTGTTTGTCTTTGGACAAACAGTCTGGCATTGTCTTGTGGGTCCCCCCTTCCCTATCGCAGTTCCTGGTATGCACGTCACTGGCAACATGGGCTCTAGTAGGTCGGCAATCATTGGTCAGAGGATGGTTCTAATTTCCCTTCCCTGAGATTGGAGGCTTGAGCTAGTAGAAGTGACAGCAAATAGGTCCTTATGACTGAGTCTATTCAGGCCTCATAGAACACAAAAAATGCTAACAAGAACAGGCCATTCGGCCTCTTGAGATGATGCCTTACCCCAGTGCCATGTACCTGACCAATCCCCTTATATCTCAATTCCCTTATTATCTGAAACAATAGCGATCTTTGGGTTGCCGATACTCAGCGACAGTGTTGCCACAGCCCTTGAGGTAGAGAATTCCAAAGATTTACCACCCTCTAGGTGAAGAATGTTCTTCTCATCTATGTCCTGAATGGCCTGGCCTTGGTTCCTGACAGCTCAGCCATGGAAAAACATCAACCCTACAGGTACCCTGTAAGCCCCATGAGTGTTATGTATGTTTCAAACTCTCACTCTTTAACGCTCCAGAGAGTAGAGTTCTATTCATCTGGGAGTTCAGGAACATTGAGTGGGCGGAGAAGGGAAAACATCTCCAACAATCCGCTCATGGCGCGTGGAGCTTCTTCAATGTAACCTGCCCTGCCCTGGGGCCAAGGTTTTCCACATGCATCCCACACCATCCAGTTGTCCCTAGTGAGCGTAGGATAGTGCTAATTTATGGGGATCGCTGGTCGGTGGAGACTTGGTGGGCCGAAGGGCCTGTTTCTGTGCTGTGTTTCTAAACTAAACAAAATTAGATTGATTGCTTGAAAGATACACCAAGAAAACTTGGCTCAAGTTTGGCAATTGGCTCACCGAGTCCATGCCGACCATTGATCACCCATTCACACACTAATTCTATGTTATCCCACTTTCTCATCCACTCCCTGCACAGTAGGGGAGATTTACCTAGGCCGGTTAACCTACAAAGCGCACGTCTTTGGAATGAGGGAGGAAACTGATGCTTAGTTCTATTCAACAATTGAAGGATGGCACAGAAAATGTGTGGGAAGGAACAGCAGGCAGATGCTAGTTTATACAGAACTTAGACACAAAGTGCTAGAGTAAATCAGTGAGTCTGGCAGCATCTCTGGAAAAAAGGAATAGGTGACGTTTCGGGTCGGGCCCTTCTTCAGACTGGTTCAGATGGAAGCCTGAAGGCAGGGTCTTGACCCGAAACGTCACCGGTAGTTCTTTTTCTCCAGAGATGCTGTCTGACCTGCTGAGTTACTCCAGCATACTGTGTCTATCTGAAGGATGGCAACAGGTGGTGTGTCCTTGACACATGTCCTAAGTTGTTGACCTCGGAGCCGATACAATTCGACATGGTGACTCCATCATGAATCGACCCTGAGGTAGCCAGATTCAACTTTGATGGTGGGAACAGCAAAGCCGACTAATGAGAACTTCTTTGTGCAGAATGCCGATCTATATCCAATGGTCAAAACATTTAATTCAACATTCTGTGGTTCAAAAGAATGCAGCAAAAACAGCTGCAATATTGTGCAATAATCACAGTGCAGTTTCATTCTAAGCCAAACTAGTTTTGGGGCGATGGGATCCAAAGTTATCGGAGTCTGACTGTAATTGGAACCTGATGGGTCTTTGATGAACTAATTTAAAATACTATGTCGAACAATCAGCACTGATTTCTGATCCTTTCACGGAGAGTAGGTGTAGTGAGTGAATGTGCCCGGCAAGACATTATCAGCACAACCCCTTCAGATGCAAACAACACGAGACGACAAAAACAAATTAGTACTGCGTCAATGTTTCCCCTTGTAGTCAGACCGTCATTCTTCCACCCAATTATCCCAGTGGCACAGCAGATATGCAAGAAATGGAGGGATATGGATCATGTGTGGCACACCGGCTGGTAGGGCTGCTTCCTCGCAGCGCCAGAGACCAGGGTTCGATCCTGACCTCGAGTGCTGTCTGTGTGGAGTTTGCATGTTCTCTGCATTGGTTTCCTCCCGGTGCTCCAGCTTATTCCCATATCCCAATGATGTGCAAGTTTCTAGCTTAAATGGCCCTCTGTAAATCGGCCCAACTGTGTTGGGAGTCGGTGAGAACATGGGATAACATAGGACTAGTGTGAACAGGTGAACAATGGTCAGTGTGGACTCAGTGGGCTGAAGAGCCTTGTTCCCATGCTGTGTCTTTCAATCAATTCAATACTTCATACTAAAAGCTCCTGTTGAAATAAAAACAGAAAATGCTGAAAACACTCTTCATGTCAGGCAGCATCTGTGGAATGAAAAGTGGAGTTAACATTGCAATTCCAAACAAGGGTCTTCGGCTTGAGACATTATCTGATTCTGTCCCGACACGTCGGTCTGACCTGCTAGGTGTACAGCATTTGCTTATTTTATTTCAAATTTCCAGCACCTACAGATTTTTATTTATTTTCACTTCTGTTGGAACAATCGTTTTGTAATATTTTCATTACTGATTAACTGCAGGTTTCACAAGATGGCGCCCAAGCCAGGCGACCCTCTGCCTGCTGGCCCCAGTAACGGATCTGCAACCACTCATTACAATCCCACCACTCTTTTAAACCTCTACTCCAACAGTATCATTCCTTCTGCGCATTGTGGACGAGTCGATTGTAATCATGTATGGTTTTTCCGCCAACTGGATAGAACGCATCAAAAGGCTTTTCACCGTACCTCGGTACACGCCTCAATAAACTAAACTAAAAGGAAGATAGACACAAAATGCTGGAGTAACTCAGCAGGACAGGCAGCATCTCTGGAGAGAAAGATTGGGTGATGTTTCGGGTCAAGACCCTTCTTCAGACAGAAACTAAAAGGTGTATAGAGAGACAGATTAACCGGTGCCTAACCTGACAATGATAGGAGATTGTTTTTTAATGCAGGTAAGAGTTAGGGATCGTAGCAGTGATGTTACCCACTGAAGAGGTCAGGCAGCATCTCAGGAGAGAAGGAATGGGTGACGTTTCGGGGAGCAAAGAGGTCCTTCTACAGTTGTACCGGGCCCTGGTGAGACCGCACCTGGAGTACTGTGTGCAGTTTTGGTCTCCAAATTTGAGGAAGGATATTCTTGCTATGGAGGGCGTGCAGCATAGGTTCACTAGGTTAATTCCCGGAATGGCGGGACTGTCGTATGTTGAAAGGCTGGAGCGATTGGGCTTGTATACACTGGAATTTAGACGGATGAGGGGGGATCTTATTGAAACATATAAGATAATTAGGGGATTGGACACATTAGAGGCAGATAACATGTTCCCAATGTTGGGGGAGTCCAGAACAAGGGGCCACAGTTTAAGAATAAGGGGTAGGCCATTTAGAACGGAGATGAGGAAGAACTTTTTCAGTCAGAGGGTGGTGAAGGTGTGGAATTCTCTGCCTCAGAAGGCAGTGGAGGCCAGTTCGTTGGATGCTTTCAAGAGAGAGCTGGATAGAGCTCTTAAGGATAGCGGAGTGAGGGGGTATGGGGAGAAGGCAGGAACGGGGTACTGATTGAGAGTGATCAGCCATGATCGCATTGAATGGCGGTGCTGGCTCGAAGGGCTGAATGGCCTACTCCTGCACCTATTGTCTATTGTCTATTGTCTATTGAGACCCTTCTCGACCCGAAACGTCACCCATGCCTTCTCTCCTGAGATGCTGGCTGACCTGCTGAGTTACTCCAGCATTTTGTGAATAAATACCTTAGATTTGTACCAGTATCTGCAGTTATTTTCTTACATTACCCACTGAAGATAACATTACTTGGAAAAATAGTTGATCATATTAAGTGCATGCTGGCAGTCTGATATGATAAGAAGCAATGCAAACAGTATTTATGTTGTATTAGAGAGATCTGTGAATGAGGAAAGATGTTTTCTATATGCTATTGTTCTGTACACTGTTAGCAAGTGTAAATTACAACATATCGAGGATCTGAGGAGAGTGAAGATGGCTCCAGGACTTTGGTCTGGACACATTTGGAGTATTGCAAGCAGTTCTGGTCACCCCATTGCAAGAAGGATATGGAGGCATTGGACAGGGTGCAGAAGAGGTTTGCAGGCATAGCTCCTGGTTTGCTGGGTATCACCTGTAAGGGGAGGTTGGACAAACTTGGATTATTTTCGCTGGAGGGTCAGAGGCTGAGGGGAAACCTGATAGAAGTATTAAAAAAATAAAAAATCGATCACCTGTTCACACTAGTTCAATGTTATCCCACTTTCGCATCCACTCCCTGCACATTAGGGGCAATTTACCAAGGTCAATTAACCTACAAACTCGCACGTTTTTGGAATGTGGGAGGAAACCAGAGCACCCAGAGAAAACCTACTCGGCCACAGGGAGAGTGTGCAGACTCCACACAGACAGTACCCGAGGTCAGGATGGAAGCCAGGTCTCTGGCGCTGTGAGGCAGTGGCTCTATCAGCTGCGACACTGTGTTGCCCATTGTATGTATCATTACTGTTTGTATACTCCTTACCTTTGTGAGCTTGATGTGAACATGAATGTCGTAATATATGACAATAACCTAATCTGCGTCTGATGTGCTGAATGATGAGGGGGAGTGGGATTAGACTGTGTGGGGTATGAGGCATGATCAGGCTGTTGTGCAGTGTTTCGTTCTCGGCAGCTCCCTGGTGCTAGTTTCCTGGCCAATTTCTGCTGCTGTGCACAGTTAGCAGAAACATTTCTCCATCTGCCCAAGAGCCAAGACCTACAGCCATCTCCCGGCTACTCTCTCACGCCTCAGCTTCCCCATGCCTTTGGCCCGATCATGACCTGTGCACCATCCTCGACTCTGTGATTTTGCGACGTAGTCACAGAACAGCAAGGATGCTTGGCCTCAGCATCAGATGGAAGTACGGAGCAGAATTCCCAGGCATTCCATCCATTCCTTGTTGGATGGGCTGCTCAAAGGTGAGCAGAGGCCAGGGCTGATCAAGCTAATCGCGCCCCTGCCCCACCAAGGCATGCTCTGTAAATATTATTTTGGGTGACTATTTCAGTTACCATGGGAGTGAGATAAGATCACTAGACACTACGTTTGCAGGAATCAAGAAGAAAGCTGGAGAAATTTGTGGCTGCTTTGGGAACAGCAGTGACTCAGGGCCTCTGTGCCTCTACGCAGGTCGAATGATTCAGATTTGTTTCTAACCCTATCCCTGATATCACATCATAGAGTCATGGTCTCAGAGTGCATGGAAACAGGCCCTATGGCTCAGCTTGTCCATGCCAACCAAGCTATTGACATTATTGATACTCATTGTCACATGTACTAGGCACAGTGAATTTCTTTGTTTTGTATACATTATACAAGAATGCAATAGTCAGCACGTTTGGGGCACAGAATAAGTTCCATAAATATTCATTATAGTCCTTATATTCTCTCCCTGTTCTCTCGACACCCCCCACCCCCCAACGCTGGGGCCTTCTGCATCCCCTCTACGCTAGCTCCACCTGCTCTCATTTGGCCCATATCCCTCTACACTCCAATGCATGCACTCCACTGGAGTACACATGCAGCTTGGGTCCATTCCTCGTAGAGGGGGGGGGGGCAGGGAAGGGGAGAGGGCGTGACTGAGAGGGTGAGCCCTGGACCCGAAGTCTCTTCTGTATTGGTGTAGCACCCTCAATTCCGCCCCCCCCGCACTCAATCCCCCTTATTCCCCATCCTCCCCTACTGACCCACTCCATCCCCCCTAGCTCACCCCAACTTGCCCCTCCCCTGCCCTCACCCCCAGTCCCCCAGCCCTGCCTCCACCCCCATTCCCCCCTCCTCACCCCTATTCCCCCCTCCCCTGACCCTCCCCTCCCCCACCCGCACTCTCCCCTCCTCCCCACCCCCACTCTCTCCTGCCCCCCACTGTCCCCCTTCCCCCCCACCCCATTCTTTCTTTTCCCCACCCCCTCCTCCCCCTCCCCCTCCCCCCACCCCCAATCTCCCCTCCCCCCACCCGCACTCTGTCCTCCCCCCATCCCCCTCCCCTCCACCCACTCGGCCGCCACGCCCACTCCCCTCCGTGGAGCCGTTGACGGCGAAAGGCACTTACCAGTGCCCGTGCATTCAACGTGCGAGGCTCTGCCGGGGCCTGGCCTGTCAAGAGGCGAGGTGCGAGGGGAAAGGGGGGAGGTGCGAGGGGAGAGAGGAGAGGGGAGAGGGGTGAGCGGAGAGGGGAGAGGGAACGACTGAGGCCGGGCGGGTGGCGGCGCTGCCGGCGGCCATTTTGCTTTGGCGAGTGAGGAGCAAATGAAGTCGAACGTGGAGCATTGTGACGTCAGACGCTGAGGAGTTTCAGGAAATGGGTTAGAAAGTGAATTTTTAAACTTCAAAATGTCTGTAGCTTTTGAAATGTAGCTTCAATTTGAATGAGAGTTGTTACATAATATGCCCAGGATAATGGTGAGTAGCGTGGTGCACAAATTGTGGCGCTACAGTGTACCGTTTTGGTTGTGCGAAGCACCAAAGTTAAGGTGTGCACAAACACACATACACACAGGCAGAGAGTTTTAGAGATAGATAGATATAGATAGAGATAGATAGATATAGAATAGATAGAGAACAGACAGACAGACAGACAGACAGACAGACAGACAGACAGACAGACAGACAGACAGACAGACAGACAGACAGACAGACAGAGAGACGGACGGACGGACGGACGGACAGAGAGAGAGAGAGAGACAGACAGCCAGACAGAAAGACAGATAGACAGATAGACGGATAGATGGATGGATGGATGGATGGATGGATGGACGGACGGACGGACGGACGGACGGACGGACGGACGGACGGACGGACGGACAGACAGATATAGATAGATAGATAGATAGATAGATAGATAGATAGATAGATAGATAGATAGATAGATAGATAGATAGATAGATAGATAGATAGATAGATAGATAGATAGATAGATAGATAGATAGATAGATAGATAGATAGATAGATGTTGAATGAACTGCCTAGATGAATACCCGCTCTTCCAATACATTCTTTTGGATGAGGAAACCTAAAGCGTCAGGTGGGAACACTGCATGTTCCAGGCACCCACCATAATTTGTGTGAAAAACCTCTCCTTTACCATCTGAAACATACGATGTATGAGGCATGAGCAGGCTCCTGGGCAGTGCTCAGTTCTCGACAGCCCAAATTTGAAACAATGGCACCTCTGTGACTAAAATGCATCAATTCTCTGCATGTTTTGAGAGGAATCAATGACTGCTGGACTGATTGTTGCTTAATATGAACAGTCATCGCCATCCGAATTGTCGTGGGATATTAAATCATCCTGAAGACAGTGCAACATGACAATTCCTCAGGCTCTACACTTTGTTGAAGACCTTCAACTAAAACCCAGTGAAAACAGTACTGACCCCAGGGCAGTAAAACACCAACATTGACGCCGATGCCCCACATGTTTGCCCCATCTCGCATTTACCCCATGCCCTCTGGTCTTTAACATTTCCAATCTGAAGAAAGATTTTGAGTGTCCACCCTACCTATGCCTCTCATAATGTTATATACTTCTATCAGGTGTCCCCACAACCTCCGCTGCTCCAGAGAAAACAATCCAAGTTTGTCCAACCTGTCCTTCTAGCTAATAATACTGAATTCCCTGCCAGCATCAATGAGTATCTTCTGACCCTCTGCCTCCTTTGCTATGAACTCCCTATGCCAGTGTATATGCCCCAAAAGCTTGATGCCACTGATATACATCAGTGTATATGCCCCAAAGCTTGATGCCACTGAATGAGCCATCTTACGTTGACCCTGACCGCGTCCTGACCCTGGCTGCTTGGAGTTTTTCAATACAGGAGCTGGCTGGATTGGAATGTGTGGCATAGAGCCATTGACAGATGGCAATGGGTCAAGTGAACTTCATTTGGGTGAATGCAAGTACTATGGGCGTGTCCTCACAACACAACAGTTGGAAAACAACAGGGCAACACTCCAGTTTGTAACAATGGCAGCTTTGTGACTGAAAGGCATCTATGCTCCGCATGTTTTGAGAGGAATCAATGACTGCTGGACTGATTGTTGCTTAATACGAGGAAACCATTCTCATCCGAATTGTCGTGGAATATTAAATCGTTTGGAAGAGAGTGCAACATGACAATTCCTCAGGCTCCACGCTTTGGTGAAGACCCTTCACCTGCAGCCCAGTGAGCAACAACAGCGACCCAGTAAAACGCCAACACTGATGCTGAGACAGATGAGA
Source organism: Rhinoraja longicauda (assembly GCF_053455715.1). Classification (NCBI taxonomy): domain Eukaryota; kingdom Metazoa; phylum Chordata; class Chondrichthyes; order Rajiformes; family Arhynchobatidae; genus Rhinoraja; species Rhinoraja longicauda. The sequence continues at coordinate 23,987,066 of NC_135979.1, forward strand.
GAGGAACGCGGTGGCTTTACCGTCCCACACAGTCAGGACAGGTTTGTTGAAGACAATGTTCTCACATTAGGACGCAGACTTCCCATCAAAGGTGCAAAACTGTGGCTCATCAGACATTCCGGGAGCTCAGGAACAACGAGCGGGTGGGGAAGGGAAAATAATCCCAACAATCCGCTCATGTCGTGCAGAACTTCTTCAACCCTGCCCTGGGGCCAAGGTTTCCACATTGATCCCCCATCATCCAGTTGGGAAGCTCATGGTGACGACAGCCTCTGGAGAAACTGGTGAAGTGACAAATTCAGCAAGGGTCCTCGTACTCCTAAACCATAGAACATAGTACGCAGTACAGCACAGCAACGGACCCTTTGGCCCGCAATATCTGTGCCGAGCATAATGCCAAGATAAGCAAATCTCATCTGCCTGAACAGCACCAGGTGTGAGCTCTGCTTTGGTCTGCTTTGTCAACCAAATCTCTGTGCCTCCCCTCCATTTCAATGTCCCCCTGACCTGCAGTGTTACTGAAGAGCTCGCATTAGATGGGTGTCCATGCAGTGATTATCTACAATGGTCTCTCAACTTTTGGTGTCAAGATGATGTGTTATTTTGTGTTGTGCTATGTGTTGTGTTGTGCCATGTTGTGCTATTTCCAAGTAACTACTGACTTTCCCTCCCCCTTGACTCTCAGCCTGAAGAAGGGTCTCGACTCGAAATGCCACCTATTTATTTTCTCCGGAGATGCTGTCTGACCCGCTGAGTTACTCCAGCATTTTGTGTTTATCCATGTCAGGTCTCAGTCCCAATCTTCAGTGCACACTCACCACACTGTTTGTTCCACATGCGATTTACATTACATGAAACAGGGCACATTTGCAGTCAAACTGGCCCCCAGTGTGTACCACACGCCTCACCTTACCCAGGTTGTACGCTGGTTTCTCAGTGATCTCAGCCAAGGACCAGAATGGTTTTGGGCAGCCCGGCTTATCCAGTTTGTGTAGGTAGGAACTGCAGATGTCGGTTTACACCGAAGATAGGCACAAAATGCTGGAGTAACTCCACAAACAGTGTGGAGTAACTCAGCGGGACATGCAGCATCTCTGGATAGTGGGAATGCCATTCCTTCTATCCAGAGATGCAGCCTGTCCCGCTGAGTTACTCCAGCATTTTGTGTCAATCTTCTTCAGTCTCTGCCATTGATGAGTCAGGCCATGGGATATCCAACCTGATTCTCTCAAAATATGTAAGTTCATGGGCCAGGGCATTGCATTCCCAGGAGGAATCTAGGGAATAACTTTATTTAATCACACTTTCCTGGCCTCCTTCAGAATGCATTGTGTGTGCCAGATTATTGCAACCATTTGTTTATCTGACTTTCCAGCCTCTTTTTTATAAAATATCTATATATACTTTCCCCTGAGCTTGGAAGAATTTTACTGACCAATGCAACATTTTAAAGGCTCATGCAGTGAGCAATGAACAGAATCAGCTTAGGGATACCCTGTGTGAACGCATACAGTCTGCTTCCTCAGCCTCTTGAATCCACTCCCCACATCCCTGTGGCCCGGGCTGGAGGCAGCTCTCTAGCCCAGCCCAAGTCCATGCAGCTCCCAAAGTTACAAAACAGGATGCAAACAAGGATGCAGTCCAAATCAGTGTCAAATCGTGACTGTGTGGAGCCCAAGAGAAGAGGTCTCAGCATGTCACAGCTCTAACACTGGGCTGCAGGGCATCAGAGAAAGCATCAGCCTCTGGATACAATCCCGTCCCACACACACACAGACACACGCAATGCACACACATGCACACGCACACACAGATGCACACACACACATACCATCCTTACACACTCATGCAGGCACACACCCGTGCCTGTGCACACCCATGTATACTCACGCATACAACCACATGCATACCCGCACCCACGTATATGCATGCATCCATGCCCACACATGCAGACACACATACATACACATTCACATGGACCCAGAAGCACAAACATACACATGCACACTCACACATATTGGATAGCATGCAACAAAAGCTTTTCACTGTACCTCGGTACACATGACAATAAACTAAACACACACACGCGTACACAATGTGATGGACATATTATGAGGGGCAATCTGTGGATAAAAGTTATCCAGGTGTTCCTTTGTAAGCATCTCATCCTGTGAGAAGAGAGCAAAAGTCATTCCCCTCAGCACAGACATCGCTAGTCAGAGAGCACAGGTTACGGCAAAGAGCAGGAAGAATGTTCTTCACTCCAAGAGTGGGTGACGGCTGGAACTCTCTGTCCATCCATGACAGAAGAAGCTGAAATCATTGATGCACTGACCCACCCATCACACATACACCCATCTCTTCCAAAGACAAGGAACTGCAGATGCTGGAGACTTGAGCGGTTCTGGAGGAACTCAGCGGATCAGGCATCATCTGTGGGATCCCGACCCAAAACATCGTCTATCCATTCCCTCCGCAGATGCTGCCTGTCCCGCTGAGTTCCTCCAGCAATTAATTATTTGACCATTTAACCTGATCGTGTCAGTAACACAGCCGATTACTGGGGTTTAAGGGATATTGTAATGGAGCAAGGGGCAGAGTTTTGATTGCCAGTTGAATGCACAGCAGAGTTTATTCCCAGTGATGTTTACCATGTGTGGATGTCCGTAAAAAGGAGTGACTGAGGAACTTAATACAGCATGGCAAATGGCCCTTTGGCTTCCAAGTCAACGCGACCATCGACCACCCATTCACACCAGTTCTATGTTATCCGAGTTTCTCATCCACTCCCTGCACCTTCCCAGGGGGAAATTTACTGAGGCCAATTAACCTACAAACATGTACGTCTTTGGGATGTGGGAGAAGACCGGAGCACCCGGAGGAGACCCACGCGGTCATAGGGAGAAGGTGCAAATTCCACAATCCCCGGTCTCTGGCACTGTGAGGCAGCAGCTTTACCAGAGCCTTCCTTGTCCTCATGGAGACTTCATCCGTCGCTCCTCCTCCAGTCCTGGGGCAAGTGTCACTGTGAGCTGCAGCTGGACATCCCTCTCTGGCACTGCCTACCAGCCCTTGGCCATGCCACACACCTGCAAGCTCAACTGGCTCCTGCACCTCCTCAATCTGCAACTCTCTACAAAACACAACTCCTCAGCTCAATGCCCATGGTCGCTGCTACACCTCTCTGACTCATAACAGGCAGCACAGTGTCACAGCCGTAGAGACCCAGGTTCGATCCTGACTACGGGTGCTGTCTGTGTGGAGTTTCTACATTCTCCCTGTGACCTGGTGGGTTTTCCCCAGGTGCTCCGGTTACCTCCCACCTTCCAAAGATTTGTAGGTTAATTGGCTTCTGTAAATTGTCCCTAATGTGTAAGATGGACCCAGTGTGCGGGTGATCGATGGTCGGCATGGACTCGGTGGGCCGAAAGGCCTGTTGCCATGCTGTATCTCTAAACTAAACTATTAAGTAGAAGGTAACCGGACCCATCAGTCTCCCATGGCAACTCCCCCATGTATCTCCCCTCTTGCACAGATGCACAACCTTGCTTGGAGTGGGAAGTCATAACTCATCTGTGGTATCACATTGCTTGGTACTGGATTTGAATTAAAACTCAAGCTTATAATTGACTGTGAAAAACATAGAAACAGATTCAAGGACAGGGAAGGTGATTACTGGTCCACAGTGCCTGGAACAATCCATCAGAGACCTATGCAAATAGTCTCATACTCTGCCCTTTCCCATGCCTCTGCAAATATTGTGAAAACCATGCCAAGTTTCAAAGTTCAGTGAAATAAGTTACTGAAAGGAAAACAAAAAGTGGTTCTTGAAGGAATTGATTCCCCACAGCAACATGGTGTCAAAGTCCCTGAACTAAAATTAACTCCCGGTATCTCTGAGCTGAAGACTGCCAATCTCTGCCGCCGAGACAATGTGGTGACAGGAAACTGGGGCCACACCATATCCAGCTCTCTTCCCAACTTTCCTGAGTCTTTCGGAGCTGCTCGGCTCTGATATGAACCTCACCAGGTTTGGGCCCAATCACCCCACCTCCACCCCACCCTTGGGTGCCCCTGCATTTCCTCCCACATTCCAGACACATGCAGGTTGGTAGGTTAACTGACTGCTGTAAATTGCCCTGAGCATGTAGGTGAGCAGGCGATCTGGATGGAGTTGCTGGGAATGGGGTTTGGTGTTGATGGTCAGCACGGACTGTTGTGGGCTGAAGAGCCTGTTTCCATGCTGTATAATGCTGTGCCTCAATGACTTGTCTCTGTTCCCTTGGCCTCTTACGCTCCCACCATCCCTTCCTCTCTTTCATTGTTTTCACGACTCTCCAGCGGTGTACAAACTTTCCAGAGAGGATTTTTATCATCTTCGAGCGATTACGTTTATTGCCCTTTGCTCATCTTCCCACTGGTCCCTTGGTTCCCTGCTGAGGGTCCCAAGTGTAAATGTTGAGGATGGAACCTACTGTGTTCCTGCTAAACCATCTGCCCCGATCCCCACCATGTTTAGTGAACCATTCATGTCTCTCCTCTCCTTCTCCAATCCCTTTCTGTGGCAGTCACTATTTCCCACACTTACTGTTCCTTTCCCACTATTCCAACCACCCTCTCTGACTATTAAATACCCCCACTGGCCCCTCCATCCCTCCTCATCGCTTGTTTTCAGGGGCTATTTTAATATGGTCGGCTGATTTGCCACCAAACTGCTCGGTTCCCTCATGCATGGAACCCCAGTACTGGTCTCCACTACTGACAGCTGGTCCACCTGAAAGTGACCCAATTGTCCCGACTCTCTGCTTTCTGTGTTTTCCTCTCCCCTCCGTGACAAGATATCATCCCCTGTCCTTGTTTCGAGACTTACGTTGCAAACAGCAACATTTAGTTGGGGGCGGGGAGGGTGGTGGGATTGTTCATTGAAGAACATATTTCTCGCTGGTGGTGGGCATTGAATTTGGCAGGGTGGGGAGATGGGGTCGCAGTTGAGAGTGAGGAGGGGAATGTGGGGTTCAGAGTGGCTGGCTCTGCAGCGACTTCTCTGGTAACAACCCGCCAGTGAGCAGATTGTTGGGTTTTGTATCAGCGTGAGAGCGTAGGAAGGGAAAGCAAGTGTGGCCGAGGAGGCAGAAGATAACAGCACCCACGATCAGCGTGCCAACATTCAGCGATTGACAATAGCTGTGTCTTCCACTGACTCCCACTGCCCGCTCAAGGTCAGGCAGCAGATAGGAGCAGCAGAGACAAACTCTCCAATAATAAGCACAGTTAATTTCTGCTGAGAAACTATACCCTCCAGGGCTGTTGGATGTATAACATGACCTCATTCTCTGCTTTCAATTTTTGGCAATTGCTCCTTCATATTGTTCTTTCCCGAACTACAGATGTTCAAGTTTATGTCGGGATTGAATACCCCACTCAAATCACCTCGGAAGCTCATGAACTCTGTCTAACCCCACGGATCCCACGGCACTGGAGTTAGCCCAATCTCCCTGTGCTTCTGTATGATTTTTCCCTGCAGGCTCCAGTTACCTCCCACATCCCAAATACGTGTGGGTCTGTCGGTGAACTGGCCTCTGTAAATTGCCCCTAGTGTGTAGGGAGTGGATGAGAAAATGGGATTACATAGAACTAGTGTGAACTGGTGATCAATGGTCGGCATGGACTCAGTGGGCCGAAAGGCCTGTCTCCCTGCTGTATCAATAAACTAAAAAACTGCAGCACCAATACCAGCAACGATCACCTCCCGTTATGGAGATGTCATCCTGATATCAGTTTAGTTTAGTTTATTGGCACGTGTACAGAGTGAAAAACTTTTGGTGTGTGCTAACTAGTCAGCAGAAAGACATGATTACAATTGAGTCGTCCACAGTGTGCAGATATATGATAAAGGGAATAACGTGAATAATGTTTAGTGCAAGATCAAGTCCAGTAAAGTCCAATCAAATATAGTCCAAGGGTCTCCAATGAGGTAGATAGTAGCTCAGGACTGCTCTCTAGTTGTTGATAGGATGGTTCAGTTGCTGGGAAGAAACTGTCCCTGAATCTGGACCTGTGCGTTTTTCACACTTCTATACATTTTGCCTGATGGGAGTGGGGTGAAGAGGGAGTGGGCAGGGTGCAACACGTCCTTGATTATACTGCTGGCCTTGCTGCATCAGCCAGCATCAGTCCGGTTCAGCAAAGGACACCTGCAGTTATACCCGAGGTATCAACGTGCTAAAACAGTCACTTGGTGAAGTTGACCAACCATATTGAGGCCACAGCCAAAATGCAGACCAATCCTGTAGTTCAATCCTGAATTTGGATGCTATCCGTGTGGAGTTTGCACATTCTCCTTGTGACTGCATAGGTTTCCTCTGGGTATTCCAGTTTCCTGCACCATCCCAAAGATGTGCTAGTTTGTTGGTTCATTGGTAGGCTACTGTAAAATGTGCCTGCCTGGTGTGTAGGTGGGTCATAGAATCTGGGGAGAATTGATAACAATACAAAGAGAATAAAGTTGGATTAGATTATTGTAGGATTCACATAAATGGGTGGTTGATAGTCAGTATGAACAGTGGGCCAATAGGTATGTTTCCATGCGGTATCTTGCTCCGTCTCTATCTCACTACATGTTGCTGTTGCACCTGCCTCAACCACTTCCTCTGGCAGCTCCTTCCATATACCCACCACTCTGTGTAAACGTTGCCCCTCGGGTCCCTTTTAAATCTTTCCCCTCCCACTTTAAACCTACACCCTTTCGTTCTTGATTCCCCAACCCTGGGGAGTTCCCGCGATAAAAATTACAGCAGATGAATCATGACAAATTGAGAAAGTTTCTTCATAAAAGTTTATTGTAATAAATAACAGTTTATTATCAGAGTGAGGTACTCATTTCTTTATTAAATAAAACTGGTTATTAGCTGATTAGGTTGTCCCTTAACTGCAGACAATGTGGGTTATTTACCCTGGTTGCAAGAGGACATTTCGTTATTGGAAAATTAAAGTCCTCGACATCTACACTGTGGTTGGAAAAACTTCTCCCTAATTCAGTTAAGATCAATGTGCCTTGTGCCAAAAAGGAGTTGATGGCGCACTGTGAGGGGCATGCATCTCATGCAGTTGTTGTCTGTGGGACAAAATGCATAACCCCAGTGGAGACATGCAGTTTCTACGCGTGACTAGTGTGGCGGTACGCTACACCGAGCTCATACGTCCTCCGCTCCAGCCCCAGCTTGACGTAAGGTCCTCAGAGGGAGCCAAGCTCAGTGAGATGGACATGATGGCTTGCATGGCGATACCTGGCCTACTAATTGTTAGCAATCATTCGTGATATAAGAATATGCTTAAAAAAAGAACAGATCGAGAAGTTGCTGAAGGGGTCTTCTGCATGGGTCTCAGGGTCCTGCCCAATGCCATGCCAGGAAAGGCTAAGCATGCAATGGCATCTTTATGTTACAACTGCCAATGATAAACAGCAGATAATTCCCATTCATCCAACAACCTAGTCATTACTTCCATCAGAGGTGATGGCTGGGTGTGCGTGGGTCTGCCAACCTGAAGCATTTGGAGCATTCCATACAGTTCTGGTCGTCCCTTTACAGGAAGGATGTGGAGGCTTTGGAGAGCATTGACAAGAGCATTGACAATTGACAAGAATCCTGCCTGGATTAAAGAGCATTTGTTACAAGCGGAGGTTGGACAGAATGGATTGTTTTCTCTAGAATGTCGGAGGTTGAGGGGTGAACTGACAGAAGTATATAAGATAATGAGAGGCATAGATAGGATAGACAGACAGAACCTTATTCCCAGAATGGAAATGTCAAAGACTAGAGGGCGCAGCTTTTAGGTAAGAGGGGCAAAGTTTAAAGGAGATGTGTGGGGCAAGTTTTTTACTTCAGGGTGGTGAGGCCTGGAACTCGCTACCAGGAATGGTAGTGGAGGAAGACAGGTTAGTTGTATTTGAAGCTTTGAGTTAGGCACATGGATATGCAAAGGGATGGGGGGGATATGGAGCCCGTGTTGAAGTAGCAGCCAGTGATTGTTGCTGTGGTACTGTGCATGGGCACGATGGACAGTGCTGGCGGGTTGGGTTTGGCCACGCCGTTGGCAGGAGGTGGGGTGGAGCACATGGAAAGGGAGAGCATACATTGTGGGAAAGATGTGCAACATCTTACACCCAGTGTTCATCGGCCAAAGCCGCCAGGAGCCTTTACGGATGTAAAACAAGGTAAACAGTGGGAGACAGAAACTCCATCAGCGACGTGCTGTTGGAAATGCATCAACATTGTAACTATTACAAGATGTCCTGGCTGAATACAAATTCCCTGCGGTTTTCCACAATTAGATTGTAATGAGACAAGTTAGGTTTACAGCCAAAATCAGAATGTCCTCAATTCAATATCCTCGCAAGCAATGATAAATTGGTTTGGTCAGTGCACTTATCCCAGGCTAATTAACATTGGTTCTGCACCAGACTCCTGCACTCTGTCATCAAAGCCACAAACTGCACAAGGCAAGGTCCTGTCCTGAAATGAGTGGAACGTTCCTCAGCACAACTAGTAATGAGCAGTTTTAAATCTTCCCGCTGTGTGCAGCACTGACTAAGGTCTTGGGGCTGGTTTGGCCCCGTGTGTTTAAAATACACGGTGGGAGAGTGAGGAGGATGGACAGCATTAATGTAGCGAGGGATGATGTAAATAGTGCAGGTCCATGAGGTATTGGCATTCTTCAACGTTGACATGGACCAGGGCAGGGGATGAAGCATTAATGTAGCGAGGGATGATGTAAATAGTACAGGTCCATGAGGTATTGGCATTCTTCAACGTTGGCATGGACCAGGGCAGGGGATGAAGCATTAATGTAGCGAGGGATGATGTAAATAGTACAGGTCCATGAGGTATTGGCATTCTTCAACGTTGGCATGGACCAGGGCAGGGGATGAAGCATTAATGTACAGGAGGGGGCGGGTTAAAAACTGTTTATTTGCCCAGGATGCTCATCGATTTGATAGGAGAGGGGCTAATAATGAGTTAGGTAGGTCGTTACTCTGCTTATGTCCAGTACCATTCTGGGGAACTTCATTGTGACCATGGTGGGGAGTTTGTTGTGCAACATTAGTGAGTTTGGAATTCCATTTTAAAAAGCCTGTTTTCCCGACTGCCTTAATTCCCTGTGGTTACTGCAGCTTCAGGAACATTGGAGGCCCCGGGAAGCAGATGCCCTGGGTTCAGCAGCAAGCTGTTGGGGGTCACCTCCCTTTCCGATTTTCTGCTGGATTCCAGGCAGTTATCAAGGCTTCCCACCTTGTCTGTCTCATCAGATGGACAGTGACGTGAAGGCATCACCCGGCCCCTTCCTTCCAGTCCTGCCACTGGCAATATGGACTCTACAAGATGCTCAGCGGGTCAGGCAGCACCTCTGAAGGACATGGCTAGGCGATGTTTCCGGTCAGGATCTTGCTGCAGAAACATCGCCCATCCATGTCCTCCAGAGACGGTGTCTGATCCGCTGAGTTCCTCCGGCATTTTGTGTTTTGCTCAGGATTCCAGCATCTGCGGTTCCTTGCGTCTCCAAGGCAACCTGCGATGCAAAGCTCGATAAAGATAGACTTAGTAACCCGCTTCCCATCTCCTCCCCTACTTTTCACATGAAACCAATCTGTCAACTATCCTTCAGTCGGGCTGTCAACCACAGTTATTATATTTTTAAGTGAAAATCTTATTAAAAACCCTTATCAGACCCTCGGTCCTGAAGAAGGGTGGCACAGAGGTGCTGCTGGTAGAGTCGTTGTCTCACTGTGCCATCTGTGTGGAGTTTGCACCGTCTCCCTGTAACTGTGTGGTTTTCCTCCGGGTGCTCCGGTTTCCTCTCACATCCCAAAGACTTGTGGACTTACAGTTTAATTGGCCTCTGTAAATTGCCCCTGGTTTGTAGGGATTGGATGAGAAAGTGGGATAACATGGAACTGGTGTGAACAGGCATGGTCTTGGTGGGCCAAAGGGCCTGTTTCCATGGTGTCTCTGTAAACTAAACCAAACTAGAAACTGCATGGAGATTGTTGGCCTCCACACCCAGCTCGTGCTGATTCTGACTTCTCAGCAACAAAGGTATGAATCATTGCCTGAGTTTGGAATTATCTCCTGAATGTTACTGATCACAGCTCGTTGGAAACATTAAGCAGGACTATATCTGTAAATAACTTATTAATTATGCCTAGGTTCATTTCCAGTCCGCTTTTACTCTCAAAATAATATTACAGATATGGGTCTCCTCGTTTATTATTAAACCTCACTCTTGTGTTGTATATGGGGGCAGGTTGTAATTGTTACTCCAGTGTGAGGAGGGGTGTGCTAGAGAATGGGCGGAGTGATCAGCGGCTATTCCTCAACACCAGCTCACATGCCGGGGCTACCTTTAAGAGGACCATAGAACATAGAACAGTAGAGCACAGGGACAGACCCTTCGGCCCACAATGTCACTACTGAACACGATGCCAAGGTAAACTAATCTCCTATGCCTGAATGTAATCAATATCCCTCCATTTTCTTCATGTCTATGTGCTTTGGATCATTTGGACAGATGAGTGGACTGGAAATGTTTAGTGGGCTGCAGGCAAAATGCGGGCAAATGGGACTATTGCAGAATGCCAACTTGGCCAGCATGGACAGGGTGGGCTGAAGGGCCTGTTTCCTTGCAGTATAGTCTGATGACGATGACATTTCAGGGAAGGCTGGGGAAGGTCTGGCAGAAGAGGTTCGCTATCCTGGGGATAACATAACAGCTGAAGATACGGAGATTGGAATCTTTTCTCCAGAACAGTGCCCCTCCATCAAGGTGTGTAAGAAGGAACTGCAGATGCTGGTTTGAACCAAAGATAGACACAAAAAGCTGGAGTAATCAACGGGACAGGCAGCATCTCAGGAGAGATGGAAAAGGTGACGTTTCGGGTCGAGACGTGCTGCCTGCATTGGCCTCCCTCCAACTTACTAGAATCTCACTGCAGTTCCAGAATCTGGTCTGTTCTAATGTGTTTGTTGAGGATCTGCACAGCACAAGGCCTTTCTGGGCTGTAAGTAATGTCATGTGATGGGGCTGGTCAAGCCCGCTCACTTGCGTGCTTTGACTTCAGTTTAATTGGCTGTCGGAAGCATCAAATACTATAAATGTCTCTGAACGTCTCAAGCATTCAGGAACTTTTAAAAAAACATTGACATATTTCAAGAATTTAACAAAATAAATATTAAAATTAATTAAAGCATTACAAATGACCTTGAAACATTTAAATACATTTAAGTTAATTAACTCCGAGACCGCAAATCACCTGAAGCCTAGGTCTCTGCTTCTCCCTGTTACACTGTGTTTTGAAGGTTGCATCCTTGAAACTCTTGTTCCCAGACGGACTGCTGGGGAACTGCTGGAAGCTGGTGCTCGGCCAGTATTGGAATGGGAAGTATCTGGCCCGCATTTCTCAGGAAGACAGGGACTTCCACACCACCACCTGCAGCTTTTCCGAGCCTCCCGTCAGGAAATGCTGGCAGTTCCGATATCTCTCAGAAAACCCCAGCCTTTCCATATTATTATCACACTCTGCTATTTTTACCCCCCCCCCCCACCCCCCAATCATTATTCCTTCATGTCACAGCATCACAACCCCTGCCTCTAACAGCCTCCCAGGCAGGTTATGAATTCCACTGTGCAGTGACTTTACCAGGGAACCTGATGGAGAGTCACCAGATGAAAATAATTAACATCAAGCCACATCGAAAGCAATGAGGAATTTTTAAAAAACTGCTCAAAGAAGATGTGAAATGAGAGAGAAAATATCGTGAGGAATTGAGGAAATACCAAATTTCTGCAGAAGGCACAGTCGCCATTCCACGGCTAATTTTAAAGGGGGAAGTCGACTTGATTTCTGGTCGTTATCCGGAGATGGGACCGGTATTTATTGACCATTTTTAATTGCCCTTGGGAAGGGAATGATTAGTGGCCTTCTTCAAACGCTTTTGATAAAGGTGTTATCAGCCAGGGAAGGTCCAGGATTTCAAATCCAGTTACAATGAAGGAATGGTGATACCGTGATAGAGATGGCGTTGAACCCAGGTGACTATGTGCGTGCTAGCCACAGAGGCGGATCTACAATCACATATTACAATCGCTCCACGCTCTCCCTTCTCATGTATCTATACACTGCAAAAAGCTCGATTGTAACCATGTATTGTCTTTCCGCTGACTAGTTAGCACGCAACAAAAGTATTTCACTGTACCTCGGTACACGTGACAATAAACTCAACTGAACTGAGACGGGAAGCTCGATGTGATGGATTCCCGGATATATACTTAGTTTGTCCTTGGACATGCTACAAGGCACAGGGTTAGAAGGTGTTGCTGAAGATGCCTTGGTAACAGTTGCAGTGAGGACTGGAGCCACCGTGTGCCCGCTGACCAGGTGAGGTTTGTATCTGGGATGGTGTCCATGTTGATGAACAAGGTTGGCGCAGTTGGAGATAATTCCCTGTGTCGGCAAGACTGGGGAAAGGTTTAGGATACCAAGTAGGCAAGCTTTCACTCCAGCCTCAGTGTTTAAATGACTGCAACAGTTAACCTGGTGGAAGGAGACTCCAAGATGTTACCGATAGTAACGTCACCGGAGATGGTTAGACTTCTGCTGGTTGAAGATAATATTTTTGGTTCTTCTGCTGCAAATGTTAATCCACACTTCCCAGCCCAAGCCGGAATGTGGAGAGGGTGTTGTTACAATTAGGGATGAGTGGCTTCATTGTCTGAAGTGGTGCAAATTGAACATTGTGCCATCAGCATATGGAACACTTATAAAGGTCACTGATGAAACAGTAGGCTGGGTCTCGAACACTTCCCTGAAGAGTTCCTGCAGTGCCGTCCTGAGGATGAGATAATTGTCTTCTGACAAGGATAACAATCCTTCCATCAGATCCTTCTGCGTCCAACTATTTCACCTCAATCCCATTGACTTTGGTTTTACCACGGCTCCTTGATACCACTTGGCCACATGCTGTCACTCTCTCCTCACCTCTGATATTCGGCTCTGTTGTCCATCTTTAGACCAAAGGTCTGTTGAACTGATTGATCCTGAGAGAACCCAAACAAGTCATTGAGGAACAGCTTTTATTGGTGAACAAGTGCTACTTGATTGCTGGCTCGTTGAAACCTTCCATCACGCTGGAGATGGCTGGGAGTAGATGGATGGAGAATGGGACTGATCAGATTGTTACTCTGGAAGCTGACATGGACACGATGAGTAAATAGTCTCCTTCCCTGCCCTAAATATTCCATTAAAGTCGTGTAACTGTGTATTGGAACATCTTGGTGAGGTCTGTTCTTCGCTACAGCTGGAATGCTGATGGTGTCCATGGACCTGGTCCGATCCCATGCACTCAACTGTCCCTCAGTGCTGTCGGGAGATGATGGTGGAGGCATCAGGAGGAGGTGCAGATGGGGAAAGAACCAGCCCCTGTGGCTGTAGATATCCATGATCCTCTCACGATGTTTTTAGAACAACAGGCTGGGCATTCACTGTCATCTGATGAGTGTTTTTTATGTTGCCTCCTCCAGAAAGTCATCTTTTCATTGCCCCAAACTATTCACAAATGGATAATGCAGGCTGGTGAAGCTTTGAACTGCCCCATTAGTTGTGGGAGCGTTCTGCTCTATCTGTAGCACGCCACATTAGCTTGTTAGCTGTATCCCATCTAGTGTTCCATCTCCATTGGGTTGGCACATCATTTGCAGGCGTGCTTGGTGTACACACGCCACTGAACCTTTGTTTTAAGGGCACTCTGCAACCTCCTGTACTCTTCATCACGTCTAGCAATGAGTTTTATGTGACATCACTTTCTATCTGGAAGTCCAGTCCACCGGCTTCAAGAGGGGTCAACATAGCCCTGCTGCCCTTTCTGCCATCCCTGGAGTGGACCTTTGGAATGGTGGAGCTCAGCACAAGGAACCTCCTTTAATTGCGTTCTGTCCTCTTGGTCAAGGGGTTTATGCCTCCTGCCTGCGGACATAGCCCACCAGTGTAGTGCAATACCGAGGGAGATGTTTGCCCTTTGCAGTGGATTAGATGGACATGACATGTCCCAAGGCACGATCAGAAGTAAAGGTAGGTTCTCCCCGTGTCTGCACCTGTAGCCAATCACACTACAAAACGGAGCAACACCTTATTGCTGTGTGAAGTTTTTTGCTTTGTTCAAATGGCTGTCATACTTGTCCACATGACAGTCAGTGTACCTGAAGGCAAGGGTGGAGCAACCTGAGATGTTCCTTAGAGATACGACAAAGTCCTTTCCAACCAGCAGTCCAAAAGTATGAAACTCAGTCACAAGCCATGACTAGAGGTGCAGAAGCTGCTCGACTCCTTTCAATCATTTGAATTGATATGTTTCAGCAAAATATACTTTCCTTTGAGTTCTTCTGAATTCCCAAATAAGATAGTTTTTGTCTCGTATGTTCAGTGTTATATTTGCTGGTAGTCGGGGCAACATTTATTGCTTTCCCATAACTACCCCCTGAACCATACAGTTGACATTCAATGTCAAGTGGATGATGATGAAGACCATGGCACCAAGCAAAGCCTCGGGCCTAGGTTTAATGCGTCGATGCTCCAAGGTTGAATCAGAACTCACCAGATTCACACCAAGCACAGAGGCCTTTGTGGTGATATGTTAATGATGTCGTCATAACATGTGTTTGCAGCTTGAACGATGGAAGGATTGATGGAAAGGTTGGTCTTTGCTCTCTGCCTTCTATTACCTCTCTCCTCGTGCAGTAAATTGACAGATTGTGAGTGTCGGACAACACTCAGATGATGCTGATGTACTGAAGTTGGACCACCCATGAATCTGTAATTTAATGGACCATCACAACACAGCGAAAATATTTAAACCCGGACTTCTAATTAGCTAGAACATCAGCCATGGGGTGATGATATAGTTGTTAACTGAAATATATACAGGCTGAGAAAGAGGTCTGACAATATTGCCTTGCAGATACTGGATATTTGAACATAGTCACTGGGATCCTTATTAGAGTTTACTATTTTTTCATTTAAAATGGAGACACACGACATTTTGTGCATCTTCTAAGACTCCTGGAACTCACTGAGAAATAAGGGACTGCTAGGTGGTGCATGGGAGGATTAATCTGGGATTTGTGTTTTTGCATTTGCCAGCCCCCATCATCTTTAATAGGACAAGTGAACACAAACAGTAGTGGAAAATTCCAGCCATTGTATATGAAGTGACTCTCAACCTTACATCCTCGATGCCCAGGTAAGACCCGTCTCACTCAGGATTTGATTGTACCTGAAGGTTCTCTGATTTAAAAACAAAAAATTCCCTGCCCTTTCCTCAAAATCCCATTTTGTCGAAATACACATTTTCTCGAATGCTGCCCAATGAAATCAATGTGATGGGGCTGACCACTGATAGATGGTCAGTTTCCAACAGGCTATAGACACCTGGCTGATCCACCCCAGTCTCAATCCTCTGCAATACTGCTTCAACTGGTCTCGCGTGCGCCTAGCCTTTCACACGAGCCCTCTCGTGCAGAAGGGCAAGCTATAACCCAGGGATATCTGCACGAGAGGGCACAAGGAACATAATAAACCGTTTTACTGGAATGTTCATAGTAGTAAATAGGACATCCCCTTCTTCTGGAATTCCTATCCATTATTTCTGCCAGAGTGTTGTCTTTGACCGTTGAGCACCTTCTGCAGTGTACTCTGGATGTCGGGTCCCTGTTGTGGATGTTCATGGGCTATGCTGATGAATGTTGTTTCCTTCCTGTATCCCAGCCTGTTTTGACATTTATATCAGTGATAGTCCTCAAGGTCTCAGAAGATATTCCTTGAAGGTTAGGCATTTCTTGGAAGTACTGGGATGCTCTTCAATTGTGGATGACTGATACAGAAAAGGTATTAAATTAAAAATGAATAATAATAATTTTGAAGTGTCTTCCTAAGTGCGAGTCCATGTAATTAATGTCAGCAGCGTACAAAGGAGGCTAGGTCATCTGGACCTTCTATTGACTTTCCTCGGTATTTGTGTTGGTAGATATGTTCAATGTCTGGGTGGACATGGAGATATCTGTCGTGTCCACTGGGCTATGATAGTCAGAGGTCAGGTCCTGGTCAATCAGAGGAATGTTGATCGCAGCCAGAGTCAATGCTGTGGTTGAACCCTTGCTTAAGCTTTGGCTGTAGATCAGCAACAACATGTCCAGCTTTTGTTCTATGGACTGCACCTGCAATGTGAAGAGAAAAGACACAGAGCAAGTATGAAGCAAGACCACCAGGAGGCACAACTCCAGACACATATAGAGTTTGACGTCCATGAAAATGTGGTCTTATGGCAAATGAAGATGTGATCAGTAGTGTGCCAGGTTAGGTGGTGATTGTAATTAGGTTTTCTGCCATTCTTTGAGAAAGTGTGAAGCAACAATGGACCTTCCCTGCTGCTCAGTGAAACATGATTGTGATCTGTGGTGTAATTCGATAATTCTCCCTGCCTTCTGTTGGTTGGCATCAAGCACTGATTTAAAATAACCAATTGGTTTGGCATTAGAACATAGAAGAGTACAGAACAGGCCTTTCGACCCTCAGTGTCCACCTTAACCACTTCCCTTGGGCGTTTGTTGCATACATTCAACACCCTCTTTGGAAAAAAAGTCGGCCTTCAGATTTCTATTAAGTCTTTCCCGTCTCACCTTAAACCCATGTCCTCTAGTTCTAGATTCCCCAACCCTGGGGAAAAGACTGTGTGCATTCACCCTATAAATGCTTATCATGATTTTATAAGATCACCTCTAAACTCCAAGCAATAATGGTGTGAGATGATGTCAGATGATGAGCACTCTGGACCACCTTATCTGTGGGTGGCCCATTAATGGAGACTCCTGGGAGATCCTGCTAAATCATTAACTTTCAACCTTGGTCCTCCCCTCCCATGCACTGAACCAAAGCCTTCCCATCATTCCCATATCACCCCAACCTATTCCATCCTGCACCTTTGATCTCTCCCCCCTCTCCCCCTCTCCCCCTCTCCCCCTCTCCCCCTCTCCCCCTCTCTCTCTGGCGGAACAAAGCCTGGCAAGTGATGGATGGATACAGGTGAGGAGGGTCTGATTGTTCTAACCACTGTGATGTCCTTGCCTAGAACAAGTGTGTTTATCCCCTTTGCTGGGTAGCTGCTCCCCAGATCCCAGGGCAGCAAGGAATCGTTCAGAGGTCCTATCTCACATTCCTCCCCAAAAACCGTACCTGCTTCTCCACCTTGATCACACGGCCCATCATGCTGAACTCATCGAAGGGCTCCAGTTCCATTGACACCTTCTCTCCTTTCTCACGCATCTTCTTATCCTGTGGTACCTGACCTTTCCCCACGATTTGGTCAACTCTGTGAAGACAAAGTATCAACATCAGGTGAAAACAAAAGCAGAGACACAAAGTGCTGGAGTAACTCCACGGGTCAGGCAGCAGCAATGGAGGACACGAGCAGGCAGCGTTTTGGCTCAGGAGCCTTCTCCAGACTCTTCTCCAGTTTGAAGAAGGGTCTCGACCTGAAACATGTAGGTAAATTGGCTGGGTAAATGTAAAAATTGTCCCTAGTGGGTGTAGGATAGTGTTAATGTGCGGGGATCGCTGGGCGGCACGGACTTGGTGGGCCGAAAAGGCCTGTTTCCGGCTGTATATATATGATATGATATGATATGATATCATCGACCCATGTTCCCCAGAGATGTTGCCTGATCTGCTGAGTTACTCCAGCACTTTGTGTCTTTTTGTGCGAACCAGCATCAACTGAAAACAAAAGCAGCTGTGATAAAATTGTGCTCCTTGCTTTTCTCTCAAAGGAATTCATGAAACACAAAGTCAGAGTGAAGGAATGGTGTGGAATTGCCCAGCACCTCCTACCACTGCTGGAGCAGGCAAAGGGCTGGAGGTCTACTGGAAGTGCGCAAATCCATTGACATTAATGGTCAGAAACCTGCAGACAATTTTATAGTGTTGTGTCCATCCTATACTGATACCAATGGTGATCCAGGAGTTGCAAGGATCCATGAGAGCCATATACAGCACTGAGAAGGCCATTCAGCCCATCACGTTCATGCTGACCAATGTAAACCCTTCACACACAACAATTGGGAGGTGGGATGGTTTAGGATGTATTTCGGAAGCTTGGAGCCAAGGAGTTCGAGGTGAAAGAGATATCGACTGGCAGAGCATCAATGAGATCACAGAAGGAATGAATGACAGGGAGAAGCGTGATTCATTCACTGGGAGCAAGAGTAAGTGTGGGAAGCATCAGCAGTGAAAACAGCAACTGTGGAGAGAGAAACAGAGGTGAAAGAGGTGGTGTCAAACTGGGACCAGAGTTCTAGTGAATTGAGATAAACTGGGTGACGATAAGACTTTAACCTTAATGGTGGGGCATGGAGGGTTGTTATTGCGAGTAATATCAAAATAGTGATGGCAAAATGGGTAATGATATTCAAAGTCCATAGGGAAGGGTCAGAGAGTGAAAAATATGTATCTCTCCAATTAGAGTCAGAATAAGGAAAACGGTAACAATCTCAGGTATTTGTAACAAAATGATGAAGTGATGGTAAATGGACCCAACCCAGTAGCCGTTACAGAGGTGCCATTGAAACGTGAGCAGAGTTGGGAGAGAAATATTCCAGGAATGTTCACATTCGGAAGGAGGGGAACTCCTGATAATAAAAAGTGGATAAAGACAGGACAGAGGAAGGACCGAGGCTGAGAAGATCAAGAAATAAAATCGATTTGGGTGCAGTTAAGAAACACCGCCAGAAAATGCTGCTAATGGTCGTCCAAAGACCACAAAACAGTGGCTGCTGTGTAGGGCACGGTACAAATCAGGAGCTTTGGGGTAAGCCTAACGAGGGCAACACAATAAACACAACTTTGACCAACATACAGACTGGGCAAACCAAGTCACTTGAAATACGGATTATATATGACTTTGGTTTCCAGAGCAGTGCATTGAGGATATGACGAAACAGGCTATTGTAGTTACAAATTCTAATCTTTTGATTTAAATCTCCTCATGAATGTGTCTCCTTATTTTCCCAAACTGTCCCTGAGCAGTTTTTTTTACATTAATATGCTTTATAAATGCAAGGTGTTCAAGAAGCTCGAGTTGTGGCAGACATCTATCTCTCTGTGGGACTTTGTATGGTAGAACAAAGAGAAAGGGGAAGGAGAAGGGAGACACATAATGCTGGAGTAACTCAGTGGGACAGGCAGCATCTCTGGGGAGAAGGAGTGGGTGACGTTTCGGGCCGAGACTCGTCTTCGGACTGACGTCTGAAGGAGAAGGCTTCCATTGAGTCAATCCCTTACTAACTCCTGCACCTACCTGTGCGAGATGTCACAACCAGTTCCAGGGGCCCAGAGAGGTTGACTCGGACCCAGACTGACCTGCACTGAAGGCTCTTGATCCTGCCCAGCATGTCCAGGTGCCCCGCAGAGTATTGCTCAATCACGTCTTTAACATCGTACGGCCGCAAGGTTTCTTTAAATTTCCTCTTCGCTACAAGAAATTTCAAAATCCTGGAGGAGAAGTGTGGAAAAGCTTTAGGGCTACTCGGTCGCAAAGGGATTAGTGCTTGGTACATGGCTCTGGGTTCATGCATAATCACAATACTGGAGCCAATGTTAGAGAACATGGAACATTACAGCGTGGAACAGGCCCTGTGGCCCACAGTGTCCGTGCCGAACATTATGCCAAGTTAAAGTAATCTCCTCTGCCTGCATGTGATCCATATCCATCTACTCCCTGCATATCCATGTCCTGATCTAAAAGGCTCCTAAAACGCTACTATCATCCACCCCCCCCCCCCCCCCCAGCAGCACATTCCAGGCACCCACCACCCTCAGTGTAAAAATCATGCCCCGCACATCTCCTTTGAACATGCTCCTCGCACCTTAAAGCCTTGCCCTCTAGTCTTTGACCTGTCTCTAGATGCTGCCTGACGTACTGACTGTTTCCATCATTTTCTGTTTTTGTTTCCGATTTCTAGCATCTGAGGTTACCGGTGTTACAGCAACTAGTATATCGTCTGACCTTTGGAGTGCCAATGTAATAATTAGTTAACGACATCCCACCAAACTAAAATGAAGTAACTCATCTTAGTGAATGATTAACTCCACAGCAATAAAATAAGTGGTTCCAGGTTGTTTAATGCAATTGTAGTTTACAGAATAGTTATAAAAAGAACAGAATCTCTTTCTGTTCCCTCTCTCTGATATAACGTGAACCCGTATTAATCAGCTAAGTTCACTTTGCAGTGTTGCACACTGGCCCCTGATAACACTGAAGATATTTGTCCTACGTCACACACTATTAACTCCTGCAAGTCCTCCCATGGTGGCTCAATAGTGGTGCGGTGGTTTTGTTGAGTGATTTAAGGGCTGTTCCACTAAGGTGATTTTAAGGCGACTGCCGGCGACTAGGCTGTCGCTGAACGTTTGCCGGGGTGTCGCGCGCGGGCATGATCGTGAGGAGTCTTCAATGAATCGTAGCGGATCTCAGCGCGTCGCGGAAAAAAATTCCAGATAGATATTTCTCGGCGACAGCTGGCTTGTCGCCAGGTATCGTAGCCTATTGCGGGCACTGTCGCATGCTGTCCCCAGGTTTGCTAGGTTGTCGCAGATGCATTTAGAAGCACGTAATATTAAATGAAGAAAAGGCATTTGAAGATACCAGAAGATAGTTTTGTTTAACCAATTTATTTACCGTCAGGGCATTTGACCGGTAGATTGGAGGCGACAGTTTGACAGTCAGGTAAGCGTGGGAATTTCGCGATGTTTCCGAAGACGGTGTAATCTCTTAGCCAGGTGCTAGTTTCACTAAAAAAGTAACTTGTCGCCTTAAAAATCACATAACTGGGACAGGCCCTTTAATATCAACAATTCAATAATTGGGGGAATAAAACTAAGACAGAAAACATATAGGTGCTTTGTCCCCAAATAAGTAAGAATAATTCCTCTGGATATCACTTTAGGTTGACCAGAATGCTGCCTGGATTAGAGGGTATTAGCTACAGGCAGAGGGATGGACAAACTTGGATTGTTTTTTCTGGAATGTTGGAGGTTGAGAGGAGACCAGACAGAAGTATATGAAGTTATGAGAGGCACCGATAAGGTGGACAGTCAGAACTTTGCATCCCACCCCAGCCCACACCTGCTCACTCTACGGGTCTGTTCATATTCTAGAAACAAAGAACTGCGGATGCTGGTCTACTGAAGAAGACACAGAGTGCTGGAGTATCTCAACGGGTCAAGCAGAACGTGGGTAAGCAAAAGGTTGGGCCAGGATCCCAGTCCACAGATGGGTCCCGACCCCAAAAACTGCCGATCCGTGTTCTCCCGAGATACAGCCTGATCCGTTGGGTTACTCCAGCACTCTGTGTCTTCTGTTAATATATGTCTTTCCCAAGCTATTATCTAATTCGGTATTTAAAGAATTTATTGACTGATTTGACATGTTTGTGGTAAAACATTCTATTGTTCTAGCCAGCTGCTGTGCAAATAGTTTTACGGTATAATCTGTCGTACAATTTTTAGATTTTTAGATTTAGAGATACAGCGCAGAAACAGGCCCTTCAGTCCACCGGGTCCGTGCCGCCCAGCGATCCCCGCACATTAACACTATCCTACACCCACTAGGGACAATTTTTACATTTGCCCAGCCAATTAACCTACATACCTGCAAGTCTTTTGGAGTGTGGGAGGAAACCGAAGATCTCGGAGAAAACCCACGCAGGTCACGGGGAGAACGTACAAACTCCGTACAGACGGCGCCCGTAGTCAGGATCGAACCCGAGTCTCCGGCCAAAATCGTAATGATCTTAAATCTACACACCCTCATGAAAGTATAATAAGTATATAGCACCATTCACCCCTTTATTCCTGAAGTACAGCAATGTGACCAGTTACGTCAGGCACAGGGGCCAGGCATATGTTTGGCTTTAAGTTTATTATTGTCACGTGTACCAAGGTACAGCTAAAAGCTTTGCATGTTATTCAATCAAATCAGATTGAAATAATATATAATAATATAATAAATACAATCAAGCCAAACTTGTATAATAGATAGAGCAAAGGGGCAGATATAGGTTCAGGTTTATCAGGATCTCATAGCCTGCATGTAATTTGGAAAAGAAGCTCAGTAAAGGAAACCAGATTGCACCAGGATTCCTATACATCGCCTATCGCATGTACATTGTATGACATAGTAGAGGTCACTTGGCCCATCGACCCTCTCAGACAATCCCATCAATCCTATTTATTTAGCAATAACCTATTCTCTCTCACATGTCCATCAGAATCTCCTGCCGCCCACCTTGAGCTGAGGTAATCTGCAGCAGCCAATGAACCTGCCAACCTGCATGTCTTTGGGATGTTGGAGAAATCCAGTGCACCCAGAGGAATCTCACAGGGAGAGAGCTCCAGAGGTCGGGGTCAATCTCTGGTCGCTGGGGCTGTGGGGTGGCCACAATAGCGAATGCGGCACCTTGTTGCCCATCCTACCTGAGGCAATTAACAAAAGGAACGGCCTGCAACAACAATCTGCTCTTCATGACCATAACTTCCATTCACTCCATTCACTCCAAGTCAAGGATATGTTTGAGCTTTAGCTTTATTATTATGGCCACTAGGTTAATTCCCGGAATGGCGGGACTGTCGTATGTTGAAAGGCTGGAGCGATTGGGCTTGTATACACTGGAATTTAGAAGGATGAGGGGGGATCTTATTGAAACATATAAGATAGTTAGGGGATTGGACACATTAGAGGCAGGAAACATGTTCCCAATGTTGGGGGAGTCCAGAACAAGGGGCCACAGTTTAAGAATAAGGGCTAGGCCATTTAGAACGGAGATGAGGAAGAACTATTTCAGTCGGAGAGTGGTGAAGGTGTGGAATTCTCTGCCTCAGAAGGCAGTGGAGGCCAGTTCGTTGGATGCTTTCAAGAGAGAGCTGGATAGAGCTCTTAAGGATAGCGGAGTGAGGGGGTATGGGGAGAAGGCAGGAACGGGGTACTGATTGAGAGTGATCAGCCATGATCGCATTGAATGGCGGTGCTGGCTCGAAGGGCTGAATGGCCTACTCCTGCACCTATTGTCTATTGTCTATTGTCACGTGTACTGACGTACAATGAAATGCTCTCTAGACAAATTGGATAACACCATACATAAATACAATTTAGCCAAACTCATGTACTATGGGTAGAGCAAAGGGAAAGATACAGCATTGTAGCGCATCAGTTCCTTAGACAAAGTCCAAGGTTTGCAATGGGGTCGAGGTTAATCGGACAGTAAACTAGCTCATGGAAGGGTTGTTCAGAAGCCTGATAACAGAGTTTTTAGTCATCATTGTTATAATATAGGAAGCAGCATCCAATGTGCTCAAAGGACACTTTGACAAACAGCAGTGTGATCACGATCAAAGAATTTGATTTTTGCGAACGTTGAGAAAAGGATAAAAATTGGGCAGGGTTCCTAATAAATTCAATTTTTAGAATCTTGTTTGCATCAGAAGGAAGTTCTACTGCATTGCATAAAGGTTCATTTACTCTATGAATGGCATTATTTTTCTGATGTTGCTTCTGCTTCCTGCTGCCACTATCAACGATCCCATTCAGTCATTTCTCATCCTATACAGCAGCAGAAACTGCTGGAGATGGGGCTAATTGATGGGAGAATATAGCTGTCATATGATCCAACAACGGAACAATGAAATTCTTACTTGTAGGCCTGTAAATACAATATACACAGATACTATACAATAAAACAAAAATCAGTAAATTAATAATCACGATACTAATGCAAATAAAAATTCCAAAGTCCTGAGTGCAACAGTCCCTAGAAGTTCATCGTTGAGGTGAATGTTGTGTAGTGCTCAAGAGCCTGATCGTTTAGTATTAGTTCAGAGATACAGATGGAAAATAGGCCCTTCAGCCCATCGAGTTTACGCTGACCTTTGATCAACCATTCACTAGTTCTACTTTATCCCCACTTTCTCATTCACTCCCTGCACATGAGGAACAATTTACAGAGGCCAATAAACCTACAAACTCACACGTCTTTTGGCAATGGGAGGAAACTGCAGCGGCCGGAGAAAACCCACGTGGCCAGTAGGAGAACATGCAAACTCAACACTGAACGCACTCGAGGTCAGGATTGAACTCGGGTCTCTGGCATTGTGAGGCTACAGCTCTACCAGCTGCGCCACCGTACCACCCAAGACGCGAACCCAATCCTTATGGATAGATTAGCACTTCCAATTATCCAGCATCTGCAGTTCCTTGTATCTCCACTTCAATGATCAACCTGCACAGCATCATAGGATATCAGCTGCACAGTAAAACTCCAATAATCCAGCACCATTGGGACTTTGGGCAATGCTTGGCAATAAGGTTTTCCGGATTATTGTATGCCTTAATACCTTTTAATACCTTAATTTTACTTTCTTCTGTACACTGCACATGTTGCAGTGAATCTGGTAGGTTTGTAGGGAGCAGGACGTAAACAAGTATTTTGCACTTTGCTTCCACCTGCAAATCTACTCACATTCCTGACCCCTGGTGTTCCGGATCTCGACCCCTGTTCCAGCCACACCACGCATCCCGCTCAGTCTGTGCTCACGGTTATCAGAGCTTCACTGCGACGTGATTTAAGACTTGCAAGCTGCGACAGGTTGATGAACAAGGGAAGCCCTTGTGGGGATGTCACCTTGAACGGAACCTGACCTAGAGATTTATCCCAAAGCTCATCAGCACGAAGATAAACCAAATATATTTTATTTCAATTTGCTCCACCAACAATCTTTTCTTGCCTGAAAGTCGCAAATATTCTAGGTGTGTTCTGATAACGTTTACACTGCTCACTGCTCTTTTTATTTGCAGTTTATATTCTCATTGAAAACTTGACTAAAGTCACTATAACTACTCTTAACGTAGAACTGAACATAGAGCTGTGCAGCGAGTTTCGGAAGCACAGCGCTGGTTCGCACACTGATTCAAATCACATCTGCCTCCAACAAAGCAGATGGCTGCTAGCAAAGTATGTCTGAAACACCATCACTGCTACAATGTGGGGACACAGCAATAAGCCATGAACAGTAACTGAAGGATAACAGGGCCGGCCTCAGAGGAGGCTTGTCCATTCATTCTCTCACGGGCTGAAGAGTTCTCTGGCTGATCGTTAGCATGACTGATCAGTCTGAAGAAGCGTCTCGACACGAAACATCACCCATTCCTTCTCTCCTGAGATGCTGCCTGACCTGCTGAGTTACTCCAGCATTTTGTGAAATAAATACCTTCGGTTAGCATGACTGAGGCTGATTTTGGTAAAGATAAGTCTCCATTTGAGTTTGCTGAGCGAAGATCATTGGTAATACATTGATCAATCTATTCAATCGGACTATATGGAAGTATCATAATTGATAACATCCTGAAAGATACGAGGAGATTTCTAGGTTTAGTGAATTATCTGGAAAGGTTCGTACCATGTATTTCAGAAAATAAAGTGGCAGCAGATACAAGTCAGTGAGTGAAACCATAAAGTCATAGGCGTACAACAAAGAAACAGGCCCTTCGGCCAACCGCATTCCTGCCAGCCCTTTGCCTCATCTGCATTAATCCCATTTGCCTACTCTTGGTCTATATCCTTTTAGGCCTTCTCTATTTTAATATATGTCTAATGCCTTTTAAGCATAATCATTGTATCTGGTTCCAGCATTATTTGATAAACACCTCAAATAACTTGGCCTGGATTGCAGGGACATCCTGAGTGGAGTCAGGAAGTGTGGCACTCTGACATCCTCTTTAACTCCCGGCTCCACAGCGCTTCCGTGAGCGTTAGATTCTGGAAAACCTGCCCAGTCCTAGTCTCTCGGCTGGATGTAAGTGCACCCCCATCCCCTCCTCCCCTCCTCCCCTCCCCCCACCCTCCAGCATTGCTTCTAGAGGCGAGGAAGTTCCCCCTCCCTCCCTCCTCACTGTGTCCTGTTCCTGCCTTGCCTTCATCAACATTTCCAGCACAAGTCATGGGCTCATGATCACTCTGCTGTTTATTCTGCTGAGGAATCGGCTGCTGCACTTCTTACAACAGCAGCCATAATGAGGTGTACTTTAGTTGTGAAGCATAGAGTTTATATGGGACAGAAGCAGGCCCTTCGGCCCACCACACCCATCCTGTCCCTTTTACAAATCCCATTTGCCCACATTAGGACTCCACCCTTCTCTGCCTTGTCTGCTGATATCTCCCTAAATGCCCTTCGCGTGTCTGAAGTGCTTTGGAATGTTCTGGAAGAGGCAAGGGCGTCACAGTAGAGTAGCGGTAGAGTTGCTACCTTACAGTGCCAGAGACACTGGTTTGATCCTGACTACAGTTGCTGTCCGTGTGGAGTTTGCACATTCTCCCCACGTGGGTTTCCTCCGGTTTCCTCCCACATCCGAAAGACGTAAGTTAATTGACCCTCTGTACATCTCATCAAGAAGGATGAGAGGAGATCTTGTCGAAACGTATAAGATTATTAAGGGGTTGGACACGTTAGAGGCAGGAAACATGTTCCCAATGTTGGGGGAGTCCAGAACAAGGGCCCACAGTTTAAGAATATGAGGTAGGCCATTTAGAACTGAGATGAGGAAAAACTTTTTCAGTCAGAGAGTTGTGAATCTGTGGAATTCTCTGCCTCAGAAGGCAGTGGAGGCCAATTCTCTGAATGCATTCACGAGAGAGCTAGATAGAGCTCTTAAGGATAGCGGAGTCAGGGGGTATGGGGAGAAGGCAGGAACGGGGTACTGATTGAGAATGATCAGCCATGATCACATTGAATGGCCGAAGGGCCGAATGGCCTCCTCCTGCACCTATTGTCTATTGTCTATTGTCCCCGGTGTGTAGGGAATGGGAAAGTGGGAAAACATAGAACTAGTATGAACGGGTGATCGATGGTCGGCGTGGACTTGGTGGGACAAAGGGCCTGTTTCCATGCTGTGTCTTTCAAACAATCAATCTAAAAGAATATTCAGGAGGTCAGAACCATCCTTTTCCTCTGCCCCAAAATCAGCACAGAGCCCATAGAGTCCTGAGGCCACTGTGTCACCCGAACACTCGGAGTACAGCACCTTGTGGAAAAGAGAAATGTAGGTAAATATTTCTTCATTTAATTTTAATTTATATATCTTGACCAGTGATGAGACAGAGTAGAGAAAGGGGATAGAGAGCTCACAGCTCAGGCTAGCCTCATCATAGAAACCGTCCTGTCGGGTGGCATCACAGCTTGGTTTGGGAGCAGCTCTGCCCAAGACTGCAAGGACTTGTACAGTTGTGGATGTAGCCCAGTCCGTCATACAGACCAGACTCCCCATTATTGACTCCATCTGCACTTCATGCTGTCTCAGAAAAACAGCCAACATAACCATTTTCACCCAGTCATTCCCTCTTCTCTCATTTCCCATCAGGCGAGAGATACAAAAGCTTGAAGACAGGTACAACTAGACTCATGAGCAACCTCTGCCCCTCTGTTATCAGACTAATGAATGGTCCTCCCACAAATTAGGGGTCGCCCCAATCTTCCAACCTCCCTTCATTGCAGATGCTGGACTTTTCCCCTGTAACGGTAACTATTACTGTGCTATGCTGTAAAATTATTTTACGCACTGGGGTATTTTTCTCTTTGCACTACCTGTTGTACTTGCGTAAGGCTTAATTGTACTCATGCAAAGTATGATCTGGTGTAACTGGACAGCATGATATCAAAAGCTATACACTGTATCTTGGTGCAGGTAACAGTAATAAACCAACAGCAATACTACTTCGATTAGTTAACTGTACTTTGTATCTTGTGTTAAATGTATCAATGTGATACAACTGGTGAGTTTCATTGTCTGTAACTCGTTTTCACCAAGCCCACAGCCAACAATGGACTGTATCATCATTACACTTTTGCATGTCTTTCATTCATTTGTTCTATATCTCTCCTCATCACCGTCTATATCTCACCTTTCCCTTTCCCCTGACTCTCAACCTGAAGAAGGGTCTCGACCCGAAACATCACCTATTCCTTTTCTCCGGAGATGCTGTCTGACTCCAGCTTTTTGTGTCTATCAATTATTTTAGTATTTTTCTGCTGTTTTAAACGTCTCAAGGTGACATTCAGAAACATTTGCAAAGCCCCCTGCAGGGGTTGAACTGACAAAGACCTCCAGTGACCCGAGGTTTAGACCCAGCTCACTGCCCCGTCCGTCCACACATTGGAGCTCAGCTGGACGTACAGGGCCACCAGAGGGCAGTGTGGAGCAGAATATCACCCTGTGTTTCTGGCTCAGGGAGAGTCTGGCTGATGTTTGCAGCTGGATCCAGTTTCCTTCTGCAGAACAGTTTCATTTTCACCAGCCATTCCCCTCTGTGTCTTTACCCCCTGTCTTGACAAGGCGCCAGAGATCTCTGAGCACCTTGTACTCCATAAATGGGCGGTAGAGTGGCGCAGCTGGTAGAGCTGCTCCCTCACAGCACAAGAGACCCAGGTTCGATCCTGACCTCGGGTGCTGCCTGTGTGGAGTTTTCATATTCTCACTGTGGCCATGTGAGTTTCCTCAGAGTGCTCCGGTTTTCTCCCACATCCCAATGACATGTGGGTTGATATGTTAGATGGCCTCTGTAGATAACACAAAGGGCTGGAGTAACTCAGCGGGACAGGCAGCATCTCTGGAGAGAAGGAATAGGTGATGTTTTGTGTCGAGACCCTTCTTCAGATGATGCCCTGAGTGTGCAGGGAGTGGTAGACTCTAGATGGGAATGTAGGGAGAATGAAATGGAATTACTGTAACTAGGTGGATGTTAGCTGGCATATATTTAGTGGGCCGAAGGGCCTTTTGTACTGTATGACTTTATAACTCCACTTCACAAGGCTAACTCAGCATGTCACAAGCCAGTACAGCACAACAGGCCCTTCGGCCCATAATGTCTGTGCCGAACATGTTGCCAAGGTAAACTAATCTCCTCTGCCTGCACATAATTCATATACTTCCATTCTCTCCATATCCATGTGCCTTTCTAAAATCCTCTTAAACACTACCCGAATGCCAGTAGTTACCCAATACCCAGACTTTTCTTTGATTAGGATAACTTCATGCTTATGGAAACACAGCGGTTTCCTTCGAGACCCATCTCACAGAGCAGAACTAACCTGATGGCCCGGATAAGGGTCTTCACAATGGGCTTGGCATCCTCCATGCTGATGTCACAGTGAAAGGCCTTCTCGTCATAGCTGTCATCTCCCACGTTCTCCGCTGGAGGGAAAAGCAAGGATATGGTCATCACATCTCAACGTACTGGACTAGGGCAGTCATGGCAACGGGTCCACACCCCACCCACACGTCACAGAGGCTGTGCAACTTGTGATGTCCCCAGTGCTACACGGTTACAATCCACTCCTGCAATTGTGTCACGGTGGGAGTTGTGTGTAACACTGGGGTTGTGTATAACATTAGGAGCCGTGTGTACCACTGGGATTGTGTGTAACACTGGGGTTGTGTGTAACACTGGGGTTGTGTATAACATTAGGAGCCGTGTGTACCACTGGGATTGTGTGTAACACTGGGGTTGTGTGTAACACTGGGGTTGTGTATAACATTAGGAGCCGTGTGTACCACTGGGATTGTGTGTAACACTGGGGTTGTGTGTAACACTGGGATTGTGTGTAACACTGGGATTGTGTGTAACACTGGGGTTGTGTATAACATTAGGAGCCGTGTGTACCACTGGGATTGTGTGTAACACTGGGGTTGTGTGTAACACTGGGGTTGTGTATAACATTAGGAGCCGTGTGTACCACTGGGATTGTGTGTAACACTGGGGTTGTGTGTAACACTGGGATTGTGTGGAACACTGGGATTGTGTGTACCACTGGGAGTAGTGTGTAACACTGGGGTTGTGTGTAACACTGGGGTTGTGTGTAACACTGGGGTTGTGTATAACATTAGGAGCCGTGTGTACCACTGGGAGTAGTGTGTAACACGGGTTGTGTGTACCACTGGGAGTAGTGTGTAACACTGGGAGTAGTGTGTAACATTGGGAGTGTGTAACGCATCACTCCATTAACACTAGGGGCTATTTACAGCGCCCAATTAGTTTATAAACCCGCATGTCTTTGGGATGCAGGAGGAAACCGGAGCATCCTGAGGAAACCCACGCAGTCACAGGGAGAACATGCAAACTCCACACAGACAGCACCCGAGGGCAGGATTGAACCCGGGTCTCTGGTGCTGTGAAGCAGCAGCTCTACCCGCTGCGCCCCCGTGCTGCGCCACTGTTGAGCTGTGAGCTGCAGGACCTTGCTCCTTACTTTCCACGGTGGCTCTGGGCTTGAGACGGAGCGAGGCCCGGAACCGTGTCCTGTCATTGAAGCTCCAGCTCTTCTGCACCTTGGTGGGACTGGCTTGCGCTGTGTTCTCGGTGCTGGGGCAGCGCTGAATGCTCGGTGCAGATGCCTGCTTGTTCCGCACACTCTGAAGGGCCGGGCTGTTCATCTTCATCCTGTCTCTGAAGCCCAGCCTCTGGTTACTGAAAGAAGGCAGAGCAAAGCGTGAAGAGTTCCTGCATCGGCTGAGGTTGTTACCCAATGGCAAGTCAACCCTTTTGTGAAGAACAAAGCCTTTTATACTTTTGAAGTATATTTATACCACACTTAGAAATCAGAGCAAAGTATCTATGGATCACAGAATGTTTCTGAAGATCTAGGAAGTCCACTCACACTGGGAATCACTTATCTCCATATGGATATATATCCAGAAACTGATCGTATCACCAACTCTTTGAGATTTATAATCTTGCTTTTCAAATAAAATATGGAAAGGATTCACCCGAATGTCCATTTTTAACTTTGACTTTCCTTATTGTCAAGTGTTGGCCACCTGGGAGTTAACCTTCACCACTGGGGGCACTATACTGGAGTTATACTTACTCGTTACAGTGGAGGAGGCCATTCAACCCATTGTCTCCTTGCCAGCCCCCAGCAGAGCAATCCCGTCCATCCTATTCCCTCCGTCTCACGTACCCTTCATCTTTCCATGGTTCATTCGGGGCAATTTACAGTGGCCAATAAACACCCTGGCATGTATGCCCTTGAGATGTGGGAGGAAACCGGAATGCCTGGAGGAAACGCACCTGGGAGAGCATGCAAACTCCACACAGGCAGTACCCGAGGTCAGGATCGAACCTGGGGGTCCCAGGTTCTGCAAGGCAGCAGCACTACCAGCGTGCCACCATGACAACTCTCAAGTCTATACATGCACTTCAATTCCAAACCCCATCATTTTCCAAACGGGAAAAGCTCAAAGTTTCATTATCTTTCAACTGGACTCAAAGTTGCAAAATAAAGAACAAATTTCCAGACCATAGATGATCTGTGAACCAGATCGGATTGTATGTAGATATCTGTAACATGTGGTATAAATAGGATATGTTCTGAGCCTCAGTGAGTTGGGGTTATTAGATTTGTTCCCAAAATTGCCATAAATGATTTGTTCACCCAGTTATTTGCAACACAGGGTTTTACTGCCAATGCACTGAAGTCCAGGATATCTCCTTGCGTAAATTGTAAAAATTAAGGTCTAATTCACCAGTTCAAAAGCGGGTTTAGATACTAATATTTGGTGAAGAGGTGGACGGAGGGAAGCAGTTTCTGCCCAACCCAGGGCTGGGTGGAGAGAGGAAGGTCACATTGCTGGGGGCATAAAATGGATCAACATGCAGATGCCAGTGAGCAGATCGTTCAAACAAATGGCAACCAGGGCATGGTGTTTCAGTCACCTGCAGGATCATGGTACACTGGCCAGGAGGGGAAGCATAAAGGGACAAACCAGGAGACAAAGCCTTGTAGATGCACATAGCCCAGCAGGGAAATCGCCAGTGCTTCCTCAGAGCAACACGTGCAGCTTGAATCAGAGCACACACTGTGGGACAGGCCGACTGAAGCTGGCCGTGAGATTGAGCCTCAAGTCACCGGACGACGCACATTTTGTCCTCGTGACCGTATAAAACATGGAAACAGGCCCTTCAATCCATCGAGTCCACATCGGCCATTAATCACCCAATTACACTAATCCCACATTAATCTGGTGTCATATCTCGATCGGCCATTGATACTTGGTAAACAGGATTTCTGCAGTGGTGCAACCAATGTGAACCCTCATCATGCCTGGATCTGTCAAAAAGGCAGGGACTGGTAATCCAACCATTGTGTGGGTGGGCAATAATGGCATTTGGGAGTTCAGTTTGGTTGAGAGATACAGTGTGGAAACAGGCCCTTTGGCCCACTGAGTCCACGCCGACCAACAATCACCCCTGTCACTAGTTCTATCCTTGCTCCCCCCCCCCCCCCCCATATCAAAAATCTTCTAACCCACCACTCTATCTCCAGGTCCCTCAGGTCGGCCGACTTGGGGCTACTGACTATCCCGCGGTCTAGGCTTAAGCTCAGGGGTGATCGTGTTTTTGCGGTTGCAGCTCCTAGACTATGGAACAGCATCCCTCTCCCCATCAGAACTGCCCCCTCCATTGACTCCTTTAAGTCCAGGCTCAAAACCTATTTCTACTCCCTAGCGTTTGAGGCCCTCCGAGGGGGTGCTGTGAACTGTTTATGTATGTGCTGTTATGTTTGTATGCCATTGTATGTTCGTTTCTTAGTACCTGAACTGATGTACAGCACTTTGGTCAACGTGGGTTATTTTAAAATGTGCTACACAGATAAAATGGACTTGACTTGACTTGACTTGACTATACTCTATGGGGAATTTACAGAAGCTAATTGACCCACAAAGTGGGAGGAAACCAGAGCACCCGGGGAGAACCCACGCGGTCACAGGATGAACAAGCGAATTCCATGCCGACAGCACCCGTAGTCAGCAGCGAAGCTGGGTCACTGGCGCTGTAAGACTGCAACTCTGCCATTGCGAACCTGTGCCACTGGTATTGCACTGCACCTGTGGGCAGCATCTGTGGGGTAGTAACCACCTCATGTGGCAGCCCTGACAATCTCACACCTACATGGGCCACTCATCCAGCAGAGACACACAGTCATCTCATGAACAGACACTGATGTCCACTTCAACATACACCTGTCTCCGGCAGGTCTCTCCACCCAACCTCCATGCAGAGCACAGGTCAGTGCAAGAGCCACAGACGCTTCCTGCCAGATACCCAGTGCACAGTTGTGTTTCAGAGAGCCTGGGGATGGAAGTCTGCCCAGATCTAACCCCCCTCCTGACACCCTACACCCCATATCCCCACCCTCACCTGCTATATACCATCCAGATAGATCCCTGTTTCCCATCCCTGCCCCTCACTGTGTTCACTCCTCTCTGCAGTTCCAAGTGACCAGGAGCAGAGCAGTCCTCATTACCAAGCTGAGATGAATCCCATCAAAATACTCTGTCGGGCATCTGTTGTGTTCACCTCCTCGCTTCCTAAGGTCAACAATCAGCTCTTTGGTCTTTGGTCTTTGGGGACCAGGTTGTTTTGACACTAGGTTCCTGATCTCTTCTAGTGGAGGACACTCAGAGCCCAGTATCTTTGCCAATGTTGGGGTGTGTGGTGAGACCAAGCAACCTCTTGCCCAATGAGATCGTGAATTCTTCCATATCAGGAGCTGTGGGGATGGTGGGCTCAACATGACTTGAGATGTGCAAGTGCCGGGAAAGCTTCACAAAGCAAGGAGAGGTGGCCTTTGCTGAAGCAGCAGATGACTGGACTGGAGGATGAGAGATCAGGATGAATGTGGCCCACAGCTCTACAGCAACAGGCATTTACTGGGGCCCTGGCTACAGGAGACACCATGCAGGTAGCACACCAACCTAGGCAGCCTCTGCCCTTGAATATGGCAGCATGGATGTCAGAGACTCATGGTAGCCAGACCCGCCAAAGGGAGACCTTTGCTCCAGTGACCTCCTGAGCCAGGGAAGCCTTGGCATGCCTCCCTCCTCCTGCTTCTGGCCTGCTGAAGGCCCGGTGACAGCACAACAGATGGCCTTCGAGTTTCCCCAATGCGTTTACCTCCTGAAAATGTCCACAACATCCTGAAACTTTTCCCAGCCTCAGGTTCTGTGGAGCATTGCACCAACAATCAAATCTCAAATGTACCTGTTGGTGAAGCAACTTCAAGACTTGTCCCTGTCCCAGGCACCTAGTTCCCTGTCCAGGGCCACACTGTGTGGGAATAGCATTATCTTCATGGAGGAGAAGCAGCTGGGTATTTTGCAAAGATTTATGCCGTGTCTGAGCTGCTTCACATTAAACACATACAACCACACCCCGATTGCAATGAACACAATGTATGATTTAAGGCTGTAAAGACTTAATGCTATGGATAGACTATATGCACGTCAAAGCTGGCCAGGTGATTTACAAGGCTTGGATTTCAATCATGCACACAAGGGGAACCTCAACTGTAAACGCCAACCAGGGAGGTTCAGTGAGATGGTTAGCAGGAATTGGTTACTTGGCAAGTGGGAGACTTTCAAACATTTGTAGAGTCATCTTTACAAGCAGGTCAGGTGTCAGTAGGTTGGAGGGTGGGAAATGTTGTACCTCTATTTAAGAAGAAATGCAGGGAAAAGCCTGGGAACTACGCCAGTGAGTCTAACATCTGTGGTCAGAAAGTTACCAGAGAGTATTCTGAGGGATAACTATACCTGCATTTTGATGCAACCAATACATCAGCAGACTGTGCACTCCAGATTCCATCCACGTGCTGTACAACAATGCTTCTGGCAGGTCACGTCCGATTCTCCTCCCTTGCTTTTATATGGGTGACCGCACGCCTCCTGCCCATCCAGCAATGGGAACCACCTCCCATTATCCATGTTAGACCACCTATCCAATCTGCCCTCAGACTTCTCTTCTCTGCACAAAACTGTCTCGACATCTCCGATCTACCCTTGTATCTCACTCCTTCATCCCAGACACCATTCTTGTACACTTCTTCTGTATCCCATCTGATGTGTTCACAACCTTTCTACATTGTGGCGATCAGAACTAAAGATGAGACTGCAATTGAGTCTGAATCACGTTGTAAAGGTTCAGCATGGCTGATTTCAAAGCCTATGTCTTTATTAATAATGTTGGAATAGTATATGTCTATAGTTCTTTCTAAACCTGCCTTGTCACATTCAAAGGTAGACACACAATGCTGGAGTAACTCAGCGGGTCAGGCAGCATCTCAGGAGAGAAGGAAAGGGTGACGTTTCGGGTCGAGACCCTTCTTCAGAACCGACCCGAAACGTCACCTATTCCTTCTCTCCTGAGATGCTGCCATACCCGCTGAGTTACTCCAGCTTTTTGTGATACCTTCGATTTGTACCAGCATCTGCAGTTATTTTCCTACATGCCTTAACTAATCCAGTGGCTCACAGTTCCCGAACAATGTTTCTGAAAGCTTTCCCACCACTGAGGTCCGACGGTCTGGGCAAATCCTCATGAACCGGTGAGCGACATTCGTCGCTCCCCTGTCCTCTGTCAGATGCTGCTAACTCAAAGGCTATTGGAAGCATCAGCTTCAACAATCCCAAAATGGAAGGGGGACCTGATGGGGGCAGCCGAGAATGAAGGGGGTCCCAGCGGGGAGCCGCCAAGAACAATGGGGAGACCTGTTAGGGGGCCACTGAGAACGGAAGGAAGACCCAGTGGGGAACCGTTGAGAATGCAGGTGTGGCTCAGAGAGCCCCCTCCCCCCCCCACCCCCGACAACAATGGGGGGACGCGGTGGGGTGTGGGAAGGCTGAAAACAGAAGAGAGACCGGGTGAGGGGCTGCCGAGAAGCATGAGGCAGACAGAAGATAGGATTGCTTGGTGAACTTTTGTAACTTTGTCGGTGCCGGAGACGTGACAACTCTTGTGTACTTCCCGGGTGAGGGCTTGTGCACGATTTTACCAGGTAGTGTGCAAAACAAAGCATTTCACTGTAACTAGGCAGACGTGACAATAAAGTATAATTGGATCACTGAGTTAGGAGCTTCCTCCACTTGAAGAGGTCGACTGGTAGGAGGTTATGGGACGCAAACGGTTTCAACGTACAGACAGCAGGAAAGACCTGGGAACAGCCCAGTACTCCAGATCCATCATCAATCAGCGTGGGCTCTCAGTAGATTATCAAAGGAATAACCCCATCACCCATGCAGGAACCAGGCATAAAGGGTCATTTGGTATCAAGCATCTAAGGGTCCACCTCAGGGAGAGCAAGCGAGTCTCCATCATGAGCTGATGCAAGGAGATGGGGCCGAGGGTATAGGGTTCATGCAGATTCAATTAGCCGGCATTCCAAAGATTGCGTGATCCATCCCAGCGCCTGATACCTCTGTTTCCGTGTGGTCTGAATCCGGAAGAAATTCTTTTTAATACTAAAGAGATTACTAGGAGTCAAGAAGAAAATAAAAGTATAATGTTATTGCACATATTAGGGGGTTAGATCATTCAAGCAGCTACAATGTTACCGAACCCTCCTGTTTTTCACTTCGAGTCGTACAGAATGTAAACAGGCCCTTCGGCCCAACTTGCCCATGCTGACCAAGTTGTCCAAAAGTGGATCAGTAAAATAGACAGGAATGTCAAAACATGACTTGGGTCATTGCTCCTTTTACTCATGACGCTTACCCACAAAAACCACGGGTTACTCTTTCAACAAAACTATTTACTAAAAATTAATTTGAACCAGTTTATTTCATGATGAGATGAGCAGACAGGGTTAGCAATGAAGTTGTAAGCGGTTTGGTTGCAGTTGTGAATAAGGTAAACCCCTGATATAATGGACCACAGAGGGAGATGGTGTCGTTATTGTCCATTATCCGCCGTAACTGAGTAAGGGGGCTGAGTGTTAACTAGTTTAACCCAAGGCTAGGTGGGAAGAAACGTGGAGTCGGTGGGGAGAGGAGGAGGGGGTGGGGGGGGGGGATGTTAAACCAGTGGTAATCCACAGGCCGGGAAGCCTCAGAGGCCCCAGCCCCACACACGGTGCACCAGGCTGCCTTTCCACTGCCCAATGCTGCACTGCACATTGCCTGGCAACCGTACGGACGCCTCGGTCCCCTAAAACCAAACTCCGTATTATAGAGGTCCGTAATTGCGAGGGCTTACCCTACAATGCTGTGATTCTGCTTTGAGACCTGAACCTGGGAGATATGGAATCAGGCTGCCCTCTGCTGCTGGGAGCAGGCATCGCTAGAACTGATGACCCCCTGAGCAAGTGGTCTACTTCGAGAAGACTGTGTCTCACAGAGAGAGTACTGGAGTCACTGAATGTATTGCCCATGTTGAGGACTGTGTGTCCTCACCCCAGCCTCTGTAGACTGCTACCCCCCCCCCCCTGCAACCCTTATGGGGAGACCACCAAGTCCACTACATTGTGGAAAGACATCAGGTCACAGAGGCAGAGTAAAGGTGGGGCGTGGGAGGATTTGTGAGGGTTGGGCTGCGATTTGGGCAATATTCAGCAGGAATTTCCCTCACACCCTCATGGCCGTCCAGGTGGAGCACAAGAGAGGGGGAGATACTCCTCAGCAATGCCAGAAACCTTCACTGGCACCGCTCGTGTGATACCTGCTCCTCCTCACACAGGTGGCTGCTCACATGGCTGGTTCCAACCGAACCATAGATAGACACAAGGTGCTGGAGTAACTTAGCGTGTCAGGCAGCATCTCTGGAGAAAAGGAATAGGTGACGTTTCTGGTCAGGACCATTCTTCAGACTGAAAGACAGTGGTGGGGTTACTCCAGCATTTTGTGTTTATCTTCTGTATAAACAAGCATCTGCAGTTCCTTCCTATCCATCCGTACCGTGTCAGGGATAGATGAGGGCCGTCAACGTTCCAGTTTGTTTGGGAAGGGAGTGGAGAGGATGTTTACACTAGTAGGAGAGTCTCGGACTAGAGGTCACAGCCTCAGAATTAAAGGATGTCCCTCTAGGAAGGAGATGAGAAAGAATTTCTTTAGTCAGAGGGTGGTAAATCTGTGTACAGTAATTCTTTGCCACAGAAACCTGTGGAGGCCAAGTTAATTGATATTATTAAAGTAGAGATAGATAGATTCTTGATTAGTACGTGTGTCAGGGGTTATGGGGAGAAGGCAGAAGAATAGGGTTAGGAGGGAGAGATAGATCAGCCATGATTTAATGGCAGAGTAGACTTGATGGGCCCAATGGCCTAATTCTGCTCCTATTACTTATGATAAAGCTGGAGTTGCTGATTACACAAAGCCAATCTCCCAAAGCACAAACTAATTCCATCTACTGTACTGTCTACTCTGTGACATAGAGGCTGATAAAGTCTTCCTACTGAGCTTGAAAACAATTTGTGACAACATTGAGCTTGAAACATTTTTTTTCTAACATCAGAATGTATTAACCAGATAAATTATGACTGATTTGCAACTAAAGCAAGAACTGAAGCATTTTGGACAGTGTTTATTTAATCTCTTCCGAACTGCCTCCCAGCCCAACCTTCACAAATCCTCCCACGCCCCACCTTTACTTTTGCTGTGTCTACACTGTAGTCAGTGAAGAAGGCCATCAGACGATATAGATCCATTACAGATATGGGCAGAGAAACGGCAAGTGAAGTTTAATCTGGGCGTGTGAGGTGTTGCACGTTGGGAGGTTGAATGTTAGATGAATGGATACATTTCATAGCAAGACCCTGAACAACATTTATATCGAGAGGTACCTGAGGGTTCAAGTCCTTAGCTCCCTGAAGGTAGCACCCATGCAGATAGAGTGGGAAGAAGGCATAAGGTGTGCTTGGCATCATTGGTTGGAGGATTAAGTATCTGTCTTGTTGTAGCTTTATAAAACTTTGGCTGCATTTCGAGTGTTGTGTACAGTTCCGGTCCCCCCCCATTCAGGAAGGATGTGGATTTGGAGGGGGTGCAGAAGAGATTTACCAGGATGCTGCCTGGATTCGAGGTTATTGGGTACAAGGAGTGGTTGGACAAACCTGAAATGTTTCTCTGGAACTTCAGAGCTGAGGGGAGACTTGACAGAAGTTGATAAAAAATTATGAGAGGCATAGATGGGGTGGACAGTCAGAATCTTTGTCCCAGGCTGCAAATGTCAAATACAAGAGGGCTTAGCTTTAAGGTGAGAGGCGATAAACTTTAAAAGAGATGGTTGGGGCAGGTATTTTACAGAGTGGTGGTTGCCTGGAACATGCTGTCAGGGGTGGTGGTGGAAGCGGATATAGGCACATGGTCATGCAGGGTTATGAACGATAAGGACCACGTGTGGGCAGAAGGGATTATTTTCACTAGCCATCATGTTTGGCACAGACATCGTGGGCCGAAGAGCCTGTTTGTGTTCTCTACTGTTCTATGTTCTGTGTCATATTCCCAAGGGTGAAGAAACATGGTTATCCCCAACAGTGGCGGAATATGGTTCATTCCCTAGAAGGACATGGTTCATACCCAATCGTGGTGCAACATTCAATAATGGAGGAATAAGGTCCAGCCTCAATAGAGGAAAACCAGAGTCCACTCCCAAAGGTGGAATAACATGGTCACTCTCCATAGTGGAAGACCATGGTCCATCCCCAATAGTAAAGGAGCATTGGCCATCGCTGGCAGTAGAGGAACGTGTTCCATCCCAATTGTGGAAGAACAAGGTCCATCCACATTAATGGAGGAATATGGCCCATTGGCAATTGTGCAAGAACTTGGCTCATTCCCAATGGAAGAACATGGTCCATTCCCACTAGCGGGTGAGCATGGTGCATGCTCAACAATGGAAGGAGATAGATTATGCCAACGTCTGAAGAATCTGAAGACCCATAGTTGGAAGATCATGTCCCATATCCAATACAAGGAGAACACATCCACTGGGAGAAAATGTCCTGAACTTGAAAGTGCAAGAACATGACCTTTACTGAGAAGTTATTAAACCAGGAATAGAACGGGAAACCTTTTGCTGAAACAAATATTGAATGAAAACTCTCCTGCACATTGCCTGCTAATATTTTTTTGTTTTGATGCATACATAAATATTGAACACAGAGCAGTCCATATTATTTCCCTGGGTCATAGAGGAATTAAACAAGGGCAAGAGAAACCAAAGTAGCTGGGGAAACAGATGCAGATTGACTGATGCTTCACTCATCTTTCACTTTGCTCTGCTGAGGAGATGCAAAGCTTGCAATTGCCTGTCAATTAAATTTTCCATGCCTCCTTGTCCTCACTCTAATTCCTCCATCTTTTGCCTCCTAATTTTTATATTGATCCTGCACGTAAATTTGAGGAACATTGCCTCACCTCTCGAGCATCTGAATTTGATAACGTAATATCAGCCATTCCAATCCTGAACCTCACATTTCCAGCAGTCACTCCATTGTCTCTCCTCTTCTGGCATTTAGTCTCTTCCTGATTACACCTCCTCCATGCACAGTATGAAGAAGGGTCTCGACCCAAAACGTCACCCATTCCTTCTCTCCGGAGATGCTGCCTGTCCCGCTGAGTTACTCCAGCATTCTGTGTCTATCCTCCACACACACCTCCACCACCCTCACTCAGCCGACACTACCACCACCCCGCCATCCTCCTCCACCCTATCATGGATCTAACCTCATGCTCCTCCCATCCCTCTCCCTTCCCCACAATGTCAAAATTCCTCACATTTCTCCGCTCTGATAAAGCATCATTGACCTGTGTGACTCTATTTCCCTCTCTCCATGCACAGCACTTGACATGCTGAGTTTCTCCATCACATTCTGTTTTTTATTCCAGTTTTATTCCCTCTTGAAATGGAGAGGCACATTTGTCATCCTGATCCCTACGCATGTGTATGTCTGTGCCTGTAAACGCTGGCTGATTTACAAGTAGGGTCAATGCCGACAGTCTGACGTTGGTGCAGGTTTGAGACGAGTCCCTGTTTAAATATGGTTAGTGCTCCTGCAAGGAATGTGCTGGCCTCCCTGGCCCTGACCCAATCTGGAATACATCTGTGAATACTTGGCCCTTTTCCTATCTCGTGGCAGGGGCAAGTTGTTGTCTTTCTGTTATATGGGAGTGCATGGTGTCATTAATAGAGAACCAACTGCGTCTCCTCATTCAGAGATTGCCAGGAAGAAAACGTTTAAGTGGGATGTCTCTTGGAACTCTGATTCATTCCACGGGTCGGAAGAAGTGCAGGTCATAATAACATTGTCAGATTAAATTGAGCGAGCAGAAATCAACCCAACTATTCTTGTTAAGCAACTCAACCTCATGCTAGCTCGAATATTGAACAATCGAATTTGGCATTTTAATATTAAAGGTGTGGGTCTTTTTAGGAAGACACATTGCTGGAGACACAAGGAACAGCAGATGTCAGGATCTTAAGCAAAACACAAGTGCTGGAGGAACTCAGCGGGTCAGGCAGCATCTGTGGAAGTAATGGACAGACGACGTTTCAGATCAAGACCCTTGTTCAGTTGAGGACCCTAAACGTTGTCCGTCCATTCCCTCCACAGATGCTGCCTGATCCACTGAGTTCCTCCAGCACTTTGTGTTTTTGCCCAAGATGAATTTGTTTGTGCTTGGGATTCCCTTGAATAACAATTGGAGTTTGTTTGACTTGAAGACTGTCCTTCTGATTACTTTCCTTTGAATATTGTTTCTTTGAAGATTGATTAACAGAGGAAATTAAATTCTCAGCAATCTGGAACGCTGATGATAGATCTTTCTGCTGAGCATGAGTAAGGGTTCCAAACTCTTAGTATAACACAGAAGGACATTCAGCCCCTCAGGTTCATGCTAGCTCTCATAGAACAATCCCATCAATCCCCCTGCCCTCCCTTTAGTTTCAAAGGTTTCAAAAAGTTTGAAAATATATTTTCCATGGGATTTATTTAACTCTCGAGTGCCAGGAGACCAGCTATTGACACTAACTAATGCTCTTTGTTGACAGAAGATACTTCAGCATGCATACCTCAGTCATCCACAACTCGCTGTTCCCAAAGAACAAGGAAAAATATCTTCTTGATTAAAGCTGATATTAATTAATAGTGTGTCCCATACAGATGGCAGGAAAACCATAAGATCATGCTTGGATATGCCACCAATCCACCTTTGGGAGGAAGAGGTGATATCTCAGAAAACAATACATTGAGCAAATTTCCTGTGCCTTTTTACTAATGCATCTGATAAAAAGATTGTGAATCATTACCAGAATGAGGAGACTGAGTTGAGGGGCTGAGGGTGAGTGGGAGGGGGGGGGGGAGGGAGAGAGAAAGAGAGGGAGGAGGAAGATGGGGGAGGGAGAGAGAGGGTGAGAGAGAGAGGGGAAGGGGAGACGGTGAGAGGGCGGGGGAAGCTAGGGAAGGGAAACAGGGGGAGAGATGGGGAAGAGGGATGAGAGAAAGAGGGGGAGGGGGAGAGGAGGGGTGGGAAGCAAGAGGGGAAGAAGGGGGAGAGTGGGGTGGGGGTGGAGAAGAGGGAAAGGGGGGGAGTGTAGGGCTGATAGTAATTCCCTCTCTGCTGGAAGCTTGACTTTGTAAAATAGTCCTCAGTCCCAATGCATATGCAACCAAATTCTTGCAAAAAAAAAAAATTGCATAGTTAGCCACGAGGGGAGTGTTGTGAGCTTGGTTGTGTCTCAGTAGCAGTCTGCTTGGTGAAGAGGGTTACATAGCAGTCAGTATACAACACTCAATGTGAACACAGATATGTGGTGTGGAGCTGACCACACTGGGCATCTCGGCCTGAGGCTGAATTTCTACGTCTTACACCTGCATCAGACAACTTATTCCAGCTGTGATATGGGGAAGGAAGGTTGTGCCACTAACTGTTTTCATAAACGGACCTTACCATGCAAATGTTTAGCTTCAAAATCAATTGTATCTCGCTACATTTTCTAATATGTCTGGTTTGTTTCCACAGTGAAAAGGCAATGGTGCATTTTGAACAAAGTATTCAGTGCAGGATTGCAGAAGTATTCTTTATGACATTCCTTGCCAGCAGTTCAAGGTTGTTGAAACAC
Organism: Rhinoraja longicauda; assembly: GCF_053455715.1. Taxonomy (NCBI): domain Eukaryota; kingdom Metazoa; phylum Chordata; class Chondrichthyes; order Rajiformes; family Arhynchobatidae; genus Rhinoraja; species Rhinoraja longicauda. The sequence goes on from NC_135979.1 coordinate 24,030,101, forward strand.
AGGTTTTGTACGGGACATAAGAACTCCAACACAAGTGACCGCACAGACTAGATGCAGAGTAAACTTCCTACTTCACTGGTTCTCAGAGAACTCCTGTATCAGGTATAGCAGAGTAAACCTTTTGCACTGCCCCATCAAAGGTTCCCAGAGCACCACTTCACTTCAACACTTCAATCCGCTTAAATCAGGCACACAGCGAGTCTTCCTTTAGACAATCTTGCCAAGTGTTTTCGGGGAAGGTATAATGTGAGTCGGATACATTCTTTATGGAATATCCCCATCAAACACTCTAAGATCATGCCTCGTACATTATAAGATTCTTTGCCAAAGGCCTAGCAACACTGACTGGGCTAAGGCCAGACAGATTGGATGTTGGATGTACCTTTGTTTCCCAAGGCCGTGTCGAGAAGGTTGTACACTTCAACATCCTCAGAAGGTTGCCAAATCTACTGCAAGTGCTATCTAATAGCTTCTCTGAAAGAACCTGGCAAAATGATTATTTTTGTTTAAGAGGAACCTTTACTTCAAACACTCCAGTTTCAATGGCCTGGACTGGACATAGACTCCAGGGGAAGATGATAGCAGCTGAACTGGCATCTATTTTTTAATGTCTTTGAGGTTAAACATCACAATTGAGAACGTTTCCTTCTCTTGCAGGGAACAGACCAACATGAAATATTTCCTAAACATATAAATTCATCAGGTTCAGGATAGTATATGTCAGTGTATAAAACCGCACGTACAATTCAAGGAATGTAATGCCACAGCTTATTAGCAAACAGCTGTAATAAGTCTAACATTGAAGTTTTAAAAAGTCAAAATTATTTTAAACAAGGCTGACATATTTTGAATAGGATTGAGATAAACATAAGAGTTAGATTCCACTTTGATGGCCACAAACCTGCCTTCCGACTTATTTTTCTCACTGATGGTAATGAATGAAAAATGGAAAGAGAAATGAAGATTAATAAAGAACGAGAATGTAAATATCACAGAGCAGCTGCTGAGATGAGCGACTATTTCCTGTCCAAATACTAGCTTTGAATTTCTCTCCTTTAATCCCCCGCTGTTTGGACCTGCTCCCATTCACGATGGGGTAGAGGAGATGAAGAGAGGGAGAGATGTAAACTCAACCCCATGTTTCAGGTCACTAAAGAGCACCTCAGTCTATGGCCTGAATTCACATTGTTGTAGGCAGAGGGCACTTTGTAAAGCTGCAGCCATTTGAGTGCCAATGCTGGCTGGAAGGGTTAAATACCTTCAACCAAAGTGCAAGGGATTCTCCGTGGAAGGGTTAATCTCACTCCGGGGAACCCAGCACGTTGACATTAACCCTTGAAGAGGCAAGGTTGGAGCTCAGTGTGTGGCCTATGAGCAACTGACATGACCAACATCATTTGGATCCCACTACCCTAGGGCAGGCCAATTAAAGCAGGAAATATAGACTCTCATCCCAGGAGCTGACGGGTACGTTAGAACTGAGCAAATTAAAAAACATCCATCCTCAGAGAGAAAGGTGCACATGCATACAGGTGCAGGTTCAGTTAGAGATAAATAGATTTGTCACCTACCTCTCCCCCAAATTACAGGGGGGTACAATTAATCTTTGACTTGAATGAAATGCATGTATCCGTGGGGATTCCTCTTGTAATTTTTTGCAGTCTGAATTTTTAAGTCCACCATTGCGCACACGGCTGAGAGACTCAAACATCACAGCCAGTTCTCTGGAGGTTGGTTTTAACAAATGAAAATGATCATTCCTTTTCCACTGCCAAATGTTCTGACTCTCTTAAAGGGACAATATCTTCAATTTTTTGGCTTGGTTTGCAATTCTCTGTCTGGGTAGAAACTGTTCAGGATTTTTCCGTGGTGTTTCTCCGTTTCCCCACATTCCGCTCCCTGGGAGGTTTCTCTGGAGATGAGTCGGGACAGACTGGTGTGATGTGGTAAAGTCACAGAGTGTAATACTGAGAGGAAAGTGCCCAGCTTGGAGAGGGGTATTTCAGCTGGTTATCGAACCCTGCGTCATCTCTACCAATAACCCACCATAAAGGCAGAAGCCGTCTGATATGTGCTCGGTCCCTCTGAGTTATCCAGACAGTCGAACTTAAAACTAACATCCATCACAGTGAGGAGGGGGCTGGAGGAGACTCACTGTAATGCATGTTTCTTTTTGTTTTGTGTTGGTTTATGATTGTGCGTTATTGCATATTTTTATTGCTTATTTTTATTGCTCTTATTGTTGGACTGTGGGTAATCTTTCATTTCACTGCATATTTAGGTGTATGTGACAAATAAATGGACTATTGACTATTGAACAAGTTCAGAACAAATCAATATTATTCCACAGTCAGACCCCCTAACAGATCCATCCTGTGAAGTTTTACTTTACTTTAGGTATACAGCACGGAAACAGGCCATTCGGCCCAGTGAGTCCATGCTGACCATCGATCACCCGTTCACACTTGTTCCATGTTATCCCACTTTCTCATCCACTCCCGGCACACCAGGGGCACTTTTTACAGAGGCCAATTAAATTACAAAGCTGCACGTCTTTGGGATGTGGGAGGAAACTGGAGCATCTGGAGGAAACCCATGCAGTCACAGGGAAAACCTGCAAACTCCACACAAGACAGCACGTGAGGCCAGGATTGAACCCGGGGCTCTGGCGCTGTGAGGCTGCGGCTCTACCTGCTGAGCCACTGTGCTGCAGAAGGCGGGAGGCTCCACCTGAAATCTGGGCACATTTTTATCAAAACACTTATCGACCTGGAAACAATTCTATGGGACTGGATTAATGTTTACTTGGAAAGGCAGTGACTGATTAGAAGGAGACAACATGGTTTTGTTCAGGGGAAATCCAGTCTCACGAATCTGAGTGTTTTGAGGAGAAAACTAAGAAAATTAATGAAGGTAGCAGTTTAGACGTGATTTACAATGTACTTTAGCAAAGCTTTTACTTTAATTTAGTAAACTTAGAAATACAGTGCGGAAAGAGGCCATTCAGCTCACCGAGTCCGTGCCGACCAGCAATCCCCAGAACTCCTACATACTAGGGACAATTTACAATTTTTACTGAAGCCAATCAAGTTACAAACCTGTACGTTTTTGGAATGTCGGAGGAAACGGGAGCACTCGGAGAAAACTTGGTCATGGGGGAGAAAGTACAAACTCCATATAGATATCACCTGTAGGCAGGATCGAACCACTGTAAGGCAGCAACTCTACCGCTGCGCCACTGTGCCGCCTGTATTTGGCAAAGTCCTACATGATGTGCAGGGCAGGCTGTTTACACAGAGGGCGATGGGTGCCTGGAACGAGCTGCTGGGGCTGGTGGTGGAGGCAGTTACGTTAGTGGAGTTTAAGAAACTTTTGGATAGGCACATGGATATGCAGGGTCTATAGATTCTGTGCACGCAGTCTTGGTATCATGTTCGGCAAAGACATTGTGGACTGAAGGGTCTGACCCTGTGCTGCACTGTTCCACGTTTTATGTTCTATATTCAATCAAATGCTTCCTTGATTCGATATCAAGAGCAGTCATTCTCACCTCACCTCTAGAATTCAGGTCTTTGGTCTGCATTGGAACCAAGGCTGCCATGAGGTGAGCAGGGAATGTTCCTGGCCAACCCTAAAGTGAGGATCAGGGAGGAAGTGCCACCTGGTGGCACTGCTAACTCCTTCCACCACAGTCCTGGGCCACCTTCCACTTTGTCAGGTGGGGACGGGGACGGGGACGGGGGGGGTGATGAGGAATGGGGGCAGGCAGAGGTGATCATGAGAAGTCCCAGGATTGGGAAAGCAGTAAAGGTGCCCCAATGGCCCATTGGCACTTGAGCCACCTTGTACTGCAGGGAACGGCTGAGGTCAGTCTAATCCTGAAGCAGCTCTTACCCAAAGCTTGCAGAAACCAGCAAGAAGATACCATCACTTTCATCCACACATAAGAAACAAAAAGTAAAAACTGTATTGTTAGCTTTGCAAGACCTGTGCTTGTGTGAGCACTTCAGCATTAGTCTTCAGAGTGAGCAGTGCCTGTCCAGTGCGTTGCAAAGCATTCGGTGCGGTGACAGGTAGGAGACAAATACTATTTAACCTCTGTGAAGTGATCTGATTTGACTAATGGTCTCTTCCCTGTTTTTCCAGAAGAGTTTTATCTTCACAAAACAAGGGAAAAAGCCAATGAATCATAAATTAACCTCGAAACATGCGGTTAAATGAGCACAGCGACGAGGAGAGGTGAACAGAGAGAAAGAGAGAGGTGGACGGAGAGGAGAGAGAGGTGGGTGGAGAGGAGAGAGAGGTGGACGGAGAGGAGAGAGAGGTGAATGGAGAGAAGGAGAGGTGGAGAAGGAGAGGAGGATGGAGAGAGAGTGGTGGACTGAGAGAAGAAGAGAATTGGATGGAGAAGAGCGAGGCGGATGGAGAGAAAGAGGGGATGGAGAGAAGGTGGACAGAGAAAAGGTGAGAGGGATGGAGAGGAGAGAGGGAATGGAGAGAAAAAGAGAGCGGACAGAGAGGATAGATGGAAAAAAAAGAGGTTGATGGAGAGAAAGAGAGAGGGATAGTGAGGAGAGGGATGAATGGAGAGAGATGAATAGAGAGGGATTAAAGAGAAAGCGAGAGGTGGATAAAGAGAAGGAGAAAGACAGAAGGAGGCACAGAATGGGGATACTGAAGTTGATGGATGATCCCACAAAGTAAGAGCTGAGCTTCTAGTGAGATTATTTTCAACGACACCATTCTTCACAACCCTGAACCAAACATCACCTGAAGTGACAACTGAAACTAGTTGGTGCTTAAGGCCACAACTAATTTAATTTGGTCCTTACTTTTGAAAATTAGACGGCCCACTGCAACTCTGCACTTGGATGCTCCCTAAAATGATGCTTTACACCCCACTTTGCAAGTCATTCACACATCAGAGGTTTCACTGCTCCGCTGTTGCCACTTCAGCTCATCCTGTCTTCTCCCACCTTCCCCATTGTCATCACCTTCCCCATTGTCCTCTCCCACCTTCCCCATTGTCCTCCTCCACCTTCACCATTGTCTTCTCCCACCTTCCCTCTACCTAGTATGACATATCTCTGCTCATCTGTTCCACTAAAGGGTCCCAGACCTGAAACCCTCACAATTTCCCTCTCCTCAGATGTTGCCTTATGTGCTGAGTTTTTCTAGCGTTTCCTGTTTTTATTTCAGCAAACACTTCTCCTCTAGGCTTTGAAGGCCAGGACATTTCATCAGCAGGACATTGGTCACCAATCTGCTGGATGATATCAGAAAGTGAACGAATAGGAACTTCTTCAACCAGCCTTTAAACGGTACATTTACACTTGGCGGGGACTTGAGTCACCACCAACGACTAAGCTCCAAGGTAGATGTCAACCTTAAGTTGTATCTTGCATTTGTGACTGAGTTGAAGTTTACTCCAATCTCATCTGGCTGCATCATAGCAAATACTGTTCTTCTGATCAATAAATCCAGTTCAAACTCAAGAGATGGGATAAGTGGATAGCTGTTTAATACTAGGGAGTAGAAAGGGAAAATGGCCACTTGCAATTACAATTAACATCCAGATGGTTCAAGGTGCCCTGACACCAGAGATACTGTCACAAAGAGGCAGAAGCAACATTAGAGAGATCTCAGAGAGAAAACAAAGCTAATAGGGAGGGAAAGGAAATGGGGAAACAGGATGGGAGGTAGGGAAGAGAACTGGTTGACTCTCAGTGGAAGAAATTAACTCAGGCATAAGCTCACATGCAGCAAACGCACCGACTGAAAGTATAAAAAAAAGTTTAGTCAGACTGATCAAATAAACAGCCGCAAAACAGAGTGACAATAATGGCAGATAACCGGAGGGTGGAGATGTAGGCAGCACAGTGCAACAAGCCTCCAGTGTTGCATAGTAGAAGCAAGGGGCTTCAGTAGCATCTTGCAGAAGCAGCTCCATTGCACGGACATAGTTCTGAACTAGAATGCATTTTCCATTTTAACCACATGACGACTCAACATCTTTTTTCTCCATCTTTGTTCCAAAACTTTAAAGGAAAATGCAACATCATTATAGAGCCCTCAGTTTGTAGGAACTGGGGAGTTGCCATGACAGTGGATGGGAATTGGCCTGTGCACTCTGGACAGTGGCTTTGTAAAGCAGTGCTCTCTGCCCAAAATTTACTTCCATTGACTTCAATGAAATGGCGCTCGGCAACGGGAGTTCAACGCATGGTCACGACTCTATTGCATTCAGTGCATGTGGTCCAAGTGTCCACCCCTGAGGCTCTAGACATTGTGCAGCCCCGAGGCCGGTTATCCTAGGCTCAGACACTTGAAACCCACTTCATTTGCGCTTTCGCTATTTGCAGGATTACCCTGCATATGTGTTATGAATCAGGAAGTAAGAATTTGGCACAGGAGTCTGGAAAGAGGTATCTTTACTGCGATTTCCCTGCTGGTGAATGAACCTTGATGACTAGTGTGTATGAAGGAACTGCAGATGCTGGTTTACACCAAAGATAGAGACCAAATGCTCGAGTAACTCTGCGGCATCTCTGGAGAGAGGGAATGGGTGACGTTTTGAGTCGTGACCATTCTTCAGAAAAACACGGGTCTCAAGAAGGGTCTCGACCCGAAACATCACCCATTCCTTTTCTCCTGAGATGAAGCATCTTGTGTCTATCCCAAGGCGGGCAGTGTGGCTTTGTCACACAGCCGGGCGAGGTGATGCCCAACGCAGGCGGGGCAAGAGGAAGGCTGGAATGCCACTCACGGCCGGTGGTGTTAAGGGTAAGTGGGGGATTTTAAAGGTTCGAGAGGCCTACTGAGACTGGCTGCTGGGAGTGTCTGCACCCTGGCCCAGGAGGTACAAGTACCCAGCTGTTCCACAAACAGCTGCCCTGGTAGAAGTAGGATAAGAGGGACCTGGTGGGGGGGGGGGGGGGGGGGGGGGGGGGAGGGGGTTACGAAGAAGGGACGAGTACTTTTTATAACGTTGTCGACGTCTTTGTGGCGACTTCTTTGTGTAGTTTGTATGCAAAAACAAATAATTTTACTGTACCTAGTTGGTTAGTACAGGTGTCCGAGGTTATGGGGACAAGGCAGGAGAATGGGGTTAGGAGGGAGAGACAGATCAGCCATGATTGAATGGCATAGACTTGATGGGCTGAATGGCCTAATTCTGCTCCTCATGACCTTATGACCTAGCTAGGGACAAGTGACAATAAAATATCATTATGAATATCATCAAGTACATCAGTTACTTGACAGAGGAGACAAAAAGGTATCCCCCTCCCCCCCTCCCCCTTCCCTGAGGATGGGGGTGGTGTGTCACTGCCGCAGTGCCTCCTGTTACCAGCGAGGAACTGAGACCAGGCACGGAGTTCAATAGGTTGCAGGGTCAGTGGTCCTAGAATAAGTGCGCCCACAGAATGGCCTGCTCTTCTCTATGGCAAGGGTGGATCCATTGCGATGAAAGATTGTATGTCCAATAACTCTTGCCGCAGTGGGGCAGGGCACATGCAAGGTAACCAGGTGGTGGGTCACGTTGATCTTGGGACATGCTCCATGGATGGCCCTTGTAGGTATGATGCTCCTGACCCGTTTAAGGGGCAGCATCCCTGCCTGGGCTACGCCGTGCTTGGGTTTCACGGGGATTGTGCCCGCAGGTAGTGCCAAGGGGTGCCCAGCCCGGGATGAGCATGGAGACAGCGGCTTGCTTGGGCAGAGATATCTCCACCGCACCCTTGTTGAAGATGGTTCAAGAAGTCTTCCTGAACTGTCCCAATGGCCGTTATTTATGGGGAAACCTGTACTTATATATTTAACGTGTCCTTTGACCAAGCATTGTGGAGAGGGGATCAGCTTGGTAGGTCAAAGTTATATTGTGTAAGAATAAAGTCTACAACCATGTTGCATAATCGATTTAAGCTCAACAAATCAATTAAACGACAAGTAACTGCTTGTGGATATTACCTGTGGACAGGATTGATTGGAGGGTGAATATCACAATCATGGTCCTGGCTTGTTGCTTTTACTTGAGGTTAGAAACTCGTAGGAGGGACTGTGTGCTGCGCTCCCATTGCATTAACGTCTTTTGAGAGCCACTCTTTCTATTAACGTGAGGGTAGATCTGATTGACTCACCCAGTCTGGCTCCTGAACCCAATGTGGGCGGGCGACACAAATGTGCCTGGGGCAGGGAATATATCACCAGACCAATGGAACTAACCTTCCGCCCTCAGTGTGGGCGGGCGGCCATGTTTAAAATCTTATAATTCACACCTTCACACCTGAGTAGTCATGGGTGCTCCATGGAAAATCTACCAACAGAGATGATCTCCCTGCAGCCAGCAGAGGAGAGGGAGTGTAATGGTGTGACGGTGAACTACTGCTGCCTCGATTCCAGTCATAGGCAAGGAGTACACATGTCTGTCACAGTGAGTACAGCACGAATGCAGCAGCAAAATGCACAACAAAGAGAAAGACACCTTCATTATTGGTCTGCCATTAGTCGGGGGGGGGGGGGGGGGGAGGGTATTTAAGGAGGAAATATTTCATCTTTACCAAGTTTGTTTGTTATTTTCTAAATGTTTGTGAGCTAGGATCCCAGTGGCTATTACAAAGCCTGACAGGTCACTGGTCATTTGAGGACCAGCACCGAGCCGTGACTGACCCTGTGTCACACCAGCACTAACCCAGTGGGCACGATGGGACGAGTGAGGGGGAGCAGGGAACTTGAGCGGACTCCACCCACGCTCCTCCCCTCTTCGTCTCCACACATCCACAGGCACTTGAATTGAATTGAAGGATACAGCGCTGAAACAGGCCCCTTGGGCCCACCCAGTCCGCGCCGACCATCGATCACCTATTCACACTGGTTCTATGTTATCCCACTTTCTCGTCCACTCCCTACACACACGGGACGATTTACACAGAGGCCAATTAACTTACAAACCCGCACATCTTTGGGATGCGAGAGGAAACCAGAGCACCCAGCTGAAACCCACGTGGTCACAGGGAGAACGTGCAAACTCCACACAGACAGCACCCAAGGTCAGGATCGAACCCAGGTCTCTGTCACCATGAGGCATCAGCTCTACCAACTGCGCGATTGTGCTGTCCTTTATCGTGGCAGACTGTTTGACTATTGGAGGAAGCATAGTCAAGTCGAACCCATTCTCCTTTGGTGCTTGCAGTGACCTTGCACTACCCACTGCTGGAGGGATAGGGATCTTGGGCCTTGTTTTCCTTCCCCATTGTAGCACAAATATTATCAACTCTCTTTCTCAGGCTGAACTAGCAAGCTGGCACGTAAAATCGAAGGGCAATATTGGGGGTGTCGATGCCAGTGTGAGCAACCACAGTGGGGTTCCCATGCAGCCTCGGACAGACCAATGAATCGGTGTTTTCTCTCCATTGCAAGCTGTGTAGATTAGCCCGAGTGGTTGCTGGTACCAGCGGTAGCCTGAGAGAGCGGGTCAGAATAAAGACTTGTTACTTCGGTGATGTGTGTGTACATGCCTGAACGAAGGTAGAATACTGTCATAGTAATACCAGGTGGCAGTCAGGTAAGGCCGACTCACGTCTGTGGAGTAGAGACGCCAGGCAGCCTGAATGAATAAAAACAGAAAGACACACACTGGGCAGTCAGACCGTCACACAGGACAGGAGCACACACAGATAAATATGGAGCGGCACAACTACACAGCAGCGTGGCGGGGGATCCATCTGCTGAGAAACATCACATCACAGCACACACAAAACAAACATTGCCCCCTTTGCTTGTGAAAACATGATCGACAAACGCACTGCCTGCCTGATGCATGCTAACACCCAGCAATCAGCCCTGCCTGTGGAGACCTCAGCAGGGTCTACGTCAGTGCAGCCACTGATGATGGGCAAACTGAAGGAGGTCTGGCGGCTTCCTAGTTTCTCTTTGACTTAAAGGTCTCTCAGTATAAACACATCTCAGCTGGTCAAGGCAGCGATGCTACCTGGGGAGGTTATTACAACCCAGTGGTATGGACAATGAATTCTCCAATTTCAAGTTACACCACCCCCCCTTCCCCCTCTCTCGTCACTGTGCTCCATCTCCCACCCCGCCCCCCCCCCCCAACCCTAGATCGCACCCATTTCTCCCACTATCCTGCCCATCTCCCTTACCCCCACATAAACACTTCCACCTAGACCCCCCCCCTCTGGTTTTACATTTCACTCCTCTTCCTCTCACTTTACCTGACACCCTTTCATCTCCTTTTCATCTCTGGCCTTTGTCCACCCATCTGCCAATTTAAACTGCACTCACCTGTATCCACCTATCACTTGCCAGGCGTCATCCTGCCCCCAACCTCTTTTCCCTCCAATGCAATCAGTCTGAAGAAAGGTCCTGGCCTGAAAGGCGCCTGTCTATTCCCTCCACAGATGCTGCCTGACCCGCTGAGTTGTTCCAGCACTTGGTGTTAGGCCAACTAGTTAATGATAAGTCAGTGTTGGGCACGCCTGCTCTCTCAGCCCAGCGCCTGTGGGCACAGCCCATGAGATTGAGGATGGGGTTTACACTGTTGGCTGACTGTGGCCCTGCCCCAGGTAGGTGCTTTCCAGTGGTAAGTTTGAACTCATCCCCTCATCCAGCTCAGTGTCCGTTCCATTTAACATCACACAGACAGAAGGCATGCACCTGGTGAGGGCAGTGAAGAGATCGCCCTCTCAGTGGTACATGTGAAGACGTGCACCATGCCCGCTCACGTCACTGGTCTTCCTGGGATCTATCACCTTCCTGGTGCTTTGGGAGGTCGGCATCTGAGGGCAGATGCTGCATTAATGCGAACACTCACCTCTGAACCGTGCACTGCGGCCTGGCCCTGTAGGCTTCAGTGAGGAACCTGGGTTGCTGTCGTACTGGAGTACTGCACTGTCGAGGAGTTGTGTCGTCAGTGGGTGCTAAATGAGTCCAGGTACGCATTGAAGATTCCGCCACAACGTACCAAAGGTGTGCAGTCCCTTTGTGCACCTGGTTACCATCAGTCTCTCATCCATCGTGGGTACCTCTGCTGATTTCTCGCCCCTTCACTAAATGTTGGCTCTTACTGTTAGTTTAGTACTTGCTACCTCTCACTGTTCTCACACCCACCCCCCCCTGTTCCCCCACATCCCCAGGCTGGTGTGGTCTAATCTCTCCCACCATCTCCCCCACTCCCTCCAGTCACCTTGCTCCTATCTTCTCCTTCGTAGACTCATCTCCCATCCCGGAGTTCCTTCATTTCCATGTTATTCCCCTGCCTTTTCTCCCCCCTGAACCCTTCCTCCTACATCCCTCCTTCCAGCTTTAAATTTCACTCCTCCTCTTCTCTCCTTATCTGAATAACTTTTGTCTCCTTTTCTCCTTGTATCTTTGTTACTTACTCCCCCCACCTGCCATTGAACCTCCCCTCCCCTCAGCCGTATCCACCTATCACTTATCATGGGTTTTCCTACCCCCATCTCTCTCTTCCAGCTTCCTCTCCCACCCCCTGCCACCATCATTCTGAAGAAGGGTCCCGACCTGAAACCTCGCCTGTCCATTCCCTCCACAGATGCTGCCTGACCTGCTGAGTTCCTCCAGCACTTTGTGTTTTACTCAAGAATTTAGCATCTGCAGATGATTGTGTCTTTCGCTTCTCTTCCTGTCCAATATTGTTTCACTGCACAACACTTCCTGGAACTTCTGAGCTTTAAGCACCAGCACTTCATCTGAGTTTTGCAGCAAGATGTCGATCGTGATCAACTCATCACCTCACTCTCTCCAGATAGTCTTCCTTAAACTACCCATGCCACTCATTATTTCATAAAGGTCACAGCCCTTCCATTAAACAATCACTCTCCGAGGAAGTGGCTGGCTTGCGACCTGAGGAAAGCAGCAGGGAAGAGTCCTTGCTGTTCCACAAACACCAAGCCTGCTTTTCCACACAATCACAAGGCAGTTAGGCTTCCCTTGACATTGTCCTGCCCCCACTTCTTTTCCCACACATAATGTGTGTTCACATGGACTGATGTTCAATTAGTGCTATTCTTCATTAACAACCTTCTTTCCATCTAAGGTGACAGGTTTAGAGGGATATGGGCCAAACGCAGGCAGGTGGACTAGTGGAAATGGGACATGTTGGTTGGTGTGGACAAGTTGGGCCGAAGGGCCTGTTTCCACACTGTGTATCTCTTTGACTCTAAGTGGTCACTGTTCAGAGTCCAATTCTTATATTTCTCTTATATTGGTTGATTGATTGATTAAAAGATACAGCCTAGAAACAGGCTCTTCGGCCCACCGAGTCCATGCTGACCATCATCGATCTCCCATTCACACTAGTTCAACGTTCTCCCACCTCTTCATCCACTCACTACACACTAGGGGCAATTTACAGAGGCCAGTGAACCTACGAACCCACACGTCTGAGATGTGGGAGGAACACCTGGAGGAAACTCACATGGCCACATGGAGAACGTGCAACCTCCACACAGGCAGCACCCGAGGGCAGGATCGAACCCGGGTCCCTGGCACGGTGAGGCAGCAGCTCTGCCAGCTTCAATTTTAATTTCTCTCCTCCTGTTTATGCTTCTCCATTTATCCAGACAGAACTTTACCTGCTTCATTCAGCCAACACTACCAGCATGGTCTTTGTAATGCAGGAGGCCAATCAGCCCATCTCTCCAATGTTGGTCAAAAGGACACCACACCACATAACCATCGCTGGGCTGTCAGCCCTGCTGGTCACAGCTCTTCAGACACATGGCCAGGACCTTCCTCAATGCGGGAAGGTCTCCTGCCTCCCTAACCCTCTGAGACAGCGAGTTCTACTTCCCACTAGCAAAGGATAGAGACCTCAGCACACAACCACCTGTGCCTTACTTGGCTGGACATCCAGTAAATCAGTGGACACTGCCCAAGAATGTACTGCTGTTCACGTTCACTTACACAGGTGGAATGGAGCTGGATGGGGGGGGGGAGGTCAGCTGGAATGTATCCCACTGAGGGAACAGTTCAGGACAATCCTCAGGCACTTGCTGTCCTGCAATAATGTGGGTTTGGAATTCTAACTATGACGAAGGGACTAACACTGCCATGGTAATGTACTTTAAACAAATGCTTTAATGGCACATTAGCAACTCTTTGGAAATTGACCATAGATACAGTACAATCCCTCCAAAAATCAAATGTTAGTTATATTTATTTCCAGAAGCAGACCTCACTATTTTTTTTCCAGTTTTCTTCTGAAACGTGTCTTCTGATGCTCTGCACTCAGTATTACAACCCTCGCCTCTCCCTCTTCCAGCTTTCCCCATCTGTAAGGAGCTTCAAGAACTGGCTGGTATCACAAAATGCTGGAGTCTGCACTGTAAGGAGTTTGCACGTTCTCCCCGTGACCTGCGTGGGTTTTCTCCGAGATCTTCGGTTTCCTCCCACACTCCAAAGACGTACAGGTATGTAAGTTAATTGGCTGGGTAAATGTAAAAATTGTCCCTAGTGGGTGTAGGATAGTGTTAATGTGTGGGGATCACTGGGCGGCACGGACTTGGAGGGCCGAAAAGGCCTGTTTCCGGCTGTATACATATGATATGATATGATTATAACTCAGCAGGTCAGGCAGCATCTCAGGAGAGAAGGAATTCCTTCCCTCCTGAGATGCTGCCTGACCCGCTGAGTTACTCCAGCATTTTGTGATACCTTCGATTTGTACCAGCATCTGCAGTTGTTTTCCTACAAGAACTGTCTGGGGCTGATGCTCCTCCTTGATCCAGCAATCATCCCCTCCCTGTCTGTTACTGCAGAGAAACCAGAAACTGCTGTTCCGTTCCACGTCCTAGCTCTGAGCCTTTGAGGCCACAGCCTGAGCACTTCCCCGGCCTGTTACAACTGGGGTACATCGGGCAGTGCTGACCAAGTGCCCAGTTCCACACTCACCTGAATGAGGTTGGCAGCGGGAGTTCTCCTTTTCTCAAAGTGCTTTTGTCGGTGTTGTTCTTGAACTTTCAGAGCAAACCCCGAGCCCAGAATTCCCTGCGGACAACAAACCTCCATGAGTCACTATTTGGAGACCCAACACTGAGCCAGATTGAACACTGTCAATATTGTCACTGGCACGGTCAGAAAGGATTGGTGCTAAATATTTTGAGCAATGCACTCACTTTCCGACTCTGATTGATTGATTAAGTGAAATATATAGGAGGGAAACAGGCCATTCGGCCCACCGAGCCCACACTGACCATCAATCACTCCTTCACAGTAGTTCTATGTTATCCCACTTTTGCATCCATGCCCCTCACTCTAGGGGCAATTTTCACAGAGGCCACTTAACCTACAAACCGGCACATCTTTTGAGGTGGAAGGAAACTGGAGCACCCGGAGGAAACCCACACTGTCACAAGGAGAACGTGCAAGTCCATGCAAACAGCACCCGAGATCAGAATTGAACCCAGGTCTCTAGCGCTGTGAGTCCAGCAGTTTATTTGAGATCACTAGCCCATTATGAAAGTTGACAGCATTGACCCCTAAGCAGCTCATACATCATGCGCGTGCTTAGACTGGCAGTGACAATTGGCTCATTGATCACAGGAGATCAATGGATCCTCATGGATCCTTGGAGATACAGGACACAATCTGCGTCCGCAACAACAACAGAGCAGTAGTCAATTGGCACGGATTGTTTCTTCCTCTCCATGGCCAAGGATGCAAATGCCATCCTCTGCACCATCTGAGACCAGGGATGTGGGCAGCAACCCTACCGGGCTATGCTCACTCCGCTGAAACCCTCCGTGACCACCCTCAAGTGGGCTCCTCACCAGTGCTGGAGGAGAAAGTGCCCACCTGGGGCAGTGTTGAGGCAGATTCAACAATAACACTCAATAAAGGCAATTGGGGTATGCATTTCACAAGGGAAAGAAAGGCGCTGGACAGCAGAGTGTGGGTGGAGATGCTGGGCTTTGCAGTTTGTGCAGCTCTTCCAGTGACAGTGGAATGGTCCGAGCTCTCTCACTTACCAGTTTCCCCAAATCATATTAAAAGAGAGATAGATCTCTAAAACTCTCAGCAACCTGTTCCACAAGGGGTCGGGGGAAGGTTCTAAATAAGCCCATGGTGAAAGTGCTACATTCAAACTCAACAGTAATCATGAAAACTAGAGCTGGAAGGCGAAGCTAGTCAACGAGTAAAAGATAATATGATTTTAGCTGGTGGGATTTCACAGCGTTCTGCAGCGGCTCCAATACTTACAGCTGGGAGAGCAAAGAACGAGACCCCTAGCAGCGCGAATCCTGCCGCCAGCATCCGGCCGAGCCACGTCTGCGGCGTTTTGTCTCCATAACCGATGGTCGTCAGTGTGACCTGTAAAGTTGGAGGATTTCAGTTTAGAGACGCGGCGTGGAAACAGACCCTTCGGCCCACTGAGCCCGCGCCGACCAATGAGGACCACACACCAAAGACAATTTACAGAAGCCGGCCGGCAAACCTGCAAACCTGCATGTGTTTGGAGTGCGGGGGGGGGGGGGGGGGGGGGAACCGGAGCACACGGTCACAGAGAGAACGTGCATACCCCACACAGACAGCATTCAAGAGAGAGCTAGACAGAGCTCTTAAGGATAGCGGAGTCAGGGGGTATGGGGAGAAGGCAGGAACGGGGTACTGAGTGAGAATGATCAGCCATGATCACATTGAATGGCGGTGCTGGCTCGAAGGGCCGAATGGCCTACTCCTGCACCTATTGTCTACCTGTAGTCAGGATTGAACCCTTGTCTTTGGTGCTGTGAGGCAGTGGCTCCACCAGCTCACCTCTGTTACCTCCTCTGGCAGCTCGTTCCATACACCCACCACCCATCAATTTCTGGGTGAAAAAAAATAGTCCCTCAGGTCCCTTTCCCCTCTCACCTTAAACCTATTAATGTCAGCCTGCACTGCCCTGTGTTTGTTCACTCTATCTATGCCACTCATGATTTTCCGAAGGTCACCCTTCAGTCCCTGACACCGGGAAAAATAATCCCGCTTATCCCGCCTCTCCTTACACCCTTGGTAATAACATCCTCATAATTCTCTGCTCCCCAGCACTGAACCTCGGTTGTTGACGCTGCCATTTTGTCTTCTCCTGTAAACATCCTGGAGAGGTCATCTCTTCATGCCCCAGAAGCAAATGACAAGTTTAACTGTTCACTGTTATTGTTTTGGCGCCTCACCATCACACACACAGGGGAGGCATCGGAAGAGCAAAGTACATGAAGCGGAGCGTGGACTTACTGTACCCCACCAGAGGGAGTCCGCGTATGTTAGAAATTCCGAATTATCCTCCTTCTCGGCCAGGTAGACGAGGAACGAGGAGAAAATGAGGATTAAAAACCCGATGTACCAGGCTGTGATCAGCTCCTGCAACAAAAACAAGCGACTGGCTTACTGCAAAGATCCAAACCAGCAGGCAGCACTGGAGACAAATAAACATTTCAGCCTCTCTGTACATTAATTGGCTGGTGTGGACATCACTGTGGGAGCGAGTGAGTGAATGAAACTGACTGGGGAAAACCCCGGCCGTGACTGGAGTGAGTGGTGTGTGATTCACAGTGTGAAGGGGGGAAATCCGGCCCTTCTCCCACCTGGTGTTTGTGCTGATATTGATTGGTTTATTACATTACAGCTTTTCCCTGTACCTCAGTACCACTGACAGGAGAGTACTCTAAACTAATCATTGCCACGTGTATCGAGATATAGTGAAAAGCTTTGCAAATCGTACTGCACACGAGTACAAACAAATCTCGCCTCGTACCACAGGTAGTGGAAAAGAAGGAAGGAGACAGAGTGTAACATAACATAACATAACATAACAACACTTTATTGTCACTCGGCACAACACCGAGCGAAATTTCAGCAGTCACACAAAATACAGCAAAAAAGAAAAGAACACAGGACACCCGACCCCAACACAAACATCCATCACAGTGACTCCAAACACCCCCTCACTGTGATGGAGGCAACAAAACTTCCCCTCTCTTCCCCCCGCACCCACGGACAGGCAGCTCGACCCCTACCGAGGCAAACGACACGCACAGCCCCCGCAAGGGGATGGAAGGCCCCCCGGCCGAGCCGCCCCGGGCACCGAAACGTCCCGCGGCCACACCGGGCGATGTTAAGTCCAACGGCCGAGCCGCACCCGGCACTGGAACAGTGTGGAGCGTAGGTGGGACAGGGTGGGAGTGAGGTAGAGTACGGTGCTGGAACTGCAGAGAAAGTGCGGACAAAACCATCCGCTCCTCGATGTTTGCCGGAGCAGCAGCTCACTGGGGCACTGAACAAGGACGGCAGGCAACAACGGCGTTGTGTGTGGGGGATGTGGGGAAGGGGAGGCTTGCTAGGTTTAGGGGTTGTCCTCATGGATTAAGGAGTCGATGTGGATTCAGCAAGGCCGACTGTTCCCTGGCTGTCTGGGTCCCTAATCTGGACATTATGTGTAAATGTGTGAACGCCCACACCCCGGCTGTGGTGTCTTGCAACGTCGCCAGCTGGCGGTCTTATGGTTCACACACAAAGGTAAAGGGGAGGAACTCGAGTGAAGAATCACAGGGCAATCCTGGGATGTGCCGGAGGAGAGCTCGGGGCAGGGTGGTCAGCAAGCGTGGAACTGTATGGAGCTGCCGTGGGGCAGGGATGGGAATGGGAGAGCGTACACCACTGAACTGTGTGGAGTGGACCCTGGAGCAGGGAGGAGATGGGAATGGAAACGCGCAGAGTGGGCACTGACCTCGGTGTGTGCGTGCACCATGAACCACGTGGAGCGTTTGTGGAGCAGGGAGGAGGTGGGAGTGAGATCGCAGAGAGCGGTCACTGACCTTACTCTGAGTGTACATCGGTCACTGACCTTACTGTGAGTGTACACCACACTGTGTAAAGTGTACTGTGGAGCAGGGTGGAGGTGGGAGTGTGAGTGTACACCATGGAACAGTGTGGAGCGTAGGTGGGACAGGGTGGGAGTGAGATAGCACAGAGCGGGCACTAACCTTACTGTGAGCATACACCACGGATCCCAGCAGCTTCCAGGTGCCGCCCCTGCGGTCCATCCTCACCATCCGCAGGATCTGCAGGAATCGCATGCTGCGCAGGGCCGAGGTGGCAAAGATGTTGCCCTTGGTGCCGGCGGCAATCACCGCGACAGAGGCCACAAAGACGATGAAGTCTGCAGGGTGGAAACGCGGGAGTGAGGGGAGGTCATTGGCCACATCTACTGCCTCCGCTGGAGGACCATCTGCGTGAAGGTGGTGGTGGCACCAGCATGCTCCTCCTGCCCTCACCACCAAGCTGAACGAAGGGTGGAGGTGTTGTCCACATTCATGGACCTTGTCCAGTTCACACAGTTCGGCCGTGAAATGGCTGATTCTACAGTCAGACCACTTGCCACCACTAAATGGTAGATATTTTCCCTAGAGTGCCAGAAGCTGATGTTACAGGGTGTGGAGACTTTGGAGAGACCGCACAAGAATGCTGTCTGGATTAGAGAGTATTACCTATAAGGAGAGGTTGAACAAACTTGGATTGTGTTCTCTGGGAGATCAGAGGATGAGAGGAGGTCTGATATAAATTGATGAGAAGTAAGGAAGGGTTAGGCAGACAGAGCTTTTTCCCAGGGCTTGAAATGTCAAAGAGGAGAGGGAAAACCTTGAAGTATTGGAGTATTCAGTGTTCATACCGTCACATTGTCATCTACCCAAGTGCAAAATGAGGAGCTGTTCCTCCAGTTTGCATGAGGCCTCACTCACTCTGGCAATGGAGGAGAGGTCAGTATGGAAATGGGAAGGGGTGTTAAAATGCTTCGTAGCCAGGTGATCCAGCAGGCCTTGGCGGACTGAGTGCAGGTGTTCAGTAAAACGGTCACAAGTCTATGCTTGGTCTTACAATGTACAGGAGGCCACATCGGGAACAGCAGTAGATGAGGTTAGTGGAGGTGCACGTGACCTCTGTCTAAGAAACATGTGGCTTTTGAGTGGTATCTCTCTCACTTAGAAGGGGGGAAGGCTGTTGGATTTTTCTCCTCAGTGCGTGAGACGAGTGGCCAGCGGGTGGTGGAAGCCCATTAACGCCCTTCCATTCACGATTCACCGATAAACTGGTCAGCAGACGTTGTAATTTGTTTTGGACTGACGTGGGTAATTACATAAATGATCTAATTAGGAAGTTGTTCTTCCTCAGAAAACCACCGAGGAGAGCTGGAGCGGCAAATTCAGTGAATAGCCCTCGGGAAGACCCTTTAAATCTGTCAGTGCACGGTTTAAAACCTATTACGGCAACCAATATTGTCAAGGCACGGCTGTTGAGTATTCCTTTCAATGTAAGACTACAACTTGGGATAGGGAAGATTTAAGTGGTCAGGAAAAATGTTTAAAAATGATCTTTACATATTTTAATTAAGAAAAGTGTAGTGGATTTATTTTGACATAAACAAACTGTTCAATGTACAAACATTTTAAAATAAAACATATTTTTGGTGTATTGCTTGTATGCTGATTGGCTTTTAAGTGCAATTGATCCAAGGTTAGTATGTATGGAGACTTTCCATTTGAATGTTAATTTGAACAAACTTCACGTTGGTCAAAGTAATGGCGAATATATTGACGTCAATGTAATGCAGGTTTGGAATGATCTGTTATATTGGAAATAGATGCAACATGCAGGGGTAACTCAGCGAGTTAGGCAGCACCTCTAAAGAAAAGGAATGGGTGATGTTTCGGATTGAGACCCTTCTTCAGACTGAGAGTCAGGGGAGAGGGAAACTAGAGGTGTGAAAAGATTGGAGAGATTTGAAGAGATTGTTAGATTGGAAGCTTTGCAGCTAAGCCCGGAGCTGTATTCAACTATGAACTATTCCCCACCAGCCCCAGCCTCACTCTTTCTCTCCTCAAATTATCACAATGCCTGTCTCCCCCCTCAATTCTAGTCCTCATGCAGGGTTTCAACCCTAAAAGGTCGACCAATCCCTTCTCGAGCGGCAGATGCTGGAGACACAAAATGCTGGAGTAACTCAACGGATCAGGCAGCAACACCTGGAGATCGTGGGTAGGTTGCGTTTCGGGTCGCCCCTCCAAACCTTAACATCTTTGGTGAGTGGTAGGAAACCGGTGCACCCGGAGAAAACCCACGTGGTCACAGGGAGAACGTACAAACTCCGTACAGACAGCACCCACAGTCAGGATCGAATCCATGTCACTGCCGCTGTAAGGTAGCAACTCTACCGCTGTGCCATCGTGCCACCCTAGTGAAGGGCGGGAGGCAGCTCAGACAAGATGCAAACGCAGATAGATTCATCTATCTGCAAAGGTGCAACTGACCCTCACCACCCTGACCCCTCACCACCCTGCCCCCCCCCACCCACACCACCCTGGTCCCTCACCACCCTGGCCCCTCACCACCCCCACCCACACCACCCTGCCACCCCCCCACCACCCAGCCCCTCACCATCCGGCCCCTCACCACCCCGGCCCCTCACCACCCTGACCCATCACCACCCTGGCCCCTCACCAGCCCAGCCCTGCACCAACCTGGCTCCACACCACCCTGGTCTAGCACCACCCTGGCCCCTCACCACCCTGGCCCCTCACCACCCTGGTCCAGCACCATCCTGGCCCCTCATCACCCCCACCCGCACCATCTTGACCCCTCACCACCCTGGACAATTCCAAGGATTTTGCCGCTGTTCCCCTAAACGTTGCTGCTTCATCTGCTCACCAGTCCTTGTGCTCTGAAGAAATTTCTAACACCAATACCAGAACCATCTTCCAAACCGGTATCGCATGGTTTTATGAAATGTGAATTTATGAATTTTGTGAGAATTCTGAAATTAGTTTTTTTTGTATAGGAAGGAACTGCAGATGCTGGTTTAAACCGAAGATAGACACAAAAAGCTGGAGTAACCCAGCGGGATAGGCAGCATCTCTGAAGAAAAGGAATGGGTGGCGTTTCGGGTCGAGAACCGTCTCCAAACCTTCTTGGATGAAGAGTCCAGACCCGAAATGTCATCCATTCCTTCTCTCCAGAGATGCTGCCAGTCCCACTGAGTTACTCCAGCTTTTTGTGTCTGTCATTAGATTTTTGCGGCCTGGTTTAATTTAGCACTAGTTTAATGTAGATTTAAAGCAGATTTAATGTGTATAAATTAGTTTAATGCAAATGAATGCAGATTTAATGCAGATTAATTTGTGATATCTTAATGCAGATTATTTTATTGTGGGATAAGTAAGTTATTTTGGCATCATGTTCGGCACAGACACTGT
This sequence comes from Rhinoraja longicauda, assembly GCF_053455715.1. Classification (NCBI taxonomy): domain Eukaryota; kingdom Metazoa; phylum Chordata; class Chondrichthyes; order Rajiformes; family Arhynchobatidae; genus Rhinoraja; species Rhinoraja longicauda. The sequence continues at coordinate 24,051,361 of NC_135979.1, forward strand.
GGGCCTAATGGCCTGTCTCTGCACTGTACTGTGTTCTCTGAAGATGTTTTAGGCAGAGTTGATAGAGGGAGACCTACAGATGTCATGTATTATGATTTCCAGAAGGCGTTTTGACAGGCTGCCGCGTGAGAGCCCACTGAACAAGACAAGAGCTTATGCTTCTGGGGGAAGTGTGTTAACATGGGTTGGAGAGTGGTTGTCACACAGAAGGTCGGGAGTACAACAAAAAGTATTTATCAAGTTGGAAGGATGGATTGGAAGAACCTCCTCACAGCCTACACTGAAAGTTCCTCCACCACCTCACCCACCACTGACCTCGGGTGCTGTCTGTGTGAAGTTTGCACATCCTCCCTGCAACCTTTTTTTTTCCTTCTTAACAAGGACTTTATTCAGTATTTGCATTTTACAGTGTACCAGAAGCCACAAAGACTTTCAATAGTCACATCGCATCAGGCAATCATTTATAATACAACAGTGGCATCTTTATCTACAATAAACTCGACCTCACCGCGGAGGCCAGCATTACGGAAGGCCTCCAGAATCCCCGTGGACACCGTGTGTTCCCTCTCCAGGGACACACGAGCACGGACAGTGGCAGGCAGCTGACTCTGGTGTGACCATCGACTACCCGCTGCCTGGACCCGCGAATGGCCACCTTGGCCAGGCCCAGGAGCAAACCGACAGGGAGATCCCACCCTCCTGATCAACGCTCCCCACTCCCTGCCTTGTGCCCAAATACCAAAATCATGGGACTAAAATGCAACCAAAATGTGAGGAGCAGCCCCTTCAGATATTCGTACAGGGGCTGCAACCTCTCACACTCCACATACACGTGAAACACCGTTTCTGCCTCACTGTAGAAGTTACAAAGGGCTGGTGAGTTCGTGAACCGACCCAAATATCTATCACCCACCACAACTCTGTGCAACACTCTCCACCCCAGGTCCACTCCCTGTGACCTCGTGTGTTTCCTCGGCGTGCTCTGGTATCCTCGATATAGATTAATAGGCCTCTGTAAATTGCTTCTAATGTGTAGGGAGTGGATGAACAAGTGGGATAACATAGAACTAGTGTGAATGGGCGTTTGATGATCAGCATGGACACGATGGTCTGAAGGGCCTGTTTCCCTGATGTACCGCTAAACTAAACTAGAGTGTCTGTGCATGATGAGTGCCCACTCCCACTGGGCAATGTATGAATGTCTAACACATTGAGGAAGTCACCATCAGTATTGGTTTGCTCTGCTTTCTCAGCTTCCTCACTGGACTGATTCCATCTCCCACATGAAATAAAATATGTCGGCAACATGACAATGTGAGAAATGTCTCCTGCATTTTGTTGGCGTAAGTGGCCCATTGGTAAGGCCCCCGTTGGTAAGGCCCCCGGTCCCCGCTCAGCTCGAGTGTCCTTACCGATCACGCAGAAGGGTTTACGGGCGAACCGGAGCCTCCCCTGCAGCCCGCGGTAGCGGCAGCAGCAACCGGCCGCCCAGATCCGCACCACGTACTCCAGCCCGAACACGATGATCATGACAAACTCCTGCAGAGACAAGACAAGACAAACGGTCAGCCTCGGCACAGCATGGCGCCAGAGACCCCCCCCCTCCCCGTGGGTCAGCCTGGGCATAACATGGCACCAGAGACCCCCCTGTGGGTCAGCCTCGGCACAGCATGGCACCAGGGACCACCCCCCCCACTTGGGTCAGCCTCAGCACAACATGGCAGCAGAGACCCCCCTGCCCCGTGGGTCAGCCTCGGCACAACATAGCTTCTGAGACCCCCCCCCACCTCCCCGTGGGTCAGCCTGGGCATAACATGGCACCAGAGACCCCCCTGTGGGTCAGCCTGGGCACAACATGGTGCCAGGGACCTCCCCACACCCTCACCCCGTGGGTCAGCCTCGGTATAACATGGCACGAGGGACCCCCCCCTATGGGTCAGCCTGGGCACAACATGGCTCCTGAGACCTCCCCCCGTGGGTCAGCCTCAGCACAACATGGCACGAGGGACCCCCTCCCCCCCCGGGTCAGCCCCCATGGGACAGCCTCGGCACAACAAATCCGTTGTGTGAGTGCAGCCGTGAGGTGTTGGTCAGAGCTGCTGGTCAGAGCTGTTGTGTGAGTGTAGCCATGAGGGGTTGGTCAGGGCCTGTGGTCAGAGCCGTTGTGTCAGTGTAGCCGGTGAGGTGGCGGCGGGTGGGACAGACCATCAGCTCGTCAGCGGACGGCTCAGCTACAAGCAAGGATCCAAATTGGTTCACAGGACCAGGTCAGCAAGGACTGACTCACTTGGTGTCAGTGGCTGTGATGGAGAAAGTGGGGAGACAGACTCAGTGGTGCTGTGCAGGGGGGCATAGACTCGGTCCGTGCTGCTAACGTCTGCTAACTGAGGTTCAATACTCCCCTCCCTCTCACCCAACCTTCACCCCATGTTGACGCTGAATTGCACTGACAATTCTGAACTACCCTTTGTATTTTAAGCAGCTCCATGCATGACTCGTGTTATTCCAGTGACTGGGTGACTGATGCTCTGTACAATCTAGTCGCCACTTTGCTAACATGCTATCTGCGCTTGGGAAAGTCATGACAATTTCTCAACGGTGACGTATCTGACTTGCTCCTTGATGGTTTGACAGGAAAGAAAGAATTAATCCCATCAGATTCGTCCCCTGTTCCTGCCCAGTAGTGTTCCACATACATATTCTAAATCGAGATACAACTTCTCTCTGCAGAAGGGTCTTGACCCGAAACATCACCCATTCCTTCTATCCAGAGATTCTGCCTGTCGCACTGAGTTACTCCAGAATTTTGCGTCTATCTTTGGTTTTAAACCGGCATCTGCTGTTCCTTCCTACACACTTCTCTCCATTCTCAATCTGTTAACCAGCCCATATATCCTCAACCTAATGACCCTTTAATTCTAAGTAACCTGAGCACCTTTTGCTAATCTCAATACAATATTTCCACTGGATCTACTTTATCATCAACTATTATATCCTCAAAGAATTCTAATATTGCACACAATTTTTCTTTAACGACAGCACTTTAACTCTGCCTAATCATGTTATGGTTTTCAAAGTGCTCAAGTACGTTTGTCTTAATAATGGACTCCATTGGCCCAGCGTTAATCTACTTGGCTGAGAGTTTTCTCTCTCCACTCTTGCTTGAACCATAGTGTCATAGTTATGGTTCCAGTCTGCTGGAACGTTTCCAGAATCCTGGGAGTTTTGGAAGTTTGTAACAAACGCTTCTACCTATTTCTACAGCCACGTGTCCAAAACCAACAGGCTGCAGAAAACTGTTTCTGAGGAACCCAATGGTATGAACATTGAATTCTCTCATTTCAAGCAATACCCCCTCCCCCTCTTTGCTGTGCCCCCCCCCCACCAACTCGGTGCACATACATTTCTCCCACTATTTCCTCCCCACCCCAGCCATCACTCAGCTCCTTTCCCCTCCTTTCATCTCCCATTCCTAATTTGTCCCTCGTTTCCCTTTTATCCTCCCTGCCTCCCCTCCCCTCTATCCCCTCCCACCCATATCCTTCCCTCTGACTTGACATTTCATTGCTCCTCTTCTCTCCTTATCTGGCAGCCATTTTGTCTCCTTTCGCCTCTAGCCTTTGTCACTTCCTCCACCCATCATAAGGTCATATGGAATAAGAATAGAATTAGGCCATTCTGCCCATCAGGTCTACTACGCCATTCAATCATGGCTGATCTATCTCTCCCTCCTAACCTCATTGTCCTGCCTTTTCCCCATAACCTCTGACACCTGCACTAATCAAGAATCTATCTATCTCTGCCTTTAAAATATCCACTGAATCTGTAACTAACACTACATTGCTGTAAGCTGTACTCTGTACTCTTGTATATTTCTCTCTGCACTACCTATTGTACTTGTCTCATGTACAGTGCAACACATTGCACTCATCTGTTGCACTTTGAGAGCTCAAATGTAAGGAGAATGTATACATTGAAGAGCCTTTACTGCATTGATCCAAGACTACTTCTTCATCGAAAGTAGCAACACTTGTAAATAGAGTGGTAAAGAAAGCCTATGGGATGCTTGCTTTCATCGGTCAGGGCACTGAGAATCAGAGTTTGGAAGTCATGATGCAGCTTTATAGGACTTTGGTTTGGCCGCATTTGGAATACTGCGTGCAGTTCTGTTTGTCTCATTACAGGTAGGAGGCGAAGGCTTTGGAGAGGGTGCAGAAGAAGTTCACCAGAATGCTGCCAGGATTAGAGGATATTAACTATACGGAGAGGTTGAACAAAGTGGATTGTTTTTTAAAACGTCAGAGGCTGAGGGGCGACCTGATGGAAGTTTATAAAATTATGAGACGCATAGGGTAGACAATCAGAATCTTTCTCAGAGGGTGGGAATGTGAAATACTAAGTGACGAAAGCTCACCTACAGCTTTAAGGCTAGAAGGGCAAAATTTAAAGGAGATATAGACAATAGACAATAGGAGCAGGAGTAGGCCATTCGGCCCTTCGAGCCAGCACCACCATTCAATGTGATCATGGCTGATCATTCTCAATCAGTACCCCATTCCTGCCTTCTCCCCATACCCCCTGACTCCGCTATCCTTAAGAGCTCTATCTAGCTCTTGTAGGGCAATTCACAGAGGGTAATGCGCTGCCAGGGGTGGTGGTGGAGGCAGATACAATGATGGCGGGGTTTAAGACGCTTCTGGATAGGCACCTGGATATGCAGGGAATAGAGTGATGTGGATCATCGAATGCAGAAGGAGGAGATTAGTTAACTTGGCATCATGTTTGGAACAGATATTGTGGGCTGAAGGGCCCATTCCTGTGCTGTACGGTTTAATGGTCTCTAGTGTGATTTGATTTGACTGGGTCTCGGCTTTTCACTGAGCACGTCACAATAATATACCGACACCAATACCCTGCACTGCTCCCACCTCTACAATGCCTACTCTACTGGGGTGAGGGGATGTGACCATTCTGTTCTCACAAAGAGTCTTTAATTAACTTAAGTTGTTTTTGTTTCACCATGAACTGAAGTCATTCCAGATCCCAAAGAAATAACTGCGAGGCAGATGGGACCATTAGTTGTGCCGACCCTGCTCTCACTGACCTCCACGGGTCCGGACACTATTCCCTCTCCATTATACGTCAGAGAGTCTCCAACCTGTGGCCAGGCTCAACACCTGGACTAGAACATTCAAGTATCGCCCTCTGGCCACGTGCACTCAAGCATATGATCACGCTCTACAAAATACCACACTCGGGGATTCAGCTCAAAATGTGCTTCCTTACTTATTCTGACGTAGGAGAGGGCCATTTGGCCCATCATGTTCATGTTGGGTCCCAGGGAAACAATCGCATTACTCTCATCCACTTTCTTTCTTCCCCCTATTGGCCTGCTCTGCCCCTCTGCTCACTCAGAGTCACGGAGCTATACAGTGTGGAAACTAGGCCCTTCGGCCCACCTTATCCTTCTAGTCTCGTCCCATTTGCCTGGATTTGGCCCAGGTTTCTCAAAACCCTTCCCATCCATGTATCTCTCCCTCGGTCAGAGCCTGCACATGGGTTTCGCACTCTGTGTTGCCAACACTCATCTCAATGCGCCGTGTCTCTTTGATCAGAGTTCACTACTCTGCCCAGTGACCAGCATCTCCTTCTTGCCTGCCCAACCTCACAACACTGGAACCTGGGCATCTCTGCAATGCTGCCATTTATTGTCCTTCTGGAATCACCCACCAGCAAGCAGCGATGAGCAACCATCTTGAACTGTAACATATTCCGAAGCTTCTGGAGATAGACACAAAGTGCTGGAGTAACTCAGCGGGTCAGGCAGCATCTCTGGAGAAAATGGACGGGTGACGTTTTTGGTCAGGACCCTTGAAGACACATTGTGTCTATCTTTGGTGTAAACTAGTATCTGCTGTTGTATATTATCAGGGATATAGATAGGATAGACAGCAGGAAGCCTTTGCTCTTCTCTGAGGTGGATAAAACTAGAGGATACTGTAGCAGGAAGGCCACAGGGGAGGGACGAGTGGGCAGATCAAGGACTGAGGGGTGGGTAGGGCAGAGACTTCTCAACCTGAGAAGTGGGCAGGAACCATGGGGGGAGTCCATGTTAGAGGTGGTCTCTTGCACCTTCTGATGTACAACTCATCACAACACCCCTCAGTCCAAGATCATCTGCATCCTAAATACTCCGACCACTGGGCCCGACAAAGGCAACCGCAAAAGTTGTTTCATTCTTGCATCAGTTCTAAAAATGTTGAGAGGTTAACCAGCTAAAATGAATCACTGCCTGCATCACCTGTTCCACCTTCGCAGATGTCCCTTACCAGAATAAAGAGGCCGGAATTGGCCATGGTTTGATGCGTGGGGATGGTAGAAAACACTGAGAGGACAAGGCAGCTGAAGACCAGGAGGAATCTGTCGGAGACACAGAGAAGACCACATCGGTGAAGTGGGGAACGTAAACACATGCCTTATCGATCACAATTCTAACAAAGGTGCAGATTATGCAAATCTATATACTAAAACTCTCGTCTGTTTGTTTCTGAACTACAGCCAAAATGGTACACGATAGCGCGACAATTTTAGGCCCATCTTACTCACCGTCGTCCCTTTGGTGCTCATGGAAGAAGTTTCATTGAAATCGGTGTTATATTTTTTAAGTTATTCACATTTTAAAGTTTAAATCTATCTCCTAGGGAGGGAGGGGGATGGAGGGAGGGAGGGAAGGAGGGGGGGAGGGAGGATAAGGGGGGTAGAGGGGGGTGGAGTGGGGGGGAAGGGGGGAGAGGGAAGGGGGGGGGGGCGAAGGGGGGAGAGGGGGAGGAGAGGGTGCTGCACCAATGCAGAAGAGGTTTGGGCCCAACGGGTCCACTTGGTCTAGTCTGAAATAAAACTGGAAACATTCAGCAGGTCAGGCAGCATCCGTGGGCAGAGACACCAGTTAACATTGCATGACTTTTTTTTTCCTTCCGCAGTTACTGCCTGATCTGCTGAGTACTTTCAGCAATTTTTGTTTTTACTTGTTTCTGCCGATCCTGGGCTCACAATTCTTAAACATCAGTGAACTACAAACAGAAAAACCACTTAACAAAGTTTGGCATGGCAAGGCTCCAATTAACAGTGTGTATTCTATAAAACACTCCTGGAGTATAATTACCATGGATCGTTCAATACATAAAAGCCTTGGAATAAAATTATCAGTGATTATTTGCTTTAACAGACAGAAAGAAGAGATTAGCTAGTGATTAATGAGGTAAGATTCATCACCTGAGTATAGTCTCGTGGTAATTGTATGTGAGACACAGAGCAAAAGTAAAACAACCCTTGATAAATGTCCAACACACTCAGTGAGAGAACATAAGATTTAAAGCAGCATCCTCAGCAAAGCAAGAATTCAACAGAGAGAGATGGCTATGTCTGACAATATTGCAGAACTAACTTTTATTTATAAATTAGTCTTATTTAATTATTCAATTGTATTATTTAGAATGAATAATATCTTTAATTTCTCTTGCAATCCTTGGTTGAGCCACTTTTTCTGTAGTGTTTTCTGCCTCAAAGGAATGCATATTTAGATTCATTGAATGGTGAGAGGGATGAAAGAGCATGTTTGACCTGTTTTATCAAGAGGTTACCACTGTGGTAGAGTGAAAGAAAGTGCTGAATGGTGTTTTAAAATGGGGAGACATTGGGACATGTTGCTGTGTGTCCTTCTACACAATTCATGGAAAGCTCACGTGCAGATGGGATGGACATTTAGGAAGGTGCTTGGAAAGACGGCCATTGTTGCAAAGAGATTTGAGCACAACAGTATGACTACTTTACTCATTCTTGCTTTGCAAATGGGATTAGCACAGAGAGGCAGACATCTTGGTCAGCATAGACGAACTGGGCTGAAGGCCCTGTTTCTTGGCTGGTACAACCATACAGAGACTTAATGATATCACAGCTAGGATACTGTGAACAGTTCTGGTTTCCTTTTCTAAAGAGGGGCACACATGGTGTGGGCCTGCACTGTTCAGCAGTCCCTCACACTGCTGCCTCACAGCTCCAGCGACCCAGGTTCAATCCTGACATCCGGTGCTGTCTGTGTGGAGTTTGCACGTTCTTCCTGGGACCTTGTGGGTTTCCCCCAGGTGCTCTGGTTTCCCCCCACATCACAAAGAAGCGTGGGTTGGTAGATTAATCAGCTGCTGTAAATTGTCCCAGGTGTATAAATGGGTCGGGGGAAGAATTGGAGTTGCAGGTGCTGGAAACCCGACACAAACAATATTTTAGTCAGCTGGTAAGTTGAGCAGAGTGAAGGCAGACGGGATTTAATTCTGATGAGGTGAAGCTCTTTTAGAGGACACAATGCATAAGAGGTTCCTGGGAGTATTGGGGATCAGAGGGAGCTAGGAGTGCAAGCACAATCATTCTTAAAAGAGGCAATGCGGGGATATAGCGATGAAGAAGACCTACAGGATACTTGCATTCATTGGTTGGGATTTGGAATATAATATCCTGGAGGGAATGATACAACTTTATAAAGCTTTGGTTAGTCTAAGCCACTGTGCAGTTGTGGCCACCACACTATGGGAAGCTGCAGAAGAGGGATGGGACATTTCAGTTATGAGAAGATAACGCATTGGCTTAGTTTGTTTTCATTGGGGTTTGGAGGTCAAGGTGGGAGCTGATGGAGGGTTGAGATGAGGTAAACAGCAAGAAATGTCTCCCCATGACAGAGGTGTCAAAAGCTAGAGGACTTTTATCTTCCTAATCATCATCCTCAAATTTCCTCCAATCCTCATACCCTTGTATGAGGATTGGAGGAAATTTGAGGAAGATGCTTAGACCCAGAGGGTAGTTGGAATTTGGAACACTGCTTGGGAGGGTGATGGAGGCAGAGCTTCTCACAGCTTCTAGGAAGTATTTAGATGAACAGTAAATCACCAAGATATTGATCGAGTGCTGGTAAATGGGATTGGTAATGATGGTTCCTGGAAGGTCAGCACGGACAGGGTCATGCATGTCTCCATCAAGCTCACTGAGGGGAAGAAGCTGTTTCCAAATCTGGTGGAATGTGCTTTCAGGTTTTTGTATCTTCTGCCCGACGGGATAGGGGAGAAGACATAAAGGTCCTTGTTGGGGTGAAAATGGTCCGTGATTTTGTTGGCTGCTATCCCGGGGGAACGTGAAGTGTAGATGGAGTCGTGGGGAGTCTGGTATGAGTGATGGACTGGGCTACACCCACATCCTTCTGCAATTCGTGATGATCTTGGGCAGAGCAACGGCCATACCAAGCCATGATGCAGCCCAATAAGATGTCTTCCATGGTGCATCTGTAGAAATGTGTAAGGGTCATTGGGGACATGCCAAATTCCCATGGTCATCTGAGGAAGTTGAGGTATTGGTGTGGTTTCTCAGTCGTAGGGTTAACGTGGGTGGACCAGGACGGATTGTTGGTAATATTTACACCCAGAAACTTGAAGTTCTTAACCATCTCCATCATAGGACCATTGAAACAGACAGGGCTAGGTACTCGAGCCTGCTTGCTGAAGTCAATGACCAACTCCCTCTGATTGCTGACATTGAGGGAGAGTTTGTGTGGAAAGGAACTGCAGATGCTGGCTTATACCAAAGATACGCACAAAGTCCCCTCGAGGGAATAATTAGCAAAATTATAACCCATCTTATTCTTCACACGGGATGGAATAGACAGGTGACGTTTCGGGTCAGGATCTTTCATTGGGGCTGAAGAGGTCCAGAGGAACTCAGGCGGTCAGGGGTTGTCTGTGGAGGGAACACGGACAGATGATGTTTGGAGTCGGGACCCTTCTCCACACGCAATGCATAATGCTGGGCCTCAGCTGGTACTTCACAGCAGCAACCAGCTGCACTAGAGGGCGTGGTGGGGAAATGGTATCACAGAAAAGAAGGAAGTCTTTCACAGAACATAGAGCATAGAACAGTACAGCACAGGAACGGGTCCTTCATCCACATTGTCTGTGCCGAACATGATGCCAAGACCGACTCTTATCTGCTTGCAAAAAAAGGGCGGCACGGTGGCACAGCGGTAGAGTTGCTGCCTTACAGCGCTTGCGGCGCCAGAGATCTGGGTTCGATCCCGACTACGGGCGCCGTCTGTACGGAGTTTGTACGTTCTCCCCGTGACCGCGTGGGTTTTCTCCGAGATCTTCGGTTTCCTCCCACACTCCAAAAACGTACAGGTTTGTAGGTTTATAGGCTTGATATAAGTATAAATTATCCCTAGTTTGTGTAGGATAGTGTGAATGAGTGGGGATCGCTGGTCGGTGTGAACCTGGTGGGCTGAAGGGCCTGTTTCCACGCTGTATCTCAAAACAAATAAAAACAAATGTGATGCATTCCCTGTTTATCCATGTGCCTATCCAAAAGTCTCTTAAATGCCACTATCGTATCTGCCTCTATCACCATGCTGGCAACACACTTCAGGCACTCACAACCTTCTGTGTAAAACTCTTGCAATGCAATCTCCTTTTGACTTTGCCCCTCTCACCTTAAAGCTATGTCCTCTATTAGGTGACATTTCTGGCCTGGAAAAAAAGGTTCTGACTGTCTACCCTATCAATGCCTTCCATAACTTTATATACATCTATCAGATCTCCCCTCAGCCTCCATCGCTCCAGGGAAAACAATTCAAGTTTGTCTAACCTTTCATTACAGCTAATGTCTTCTAATCTAGGGATCATTCTGGTCCAGGATCTTAATATAATATAATAATATATTCCTTTATTCGTCTCACACCGGGGAAATTTACAGTGTTACAGCAGCAAAGTGGATAGCAAGAGAGCAAGAGATCACTTATTATAAATAAAAGATACATAAATTGTCATCAGTTTTCTGTGTGTTCTTAGCTGTTATTGTTGACTCGTCTGCTGGGAGCAGTGCTGGTTGTGCAGTCTCACAGCAGCAGGAAGGAAGGACCTCCTATATCTCTCCTTCACGCACTTGGGGTGAAGGAGTCTGTCACTGAAGGAGCTACTCAGTGTAGTGACAGTGTCCTGCATGGGATGGGAGTCGTTGTCCAGCAGCGATGTTAACTTTGCCATCATCCTCCTCCCTCCCACCACCTGCACTAAGTCGAGGGGGCAACCCAGGGCAGAGCTGGCCTTCCTGACCAGCTTGTCGAGTCTCTTCCCTTCCGCCGCTGAGATGCTGCTGCTCCAGCAGACCACTCCATAGAAAATGGCTGATGCAAGCACCGTGTTGTAGAAGGTCCTTAGGAGTGCCCCCTGCACTCCAAAAGACCTGAGTCTCCTTAGCAAATAAAGTCTGCTCTGGCTCTTTCTTCCGGACCCTCTCCAAAGCCTCCATATCCTTTCTATGATGGGGTAAGCAGAACTGCATGCAAAAGTTCAAATGTAGCCTAACCAAAGTCCTATGAGGCTGCAACATGACTTCCAGACTCTTGTACTCGATGCCCCAACCAACGAAGGCAAGCATACCATTTGTCTATTTTACCACTATATCGACTTGTGTTCTTAGTTTCAGGGAGCTACCATTCCAAAAATCACAAATTGTCTTGCAACCACTGAAACTATTTTTAGGCACCTTTTTTGCTGTTCTGCTGCAGCCTTATTGCATGGCAATCTGCCAGAAATAGCCACACAATACTGAACGGAAAGCCTTATTAAGCGAGGAAGAAGTATCAGTCAGCAAACCGTAGCTCACTCCTCTGCCCTGGTGCCCCAGGAACCTTTACAACTGCCTGAGGGAACAGAGTGCTGAACGTTTCATCCGATTGCCAGCACCTCCCACACGAAAGCAGGGGACAATCACCCTGGATGTTTCAGCTCTTGTCACCAGAGACAGACTGAACCCCAAACATCTGACGCAAGCAAGAGGGCAACTTGTCGGAGACACATCTCGGAGGGATGCAGGCTAATAACGTGAAGCACAGCACTACACTCTGGATGGGACAAGCAGTAAATTACCACTAAATAGATCCAAAGTCATTTAAAAAGCTCCTTTGATGACCGAAGTACTTGGAATCATATTTCCATGAAATAAATCACTTACTGATCAAAGAACATTCTGAGCCCTGCATCACTGTGTTGTCAGGTTGGTCAAACAGCAAGATGCTGTAAAGTTGTTCCACTTGTTTGCTTTGATTGCCGTTTACAAGGAAAAGGCAATATTATCTTTAGAAAACTTCGAGTAGCCAAGTTCTCAAAGCGAATGAACAAAGTCGAAAATCAGCTCAACCAGGAACTGAGAGTAAGATCAGGCCCTAAAAATGTCTGGAATAAAACAGGAAGCACAGGAGGGGCAGCATTAGGGTTCAATTTAGTAGTAGAGTATACTGATATATATGAGCATACATGAGCAGAACACAAAGAGCTGAAGGAAGTCACAGGGCAGCATGGTGGCACAGCAGTAGAGTTGCTGCCTTACAGCACCAGGGACCCGTGTTCGATCCTGAATACTTGAATTGTCTGTACGGAGTTTGCACATTTTCCTTGTGTCCACATGGGTTTGCTCTGGGTGCTCCAGTTTCTTCCCACATCCCAAAGACGTGCGGGTTTGTGGGTTAATTGGCTTCTGTAAATTTTCTACAGTGTGTAGAATAGAATTAGTGTACAGGGTGATTGGGCGCCAGAGTGGATTCGGTGGATCGAAGGGTCTGTTTCCATGGTGTATCACTAAACTATATTAAACTAAACCTCCCTCATGACCATCAACCCAATCAACACCAATTCCTTTTCCCAATACTTGGTCTATAGCTGTATAGTTTTACACTACTTCTAGTATAAATGCTTCTTGCATGTTGTAACAGGCCTTGCCTCCACCACCCTCTCAGGCAGTGCGTTCCAGATTCCAACTACCTTCTGGTGAAAAAAGAGTTCCCAATATCCCCAATAAACACTTACTCCTTACCTTAAAGCCATGCCCTCTGGTTAGAGGCAACTCTGCAATGGGGAAAAGTTTACCCTGTTTATGTCCTCACGATTTTGTACACTTCCATCGGGTTTACTCTCCTTCTCTCTACCTCTTCCAATCCAGTTTATCCAGTCTCTTCTCATAATTGATACTGCCCCATCCCAGGCAATGCCCTGGTGAGTCTCCACCGCCTCTCTCCACAACAATCATCTCCTTTCTATAACGAGGCGCCCAAAGCTGCACACAATATTCCACATGTGGCCTCACCAGTGTTTTATAAAGCTGAACCATAACATCCCTGCTCTTGTATTCCATGCCCTGGCTAAGGAAGACTAGTGCGCCAAATGGCTTCTTTGCCATCCTATCCACCTACACTGCCACTATCGACATCTCCAGATTTGTCCCCAAGCTCCCGCTGTTAGTCAATGCTCCAGAGATCCCGGTGTTATTCAATGCTCCGAGATTCCTGTCATTCCGTGCTCATGTTCAACTCTTAATTACTCTCCCAACATGCATCAATTCTGACCTATCAACAACATTTTTTTATGCAGAAAAAGATGCTGGTACACACGATTAATAAACAAGTCTTATGTGACTGGAAAACATTATAGTGACGTTTAAGATTTGAGAGATGCTGGTATGTGTATATCTGACACTTCCTTATCTCTGTGTGTCCCTCTCCCCTGACTCTCAGTCTGAAGAAAGGTCTCGACCCGAAATGTCAGCCATTCCTTCCATCCAGAGATGCCGCCTGTCCCGCTGAGTTACTCCAGCATTTTGTGTCTATGCTGGTATGCGTTACCGACAAAATAAAACATGGCGTATCAGGAAATGAATTCCATCGGCCATTGCGCTGATCAGATGATCACCATCTCTCTGTGTTCCCTCCCCACCAACACCAGAAATCCCTGTGCCATCTGCACACTTACTAATCATGCCTCGTACATTAACATCGAATGTACGCATGACGTAGGTGCGCCAGGTAGTTTGTTGGTAGTTTAAAGAGATTTGGCATGTCACTGAATACTCCAACAAATTTCCACAGATTTATTGTAGAATGTATCCTGACCGGTTGCCTCATGACCTGGTACAGCAATTCCACTGCACAGGAATGCAAGAGGCAGCAGAGAGTGGTGGAGTTAGCCCGGTCCATCATGGGCACAGCCACGTAAATCTTATCATCGACAGGATCTACATGAGGCAATGCCTCATAGGTCATCAAGGATCAACACCATCTCACACTGATAAATTTTCGAATAGAAATGCTGGCTTCGGTTCATTGGGCTAAAAGTCCTTTTGCTGCATATTCCATGTCATTTTCTGTCTTGTACTAAAGTTCCTTTGGCTATACAAGTTACCCATTCATTCACCGACCGTTTCCCTTTCTCGTTTCATCCACCCCTCATTTCCACACATGTCCGATCATTTACATCCACTACAACACCATTCTCGGCACTGATGAAAGGATGGGAGTAAATGTGTCCAGTTTGTCATAGCTGCCTCTTTGCCTCAACTCCACTCCCAATGCCTCTGCTCAATGGTGAACAGCTATGATGAGCTTTGTTGAGGAGGTGTAAGGGAGGCTTGGTGCTCTGTGAAGGGACTGTGCTGAGACCCCATCAAGCTCTGCCATAGAAATGAGGAACTGCAGATGCTGGTTTACACAAAAGGACACAAAGTGCTGGAATACCTCAGCAGGTCAGGCGGCATCTCTGGAGAACATGAATAGGTGATGTTTCGGGTCGGGACCCCATTACTTATCCATCTTCTCCAGAGATGCTGCTTGACCCAGTGGGTTACTCCAGCACTTTGTGTCCTTTTCTGTCAAGTTCTGACCCTTCCCACAATCCATCTGCAGGAATATCCCAGTGAAATAGACCAAGACACGATGGTTAAATACTCAAGCAGGAGCCTGTAATTGCAATGCCTCTCCCTCTCTCTCCCTTACCACTAACAGTTTTCCATTATTTAACCTTGGAGGGGTCCTTCACTAAAAACCCTGAACTCACTGGCACCCTCATCTGTGTACGTGAGCCAGCACCTCTGCACTGGGAGAGACAGATCACCTCCTGATGACCCGAGCCCGCCACAGGGAACAACATTAGTGGAGAAGTTGGATGGGTATATGTTAAATAATATAAGAAGATAACTGCAGATGCTGGTACAAATCGAAGATATTTATTCACAAAATGCTGGAGTAACTCAGCAGGTCAGGCAGCATCTCGGGAGAGAAGGAATGGGTGACGTTTCGGGTCTAGACCCTTCTTCAGACTGATGTCAGGGGAGCGGGACAAAGGAAGGATATAGGTGGAGACAGGAAGATAGAGGGAGAACAGGGAAGGAGGAGGGGACATCACCAATTCCTTCTCTCCCGAGATGCTGCCTGACCTCCTGAGTTACTCCAGCATTTTGTGGGTATATGTTAAAGTTCATCTTAATTCTTGAAAGTCACAGGAAGAACTGAGAGATGAAACGTATCCATTTAAAGTGCCTTTAATTCCCAAACCCTTTAAGTCTGTGTTCTCTTGTACATTTTACTGAACGTATCTTAGATACAGTCATTTTATGGTTAGTAGTCATGAACAAAGTGTTTCTGTGTTGAAGTTAAAAGGAGATTCCCGTCTTCCATTATAGTGAAGTCATTTATTGCTGGCTAACAGATTACAGAACAGTCACACTGACAGGAATAACTTTGTTAAAAGTCTACTGCAAAAGGTACCTGATGCCAACTAATCCCAGGGTAGCCAATCCGAGATTCAATCCCCTCAACTCTGTCAAGTCCCTAAGATTACGTGAGGTGGGAATAATGAGCGGGTGAAGTTTGCATTCAATGTGACTTGCTGAGGAAGGGAAGGAATGCCTTTAGTAATCCTCCCAACTAAGCTCACATGTAGGAGGGTTGGGGTATCTTTCAATGACAGCTGCATTTATTCTGGCTGCTTCTGTGACTGGTTTAACTTCCAGTTACAAAGGTAAGGTCACTTTGGGTCAGCGACCTATTTGCAGAGCAGCTTGTTCCATATATCCACCACCTTCTGAGTGAAAATGTTGCCACTCAGATTACTGTTAAACCTTTTTTCCTCGCACCTTAAATCTATGCCCTCTGGTTCTTGATTCCCCTCCCCTGGGCAAAACACAGTGCCCTTCACCCTAACTATTCCCCTCATAATCTTACACAATATAAGATCACCCCTCAGCCCCCTGCGCTACAAGGAATATAAGTCCTAGCCTGCCCAACCTCTCCCGATAGCTCAGGCCCTCGAGTCCTGGCAACATCCTCATAAATCTCCGCGTTCTTTCCAGCTTGATGGCATCTGCCCCATAGCAGGGCAATCAGAACAGAACAGAGACTTCAGCTCGACCGAGGCTTAACGCAAAGATCTGTTGAACAATGTCCAAGCAAGATGTAATTTGAAAGGTTTAAGAAAATCCTTTTAGTAAAAACAGTTTGAAGTAGCTGGTGATTTATAGTTCCACTTCCCTTTCATCTTCCCACACTTCCTTGTGTTTATTTAGTTCCTATTATTTTCTTCTGCCTTTTCAAACCTTTATTTCTTTGACAGTCCTTTACCTTATTCATTGATTTGCCTTCACTGCCAGCCCTCCATCTCCCTGGTGCTGAGATTCCCTTGTTCTTTCCAGCTTCCCTCCTTCTCTCCTGCTTTCAGTGTATTTTTGCCCAGACGGCAATGAACCCATCAGCTCATTCTCTCCTGAAGGCACCAATCATTTCCGTGGTATAGTTACATTTGGACAAAGGTATCTTTCCCCAGCAAACACTTCTAATGACCCACACTAGAAACTGCACAGCTATTCTTACTCAGTGCCCATGTCCACATGATTCATACGTGTATACCCTCACACATGTGTCGTTCACAGATACACCTGTGCACTGATTCTTCTGCTAGGGCAAACTCACAAGCTGACTTTCCCACAGATGGGTACAGTCCCCTCCAATGTGCCCTGGATCCTCTGGGCATCTCAGGACCGGAGTGCTTGAGGATCAAGCCTTCAGATGCAGTGATCCCTGCTCTCCTCAGTGCTTCCGAGACATGAACCACCTACAGAAGGCACCTCGAGGCACTGACGATATTCCACCTCAAGAACACAAGACCCTAGGAGCACAAGGCACGAGGCCACTCAGCCTCTCAAGCTGGCCCCACCATTCAATATGGATCATGGGCGATCTGCCCCAGGGCACAAGTCCTGTACCAAAAGGACGCAAAGTGCGGGAGTTAACACAGCAGGTCAGGCAGCATCTCTGGAGAACATAGATAGGTGACATTTCGGGTTGGGACCCTTCAAAGGGCTGAAGGGTCTGGAGAATGGTCTTGACTCAAAATGTCAGCTAACCATGTTCTCCAGAGATGCTGCCTGAACCGCTGAGTTACTCTGGCACTTTGTGTCCTTTGGGGATTAACCTGCATCTGCAGTTAATACACCAGTTCTATGTTATCCCACTATCATCTACTCCCTACACGCCAGGGCCGAATTACAGAGGCCAATTAACCTACAAACCCGTGCGTCTTTGAGAAGTGGGAGGAAACCGGAGCACCCGGAGGAAACTCACACGGTCGCAGGGGAATGTGCAAACTCCACATAGACACAGCTCCCGAGGTCAGGATTGAACCCAGTCCCTGGTGTTGTGAGGCAGCGGCTCTACCAGCTGCGGCATTGGGACAGGAATAAACTGGCTGCCCTGGTTGTTGGGTTCAGACCGCTCTGGTGGGGGAGGTCCCCTGACACTGGGGCCCCCTCTCCATGAGGGAGAGGATGTCTGGTGACCGCACCAACCAACCCCACACACACATCCTCACTGAATCTGAACAGGGAAATAAAACAGCAAGCTGGACATTTTGTGGCATTGTTTCTCCCTGTTTGACAAAATAATTGCTCTGTTTTGACATCTAATTTCACGCAACTGAAAAACGAGCAAAACTGAAGTGACATTTCTGGCCAGAGACTAAACTATTGCTGATTTGGGATGGTGGAACGTTTTTGCTGGTGCAATGCCCCACTTCACTCCACCTCTAGGACACTCAGCTCACTGAGGATACCAACCTCTCTCGTCCCAGGGTGTCCGGAGTTCACACTGAATTCCCAGCAGGAATGTCGCTCAAGATAAAAGTTCCTATGGTAGTCCTGTGTCTAGATGTCTCTCTCAGAGACTCAGGCAGGAGCTAAAGCCTTGTGAACAGGCACACCTTCCCTCTGGTCCCAGCCACAAGCAACACCGACTCTAAGGTCACGGCTGGCTCCAGATAGGCGGGCGCCATCGGACTAATGGGGGACAGTTTAATTTAGGTCAGTTTTACATTTAGGTTTGGGGATACGACACGGAAACAAGCCATTCGGCCCACTGTGATCATTGATCGCCCATTTACAGTAGTTCTATGTTATCCCATTTTCCCATCCACTCCCTACACACTCAGGACAATTTACAGAGGCCATTTAACCTACGAAACCGCATGTCTTTGGGATGTGGGAGGAAGCCCGAGCACCCAGAGGAAACCCACACGTGAGAGTTGGTTCTCGGTGGCTGCTCATCCCACTAAGCCAAAGTCCTAGGGGAGAGTGCTGGCTGGCCGTCGGAGGAAGACTGAAGTTGGGAATGAATGTTACAACTTTACAAAACTCTCCTCGGACATTATGGGAAGCCAGGGGAGAAATTGGCAGATATATTTTCGACATCAATAGTCACAGGTGAGGTGCTGGAGGTTGGCTAATGTTGTGCCTCTACATGAGAATAGCTGTAAGGTGTAACCATTTCCCAGATCTACCCTGGATAAGGGGGAAGTGATGGGGAGATGTCCACATCTCACAGGAGGCACGGCCCTTCATTAAATAGAAATGTGGTGCCACATAAAGACATTTTTCAACAAGAAATTTTCAACAAGAAATTTTACAATTTTTCAACAAGAAAACTTTCAACTGTGCGAGTGTCTTTAGTTTAGTTTACTCTAGTTTAGTTAATTATTGCCATGTGTACCGAGGTACAGTGAAAAGCTTTGAGTTGCCTGCTATCCAGTCAACGAGAAGACTATACATGATTACAGTCAAGCCGTCCACAGTGTACAGATACAGCATAAAGGGTATATTACTTAGTGCAATTTTCCCTCCAAAGGTTCCTCTAGCATCACACTGCTCAATACAATGCACCTTCAGACTCACCCAGCACCAATCTCCACCCACCAGGACTCACACATAACAATCATACCCCACCAGAGCTAAACCCAGCTGGACTACAGCAAATCCTAATCTGTAATCTCACAGTGTTCCACCTGCTGTGTGCTATTCAACTGTGGAAGGCAGTAAGGATTATCTGTCCGGGGTGTAGGGCTGGTCTTCCAGCAGTCACAGGAGGAATTTACAGGGGGAGATTGGGAAGATAGGGGAAGGTGTCCCTGGATAGACAAAAAGTGCTGGAATAACTCAGCAGGTCAGGCAGCATCTCTGGAGAAAAGGGGTGGGTGACGTGTCCGATTGGGACCCTTCTTCAGAAGCTTGCATTGCTGGTCCTGATAGAGATATATCAAATTGTAACAGGGTTAGATATGACAGACAGACAGAATGTTCTCCCCATCAGAAACAAGAGGATGTAGGTTTAAGGTGAGATGAATGAGTTTTAAATCTAGGGGGATAAGTCTTTACACTGAGAGTAGTTGGTATGTGGCAGCTGCTGTTAGAACAGGGGGTGGCACACAATATGATTACTCTGGTTAAGATATGGGCATCTACACAGGTAAGGCTTAGAAAGATGCTGATCTAGGCACGAGGTAAAGGGAAGCATGTGAACTTCAGGGAGCTGAGACTACAGGAGACAGCACCGCCTGTTTGTGAACTGACTACACCAGACTGCACGCATCAGCAGTGACACGCACAAACAAATCAATCCTCTGCTATTTCTCGCTGGTGACTTTTACAGCAGAACATCCGGCTTAATCCCTGGGTAACGGGACTGGACAGCAACGGTGTCATCATTCATGCTGCTTCAGTAGCAAGCAGCCCTCCTCCATCACAAGTGCATTCTTACCCAGGGAGGGTGCAGGCTCTCTGTGCTTTACTCGTCAAGGATTTTCACCCCATCCGTCCCTTCCCTGTGCCTCTCAAACACAAAAAGCTGCATCGTCATCTGTTTGTACAAGAAATGCTGCGATAACAATCTTCTCCATTGGATGATGATTACCTCTATTAATGCCTCTCAATGTTTCACTGGGTCCTGCAAATAGTTTTTGCTGTATGATGCAGTTCACAATATAGAACAATTTTGTCAACAGCTTTAGTCTCTTGCCTTTAAAAGTGTCTCAGATCAAGACTCAGTTAGCTGGTTTATTAATGCTACTGATATTGGTTTATTGTTGTCACGTGTACTGAAATACCATGAAAAGGATTGTTTGGGTACTATCCAGTCAATGTGTCGTATACATGAGTACAGTCAAGCCATAGGCAAGTACTCCAGGTAATGCAATAAACAAAACTATGCTCTATGATATTTACATTCTTATCATCCAAGAAGTTATAAAACATTTTATTCTGAAGGTATTTATTCACAAAATGCTGGAGTAACTCAGCAGGTCAGGCAGCATCTCAGGAGAGAAGGAATGGGTGACGTTTCGGGTCGAGACCCTTCTTCAGACTGATGTCAGGGGGGGCGGGACAAAGGAAGGATATAGGTGGAGACAGGAAGTTAGAGGGAGAACTGAGAAGGGGAGGGGGGAGGGAAAGAGAGGGACAGAGGAACTATCTAAAGTTGGAGAAGTCAATGTTCATACTGCTGGGCTGCAAGCTGCCCAAGCGAAATATGAGGTGCTGTTCCTCCAATTTCCGGTGGGCCTCACTATGGCACTGGAGGAGGTCCATGACAGAAAGGTCAGACTGGGAGTAGGAGGGGGAATTGAAGTGCTCAGCCACCGGGAGATCAGGTTGGTTAAGGCGGACTGAGCGAAGGTGTTGAGCGAAACGATCGCCGAGCCTGCGCTTGGTTTCGCCGATGTAAAGAAGTTGACATCTAGAGCAGCGGATGCAATAGATGAGGTTGGAGGAGGTGCAGGTCAACCAGCACCAGCATCTGCACTTATTTTCTTAAACATTTTTTTCCAGTTCATTCCCCCCTGTGCTTATAGTTGTATTCCTAAGAAACCTTGTGTTATTTTAAAAAATGGATTATTAAAAACAATCATGTCCTTGGGGAAAAGGGAAATTGGGGGCTGGAGAGTTAACACAATTAAAAAGTTATTTTTCGTGCAGAATTTTCAAAAATAAACGTCTATTTTATAGCAACAATTTTATTTTTGTTACTGCATACTAAAAATACTAAAGGTTATATGTTACATTGTGTAATTGAATAAAGTTGCATCCATATCAATAGAAGTGATATCTCATGATGAAATGAACAGCTGTGTTCTTAAGATCACTGCAGGCTGATTACATGGAAACAGTTTTTCCCCTCACTGTTTAAATCCAAGACAGGTTTCCTTTCCCGTTGTCAATTTCCAAAGTAACTGTTAAGTGGTTCTCTAGTTTCCGATCAAAATCGTGTTATAACCTATTTGGCCCGCATAATACAAATAGTGTTTCCTAATACATCAATCACATTATATTCAACTCCTGGCGAGGAAACCAACATGACGGCTGGACCATGTGTACTTGCAGAATATCTTGTGACCTATCAACCACATCTGTAAAACCCCATCCCACTTGCAGCATCAGCCTACAACTCCAGTGTTTCACATTTACTCCCTCTGCTACCAATTCTATGGCACCGTAGAAATCAGAGAAACATAATTTAACACTAACGCTGCCTGGATTATACAATACAATATACAATATATCTTTATTGTCATTGTACAGGGGTACAACGAGATTGGGAATGCGCCTCCCATACGATGCAATAAATCAATTACCTAATCAGTATTAATTTAAACAACCCAATAAAACAAATTGTAACAGTTTTAAAACAGAATAAAGTGCAAGTAGGTCTGTGCCGGTTCACTGTGCGATGTGATTATCTGGCTCAGCAGGACCGGTTCATAGCAGCTATGGCCCTGGGGATGAAGCTATTTCTGAGTCTGGAAGTGCAGGGAAATGTCAAAGACTGGAGGGTTAAAAACTAAAATCAGAAAACAGCCACCATCCATGGAATTCTTTTCTATATTCTACCATCGGAAAAGGAGGAGTAAAAATAAGCGATGATTACACTTATTGATGTACAACTAAATGAACAATGGAAGTTGCTGAGGGAAATCTATTTCTCAGAAGCTATTAGAAAATGGAATGTCCTTCAAATGCAGGAGGTGAAGGCTAAATCCATTATCATTTATAAAAGGAAAGTGAATAAATGTTTCAAAGATGTCATAGACTGCGGGAGTGAGGGAAGGGCTCCCATAGGGAACTGACACAGGTGAGGTGGCCGAGACACCTGCCCCTGTTTTGGCAAGATATGCCAACTGTACAGGTACAGTGAGGCTACTGCAGGCATACTCAGCAATACCAAGCGTAAATGTGCTCACTGTCAAATGTGCATTTCATCTTCAATTATTATTGATTGACATGCAGAAAGAAGCATATTTAAGTCAGTTATAAAAGGTTCTACTTAGGGGAAATGATTGTCCAATTATAGTCAAATCTCAACAAATCTCAGCTGCTCCTTCCCTAAAAAAGGTGCTACACACTCCACGTGGCCCAACTGGTAGAGCTGCTGCCTCACGGCGTCAGAGACCCAGGTTCGATCCTGACCTCGGGTGTTGTCCATGTGGAGCTTGCACGTTCTCCCTGTGACTGCATGGGTTTCCTTCAGGTGCTCCAGTTTCCCCCCACATTCCAAACTTGTGCAAGTTTGTAGACTCTGTAAATTGCCCCTTAAAGTGAAGGGAATGGATGCAAAAGTGGGATGACATAGAACTAGTGTAAATGAGTGATCAATGGTCAGCGGGGATTTGGTGGACCGATGGGCCTGTTATAATGCATGAATCTCTAACATAATTTAATTCCCAAACAATCTGGATGAAAATGATGCAAAATATCTCCAAACTATTAATCAAATAATAACCTCATTCTTAAGCGACTCGAACACATGGTGCATTATTCACGAGCCAAAATCTGCTCACTAAGCACCATCTGACAAGTATTCTACTTTCACAATCTGCAAACAAAAACATAATTTCCCTTGCGTAACTCAAGCAGAAGGATGAAATTCCCTGCGGATTTAAAGCAAGGTAATTCTAAACGAGACAATGCTTCCGCGATAGAAAGCATGAGAAAGCGGAATTTGTTTAGATTGAAAGGTACAGGCCCTTCGGCCCACTGAGTCCACATCAACCACCGATCACCCGTTCACACTAGTTCTATGTTATTCCAATTTTGCATCCACTCCCTGCACACCAGGGGGAATTTACAGAGGCCAATTAACCTGCAAACCTGCATGTCTTTGGGATGGGTGGGGAAACCGGAGCACCCGGAAGAAACTCTGACAATCACAGGTAGAACGTGCAAACTCCACACAAACAGCACCCGAGGTCAAGGGTCTCGACCCGAAACGTCACCCATTCCTTCTCTCCAGAGATGCTGCCTGACCTGCTGGGTTACTCCAGCATTTTGTGATGCACCCAAGATCAAGATTGAACCTGGATCTCTGGTGATATGAGGATCTCCGGTGCTCTGATATTGATGAAGGCTGTTAGAGAAGAGGGTAATAACAGTGCAATACAGAGCAAGTCTGTAACACAGCGTCGAGTGAAAGATGGGGAAGTGAGGGACCACGTACCAGTGGACAGGCAACAGGTCCCTTATCAACAAAGGTTGGACATGGCACATCCAGGAGCCACAGGTAGGAGTCCAGACGGGACACAGGGAGGGTAAGGCAGGGGAGGGGAGTAGTGGGTGGATTGTGGGAATGAAAGAGGGGTGTGGGTTGTTTAGTTGGAGGTTATCTAACATTGGACAATTCAATGTTCATACTGTTCGATTGCCAGCTACCCAAGTGGAATATGAGATGCTTTTCCTTCAGTTTGCGTTACAGTGTGGTCTCACTCTGGCAATGGAGTAGGCCCAGGTTAGAAAGGTCAGTATGGGAATGGGAAGGGGAGTTAAAATGGTTAGCAACTGGGAGATCCTGTAGGCCTTGGCAGGCCAAGCCTATCTTGTAGTCTGTTATCTGAGTAGATTAACATCCTAATCCTGAATTCCAACTCTTAAACTAACCAGTAACCATTTTCCTCTGAGTGGATTAAGTTAAAATTCCTAAGTTTGTAAATTCAGAAGTCACAGGAGCAGAAGTCGGCCATTCTGCCTATCGTGTCTACTCCGCCATTCAATCATGGCTGATTTATCGTTCTCTCTCAACCCCATTCTACTCCTTTCTCCCTATAACCCTTCACACCCTTACCAATCAAGTATCTGTCAACCTCCGCCTTAAAAATACCCAATGACTTGGCCTCCACTGTCGTCTGTGGCAATGCATTCCACAGATTCACCGCCTCCTGACTAAAGAAATTCCTCCTCATCTCCTTTCTAAACGTACATCCTTTTATTCTGAAGCTATACCCTCTGGTTCTAGACTCTCCCACTAGTTGAAATATCCTCTCCACAATTAAAAAATTGCCTTCAAGATTCATATTTGATATTGAAATCAAGAAGTTGATTTTACTTTCAACATCAAGTGTATCCAGATGTTGATGTAAGACAATAAGAAACCTATTAAAGAAACCGTTGAAGTCTTTGTGACTCCATGCAAAAACCCGAAGAGATAAAATGTTACTATTCCTCTTAGATTATCTGTCACTAGTTAATGAATTGCTGATAATATATTGGCATTTGTTTTGTTCTCAGAAACTAATTATGAAAAGTCATTGGACAATTGATTACAAGGACAACTGAGTACCTGATCACATTGCTTTTGATCAATGCCATGTATTTCTTCTACATTAGTTTGACCTGCTAAAACATAGTATTATGCAAACGTGAAACAAGTAATGGAATTATTGACTTGTAGAATTAGAAATAACAGGAACCAAAGTGCAAAAAACGTTGTTATTTGTAACAGCAGAAATACATTAATATTTGAAATTCTTATTTTCCAGATTTTAATGCTTTACAGGCACAGAAAGAAACTATGACAATGATCTATGTTTTGCATTGAGATCATGAATAATTATATTGATGGTTTTATTGAACTGCAATGGTAAACAAGTAGAAAAGATAATTCATCAAAAATGCTTTCTTCTCACACCTACCACATTTTGAACCATATAAAACAGACATGCACACATTAAAAAGTGTACCACTATTTACATTTTATCAGTAATGTGTCGGCATTCTTTAAGAGTTGTGTCTCCACTGTGTTCCTCCTGTGTTCCTTCTGTTTGTGAGATTTTTTTCCCTTATTGTTAATCTCAAATTGAGGGAGGGAACTCAGCCTGAACAAGGAAGGGGGTGGGAATGTGACAGTGGTGAGGAACTATCTAAGCTTCACCTGCACCTTGCAGGAAAGCTGAGCTTTCAAAGGAAAAATACCCCAGGTCTACCTCTCAACATCATGAGAACAAAGTTCTGCATCAGTCTGTATCAGTTTGAAGAAGGGTCCCAGCCCCAAACATTGCCCAATCACAGATTGCCCTCCACGGTTGCTGCCTGACCCATTAAGTTATTCCAGCACTCAAAGCTATACCATTTAGTCCTTGACATTTTACCTTTGGAAAAAGGTTCTGACAGTCAGCCCCTGTCCACGCCTCCCATAATTTCATCTACTTCCATCAGCTCTTTTCTCAGCTTCTATAATTGGAAACCTCCTAAATCCTAAACCATGGCTTAGCGGAAGTGTTTGGAATATTTTGCACTTCAAAGTTTAACTGTTTCACATTCCCACATGCAAGTACAAGTTCCACATGCCGGTTACCACATGCAAGTACACGTTGTCGGTTTGGATATTTGCTACCACCACCAAAATGTATAAGATGGTGTGGGGTGAGCGTGGTGGAAGGCAGTAACAACCCTGGTCATCTCTGCCCTTGCTCTGTTCCCGGGCTCCTCAGTGTAATGTGGGATTATCACCGTTCTGTTTATATTACCGCTAAATTGCTGACGCATTTACCTCTCCCCACAAGTGCACGGCCTTGCCAGTAGATGCCTGAAACCTGATATGTCTGTCACCGTACCAGTATGGTGGTCTTCCCGCAAAAACAGTCAACACAATGCTGAGCATTCAGTTCTCACGGATCTTCCACGGTGATGAATGCATGCAAAGGTCAGAAATAATGGCTTTCTCCTTTAGCAGGAGCTGACACAGGTACGATCCTCGATCTTTGCTGAGGAGGCTGATCCCCGTTGCGATGTACTAGTTAGTGTCGAGGTCCCCTTGTCCAGTAAGGCAGGATATTTTCTGGCTGCAGCCCTCTGCCCACTGTTAGTCCATACAGTATGTACTAAGCACATGGCAGTGAGAGGACAAATGCAATACCCCCACTAGGTGGTTAGTTTATTATTGTCACGTACACTGAGGTGAAGTGAAAAGCTTTGCTTGCCGTCCTATCAATGACTGTACATGAATACAATCAAGCTGTCCACAGTGCACAGATAAAGGGTAAAGGGCACAGCATTTTGTGCAAAGATATAACATAGAAGTCCCATAAAGTCCGATTAAGATAGTTCAACCGTCTCCAATGAGGTAGGTGGGAGGTCAGGACCGCTCTCTAGCTGATGATAGCACGGTTCAGTTGCCTGATAACAGCTGGGAAGAGATGTGTTTGCTCTAAACCACCTGGCAGGATGGTTGGTTGCCAGAGGTAGGGAGGGGGGCCAGGAGAGGTTTTCCAGGCATGGGTGAAAGGGCTTGATGGTTTACAGCTCTTAAGAAACATGTAAACAGTTTTGCACTGTGGTTTTGTTCAGACCCTGGGGCATGTTTGTACGGTTCCTGAGATGCGGAGTCAGTGGTGGTGGGTCTGGCCTGCAGTGGTCACGGCCATTCCTTCCACAGCCTCCTCCACCACACAGCTCCACAGGAGGTCAACTCATGGTGGCGGTTAACGTTAGGGCTAGGGCTATGGGGAAGGTGGTGAGGGAGGGAGAGGTAGGGGCCAGGAGTTAGTGAGGTGCTGGAGAAAGGATGCAGGAAGCATCAAGTAAGAAGCATTAGGGATAAGAAGCACTTGCAATAAGAGCTCAAGGTCAGAGGATTGCACCCCACGCTGCTTGTCATGTTCCTCCCTTACCAACACATGCGCACACATACTCTACAGCACATAGTAGCTGCTACCATTGTAGCTGCTACCAGATAACATGGTTGTAATGAGCGAAATAATTCAATTAATAAAATTTAGTCTACGATTTCATTTACATAATTCTGTTATCTTAAGCATTATCCGACTGTTTCCTGGAGTTAAAAGTTTTTCACTGTGCCTCGGTACACGTGGCAATAATAAATCAATGACAATAACAACCGGTCTTGGCCCACTCTACTTGGTCACCCCGCTAGTTCTGCCCAATGCGTCTGCTTCCAACCGACCCCACACTACTGTTTCCGCAAGTTGACGCCCACCCTTCTCCCAGCTGTGCACACCACTGGTGCGGTGCCTGCAAACTCCTCCCTCCCCACCACTCCCTCCCACCGCAGTGAAGGCCTAGTCTGTCTAGACCCTGACCACGGGCACGGTGAAGTTCTCACTGAACAGCCTGCTACGTTGAAGGTCCTGGTACATCTCCACAGAGGACTGGAATTTCCATACATGCATGTGACTCTGGAGAGACAGTTATTACTGCAGCAAGACAGCCTTGGTCCTCAACGTCAGCAAGATTAAGGAGCTGGCTATCGACCTCAGGAAGCATAGTGGAACACCTGCCCCAAATCACCATCAATGGTGCTGAAGTGGAAATGGTTGAGAGCTTCGTTCCTTAGTGTAAATATTGCCAACGATTGGTCATGGACCAATTGAAGCAACAGCCAAGTAGGCACATCAAGGCCTGTACTTCCTCAGGAGACTGGCATGCGTCGAATGACTCTTACAAACCTCTGTAGACGCACCAATGAAAGTATATTGTCAGGTTGCATCACAGCTTGGTTTGGGAACAGCTCTGCCCAAGACGCCAAGGAATTGCAGAGAGTTGTGGATGTAGCCCAGTCCATCACACGGACCAGACTCCCCACCGTTGACTCCATCTATGCTTCACACTGCCTCAGGGAAACAGCCAACATAATGAGACTTGTCCCACCCAAGTCATTCTTTCTTCTCCTCTCTTCTGTACGACAGGAGATACAGAAGCTTGAAAGCACTATTACGAGACTCAGGAATAGCTTCTTCCCCACTGTTATCAGACTACTGAACAGTCCTCCTTAAGGTAGGCAATGGTCCTGATTCTCCAACCTACCTCACTGTGGATGTTAGACCCTTTCTCTAGAACTGTTATGTTAGAATGCTGAGAAACTATATTCTGCACTCTGTGTCTCTCCTTATGCTCTACCTATTGTATTTGAGTTTGACTTGATTGCATATATGTATAGTATTATCCAATCTAATTGGATAACATGCATAACAAATCTTTTCACTGTACCTTGGTACACGTGACAAAAGCAAACTTGAGCCTCAACCTCAGCTGTCTTCAGTCACTACATGTGAGGAAAGTTGCAGATCACAGCTCTGCAACCCACTCCGTCATGTGATAGACACAATAAGCTGGAGTAACTCAGCGGGACAGGCAGAGTCTCTGGAGAGAAGGAATGGGTGACGTTTTGGGTCAAGTCCCTTCTTCTGACTGCCTTGTGTCGTGTCTTGCGATACGGGGCCAGAATCCTCAGGGACACCTGTACGACCGTAGTCTGCTGACGTACCGACTCTCCGGGGACCTGTGAAAAATGGCCTCTCAGTCTGTCTGGCGGCACAGCTGGTAACACCTCTGGAACTGTCCTCGGCTGCAAGCGGTGGCAGGCACGAGGGGAATGTGAACAGCAAACTGCACCGAGGTGAGCCCATTCATCAGACCAGGCAGTCAGAGCACGGGAGGAACCAAAATAGGCAACACGTGCACAGCCGAAGACTGATGACGTGTGAGTTTTGTTTATAAATAGAACGCCCGCTCCTCAAGGGAGACAGGAAACAGGTTGTGCACAGCACACTTGCTGCGATCTCAGCTCCAGCCTTCAGGGAAGGTGCCTGCCTCCCTGCCCACACCTCACTGGTACTGCACGCCGGTGGCCCACAAGGACAGTACACGTAGCCTTGCACAGTCTCCAGAGAAGCTCTTGTGCTCAGTGTCCCCAGGGGAACTAAAGCAGCAAGCTGTTAGTTTACACTCAGCAAACCACAACTCCATGAACCTAACCTTCTCTCTTCTGCTGTGGTGGTTTTTGAGCCAATGACCAACCCATCCACAGATAGCAGACACGTCAGTAATCATTTCTCCGGCACCTTGGTGAGTCCTCTGGTTGCCCCATTACAGGAAGGATGTGGAGGCTTTGGAGAGACTGCAGAAGAGGTTTACCAGAACATCGTCTGGATTAGAGGGTATTAGCTTTAAGGAGAGGTTGGATAAACTTGGATAGTTTTCTCTGGAACACTGGAGGTTGAGATTTATATACCTGATAGAAGTATATAAAATTATGATGGCCACAGAGGGGGTGGACGGTCATTAGCTTTTTCCCCACGGTGGAAATGTCAAAGATGAGAGGGCAAACCTTTGTGGTGAGATGGGCAAAATTTAAAGGAGATGCACAAGGCAGGTTTTTTTGCAAAGGGTGGCAAGTGCTTGGAACCAGGGGTGGCGGGGGTGGTGGCAGAGGCAGATGTGATAGTGGTGTATAAGAGGCTTTTAAATAAGCACATGGATATGCAGGGAATGGAGGGATGTGGATCATGTGCAGGCAGATGAAGTTCGTTAATCTTGCCATTATCTTTGGACTGGACATTGTGGGCTGAGGAGCCTGTTCCTGTGCTGTCCTCTGTTCTACATTGGAGAGGAGATGAGAGCAGTGCTGTGGAGAACACCGACACATGAAGTGTGGACATATTTTAAGACTTTGCCGTGCCCCTTTTTGAAGCAGTTTCACTGTAAGTGTTAGTTTGAACTTAGGAAAGCCCATTGTTTCAAGCGTTTGAGTTTTATCAATTTGATACATTGGCAGCTCATCTCCGGAGACTTGTGGCTTTCTCTCTGACCGCCGGAACACATGCAGTCTCTTCCTCCTCGTGTTCACTCAGAACTCTGATGTCTGCTGCTGCTGGCTCCACAACAATGCCCATCACTGGGCAGGTACAGCCTTTACTGCTCTAACCAGGGTTACCTGGGCCTGTTGGCCTCTCAAAATAGGAGGAGACTAATTGTCCCCATTGAAAGCAGCCAATATAATCAAAGACTTGTCCCATCTCAGTCATTCTTTCCCCCCCTGCTCCCATCGGACAGAGGGTACAAAAGCTTGAAAGCGCGCACCACCAGACTCAGGTACGCCTTCAGTTATCAGGCTTCCGAATGGTCCTTTCATAATCTACAATTCTAAGAACTATATTCTGCACTCTTTATCATTCTCTTCTCTCTACCTACTGTACTTGATTTTGGCTTAATTGTGTAGTATTATCTGATTTGATTTGATAACAAAAGCTTATCACCAACCTTGGTACGCATGACAATAATAAACCTAATCAAAATCTATTAAAAAGCAATGAGCTCCCAAGAAAGAAGTGTTCTATCAATATTGTATTTATTACAAAGATTTAAAAAAATTATTAGGGCAGCACGGTGGCGCAGCGGTAGAGTTGCTGACTTACAGCTCCTGCAGCGCCCGAGATCCAGGTTCGATCCCGACTACGGGTGCTGTCTGTACGGAGTTTGTACGTTCTCCCCGTGACCAGGTGGGTTTTTGCCGAGATCTTTGGTTTCCTCCCACACTCCAAAGACGTACAGGTTTGTAGGTAAATTGGCTTGGTAAATGTAAAAATTGCCCCTAGTGTGTGTAGGATAGTGTTAATATGCGGGGATCGCTGGTCGGCATGGACCCATGGGCCGAAGGGCCTGTTTCCACGCTGTATCTCTAAACTAAACTAAACCAAGGTTCAGGGGAAACTTTTAAGAAAGTTACTTTACAAGACATGAGTGTCGATGGGATAGTCATCGTTGTTTGCCCGTGACAAAGTGGTGGCGCACTCTCTCCTCGAGCTGTGTAGGAAGGAACTACAGATGCTGGTTTAAACCGAAGATGGTCACACAAAGCTTCAGAAGGGTCTTGACTCGAAACGTCACCTATTCCTTTCCTCCAGAGATGCTGTCTGACCCGTTGAGTTACTCTGGCTTTTTGTGTCTATCTTCTCTCCTTGAGCTGCTGTGTTCCTCTTCGTGACGATGCTCTCCCAGTGCAACTGGTGAAGGAGTTCCAGGATTTAGACCCAGTGACAATGACAAGGACCAGCAGGATATTTCCAAACTACATAGAGGAGAACCAGTTTGTTTTCCTGACCCCTATTCCTCCTGAACCAGAAACCCCTGTCATGTTTGGTGGAAAAGCCTAGAGATGCTCAACAGGTCAGGCAGCATCACAAGGGCTTCGAGCTGAACCGTTAACTAAGCTTCTCTCTCCACAGATGCTGCCTGACATGCTGAATGTTTCCGGCACTTCCTATTTTGGGCTGATGATGTTGCAAATGCCCGGACGGGGAGGTCGACAGTATTCTATAACCCGTTGCCTTGGCTACAATAGCAAGACAGAGGCCTCCCCCAGTTGACGTCTCAAGGCTTCTCCACAATATATAAGGTTGCAGTGAGCAATGTCACACAAAATGCGTCAGGCCTGGCATGGTGGCACAGCAGTAGAGTTGCTGCCATAGCGCCAGAGACCCACGTTCCATCCTGACTATGTGTGCTGTCTGTATGGAGTTTGCACCTTCTCTCTATGACCTGCGTGGGATTTCTCCGGGTGCTCTGGTTTCTTCCCACATTCCAAAGATGTGAACGTTTGTAGGCTAATTGGCTTGGTGAAACTGTAAATTGTCCTTAATGTGTGATGGATAGCGCAGACTCAGTGGGCCGAAGGGCCTGTTTCCGGGCTGTATTTCCAAATTAAAAACTAAGACTCCTTTCTTTTCACATATGCATGAAAGTTCTTACTGTTCATTCAGATATCTGCAAGCTATCTCTAAAAAGAAAAGAAAATTTCTCCCTTCTTCCTTAATCTGTTGCATCTGTTTTCCAAAACATTTGCCTCTGGTTCACTACCAGCCTAATGAATGAATGAATGATGATACTATATTGTCACATGTACCTGTGTACCTTAGCCCGATGAATTATCTGATACCCAGCACCTTCAACAATGTGGCATCTAGTATGGTCACTGTCAGCATAGACCACAGGTGTAGTCCTCTGGGTGGGGCAGTGAGGAATCAAAACCCTGGCAGGAACAGTAGTTTCAGGTGAAATAAGATTGGGTGCATTCTTTACTGTGGCTGCTGTCAACAATTGTCAATCGTATGAATAGTGGAGGGACAGATGGCGTTGAAGCAGTCTGAAGAAGGGTCTCGACCCGAAACGCCACCCATTCCTTCTCTCCTGAGATGCTGCCTGACTTGCTGAGTTACTCCAGCATTTGGTGATATCTGGCATTGAAGCATGTTCCTGCATGCATGGGTTTAATAAGTGTGCAATCCTGAAGTGTTTGTGTATTAATTGTACGGCCTGGGGCTTATGTTGTCGACCTCCCCGTGGTGAGCCCTGTCAACTGACCTCAGTCAGGCGAACGACAACAAACAGAGACAGCAGAAGCAGAAGCAGCTTCATAACTTCTGTTGCCTCAAACGCAAGAAGAAGAAGATTGTGCGGCCTCAGATTTTTCCTTTGCTCGTTTTGTCGCTGGGGACAGAGTGATCTATGCAATGAACTCCTTCACTTGCGGAAAGTTGGCTGGGATCCTGGCTTACCGGAATGAACGAGAGTCTC
The DNA here is from genome assembly GCF_053455715.1 of Rhinoraja longicauda. Classification (NCBI taxonomy): domain Eukaryota; kingdom Metazoa; phylum Chordata; class Chondrichthyes; order Rajiformes; family Arhynchobatidae; genus Rhinoraja; species Rhinoraja longicauda. The sequence goes on from NC_135979.1 coordinate 24,084,175, forward strand.
CTGTGTCTGCTCCTTGTAAGGATCCTCATCGAAATGAAATCTGGTCTCTCTTGGTCCATATCCCAACTGGAACTCAGCCCATTCCAAACTGACCCGTATCTGCCATCGGTTCGGAACGGGACTCAGCAGCACTACAAGCTGCCCGTGGCTCTGAGGTCTCAAGGGGCGGTGCAGACCTGCCTCCATGTGACGATCGCCCCATCAGTATAGCCAGATGGTTGTCAGAGATGGCAAGAGAATCTGGAGTATTTGAGGCATCGCATGCTTTTCCATTTATCCAGCTGGGTGCAAAAGGAATAACGTTTTGTACACGAGTGAGGCCCCCTCCGGGATCTGCAAACACATCCTGTTACTTGCTGAAGAATAGTCCTCGATAGAGTGGATGAGGAGAGGATGTTTCCACTAGTGGGAGAATCCAGGACCAGAGGGCATAGCCTCTGAATAAAAGGAGGTACCTTTAGGAAAGAGATGAGGGGGGATTTCTTTAGTCAGAAGGTGATGAATCTGTGGAATTCATTGCCTCAGACGGCTGTGGAGGCCTTTGATGTTTTTTGCCATTGGATATTTTTAAGGCGGAGATTGACAGATTCTTGATTAGTGCAGATGTCAAGGGTTATGGGGAGGAGACGGGAGAATGGGGTTGAGAGGGAAAGATAGATCAGCCATGATGGAATGGCTGAATGGCCCAATTCTGCTCCTTTCACTTATGAACATGAGATCAGAGGTTGTGTGCTGAATGGTGCAGAACACTGGGTTTAAATCTACAAAAGGACACACAATGCTGGAGTAACTCAGCAGGGCAGGCAGCATCCCTGGAGAACATGGACAGGCGACGTTTTGGGTCGGGACCCATCTTCAGATCTTCTCTGGGTTTAAATGCTGTCCGTTTACTATAAGAAGCCTGTATCATCCGAACTTTCCACATGTTCTAAGTGTCCGTGGACCACACAGCAGAAAGCAACATCTTACAGAGAAACTACTGAGCACATCAATCTTTGCCGAGGTGTATCCTCCACGAGAATCTCCCGCCACTCTAAGCAAGTCTTCCAACTCTCTTTATTCCTTTGTCTTCAGGAATATGAGCAAAATTCTCTGGATTTTAACAGAACAGTACAGCGAAGGAACAGCCCCTTTAGCCCACAATATCTGTGCCAAAACATGAAGCTAAGATAAACTAATCTCCTCTGCCTGCACTTGATCCATATCCTTCCATTCCCTGCATATCCATGTGCCTATCCGAAAACCTCTTGAACTACGCTATCGTATCTGCCTCCACCAACACCCTTGGCAGCACATTCCAGGCATTCACCATCTTCCCGCACATCTCCATTAAACGTAGTATAGGAAAATAACTGCAGATGCTGGTACAAATCGAAGGTATCACAAAGTGCTGGAGTAGCTCAGCAGGTCAGGCAGCATCTCAGGAGAGAAGGAATGGGTGATGTTTCGGTTCGAGACCCTTCTTCAGTCTGAGTTACTGAGCTGCTGAGTTACTCCAGCATTTTGTGATATCTCCATTAAACTTTGCACTTCTCACCTTAAAGCTACGTCCTTCAGTCTTTGACATTTCCATCCTGGGGGGGGGGGGGGGGGGGGATAAAAGTTCTGACTCTACCCTTACTATGCCACTGGTAATTTTATGTTCTTCTATCAGGTCTCCGCTCAACCTCCGACATTCCAGAGAAAACAATCCACATCTGTCCAACCTCTCCCTGTAGCTGAAACCCTCGAATCCAGGCAGCATCCTGGTAACCCTCCTCTCCAAAGCCCCCACATCCTTCCTGTACAGGGGCAACCAGAACTGCACACAATGCTCCAAATGCGGCCTGACCAAAGGGTTCTAGAGCTGCCTCATGACACCCCTACTCTTATATTCAATGCCCCTATCAATGAAGGCATGCATACCACGTGCCTTCTTTACCACCCGATCTACTTGTGCTGCCACCTTTAGTGAGCTATAACCTGCAATAGGCCAAAAAATCTCGCTCAGAGGATGATCAGAAGGAGTTGTGTGAGAGGGAAAGTTGTCCGTGGAAAGCAGTTCACAATACCACGATAAGACGGGGACTGAGGAGTGCTGTAGGAGTTAATTACTGCGATTGATTTAGTCTGCAGCTTACCACAGCATAATACCTGAGTAGAACTTGCTGATGCAGATGCTCTGTACTAACATTACATGTTTCCATTCCTCAGCTCTGCAACCTTTCACCTTCAGATGCACCACATTTCCAGAAAAAAAACCCCGCAGCACTAATACAACGATTCCACGGAGGGAGGGCATTTCTTCAGCTGGGCCCACAACAGCTGGGCACCTCAGCACTGTTGGCAGTGAAAGTACTAATGTTGCAGTTTTGCCAGCAGCAATCTGGCATTTAAACTTATACAACAAAATGCTTCAATATTCACACAAACAGGAAGTGTTGGAGAGATTCAGCAGAATGGAGAAAGAAACAGGATGAACAAATCAGGCCAGTGGGTTTCACAGGGATGGGGACAGGTGTAAATGGACTTTAGGGGAAGGGGAAGGAGGAGGAAAGGATGAAAAGCAAAATCATGTTGTGTGACGGAGAACAGGAGACACTGGATTGATTGAATGAAAGACACAGCATGGATACAAGCCCTTTGTCCCACTGAGTCCACGCCGACCATCGATCACCTGTTCACACTAGTTCTGTTATCCCACTTTCCCATCCAGACAAGACATCATGTTCGGCACAATATCACTTAGAATGTTTTATAGACAGAAAACGCTGACTGCTGTGCCCATGGTGGGAATGAGCTAAGTTGGACTGGTGCAGAGATATGTGGAATAAGAGAGTGGGGAGTGCCTTCCATCACACCAGACCCATCACACCAGAGTGGCAACTGCCCAGGAGAGCAGCAGGAGTTGGGAAAAGGATGGGGGAAAATATTTTATTGGTGACCTGCACTTTCCGATAGTCAGGCACTTGAAAGGTCATTGTTTATGACGTGTGGGATTGTAACATACTCCATGAGGGAGCTTCCAACTCATAACTTCATTAGTGGTAGGAACAGTGCTCTCCAGGGATGCTGCCTGACCCTCTGAATTACTCCAGCATTGCGTGTCCTTTTGAAGATTTAAACCCAGTGTTCTGCCCCATTCAGCACGCAACCTTTGATCGCATAGGTTCATACGTTCTCGGAGCAGAATTAGGCCATTCGGCCCATCAAGTCCCACTCCGCCATTCAATCATGGCCGAGCTATCTTTCCCTCTCAACTCCTGCCTTCTCCCCACAACCCCTGACACCTGTACTAATCACACCCATGCAAGTACAACTCTGTGGTATTGTTAACACAGCACAAGGGTGTACACAGTCTTCCCAAACCATCCCAACCAGCCTCTGCCAATGACCCGGTTACTTTGCTGCTCTCGGCTGGTTGACTTTGAGAACTAGAGTGGAGCGCGGGATCGAGGGTTCTTATTTTGGTTCCTCCCGTCACTGCCTGTGTGAGGTTTGCTGAAGGGAGTGTGGATGTGCTGACGTAGGTCCCATTTCCCTGGGGCCACCGGCGGTCTAATGGATTTGATGAATTTGCAGTATGCATGTGTGCTTTACTTAACTCTTCATCCTTAGTCAACTTATAACGCATATTCTCAGCCTTTTGCAGCTTTGCAGCACTTTGGTTAGACCACATGTGGAGTGCTGTGTGCCCCAGTACAAGAAGGACGTGGAGGCTTGGGACAGGGGTGCAGAGGAGGCTCACCAGAACGCTGCCTGGATTAGAGGGCATTAGTTACGTTGGAGGTTGGAGAAACTTGGATTGTTTTCTCTGGAGTGTCAGGGGTTGGTGGGAAAGTTTAAAGGAGAAGGCACAGTGCAGGCAACCAGTCCCATTTCATACACAAAGGACGGTGGGTGCCTGGGGTGATGCTGGAGGCAGATGCAATGGTCGCATTGAAGAGGCCTTTGGATAGGCACATGGATATGCAAGGAATGGAGGGATGTGGATCACATACAGAGGAGAGTAGTTTAGCTTGGCATCTCGTTTGTCAAGGACATTGTGGGGCAAGGGCCTGTTCCTATGTTGTACCGTTCTGCGTTCCATGTTCAAACATTTTTTGTTCAATAGCAGTGGATGTTCCAATGACAGTGAAAATGTCTCACTGGCTGCAGTGAACAATGAAGTCACGGGCAGTGGACAGGGGCAATGGGCAGGGGACAGGGGCAATGGGCAGGGGACAGGGGCAATGGGCAGGGGACAGGGGCAATGGGTAGGGGACAGGGGCAATGGGCAGTGGACAGGGGGCAGGGCAGTGGGCAGGGGCAATGGGCAGTGGACAGAGGCAATGAACAGTGGACAGGAGCAATGGGCACGGGACAGGGGCAATGGGAAGGGGACGGGGCAATGGGCAGGGGACAGGGGCAATGGGCAGGGGACAGGGGCAATGGGCAGTGGACAGGGGGCAGGGCAGTGGGCAATGGGCAGTGGACAGAGGCAATGGGCAGGGGACAGGGGCAATGGGCAGGGGACAGGGGCAATGGGCAGGGGACAGGGGCAATGGGCAGGGGACAGGGGCAATGGCAGGGGACAGGGGCAATGGGCAGGGGGCAGGGGCAATGGGCAGGGGACTGGGGCAATGGGCAAGGGACAGGGGCAATGGGCAGGGGACAGGGGCAATGGGCAGGGGACAGGGGCAATAGGCAGTGGGCAGGACCAATGGGCAGTGGACTGGGGCAATGGGCAGGGGACAGGGGCAATGGGCAGGGGACAGGGGCAATGGGCAGTGGACAGGGGCAATGAACAGTGGACAGGAGCAATGGGAGGTGGGCAGAGGGCAATGGGTGAACAGAGGGGCAATGGGAGGTGGGCAAAGGAGCAATGGGCAGTGGGGCTCACAGGCAATGGAAAATGGGCAACAGGCAATGGGCAATGGCATCGGGCAGTGGGCAATGTGACATCGGGCAGTGGGCGGAGGGTCACTGGGCAGTGGAGAGAGGGGAAGTGGGAGGTGGACAGATGGTAAAGGCATATTCAGCCCCTCAGCCATGCCCACTGCCCTCTCAAGGGCATCTTCCTTTTCCTCTAGATGTGACCCTGCTGTTCTATTCTCTCACTTGCCGTATTCTGCTTGGTTCTCTGCAGTGGAATGAAGTGCAATACCCTCTCTCCGTTGCCCAGAGGGCTGTAGACATGGATGGCCACCCTGCTACACTGTGGCCGCTGATATGAGTGGCTCCATTCTCTGAGCACACACGGCCAGTGTGTGACGTGCCGGGAAGTCTCACTGACTCCAGGTGAGGCTCCCACTCTGATCCACACTCTCAGTAAGCCGGTCACTGGATGTAAAAGCATAAAGTACTCATCTGTAACAACTCAACCTCGAAACGTGTTAGAAGTATCGAATTGAACCATTGTAAACTCCAACCGGAGTAACTGCAGTCAAAAACCTGTTTGAAGTTTATCGCCCTTGTTAACATTGTCACTGCGTTCCTGCACCTTGTCTGCTGGCAGTTGGTAATTTTTGTATGCTCTCCCATGTTCTGGTTTGACGCACACAGCCACGCACTCTCTCACCCACACACACCAGCAGTCACACACACACATGGGCACACACAAACCCACACACTCAAACGCACACACCCAAACACATGCATGTGCACACACAAACCCACACACTCACATGCACACACCCAAACACATGCATGCGCACACACAAACACACACACTCACACGCACGCACCCAAACACATGCATGTGCACACACACGGACTCGCGCACAAAAAACACACACACGTACACTCTCACACACACACACACACACGCACACACACGCGCGCACACTCACACATGCACACACACTCACACACACACTCTCACGCACACATGCTCAACACACACTCTCACACTCACACACACACATACTCACACACACACACATGCTCACACACACTCACACACACTCTCTCACACACACACACTCACACACACACTGTCTCACACACATGCGCGCACATAGACGGATCCATGCACAGAGCTGCATGTATGCATGGATATACACACACACACACACACACACACACACACACACACACATATGATGGAATCTTGAGTAAAACACAAGGTACTGGAGGAACCCAACGGGTCAGGCAGCATCTGTGGAATGGACAGGTGACGTTTTGGTTTGAGGCTCTTCTTCAGACTGATTGTAGCAGAGGGAATAAAGCTGGGAAAGAGAGGGGGGGGCAGGACAAAACCCAGCAAGTGACAGGCGGATACAGGTGGGGGTTGTGATTGGCAGAGGGGTGGATAAAGGGCAGAGATAAAATGGAGACTAAAAAGCTGCCAGAAGAGAGAAGCGGAGTGAAATGTAAAGCTAGAAGGAGAGATAGAGGTGGAAGGGAATGGGGGGAGAGGGCAGAGGGGAGAAATGGGTGCACACCAGGATGGGGGAGCACATGACAGAGGGTGGGGGGGGGGGGGGAGAAGAAGGGGGGGTTGTAATATAAAATTGAAGAATTCAATGTTCATACCATTGGGCTGTAAGCTACCCAAGCGGAATATAAATGCTGTTCCTCCAGTTTATGTGTGGCCTCACTCTGGCAAAGGAGCAGGTCCAGGAACAAAGTATGTGTGTTAGCACTGAGTTAAGGTCACTGCTGACCTTACACTTCCAGCTTGACTATCACAGGGCTTCAGCGAACATCAGTGGACTATAGTAGTGAGCGATGCTTTATCACTACACTTTATAACAAAGGCTTAATAGGAAAGATGCTAACACCGGAAAGGCCAGGTGCAAAACATTTCAGCACAATCTATCGCGAACTGATTCATTATTTCATCCACTACAAACCCAAGCGAGCCAACATTTCTACAATTCATATCTCAAGGTCAGGTAAGATGCACAGATAACCAATCACATTGGCAAGCCATTGAGTGGGGTGGTAATGCCCCTATCCTTCAGGAGGTCAGACCAGAGGCACGACACATGGTTTAATAAGGGTTGACGCTCAGGGCTGTAGTCTAAATATTTGGGAACTCAATGTTTGAGGACAGGAATAACTCAAGAGATATTAAGGCCAGTAACAAGCCAGCATTTAACACGGATTGTGCATGCGTTGTTCTTTCAAGAGAGTCAAGAGTATTTTAGACTTTAAACTTTAGACATACAGTGTGGAAACAGGCCCTTCGGCCCACTGAGGCCGCACCGACCAGCCCGTAAGTTAACCAACACACAATAAGAACAATTTTACAACTTACTGAAGCCAATTAACCTACAAATCTGTACGTCTTTGGAATGTGGGAGGAAACCGGAGCAGCCGGAGAAAACCCACGCGGTCACAGTGAGAAAATACAAACACTGTGGAAAATACAAATCGGAGCGCCCTGTGGAAAACCAAGCGATGAGAATGTTTCCCAACTTCCCGCTTCTAAACCTGTCGTGAGCTTGTCCTCATTTGTGAAACCTCCAACAACCTTCTCAGAATACTTCCAATCTACTTGTAACCTTAGCGCTGAAATCTCTCACCCCCTGAACCAGTATGGTCATTTCACACTGTTAAATTACTCTCAGTGTGCAGAATTTGTGCTGGTCTCGATACTTCTGCAACTTGTTTATTGCTAAAAGCAGAGAAATGAGTGCCAGGATCAATGCCCCTTGGACTGGGTAGCGAACACTCACTTCCCGCTGTGAAGATTAAGTTTCCTGACCAGTAATCCAGAAAGCTGGACCAATGACCCTAAACGTGTCCCACCACGGCACAGAGTCTTAGACAGTCGTCGAGTCGTACAGCGCAGAAACAGGCCCTTCGGCCCAACTTGCCCATCCTGACCAACATGCCCCATCTACACAAGTCCCACTTCCCTTTAACCTTTCCGATCCAAATGTCTTTGACATTTCAAAGACTGGAGAATTTAAATTGACTGAAGTAGCTAGAAATTACTTCAGAAAATGTTGGGAACAGCGACCATGAAAGAGTTGGATTGTCACAACATCCCAAAATGCGGACGATTCAGAAAGTGGTCTTCCCCTGCACATTGTAACTCATTTTCCGAGCTGGACACTTGCCAGTTCCATTCAGCGCACCTCTTATGTTTTGCTTTCATGCACACTGTGTGTCAGTAAATGGAAACGTTGGGATTTGAAGTCCAGGTTTCAGCTGACAGTTGAGTGACAGGTTTATTTTTGGGGCAATATTCATCCACTAATCCTCCCAATCTGTTCCAAACTACTCTTATAACTGGCTGTCTGCCTTACACTGTTCTCAGGACAAAGGTTCAACACCGTGGTAAAACATCCGTGGGATCTGGGAACGGAACAGTTGTCATTTTTACACCTCCTGGGTCTTATCTGATGGAGTCATGGAGTCATTGAGCATCACATGGCCCAACTCATCTGTAGGAGCCATTTGTGTTTACTAGCTGTCTTAGCATATTATATTATTGTTTGTTTGTATCACTACTTCAATAAACGACTAATTAAACTGAAACATAGTGAAGATCTCTGTTGTTGGTCTGAGTCAAGAACGTTCACTCCACTCCTCTGTGAAGTGGTGGCGAGAGGAGAGGACTTCATGGGAAGGAATGAAGTTGCTACTACATCATTCATAACAAACATGATGCACCATCTACGCAAGTACCATTTGCCCACATTTGGTCCATGTTCTTCTACACTTTTCCTACACACGTGTTGTCTGAAAACCTTGAGCTGGGAATGGGCAGTATTTATACCACCATGGAATATCTCTGTTAAATCATGCTTACTAGTTTGGTTCAGTTCTGAAAAACAGCATGGAAACAGGCCCTTGGGCCCACCATCCATGCTGACCGTTGATCACCCATTCACACTAGGTCTATGTTATCCCACTTCCGCATCCATTCACTACACACTAGCGGCAGTTTACAGAGCCCGGCTATCTCACAAAGCCGCATGATTGGAGATGTGGGAGGAAACCAGAGCACCCGGAGGTGACTCACTTAATCACAGGGAGAACTCTGCACAGGCAGCATCCGAGGTCAGGGTGGAATCCCGCCCAGTCTGTGGTGCAGCGAGCCAGCAGCACTGCCCGCTGTGTCACTCCATTGCCTTGGTGCGGTCGGGATGTCACGCGTGTGTAATTGCAGTGTGTACTTTCTATTGCACTAGAGATACTGTGGGCATGATTTTCACACATGACAACAGGGCAGCACCAGCCGCCACAGAGTGGCCTTTTAACAGAAACCACACTTGTGGTCTATTTATGTTACCAGAGTTTATACTGCTGCCTTGCAAGCTCCCAGTAATAGCAGAGTTGACATAGCATCAGAAGGCATTTGGATCTCAGTCTGACTTCCTGAACTAGAATTGTGCCCTTTGAGAAGGATCCAAAAGACCTGCCCATTTTCTAACCTCGTCAGTAGGACTTCGAAGCCAAGGCACAGCATGGGGCCAAAACAAGGGCATCACAGTGGTGCAGCTGGTAGAGCTTCTGGCTGACAGCGCCAGGGACGGGAGCTCGATCCTGACCATGGGTGCTGTCCGTAGGGAGGTTGTACGTTCTCCCCGTGGACAGCGTGGGTTTCTCCCGGATGCTCCGGTTTTCTTCCACCTCCAAAGACGTGCTGGTTTGTAGGTTAATTCGCTTCCGTAAAATTGTAAATCGTCCCTGGTGTTTAAGGTAGTGCTAATGCACGGGATGATCACGGACTTGGTGGGACAAGGGGCCTGTTTCTGCGCTGTATCTCTAAAGTCTAAAGTAAAGTCTGAAATAGAATACCTGGTGGCTTCGGCATGTGCTGTTTATGGGACTACATCACTACATGAAAACCGGGAACATTCTGAATGATGCCTCCAGGTGTGTTGGGTCATTTAGGCAGCTCACTTCCTTCTCAGTAAATTAACTCCACAACTGGCTGTGTTCCTCCGCTGAGATGACATGAGTTAGCATGGACTGCAGATACAAGCTGGGACCTCGCGTGACACTGTGACAAGACGCTAACTCTCACTGGCACTCACGCGGGAAGTTATCATCTTTGAAAATCAAAAAAAAAACTGCAGATGCAGGAAATCTAAATTAAAAAACAGAAAATGTCAGGAACACTCATCAGGTTTAAGGACTCACCTGTTGGAAAGGAAATGCAAACTTAAATCTCTTCCCACAAAGATTCCCACGCTGGGCCCAGCACAGTGACGCCATCACAAAGAAAGCCCATCGATGGCTTGAATTTCTTAGAAGATTGAAAGATTCAGTCTGTCGACAAATACTCCCTTGAAGGCAGCAGGCAGTGAAGAAAGCTAATGGCACGTTGGACCTCATAACGAGATGATTTCAGTGTAGGAGTAAAGAGGTTCTTCTGCAGTTGTATAGGGCCCTGGTAAGACCACATCTGGAGTATTGTATACAGTTTTGGTCTCCTAATTTGAGGAAGGACATCCTTGTAGTTGAGGCAGTGCAGCGTAGGTTCACGAGATTGATCCCTGGGATGGCGGGACTGACATATGAGGAAAGATTGAAAAGACTAGGCTTGTATTCACTGGAGTTTAGAAGGATGAAAGGGGATCTTATAGAGACATATAAAATTATAAAAGGACTGGACAAGCTAGATGCAGGAAAAATGTTCCCAATGTTGGGGGAATCCAGAACCAGGGGCCACAGTCTTAGAATTAAGGGGAAGCCATTTAAAACTGAGGTGAGAAGGAACTTTTTCACCCAGGGAGTTGTGAATTTGATGAATTCTCTGCCACAGAAGGCAGTGGAGGCCAATTCACTGGATGAATTTAAAAGAGAGTAAGATAGAGCTCTAGGAGCTAGCGGAATCAAGGGATATGGGGAGAAGGCAGGCACATGTTACTGATTGTGGATGATCAGCCATGATCACAATGAATGGTGGTGCTGGCTCAAAGGGCTGAATGGCCTCCACCTGCACCTATTTTCTATGTTTCTATGAATCTCTACAGGTGTACGGTAGAGAGCATATTGACTGGTGCATCACGGCCTAATTCGGCAACTCAAACGCCCAGGAACAAAGGAGATTACAGTGAGCGATGGACACTGCCCAGTCCTGACCTCCCCACCATAGAAGGGATCTACAGGAGGCGATGCCTCATCAAGGCAGCCAGCATCCTCAAAGACCATCACCACCCCGGCCACAATCATATCTCGCTCCTGCCATTGGGAAGAAGGTACAGGAGCTCATAAACTGTGACCACCAGGTTCAAGAACAGCTTCTTCCTAACAAACCTCAGGCTCTTGAACACTGCACAACACTAACCTCCACAACTCTGAAGGCATTGTGTTTTTGGTTGCACTAAAGACTTCCGTTTTTGCAGCAATATTACAGTTATTAATTTATTTCATTTTTAAAACATATATTATCTGTTAGTATTGCATTATACAGGCCTGTTTTGCTGCTGCAAGTAAGAATTTCATAGTTCCGTTGTCTGTACATATGACAATCAAATACTTTCGACTTGACTCTTGAGAGATACAGCCCGATATAGTTTTATAGTTTGATTTTATAGTTTAATTTCTTTTTAAATCACGGCGCAAGATCTCGTCTGCCTCAGAAATTCTGGGCATTTCAGGACTTGACATAATGCAGAGCAGAAAAACATAAATTGTCCTTCATTTCAGTGTTTCTTCTGGTTCTCCTGGCATTCATTTTGATGGTGTAATTGCTGCCTTCTGCCACGAGCTCCATTATCAGTTCACCCCATGGCCACTGCCACAGGGCCCTAGTGAGACCGCACCTGGAGTACTGTGTGCAGTTGTACAGGGCCCTAGTGAGACCGCACCTGGAGTACTGTGTGCAGTTTTGGTCTCCAAATTTGAGGAAGGATATTCTTGCTATTGAGGGCGTGCAGCGTAGATTTACTAGGTTAATTCCCGGAATGGCGGGACTGTCATATGTTGAAAGACTGGATCGACTAGGCTTGTATACACTGGAATTTAGAAGGATGAGAGGAGATCTTATCGAAACGTATGAGATTATTAAGGGGTTGGACATGTTAGAGGCAGGAAACATGTTCCCAATGTTGGGGGAGTCCAGAACAAGGGGCCACAGTTTAAGAATAAGGGGTAGGCCATTTAGAACTGAGATGAGGAAAAACTTTTTCAGTCAGAGAGTTGTGAATCTGTGGAATTCTCTGCCTCAGAAGGCAGTGGAGGCCAATTCTCTGAATGCATTCAAGAGAGAGCTAGATAGAGCTCTTAAGGATAGCGGAGTCAGGGGGTATGGGGAGAAGGCAGGAACGGGGCACTGATTGAGAATGATCAGCCATGATCACATTGAATGGTGGTGCTGGCTCGAAGGGCCGAATGGCCTCCACCTGCACCTATTGTCTATTGTCTATTGGGATGTGCCCACATTGGCACCGTAGATGAGGGCTGGGTGGGATTACGATGCCCTCTGTGTGAACTAATCTGTGGAAATTCTTATCTAGGTCCAAAGACCGGTCCCAGCTGTGGGAGGATTGAACCAAGGCATGGGACTCGGTCTCCAAAGAGATCAAGGAATGTGTCCGAGTTTAACAAATTACTTCATTAGCTGAGAATTCCACTGAGTGCGACATCAATTTGGCGAGGGGATGAAAGGATGAGACAGTGCGCACCAGAGTTTAAATCTCACAATGTTATTATTTTAATGTCATCTGGTTCTTGTCAGTGATTCTAGATAGCTGATTTTTCTCCAGCTTAATTTAAGGAGTAGTCCAACATAAATGATTACAAACTGAATGCATGGAGTACATCAAAGGCAGAGGCCTTGACTTGAACTGGGATAGGACAGACAACTGTGAATGGCTGAAAAGTGAAGTAGGAACAGAAAGTTGGAACAGGCAGGGCACAGCTGTGAACATCTGCAGACAGCGGCGGCCACTAGGCAGCTGTGAACATCTGTATACAGCGGTGGCCACTAGGCAGTTGTGAACATCTGTAGACAGCGGTGGCCACTAGGCAGCTGTGAACATCTGTAGACAGTGGTGGCCACTGACAGCTGTGAACATGTACAGCCAGTGATGTCCACTAACAGCTGTGAACATCTGCAGCTAGTGATGGCAATGGACAGTTGCCTCAGTTACCCTACCTCGCCCCTACACTGTAACTGGCAGCCTCACTCTCTTCCGCCCCATTTGCTTTGATACTGAAAGGAACAGCAGCCTGGTTGCATTGTCCGTCCAATAATGCTCTCTGTACAGTCCTCTCTGTGTGGGCTACTCTATACACACCCCTCCCTGCCCTCTGAATGATCTCCTCTCTAGCCCTCTGTAGGTTTTCCTGTGTACACACCCCTAATCAGATGTGCAGCACTTTGGTCAACGTGGGTTGTTTTTAAATGTGCTATACAAATAAAATTGACTTGACTCTGTACATTCTCCTGCTTTTAGACCACTCCCTGTCCTCTGCAAGATCCCCTCTCTAGCCCCCCGTACTTTCTCCTCTGTACACACCCCTCTCCGCCCTCTGTATGAATCCCCCTCCTCCCCTCCGTAATTTTCACTCATTGCCGGGAGAATTAAACTGTTCCAAACAATCTGGAACTCAGTTGCTCCAATCCATCTCCTTCTCTTTCTTTGCACCCTCTCCCCACAACACCCCCACTAGTCACTCTCCTTCCCTTGTTCCTCTCCAATGAAGATGCATCAGTGCAGAAGTCTGGCCATGGCCCTGCCAGACGTGTGGGTCGGTGACTCATTCCACCGGGCGCTACGTCATTGTTTGTCTGCGCCTACAATGTTGTCAGAATGATGCAGGGAGCTGGCTCTTTGACCCACTGAGCTCATGCCTCTCGTGAGAAGCAGTGGAGTTCCCAATTAACCCCATTCCCTGCCTCCTTCTCCCTGGCTCTGCAAAGCATCTCCCTCGCATATCCGCCCAATCCTCTCTGACAGCCGCAAATGAACTTACATCCACCACCCTCAAGGCAATGACCTCCTGACCCATAACTGCACGTTATGTGAAGAGTGTCGCCTGCTTCTCTTCTTGCATTCTCTGACAGATCGCAGTAAAACCTCAGCCTCTTGAGCCGTCTGCCTCAGGGATCAGTTCCTCTTCGCCCACATTGTCTCCCTCCTCTCTCACTCCGACAGGCCTCATCCCAGCTTATCCATTCTCGCCCTACAACCCGTGTCCCCGGTCGCTGGGACCCCTCATCATTGCTCATCTGGCTCTCCGCTGCCTCCGGGGAAGCCTGCTCTAATGCTCGCTGTTGCATATGTATACGTGATATTGTCAGTTGTATATAAGAAAGCAATATCACAACGTTTATCCACAAATCTCCACTTCAAAGCAATTATGAGCGTAAAAGCAGGCGTTTAAGTTCAGCAGTTTCTTGTGGAATACTTTGAAATGATCAAAGGCCCATCATGTTCCCAAAGGGCTGGGGATGTGACATTATGGGGCACCATTGCCAAATGTAATACTGGTAACAATGTTCACAACCGTCAACCTGCTTTGCGGAAAGAATCATATCGTCGTCAAATCTCAGATACTGTTTTATTGCTCCAGAGGCCAACCTTGTTAAAAGATGACGGGGCCCGCTGTAGAGTATAAAATCCTGCTGCTCCATTGTCAGGATAAGTGAGCCGATCTCTCCCTGTCTGGGATTGCCAGCTTCCAGGTCCCTACTGCGTTGTCCTTTGACAGGACGTGTTGTTCACATGCCTGGCAATGGACTTGAAAAACAGAGTCTGTTTTCAAGAGTCATGAGTGAAAAGAGAGTCCAGAGTGTTTTATGGTCACATGTCCCAGATAGAACAATGACATTCTTACTTGCAGCAGCACAACAGAATATGTAAACACAGTACACTGTAAGCAATATAATAAATGAGAAAACAAAAAGTTCAGTGTATGTAGGAACTGCAGATGCTGGTTTAAAGCAAAGATAGCCACAAAATGCTGGAGTAACTCAGCGGGACAGACAGCATCTCTGGAGAGAAGGAATGGATGACGTTTTGGGTCGAGACCTGAAGAAGTGTCTCGACCCGAAACGTCGCCCATCCCTTCTCTCCAGAGATGCTGACTGTTCCATTGAGTTACTCCAGCATTTTGTCTCTATCTTATATACACACATGCACATAAAAAACAAACAAACAGTAATAGTGCAATAATAACAATACTGGTCTATGCAGTTCAGAGCGTATTTGAGGTTGCAGTGTTTAATAGCCTAATGGCTGTAGGGAAGAAGCTGTTGCTGAACCTGGGTGTTACAGTTTTCAGGCTCCTGTACCTTCTTCCCGATGGCAGGGGTGAAATGAGTGTTTGGCCAGGGTGGTGTGGGTCTCTGATGATGCTGGCTGCCTTTTTGAGGCAGTGACTCAAAAACTCAAAAATGTTTTCAGCTTTGTCATGGGAGGAGATTATCAGGTGGACCTGGGAAACTCTAGTCAAAGAAAGGTACAGCAGGGAAACAGGCCCTTCGGCCCACCATGTCCTCACTGACCATCAAACCTCCTTTAACACTCATCCTTCTCCATCCCTTTTTATTCTCCACACATTCCCCTCAATTCCTTCCTGATTCTATTCCTGGCATTTTACAGTGGCTGATTGACTTTTAGTTTCTTAATTTATATTTATTATTATCACGTGTACTGAGATACAGCGAAAAGCTTGTGGTTCTGTGCTCCCCAGTCAAAGACAAGACTGTACATAAGTCCAATCAGGCCGTCCACAGTGCAAAGATAATGGATAAAGGGCACAACATTTAATGTAAAGGCATAACATTTGCATATGTTTGGGATTTGGGAGGTACCCGGAGGAAACCTCCATGGTCACAGGGAGAACGTGCAAACTCCACACAGAGATCAACTGAGGTGAGGATCGAACCGAGATCTCCGGCGCTGTGGGGCAGCGGCTCCACCAGCTGCACCACTGTGCTCACACTCTCCTGGAGCATGAGGGTGTGACCATCCACTAAGTTTCAGACTTTAGACTTTAGAGATACAGCATGGAAACAGGCCCTTCAGCCCAACTAGTCCGCGCTGACCAGCGATCACCCCGTATACTAATACTATTCTACACACTAGAGACAATTCTTACTAAAGCCATTTAATCTACAAACCTATAAGCATTGGGGGCGTGGGAGGTAACTGTAGCATCCAGGGAAACCACACGTGATCACATACAGGCAGCACCAGTGTTCAGGATAGAACCCGGGTCGTGCCGCGGTAAGGCAGCAACTATGCCACTGCGCCTCTGTGCCGGGCCTGATGTGGGAATCTCTGCGCTAGGACTGCTCAAGATGGCAGTGGAAATTCACGGTGGGATTGATGATGTCGAGTGTTTTCACAGATCCACAGAGAAGCCCAGAACCAATGGCCCGAAACATGCAGCACCTCCCACCCTCCCCTGACGTCTCCATTGCCACCTGGCCTCGAGCCTGCAGTTCACATTGGGCCTCGTCAACAACCAGCATCCACAAGCTTTTATTGTGATTTTCTTTTTTTTTGCTCTTTCTGTTGTTTAGCTTTGAGAAACAGCATGGAAACAGGCCCTTCGGCCCATCGGGTCCACCCGTTCACACTAGTTCTATGTTATCCCACTTTTGCATCCATCCCTACACACTTGAGGGAATTTACAGAGGACAATTAAATACAAACCAGCACGTCTTTGGGATGTGGGAGGAAACCAGAACACCCGGAGGAAACCCACGTGATCAGAGGAAGGGCGAGCAAACTCCACACAGACAGCAACCAAGGTCAGGATTGAACCCAGGTATCTGGCGCTGTGAGGCAGTGGCTCTACCAGCTGTGCCACTGTGCCACAATGTTATTGGAACAGCAAACAGTGGAGGGGAGATGTGACAGTGGAGGGCAGATAGACACAATGCTGGAGTAACTCAGTGGGTCAGGCAGCTTCTCTGGAGAAAAGGAATCAGTGACATTTCGGGTCGAGACCCTTCATCAGTGGAGGGGACACATGGCTGTGTGGAGGTGGCTGTGAAAAGCTGCTGATCCAAGCAGCAGCTATTGCTCACACATGTGGAGCATTGGCTGCAGGCAGTGAAGGCATCAGTAGGCATCTCCTTGGTCAACCGCGGGCTCTGCGCTCCATGGCTCCTCACTGTGGTGGGCAGCAAAACTGCAGTGCAAGGCTGTTGTGCAGGAACTGCAGATGCTGGTTTACACCGATGTGAGTCCAAGCGCAGGCTCAGCGACCGTTTCACTGAACACTCCAGCTCAGTCCGTCTAAACTTACCTGATCTCCCGGTTGCTAAACACTTTAACTCCCCCTCCCACTCCCACACTGACCTTTCTGTCCTGGGCCTCCTCCACCGTCAGAGTGAGGGCCCAGTGCGAATTGGAGGAACAGCACCACATATTTCACTTGAGCTGCTTACAACCCAGAGGTATGAATATTGACCTCTCTAACTCCAAGCAACCCTTGCTTTCCCTCTCTCTCCATCCCTCCCCCCTCCTGGTTCTCCGACTAGTTTCACTGTCCTCCTGATTAAATACTGATTATATGCCTGGTTGTCATCTCCCCGTCAGCCAACAATGATCTATTTTACATTTCCCTTGATCTTCGTCCTCTTTACCCTCTCATTTTCACACCTTGCCCTTCCATATTTCTGTCTCCCTCTCCCCTGGCTCTCAGTCTGAAGAAACGTCTCAACCCAAAACTTCATTCATTCCCTCTCCCCAGAGATGCTGCGTGTCCCACCGAGTTACTACAGCATTTTGTGTCTATCTTCAGTTGCTTGATTTGCCCCTTCACATTTGATTATACGACAGAGGAGCAGAATTAGGCCATTTGGCCCATCGAGTCTCCACTTATTTGTGCAGCCAGGAAAGCTTTTGATTTACTGGGGTACTTAAAGCCTTGGCCATTGTAGTAATTCTCCATGCAAACCTTACTTCAGCACTGGTACAAACCTCTCTCAGTTTTCAGTGGGTAAATCATTGTATGTGGGACAGGATCATTGTTCGAGGCTGAGATAATTGGCCGACTGAGTCAGTGGCCGGAGTCATAAGAGCATAAGTGATTGGAGCAGAATTAGGCCATTTGGCGCATCACTTCTACTCCACCATTCAATTATAGCTGATCTGTCTCTCCCTCTCAACCCCATTCTCCCCGCAATCTTTGACAACCTTACTAATGAAGAACCGTTCATTCGCTGTTTTAAAAAATGCAGTGACTTGGCCTTGGTCTCCACAGCCGTCGGTGGCAATGAATTCCACAGATTCACCACCTTCTGACTAAGGAAATTCCTCCTCACTTCATTCTAAAGGTAGGTCCTTTTATTGTGAGGCTGTGCCCTCTGGTCCCAGACATTCCCACTGGTCGAAACATCTCTCTATGTGGTCTCTCTGGTCATATCGTGCCAGGGATGGCTACTACTCCGCCTGTGATGGCTACCACTCTGCCAGGGATGGCTACTACTCTGCCAGGGATGGCTACTACTCTGCCAGGGATGGCTACCACTCTGCCAGGGATGGCTACTACCTCGCCAGGGATGGCTACTACTGCCTTGGGGTTGGCTGGTTATCGCAGCTGATTTGAAGTCAATACTCTGTTCCTGCAAATCGTATCATAGACATCAAAGCCCTTTGAGTTCTGAAAGCACCAGACAAGATGTTGCCGCTGGCATTTCATATAAATAAGCTGCCCTGTGTCTGATGATCCCATTGAATAGTGTGGGGTTGGGCTTGGGGAGAGGCATTTTCTGCTGTTGGACACTTTCACACCCTTGGCTCCGTCACTGGGGAAGGATTGCACTTGCACCACTCCTCTCAATCACAAACCAGATCATACAGTCATACAGCATATAGTCATGCCCCTCGGCCCACCGAGTCCACACTGACCATCAAACTCCCATTAATTGTAATCTCCACTTCGGACAACAGCCAAAATCAGAATTAAACTTGGGTCATCGATACGAACCAGCCCGAATGTCTTTTAAATGTTGTAGTTGCACCTGCCTTTACCACTTCCTCTGGCAGCTTGTTCCAGATCCGATCTCCCCCTCTGTGAAACTCTTGCTCCTCAGTCCCCTTTTAAACTCCTCCTTTCACCTTAAAACCTATGTCCTCTTGTTTTAACCTCCCTTAACCCTGGAAGAAAAGATTGTGACCATCCATTTTATCATTGCCTTTCGTGATTCTATAAAGCTCTATATAGTTACCACTCCACCTCCTTCACTCTGGGGAAAGCAATCCCAGTCTAGCCTGCCTCTCATTATAACTCCAGTCACAATTACACCCTTGTAAGTCCTTTCCCTAGTTTAATGACATCCTTCCGAGAGCTGGGTCACCAGAACTGCCACAGTACTCGAGTCCAATCACCCAAATGCCTTGTACAGTTGGAACATGACATCCCAACTCTTGTTCTCAGTGCCAATGAAGGCAAGCATGTCATATGTCTTCCTCGTCGCCCTGTCTACCTGTCTACCAGGGAGGTAGTGCATGTATCCTATGTATACCACATAGGATACATGTATACTATGTACATGTACCCCATAGTCTCTGTTGTATAACAGCACCACTGTGTATGTTCTCCCTTGGTTTATTTTCTCAAAATGTATCATTTTGTACTTGTCTGAATTAAACTCCATCTGCCATTTTTTTGCCCACTCTTCCAGTTGATTTAGATTATGTTCTAATCTTAGATAACCTTCTTCAGTGTCCACTACTCCACCAATGTTGGTGTTAGTGATATCATGCTCCTCCTGTACATTCTAAATATCACACCGTATACTCATTGATCCTGTGGACATATTGATTCAAGGACTTAAATTGCCAACTATCAGTAAAAGGAAACTTTTTACGACACCCTTCATATCCACAACGATTGCTCATTGAACGTGGATTGGAGGGCTTTGAGGCAAGCAGGCTGCAGTGTTTGTGCTGCATTCACCACAGTACTGAGACTGCTGATGGCTACAATTCAGGGTGGCAGGGTGTCCTACGTTGCTTATATCCACAAGTATAGCTTGAAATTGTGCTGTTTGCCAGTTGTTACGTTTGGTATTAGTCAGCACCAGAGCTCTCTGCTTCTTCTGTTCGTCTGAGACTGTAATCCAAACCCACTCAACACCAGGTAGTAAACAAAGCCTACTTTGAAAACTGTCATTTCTGCTGATATAGCAGAATATTTGTTAAAAAGCTGAACTAACAAAACAGAACCATTTTTTAAAAACAGCATTTTAATTCGCTCACTTGCAAAACTGTCTCCGTTCCTTTGCATATTGACAGTGCTTGACTTGAACGACATAATAGAAGCAGGTAATAGGAAGTAGTTGAAGAGGTAGTTGAGGCAGGTTCGATAACAGCATGTAAGAGACACTTGGACAGGCACGTTAATAGGAAAGGTTGAGAAGGATATGGGCCAAATTCAAGCAAATGAGACGAACAAAGATTGGGCATCTTGGTCGGCATGGTTGAGTTGGGCCGAAGGGCCTGTTTCAGTGTTTTTGACAGTATGACTCTATAAGTAACTCAAATTTCACTGTACCTTAATTGGTACATGTGACAATAAATTGATCTTGAAATCTTGAAATCTATTAATGGATTAGATCACATCAGATCAGATGGATTTCTCCACGAGGTGGATTTGTGGCAGGGCCGGCGTGCTTGCTGTATTTTATTGCCCCTCTGGCTGGTGTTGCTGCCACACCAATCAGTCGGACATCACAAAGGGAAGGTAACCTTTCAAAAGTGCTAACTGGGAGTATTTCTCTTTCAGCACCTCTCAGCCCTGCTGAAGTGCAATAAAGCACAACCAAAGGAAGAACTTAATTACATTTGAAACCAGACAAAAGTCAGAATTGGATTGATGAAAGCTTTTTTTTCCAACTGCACATTTTCACAAATCCATGACTAATTTGCCTTACTTTTTTGTTGAGTCAGGCTTACGTGTGAGTGGAAGTTGCTGTGGTCACATTTTACTGGGATGCATATGTTGGGTTGGAACTCTGAAGAGTGGCGTGCTGAAAGTGACTCACAACAGGAGCACAGAGAGATCTCTGCTCACCGTCCGCTAACCTGTACATCATTGCCAGTGGCCACTTCCTTCAGACCGTGTAACGGGCCACCATTGCTGTGACTTCTTCGCTTCTCCCAAGACTAGATTTAGAGAGTTTAGAGTTTAGTTTTGTAGAAATGCAGCGTGGAAACAGGCCCTTCGGCCCACTGAGTCCGCACCGACCACTGATCACCGGCACACCAGTTCCATGCTACACACTATGGGCGATTTACAGAAGCCAATTAAGCTACAAACCTCCATGCCTTTGGAATGTGGGAGGAAATCGGAACACCCAGGGATAACCTATGTGGTCGCAGGGAGAACGTCCAAACTCTGTACAGATGGCACCCATAGTCAGGATCGAACCCGGGGTCTCTGGTGCTGTAAAGCAGCAACTCTACCGCTGTGCCACCGTGCCGCCTAGTAATAATATTCACAACAGCACAAGGAGATGCACCAGGGGACTTCCATAGTTTCTTAAGTGTTAAACTTCTATTATTTGGATTCAAATACATGTGATTTTGCTTGGCACCATTTTCTGTTATAGTTGAAGTCTCCCCAATAGTCCAGCTGAGCCTCACTCATATATAGTTTCATGCTGACTCCTTGCTTCTAAGTAATAAAGCCACAAAGCATACCAAGCTTTAACGGTTTCTCAATTTGATCTGTCACCTTCAAAGATTTGAATCTGCATTGGTAGCATAATCCTTCTATTCACTGTATTGAACCATTCTAATGCTTAATCTAATCCTTTATTGATTGTCATGCTGTCTTTTAACGTAGAACATAGAAAGGTCTAGTCTGAAAAAGGGTCCTGACCCGAAATGTCACCTGTCCATGTTCTCCAGAGATGCTGCCTGACCTGCAGAGTTACTCCAGCACTTTGTGTTCTGGAAAGGTATAGCACTGGAACAAGCCATTTGGCCCACAATGTCCATGCCAAACATAATGCCGAGATAAACTAATCTCCACTGCTTGCAAGTAATAATATCCCTTCATTCCCTGCATATTCATGTGCCTACCCAAAGGCCTCTCAAATGCCCATTATCGTGTTTGCCTTCACCACCATGCCTGGCATCTCGTTCCAGGCAATCACCACACTCGCTCTTCACCTTTAAACTTTGCCACTCTCACCTTCAAGCTGTGCCCTCAACCTTTGGCATTCTAGAGAAAAAAATCTAAGTTGGTCCACGCTCTCCCTGTAGCTAATATCCTCCAATCCAGGCAGCATTCTGATTTTTTTTTAAATCGTTTTTTTCTTGAGCCACTCTGAAGTGTTGTTGAACATTTAGTGACTGGTCATTGGCAATTCTAAAGCCCTCTTTTCACTTGGATAACCTTGGATAGAAAAGACGCTTCGTTGTCTGGGCCCATGAACATGGTGCAATGCTTCCCAACAACTAATGCTTGCAAACCTCCCAAATCAAACTTGCGGGCATTCAATCTCATTACTACCAATTCTGCACAAATGTTCATGTCATTCGGATATCCAGTGAACGGTTTTGTTTAGATCACTCCTGAAAAAAAGTGAGCAACAAAAGACAGAGTCCCGGCAAACATCAAAAATCATCATTTCCCAGTGCCAACTTGTACCATCAATATACATTTTCTAATTATGCAACTCTCAGTGAATTGACTAAAATCATCAAAACTTTGCAGTACCTAATTATAACCGACTGCATGAACTTTATCAAAACTTAGTGGAAACTAGACCAAGTGGAACCATTGGGCACAAACCTCTCCTCCATTGGTGCAGCACCCTCTCCTCTCCTCCCCCTCCCCCCACTCCCTTCTCCCCCCTCCGCCTCCTTATCCCCCCTTATCCTCCCTCCTTCCTGGGAGATAGATTTAAACTTTAAAATGTGAATAACTTAAAAAATGTAACACCTATTTCAATTAAACTTCTTCCATTAGCACCAAAGGGATGACGGTGAGTAAGGTGGGCCTAAAATTGTTGCGCTATCGTGTACCGTTTTGGCTGTAGTTCAGGAACAAACAAACAAATGAGAGTTTTAGTGTATATAATAATAATAATAATAATATATTTATTTTATATAGCGCCTTATCACATGCTCAAAGCGCTTTACAAATACATTTAACATAAAGACAAACAGACAAACTATCCTGACGGAAAAGCGGCGAATACTCAACGCCAGCGTCCTCTCACGTCAGGGTCCGGCAGCAGACATCAAAAAGCACAAGACACACAGATACAATTTTTTACACAAAACAGCCATCACAGTGATTGCTCTAGGCATACCCTCACTGTGATGGAAGGCAAAGTCTTATCTCCTCCTCATTCTTCTCCCGTGGCGCCACGAGGCAGTCGAGGCTCCCAACCCCTTGAAGCCCCCACCGGGCGATGTAAAGTCCCAGGGCCGAGCCACGCAGGGCGATGAGAGTCCTGAGCCCCCACCGGGCGATGTAAAGTGCTGCGGCCGGGCCACGCAGGGCGATGAAGGGCCTGCGGGCGGGTTGATTGTACCTCGCGCTTCGGGGCGGTCGAAGCTGCTACGGCTGGAGCTCCCAAAAGCCGGTCGCCAGCCAGGGACCTGCGAACTCCCGATGTTGCGGTCTGCAGGGCCCACGGCCGAAGCCTCCGAGATGGTAAGTCCAGGCCCTGCGACCGGAGTCTTCGAGGTCGATCCCAGCTGGAGGCCGCCGACTCCACGATGTTAAGCCGTAGCGCGAACGGAGATACGACACGGTAAAGGTCGCATCTCCGTTGAGGAGGAGATTGAAAAAAAGGTTTCCCCCAACCCCCCCACCACCCCCCCACATACACAGAATTAATAATAAAACAAAACGTACATTTAAGAACGACAATGACAAAAAAACACCAAAAAAAAACGGAGAGACTGCCGGTGAGCCGCAGCTGCAGAACGCAGCCACGCCCCACAAATATAGATAAAGGCATCAGTGAATTTCTTCAAATCGTTTAGAGACTTTCTAAATATACAGCATGGAAACAGGCCCTTTGTCCTACCTAATCCATTCACACTATTTCTATGTTCAGCCACTTTCATATCAACTCTCTATACCAGGGGAAGTTTTACAGAGACTATTAACCCACAAACCCGCACATCTCTGGGATGTGGAAGAAACCGGAGCACCCGGAGAAAACCCACGTGATTACAGGGAGAAAATGCTAACTCTACAAGGGCAGCCCCCCAAGGTCAGGATCGAACCCAGGTCTCCAGTACTGTGTGGCAACAGGTTTACCAGCTGCACTACCGTGCCACCTTTGATCTGAACCTGCTGAAAATATATTGGCTAATTGAACAATCAATAACACCCCAGCAGATTGTCCATTAAATACACAACAATAAAAAAGAAACCAGAAATATTGCTAACTATGAACACGGCACGGTGGCGCAGTGGTAGAGTTGCTGCCTTACAATGCTTGCCGTGCCAGAGACTCAGGTTCGATCCTGACTACAGGTGCTGTCTGTACAGAGTTTGTATCTTCTCCCCGTGATCACGTGGGTTTTTTCTGAGAAATCGGTTTCCTCCCATACTCCAAAGACGTACAGGTTTGTAGGTTAATTGGCTTGCATTTGTATACTTGGTATAAGTGTAAATTGTCCCTAGTGTATGTAGGCTTTTGTTAATGTGCAGGGATCGCTCGTTGGTGCGGACTCGGTGGGCTGAAGGGCCTCTTTCCACACTGTATCTCTAAACTAAACTAAACTAAACTAAATTAAATATAGATGCAAAATGCTGAAGTAACTCAGCGGGACAGGTAGCATCTCTGGAGAGAGGGAATGGGTGACGTTTCTGGTCGAGACCCTTCTTCAGACTGAAGAAGGATCTTGACCCAAAACGTCACCCATTCCTTCTCTCCAGAGATGCTGCCTGCCCGGCTGAGTTATTCCAACATTTTGTGTCTATCTTCGGTTTTTTTCTAAACTAAACTAAACTAAACAAAAACTAAACTAAACACCCTCATAAGATGATAAATTATTTGTCCATCGATAGAAGTGTATAAAATTACGAGAGGCATAGATTGGGTAGACAGTCAGAATCTGTTTCCCAGGGGATAAATGTCAAAGACTAGAGCGCATAGATTTAAGGTGAGATGAACAAAGTTTACAGGAGATGTGCAGAGCATGTTTTTTTTTAACACAGAGTATGGTGGGTGCCTGGAACGCACTGCCAGGGGTGGTGGTGGAGGCAGATACAATGGGGGAGAGTTTAAAGGCTTTTAGATAGGCAAATAGATATGCAAGGAATAGGGATATCTCAATCACATCCAGGCAGAGGAAATTACTTTAATTTGGCCTCATGTTTGGCACGGACACTGTCCCTGTGCTGTATTGTTCTATGTTTAATGTTCGGGAGAAATCACCAATCACTCTACAATATTATAAGTTCGGTGTTTAGCAAGGAGATTAGCTGTTGCTGAAACCATGCATTGCATGCTTTGTAAGAAAGGAGCCCTAACAACTAGACTGCAATACCGCTAGCAAATGGGCTATTTTAGAAGGTATCTCCCATTAACTACAGAGCACCATAAGAAATTCCCCAATAAATGCAGTGGCAAGTCCCCATAATCTGGCAATGCACCACAATAACTGGGGTTAATGGTAGAAATTATACTTACGCTAATAAGGAAGCAGCAAAGAAAAAAACAGGATACCAATAGACGTTAAGGAAACTTATAATAATTTGCAGCAACAGTGATGAATTCCCAAAATAAATGTACAAGTGCATAAGGAACATCTGAACCACAACGGCAAATGCAACTACCTGCAATATGCTGCAGGGAATCTCAAACTACTGCGCAATTCCAGAAGGCAAACAGCAATATCTGCCTCCCTTTGCAAAAGAATGTCTGATTAATTCTATATCAGAAATCACAATATCAGCTGTAAACTGAAGGAACCGCAAGAGGACTTTCAGCACAAGACTGGAATCTCCCACTCGTGGGAGCGTTCTGTAGAGACTCCTAATTTAATGCAGTGGAATCATCAGCAGCTGCAGAATTCTGGAAACAAATCTTCAATAAAAAGACTGAAATTTATAAAGAAACCTTCAATAACTGCTTTGATTCTAGAGCATCTCCAATAAATGTAGCAAGTTTGAGGAACTTGAAATAAATAGGTTTTAGCCAAAAAGATAGTACAAGAGAAGCTGATGAACTCAAAAGCAAATATATCCAAAGCTCCTGATGATATCAGTCCTGGTGATATACAGTTGTGAAAGGGGTGTCTTTGCAGTCAATGGTTAGGGGTGGCACAGTGGCTCAGTATTTGCTGCCTTACAGAGCCAGTTTGATCCTGACTATGGGTGCTGTTTGTAAGGAGACTGTACGTTTTCCCTGTGACCACGTGGGTTTTCTCCAGGTGCTCCGGTTTCTTCCCGCACACCAAAGACATACAAGCTTGTAGGTTAATTGGCTTCTGGAAAAATTGTAAATTGTCCCTAGTGTGTAGGATAGTGCTAGTGTCTGGGGTGTACGGACCCAGTGAAACGAAGGACCTGTTTTCATGCTATATCTGTCAAATCTAAAGGATGTTTTGATTAACCAAAACTCTGCAGATTTGGGGTTTTCTAATAATGTAAGCTTCTGTGACTGTGACATCTGCCTAGCAATGGAAACTTTAATGATATGAAAACCGAATGATAATAGACAATAGACAATAGGTGCAGGAGGAGGCCATTCGGCCCTTCGAGCCAGCACCGCCATTCAATGTGATCATGGCTGATCATTCTCAGAGAATTGGCCTCCACTGCCTTCTGAGGCAGAGAATTCCACAGATTCACAACTCTCTGACTGAAAAAGTTTTTCCTCATCTCAGTTCTAAATGGCCTACCCCTTATTCTTAAACTGTGGCCCCTTGTTCTGGACTCCCCCAACATTGGGAACATGTTTCCTGCCTCTAGCGTGTCCAACCCCTTAATAATCTTATACGTTTCGATAAGATCTCCTCTCATCCTTCTAAATTCCAGTGTATACAAGCCTAGTCGCTCCAGTCTTTCAACATATGATAGTCCCGCCATTCCGGGAATTAACTTAGTAAAATTGAATGATGAACTGCGCTAAAGGAGCATCTTTACAAGATAAGGGCAGCGCAGTGGCATAGCTTTAGAGCCACTGCCTCACAGCACCAGAGACACAATGTCCCTGACCTCGGGTTCTATCCGTGAGGAGTTTGCGCATTCTCCCTGTGACAGCGTGGGTTTCCTCCAGGTGCTCCAGTTTTCTTCCACGTGCAGATTTGTATGTTAATTGACTTCTGTAAATTGCCTCTAATGGGCAGGGGGAGTGAATGCAAAAGTGGGAGAGCATAGATCTAGTGTGAGTGGGTGATTGATGGTCGGCGTGGACCCGAGGGGACAACGAGCATGTTTCTATGCTGTATCTTTCAAACAATCAATCAACCAATCCAGTAGTTTATTATTCTTAAATGCTCTAAATGGATTACTCATAACTATACTGTTCTGTAAACGAATCTTCTCTGAATTATAGCTCAATAGAATGACTTGGTGAAGAGCTCGATCAGGAGATAAAATGGAAGGGAATCCTCGCGTATAACAATGCACCAGGGATCACTGATTACTAGTCTACACTGTGAATTGCTGCAAAGCAGCAGAAGGGAGCCCCTCTAAATCGAATGCACTGTGAGAATGCTCGGTTACTGTGGTTTGTATCAGGAAGGAAGTCTCTATAAGTGAACTGTACCAAGGGTGTATCAATCCCCAGAATCCACCAAGGGAATCTCTCAAGTAGACAGAGTACATCGTAAAGAAATCATTGACTACTGGGAGAGGTTGAGTAGGCTGGGACTCTATTCCTTGGAGCGCAGGAGGATGAGGGGTGATCTTATTGAGGTGTATAAAATCATGAGAGGAATAGATTGGGTAGATGCATAGAGTCTCTTGCCCAGAGTAAGTGAATCGAGGACCAGAGGACATAGGTTTAAGGTGAAGGGGAAAAGATTTAATAGGAATCTGAGGGGGTCACTTTTTCACACAAAGGGTGGTGGGTGCATGGAACAATCTGCCAGAGGAGGTAGTTGAGGTGGGACTATCCCAACATTTAAGAAACAGTTAGACAGGTACCTGGATAGGACAGGTTTGGAAGGATATGGACCAAACGCGGGCAGGTGGGACAAGTGTAGCTGAGACATGTTGGCCGGTATGGGCAAGTTGGGCCGAGGGGCCTGTTTCCACACTGTATCATTCTCTGACTCCATGCCTCTACAGATAGTCTCTGGGACATCCCCATGAAGTGAAGAACACAACCTTGTGTATGTCATGTCTTCCTTGCTCTGGAAGCATAGATGATAAAGAGAGCTTAACAGAGATTCACCAGACTCAATGATGGGGAGACATATGAGGAGAGATGAGGAGAGATTAAGCACACTGGGTCTACAGTCTCTGGAGATGAGGAGAATGAGAGGTGATCTTATTGAAAAATGGGGCATGATTGAATGGTGGGGTAGGGGTGGGGGGATTTTTTTGGGGGGGGGCAGGGGTAAGATGATGCTTCCTCTGGCAATGCTGGATCAAAATTAGGGGTCAGTTGTCCAGGGTGGAGATGGGAATAAATGTCTTCATCCTGAGAGGTGAACGTTTGGAATTCTCTGCCCAAGAAGCCTTTGCGAGTTCAGTCACTGATTACATTCAAAGCAGAATGCGACAGATTATTTTAGATATGCAGGGAATTAGAGGTGATGCAGGAGATTGCTGCAGAGGTAAAAGGGAAAACCACCTTATTGAATGTTGAAGCAGGCGCTAGGGAGTGAGTCACACACTGCGGTCACTGTTTCATATCTTCTTATGTTCCAGGTAACAGGAGCATCTCACAAGGGAATCCCCATTAGTTGGAGCCTCGACAAGGGAATACAGGTGCTCCGCAACTTCCGTAAGGGTTACATCCCGCGGACCCTTGTGTACATTCAGAAACAGAAGTGCTGTTGCTCATGGGTAAATTTACTATTCAACGCAGAGACGATGGGGGAGCTCTGACACGAAGACCGCGTGCGCGTCAGTGAGCTTAACGAACAGCTTATGTAAGTGCAAGTTTACGTAAGTCGCCTGTTACGTAAGTCGGGCAGTACCTGTACTCAGTAACTGGGATCAACCGGCAACCCCGGGACTGGACTCCACTCTGAGGAAGCCCCCAATAGCTGAGACGATCTATCTAATCTGTAATAGCATTACCAAGTAATCCAGAAACACCGCACAGTTCTACCCCTAATAACTGTATCCCGGAAAAAATCTAATCCTCAATTACACGAGCACTCTTTGCCCAATAACTACGCCACCTGCAATGAGAACCTACACGACTGTAACTTTGCAAGAAAACTGTCATTGAATCCACAACAGCCACGTGGAATCCCTGTAGCTCATGCTCATGATGACGTCCTATCCATGAAGCAGTCGGTAATGGATGTCAGCACTCCATAATAACGTCCCAAATGATTCTGTCATTCTGTGCTGGAATCCACAGTAGATACAAACTACTACTTGATTAAATCCACAATGATGTTCAACTCTCCATAATGGATTACCTAATTACCACTGCAATCTATAATGGTATCCACACTTATAATCTTATAATCATTATAAGATTATAACAACATTTTATAATGGAAGTGAAACTCTTTACAGAAGGGAAATCATAATAAACGCAATATTCTTTGCATACTTTAATGACATCCATTAACTCAAGTAATCTTGAATTAAATATCCAACATCTTAAATTTATCATTAAGGAACCTTCACTAACTGTGACATTGTGTGTTGGGACTCCCATTGACTTCAGAAGGTATATTGGATCCTCAAACCCTGGAGCATGGAACATGGAACTGTGCAGCACAGGAACAGGCCGTTCAGCCCACAATGTCTGTGCTCGACATGATGATAAGATAAATTAATCCATATCCCTCCTTTTCATGTATAGGAAGGAACTGCAAATGCTGCTTTAAACCAAAGGTAGACACAAAATGCTGGAGTAACTAAACGGGTTAGACAGCATCTCTGGAGAAAAGGAATAGGTGCCATTTTTTGGGGCGAGACCCGCTTCTTCAGTCTGAAGCAGAGTCTCGACCCCGAAACGTCACCTATTTCATTTCTCCAGAGATCGGTCTGACCCGCTGAGTTACTCCAGCATTTTTCCTCCCTCCTTTTCACACTCATCACATAGAGGAGTACAGCAAAGGAGCAAGCCCTTCGGCACACACTGTCTGTGCTGAATATGATGCCAAGATAAATTCATCCATACACTCTCCTTTTCATTCCCCTTACAAAGAATAATACTGCACAGGAACAGGCCCTTCAGCTCACAATGTCCATGCCAAACATGATGCCAAGATAAACTAGTCTCCTCTACTTGCACTTAATCCAGTCCCTCCATTCCCTGCCTCATATTGTGCATATCTAAAATGCCAGTACATCAGTGCACAACAAACTCCCAACAACTGCAACACTCTCCAAAGGAATCTTTAATGATGACACCAATCTGTGGTAGAAGGCCCCGCAATTGCATCAGCCTGGTCCAGAATGATCAATAACTCCAGCACTCGAGACAGCATTCTTTACAGACCACTCTGGGGCCACAGTTTAAGAATAAGGGGTAGGCCATTTAAAACGGAGATGAGGAAGAACTTTTTCAGTCAGAGAGTGGTGAAGGTGTGGAATTCTCTGCCTCAGAAGGCAGTGGAGGCCAGTTCGTTGGATGCTTTCAAGAGAGAGCTGGATAGAGCTCTTAAGGATAGCGGAGTGAGGGGGTATGGGGAGAAGGCAGGAACGGGGTACTGATTGAGAGTGATCAGCCATGATAGCATTGAATGGCGGTGCTGGCTCGAAGGGCTGAATGGCCTACTCTTGCACCTATTGTCTATTGTCACTCATAAAACCCCCACAGTTGTTCAAAGCAACGCTCAACGGGGGCTGTGGGCCATCCAGCATCAATGGCTGTTCAGCACTGGAACAGAAAACGCAATAACTGCAGCTTTCCATAAGGTGACTGCCAATAACTGAAGCACTCTGGTGGAATCCCCAATCAATGAGGATTTCCACTCAGACGTCACCCATTACTGCAGCATTTTAAATGATTCTACACAACTTCAGATCTCTGTTGGCAAATCCCAAATAACTGCAGAAAATATATAGAAATTCCCAATAATTGCAGCATTATTAGAATTAACAATAATTGAAATATAGTATCTAATATTAGTACAATATTATTCCGGGACTACAGCCAAAACGGTACATGATACCGCAACAATTTTAGGCCCACCTTACTCACCGTCATTCTTTTGGTGCTAATCGAACAAGTTTCATTGAAATCGGTGTTATATTTTTTAAGTTATTCACATTTTAATGTTTAAATCTATCTCCTGGGGAGGGAGGGGGGAAGGAGGGAAGGAGAGGGAAGGAGGGGGAGGAGGGAGGAGGGGGTTGAGGAGGGTGGAGTGGGGGAGGGGATTGGGGGAGGAGGGAGGGGGGAAGGGGGAGGGAAGGGAGGAGGGGAGGAGGGAAGGAGGGGGAGGGGGGAGAGGGGACGGGGGAGGGGGGAGGGGGGAGAGGGGAGGGGGGAGGGGGAGGGGACAGGGGGAGGGGGGGGAGGAGAAGGCGCTGCACCAATGCAGGAGAGGTTTGGGCCCAACGGGTCCACTTGGTCTAGTCACTAATAACAATGACACTCTATAACAGGATCCCGAAACATGTCACCACCCTGTAATGGAGTTTCTAATAATGACAGTGTTGCAGTTAGTTGAGCTATTTCCTTAACGGAATCCCCAATAACAACACCATTCCTTAATGCCCTCCACCCCCATAACTACAGCGTTCCTTAATTGAATGCCCAATAACAACAGCATTCCTTAATGGAATGCCCAATAACAACAGCATTCCTTAATGGAATGCCCAATAACAACAGCATTCCTTAATGGAATGCCCGATAACTACAGCGTTCCTTAACGGAATCCCCACTTGTTGCTGAGCTCTGTGAGGCAGAGCACAATAACTATACAAGGCGATAGCCAATAGCTGCTGCAGTTTATTAAAGAACTTCCAAGAGCTTCTGCAATATACAGCTGGGTGGAATCACTGTGACACTCAAGAGGAAAAGCAACTGCTCTGTTAACACTAAGTGCAGTGCAGTGCACTCACGCCTTTGCCCTTGCCATTCATACTTCAGTTGTCTAGATGGCCAAGTCATCCGGATGGCACCCAGAATTCCAGGAATTAGCTGGAATGCGTTGGAACAATCAGCCAGATGTCTCCACCTTCATTAGTTGCCATAGCCTCCGCTGAAAATGCAGAATCCACGGGCATAACCCGTCTCCAGTGCCTGCGCATTGTTGAATGTCTTGGCCCAGCACTGACTTGCACTGGAAACTCAACCTGCATTGAACCTGCCCATGAGAGAGGCAACCACTGCAGCCAGGTAGTTCCGTGCCACCGGTGATCAGCGCTAATATTGTTGTTTTAACCGGAAACCTGAGCAAGTGTGATGGCTTCCCATATAGAAGTCCCTGCTGGCTTGTACACCTTCAAATGCCAGAGAGATTTTTTGTCTGCACCTGCCTGTGTCTGATCTACACCCTTCATCCCAACCACCGTGATCTGCAGCAGTGACTAGCCCTAGACCTGGGTGAAGCCTTCACCAATTTTAATGGTCGCCCTGCTGGTTCTGCCTAATTTTTCTGTGATTTTGTTGAGCACATTAACCAGTTAGTGGGTGTTTAATTGGCTGGGCTTGTATGGTAACACTGCAGGGTGAGTTCTGTATTGGCTCTGCACACTTCCAGCTGAGAGCTGGATCCAAGTGCCTCGTTTCACAGTGGATTGAGCTACCAGTGCCTTGCATGCAAGTTACGGCTTGTAAAATCCTGACTCGATCTGTGTTCTCGGGAGAGGAAGTAATCCCGAGTAAGATGGGGAAGTGCATTCAGAGTTTTCTCTGCAGATAATGAATAGTCTGACTGAATATTTGCTACCCTGAGCAGATTCAGGAAGGGAAGAGTTATTACTACTGAAGGAAAGAATCAAATGTGGGACGATGTGGGCCACAATTGCTTAATATGTTCAATCCCAACTCAGTACTTTTGCCTGAAAGTTAACCAGGTTCACTTCATCAGCACATATTATGGTAAGGCACTGATTTATTTTCATATTTAGTCTTCGCTGTTTTATGTGACAGATTGCACACTCAGAGATTTTCAAAGTGGGAAAGGTTATTGCAAGTTATAAAATGTTGAGTTGTGTCAGAGGATTTTTTTTTGCTGTGGAATTCATCCAGCTGAGGTGTTCCAAGGAAAATAAACCAAACGCTGCAGAAACAAGGTCCTGCAAATGCTGGTTTACAAAGAAGGACCCAGAGTGCGGAAGTAACTCAACGGGTTGGGCAGCATCTCTGGAGAACATGGATGGGCAACGTTTCTGGTCGGGACCCTTCTTCACACTGATTGTAAGGGTTGGGCAAGGGAACGAAAGAAAGCTGGGAGTGAGGAGAGGGAATACAAAGCGAGGCAGGCGATAGGTGAAGATGGACGAGGGGGGAGTTGATCGGCAGATGGTTGGAACAAAGCCCAGAGATTAAAACAAAAGGTTTAGTTTAGAGATACAGTGCGGAAACAGGCCCTTTCAGCACACCGGGTCCATCGGTTCCCGTACACCACCATCCTATACCCACTAGGAACAATTTTCTTTTTACATTTACCAAGCCAATTAACCTACAAACCTGTACGTCATTGGAGTGTGGGAGGAAACCGAAGATCTTGGAGAAAGCCCACGCAGGTCAATAGGTGCAGGAGTAGGCCATTCGGCCCTTCGAGCCAGCACCACCATCCAATGTGATCATGGCTGATTATTCTCAATCAGTACCCTGTTCCTGCCTTCTCCCCATACCCCCTGACTCCACTATCTTTAAGAGCTCTATCTAGCTCTCTCTTGAAAGCATTCAGAGAATTGGCCTTCACTGTCTTCTGAGGCAGAGAATTCCACAGATTTACAACTCTCTGGCTGAAAAATTATTTCTTCATCTCCGTTCTAAATGGCCTACCCCTTATTCTTAAACTGTGGCCCCTGGTTCTGGACTCCCCCAACATTGGGAACATGTTTCCTGCCTCTAACATGTCCAACCCCTTAATAAACTTATATGTTTCAATAAGATCCCCTCTTATCCTTCTAAATTCCAGTGTATACAAGCCTAGTCGCTCCAGTCTTTCAACATACGACAGTCCCACCATTCCGGGAATTAACCTAGTAAACCTACGCTGCACGCCCTCAATAGCAACAATATCCTTCCTTAAATTTGGAGACCAAAACTGCACACAGTACTCCAGATGCGGTCTCACTAGGGCCCTGTACAACTGCAGAAGGACCTCTTTGCTCCTATACTCAACTCCTCTTGTTATGAAGGCCAACATTCCATTGGCTTTCTTCACTGCCTGCTGTACCTGCATGCTTCCTTTCAGTGACGGATGCACTAGGACACCCAGATCTCGTTGTACGTCCCCTTTTCCTAACTTGACACCATTCAGATAATAATCTGCCTTCCTATTCTTACCACCAAAGTGGATAACCTCACACTTATCCACATTAAACTGCATCTGCCATGCATCCGCCCACTCACACAGCCTGTCCAAGTCACCCTGCAACCTCATAGCATCTTCCTCACAGTTCACACTGCCACCCAGCTTTGTGTCATCTGCAAAAATGCTAATGTTACTTTTAATCCCTTCATTCAAGTCATTAATGTATATTGTAAATAGCTGCGGCCCCAGCACCGAGCCTTGCGGTTCCCCACTAGTCAATGCCTGCCATTCTGAAAGGGACCCATTTATCCCCACTCTTTGCTTTCTGTCTGCCAACCAATTTTCTATCCATGTCAGTACCCTACCCCCAATACCATGTGCTCTAATTTTGTCCACTATCTCCTATGTGGGACTTTGTCGAAGGCTTTCTGAAAGTCAAGGTACACTACATCCACCAGCTCTCCCCTGTCCATTTTCCTAGTTACATCCTCAAAAAGTAATCGAACCCGGGTCTCCGGTGCTGCACTCGCTGTAAGGCAGCAACTCCACCGCTGCGCCATCGTACCGCCCATGGTGTGAGACAAAGGGACTGAAAAGCTGCGAATTGTGCAGCCAGAGGAAGGAAGGTGGATGGAGCAGGAGGGGGAGGGGAGAAAAAGGTAAGAGTCCAGCTGGAGGGGAGGAAGTGGGTGTGTTGGGAGTGGCAGAGGGTTGCTTGTACGTAAAACTGGAGTTTGACTTGGTCAAAGCATTGGGTTGTAAGCTACCCAAGTGGAATATGAGCTAATGTTCCTCCAGTTTGCATGTGACCACACTCTGTCCTGGGCCTCCACCATTGCCAGAGTGAGGTCACATGCAAACGGGTGAACATCGCCTCATATTCCACTCCGGTAGCTACCACTTCCTCCACAGATGTCGCCTGGCCCGCTGAATTCCTCCAGCACTTTGTGTTTTTGCACAAGATTCTAGCATCTGCAGTTTATTATGCCTCTAGGATCACATCCAACTGGTTTGTTGTTTACTTTCACACTTAAAAAGACACCCTGATAAAATTATGATATGTGACTTCAGAAAACATTGTTGACTGCTCAAAGACCACTCAGGCCCACAGCTACAACTAACAGAGTGCCTTTTCTACCCTTTAGTTGTTGAGATATTCGTTGACAGGGGTGAGTAGGAGACCTC
Organism: Rhinoraja longicauda; assembly: GCF_053455715.1. Classification (NCBI taxonomy): domain Eukaryota; kingdom Metazoa; phylum Chordata; class Chondrichthyes; order Rajiformes; family Arhynchobatidae; genus Rhinoraja; species Rhinoraja longicauda. The sequence continues at coordinate 24,119,751 of NC_135979.1, forward strand.
GGTCAGCACAGTGGTGCAGCAGTAGAATTGCCGCCTTACAGCACCAGAGACACGGGTTCGATCCTGACCTCGGGTGCTGTCTGTACGGAGTTTGCATGTTCTCCCTGTGACCGCACAGGTTTACTCCGGGTGCTCCGGTTTCCTACCACATTCCAAAGACATGCAGGTTTGTAGGTTAATTGGCTTCTGCAAATTGTCTCTGGTGTGCAGGATAATGCTAGTGTATGGGGTGATTGCTGGTCGGCACGGACTCAGTGGGCCGAAGGGCCTGTTTCCACACTTATCTCTAAAACCTGGGTTGGGACACAGGGACATGCCCACCAGTGAGGAGCTGTCTCCCGGAGAGCCATAAGCTACCTGGTTCTCTCTGGTGAACATGACCTTGAGCAGCGCAGGTCATTCCTAGACATCCTCGCACACACCCATGTGGCATTACATTAGTAGACCTTCAGACAGGTTTCTGCACGTCAGGGTCATCTTGAGTCTTTCTGCAGGCCTCAGCAGACCACTGCCACGTCTCCTAACTTTATGCTCACTGCACCATCATCCTCTATATCCCGCAGCTCCACTCTTGCTCCCCCTCTCCCCATTTGTAACAAGGATAGAGTCCCCCTTGTCCTCACCTTCCACCCCATCTGCCAGCATGTACAACATATCATCCTCCAACATTTCCGTCACCTCCAACAGGGTCCCACTACTGGCCATATCTTCCCATCCTCTCCCCTTTCTGCTTTCCGCAGAGACCGTTCCCTCCATAACTCCCTGGTCCACTCGTCCCTTCCCACCCAAACTACCCCGTCCCCTGGTACTTTCCCCTGCAACCGCAGGAGATGCAACACCTGTCCCTTTACCTCCCCCCTCAACTCCATCCAAGGACCCAAACAGTCTTTCCAGGTGAGTCAGAGGTTCACCTGCACCTCCTCCAACCTCATCTATTGTATCCGCTGTTCCAGATGTCAACTTCTCTACATCAGCGAGACCAAACACAGGCTCGGCAATCGTTTTGCTCAACACCTTCACTCAGTATGCCTTAACCAACCTGAACTCCCGGTGGCTTAGCACTTCAACTCCCCCTCCCACTCCCAGTCTGACCTTTCTGTCATGGGCCTCCTCCATTATCATAGTGAGGCCCACCGCAAATTGGAGGAACAGCATCTCATATTTCGCTTGGGCAGCTTACAGCCCAGCGGTATGAACATTGATTTCTCTAACTTCAGATAGTTCCTCTGTCCCTCTCTTTCCCCTCCCCCTTCCCAGTTCCCCCACTGTCTTCCTGTCTCCTACTACATCCTATCTTTGTCCCACCCCCTCCCCTGACATCAGCCTGAAGAAGGGTCTTGACCCGAAATGTCACCCATTCCTTCTCTCCTGAGATGTTGCCTGACCCGCTGAGTTACTCCAGCATTTTGTGGCACCATCAGACATACCCAGGCACGGGACTAGTAAAGAAATAATGCTCAGCTTACAACCCAAAGGTATAAATATTGAATTCTCCAACTTCAAGTAATAGTTCTGCTTCCCTTTTCTTTTCCATTCCCCGACCATCGTGCGCTCCCTGTTCTCCCATCATCTCCCATCCCCTCCCCCAGTACCCTGCCCCTTTCCCCTCCTACGTGCACTCATCTCCCATCCCTAGATCTCCCATTTCCATTTTATCCCCCCCTCTTTTTCCCCCTCTCCCTGTTCCCTTTCAACCACATCCCTCGCCCTGGCTTTACATTTCACACCTCCTCTCCTCTCCTCTCCTTACCCGACATCCTTTTAGCTTCTTTTCACCACAAGCCTTTGTCACTTACTCAACCCACCATCCAATTGAAATCTCTCTCACACATATCCGCCCGTCTTAGAACAGTGCAGCACATGGACATATCCTTGCCTAACATGATGCTAAGTTAAACTAACCAGGCTTTGTGCCGCCCCTACCTCTCTTTCCGGGTTCTCTCCCCTATTCGAATCAGTCTGATGACCGGACCGGACCCGAAACATTGCATGTCCATTCCATCCACAGATACTGCCTGACCCGCTGAGTTACTCCAGCCCTTCATGTGTTGCTCAAAAAATAACATAAAATTTAAAATAATTTCACGTGTAACTTATACATAATCTCTTCTTGTATGTTGTCTGAGTCTGTGCACCCGTGATGCTGCAGTCAGCAAGATTTCCATTGTACTTGTACCTCACTGTATTTATGCAATAAACTCGCCGACTTGACTTCAGTGAGGAGCAGATAGGTTTGGAGAGGTGGACTTGGCAGCATCGCTGGTTTTCACAAGTGCAGACAACCACTGACTGCATTCACGTGAACACGAACTCCCACTAATAACCCGGACCTTTATATCAACAGGAAAGCTTTGCACTCCCTCGATGTGTAGGTCATTGTGGATCATGAGAAGAATTTGCTGGCGGTGAGAGACACGTTTCCAGAGATCACACAAACAACTCCTTCATCCTGAGGGACTCCATGCTGCCCAGAGGGATCCTGGTGGAACAAGGAGCCCTTTACTTTCCTCGCTGCTCACACCAGTGGAGCTCTCCAACTCCAGCAACTGAACACAGATCCAACAGGGCCGTAAAGCACGAGCATTATGCATGGACCGCAGAATAGTAAAGCACAGTTTAGAGTTTAGAGATGCAGCGTGGAACAGGCCCTTCGGCCCACCGAGTCTGTGCAGACCAGCAATAAATTAGACACCAGAGACAATTTACAATTTTTGCTGAAGCCAATTAACCTATAAACCTGTATGTCTTTGGAGTGGGGATCCTGGAACCCCTGGAGAAAGCCCACTCAGGTCACGGGGACAATGTACAAACTCCGTGCAGGCAGCACCCGTAGTCGGAATCGAACACAGGTCTCTAGCGCTGTAAGGCAGCAAATCTACCACTGTACCACCGCGCCAACCACAGGAAGAGGCTCTTTGGCCCACAATGTCTGTGCCGAACGTGGTACCAAAACAAACTCTTTTGCCTGCAGGTATTCCTCTGTTCCCTGCATATCCATGTGCCTATCAAAAGACTAGACTCCCGTGTTGGTCTCCACCACCACCCTAACAAGTCATCTTCCAAGCACCCACCATCTTCTGTGTAAAGAATTTGCCCCGCTCATTTCCTTTAAACTTTGCCTCAGGTCCCCTTGAAGCTAAGAATTTAGTATTTGATGTGTCCACCGTGGCAAAAGGATTCTGACTGTCCACATTTTCTATGTTCCTCCTGATTTTATATAACCCAATCAGGTCTCCCCTCAACCTCTCATGCTCCAGAGCAAAAAAAATCCAAGTCTGTTCCACCTCTCCTTGAAGCTAAAACCTAAAACCAGACATCATTCTTGTAAACCTTGTGTGTACCCTTTCCAAAACCTCCTCATCCTTCCTGTATTGGGACGACCAGAACTGAGCACAATATGCAAATGTGGCCTAACCAAAGTCCTATTAAGTTGACTTCCTGACTCTTATAACCAATGGCTCGACCAATGAAGGTAACGATTACATACACCTTCTTCACCACTCTATCTGCTTGCGTTGCCACTTTCAGGGAGCGATGGACTTGGACCACAAGATCACTCCGCACATCAATGCTGCTAAGGATTTTGCCATTCATGGTATACTTTTGCCTTACATCCAACCTCCCAAAGTGCAACACCTCACACTTACTTAGATTAAACTCCAAACTTTGGGGCCTTGTGCATAAGGGCTTGGAAGGTAGCGAAACAGGTTTAAAAAATATAATAAAGTATTTTTTGGAATCTGAGCTTTATAAAAGGGTTCACTCTCTGTCTTGGTGCCCTGAACATGTTACATACCGTGCTAATAGTCCATGGGTTTGCCTCAAGAATTCAAGAAATTGGACAATTGGAGAAATTGGACAGAGGGATGAAGCATCGGGTCCTGGTCAGAATGCGGTCGAAGAGCAGGGAGCAGAAGGAATCACAAATGGGGTCATGAGAGGGGGTCTTACAGAACTCCCAATGGGGAGGGGAGGAGAACTTCTTCAAAGCCGGAGAGAGGAGGAGAACGTCTCCCCCAAAATGCAGGAGAAATTCAGGAAGTCAGGCAGCATCTCAAGAGAACATAGATGGTTGATATTTCGCGTTGGAACCTTTCCTCAGACTCTGAGGAAGAGTCCCGACCCAAGACATTGCCCATCCATGTTCGCCAAAGATGCTGTCTGGCCTGCTGAGTTCCTCCAGCACTCGTGCCTTCTTTTGCATCTGCAGTTGTCTGTTTCTACTCTTGTTTATTTAAGTTTAGAGATAAGCATGGAAAGAGGCCCTTCGGTCTATCGAGCCCACACTGACTGTCACCTATTCACACTGGATCGATGTTATCCCGCTTTCTCGTCCACTCCATACACACTAGGGGCAATTTTACAGGAGGCCAATTAACCTACAAACCTGCAGGTCTTTGGGTTGTGGGGGGAAACTGGAGAACACCCAGAGGCAGTCACAGGTAGAGTGTGCAAACTCCAGCACAGAGTTCACAGGTGATTTACAAAAACGCTGCAGTGATTTGGGGGAGCACCAGTGCATTATTCAGCAGATTACTGACCATTGCAAACTGAGGCTGGGGAACACTGTATGGAGGGGCATCAATGTGGCAGTGCAAGGTCTCTTACTGCCGTCTCATTCTCCTGAATCCTCTACTCAAGCGGGCTCTGGAGGCTCAGTTGTTGACTGCACTCAAGGCAGAGATTCGTGGATTTGTGATGGACGACATAAGGAGGCCACAAAGGAATATAAATGGGTGAGGTGAGTGGGAAAGATCTGCCAAGCAGCTAAAATGCTGGAAAATGTGAGATTATCTGATTTGGCAGGAAAAAAATGATAAATTAAATTTTACCTAAATGGTGAGAGATTGCAGAGTTCAATTGTGCAGTAGGTTCTTGGTGCCCTGGTGCACGATTCACAAAAGGTTGCCCGAGCAGGGCACGTAATCAATGAAACTTAACAGAACGTTTATTGTGAGGGGGATTGAATACCCACAGAGGGAGTTTATAGCAAGCATATTGAATGGTTGCATCACGGCCTGGCTCAGCAACTCCAACGCCCAGGAACTAAGGAGATCACAGAGAGTGGTGGACACTACCCGGTCCATCACAGGTACTGACCTCCGCACCATCAAAGGAATCTATAGGAGGTACTGCCTCAGAAAGGCAGCCAGCCTCATCACTGACCCACACCACCCCGGCCATGCTCTCATTTCACTGCTGTCATCGGGAAGAAGGTACAGGAGTCTGACCACAGGTTGAAGAATAGCTTCTTCCCAAGCAGAATCTTGAACACTACACAACACTAACTAAACTTTGAACGACGAACTGTCTTGGTTGTACTAAGAACACCGGGCATTTTGCACTGGTTTGCAGTTTTTTAATTTATCAATTTTTTTGGTTATTATGCCGTCTATGAGTACTATGTTCACAGGCCTGTTATGCTGGTGTAAGGATGCATTTCATTGTTCTGTTGTAAGTAGATACGATAAACACTCTTGCCTCTTGAACGTCTATGGACTGACTGTCTTTGGTGGCACTAAGGACTTTGGGATTATTTTTTTTGCATTAGTATTTTGGTTATTAATTTGTCTAACTTTTGTTTATTATGTATTTGCGAGCATTGCATTTACAGGCCTGTAATGCTGCTACACGTAAGAATATTATTGCTCTATTATCGATACATATAATAATGAAGCACTCTTGAGGTTATGCTTCAGTTCGATGAGGCATTGGTGAAACCACATCTGGAATAGGTGTATATTATTGGTCTTCTTACTTGCAGAAGAATGTTAATGTAATTCAAAGTAATTTTATCAGACTATGGGTTTTAAGGGTTTTCAGGGGCTACCAATTTAGGACTGTGTACTAATGTCTTGTGTTTTTTTTACAGTTTTTTTCTTTTCACTGTCCTACAGAATTTATGTGTAATTTCTGTTTTGTACATTGTTTGAGTCTATGTATCTGTAAAGCCACTGCATGCAAGATTTTCATTGTCCCTGTACCTCAGTGTACACATGAGCACTCGAATTAGAAGCAAGAGGCTACCCATTTAAAAACGAGTCCGTGGTAGTGTAAGAGGCGGTCCTTTGCCGAGGGAGAATTAGGGACATGCGGGTTGGTTCGAGAGCCTGATAGTTGTAGGAATGTAGTTGTTCCTGAACCCATGGCTTCATTACCTCCTGCCCGATGGTGGAAGCAAGAAGAGGGCATGGCCTGCATGGCGAAGATCCTTGATGATAGATACCACCTTCATGCTTTCGATGATGGGGAGTGCTGTGCATGTGATGGACCGGGCTGAGTTCAGCCTGGTTGTGTGGATATGAAGGATGTTAAGGGACACAGGAATAATGGAGGAAGGTTCTCTTACTCTGATGACCTGCCATGACTGTGGTGGATGTATGGAATAAGCTGCCGGAGGAGGTCGTTGTGGCAGGTACTATGGAATAAGCTGCCGGAGGAGGTAGTTGTGGCAGGTACTGTTGCAAAGTTTAAGAAACATTTAGACGGGTACATGGATAGGACTGGTTTAGAGGGATATGGACCAAACACAGGCAGGTGGGACATGTTGGCCAGCGTGAGTAAGTTGGGCGGAAAGGCATGTTTCCATGCTGTAAGACTCGATGACTCTATGACTTATCGAACGATGGGGCAGGTTAGAAGGGCTGTAAGGCCTGTTGCTGTTCCTAATTCTCGTTGTTCATTCCTGTACAACACACTCCTGGTTTCTCCATGAATAAACAGTGCGAGTCTTGCGTCTTCCTCCAAAGCTTCATTTGCCTCAGACAGCGAGGAACCATTTGTTGAGTGACCAATTATCATGGTACAACAGGCCTTTCGGCCCACAATGTCCATCCCGAACATGATGCCAAGTTAAACTACTCTCCTCTGCCTGCACGTGATTCACATCCCTCCACTCCCTGCATATCCATGTCCTTACCTAAAAGCCTCTTAAATGGCACCATCGTGTCTGCCACCCTTGGCAGTGCATTCTATGCACCCACCACCCTCTGCCTAAAAAACTTGCCCTATACATCTCCTATAAACATTCCTCCTCTGACCTTAAACAATGCCCTCCAGTCTTGGAGAATTCCATCCTGGGAAAAAAATTCTGACGGTCTACCCTATTTATTCCTCTCATAATTTTACATACTTCTATCGGGTCTCTTCTCAACCTCCAATGTTACAGAGAAAGCAATCCAAGTTTGACCAACATAGCTAATTCATTTAATCTAGGTAGGATTCTGGTAAATCTCTTCTCCACACTTCCCAAAGCCTCCACATCCCTTTCTGTAATGAGGAACTGCACACGATACTCCAAATGTGGCCAAACCAAAGTCCTATAAAACAGTATCATGACTTCCTGACTTGGATGAGGTTCAGGATTGAATTCACCTTTGATGTTTTCTGAAGGAAACAATGTGTGCACAACTGACAAATTACTGGTGGAGTCTTAACAGTCTGGAACTTTGAAACAACTTGAGACGCAGGGAACTGCAGATGCTAGAATTTTGTGCAAAACACAAAGTGATGGAGAAATTTTCAGGTCGGGCAGCATTTGTGGAGGATATGGGTGGGCAATGTTTCAGGTCGGGATCATTCTTAAGGCTGAGGAACTGAAGAAGGATCCCAACCTGAAACGTCGTCTATCCATTTCCTCTACAGATGCAGCCTGACCTGTTGAGTTCCTCCAGCACTTTGTAGTTTGAAACAACATTGATGTTTTTCAACACAGTTTGCACAGTTCAGAGCTCCCTCCTATCCATGTACTAATGCATGGAACACAGGGCAGAACTATCAACTCCAGTCTCTGCACAACCTAGTAGATGTGTTGCCATTGACACTGGTTCTCTCAGTTTGAGCCAGGTTGCTGGATTAAAGGTCGAAACAAGGAACTGCAGATGCTGGTTTACACAGAGGACACAAAATACTGGAGTAACTCAGCGGGTCAGGCAGCAACTCTGGAGGACATGGATTGGTGACATTCCGGATCAGGACCCTTCTTCAGACTGATTGAGTCTGAAGTCTGAAGAAGGGTCCCCACTGGAAACATCACCTGTCTATGTTCTCCAGAGATGCCGCCTGACCCGCTGAGCTACCCCAGCTTATTTTGTCATTTTTGGTGGAGAAAAGGGTTTGTTATAAATATAAAATCATGTACAAAGTCTCTTGCCCCTTTCCATCCAAACCATGTTAACTCTATTATCTTTTGATTGCATGATATATTATTATTATTATTACTATTATTATTATTGCAGAGCAGTCTTCTTTTAAAATGCTGTCTCCTGACTAACGCAAATAGGTTTTTCTTTAAAGAAATTCCACATTTAGTTCCCAGTCCTCTGAACCACCGAACTACGCTAACAAAGCAAAATATTACTGCATTAATCTGCAGATATAGATCAGCAGTTCAGAATTTCCACTTCAAGAATAAAATATGGTCCATAATATCTCATTATAATGAAAACACTAACATGCAGGAAATGTATCTATGAAAACATATAAATGAAGAGACTGCTTTGGCTCAGCTCCCAAGCAAAGGATAACATAATTTACCAAAAATGGTCGTAAACCCTGAGAAAATAGGACAGGTTGCCTGAACAAAACACTGTAGTCCCCCTATTTCAACCAACTTGCAAAAGTTAATAAACCCTCCGATGCCATTAAGCTGGAAAGAGCGCGGAGAAGATTTTGCCAGGACTCGAGGGCCTGAGATGTCGGCAGAGGTTGGGCAGACTGACTTTATTCCTTGGAGTGCAGGAATCTGAGAGGTCATCTTGTAGAGGTGCATAAAATCATGGGGGTGGGGTGGGGTAGGGGGGGGGGGAGGAGGGCGAAAGGGTGAATGAACAGAGGAAGGGAAAATCAACAACCAAGAAGCATAGGTTTAAGGTGAGAGGGGAAGGATTTAATGGAAATATGAGGGGCAGCTTTTTCACACAGAGGCTAGTGGGTATCTGGAATGAGCTGCCAGAGGAGGAAGTTGAGGCAGGTACTATAACGATATTTAAAAGACATTTGGACAGGTACATGGATAGGAAAGGTTTAGAGGGATATGGGTCGAACTCAGAGAAAATTAGACAATTTTGGATGGGCACCTTGGTCAGCATGGACGAGAGTCTTCCCCAGGTGGTCAGAGGTCTTACATTCTGGTGCAGTCAGGATGGAGTTTGCACGTTTTCCTTGGAACCTGGATAGTCCAGTTTCCTCTCACATCTCAAAGATTTGCAGGTCGGTAGTTAGTTGTAAATTTCTCCAAGAGTGTGGGTGAGTGGTAGAAGCTGGGGGAGTTGATAAGAATGTGGAGAGAAGAAAAAATGGGATCAATGTCAATGGGTGGTAGGTGGCTGGCACATGTTTGGTGGGCCGAAGGGCCTGATTCCTACTATATCGCTCTGAGTCTATGAATTGAGCTGCCTACTCACGAACAAAGAGGGAGCAGGATTGAAAACCAGTGTAGGAAGAGGGATATTGAGACAGGAAGGAGAAGTGTAGGAGGGTCAGGCTGCATCTGAACTAAAAATGGACCAGAATTGACACAAAAATAAGCTCATGGGGAGGACTTGAAACCAGCGGCATGGAGATAGAAACTGATGCAAATAACAAAACCCAAAAGAGAAACGAAATCGGAGATGACTGCAAAGGTCAAACCAAGGTACAGAATAAACACAACAGATCAGATCACAGATATTGATACACAGATATATGTAAGGTGAGATGTAAAAATAAAGCAATAGGATCGATGAGAATTAAATTCCCTGAAGAGCGATGTGCTCGGCATTCAAAACAAAATGGGAGATTTGTGGCATTATTTCATCAGCATAAGACCAGGCGAAATTTTGAAGGATGTGATAATGCAGAAACTGGATACGGCCCACTTAAGCCGCACAAAAAGGATGTGTGTCACCACGAAAAGGTTGCAAAATTATGTTACAAAAATAAAGGTTTTTTTTTCATCCAACACGGGAAGACAGCTTGTGCAAGGTCTCCTGAAAAGGCCTGGGTTCGGAGAGAGCTGTTCTGGCCACCTGGGCATGGTTGGTGGCACCCTGAAGTCATGCAGAGCCAGCAGCGTTGGTAAACCTCAGTGCCCACCGTGCCACCTTACCTTGCTGAGGCTCTTTGGACAGATCTGGTGACCAGGAAGTTGGAAGTTGCCATGACCTTTACCTCATCAGGGACCCTCGGACAATCTTTGATCAGACTTTACTGGCTTTACCCTGCACTAAACGTTATACCCTTATCGTGTATCTGTACACTGTGAAAGGCTTGATTGTAATTATGTATTGTCTTTCCGCTGTCTGCTTAGCTCGCAACCAAAACTTTTCACGGCACCTCGGAACACGTGACAATGAACTAAAACTGAAACCTCAGCAGGCAGCAATTAGATAGATTCTTGATTACTATGAGTATTGGGGGTTATGGGGAGAAGGCAGGAGAATGGGGTTAGGAGGGAGAGATAGATCAGCCATGATTGAATGGCGGAGTAGACTTGATGGACAGAATGGCCTAATTCTGCTCCAATCACTTATGAGGTGCCTGGAAGCACAGCAAAAGAAGACACAAGGAAACGCAGATGCTGGTATCTTGTGTAGAATCACAAAGTGCTGCAGTAATTCAGCGGGGCTGGCAGCATCTCTGGAGGACATGGATAGGCGATGTTTCAGATCGGGACACTTCTTCAGACTGTAGTAGGGGAGCAAAATCTAGAAAATAAAGGTAGGACTGGACCATGCCGGGCGAGTGATAGGTTGATACAAGTGAAGGGGGATTTAAATGGAAGTTAGGTGAAGGACCTGAGATGAGACGGAGACAAAAGGTGACACAAAGGAGACGAGGAGTCAAAGGGGTGTCCGACAAGCAGAGAAAAGGAGTGAAAGAGGGGTAAAATGTAAAGCCAGAGGGAGGGGTATAGGTGAAAGGTAAAGGGGGCTGAAAGAAAGTGGGGAGGGGGAAAGGGGGGGGGTGTTATCTAAGGCTGGTGACGTCAATGTTCATACTGTTGGATGTTTTTTCCTACAGATCTCAGCGAGGACATGCTCGGTAAACCGGAACATGAAAACAAGTTGTACAAGGGAGTGATCCACATATGTGAAGACTGAGGGAATAGAGTTTTCTCTGATGGATGTGTGTTTGCGTCTGGATATCAGACATGCATGTTATAACACCCCCCCCGTAAATGCTTCAAAAAACTCGTGTTGCTTTTTGCATTAACGTTTTGCATTGAATATGGGCAGTCTGCAGGGAGAGCTCATCTGCTGCGGGGATGGGTGTGTGCCCGTGATGGCAGGAAGGGAGGGAGGGAGGGAGGGAGCGCCAAGTGTCTGAATTCCAATTTCCGGCAAAGATGGCCACCCCCAACCCGTTGAGCAGCAGCACTGGGGAATGCGACCATGCATTTGTGTTGCGGGATGGAGCTTGTGTTCCCGGCAGACCCATGCCCCAGAACTGCGTGGGATGACATCATTTTCCATGTACACTGTCCATGATGTTGGATCAGGTTGTTCCGAGCAGTGCCTGCTCTCCGTCATGCCTGGAACAGCCCAGCAGTGTTTACACAGAGTGTCCTGGATCAGATCACAGCACTGTGCTGAAAGGAGGCTGAACAGCAGCAGATACTCTGAGGTCCCTCTCATGTCTGTCCAGAGTGATTTTAATTTAAAAGTTAACTGGTCTTTTCACCTTCCAACCAGCTGCCTCTCTCTCTCTCTCTCTCCCCCCCCCCCCCTCTCCCCCCCCCCCCCCCCCCCCCACCCCTCATTGTGATGATCCCCACCCTCATTATTCACTCCTGGGAACCCCCACCCATCTCCAGAGGTGTACAAGAGGCTCTGATCTCCACCTACCCACTTCCTCCATTCCCTCTTCTTCCCTCTCCCCGTCAGGCAGAAGGTACAAAATCTTGGAGACACAAGGAGGGACAGATGGTGGAACCTTGAGCAAAACACTACGTTCTGGAGGAGTTAGGCAGCATCTACAAAGGGAAATGGACAGGTGAGCTTTCAGGTGGGGACCCTTCTTCAGACTGAAGCCTGAAAAAACGTACTACCAGGTTCAGGAACAGCTTCTTCCCCGCTATCATCAGACTCTTGAACAGACCTCTCACATGCTAGGGATATGTTCCCAATCTTGGGCATGAGTGGCCAGCTCTCCCGACAGAGTTCAGATACTATCTCCCTTGAGGCGAGTTTCTATACAAGTTCGAGGACACAGAAGGATGGCTGATCATCATATATAAATTGACAGTATTAGTAATCAATTGCATGACCTGGCCTTGACTGGATCTATAAATGTGGTTTTGTACAATAATTCAGATGGCTCGTATTCAAAGAATAGAGTCAACAGGTTGTGAAGTAGATCACCAACAGAGGGAAGGTAAAGTGAGTAACTGGGGTGAAATGACTGGGATTGGACTTTAGACTTTAGAAATACAGCGTGGAAATAGGCCCTTCAGCCCACCAAGCCTGCACTGACCTGCAATCACCCCGTACACCAGCTACACACTAGAGACAATTTACAATGTTACCAAAGCCAATTAACCTACAAACTCAAGATTTAAGGTTGAAGATGGGTTTATCGTCATATGTACCATAAGGTACAGTGAAATTCAAGTTACCATATGGCCACACCAAGTGAAAAGCAGTAAGACACACAACCACATAAAATAAAATTTTGCATAAACATCCACCACAGCGGCTCCCCACATTCCTCACTGTGATGGAAGGCAATAAAGTCCAATCTCTCCCTTTTTCTTTCTTTGGCGTGTGGGAGGAAACCGAAGAACCCAGAGAAAACCCACGCGGTCACAGGGCAGAACATGCAAATTCCATACAGACAGCACCCGCAGTCAGGATCGAACCCGGATCTCTGACGCTGTAAGGCAGTAACTCCACCGCCACGCCACCGTGACACCTTGGGTGGATTCTTCAATAGATTTGGCATTTACCTGGGTCACTTTAACAAAGTTGGTGTCAAAATCAGTGTCTCACAAAGACTAATATTACAAACTGGCCACTTTACGCCACTTGCCTTATATGCTTGTACAACTTGACCAGCAATTAAAATTTCTAAATTGCAGATGCTGGAAATCTAAAACTAAAACAAAAAGCTGGAAGCAACCAGCAGGTTAGGCAGTGAGAAGGGAATGGTCTTCCACCTGAAATTAACTCTGTTTTTCTCTCCACAGATGCCGCCTGACCCGTTGAGTGTTTCCAGCCGTTTCTGTTTGTGTTGGGACTCACTGACAGTAAATATATGCTCACAATTCGCGGTGAATGTGGAAACGAGTTGGCACACTCAACATCATCCATACAATAACAATTGCAGGAACATTTAAGTATCCAAATAAACACATAAAAGGTAGTGAGAGCCATCGAGTCATACAGTGTAGAAACAGGCCCCGCAGCCCAACTTGCCCATACTGATGAACATGTCCCATCTACACTAGTCCTGCCTACCTGCCTTTGGCCCATATACCTCTAAACCTACCCTATTCATGTACCTGCCTAAATATTTCTTAAATGTTGCAATTGTCCCTGCCTCAACTACCTCCTCCGGCAGCTCATTCCATACACCCACCACCCTTTGTGTAAAAAAATGTCCTCTCAGGTTCCCATTAAATCTTTCCCCCCACCTTAAACCTAAGTCCTTTGGTTCTCAATTCCTTACTCTGGGCAGAGGTCTCTGTGCGTTTACCCAATCTGTTCTTCTCTTGATTTTGTACATTTCTACTGTATAAGATCGCCCCCTGCCCTCCTGCGTTCCAAGGAATATAGAGAACCCTAGCCCGCTCAACATCTCCATTTTGCTCAGTCCCTCGAATCCTGGCAACATCCTGGTAAATCTTCTCTGCATCCTTTAAGAGGATGCTGGTACAAATCGAAGAGAGAGAAGGAATGGGTGACGTTTCGGGTCGAGACCCTTCTTCAGACTGAAGAAGGGTCTCGACCCGAAACGTCACCCATTCCTTCTCTCCCGAGATGCTGCCTGACCTGCTGAGTTACTCCAGCATTTTGTGAAATAAATACCTTCGATTTGTACCAGCATCTGCAGTTATTTTCTTACACTGCTAGACCCAGTCTCTGGAACGTCAGAGGCTGAGGGGAGACCTGATAAAAATTTATGAAATTATGAGAGGCATAGATAGGATGGATAGCAGGAACCTTTCTCCCAGGGTGAAAATGTCAAGGACGAGAAGGCATAGCTTTACGGTGAGAGGGACAAAGTTTAAAGGAGAATGTGTGGGACAAGTGTTTTACACAGAGGATAGTGGGTATCTGGAACATGCTGCCAGGGGTGGTGGTGGAGGCAGATACGATAGTGGCGTTTAAAATGCCTCAGGATAGGCACATGCGTATGCAGGGAATGGAGGGATATGGATCATGTACAGGCAGAGGAGATTAGTTTAACTCGGCATCATGTTCAGCACGGACAGTGTGGTCTGATGGGCCAGTTCTTGTGACGTACCGATCTACATTCTATGTTCTAGTCACCGCGAAAGGGCTCGTGAACATGGCAATCTAAAGATGGACAAGGGAACAAGGACGTCAAAGGCAAAAATGATAGGTGGGTAAAGGTTTTGAACAAATACTTTGTATAAGTCTTTTCAAGGGAGAAGAGCAGGGTGAACATGGCTTTAGTAAAAAATTAGACATAGGTTAAGAGTTTTGAAGAAGGAAGAGGGAACGACTGAAGTGAAGAGGAAAAGTCCCTGGTCCAGATACACAGTTTCTGGACATACGATGAGAAGGCTGTGATCATAATATATTTATAATGATTCATGGCAGAAGGAGTAGTGCCAGAGGACAAAAGGAAAGTTAATGTGATCCCTATATTTCTCAAAAAAGAATGAATAAGTTGTGTGACCTATTGACCAGTTCGTTTTGTGGCAGCAAAGATAATGGGATCTTTTTTCAAAGATGTAATAATATCTGAAAACCAAAAATACAATACGGAATAGGATGCAAAGATTTCAGGAAGGAAGGTCACGTTTCTTCAAAGGCATCAAATACCAAAGAAGGGACAAAAAAAATAGAACGTGGCCAAAATGGAGCCGAGGAACCGTGACCTCCAGGTTCAAGAACAGCCTATCCCCGAATGTTGAAGTCTGGAGGAAGAGTTGGCCATAGCGCAGTCCAGCATGGGTACTGACCTCTCCACCATCAAAGGAGGCAGCTCCTATCGTCAGAGACCCTCGCCACCCTGACCTCACTCTCATCTCACTCCTACCATCGAGAAGAAGGTCCAGGAGCCTGAGAAACATGACCTCCAGGTTCGAGAACAACTTCTGCCCAGCAACCTTCAGCCTCATGAAGCACTTGCACAACCCTAACCACAACCCTACCTCAGCAATAGAGAACAGCACAGCACAGGAATTGGCCCTTCAGCCCACAACGTGCTGGACATAATGCCGTTAAACTGATCTCATCTACCTGTACATGATCCATATCCCTCGATTCCCTACACTTCCATGTGCCTAACTAAAAGCTTAAACTTTGCTATGGTATCTGCCTCCACCACCACCCTTGGCAGTGCGTTCCAGGAACCCACCACAAGTATTAAAAAACTTGCCCTGGACATCTCCTTTAACGTTTACCCGTTTCCCCTTAAAGCACATCTCCACTGAACATTCCCCCTCTCACCTTACAGCTCTGCCCTCTAGATTTGGACATTTCCAACCTGGGAAATGGGTCTGAATGTCTACCCTGTCTCTGCCTCCAATAATTTGATGTACTTCTATCTAATCTGCTCTCAACGTCCGATGTACCAAAGAAAACAATCCAAGTCTATCCAACGTCTCCCTGTAGCTGAACCTCTCAAACCCAGGCATCATTCTGGTAAACCTCTGCAATCAGTTTTAGTTTAGAAATGCAGCATGGCCCACTGAGCCCACGCTGACCGGCGATCACCTGTTCACACTACTTCTAAGTTATCCCACTTTCGCATCCACTCCCTTCACACTTAGCGAGGTCAATTTACAGAGGCCAATTAACCTACAAACTCACATGTCTTTGGAATGTGGGAGGAGACCGGAGCACCCGGAGGAAAAACCCACAAGGTCACAGGAAAACCATTCCAAACCCCACACAGACAGCACCTGACATCACCTGGGGCTCTGTCGCTGTGAGGCAGTCGTTCCACCAGCTGCATCACTGTGCCACCTCTCAATGTTACCACAGATCTTTAATCAGTCACACAATGTATTTCTGCTAGCACTGTTATGGTCTGGTTACCTAGTACAACTGATAATTAATCGTTTATTTGTTGTGTTGTCGTGTTAACGTGACTGTTCAGTTCCAGCAACTAAGAATTTAATTGTCCCAGTTCTGGTCAATTAAATGCTGTTGACTTGACTCCTGGTGGTATACAAAAGGCTTTTGCGAGGTGCTTGCAGGGACAGGTTGAGTCAAAGAGTACAGAACGCAAAAGGAAAACTAGCTGACTTCACATCTATAAAGGAGGAAAATACTTAATGGCAATCGCTCAGACTGGTAAGAGGGGGAAGTGCAGCCCTCTGGGGAGTTCAGTCTGCAGGCTGCTCCTTACACTCACGTAAACACTGTCAGCTTACCGAGCAGAAGCACAACTTCAAACTCTGCCGGATCAGGATGTACAGTGAATACCGAGGAAGATGTTGTCAAAATACAAGATATATTTAACACAGAACCAATGCCCAAGTGGAGAATTAATTTCACCGTAGACATTATGAGAGGGGGCATTTTGACATTGGGAATTAAATAAGATGCTGGACACTACAAGTCATGTTGGCCTTCATAACGAGCGGATTTGAGTATAGGAGCAAAGAGGTCCTTCTGCAGTTGTATAGGGCCCTGGTGAGACCACATCTGGAGTATTGTGTGCAGTTTTGGTCTCCTAATTTGAGGAAGGACATCCTTGCTATTGCGTAGGTTCAGCATAGGTTCACGAGTTAATCCCTGGGATGGTGGGACTGTCATATGAGGAAAGATTGGAAAGACTGGGGTTGTATTCACTGGAGTTTAGAAGGATGAGAGGGGATCTTATAGAGATGTATCCAATTATGAAAGGACTGGACAAGCTAGATGCAGGCGTTCCCAATGTTGGGGGAGTCCAGAACCCAGGGCCACAGTCTAAGAATAAAGGGGAGGCCATGTAAAACTGAGGTGAGAAAAAACTTTTTCACCCAGAGAGTTGTGAATTTGTGGAATTCTCTGCCACAGAAGGCAGTGGAGGCCAATTCACTGGATGAATTTAAAAGAGAGTTAGATAGAGCTCTAGGGGCTAGCGGAATCAAGGGATATGGGGAGAAGGCAGGCACAGGTTACTGATTGTGGATGATCATCCATGATCACAATGAATGGCGGTGCTGGCTCGAAGGGCCAAATGGTCTCCTCCTGCACCTATATTCTATGTTTCTATGTTTCTAAGTCTAATTGGGAAGTAAAACCAGAGGTCACAGGGCCTTGGATTCACCAGTTTGCACACTGGCAGTCAATATAGGCTTCTACACACATAACACAACTTTCCTGCCCATTGTGCCTATTCGTCCACAGATTGGAGGATGACACTGTGTAGAGCCTCTGCCTCACAGTGCCAGAGACCCTGACCTCAGTTGCTGTCTGTGCAGAGTTTGCACATTCTCGCTGGGACCCCACTGGTTTCCTCTGGGGGTTCCTGTTTCCTCCCAGAGGAAAAAAACTAAACAACCCCATGGGATTCAAGGGAGGGAGGCAACATGGATCCAAAGAAAGGAGATGAGGGGGAACGTCTTTAGTCAGAGGGTGATGAATCTGTGGAATTCATGTCCGTAGAAGGCTGTGGAGGTCTAGTCAATGGATATTTTTAAAGACTAAGACTGACAGATTCTTGATTAGTACCTGTGTCAGTGGTTATGGGGAGAAGGCAGAAGAATAGGGTTGAGAGGGAGAGACAGATCAGCCATGATTGAATGGCGGAGTAGACTTGATTGTCAAAATGGCCAAATTCTGCTCCAAGAACTTATGAACTTATGAACGATGTCTTGGTGGCTGAACACGAAGGGTAATGGGAGATTGTTGTTCCCAAAGGGTCTTAGTACACCCCAACTTGCTTAATGTGGTGTTTCATGAGAAGGTTTGCAGGACACCAAAGCAAGCTTCAGGGCTGACCGTGAGGAGGACTGCTTTAGACTGGCTGAGCTGGAAAATGACAATTACACCAGAGAAGAGTGAGGTAATGGTTTTGAGGAGATGTTACCGTGCATGGAATGTACAATAAAGGAAGACATTGAATTGAGTGAATGATGAAAGGATCTCTGTGTTTACATCTGCAGCTCCTTAAAGGTAGCTGGATGGGCCCATATTGTGGTTAACAAAGCAAATGGCATTGGTTCCAAAGCCTGTGTCTTTCTGTTCCTGTGTAATTCTCGCTTCAGGCTCCGATGCAGAAAATGCAGGAGCAGGGAGGCGCTGGCAGGAGTGTAGCTGGCAGTCAGTAGGTCACAGCCTGAGTCGTGCTGACAGTTGTGGAGCAAAACACAAAGTCCTGTCGGAACGCAGCGGGTCAGGCAGCATCCAGTGCTGCCTGGGCCAGTGATGGAGGCAGGTATGATAGTGGAATTTAATAGAATGCAATGAAGAGCTGAAAGCCAGAAAGGACCAGGATCAATCCGGGCCAGTCACAGATGACCTCAGGCAGGGGATTGCCTGGTAGGTCCAACCCGAAACGTCACCCATCCTTTTTCTCCAGAGAGAGGAGGACTGGCCCGCTGAGTTACTCCAGCGCTTTGTGTTTACCCAAGATGTTAAAGAGCTGTACCTAAGCAAGGGCCAACACCTGCAGGAAATGATGACACAACCTTTAAATGCACCATCAGAGATGTCATTACCCAGTGACTCCAGCACACGGTGTTGGGGTGGTGGGTTTAAAGGTCACTTCATAGTTACCGGCCGGTCTTGGCATTGATCAGACACAGCTCCTGATCCAAAATCGAACAAGGTGCTAACGACGCACTCTGACCCCAAGGTCAGAGCCGCGGGGGTCAGAGGGTGCAGTTATGCCCGTTGGCCGATTCTGGGATCTGCCTTGGTCCGCGTTCTTCTCGAAGGTCAGGGCAATATCTGACGATACGGCTGTTATCGGAGATGATGTGTACACTCGCGGGCCCGAGTCATGGACTTGTTGTTCTATTTTTAACCACCATATATCTATTTATAGGATCTCATTCAGTTTTGCAGCTGGCAGCAATCGCACCCCCGGCTCCAGCCCCTGCCCGCCCATTACATGGATGGAGTGGGGGGGTCAGCTCACCTCTGTGGGCAGCGTGCCCACTGATAAAACACAGCATTAGATCCATGTTCCATCGTGGGCTAATTAAAATAACATCTTTCGCAGCGTAGTTTAGTTTTGGGACATATATATAAACAGGCCAATTATTTTCACTCAAAGCCATTTCCCACACCTGAAATTTTTATTTTGTGAAATAGAACATAGAACATCGAACAATATAGCAAAAGAACAGGCTCTTCAGCCCACAATGTCCATGCCAAACATGATGCCAAGATAAACTGGTCCCCTCTGCCTACACGTGATCCATATCCCTCCACTCCCTGCATATCCATGTGCTTATCTAAAAGCCTCTTCAACACCACTCTCCTACCTGGGGTTAGGAGGGAGAGATAGATCAGCCGCGATTGAATGGCGGAGTAGACTTGATGGGCCAAATGGCCTAATTCAGCTTCTATTACTTATGACCTTATGACGATGATCCAGACTTGGCTTACAGGAGGGCAGGATTGGCCCCACAGTGAGTGGGAACCGGTGTGTGTGATGGCCCTGTAAGATGGCCAGCTGCTGGAGGAGTGGGCTCGGCCTCAGATGTCTGCAGGCAAGTCCACAATCTCACCCTTTCCCGATGAACTGGGCCACTGGTGAGGCCACACCTGGAGTGTTATGTGCAGGTCTGGTCTCCATGCTATATAGAAAAAATGTGTGAACACTAGAAAGAATGCTGAAGACATCTATCGGGATATTGCCCAGAATGGAAGGTTTTTGGTGCAAGGATTGTTCCCACTGGAGCACAGAAGGCTGAAGGCTGACCTTTTTGAGGTTCATAAACCCATAAGGGGCAAGATAAGGGAGATAATCATAGTCTTTGCCCAAGGAAATCTAAATTTAGGAGATTTAGCTGAGGACATGGATTAAAGATGGGAGAGTAAATATTTAAAGGTCTGAGGGGCAACATTTTCACACTGAAGCAGGTGAGTATATGGAATAAGCTGGCACAGGAGGTAGGTAAGGCAGGTACAATAACAGCATTTAATAAGCATTTTGACCGGTCATAGATAGGAGAGGGATAATGAGATTAATGCAGCTAGTCATCTGGACCGGCATGGACTAAGACCAGAACTGCACATAATACTCCAGGTGTAGCCTAACCAATGGCACAGGTGATTGGGAAAGGATGAGATTGTGGACTTGCCCGCGGACATTTGCACATCTTTGGAATGTGGAAGGAAACCGGAGCATCCGGGGGAAACCCATGTGGTTTCTGTTGCTAATCTATTACAAGATTCTTGGGGGAGACACAAGTAACTGCAGATGTTGGAATCTTGAGTAAAACACAAAGTGCTGGAGTAACTCAGCAGGTCAGGCAGCATTTGTGGATACGTGACATTTTGGGTCGGGGCCCTTCTTAAGACCCATGACTCTATTCTTAGTGCAGCCTATCAATGTCTACAATCTTGGTTCACAGGATACCTGTGGGGGTGGGGGGGGGGGGGGGTGGATAGGAGGAGCCGGCCATCACATACAGCTTCAGCAGGAGTGGCAAAATCAACCCATCCAAAATCAGAACCTACGCTGAACCTGCCCATGTCTGTGATTTGTATCTGCCTGAGCCTGGGAGACAAGATCCAGTTCTTGCTCAGAGTGTGTGTTGGATCCTCTCTCTCAGATCTGCGACTCATCTCAAGTGTGAGAGACACAGTTCCATCTCACCGTCAGTTCAGTTTATGGGACCTTGGCAGCGTTTCATTGGTTTGATCTTGCGATAGAATTCTCGACAGTCCTGTACGATCTGAAGCTACGCAGGAGAGGGCACAGCGAGCACAACCTTTTAATGGAAAATCAATGCCTTTGCATCAAATATTATCCCGAACAAAGACATTGAGTTGTAAATATTTTACAACACACACGAGATGAAGAGAGAGTGGCTTTGAATGATCTTACTCCATTCAATCCAGCTGAATGCAGGCGCAAGGAACAGCAGATGCTGGAATCCTGCAAAACACAAAGTGCTGGAGGAACTCAGCGGGTCAGGCCGTGTCTGGGGAGGGAATGAACAGGCAACGTTTTTGGTTAGGGCCCTTCTTCAGGCTGATGGTGTAAAGGGGAGGTAGCTGGAAAAGAGAGATGGGGCGGAACAAAGCCTGAACAGTGATGGGTGGATCCATCCCATTTGCCAGTCAAACCACCCCCACGCCTGTATCCACCTATCACTTGCCAGACTTTGATCTGCACCCATTATTCTCCCCTCTACCACAATCGGTCTGAGGAAGGGTCCCAACCCGAAACGTCACCTGTCCATTCCCTCCACAGGTGCTGCCTGTCCCGTTGAGTTCCTCATGCACTTTGCGTTTCACTCAACATTGCTGATTGCGTTTAGAGTTTAGAGTTTAGAGATATAACGTGGAAACAGGTCCTTTGACCCACCAAGGCACGCCAACTATCGATCATCTGTTCTATGTTATCGCACTTTCTCATCCACTCCCTGCACGTCAGTTGCAATTTACGGAGGTCAATTAACTTACAAACCCACACGTCTTTGGGATGTGGGAGGAAACCGGAGCACCCAGAGGAAACCCGCATGGTCACCGGGAGAACATGCAAACTCCACACAGACAGCACCCAAGGTCAGGATCTGGCCGAGGACTCTGTGAGGCAGTGGCACTGCCCGCTGTGCCACTCTGCCGCCCTTTTGGCAAGTGTGAATTGTCTGGCGAGACTGCAAATGATTGGTGGATCAGTCACATTGGACTTCATTGGACTTTATCTTGCATTAAAGGTTATTCCCTTCACCATGTATCTGTACACTGTGAATGGCTCGATTGTAATCATGCATTGTCTTTCCGCTGACTGGTTAGCATGCAACAAAAGCTTTTCACTGTACCTCGATACACGAGGCAATAAATTAAACTAAACTAAACATGCATGACAGCAGAAACAGTGCAGGGGAATCTGCCAGTTCTCTGGCCAACATTCCCCCTGCAATCACCACCACCAATAACTGATAGCTGGTGAGTAATTTCTTTCCCCATTAACTGCTATGTTTGGCCATCAGAAACATGATTGCTAAAGTGATGAATTGACAAGAAGATCGAGGAGGTGATCTTTGGGAAGGAGTGATTAAACGCTGTACAAACACAGCGTCTCCTTAAATCTCCTGGGGTTAGCTGTTACGTAAATTCACTTGTTTTACTGATGACAGGAGTTTTGCTCCACACAAGTGATCAGCAGAACCCAGCCAAGAACAACATGGCTTTGCTCCAGAAATATTATCCATGTCCAACCACTTATTTGTGCAGACAGGAGAGCTTTCGATTTACTGGGGTACTTAAAGCCTAGGCCATTGTAGTAATTCTCCACACAAACCTTACTTCAGCAGTGGTACAAACCTCTCTCAGTTTTCAGTGGGTGAATCATTGAATGTGGGACAGAGTCATTGTTTGAGGCTGAGATAATTGACCGACTGAGTGAGTGGCCGGAGTCATAAGTTCATAGGTGATAGGAGCAGAATTAGACAATAGACAATAGGTGCAGGAGGAGGCCATTCGGCCCTTCGAGCCAGCACCGCCATTCAATGTGATCATGGCTGATCATTCTCAATCACTACCCCGTTCCTGCCTTCTCCCCGTACCCCCTGACTCCCCTATCCTTAAGAGTTCTATCTAGCTCTCTCTTGAATGTATTCAGAGAATTGGCCTCCACTGCCTTCTGAGGCAGAGAATTCCACAGATTCACAACTCTCTGACTGAAAAAGGTTTTTCCTCGTCTCAGTTCTAAATGGCCTACCCCTTATTCTTAAACTGTGGCCCCTTGTTCTGGACTCCCCCAACATTGGGAACATGTTTCCTGCCTCTAACATGTCCAACCCCTTAATAATCTTATACGTTTCGATAAGATCTCCTCTCATCCTTCTAAATTCCAGTGTATTCAAGCCTAGCCGCTCCAGGCCATTTGGCACATCACATCTACTCCAACGTTCAATCATAGCTGATCTATATTTCCCTCTCAACCCCATTCTCCTCCCCATAATCCCTGACACCCATACTGATCTAGAATCTGTCAATCTCAGCCTTAAAAATATCCATTGACGGCCTCCACAGCCTTCTGTGGCAATGAATTCCACAGATTCACCACCCTCTGACTAAAGAAGTTCCTTCTAATCTTTCTAAAGGTACGTCCTTTTATTCTGAGGTTGTGTTCTCTGGTCCTAGACTCACCCACTCGTGGAAACATCCTCCCCACATCCATTCTATCCAGGCCCTTCACTATTCAGTAAGTTTCAATGAGGTTCCCCCTCACCCTTCTGAACTCCAGCGAGTAGAGGCCCACTGCCCAGTCCTCCTGACCTCAGTTACTTTTCACCATGGTGAGAATGAATGGCAGCCAGGACTCATTGTCCAGTTACCAGGAGGTCAATAACAGGCGAGGCTCAGTATATGGTGACATAGAACAGTACAGCACATATGAATGGGCCCTTCGGCCCATAATTTCTGTGCCAAACATGGTCCCTGCTTTAAGTCCTCCTGCCAGCACATGCCCCCTACCCCTTCATTCCCTGCACACGCATGTGATGGTAAAAGGGCACCTGACTGGGCACCTGCCAAGCCCCACACACAGACGCAAGGAACTGCAGGTTCGGAACCTTGAGCAAAACACAAAGTGCTGGAGGAACTCAGCTCGTCAGGCAGGGAATGGACAGGCGACAGACTGGGTCGGACCCTTCTTCAGACTGATTGTAGTAGGGGGGAGAAAGCTGGAAAAGAGAGGTGGGGTCGGGACAAAGTCTGGCAAGTGATAGGTAGATAAGGGTGAGAGGGATAGACACCAAATGCTGGAGTAACTCAGCGAGACAGGCAGCATCTCTGGAGAGAAGGAATTCAGACGAAGGGTCTGAAGAAGGGTCTCGACCCAGAACGTCACCCATTCCTTCTCTCCAGAGATGCTGCCTGTCCCGCTGAGTTACTCCAGCATTTTGTGACTATCTTCAGTTTAAACCAGCATCTGCAGTTCCTTCCTACACATAAGGGTGAGGGGGGGGGGGAGGATGAGTGGAGTAACTGGCAAAGGCCAGAGGTGAAAAGAGGTATCAGATAAGGAGAAGAGAGGAGGAGTGAAAGATAATGTAACATCTGTAAGAGGGAGTACAATAAATGTCTAAACTCAGAGACAGTCGAAAGTAAATCTGTCATTAAATGATTCAGTTATTTAATTGTTGTGGGGCCCCTGGCTGGCAACTGCACTGTCAGCGATGGACAGAGAAAGTAATTTGCACAACTGCTGTTAGCTCGGTCTAGACAACACTGTAGATTCACTCCTCAAAGCAGATGCAGCAAAGACATAAATATTCCTTCAAGCTTTACAAGAACCACAGAGAAAACAAACATGAAGAAACTGAATATTGAGTCACTACAGAGCCAAGCTTGTGCTGAAAATTCTCAGCTTTAGCATGGAAACAAGTCTCTTTGGTCCATCAAGTCCAAGCCAACCAACAATCACCAGTTCACACCAGGGCCGTTTTTACAGCATTATGGGCCCCCGGGCAAAGTAGTGTACTGGGGCCCCTACCGTTACTCTCCCCACCCCCCTTTCCCTACCAGCCCCCCCCTGTCGTGCCGGCGAAAAGCACTTACCGAAAAGCACTTAGCGATGGTCTTAGGGTGCTACATTGTTGCGAAAAGCACTTACAGATCGCTGTGAGAAGTACTTAGGGACCGAAAATGTTGCGAAAAAAGCACTTATTGAACCTACATTTTTAAAGTAGTATTTTTTTATTGTAAGTCACTTAACATACACAGATCAGCATGGGGCCCCTATGCTCGTGGGCCCCCGGGCAAGTGCCCATCAGGCCCATGCGTTAAGACGGCCCTGGTTCACACTAGTTCTATGTTATCCCACTTTCCCATCCGCTCTCAACACACTGGGGGGCAATTAAAATAGGCCAATTATCCAACAAACCCACACGCCTTTGGGATGTGGGAGGAAACCGGAGCACCCGGAGGAAACCATAGGGAGAACATGCAAACTCCACGCAGACAGTACCCGAGGTCAGGATCAAACCCGGGCCTTTGGTGCTGTGAATCAGCAGCTCTCCTAGCTTAAATATCTCCAAATGGCTGTTGACCGAAATCACCTTCTGTCTCTGCACTGAACCCAGCTCTCTGTGTAGGAAGGAACTGCAGATGCTGCTTTGCACTGAAGATAGACAAAAAATGCTGAAGTAACTCAGCAGGTCAGGCGAGATCTCTGGAGAAAAGGAATAGGTGACATTTCTCGACCCGAAGCATCACCTCTCCTTGTCTCCCGAGATGCTTCCTGAGCCACTGAGTTACTTCAGCATTTTGTGTCTATCTCAGCTCGTGTTGCGTGCTTCACCCTCGTTGCGACTTCCTCTGGACTGTTCCCCTCTCCCCCCCTTAGGTGCTTCACAAATTGACGCACTTCACCAAACCATTGGCCTTCTGTTTCACTATGTGTGTAGCTTAGTATCAAATTCTTGTTTTTTGTGCTTACTTGTGAAAACTTATTAAGGGTGCTGGTTAAATGATGTTGTTTTTCTTGATTAAAATTAGTAATCACTGGATAGTTGGTGAGGTTGTGGTGGATTGCACGCTGACTTTATTCAAGCGCGCACATTCCATTGGTGTGAGATGATTCTGTGATTTATCGTGGCATAAAAGCAATTGACACAGCTTCATTTATAATCATAAGTTGTTACCAAATGAATTCAACAACAAATGCTTTGTCCTGGTTGCTACAATAATGCATCAAATAGACTGTTGGGTCTATGCTCCAGAAGCAGCAGTGGCCAGGATAACTGCCGTCGCGATCCTGGCGTCAGGCATGGTATAGCTGGCTTTGCCTATGCCTCCAATAACATCCACTTTCAATATCATATCATATCATATATATACAGCGCGGAAACAGGCCTTTTCGGCCCACCAAGTCCGTGCCGCCCAGCGATCCCCGCACATTAACACTATCCTACACCCACTAGGGACAATTTTTTACATTTACCCAGTCAATTAACCTACATACCTGTAGGTATCATTCCCTTAGGGGTGGCACAGTGGAAGAGTGGTAGAGTTGCCACCTTACAGCGCCAGAGACCCAGGTTTGACCCTGACTACAAAGTGCTGTCTGTACAGAGTTTATACGTTCGCCCCGTGACCACATAGGTTTTTCCCAGGTGCTCCAGTTTCCTACCACATTCCAAAGACGTACAGGTTTGCAGGTTCTTTGGCTTTGGCAAAGATTGTAAATTGTCCCTAGTGTGTAGGATACTGGTCGTGTACGATGATCGCTGGTCAGTGCGGACTCGGCGGGCTGAAGGGCTGTTTCCGTGCAGTATTTTTGTACCTACATCAGTATCTCTTTCCCTCAGCCCCGTGGCATCCGGCACTGAGCTCACACACAGCATCGCTGCTTGTTAATCTGGGAGGCATGAGGACCATTGATAACTCCAGTGGAAAGAATACTTTCATCCCACATCTACAGGTGTTCAGTAGAAAGCACACTGACTGGTTGCATCACGGTCTGGTTCGGCTACTCAAATACCCAAGAAGGAAGGAGATTACCGAGCATGGTGGACACTGCATGGTCCATCATGGGCACTGCTGACCTCACCACCGCTGAAGGGATCTATAAGAAGCGCTGTCTTAAAAAGGTAGCCAGTATCATCAAAGACCCTCACCGCCCTGGGCAGGTTCTCATTTCATTTCTACATCGGGAAGAAGGTACAGGAGCCTGAAAACCATGACCACCAGGTTCAAGAACAGCTTCTTCCCAGCAACCATCAGGCTCTTGAATACAGCACAATGCTAACCTAACTTCTATAGACTGCTTTTGGTTTCACGACAGACTTTGGTTTGTTTGCTGTTATTAATTTATTGATTATTTAATTTATTATTTATTATTTATCATTTATCATTTTATTGCATTTACAGGTCTGTTAAGGGAGGCACGGTGGCGCAATGGTAGAACTGCAGCCTTACAGCGCTTGCAGTGCCAGAGACCCGGGTTCCATCCTGACTACGGGTGCTGTCTGTATGGAGTTTGTACATTGTCCGCGTGACCGTGTGGGTTTTCTCCGACATCCTCGGGGTTTCCTCTCACACTCCAAAGATGTTCAGGTTTGTAGGGTAATTGGCATGGGTTTGTCTACTTGGTATAAGTGTAAATTGTCCCCTGTGTGTGTAGGCTTGTGTTAAGGTGCGGGGATCGCTGGTCGGTGCAGACACGGTGGGCCGAAGGGCCTGTCTCCGTACAGTATCTCTAAACCTAAACCTAAAGCTGCTGCAAGCAAGGTACCATTGACTCTTGACCCTGGAGCTTTCAGTCGCATGATCTCCTGTTGCGTTGCTACACTTCAAGGTTTCAAGGTTTCAAGGTCAGTTTACTGTCACGTGTACCACTTCTGCCATCAGTCAAGCACTTCCTTCCTGTACCTTTGGGAAGGGAAAGATTCTATTACAGAGATAGGAGGATTCCTGACTGTCAGTCAAGCAGCCAACATTTATACACCTAAACTAAATAGAAATGACGCCAAAAATTTAACAATGCATTGTATTTGGATGGTAAATGATTTTTGCACCCAGTTTCTTGCGTTAGTAACCCATCTTCCCCATACCCGCATCGGCTGGTAGTTGACAGTGACCTCCACAGTTCTCCTCTTCCCCACTGCCAGCGGGCAGAAGACACAGAAGCTTGAAAGGACGCACCACCAAACTCAGGAACGGCGGCCTCCCCTCTGGTGTCAGGCTTCTGAATGGTCCTTCCATAAGCTAGGGCACAGTCCCGATTCTCCAGCCTACCTCATTGCGGGCACTGGAATTTATCACTGGAACTGTTATGCTGCATCGCTGAGAAACTACATCCTGCAGTCTGTTATCTTTCTCTCCGCTCTGCATGTTGTGCTTGATTGTATTCATGTATAATATTATTTGATATTATTGGACAGCGCCCAAACAAAAGCTCCTCGCTGTACCTCGGTACACGTGACAATAACAAACCTAATCCTAAAGCTAAACTGCAGTTTCTAACTTGGCAGATACCCAAATATCTGTTCACATCATGATGGCAGCTCATCATTTCTCTGGTCAGTGGAACTCCTCCACCAGCACCTTGGCCGGCACGGTGGTGAAGCGGTGGAGTTGCCACCTCACGATGCCAGGGAAATTGGTTCGATCCTGACTTCGGCTGCTGTCTGTACGGAGTTTGCACGTTCTCCCTGTGACCCGCTGGGGTTTTCTCCGGGTGCTCCGGTTTCCTCCCACATTCCAAAGTCGTGCGGGTTTGGAGGTTAATTGGCTTCTGGAAATTGTCCCTAATGTGTAGGATTGAACTCGTGTGGGGGTGAACCTGCTTAGCCTCGGTCAGACCCTCGCCTTGACCTGATTATAATAATTATAATAATTACACATTCAACACCACTGAACACAAGCGTGCTGCTTTATTCATCCATCAGTTATATTCCCTTCACCCTGTGTCACCTGACCTCTAGCTCAGTGTAATATGTGATAGATTCCAATACTACGTTAGTTACCATGACAACGTGGGCACGGTGGGCCAAAGGGCCTGTTTCCATGCTGAGTTTCTAAACTAAACTCCTCCACCAGGTCCTTCACTAACTAGAACGTGTACTGGGAAGGATGAGGCTTAACAAGATTACCAATCCGAAATCAGACAGGAGGTGGATTAGAAGATTTGGCTAGCAACACTATTGCGGAACTGGGGTTAGGAAGTGAGGAAGTCAGGGATGGCGTTGTGTTGCTGGCTTTTCTCATGGTCTGGCTTCCAACATAAACCTTCAACACTGTTAACTCCTCCACGTTTGAGCTTAAAAGGGGTGATCCATCTTTCTATTTGAAATGCAGACTGATTTACATCCTAGACTTTCCAAAAGTCTGCTGGGAAGCCTAACTTCTGCCGATTTGGGAAGAAACCAGAAAGAGGTGAAGGCCATAAATTCAATAGATCAGAATGGCAAAGTAAACACGTTACATGGGTGCATCACACACGGAGGCTTCTCCACACAAGAAGACTGTGTCAGTTTTGTGTGTAAAGGCTCTCCAACTGGCCTTCCTCCTCGAGAAGTGGTCATTTCAAGGTCTATCTCTCTCTGGAGTCTGCTCCTTGCAATCTCCAATGTAACAACTGACCACATTGAAGAAAATCCTCCTCAGCCCACTCTCCACCTGCCAACTATCTGTAATATACGTCCTCTGGTGACAATGTCTCCAGACACCACAAACAATATCTCTAGATTCATTATAATAAACCCATCTCATCCCAGGATGGCGGGATCTTTTGCCAATCACCTTAAATTGTTGTCCTTTGTTTACTAACCTGCCAGAGAGCAGTTTCCCCCATTTATAAGATCAAATATTCCAGGTCCCTCCTATGGTTTCGGACAATCTTCTGCAACCTGTGGTGCAATTATGTTCAGCACGGTACAACTCTCTGAACATTTGTTGAGGAAACAGAAGGAATCAGGGTGGAACTGAGCGTACGATCAAAGTACAAGAAGGGTAAAGATGTCAGAGAGAGAGAGAGAGAGAGAGAGAGAGAGAGAGAGAGAGAGAGAGAGAGAGAGAGAGAGAGAGAGAGAGAGAGAGAGAGAGAGAGAGAGAGAGAGAGAGAGAGAGAGAGAGAGAGAGAGAGAGAGAGAGAGAGAGAGAGAGAGAGAAAACAGTGACTAAAAGGAAGACAGAGCGAGAGAGAGATAAAACAGTGACTAAAAGGAAGACACAGAGTGCTGGAGTAACTCAACGCATCAGGCTATACCTGTTAAGAACATGGATGGGTGATGTTTTGGATCGGGACCCTTTTTCAAATTGACTAGGGAGGGGCTAGATATCTGGAATTGAGGTAGGGGCAGGACAAAGCCAGGAAAGTGAGTGGTTCATACAGGTGAGGGGGGTGGTGTTGATTGGCAGATAGGTGGATGAAGGTCAGAGATGAAAAGACAAAAAGTGTAAAGAAAGGGTATTGGGGATACGGTATTGACATGGATAGAGCGCTGGTTGGCAGACAGGAAGCAAAGAGTAGGAATTAACGGGTCCTTTTCAGAATGACAGGCAGTGACCAGTGGGGTGCCGCAAGGCTCGGTGCTGGGACCCTAGTTATTTACAATATATATTAACAATTTAGACAAGGGAATTAAATGTAACAACTCCAAGTTTGCGGATGACACAAAGCTGGGTGGCAATGCGAGCTGCGAGGAGGATGCTATGAGGCTGCAGGGTGACTTGGATAGGTTGGGTGAGTGGGCAGATGCATGGCAGATGCAGTATAATGTGAATAAATGTGAAGTTATCCACTTTGGTGGCAAGAATAGGAAGGCAGATTATTATCTGAATGGTGTCAGATTAGGAAAAGGGGAGGTGCAACGAGACCTGGGTGTTCTTGTACATCAGTCACTGAAAGTATGCATGCAGGTACAACAGGCAGTGAAGAAATCTTATGGCATGTTGGCCTTCATTGCAAGAGGATTTGAGTTTAGGAGTAAGGAGGTCCTACTGCAGTTGTACAGGACCTTGGTGAGACCGCACCTGGAGTATTGTGTGCAATTTTGGTCTCCTAATTTGAGGAAGGACATCATTGCTATTGACGGAGTGCAGCATAGGTTCACCAGGTTAAATCCCAGGATGGCGGGATTGACATATGATGAAAGAATGGGTCAACTGGGCTTGTCTTCACTGGAATTTAGAAGGATGAGAGGGGATCTTATGGAAACATATAAAATTCCTAAAGGATTGGACAGGCTAGAAACAGGAAAAATGTTCCCGATGAGGGGGAGTCCAGAAGCAGGGTCACTGTTTAAGAATAAGGGGTAGGCCATTTAGGACTGAGATGAGGAAAACCTTTTTCACCCAGAGAGTTGTGACTCTGTGCAAATCTCTTCCACAGAAGGCAGTGGAGCCAATTCACTGGATGTTTTCAAGAGAGTGTTAGATTTAGCTCTTAGGGCTAAAGGAATCAAGGGATATGGGGGAAAAGCAGAAACAGGGTACTGATTTTAGATGATCAGCCATGATCATATTGAATGGCGGTGCTGGCTCAAAGGGCCGAATGGCCTACTCCTGCACCTATTTTTCTATGTTACTATGTTTCCATGTAAGAATAGAAGAGGTGACAATTGTGAAGCTAAAGGAAGGAATATTGGCATAAAGGGACAGGAGGGAAGGGGGAAGGGGAGAAATGGGTGTGAATGCAGGTGTAGGACAGGGAAGATAGTGTGGGGAAATGATGGGAGCTTGCTTGTCGGTTAGTTACCCAATATTGGAGAATTCAATGTTCATACCGCAGTGGTGGATAGATCCCTCCCTCCTGTGTCCCGTAGTTCTGCTCGTGCTCCCCCTCCCCGCAGGTCCCCTGGTCTTCACCTTTCACCTCACTAGCCTCAGCATTCAACACGTCATCCGACATTCCCATCACTTCCAACGTGATCCCACCACCAGTCACATCTTCCCATCACCACCCCTTTCCAACTTCCACAAAGGCCTCACCCTCCGCATCCCCTTGGCTCACCTATGCCTTTCCACCCAAGCCACCCCTCCACAAGAACTGTCCTCTGCAACCACAACTGTCCGCATACCTCCACCCTCACCTCCATCCAGGGACCCCAGCAGTCTTTCAAGGTGAGACAGAGGTTCACATGCACCTCCCCTAACCTGAACTGCATTCTGATGTGGCCTCCTGTGCATCAGCGAGACTGAGCGTAGGCTCGGCGACAGTTCCACCGAACACTTGCACTCGGTCTGCCACGGCCTACTGGATCTCCCAGTTACTAAACCACTTCAATTCTCCTTCCCATTCCCATACTAACCTCTCTGTCCTGGGCCTTCTCCATTGCCAGAGTGAGACCGCACGCAATCCGGAAGTACAGCGCTGCATATTTGCTTAAAACCTAATGGTATGAACATTGAATTCTCTAATTTTAGGTAACTAGCCTACTAATAACCATCCCTTTCCCCCCCTCTCTCTTGCCTGTTCTCCACCTGGATTCACATCCATGTCCCCTTTCCCTTTTACCTCTTGTCTCCTTCCACCCGTATTCCTTCCTCTGGTTTCACAATTCACACCTCTTCTATCCTTGTCTCCTTATCTCACACTTTTTGTCTTTTCATCTCTGATCTCTGGCCTTTGTGCAACTATCTGCCAATTAACTCCCCCCTCACCTGTATCCACCTATCGCTTGCCTGGGTTCGTCCTGCCTCACCACCCTTCTAGCTTTGTCTCCCTCAACAGCCCCCCACCACCACAATCAGTCTGAAGAAGGGACCTGACCCAAAGCATCACCTATCCATGTTCTATGCCTTTGGTTTCATGATTTGTATAAACCCAGCTTTTCTGAAGAAATCTGAAGAAGGGACACGAGTGGAAACATCGTCTGTCCAT
This sequence comes from Rhinoraja longicauda, assembly GCF_053455715.1. Taxonomy (NCBI): domain Eukaryota; kingdom Metazoa; phylum Chordata; class Chondrichthyes; order Rajiformes; family Arhynchobatidae; genus Rhinoraja; species Rhinoraja longicauda. Next base: position 24,152,370 of record NC_135979.1, read on the forward strand.
TCCCTCCACAGATGTTCCTCCAACACTTTGTGCTTTGCTCTAGATTCCAGCATCTGCAGTTCCTTGTGTCTCTGCCTACCTAGTCTTCCTTCACAACTTACAGCGCTAGATACCCAGGTTTGATCCACTTTCTATGGGTGTTTTCTGTATGGAGTTTGCACGTTCTCCCTGTGACCTCGTGGGTTTCCCCCAGGTGCTCCGGTTTCCTCCCACAGAATTCTGAAGAACGATCTCGACCCGAAACGTCACCCATTCCTTCTCTCCAAAGATGCTGCCTGTCCCGCTGAGTTACTCCAGCATTTTGTGTCTACCTTCGATTTAAACCAACATTTGCAGTACTTTCCTACACTAGTGTACGGGTGATCGTTGGTCCGCACGGACTCGGTGGGCCGTAGGGCCTGTTTCCACGCTGTATCTCCAAACCTACACAGAAGCACTCCATCCCTGTGCACATATGGTTCTCATATTGAAGGTGGGGGATGGGCTGAGGGTGGGACATGGCTCTTTGGCCCCTGGCCACAAATCTTCCATCGTCTTGGCTGATGTTTCTTTAACCTACAGTTGGAGGCAGGCCCAGGAATACTGAGGCCACATGGGCAACATCAGTCACTGCACAGTTGCTGCAGTTCGAGCACAGAGACTCCCTTAAATTGGCGAATAATGGGAGCGCATGATGTGAACAAGGGGAGAGAGAGAGAGAGAGAGAGAGAGAGAGAGAGAGAGCCAGGGCTTACAAGCAGCTTAAAGCATTCCTGTAATGCACAATAAATGCTCTCTGGGTCTATATTTATTTGGCGGGATTCGCATCCAAACTGTTGAATCATTCAACAATTAAGAATCTTGGAATCTCAAGCGAGCCAGTACCTCCCTCCTACAATGGTTAGTTTCACAGCACGTGGGATATCTCAGATCAACGCCATCCCTCCAAGGTCTCAGTGTGAGAACAGTGGATGATGAGGTAACCAGCTCACGTTATTGTCTGTCAGCAGCTTCCACCTGCGGCCGTGGTATCTCAGCATTAGTGGGGTGTGTGGGTGTGTGGGAGTGGTGCTCAGTGCCGGTCCTTGGCAGAGTCCCACGTGCTAGTGGCCAGCCTCCAAGTGCAGCAGCCTTTTCCCAGTGCGGGGTCCAGTGCGAGTTGGGTCTTGTTTGCACTTCATGGAATGTGGGAAAGGAAGGTCGCTGAACACCCATCAATCTCCACATTCCCTCCACTTTCCCTCCTTAATTGTTATTCCAAGATTTTGGATTTCGCTGATGTATTCTGACCCAAGCCCCGGGTTACAAAAATACACTCTGTGGATGGAGAGCACTTGGCACGTTGTGTGTGCGCATAACTTTGCAGTCGTGGTCTGCCGCTAATCCCAGTCGCCTCTCGTCGGGGCTCTGTCTGCTCCTCAGTTTCAGACACCTCACTCGTTTTCCTGAAATTCCACTCGTAAAAATATTTTCAGGTCATCCAAGTAAATATGGGAGTTGTCGGCCACAATGGGAACGGAAAGGCAGCTGAGCAAACGTTAATCTACTTCACAGTTTAGTATGCGACCTAGGTCTGTGATTACCAGAGTGGTGAACTCATTGCACGGATCCATTGTGTTGCCAAGGTCTTTGGTTGGCAGGTTGGCCGATGTCAGTTTCTCTCTCCAAAGATCAGCAAGATGGCCTGTGCCACGATTGTTTGCCGTGGCTTTAGTTTCCTATCCTTCTCCCCTTCCATACCTGCAGCAAACTTCTATCATCGAGGTCACCCCCCTAAGTTCACCCGCACCAGGTAGCTTGACACTGCCATTGTACCGAACGGCCCAAACACGAGATCCTGTAGTGTCAACTGGAGCGGAGTAGCATTTTCTCCAACCTATCATGCCCTGTAACCTCATACGTTCAAAATCCAGAGACAAGTTGCCAATTTAATATTATCAACAGGATTCAACTGACAACCACCGTTACCCCGATTTGTTACCTTTGCTTCACCTGGTGCCATTAGCCTTTCTTCTCTGAACATAGACACAAAAGGCTGGAGTAATTCAGCAGGACAGGCAGCAGTCAGCAGAAGGGTCTCAACCCAAAACATCACCCATTTCTTTTCTCCAGAGATGCTGCCTGTTCCACTGATTTATCCCAGCTTTTTATGTCTATCTTCGGTTTAAACCAGCATCTGCAGTTCTTTCCTACACATGCCTTTCTTCTCCCCCAGCCTTCTCTTCCTATGCTTCCCCCATCTGGTTCTCCCCGACCATCATTGTAACGTGTATCGAGGTACAGTGAAAAGCTTTTTTGTTGCGTGCTATCCAGTCAGTGAAAAGACTGGACATGATCACAATCAAGTTGTCCACAGTGTCCAGATACAGGATAAAGGGTATAACGTTTAGTGCAAGATAAAGTCCAGCAAAGTCTGATTAAAGATAGTGTAAAGTCTGATTAAAGATAATGGATACTGGGAACCATTGATAGGTGAGTGTGGCATCTATGGTTCCCAGCCCATTCCTGACTGGATCTGTACCCAGCCCATGGGCTGAGCAATTGCAGTTGTAATTAATAGAAACAAGGAACTGTAGATGTTGGTTTACACAAAAGGACACAAAAGTTCTGGAGTAACTCGGCGGGTCAGACAGCATCTCTGGAGAACATGGATAAGGTGTATAGGGAACAGAACTCGTTGAGGTATGGGCAGGGGGTTACAAAGGTCAGGCCTCTGTTGAAGACCGACCGTTCTGCATCCGAAAGAGAGCGGTCGGGGGTGGGGGGGATGGTGAACACACGGCAGGGGTGAGGGTTGGGGTCAGAGGGGGGGCAGAGGGGTGGAGGGAAGCGAGGAGGAGGTACTGCAGGGGGGTGATGAGGATTGAGAGGAGAGGGGGATGTTGAAGAAGGGTGCTGACTCGAAACATCACCTATCCACGTTTTCCGGAGATGCTGCCTGACTCACTGTGTTACTGCGACACTTTGTGCCCTTTTGCAGTTGTAATCACTTTTCTTGAAGAAAAACAGCATTAAACTTTCTTGAAAATGCACTCATTCTGTGTGGTTTAAATGCACTGCCTCTCTCCATCCCACCCTCTAACTCAACCCACCCTCCCTCAACCCATCCCACCCTCTAACTCAGTCTCAGCTCACTCAAGCTCCTCTCCTGGTGTTTTCTAACTGCTGCTATTTGTTTGAATCACTCCTTGTTCCAGCAGTCATTCTATATTGTAGAATGGGCACGACTTCCCAACAAGGCTGCCAAGGAGCTGGTCTGTTATTAACCAGGACTCCTCTGTAGTGCTCCCTGAGGAATAAGACACTTGGATGAACTAAGAATTTCAGACTGATGTTACCAATTGATCTGCTTCAGTCTGTACAGAAACTGCAGGTTGCAGGAGCAATGAGCCTTCATGGACCAACAAGCTGTCTACTGAAGAGGTAGATCACAAGTTATCTGATTGATTGATTGAATGATTGAAAGATTTAGCATGGAAACAGGCCCATGGGCCCACCGAGTCCACGCTGACCATCGATCACCCGTTCACACTAGTTCAGTGTTATCCCACTTCTGCATCCGCTCCCTACACTCTAGGGGCAATTTACGGGGGCCGTTTAATCTAGATATCTCTGGAGCCACAAGCAACCTGCTGTTGGAACTCAACGGGTCGAGCAGCATCTGTGGGTGGAAAGGAATGGTCAACAGTTCAGTTCAAAACCCAGCATCATGACAGAGTGGAGAGAGAAGGTGGAGAGAAAAAAGAGGAGAGGGGATGTTGTGAGACAGAAGCGTGAGGTGAGCAGTGAGCCTCCCCAATCTACCAAGTAGCAGGACCTGCAATTTGTGCAGCTCCAACCACATCCAATCTATGGTCAAGAAACGCGTCAACTACTCAGAATGTCTCGGCATGTCCCCACTGACCATCAGCAATTAAACAGATGCATCATAGAAAGCATCCTCTCTGGTTGCACCACAGTTTGGTATGGCAACTGATCTGTCCAAGACAGCAAGAAATTACAGGAAGTTGTGGATGCAGCCCAGTCTATCACACAGACCAGCTTCCTTCCATCCATCAACTCCTTGGGATAGCAGCCAACATAATCAGGTGCCATGCTCTCGTTTCCCGGTCATTCCCTTGTCCCCCCCTGTCCTGTTGAGCAGGAGATACAAAACATTCAAAAGCGTGTACCGCCAGATTGAGGAACATATTCTTCCCCACTGTTATCAGACTCTTGAATGAACCTCTCACATGCTACGGATGAATTCCAGATCTTCCAACCTACCTTGTTGAGACCCTTGCACTTAAAAAAAAAATCTGCACTTTCTATGCAATTGTAACACTATATTCCTAACGCTGTCTTTGGGCCACCTGTTGTACTCATATACAATGTGATTTGTCTGGATAGTATGTGAATCAAAGTTTTTTATTGTATCTCGTACACGTGAAAATAATAAACCTATATCAATACTAGTAACAATAGTTTCGTTTAGTTTAGCTTAGAGTTACTGCGCGGAAACAGGCCCTTTCGGCCCACCGGGTCCGTGCCGATCAGCGATCCCCGCACATTAACACTATCCTATACCCACTCGGGACAATTTTTACATTTATCAAGCCAATCAACCTACATACCTGTACGTCTTTGGAGTGTGGGAGGAAACCGAAGATCTCGGAGAAAACCCATGCAGGTCACGGGGAGAACGTACAAATGCCATACAGACAGCGCCCATAGTCAGACGATGGGTGAAGGACGGTGGAGCCAGATGGAGAAGTAAGAGGGTTGGAGTTGGGAGGCAGAGGAAGGTAGATGATGAATGGCAGCAGATAGAAGAGGTAAAAAGATGAGGCAAGGAGAGGGGAGAGGAGAGTGCAGGTGGATATTGCAGGAAGGTGCCAGTGATGCAATCTGGTAAGTAAGGAAGGTTGTGGTGGGAGGCACATGGAATTGCACTTGTTGGAATCTCGAGCTAAACACAAAGTGTTGGACGAACTCAACGGGTCAGGTAGCATCTGCGGAGGGAGTGGACAGAAGATGACTCGGGTCACCCATTCATGTCCAAAGAAGGGTCCCAACCTGAAACGTCACCTGCCCATTCCCTCCACAGATGCTGCTTGACCCGCTGAGTTCCTCCAGCACCTTGTGCTTTGCATATATTACTACGGGTGCTGCACTGTAAGGAGTTTGTACGTTCTCCCCGTGACCTGCGTGGGTTTTCTCCGAGATCTTCGGTTTCCTCCCACACTCCAAAGACGTACAGGTATGTAGGTTAATTGGCTGGGTAAATGTAAAAATTGTCCCTAGTGGATGTAGGATAGTGTTAATGTACGGGGATCGCTGGGCGGCACGGACTTGGAGGGCCGAAAAGGCCTGTTTCTGGCTGTATATATATGATATGATATGATATGATATAACGGGGGCCGTTAGAGGAGAGGGGAACAGCTGATGGAAGCAGAACCAGGAATTGAGGTGGGGGGGGGGGGGGGGGTTGGGTCGGGGACCCTACTGGTGAAATATGAGTGAGAGAGGAGGATGGGAAAAGAACCAGGGGCCACAGTCTAAGAATAAAAGGGAGGCCATTTAAAACTGAGGTGAGAAGAAACTTTTTCACCCAGAGAGTTGTGAATTTGTGGAATTCTCTGCCACAGAAGGCAGCGGAGGCCAATTCACTGGGTGAATTTAAAAGAGAGTTAGATAGAGCTCTAGGGGCTAGTGGAATCAAGGGATATGGGGAGAAGGCAGGCACGGGTTAATGATTGTAGATGATCAGCCATGATGACAATGAATGGCGGTGCTGGCTCGAAGGGCCAAATGGCCTCCTCCTGCACCTATTTTCTATGTTTCTACGTCAGTGGGATATGAACTGCAGATGCTGATTTGTACCGAAGATCGGCACAAAATGCTGGAATAATGCAGCGGGCTAGGCAGCATTTCTGGAGGAAAGGAATAGGTGGGAAGGGTGGAGTCCATAATGGCCCATTGTGGGCTGGGGTAGATGTGCTAATGAGAGGGACACAAGAATGCGAACAGTGGAACTAGTAGGATGACTAGGGCGTGGGAGGGGGGAAGAGAGGGGCAGGAATGCAAGGGTTACCGTGATGGGGGCATGAAGGGGAGCATGGGAAAATGAACAAAAAGTGAGAGAACGGAGGATTGGTCTGCAGCTGAACCATAAAAAGTGTAAGGAGTAGATGACAAAGCTTTCTGTTGGCTCTGCCTCGGGAAACAGGATTTCTCCTGCTCAGTACTGAGCACAGTCGTGATCTCCAATGGATATTCACACCAAACACTCTCTCATCCATTCCCCGTAATAAATGACGAAAGGTGTGGATCAGACAAACCTTCTCTGAGAAGCCACTTACAACTCCAATGATTCCTTTGGAGGTGATGCCCAGTTTCCTTATCCTGTCACTGTTATTAATAAATACTTTATAGTATGTTTAAACAGTTATTTTATCCTTTCACTTTGAAGTGTAGAAATTTAAACAGCTTTCAGCTACAAAGGAGGCCTACTTTTATTTAAGAACATGTGAAAGATGTACCTTCCCTTTTAAGGAGCTGCTGGATTAACACACTGAGATATTCGTGTTGGGCTGTAGAAACTCATACTCTATCCATGAGCAAATAATGAACCAAATTATGAAATATAATCATGTAACATAACCCATATCGGCCAAACATGCACATGGTCAATTTCACAAAGCCACAGGTTAAATTCAATTAATTAGGTTAAAGATACAGCATGAAAACAGGCCCTTCGGCCCACTGTGTCCACACCAACCGTCGATCACCCATTCACACTAGTTCTATGTTATCCCACTTTCCCATCCGCTCTCTACACACTAGGGGGTAATTTACAGAGGCCAATTAACCATCAAACCCGCACATCCTGTGATGTGGGAGGAAACTGGAGTCCATGAGGAAACCCACATGGTCGCAGGGAGAATGTGCAAACTCCACACAGACAGCACCTGAGGTCTGGTTTGAACCCGGGTCTCTGGCGCTTTGACGCTGAGAATCTAACCTAATCTAACTTGTGCCGCCCTGACATGCACGTGGACAAATTCAGGTGCCAAAGCCGCAGGTTAAATTCAGTTCTTATGGCTAAACACAGCATGTCAACTTGTTAAAAAAACAGTGTGCTGATACCACAAAGAGTCTATTTCCACCTCCATTAGCCACAGAGTGGTTAAGACACAGCCATGAGGATGGATTTGTGGTCTCGCACAGGCCAGGGTGGGAAGGAGGAAGCAGATTGCCATCCCTGAACAATGTTTGTGAACAAAATAAGATTATCACACCAATTTGGTGCTCACATTGCTGAACTGATATGAGAACTTTAATCCAGACTAATTTAAGATGTAATAGTGGCACAGCGGTAGAACTGCTGCCACACAGCGCCAGAGGTACGAGTTTGATCCTGGCTACAGTTGCTGTCTGTGCGGAGTTTGTACGTTCTCCCTGTGACCGTGCAGGTTTTCTCCAGGTGCTTCGGCCCTTTGAGTCTGCACTGTCATCAAGATCACAGCTGTTCTTGTGCCTCAGCACTATGTTCTTCTCATATCCCCAAATCCCTAACTCCCATCATATCCTGAAATCTAACAACCTAGACTTTGGGTGCAATGTTCGGATCAGTCTGTGCTCCTCTCTGGGGTGGAGAATTCCAGAGGTTCCCCGCCCTCTGGAGACATAGATTTCTTTGCACCTCGTTTGTAAATGGCCATGAATAGTCTGATCAAAGTGTCCGCTCAAGTGAGACACTTCCACCTGTGTGAACGTATTAGCTTTGAAGAATGAATTAGTCCAGCAGTGTGTCAGTGCCAGTTACATCAGTTCTCACCCAGTTCCATTATCACGGCAGCGACTCAGGATAGTGGGAGTCCAATAAAATGTGGGAAGAAAAAACAAGACATTCTCACTGTTCAGTAAAATAAAGTTTTAGTTGATGACAGTAATCCCAGTAATCTCTCAACTGGGTTCACAGCTTGTGGTTTTCTTAGAAGCAAAGCCAACTGTATAAATATTTGTGTCCATCCGAGCAGAAGTCCATTGCTGCTCAAGCTTTGATCGCGCACGGTAGTCACGGACAAAGACCTCTTCGTGGATGTGGGGGGCATGTTACACGGTTTTTAACAGCTCACCAGAATTATTTCCTGCTTTCCATCAAGGGATCGTTTTATGAGATTCAATTCAACAGCAAATAGTATGTGTCTGGAATACACTACTTCACCACCAGGTGCAGTGAGCTGTACCTACACACACACACACACACACACGCAAGCACACACACATGCACACACACACACACACACACACACACACACACACGCACACACATGCACACACATACGCGCACACACACACATGCACGCATACACACAGACACACGCTCACACACGCACACAAACCCACATGCACACACAAACACGGATACACTAATTTACGCGAGCGCAGACACACGCATGCATGCACGCACACAGTCACACTAGCACGCCTGCACACAGACACACTGATGCACATGTGCGTACGCACACATACACAGATAAACATGCACATGCACACAGACACACTAACATGCACATATGCAGATATACTAATGCACGTATGCACACACACACACACAAACAGTCACACTAACAAGTACACACACAGGCACACACATGCACACATACACGTGCATGCACACATGTCTGTGCAGAACACACCCACACTTAGCAGTGCATGCATAACACGCACAACATACTCACACAAGGCTATATGTATTTATCATGCACATAATTATGCAATCAATAATATGTGTGTAATATACTCACACGTGGACTCGGCAGGCCAAAGGGCCTGTTTCCATGCTGTATCTTTCATTCAATCAATCAATCAATCAATCAATCAATCAATCAATCAATCAATCAATCAATCAGCTAAACACTTGCCAGAATGGTGCTTTATGTCAGGTTGGAAACACTGGGCAGGAACTACAATCAGTCTGGACAGGTCCCAACACAAAGCGTCATCTGTCATTTTCTCCAGAGATGCTGCCTGGCCCCCTGAGTTACTCCAGCATTTTGTGTCTTTCTTTGGTATAAACCAGCATCTGCAGTTCCTTTTTATAACATTTAGAAACACTGGAGTCAGATGTGAGGCCGTGTTTGAGGCGGGAGTCATTCCCCCCGGTCAGAACGCCTCTTCCCTGGGGATCTGCAAACTAGCCTCTTCCCTGGGGATCTGCAAACTAGCCTCTTCCCTGGGGACCTGCCTTGGTCGGCTTCCCTCAACCAGTGAGCACAACCCAGGGGGTCACCTTGCAACTCCCCTCAGCACTTCAACACAATCCAAGACACACTGACACTGTTGACAGACGTCCAGAAATCTCTGCAGTGCTGCTAAAGCACAGCAGTAGCAGCAGTTCCAGAGATCAGTACTCTTAACAGGGCAGATCACAGCAATAGTGCCACTTAATACTGACGGCAATAGCAGATGTGAGGAAGTAGCACTAACATTGCCACTCATACACACACACACACACACACATAAATACACGTGCACACACATATACACTCACAGTTACATTCACACGCGCACACACACACAAATACACACAGACATAAATACACCTGCACACATACAGTTACATTCACACGCGCACACACACACAAATACATACACACACAGATACACTCATACACAAATACACACACACACAGATACACTCAAGTGCGCACACACGGGCACATAAAGATACTCGCACACACGTGCATACAGCCACATGCAGTCACAGAAGGACAAAGTTTAAAGGAGATGTGTGGAGAAGTATTTTTAAACAGAGGTGGTGGGTGGCTGGAACGCATGGTTGGGAATGCTGGTGCACGCAAATACAATTGAGGTTTTTAAGAGGCTTATAGACAGGCATGTGTATATGCAAGGAATGGAGGGATATGGATCACGTGCAGGTAGAGGAGATTAGTTTATCTTAGCATCAAGTTCGGCACGGACATTGTGGGCCGAAGGGCCTGTCCTGTGCTGTACTGCTTTGTGTTCTTTGCTCACACACAGCAGCACTTGCACAAGCATGTGTCAGCCCTTCTACTTTTACAGGTGAATCTTGCTCTTTTGGAAGAGATGGTTCTGACGTCCGGACACGTAATGCTGATCGGCACGATACAAGCTGTGATTGTTAAGCTTGTAGGCGGCACGGTGGCGCAGCGGTAGAGTTGCTGCCTTACAGCGAATGCAGCGCCGGAGACTCAGGTTCGATCCTGACTACGGGCGCCGTCTGTACGTAGTCTGTACGTTCTCCCCGTGACCTGCGTGGGTTTCTCCGAGATCTTCGGTTTCCTCCCACACTCCAAAGACGTACAGGTATGTAGGTTAATTGACTGGGTAATATGTAAAAATTGTCCCTAGTGGGTGTAGGATAGTGTTAGTGAGCGGGGATCGCTGGGAGGCACAGACTCGGTGGGCCGAAGGGCCTGTTTCCGCACTGTATCTCTAAATCTAAATCTAAAATCTAATCGCTTTCTCTTGTCTCTGCGAGGCTGGGAACTGTTGGATGAGTGGAGATAGGGTTGACCCTCACCTGCCTCACCTCAATACTCACTCCAACTCCATTTGGGACAACCCCTGGTTGGTCCGGTGATGTCCTGGGACGAGTCAGTGGGGAAGGGGAGGAGTAGGAACTGTGAATGTCTGACGTTGCACCAGAAGATTACAATCAGATCAACAAAGAAGTTGAGCAGCAGATACATTTGTTTTGGAAAGGAACTAGAATGTCCTGCTTTTCCAGATGGGCCAGACCTTTCTAAATTCTTCACTGCTTCGTAAGTTCATAAATTCATACGTTATAGCAGCAGAATTAGGCCATTCGGCCCATCAAGTCTACTCTGTCATTCAATCATGGCTGATCTATCTTTTCCTTTCAACCCTATTCTCCTGTCTTCTCCCCATAACCCCTGACTCCCGAACTAATCAAGCATCAAGCTTTGCTATCTGGTAGGGAAGTCGAGCAGAGGTCAGTCACTGGGGTCTTCATCCCCACTGAGGGCCGTTGTCAACACGGGATTCTGCCCAGCTTGGCTTCTTGGTGAGATGGTTACTGGTTGGTGATCAATCCCATGTCCCATCAGGCCAAAAATGATCAACCTGACACGAAAAATGAAGAAGGGTCCTAACCCAAAACATCACCTAGCCATGATCGCTAGAGAGTTGCTACCTGACCTGCCGAGTTACTCCAGCACTTTGTGTCTTTCTTTGTAAACCAGCATCTGCAGTTCCTTGTGCCTCCAGTTAACCTGAGCCCCTGCTGCCATCGGATGCTTGTTGTAGACGGGAGTTACACACTGCAGCTTGCAAGCCCTGGATCTAAGTTCCAATACTTTGGATCTACTTTGGTCCGAAGTAGGGTCCTTGACCTGAAACGTCGGTCTGTCCATTCCTACCACAGATTCTGCCTGACCCGCTGAGTTACTCCAGCACTTTGTGCTTTCCAGTGTGGTCCACACTGTGTCCCTGAGACCAGTACACACCTTCCCCCTCATTTGTGCTTGCTGTTCGCTTCATACTTCCATCCAGTCACTCATACCCGTCTATAGTTTGAGTGATCTCCCCTCATGTTTCAAACCTTTGGTGTTCACATCATGTAAATCATTCTCCCCCCACCCCCCCCCCCCTCCCCACCCCCAACCCCCTCCCCCACTGCTGTTCTGACCCATTACCCCAGGTATCTCAGCACTGAAACAGTTTCCCAGCGCGGTCAATAAATTTGCACCGATTCCACGTGCATCAAATTCTCCACCCAGTGCTCTGCCACCATTCAAGGCCAAACTGGCCCCTTTCTACTCTCTACAGCTACTCCCCACAAGAGTCTAAGATAGACACAAAATGCTGGAGTAACTCAGCAGAACAGGCAGGATCTCTGGAGAGAAGGAATGGGTGACGTATCAGGCCGAGACCCTTCTTCAGACTCTCCCAGATCCTCTGCCTCAGGACTGTGTTTCCTCATGTGGGATTTTTAAACCAACATTCCATCTGTCCCCCTCCTGTTGAGTTACATGTTTCTGGGTAAAAGATTCTCCCAGAACGCTCCCAAGGGCGGCACGGTGGCGCAGCGGTAGAATTGCTGCCTTACAGCGCAGCGAGACCCGGGTTCGATCCCGACTACAGGTGCTGTCCATACGGAGTTTGTACATTCTCCCCGTGACCTGCGTGGGTTTTCTCCGGGAGCTCTGGCTTCCTCCCACACTCCAAAGACATACAGGTTTGTAGGTTTTTTGGCTTGGTATAACGGTAAATTGTGCCTAACGTGCGTAGGATAGTTGGTGTGTAGGGATTGCTGGTTGGTGCGGACTCAGTGGGCCAAAGGGCCTATTTCCGCACTGTATCTCTAAACTAAATCAAACTAAGACACAAGAGACTGCAGATGCTTGAATCTGGAGCAAAAATCCAACTGGTGAAGGAACTCAGCAGGTCGATCAGCTTCTGTGGTGGAAAGGAGTTGTCGACATTTCTGTTTGACCCTGCAATAGGATGAATGTGGGATCTTGATCCGAAATGCTGACAATTCGTCACAGAAGCTGCTTGCCGCAACATTATAAAGGACCATTTTTACTGAAATAATTCATTCATTCATCAGACATGTTTATTGTGCACAAGAAACACTATTCGTTTATCCATGGTGATTATCAGGATCATAAACATGTTTGAATTTTTAGTATGATATCAAGAAGGCAACGATCCAGCAAAATGAAACTACTTTTGCGTAAAGAGAGAATAATTTATAATATGAAGTCGGATGTGTGCAGAGAGCTGGACAAGGGAAAGGGTGCTGACTATAGACTGGGCAATGCTTTCGTCAGTGGGATGTAGGTCACGGATAGAGCAGTGTGATGGGGAGAGGGAGGGATGGAGGGAAAGAGGCAGAATGCAAGGGAGCGAGATTTAGATGAAAGAAAAAAATGGGAGAGAAAGTAGAGTGGGAAAAGTGAGGCACAGGTAGAGACTTTACTTTAGACTTTAGAGATACAGGGCAGAAACAAGCCCCTCGGCCCGTCGTGTCCGCACCGACCAGTGATCACACCGACCAGTGGTACACTAGCACTATCCTACACACTGGGGACAATTTACAGAAGCCAATTAACCGACAAATCTGCAAACCTTTGGAGTGTGTAATCAAACCGGAGCGCCCAGAGAATACGCACGGGGACACAGGGAGAACATACAAAGTCCTTACAGACAGCACCCGTAGTCAGGATTGAACCCGGGTCTCTGGCGCTGTAAGGCAGCAACTCTACCGCTGCACCGCCAAGCTGCCCAGAGAGAGGGTGAAAGAAAAAAATCAGGATGGGAGATTTAGAGGGGAAGTTGAACATAGGCTGATGGACTGAGGACATGAAGTGAGAGAGGGGAAGAGGAAGCCAAAAGTATGAATAGGAGTGAAAGAGAGCACAGGAGAAAGTAAGCAAGAGACCCAGAGGTTTAAAGGCAGCACACTGGCACAGCAGGTAGAGATACTGCCTCACAGCGCCAGAGACATGGGTTCAATTTTGATCCTGGGTGCTGTCTGTACGGGGTTTGTACGTTCTCCCCATGGTCTTCCTCCAGGTACTGTGGTTTCCTCTCACAAACCAAAGATGTGCAGGTTTGTAGGTTAATAGGCGTCATATAACTTTGCCCCTAGTGTGAAGGATGCGAAAATGGGATAACATAACAGAACTAGTGAATGGGAAACTGATGGTCGATGTGAACTCAGTTCGCCGAAGGGCCTGTTTCCACTTTGTATCTCGAAACTAAACAGTAACGCAAAGAGAAGTGGGGAAAGATTTTGAAGGGTGCCGACCTGAAACCTTGCCTATCCATTGTCTCCACATGCTGCCTGACCCATTGAATGCATCCAGCACTTTGTGTTCAGCTCAAGATTCCAGCATCTGCAGCATCCTGTGTCTCCAAAATTGCCCTCCACCACCCTCTCCATCCCTTCCCATCCCCACATAGAACATGAACCATAACGATGTTTCTGAATGTTGATAGAACTACACAGGTCATGGGAAGAGGAGTCACCCTGTGCCAAGAATAACACGAGTTAGAGGGAAAGCCATGTTGAACTTTCAAGCTACAGCTTTAGATGCACCATCAGTCAGAGGCTTAGTGAGCGCAAGACAGGAGTGGAATTCTCTGGCCATTGTTTAACCCCATCAATGCTGAACTCTTTCTGTGTGCTTTCTGCTTGATGGTCAACTGGAGGCAATTTAGAAATCACAGCTAGCCAGATCTCTGCTCTCCGCACCCTGAACTGGGGCTGTGAAGACGCGATCCCACTGAGAGCAAACCCCCCCCCACAGGAAGAGTCACATTTCCAGGCCTCTCGAAGTGAGACCCCAGAAGTAGAAGACCCCACATCTACAGACTCAAGTAATAGAAACCTCCATGAATTGCGTTCTCCCTTATAAAGTTGCACACAAAAGCTGGTCCCGAACTCCATGAGTTCCCCCCCTCATCCTTCGACTCTCCAGCGAGTACAGGCCTAGAGCCATCAAACACTTAACCCAATCGTCCTTGGGATCATTCTCGTAAACCTCCTCTGGGCCAGCGCACCCCCCTCCTCATATATGGGGCCCAAAACTGCTCACAATTCTCTAAATGAGGTCTGACCAGTCCCTTATAAATCCTCAGCATTACATGCTTGCTTTTATATTCTAGGATCTGGTTTGGCCCTGGCTCAAGAGAAGTGCAGCAAAACTCATGATAGAGTGCCACCAAGAGGGAAGTTAGAACGGACAAGTAGTTCAGGAGCATCAGCTTTGAATTTGTTCATGCGTGCCTGAGACTTGAACTCAGAACCTCAGGATGTCAGGTAGGGCACTCTCAGATGGCCGACATCGCTCCCCCCTTCGGCCTTCCCTCACTGGCTGCCTCCTGCCAATGCCTTTGCCTGCAATCAGCCAGCCAGCTCAGTCTGTTCAGGTTTGAAATCCATGGACATACACTGTCGTTAATAACCCTTTGAGAAACATCAAGAAATAATCTGTCCCGAAAAAGCAAACAGATGATTTTCAGAATCAGTTTACGCATCATCAACCGGAACCAAATACTGCGAGCGGGCATCTTCCAAAACAATGGAAGCATGTTGCAGCTTTGTAAGATTTTAGTTACGCACATTTGGATTATTGCATGCAGTTCTGGTCGCCCCATTATAGGAAGGATGTGGAGGCTTTGGAGAGGGGGCAGAAGTGGTTTACTAGAACGCTACCAAGATTAGAGAGTTTTAGCTCGAAGGAGAGGTTGGACAAACTTGAAGTGTTTTCTCTGAAATACTGGTGGCTGAGGGGTGACCTGTTAGGAGTGTGTAACATTATGAGAGGCATGTATGAGATAGACAGTCAGGAGTGAATATGAAATACTAGAAAGCATACTTTAAGGTGAAAGGGGCAATGTTTAAAGGAGATGTGTGGGGCACTTTTTTTGACATAGAGGGTGGTGGGTGCCAGGAACGTGCTGCCAGGGGTGATGATGGATGCAGATACGAAAGCAGTGTTTAAAAGGCTTTTGGATAGTCTCATATATATGCAGGGAATAGTGGGATATAGATCATGTGCAAGGAGAGAGCATTAGTTAACCTTGTTCGACAGAGAGGGAGAGAGAGAGAGAGAGAGAGAGAGAGAGAGAGAGAGAGAGAGAGAGAGAGAGAGAGAGAGAGAGAGAGAGTAAGTAGCAAAGCTGAAAAAGCAAGAGATGTGGTGAAACAAAAGACAGAGTTACACTCAGCCACATGCAGAAAGTCAACAACTTAGATATACCAAGCAAGAGAGAGAGGCTCTGAAGCAGGCAGGGAATAAATAGGAGAAAAAGACACTGAATAAACAGAGAAAGATGGAAGAGAAAAGATAGAAAGATGGCGAAAGAGACAGATAGTAAGGAGAAGCTGGATCAGAACCGAAGGGAGAAAAAGGATAAGAACACTAGGAAGGAGAGAGAGCTAGAAAGAGAGTTAGGGGTAGGAGTGTGAGGGACAGAGAGGAGGGTGAGAAGAGAGGGGACAAAGTGGGGAGAGGGGTGAGAGGGGAGAAGAGAAAAGGAGAGAAGAAAGGGGAGACAGGGTTTGAGAAGTGTAGAGGTGGGAATAGGGAAGATAGAGTGGAGAGAGAAATGGAGAGGTGGTTAGAGCAGGAGAGTGGGAGTGAGTGGAAGAGCTGGAAAGCGAAAGGCAGCTAGACAGGGGGCAGAGAGAGGAGACAGAAAGGGAGCGAGAAAGAGGGAAAAAGGGAAGGGTGGAGGGAGGGGGCGGAAGAGGGGAAGAGCGAGTGTGAGAGGGAGAGATAGGGGAGATAGGGGGAAAAAATGGGAAATCGTGTCTCACAAATCTGATAGATTTTTTTTGCAAGTCACCAAGAAGATTGCCAAGGGAAGGCCAGAGGATGTTGTCGACAAAGACTTTTACAAAGCTTTTGACAAGGGTTTGGCAGGTGAATACAAGGGGGGCTGGCTAAATAGATTCAAAACTGGCTTGGAGGAAGGAGGCAAAGGTAGATGTGGAAAGTTGTTTTTCTGATTGGAGGCCTGTGGCCAGTGGGGTGTCCCAGGGGTCAGTGCTGGGCCCACTGCTGTTTATTATAGACATTAATTATTTGGGAGACAATGTAGTCACCACTGTTAGTAAATTTGTGGATGACATCAGAATTGGTGGTCAGTGAGATAGGATATCAAAGTTTACAGCAAGATATAGATCATTGGGGAAGGTGGGCCAATAACTAGCAAATGGAATTTAACTCTGACAAGTGCGAGGGTTTGTACTTTGGAGTATGTCAAACTAGGGCAGGATTAAAAAGGTATATGTTAGAGCCCAGGAGAGCGTGGTAGAACAGAGAGATCTAGGAGTACACGAGCATGGTTCCCTGAAAGTGGCGAGTCAGGTGGGCAGGGTGGTGAAGGCGGCAATTGGCACGCTTGCCTTCATTGGGAAGGGTGTTGAGTACAAAAGTCATTGGTGAGACCACACTTAGAATAATGTGTGCAGTTCTGGTTGCCCGGCTGGAGGAAGGGTGTCATTAAGTTGGAAAGGGTGCAAAAGTGATTCACCAGGATGTTCCCCAGACTTGCATGCTTGAGTTCCAAGGGAAGGTCGGATAGTCTCGGACTCTTTTCTTTGGAGCGCAGGTGGCTGAGGGGTAACCTTATTGAATGTACAAGACCATGGGTGGCTTGGTTAAGGTGAACGTCCACAGTATTTTTCCCAGGTTAGAGAATTCAAAAGCCTTGAGAGACACTAAAAATCCCTGATGGCTTTGTTTAGTTTATTCTTGTCACGCGTACCGAGGTACAGTGAGGAGCTTTTGTTTGCATGTTACCCAGTCGAAGAAACGACTACACAAGAAATCAACCAAGCCGTCCGCTGTGTACAGATAAAGGATAAAGCGCACAACATTGAGTGCAAGATATAACATTGAAGACACAACTATATTTATTGCCTGGTAACCGTTGAATCATGGAGTTGTGTGCAATCTTGCCTCTCGCTGTGATCACAGCAGGATTTACAGAAAATCTGTTTCTGCCAAAGACATTGTCCTTTCATTCACAGGCTGTTAACACTGCTGACAAGGGAAGCATTTACTATCTGTCCCGAATAGTTCCTGAACTGGATGAGAGATCTGTGGTGTTGATTTAGGTCATTTAACCACACCACAGAGACGGAAGGCTGCAGTTTGTCACAAGTTGTAAATGCAGGATTAGATAGCATGTTCTCAAAGTGCCGACGGCTGATAGAACCCAGCAATGTGTCTGCTCCCAGTGTGAACACAGAGAACCTTAAGACCAGAGCATGAGGAAGAGTCAGCCCCTCCAGGCTGTTCATTGCGATCATGACAGTATTCCCATCCTTATTCCTGTCCACTCCCCATAACCCTTGATTTCATCGGGCATAGTAGGTAATAACAAGCAACTGCAGGTACTGGATTACCAAAGAAATAAATAAAATGCTGGAGTAACTCAGCGAGTCAGGCAGCACCTCTGGATACCAAAGAAGGGTCCTGACTCAAAACGTCACTATCCATATTCTCCAGAGACATTTCCTGACCCACTCAATTACCCCAGCGTTTTGTGTCATTGTATAATACAGCACATGAACAGACCCTTCAACCCACACTGTGCCGAAGATGATGCCAGGATAAACTAATTGCTTCTGCTTGTAGGTGGTCCATACCCCTCCATTCCCTGCATATCCATGTGCCGATGTAAAACCCTCTTACATGCCACTATCATGTCTGCCTCCACCACTATCCCTGGCAGCGTGTTCCAGGCACCCACCACCCTTGGTGTGTAAAATACCTGCCCCACACATCTCCATTAAACTTTGCCTCTCACACCTCTAGCCTTTGGCATTTACACTCTGGGAAAAGGATTCTGACTGCATCTAATAATTTTATATACTTCTATTAGGTCTCCCCTCAGCCTTCAGCGTTCCAGAAAAAAACAATCCAAGTCTGACCAACCTCTCCTTGCAGCTAAGGCCTGCCTCTGTTCTGCTGTACCTCTAATTCATCTCACAATATTCACTCCATCCATTAATAATCCCAATGCCAACAATAGGCACCATCTCATTTAACAGACCCCAGTAAAAAGCCTACAGCCCCTACCACAAAGTTGTGTCCTTTAGCTTTTGACATTTCCGTCTCGGCAAAAGGGTTCTGAATGTCTACCCTATCTATGCCTCACATAATTGTTTTACTTCTATCAGGCTTCCCTTCATTCTCTGATATCCATTGAAAACAATCCACGTCTGTCCAACCACTCCCTGTAAGTACTACCCTCTCATCAAGGAAGCATTCCAGAAAACCTGAAACCTCTCCAAAGCCTCCACATCCTTCCTGCCATAGGGTGACCATAACTGCACACAATTCTTCTAATGCAGCCTAACCAGTCTTCAAGAGCCTTACTTTTCTTAATTTCCTCACTGATTAGAAATCAATCTGTCTCACCCTGTGATATATACAATTCTATCCCTCAGCTCTGTGGTAATGTTTTAAAGACTTAACGCCATCTGAGAGAGTCGGTCTCTTCACGTCAGTCCTACTCTGAGACCACTCCCCTGGGTTCTGAATGCTTCCCTGGCCCACAGCTCAAAGATAATACAAAGCCCTCAGGCTTTCTTGGGAACAATGGAAGGCTTAGAGGAACTGGGCTGGCAGAGTAAAGAAGGGTTGATTAGGACTTCAAAACAGGGAACTACTAAAGTGGGGACTGTCTGAGATGTCCCAAATATAGTTGGGCAGGCACTGGACAAAGGGAGGGAGAATAGTCATACAGTCTGCCACGCAGATGGGATGGAGGTTCGTCAGAGGAAGGAGGTAAGTCATCAGCATTTCTGGAAACAGACTTTGGTTGAATGGACACTAAAGGCAATGGATAATGTCATCAGTGGATAATGCTGCGGTCAATGTATGATGTCACCAATGTGTGACGTCACCAATGTGTGATGTCGCTAACGTGTGATGTCGCCAACGGATGATGTCACCAACGGGTGATGCTGCAGGTGAATGATGATGTCACTCATGGATGATGTCACTAATGGATGATGGCACTAGTGGATGATGTCATTAGGCGATGATGTCACTATTGGATGATGTCACCAATGGATGATGGCACCGACAAATGATAATAATAATAATAATCCATTTATTTTATATAGCGCCTTATCACATGCTCAAAGCGCTTTACAAAAACAATTAACATAGAAACAAACAGACAAACTATCCTGACGGAAAAGCGGCGAATACACAACGCCAGCGTCCTCTCACGTCAGGGTCCGGCAGTAGACATTAAAAAGCACAAGACACACAGATATAATTTTTTACACAAAACAGCCATCACAGTGATTGCTCTAGGCATACCCTCACTGTGATGGAAGGCAAAGTCTTATCTCCTCCTCATTCTTCTCCCGTGGTGCCACGAGGTGATCGAGGCTCCCAACTTTTTGAAGCCCCCACCGGGCGATGGAAAGTCCCAGGGCCGAGCCGAGCCGAGCACGCCGATGAAAGTCCTGAGCCCCCACCGGGCGATGGAAAGTCCCAGGGCCGAGCCGAGCAGGCCGATGAAAGTCTTGAGCCCCCACCGGGCGATGGAAAGTGCTGCGGCCGAGCCACGCAGGGCGATGAAGGGCCTGCGGGCGGGTCGATCGTACCTCGCGCTCCGGTGCGGTCGAAGCTGCTACGGCTGGAGCTCCCAAAAGCCGGTCGCCAGCCAGGGACCTGCGAACTCCCGATGTTGCGGTCTGCAGGGCCCACGGCCGAAGCCTCCGAGATGGTAAGTCCAGGCCCTGCGACCGGAGTCTTCAAGGTCGATCCCAGCTGGAGGCCGCCGACTCCACGATGTTAGGCCGTAGCGCGAACGGAGATACGACACGGTACAGGTCGCATCTCCGTTGAGGAGGAGATTTGAAAAAAGGTTTCCCCCAACCCCCCCACCACCCCCCCACATACACAGAATTAAAAATAAAACAAAACGTACATTTAACAACGACAATGACAAAAAAACAAAAAAAAACAGAGAGACTGCCGGTGAGCCGCAGCTGCAGAACGCAGCCACGCCCCCAATATGGGATGATGGCACGGTGGATGATGTCACCAGTGGATGATGTCACCAGTGGATGATGCCAAGTGCAAAGAATCCTTGAGCAACTTGAGAATGTGCTCTGGGGTCAGAAACAGAGGTTGTTGCTGTAGATATTCAGATTTTCAGCAGTAGTCCATTAAAATATAAAAACTGCCAGGGTGATTTGAATGTTTAACTAATCTGGTAGCATTCTTTGAAGAATTAATGAGAAAAGTAGCCAAAGTCAATACAGTAGTTGATGGCACAGATCTGGATTATCCAATGGCATTTGGCAAACTACCAAATAT
The DNA here is from genome assembly GCF_053455715.1 of Rhinoraja longicauda. Taxonomy (NCBI): domain Eukaryota; kingdom Metazoa; phylum Chordata; class Chondrichthyes; order Rajiformes; family Arhynchobatidae; genus Rhinoraja; species Rhinoraja longicauda. The sequence goes on from NC_135979.1 coordinate 24,173,207, forward strand.
CAGATTATGATCTAGATTTGGGGTTTGGAACAAATAGTCGAAGGGATGGTAAATTAACTGAAATTCGAAGTAGGGAATAGGGCAGACTGAGCGATACTCAGATCTGAGGAAGGTGGAAAGCTGTGCATCCCTGCTGGAGCTGGCTCAACAGAATTATAATTTACATTCATGGTTTGTATTTAGAAACAATAATACAACAGAATCCTGAGCAAAAAACAAAGTGTTTGTGAGTAGATCAGGCAGCAGAAGTGCAAGGAGCAAAAAACACCACGTGCTGGAAGAACTCAGCAGGTCAGGCACTCTGAAGAAGGGCCCCAACCCAAGCCAATGACTGTCCATTCCCTCCGCAGATATTTCCTGCATGTTTATGTCTCGGCAACTCAACCTTGCAAGAAATTCCATCGATCCATCGGGTTCCTCCAGTACTGTTGTGTTTTGCTCAAGAACTGGGAGCAATGAATGAAAGTAATTGGCAAACGAGCCGAAAATTGACCAAGAAATAATATTTCTGTGCAGTGAGGGCAGTGGAGGCAGAGTCAATAGTAGCATTTAAAAAGGGGTTTGATAAGTGACCAACTCATTGTGTATATTCAAATCCCAGCCATCTCCATCGCTCATGTTAACTCTCGGTCCTGTTGTGTGGGCAGTTCTGAATGGACTTCGCTACTGGAATGGTCCGCAGGGAAGTTGGGGAACATGTAAGCTCAGTGCCTAGTAGACTTGTGCAATATTTCCTGCATGTTTACATAGCGTGCGAGGAATTCTATCTCCCGTGTGTCTCCAATTCATGGGAATCAGCAATGTTATGGGGGAAGCCACATCTCACGTGTGGTCTGAGTCAGAAGGTTCCCCCCATACCTATCGACCGCAGTTTAGCCGCCGTTTCAGTGCAGTAGTGAGAGAATACTGCTGATGTGTCACCAAGGGCCAGCTGGATAGAGAATATCCCGGAGCAATTTTACAGAGAAGTATATAAAATCGTGAGAGGCATAGACAGTGTAGACGGTCAGAACCTTTGGATGGACACAAAAAGCTGGAGTAACTCAGCGGGTCAGACAGCATCTCTGGAGAACAGGAATAGGTGACATTTCGGGTCGAGACCCTTCTTCAGACTGAGAGTCAGGGGAAAGGGAAACGAGAGACATAGACGGTGATATAGAGAGATATAGAACAAATGAATGAAAGATATGCACAAGGTTAACACTCACAGTCCGAACTTTTATCCCAGTGTGGAGATATCGCAGACTAGAGAACATAGACTCAAGGTGAGAGGGGCAAAGTTTAAAGGAGTTGTCTGGGGCAAGTTTTTTCATACGGAGGGTGCTTCGAAGGCGCTGGCAAGGGTGATGGTCGAGGCAGATATGATAGTGGTATGAGAAGAGGCTTTCAGATAGGCACATTGATATGCAGGGAATGGAGGGATGTGGATCATGTACAGGCAAAGGAGATGAGTTTATCTTGGCATCCGCACAGACTTTGTGTCCCAAAGAGCCTGCTCCCGTGCTGTACTGTTCTAGGTACTAGGTTTTGAGAATGAGAGATGTCCCCAGTACCCTTCACTCCCACCCAACACCTAAACCAATAATTTGTCTATTATTATATCGGCTGCTTCTGCTTCTGCTTCATGCCACAAGACACTTGTCCACGTAGTCCTCAACGGGGCCGGGATTCATAGATGTTTGGTTACATGTTTAGTTTTGTATATTATTGTCACGTGTGCCTCAGCATGCTCACTGACCATGAGAGACACAACATCCACACAAGCTCTTACCCTCACTAATCCGGCTTGTACACATGTAAACTGGAGGAACTGCACCTCATATTCCGCTTAGTTAACCCACAACCCAACGGTACCAACATCGAATTCACAAATTTTGGAAAACACCCTTTCACTTCCCCTTTTCCCCCTCTTTCCACCTTTGCCCCCACTCTTCTCTCCTCCCCTCCCCTCCATTCCCCCCTCTCCCCTTGACCCCCCTTCTCCCCCTTGCCCCCTCTCTTCCCTGTGCCCAACCCAGACGCACATACATTTCTCCCACTATCCTGCCGCCTCCTTTCCCATTCACCCCGCCTTTCCCTTCCACCTATATCCCTTCCTCTGGCTTCACATCACACTCCTCTTCTCTCCTTATCTTGTCTTATTTTCATCTCTGGCCTTTGTCCACCCATCTGGCAATCAAACTCCACTCATTTTTATCCAATTGTCACTTCCCAGGCTTTGTCCCGCTCCCACCTCTCTTCTTAGCTTTCTCCCCACTACTACAATCAGTCTGAAGAAGGGTCCTGACCCGAAGCATCATCTATCCATGTTCTCCAGAGATGCTGCCTGGCCCGCTGAGTTACCCCAGTATGGCTATGTGTTCTACATCCCCATTTCTAAACTAGTCTCTCCCAGGCCTGGCGTGCTTCGAACGTCACCAACAGCAGCAGTTATTTCTCCTCAGGGATACTTTGAGCGACTGGTCTCATTAGAGACTTGTTAGTTCTGCGCTTTTCCTTACAGTGTAGAACTGCAAACACTGTTCGTGGATCCAATCCCTAGGAGTTATCCTGTGACTCTCCCACCTCAGTTCAGCCACTTTCCTTTCTTTATCAGATTTGCACGTTCGTGATAACCCTCAGCCTGGCTCAGAGATCAGTCACAGGCTTGACACACTGGCACTGAGTAGATATCTACAAACCAATTCATACACACTCAATGAAAACAGGTTCATTGCACATAAATTTCAAATCTGAGTCGGTAAGGAATGTTGACTGCTGAGAATGCATCGAGTGACATCATTTTAAATGAATAAAGCTCTCACTCTTTAAACAATGGCAGCTAAATGTTTCCACCTAGTGCTCGGTGTGTTTTTGGGACCAAACATAAAGCTGTCCATGTTTGAGCATTTAACGTATGGTATCGCTGAGAGAGGGGGCAAGATGACTGGGGACTAGTGCTGGAGAGGATCAACTGCACAGTGTGTGATCTGGGAGTACTCGATGGCAGTCATGATGAAATATTACTCTCTCTGTATCAAATGTTATCACATCCTGAGTAACCCGCCTCTTAGTAATTACCTCACCCTGATCTCCAACGTCCAACCTTGAGAGTCTGAGTAACTCTCCTTCCTACTCCCCTGAAAGGAAATCATCAATTTTTCAGCAGATGACGTGAAAGGGATGTTGTTCGTACATGTTGGTCTAATGAAACCCTTACTGTATTCCGTACACAATGATGGACCAGGTCTTTGTGTGCAGCAGTGATTGGCCTGGAGCCCTGGTGCTGGTGAACTCATTCTGTCCCTCAAAGATAATATTTGGGGGGGTCTATCAGCTGTATCATTCCATTCTAAAGATCGGGCACCAAAGACTGAAATCTCCCAGCTGAACAAAGAGCAGGAGCATTGACTCCGGCAGTTCAGTTCATTTCAGTTTAGTTTATTGTCACGTGTACCGAGGTACAGTGAAAAGCTTCTGTTGCGTGCTAAACAGTCTGTGGAAAGACAACACATGATTGCAATCGAGCCATTCACCGTGTACAAATACATGACAAGGGAATAACATTTAGTGCAAAATAAAGTCCGAACAAAGATAGTCCGAGGGTCACCAATGGCGTTCCTTACTGGTGTGAGCTGAGCTTGGGGCAGGGGTGCTACCGGTAATCAGTGCTAAAGTATATGGATGAGAATCTCTTTGGTTACACTCCACTGGCCACAAGAGTTACATGGAAGCAAAGGAGGGGGGATCAGGAAGGGAAGGCAGACATGGGCTAACCTGTATGCTTCAAACATAGTCTGGAGTCGATTCCTTGATGTCTAGAGTCAAGAGAGTCAGGGTTTAATTGTCATATGTGCCGACCACAGAACACTGCAATTCTTACGTGCAGCAGCATTATAGACCTTTAATTGGACTTTATCTTGCACCAAACGTTATTCCCTTTATCATGTATCCATACACTGTGGATTGCTCGAGTGTAATCATGTATAGTCTTTCCACTGACTGGTTAGCTGGCAACAAAAGCTTTTAACTGTACCTCTGTCCATGTGACAATAAATTAAACTAAACTGTAAATAAACTACGCACGCATAATAGACAAGATTTTTTTTAAATAAGATAATAACGATAATATAGTTAATAGTTTCTCAGGTAGTGTTGAAGAGCCTGATGCCTACTTCAGTGTTCGACAATACATTTTAATGGGAAATGTTTAGTTTAGTTTAGTTTAGAGATACAATGCGAAAACAAGCCCTTTGGCCCACTGTGTCTGCGCCGACCAGCGACCCCTGCATATTAACCCTATCCGAAACACACTAAGGACTGGGTTTTTTTACATTTACCAAGCCAATTTACCTACAAACCTGCATGTCTTTGGCGTGTAGGAGGAAACCGAAGATCTCGGAGAAAACCCACGCGGTCACGGGGAGAAGGTACAAACTCCGTGCAGTCAGCACCCGTAGTCGGGATCGAACCCGGGTCTCCGGCGCTGCACGAGCCGTAAGGCTGCAACTCTACCGCTGTGCCACCGTACCGTTCATAAATGTATTAATGAACGGTAATGCTTTTCCTCCCACATACACCTGAGCTAACAACCTCCACTCATGCTAAATAATACCAATTTTATTTTCAGATATTTTAAATCACAGAATTATGGAATCATAGAACCGCACAGCACAGGACTGTGGCCTTTCGGCCCACCTCATCCGTGCTAACCATGATGCCTAGGTATAGTATTCCCGTTAGCCGGTGTCTCTCCACGCATTTGACATGTGACAATAATAAACCTAAACCTAGAAAATTTAAGAATGTTTGCAAAGCTTCCTTGATAAATGTCACTTCTGCACTGACTGGGGCAGTTCTGGCCAGTCATTCGGGAGAGTTGGCAATGGCACTGAGAATCTCAAAGCCACGCATCAGGACCACTCTGAGATCCCTGTACAGACAGCAAAAGGAGTGGACCATCTCAGAAACCACCTACTCGCTACCTCCTGCCCCACCTGTAGAAGGCTTTGTTTCCCACATTGGTCTCATTGGCAAAGTGGCACAGGGGTGGCATGGTGGCGGCACAGTGGTGCAGAGTTGCTGCCTTACAGTGCCAGAGACCCGGGTTCGATCCTGACTACAGGTACTGTCTGTATGGAGTTTGTACATTCTCTCAGTGACCTGCATGCATTTTCCCCAGGTGCTCCAGTTTCTTCCCACACTCCAAAGACGTACAGGTATGTAGAATAAATTGGCTTCTGTAAATTGTAAATTGTCCCTAGTGTGTAGGATAGTGTTCGTACACAGGGATTGTGGTCGACACGGACTCAAGCGGGCTGAAGGGCTGTTTCCATGCTGTATAACTAAACTAAACTAACCTCGGAACCCCACAGACCCAGAATGGAAGGAAATCCTCCTCAACTGGCAGGGATTGCCTGAGAAGGGCGGCACGGTAGTGCAGCGGGATGCGCTGCTGCCTCACAGCGTCAGAGACCCAGGTTCGATCCTGACCTCAGATGCTGTCCGTGTGGAGTTTGCACTTTCTCCACGTGACTGCATCCTCCAGTTTTCCCCCACATCTCAGAGACGTGCGGGTTTGTAGGTTCATTGGACTCTGCAAATTGCCCCTAGTGTGTCGGGCGTGGATGAGAAAGTGGGAAAACATAGAACTAGTGTGAATAGGTGATCGATGATCGGCGTGGACTCAGTGGGCCAAAGGGCCTGTTTCTATGCTGTATCGTTCAATCAACTTCACCTAGGAATGTACCTCGACTGCAGCCAAAACATCTCCAGCTCAGAGACCTCCCGTTGCTTAATTTCCTTGCTGTATCTTTCAATCAAGCAACTAAAACGAGAAGTAAGACGGTTATAGTAGGAAGGAACTGCAGATGATGGTTTACACCGAAGATGGACATAAAATTCTGGAGTAACTCAGTGGGTCAGGCTGCATTTCTGGAGAAAAGAAGCAGATGATGTTTTGGGTCGAGACCCTTCTTCAGACAGTTACGCTGCTCCCCTCTAATAGGAATATCACGCCCTATCCTTCCAGCATTGAAGTGAAACAAGGCATAACTTTCCCACAATACTGCCATCAGGATGGATTAGGTACTAATTGGAGGAGTTTGAACACAAAGCGCACCATTATTACCCAAATGAGGAATGTTTTGTACCTGGAAAGTTAGGAGATGGAAGGAGGGGGAGAAGGAAGGGAGCAAAGGCAGGAATTACTCAATTAAAGGAATTGAAGGCAACGTGAGCAAAAGATGAAGTCAGTGGCTACTCCGATCAGCTCAGCGCCTTGCTACCTGGTGAAGAGGGACGTATTATTACCATAGGAAAGGGTTAAAGTATAGAGCCAGCTATTATGATCACTGGCACAGTTGGAAGATAAAAACAACTTATGTATACGGCCATATAAATAATGTTTTGTATTATGAATTTGTTTTAGCTGAGTTTCCATGGTGAGAATTCCCACGTTGTTTATATAATGAATTATAATAAATCACATTTGGACTGGGAATTCTGAAGCAGCTTCCATTTCTCTGCTGCGCTACCTCAGTTGGTCTGTTATTTATCCTTTATCCTCTCTCGCACAAAACCTCTGCTTTAATTATTCGGCAGTTAAGTGAGGAATGCCGTGTATATTTAGGATGATGCAAGTTGTCAAAGATTCTCCTGGGCACATAACCCTTTTTAATCCTTCAAACCACTGACCATTTGTGTCTCGTGATCCCGAGCAATGATCTCAGAGCTGATATTATTTACGGGCCAGAGTTATAAAAGGACTAAGCAGAACCCTCCTTCGGTCTCAGGGGGGGGTCTTCGGGGCTTTGCGAAGGTGTGGAAAATGTTTAGCAATTGTCCGAATTGATCATTGATCACAGCATGTTATTTTTGGATCCATTTCACTTGCACTTATGAAAGCACCTTTCCAATGTTGTGACATCCTGAGGCAATAGCCAAGGAAATACTCCTGTATCGAGGTATTTTTATTAACACGAGACATTTCTGCACAGTCAGCTCCTAGAAACAAATGAAATAATAACCAGGAAATCTGTTGTCGTGATGCTGGTTGGAAGAAAACCAGAACAACGAGGGTAAACTCTCATAATCTTCTTCAAAACAGGGCGAGATAATCATTCGTATTGATTTTGTTCGTTTCATTGATTTCAGTATAGTTTAGTTTACAGATGCAGCCCAACGAGTCCACAGCGACCTGCGTTCGCCGTATCTGAGAAACTGAAGACTTAATTAAACTGCCTAGAGTCATGTCTGCTGAAGCTCCCATTTAATTTTATTTTAAAAATAAACTTTATTCATAATAAAAATGATATGAAATATAAAACCGTGCAAAAAACTCTTCATACATTTTTAGTGTCTGTACATTCAATAGTGCCTTATTCAGTATCGTTTGCACCTGATTTTTTTAATTTAAAACATGAGGCTATAGCAGACGTGACTCTGAGGTGTTTCATGAAGCCAAAGATGTTTGTTAACCCTTGCCAGTCCTGTGGCCCCCTGAGGTGATATCCCTTCCCTTGTTTAAGGGGTGCCCCCAAGGGACTCCGCCCCTTCAATGTCCAGCAGTGGAAGCTCCGTGAAGTGTGGCCCTTCCCCACCTCCTTTGGCATTGGCTGCACCAAGCTTCAATGAGTCATAAGTCCAAGTTCATAAGTTATAGGAGCAGGATTAGGCCATTCGGCCCAACAAGACCACTCCACCATTCAGTCACGGCTGATTCATCTTTCCCTCTCAATCCCTTTCTCCTGCTTTCTCTCCATAACCCCAGGCACCCGTACTAACTAAGATTCTGTCAATCTCCTCCTTCAAAATATTAATTGATTTGGCTTCCACAGCTGTCTGTGGTAATAAATTCCACAGATTCACCACCCTCTGACTAAAGAAATTCCTCTTCATCTCCTTTGTAAAGGTACATCCTTTTATTCTGAGGCTATGGCCTCTGGTCCTAGACTCTCCCATTAGTGGAAACTCTCCCTATCCAGGCCTTTCATTATTTGGTAAGTTTCAAACCTTCTCTTGTCCCTCCCCAATGCCAGCATATCCTTCCTCAGATATGGGGCTCAAAACTGCTCACATTACTCCAAATGCAGTCTGACCAGTGCTTTATAAAGCCTCAGCAATATATTCCTGTTTTTATATTCTAGTCCTCTCAAAATAAATGCTAGCATTTGCATCTGCCTTCTTTACTGGTGATTTGACTTGCAAATTAACTTTTTGGGAATCCTGCACCAGCACTTCCAAGTCCCTTTGCACCAAAGATACTAGAGGATCAAGATAGACCACTCAACCCTAAAAACCGTAGTATGTCATGACGCCATTTTAGTAGGCAGAAACTTGCAGAAACATTTTAAAAGAAAAATAACAAAAAAACTGTGAATAGATAAATTAGATATATTCTGCATTTTAATGGTATCATCACACATACTGTTCCCCCAAAGCACTAATTACACTGCGAGAGGCATAGCGAACGGCAGGTTTGCCTACTAAAATGGCGGACGTTACGCTCCTTTGCGTACTACACTTCAGTATAGGCGATTTCAATGGAGTGGTCCATCTTATTCCTCTAGTATCTTTGCTTTACACCTCTGAATTCTGAATTCTCTCCCCATTTAGAAAATAGTATACACCTTTATTCCTACTACCAAAATGCATGACTGCACACTGTGCTATGCTGTATTCCATCTGCCACTTCTATGCTCACTCTCCCAACCTGTCCAAGTCCTTCTGCAGAGTCCCTGCTTTCTCTACACTACCTGCCCCTCCACCTATCTTTGTATCATCTACAAACTTGGCCACAAAACCTTCAATTCCCTCATCCAAATCATTGATATACACCGAGAATACCACCCCCCCATTAAAAAAAAAGCTGTACAAAAATTCTTCATACATTTTTAGTGCCTGTACATTCAATAGTGCTTTATTCAGCAATATGTTGTTTAATGTAGTTTAGAGATACAACGCGGAAACAGGCACTTCAGCGTGTCGACCGTCAATCCCTGCACGCTTTTACAATCCTACACACACACTGGGGACAATTTACAATTTTATCGAAGCCAATTAACCTACAAACCTGTATGTCTTTGGAACATGAGAGGAAACCGGAGCACCCAGGGAAAACCCACGCAGTCACAGCGAGAATATATAATCTCCGTACAGACAGCACCGATGGTCTGGATCAAACCCGGGTCTCTGGACCTATAAGGCAGCAACTTTACCACTGTGCCAATGTGCTGCCCTTTTAGCACCTGAGTTCAGGACTGTTTATATTTTTAATTTAAAAAACGAGGCTTTAGCAGATATGACTCTAAGGTGTTTAATTAAGCCGACGGTGTGTACTTAACCCTTGCCACTCCTGTGGCACTCTGGGGTAATACCCCTTCCTTTGGTTGAGGGGCGTCCCCACCGGACTCTGCCCCTGAATGACCAGCAGTGGAAGGACCCTGGACTGTGGTCCTCCCCCACAGAGCCTTGGCGTTGGCTGCACCGAGCTCCCCCCACCTTCTGATTGTATCTGCATTCTTACATTCAACTTCTTATTCTTCCTGAATCCCATCTGTTTGCCCCATTGAAAGCCCAGCACTCACTGTGGGGCATGCTGGTGTCCACATGTAGGGTTGGAGACTAACTGAGCATGAAAACTCCACTCCTTCCCTACCCTTTCTCCAAACTGAGCCAAAAATCCTCGCACCACACCATTAAGTAATTTAATGGCCTTCAAGGACTCAGTGTATCAATGCACATAAACTATTTAATAAATTCAAAAGTGGTTTGCACATTGAGATGTTTACTTGAACTATATATAACAATTCACAATGGGGAACAGCAGAGTACCAATTTTATTTAATTTGCAGGAACTTTGTAAGTCATTCATCAGCATGGAATCGGCTCATATTTCAAGAGCACAGGGTGTCACGGACAATTAGCAAACTCCCGTACTATCTCAACCACAAGTTTGAATCCAGTCATCTGATATTTTTGCGAGAGGCAAGGGGCAGAGTTAATCCAACAGGTGTTGGGTTAATCCAGGCGCTAACCCAAATGTCCACAGCCCAGCCCTAATTGATAGCCTTTCTGTGAAGACACCTGCAAAGTGGGACCATAGCTCTGAAGAACAAAATGCAGGGAAACACCATCTTCTGACCATCTTGTGTTAGGTTTCGGTTCCATGCTAGCAATCCCGTCCCCAAGTTAGCAGGCGGTAAGCTTGTTCCACTCTAGAGACCTCAGCAAAACATCTCAGCTGGCATCTCAATGTAGTTAGAGGCGTGCTACAGTCAGAGGTACAGCCCTTCAAATTGACCCAGATGGCAGGGGAGGGAAGAAAACTGAGCAACAGGGGGCCAGAGAGTTGAGTTGTCGGAAAGAGAGGGGCAAGGCTGAGAGGACAGAGGTAAATCCCGTACCACATCATCCCCTGGTACCTTGTTGAAGAGTAAAGCAGCACAACTTAGTGTCCTGATCAGCAATGATTTAATTTCCATTTTGGAGATTCAGCATGGAAACAGGCCCTTCAGCCCACCAACCCCATGCTGACCGTCAATCACCCGTTCACACAATTTGCAGAGGGCCATTAATCTACAAACACACACATCTTTGGGGTGTGGGAGGAAGAACGTGTGAACTCCACACAGATGCTGCCCCAGGTTAGGATAGAACCAGGGTCCCTGGCGCTGTGAGGCAGCAGCTCTACCAGCTGCTCCACTGTGCTGATGTACTTCACTGAACACTAAACACATTTCATTCAGCCACTATCATAATCTGTTGTGGGGACTTGCTGTGGCTGCTGGCTTTTCTGCAATCCAATACCAACTCTATTGTGAAAGAGTTAAATAAAGGCAGGTCTTCCTCTCCTTCTTTGTGTTGTATTTGCAGCCATGGTCAGCCATGTTGTACAAAACATCAAGGGTGGCACAGTTTGGGAGGTAATTGGGAGTCGACAGGAATGTTGGATGAAGCAGACCTGCGCACGATTGCAAGAGTTTGCTCCCCTGATGCCCTGCCCCATGTTTATCCCTTGGTCAATGTAACCAATTTATTATATTATTTAATTATTAGATAATAGTATGTTATCTATTAAGCACTGTGCTTACAAACCTGTTTTGCTGCTGCTGCTGCAAGTAAGAATGCCATTGTTCCATTTTGGGACATTCTACAATAAAACACTCTTGACTCTTGACCGAAGCATATTCTGTGACTGTTACTGCCTTGCCAATAAGAGGACCTCGCTTTGCAGAAGTTGGCAGCTCTCTCCCACATTGCATCGGTAATTACTCTTGTTTGGCTAGTCCTGCAATTGTGAAACAGCTAAATAAATGCAGGTCTTCCTCTCCTCCTTTGTGTTGGATGTGCAGCCAAGGTCACCCAGTTGGTAATGCCACAAGTTTGAAGACAACACCAACGTTGGTGGGATTGTGGACAGTGAAGAAGATTGTGAAAGCATACAGTAGGATAACATAGATCAGCTCCAGAAATGGGCGGAGAAACGGCAGATGGAGTTCAATCCGAATAAGTGCGAGATGTTGCACTTTGGGAGATCGAAAATAAGGGAAAAGTATATAAATAATCACAAGACCAATCACAGCATTGATGTGCAGAGGGATCCTGGATTCCTGGATTAGAAAGTATGAGCTACAAGGAGAGATTGGGGAGAAGACAAGCTTGGATTGTTTTCTCTGGAGCATCGGAGATTAAGGGCAGACCTGATAGAGGTTTGTACAATTACAAGGCATAGATGGAGTAGACAGTCAGAATCTTTCTCCTCTGGGTGGAAATGTCAAAGGCAAGAGGGCACAGCCTTAATATAGAGGGTCAACATTTAAAGGAGATGTGCGGGACAAGTTTATTTTTACATAAAGGTCAGTGCCTGAAATATACTGGCTGATATGGCGGTGGAGGCATATACGATAATAGTGTTTTAAAAGATTTTGGTTAGGGACATGGATATTCAGGAAATGTTCTATATCATACCTCAGTTGTCAGAGATTATGGGGTGAAGGCAGGAGAATGAGGTTAGGAGGGGGAGATAGATCAGCCACGATTGAATGGCAGAATAGACTTGATTGGACCAAATGGCCTAATTCTACTCAAGATTCAAGATAGCTTTATTTGTCATCCAATATTGGACGAAATTCAGTCACCCACAGTCCAACAATAAAAGCATTAAATAGGCATTAAAATTACACAACCCCAAAAACACACAAAAAAAGAAACATCCATCAAAGAAACATCCATCACAGTGAGTCTCCTCCAGTCCTCTCCTCACTGTGATGGAAGGCCACAATGTCTTTCCCTTCTCCTGCCGTCCTCTCCCGCGGCCAGGTTGTTGTGGTTGGAGGCCGCGCCGGACGGTCCACAGCGGCCCGAGCCCAAGGCGAGTCACAGCCGCTCCCGCAGCCTCCGAAGACGGCCGGCTCCGCCGATGATAAGTCCGATTCGGGGCGGGCGAACACGCTGCCGCTGTTGCTGCACGTCGGGGCGGTCGTGGCTCCCGACATTGAAGCCCCCGCCCAGCAGAGAAAAATCCCGCGGCATATCTTAGGCCGCGCCGGACGGTGAAATGTCCGCAGCCCAAGCCCCGCGACCCCGGGGGCGGGCAAACACGCTGCCGCTGCCGGAGTTCCCGATGTCGGCATCCACGCAGCCCGAGCCTAAGGCGAGTCGCAGCCGCTCCCGCAGCCTCCGAAGACGGCCGGCTCCGCTGATGGTAAGTCCGGTCCGCGGGCTCAGCGAACCAGAGCCCTGGAAGCCGCCAGCTCCAGGAGTTGGGCCGATGGTAGGCCGCAGCAGGAACGGAGACAACACCCAGAAAACAAAGGTCGGGTCTCCGTTCGGAAGGGACACATATTTACAATTTTACAGTTCCCCCCTCCCCCCCACATACACACTTAGTACACAAACACAAAAACACGACATCACAACTACAATTAAGACAAAAAAACAACAAAAACACAAAGACAAATGGACCGCAGGTAAGCCGCTGCTGCTATGGCAACGCCGCCATTTTGGATCCCATTCCTTATGACCTTATGACCTTGGAACACGGAGGCCAAACCTTATGCCACAACTTGTGTCCCAACTCAATACAATTACTTTATCATTAGTCCTGGCACGATGAGATAATGGAAACAAAAGCCTTGATTCAGGACTTTTCTATAATTGACAACCAATTGCATGTGGGAATGAATCAATGGAAATTCTATTGAAAAATCACGGATACCAAACACAACACTATTTTGCTGTTCTAAACCATATTGAGAGAATGCACAACAGGAGGCAAGTACACTTAACTAGGAGATGAGCATTATAATGAATGGAAACAATTGACTTGATGTGACTCTCACTTTCGTCGCACTTTTTTAATATTTTCAGCATTTTAGGTGTAAAACTCATTTATTATTTATTAGGTTTTTTATTGTTTTTTATTGATATTGGAATTTGTTGTGTTGGTTCCTATGTTTGTGCGATTGTCTTTGAAAGATTTGCACTGTCGCACTGTTTCAGATGTAGCAATTCTAATTTCATTGTATTGTTCGTACAATGACAATAAAGGCATATTATTATTATTATAAGGCCGCAGCTCTGACTCCCTGGTATTTTTTTATTTCCAAAAATAAACTTTGCTCTGAATTTTTTTAATGTATACAAAACAAAAACTGCAAAATGTATTCAGATATCCATAGAATTACTAGTGTCTTATTCAGTAGTGTTTGCACCTATCTATCTACTAAAACTCTTGTTTGTATGTTTGTTTGTTCCTGAACTACAGCCAAAACGGTACACTACAGCGCGACAATTTTAGGCCCACCTTACTCACCGTCATCTCTTTGGTGCTAATGGAAGATGTTTCATTGAAATCGGTGTTATATTTTTTAAGTTATTCACATTTTAAAGTTTAAATCTATCTCCGAGGGACGGAGGGGGTGGAGGGAGGGGGGGGAAGGGAGGTTAGGGGGGTTGAGGGGGAGGGAGGGGACGGGAAGGGAAGAGAGGGGGGAGGGGGAGGGGGGAGAGGGGAGGGGGGAAGAGAGGGTGCTGCACCAATGCAGGAGAGGTATAGGCCCAACGGGTTCACTTGGTCTAGTCTATAACTAAACAAAACAATTTTGCCATTCATGTGGCTCTACTGGGGTGATATCCCTTCCCATGTTTGAGGGGTGTCCCCACCGGACTCTGCTGCTCAATGTCCAGCAGGGGAAGGACCCTAGACTATGGCCCATCCTCGCAGTGCCTTGGCGTTAACTGCACTGAGCTTCAGTGAGTCCCTCAGCACGAACTCCTGCAGCCTGGAAAGGGCCAGTGGACATCATTCCCTGATGGACGTCTCACTGTGCTGCGAGACCAACATGTTTCAGGCAGACCATAGAGCGTCTCACTCTGAGTTGATGGTCTTCCAGCAGCACCTGATGTCCGTCTCCGAATGTGTCCCTCCGAACAGTTGACATGGCCAGCAGATTTGATTGTGCTTTTTTCCTTACCAATTTCCCTCTGAGGATGTTGGGGAAGTTCTATTGTATCGTATCGTAAAATCGTTAAGGCCATACATTACAGATAGGGAGAGATTGGTTCTCTGACAACAAAAGTCAGAGGACATAGGACAAAGGTGACTGACATTAATCTGCCAATTTACATGAAGTTCAATTATATTTATGTTCATATCTATGTTTTATATCCCATAACCTGCGATTTCAAGCAAGTTTTACTTTCTGAATGGCAGATTTGTAACTGCATCAAGACTGTACCTGAAATACAGTCACTGCAGCACTGCGGGGAAGTCTGTCCACAGTTTGTGCACAGCAAGCTCTCACTGGCCATGAGATAGCCTGGTTTAGTACTGTTAATTCAGCAGGTGAATGCTGGCCAAGATGCCAGCAGAACTTCTCTGCTGAGTTTCGAAAAAAAGGTGCCGTGAATGTGTCGACCAGAAGCAATTAAAACATTTCTACAATTTCACTTTTTTATTTTCGATATTGGATCAGATTGTGCGCATTGCTGAGAGGTCAAGTGGCCCAACTGAGTGGGTTTGTAGTGGTCAGAGAGTCGACACGCAACACAAGAGGAAGGTGGCTGCCTTTCCAAGCACACCTCCTGAAGCACACAAAATTATTGTGCACAGCACCGATGTTAGACAGAAATATCTAAATAGATAACAAAATTCTTGCCATTTCATAACTGCATGAAATGTGGCTCAGTCAGATTTTCAATCTCTAATCCTACCATTTCTATTTCAAAAGTAGAAATTCAAAAGTTTAACCTACCACATCACTAATGTAATCCCACTAATGTAAAGATCAGCTTTGATCTTTCGCATAGCATTTTACAGGCCCTAGAAACAGGCCCTTCAGCCCACTAAGTCCACACTGACCATCCACCACCAGTTCACGGTTATCCCACTTTCTCATCCACTCCCTATACACTAGGGGCAATTTGCAGAGACCAATTAACCCACAGATATGTTAATGGTTTAGATAAAGGGGCAAAGTGTATCAGAGCCATATTTAATCATGAAATAGAAATTGTAGGTTTAGAGTTACAGCATACAAACAGGCCCTCAGACCATCAGGTCCACACCGACCATTGATCAACCATTCACACTAATTCTATGTTATCCCACTGTCTCATCCACTCCCTACACACCAGAGGCAATTTACAGAGGCTGATTAACCTCTGTCTTTGTGATGTGGGAGGAAACCGGAACACCTGGGGGAAACCCTTCCAGTCTCAGGGAGAACTTCAAAACTCCACAAAGATGGCACCCGAGGTAAGGATTGAACCTGGGTCTCTGGTGCTGAGAGGCAGCAGCTCTGCCAGCTGCACCACTGGGCTGCCTCTTCTATATCCCAACACCATTATTCACCAAACACAAATGCCAGATGTCTACCACAGCAAAGCTGACACGCTGAACAATCAGCTAGCATGAATCACCAGAGGTCTGACTGACAGAGCAGTGTGAAACAGTGCAAGGGGCTCACACTACAAAAAACAGAGCGGCAGTTTAAAGCACATTGGCTGGGTCACATCATTGATCAGCCAGCGTGCAAGAAATAAAAGAACTACCATGAGAAGAGTGGGCAGGCACGTCACTTGAATCCAACAGCGAGAACATTGAGCACCTTCTGCCAATTGATGCTTCCTGCCAGGTACAATGAACTGGGTCAATAATCCCTTCAATTCCAGATGAGTAAACCCATTAATGGACATTAGGTAGGATCAGTAAATCCATCATGAGGGCATTAAAGAGGGCCATTAAAGCAACTATGGGATAAAACAAGGCCACTAAACAAATCGATAAGGCTGGAAGGTGCTCAGCAAACCACTCAAGAGAACATTGACGAAGCTTGTCAAACCCATTAAGGGGGCATGGGAGGGGTTGGTTAAACTACTCGAAGACATGAAGAGGGTTTGTTAAACTGCCACCAGAGTATTAGAGACACCCATTAAACCATCACCAGGGTTTTGGTGGCTTTGAAGCGCCTCTTCAGCAGACCATTGGAGGGGATCTTCAAATCTACCCATAGGAATTATGGAGTCATTAAACGCAACAGGTCTATTAAATCCAACAGTGGGGCATTCTCCGGAGTCATTAAACTCATTCAACAGCACCTTTAGAGGGTCATTGAAGGGACAAATTAATGGAGCAATAAAAGAATCAGTAAATCCTTTAGACGGCCTATTTAGAAGGGATAATTAAGCAATCAAGATGGCAATAAACAGATGTGTGGGAAGGAACTGCAGATGCAGGTTTACACCAAAGATAGACACAAAATGCTGGAGTAACCAGAAAAGGATTCCAGAGATGAACAAGAGTCTCGACCCGAAACGTCACCTATTCCTTTTCTCCAGAGATGCTACCTGTCCCGCAGAGTTATTCCAGCATTTTGGGTCTATCTTTGGCAGTGAACAGAGTTGAGTTGGCATTTGCAACGTTGTGTGAAGATATATACACACATGTTGCTGTCATAACCGTGACAGAATGGAGTAACTGAGAATGAAAGTGGGAGAGGAAAGCCCCTGTCCCAGTTTGTCGATTTTTTAGGCGACTACAGGCGACGAGGCTGTCGCCACACGGTCGCCGGGGTGTCGCGGGCACGGTCACCACACGGTCGCCGGGGTGTCGCGGGCACGGTCCTGAGTCGTCTCCAAAGAGTCGTAGCGTTTTTCTGGTCGCCGCTGGATTTTGTGAAGGCTTGAAAATTTTCGGCGACTGTTGGTTTGACGTCTCCTGACGTGGACACTGTGACCAGGTAACGTAGGTTGTCGCCAGGTGACGTAGGTTGTCGCCAGGTGACGTAGGTTGTCGCCAGGTGATGTAGGTTGTCGCCAGGTTGTCACCAGGAGACGTAGATTGTCGCCAGGTTGTCACCAGGTGACGTAGGTTGTCACCGGTGCTGACTTCGGCGAATTCCAAGTGTGGACTTGATCTGATCACCCATCAGCGTAATGTGTCCATAAATGATGTTAGGTTTTGTATGTTTTTGCACTTGTATTCAGTTTAAAGTTTGAATTTTAAAGTTTGAAGTTTATTGAAATTTATTGGTTTATTACAATATTTTTGTATGCACTGTTGTGTGTGCTTATCAACCTTTAAAAAATATGTGTTTGAATATCAATAATGGAAATTCTTGACATTTTGACGGAAAATTGATGTATGAAGTTATTGTACTTCAGAGTACTTTCTCATGGCATCACTTTCAAATAGTCATGATGCAGAATGATTGGAAACTCTACCGTACACCGCTTTTATAGGGAAAGTGGGTGAAACGTGAATTGTCTTCAGTTGTCTTCAGTCTTCAGGGTCATAGCTTGTCGTAGCTTGTTGCGGGTGGACGTAGGTTGACTTCGGTTGTCGTAGGTTGTTGCCTCTGTGGTGGTAGGTTGTCGTAGTTGGACGTTCTACTTGCGACGTTTGGATCGCCGGTTGGCGGTAGCTTGCCATAGCTTGACGTCGACTAGGTGGTAGGTTATTGTAGCTTGTCGTAGACATTGTCGTAGCAGGGGTCCAGTCGCCGGTTTTTCGGCGACCTGCTACGATTATGACAGTCACCAGCAGTCGCCTTAAACGCCTAACGGGGACAGGGCCTTAAGAAAGACATAGTCACTAACATGGAATATATTTTGAAAGTCTTCTCGGAGTATGTATGAAGCAAGAGGAAAAGAAGAGTAACGCTGGGCTGATTATGAGTAAATAAAGTGTTTGGTGTACAGCGGCAGAAGGTATCACTGGAGAAATAAATGAGAACCAAGGAGAAGGAGATGCCAAAATCTCAGTGGAAGGGGATGTTGTAGAAATAATGCATGGGTTGTAATCAATGAGAAAATGCCACAAAGGTTGGCTGTACCTAAACAAGTCACCAGGAACTGTGGCTCGGAAGCATCTTGACCTACTGAGTGTAATGAGAGGGGCAGTTGCAAATACGCTTATCCAATACTTCTAACTCTCCCCGGATACAGGGAAAGTGGAAGAGAGCTGAAAAGTAGCAAACGTGCCAGCCTTTCTCCTGAATGAGTCATGGGACATGTCCAGCAATTATACTTTAACAAATTGTGGGACGTTTTTAAGAATAATAATCAAGGAAAACAGTGAAAGACACCTGGAAAAATCAGGTTTGATAATAGAGAAGCAGTCCAGATTTGTTACAGGCATAAAAGGCACAAAGTGCTGGAGTAACTCAGTGCATCAGGCAGCATCCCTGGAGAACGGGCGCTGGTGACGTTTTGGGTCAGAATACTTCGGCACCAATTAACCTCCGTCATTTATTGCTTTGTTATCCTTTTTCAGTCAGAACAGCACATTTTGTTCTTAAGCTCAAACTAATTAATGAATGAGCTTCATAAATAGAGATTCTACATCTGAATTAAAGCTCCCCTTGACCCATTGGCACGTTCATTAATCAGACCGGCACCAAACATCGAGTTAATGCAGCATTCTTTAGTCCCATTTGTAGACGTCTAAGGACCACTGGTGGAGCTGGACTGACAGCATTAGTGGGCACTTTGTTCCCATCGCTAACACTGGGATGTAATTTATTACCTTACAAGCGTTTAGTAACAAAGTACAAATATAATTCCCATCTAACCATCTTGCTCACGCCTTCTCTGCAAACACTAATTGGCTTTTGGTTTGGGAGTTTTCCCTGCAAACAGTATCAGTAGAGGGGTAATCTGGTCATTATTATATTCAGAATATAGGGACTTATCAGAACATAAAAAATAGAACAGTACAGCCTAGGTCCTGGCCATTCGGCCCACAATGTCCGTACCGAACGTAATGCCAACTTATGCTAATCTTTGCCTCCATATCTTTCATTCCCAGCCTACCTATGTTTAGTTTAATTTAGGGATATAGAATGGAAACCGGCCCTTCGGCACACTGAGTCCGCGCTGACCACCGATCACCGGTACACTAGTTCTATCCAACACACGAGGGATGATTTACAGAAGCCAATAAACGACAAACCTGCATGTCTTTGGAATGTGGAAGGAAACTGGAGCACTGAGAGAAAACCCATGTGGTTCTCCCATTGGGAGAACATGCAAACGCTGCACAAACAGCACCCGTGGTCAGGATGGAACCCGGGCCTCTGGTGCAGTAAGGCAGCAATTCTACCACTGTGTGACTGTGCCACCCTAGTGCATCTATCTAAAAGCTTCTGAAATGCCACCACCATGCCTGCCTCTACCACCATCCCTGGCAGTACGTTCCAGGCCCCCACCACTCTGTGTAAAAAAAACTGTCCCACACATCTCCTGTAAATTAAAGCTGTGGGAAGCTGCTGTATCAGTGCAAGGTGTATGTTTCATTTCCAAGACCTTGAGTGGGTAGAACATGAGGGAGGGCAAACACGGATTCCTAATTAGTAAAGATCAGTTCAGACCCCAGATAGACGTGAAGTGCTGGAGTAACTCGGCCGGTCAGGCAGGGTCCCTGGAGAAAAGGAATAGGTAACGTTCCAGGTAGGAATCCTTCTTCAGATTGAAGAAGGTTGTCGGTCTAAGGAAGGGTCTGACCTGAAACGTCACCTATTCCTTTTCTCCAGAGATGCTGTCCGACCTGCTGAGTTACTCCAGCAGCTTGTGTCTATCTTCAGTACAAACCAGCATCCGCAGTTCTTTCCTACACAGGTGGGATCCCATCCATGGTCTCCTTCCCCCGACCCTACCCTACCAACCCACTGTCGTCCTGTGTGTTATTTACACACAAACCCAAGACACGCAGCAGAAGTAGACGATAAAAAGAGACGACAGGCATGGACAAAGAAGCAAAAGCAAGCTTACTCTTCACAGTCACAATCACAATAATACTTTATTAGCCAAGTATGTTTTGCAACATACGAGGAATTTCATTTGCCATACAGCCGTAACAATAAAAAGCAACAGGACACAAAAAATACATTTTAACATGAACATGCACCACAGTGACTCCTCCGCATTCCTCACTGTGATAGAAGGTGAAAAAACGTTCAATCTCTCCCTTCTTTGTCCTCCAGCAGTCAGGGGCCTCTAACTTTCCGTTGACAGGATGATCTTGACTCCCGTGGCCGGCGGTGGGCCTTCCTCATCGGGGCGATCAAGCTCCTGCATTGGTGGGGAGGGGTTCTCAGCTCCCCCGCTCTGGCGATCTACCCCGGGACGGGACTAGTCGAATGTCGTGCGGCTTTGGAGCGCCCGACCGGTCTCAACCCGAGACTGTGAGCTCCTCGATGTTGAATTCCGCAGTCCGCGATGTTGGAGCGTCAACCCCAGGCAAGGGATCGCACGCTCAGATGGGAAGTCCACACCCCTCAGGGGCTCAAAGTCAGTCCCAGGTATGGCCTCCAGCTCCATGATGTTAGGCCACAGAGCGACCGGAGATACAAAACAATGACCGGAGATACAATGGAGATGCAAAACCATCGCACCTCCGGCATCTCTTGCAAATCAGGTATAGTGCAACCATTGGAGAGAAGGAATGGCTGACATCTCGACTCGAAACATCACCCATTCCTTCTCTCCAGAGATGCTGCCCGTCCCGTTGAGTTACTCCAGCATTTTGTGTCTATCTTCGGTGTAAACCAGCTTCTGCAGTTCCTTCCTGCACAGTGCAACCACTGTTGTACTATACCCTAGACACACAGGTCTTTCTGCCTCCTGTCTACTGTATGTTCAGTTGGTCAGCTCTTTTGAGTTGGATTATCATATTAAATTCCGAAGCACCAATTAGTCTTTTGGGCGTACACGTTCCTTCAAACATCCCCAGAAAGGGCAAGTATATACTGTATTATACACAATTATGATAAAAGATCCTTCATCTACACTGACCCAAATCTTCCATTTTAATTTTTCCTTGTAAGCACCAGTTGTACCAAAGCCTCTCTGAGAGGTTCTGCCACACATTGTCCTGGAACAGATTGTAACCACTGTACACCTCAGCAAACTTCACTGAAACTATCCAGAAAACATTTATGCATTTATTAGCCATTAGTTTTGTTGGTAATGCAATAACAGAGCCAATGGCATCACTAATACGGAGAGGGTGTTCAGAGATTACCGTCTTACTAACTACACAGGTTTATAGTCATTCTCCCTCGTTGGCAACCTAACAGGCTTCCAGCTCTTTCACTTCACAGGCACAAGTCCTGCAATAGGTATTGGTGATCAATGGTGCCAAGTTTAAACCCTGATGTACCAATTAGTTTCTTGGTCATAGAGTCCCATTCAACCATCCCAAGTAAGGAGAAGTATGTATTAAGCAAAATTATGTTAAAACATCTTATGCCTACGCTGACGCTAATTTAGTAAAGTGTCCCTTAGATTCACGGAGGTAAGAAATCATCTTCAGCATCCCACAGAATCATTTCCTCAACATGAGTGTTTTCTGTTGTCGACATCCTTTCTCCCTCCCTCCTTCCTGTCACCCAATGTCTTGCCAACCTCACGCCATCTGAATCTTCATCAGATCCATTCATCTGTGGGTTTTGTGGAAGAGTAAGACAATGGTTGTGAGAGATCCTGATGTTGTATTACAATTTGGGAATGTGGTAAAAATATTCCGTGTATGAACCAAATTCCACCATGATTTCTCCTTCTTTCTCAAATCCAGAAACCCCAAATCTGGCCACTCCTCCTCGAGTGGCTCCACTCCTATCCCCAACGTCTGTGAGTCATAAAGATATAAGGCATGGAAATAGGCCATTCGGCCCATCATGTCCACACCATTCTCCAACATATCCCACACCAATCCCATTTTTATTCCCCCCAAATTCCCATCAACTCCATCCCAAAATCTACCACTCCCTACACAGGAGGGACAATTTACTGGGTAATTATCCTACCAACCTGCACACCTTTGGGATGTGGTAATGGTTCAGGTAATTAAACTAAAATACCACAGAAACTGCAAGACTGAAGTAAAACCCGGAAACATTGTACATGCTCAGAAGGTTGGGCAGCATTCATGGAGGGGAAAGTGGTTACCATCTTCAGTCAATGACTCACACAAGAACTGTGCTTATTAAATTGCACAGAAACTCGTGTTTTCCCCCTCTCTTCACAGCCTGACCTGCTGAGTGCTTATTTACGATTCAAATTTCCACTTTCAAAATTAAAAAATAAAGTCACCCGTGCACCCTGCACAGTATTTTTACTTTAAGGTAAATGAGTTATTCCCTGGTGCATATTTATACATGGTAACACGGTGCGGTTTTTGTTTGTTTTTAACAACAGCTGAGTCAGTGCATCCCAACCAAGTTACGTTTATTCAGCAACTTTTGCACATTGTCCTTCCCATAGAGGTGGGCTGCAGAGGCTCACTCTGCAAAGTCCTCAACCAGTTGGGCATTACGGGGCTGGCAAAGAAGAGAGCCATTCAATCCGCAAGCCAAGCCGCAGAGAAAGCCAGGAGGTGGTTTTGTATTAAGAGGGCTGATCCGTGGGCGGTTGCTGCTGGGAGGCAAGTCGGGGCCTGATCACCCCCGGCCGGGTCGCCTGGGCGAGGGGGTCTGATGTTGTGAGACCCGAAACGCCCGATGACCCCAGGTCACATCACTGAGAATGCGTCCCAGCGCATCCAGACGATGCATCTTTCACATCACAGTTTATTATTGTCACATGTACTGAGGTATAGTGAAAAGCTTTTGTTGTGTGCTAACCTGTTAGCTGAAAGATAATACATGAGTGCTCTCCCCGTGGCCAGCGGCCGTTGGCTGAGGCTGCCTGATATTTGGTCAGACCCCCAAGCCCTGAGCAACGTTTGAAGAGGTAGCGTTGGGATAAACATACAACACAGAGCAGTACAGGAACAGGCCCTTCGGCCCACAATGTCTGTACCGAACATGATGCCAAGCTTAGTTCAGTTTACTTTAGAGATACATGGAAACATGCCCTTTGGCCCACCAAGTGCACGCTGACTATTCACACTAGTCCCGTGTTATCCCCAATTTCTCATCCACTCCCTACAAATTAGGGGCAAATTAATTTGCAGAGGTCAATTACCTTACAAATCCACGTATCTCTGGGATGTGGGAGGAAATGCACGCAGTCACGGGGAGTACATGCAAACTCCACATAGGCAGCAGAGGTCAGGATGAAACCCGGGTATCTGTGAGGTGGCAGCTCTACCTGCTGCACCACTGTTTTCCCCTGAAAGTTAAACTAATCCCAGCATATCCGTGTGCCTATCTGAAAGCCTCTTACTCACCATTGTCGCACCTGCCTCCACCGCCACCCCTGGCAGTGCGTTCCAGGCACCCACCACCCTCTGTGTAAAAAGCTCTGCCCCGCACATCTGCTTTAAACTCTGCCCCTCCCACCTTAAAGCTGTGCCCTCGAGTCTTTAACATTCGCCTCCCGGGGAAGATGTAGCTAGATTTACCAGAGCTTTGGGTTCAAGCTGTGCTGGGCATGGCCTCCAAAGGTGAAGCAGATAAATTAACATTGTAATAAATAAGCAGTTTTATGAACAAAGTGTAACTCCATGTTAACTAATGCAACATGACCTGTAAACCCAAAGGGCCGCATGTTTGTAAATTAACAGAGTTGCCATCTCAATTATGATTTTAATATAATTTTGCTGGTTCTCCTGTGGTGCTGTTCACAGGTCAATGACTATCTGAGCTGCCCACAGTGGGTAGTGCCCCACCAGTTAAACACAGCACTCAGTGAACAGGGCTGATTGAATGGCAGGGGTGACAACGTTAAATGGAGCCACAATGAGCTGTAGATGCTGCAGTCTGGAGCACAAAAACCAACTGCCCAAGGCACTCAGAGGGTCAGGCAGCGATCCAAAGAAAGAGCCTCGACCTGAAATGTCATCTGTCCATTTACCTCCACGATGCTGCCTGACCTGCTGAGTTCCTCCAGCACTGAGTTTTATGCAATAACTTCTGCAGGAAATGAGTCTGGCTTGGGATCTCCCTGCTCTTGGTGTGGGCGTAGGATATTGTCCATAAATCATTTCTGATTCTGGTTTGAAGGGTTGCCTGTCCATTCTCTCTATGCCCAACTCATTGAGTTCCTCCAGTACTTTGTGTTTTTGCTTCCAGATTCCAACATCTGCAGTTCCTTGTTTATCCATCGTGGCTCCCATTGCTTCATGTTCCAGCCTCCTCCCAGATTCCTCAGACTTCCCTAAGGATCCACACTAAACTGATATAAGAAAATAACTGCAGATGCTGGTACAAATCGATTTATTCACAAAATGCTGGAGTAACTCAGCAGGTCAGGCAGCATCTCGGGAGAGAAGGAATGGGTGACGTTTCGGGTCGAGACCCTTCCACACTAAACTGATGATGGGTGGAATCAATTCATAGCTCGGCCCCAAATTATGCCTGCGCGCAGTGGATTGCAGAACACCTCACAGTGTTGCATGAGGCAGGGAGCGCTTCACTCCCCTGCTCCTGAACCGGCATCTCAGCTATCCTGACATTAAGCAACCCAGTATGTTCAATGGTGGAAATCAGAGGACAAGAACAAAATATAAAGAGGAAAGTTAAAAAGAGAGAGAATGGGGAAACATCAGAGCGAGAAAGTAAAGGAATAGTTGCTGGAATCTGTCAACTGATTCCCATTCTGCTAATTCCCATTCTGCTGATTCGGCTTCTGCTGATTCTGATTCTGCTGATTCCCATTCTGCTGATTCCCATTCTGCTGATTCTGATTATACTAATTCTGCTGATTCCAATTCTGCTGATTCTTATTCTGCTGATTCTCATTTTGCTGCTTCGCATTCTGCTGATTCCAATTATACTAATTCTGCTGATTCCAATTCTGCTGATTCCGATTCTGCTGATTCTGATTCTGCTGATTCCCATTCTGCTGCTTCCCATTCTGCTAATTCTGCTGATTCCGATTCTGCTGATTCTGATTCTGCTGATTCCCATTTTGCTGCTTCTCAATCTGCTGATTCCGATTATACTAATTCTGCTGATTCCGATTCTGCTGGAATCCCTGAACTGTGAATCTGGGACCTCTGTGCTTCAAAACTCTTTCATTATTCTGTAAGTTTCCAGTTCTGGTGAAAAGGTAGAGACACGATAAACTGCTGATGCTGGAACCTTGAGCAGAACACAAAGTGCTGGAGGGACTCAGTGGGTAGGGCAGCTTGTGGAGGACAGGGATAGGCAACATTGTGACTTGGTACCCTTCAGATTGATTGTAGTAGGGGGGAGAAAGCTGGAAAAGAGAGGAGGGGGAAGGGGTGGGACAGAACTAGTGATAGGTGAATACAAGTTGGGGGGGTATTGGCAGAGGAGTTGGGTGGAGGTGAGAAAGGTGGAGATAATAACCAAGGCCAGAGGTGAGAAGTGAGGAAGGCAAAAGGGTGCAGATGGTGGGAGATAGGCCGGGGTAACAAGAGAGAGCTGGAGGAATGGTGAGCGGGAGGAGTGAGGCACATGGAAGAGGGCTATCTGGTGGCGAGGCGATGCGAGTCCTCTCCGCTTGCTCAGAAGGCTGTGAAGGTAAGGTGGGGATAACGACAGTGGCTGTGACTTCCTCATTCAACGACCATCAGTTGTAAAACCTTATAATATTATGAGAGGCAGAGATAATGCAAGTTGCCACAGTCTTGTCCCCGGGGTAGGGGAGTCTAAAACTAGAGGATGTACATTTGAGGTGAGAGGGGAAAGATTTAAAGGGGACTTTTTCCCACATGGCGGGTGGTGCATACATGGAACGAACCGCCAGAAGAAGTGGCAGAGGAGGGTATAATTACAACATTTAAAAAAACATTTTTACAGGTAAGTGGATATGAAAGGTTAGGAAGGTGCAGGCAAATGGAACTGGATTGATTAGGTCCAGTATAAGCACATGGTCAACATAGACACGTTGGGCTGAAGGGCCTGTTTCCGTGCTGTAAGACCATGTAACAATTGGAGCTGGAAGAGAGTTAGACTGGGTGGGAGTTTGGAGGCTGCTGTACACAGGCCAGCTCCCTGACAGCCTGCCCAATATATAGTGCCAGGGACCAGCCATCATCCATCACAGGCACCTGCCACCACCCCCACCCACACCCACAGCTCAGTGTTCCTAACACTAGTTCCTTCCCAGTGCCAAGACTCCCCAGAAGGCAGCAGAAGACCATCAACTCAGACCCACGGTCAATACAGTCCCACGCCACCAGGGTCCCCTCGAGTCCCAATCCCTCAACCCAATCCCTCAACTCAGCAGCCGAGTCCCTGCAAAAGACTGGTCTTGTTCCCCTTCTCCTTACCCACTGGTAGCTGTGCACAGGGATTCCTAAATGCCCACTTCATCCCACCATTGACACACTTGCCATCTCCTGCAGCCAAACACAAACTGCTTGGGGAACTCAGCGAGTCGAGCAGCATCTGTGGAGGCAGAGAGATGGTCTCGATGCTTGGTCTGGACCCGAAACGTCAATCATCACTTTACCTTCACAGATGCTGCTCGGCCCGCTGAGTTCTACAGGCAGTTTGTATGTTGTTGTAGTATCTGGCATCTTCAGTCTCTTGTGTCCCCACTTCCACATCCTGCACCATACCAAACGTCAACTCACTTCACTCCAGACCAATATTTTCAGCAACAGTGCCGAGATCCAGTGGAACAGCTCCCAGCTCCTCCGCCGGGATACATCGGAAAAATTACTGGCCGAGTTGTGAGCAGTGAGGAAAGTTGTTGAAATATACAGCAGGATGTAATATGTTTGAAATATGGGGAGAGAAATGGCAAATGGAGTTTAATGCAGGCAAGTGTGAGGTGTTGGGAGGTCAAATGTAAGAGGAACGTATACAATTAACAGCAGGACAATGAGGAGCATTTGTGAACAGAGACATCTTTGGGTACAAGTGCATAGCTCCCAAAAAGTGGCTAGCAAGTGATTAGGGAAGTAAAGAAATCTGGCATACTTGGCTTCGTCGGTGAGGACATTGTATATAAGAGTCAGAAAGTCTTGTTGCATCTTCATAAAACTTCAATAGGAGAATTGTGGGCAGTTTTGGTCACCCCATTACAGGAACAATTTGGAGGCTTGGGAGAGGGTGTAGAAGAGGTTTACCAGAATGCTGCCTGCAATTAGAGGATATCAGTTATAAGACGAGATTGGACAAACTTGGATTGTTTTCTCTGGAGCTTTGGAGGCTGAGTGGAGACCCAATAGAAGTATATAAAGTTATGGAAGGTGTAGACAGAGTAGACAGTTCCTGACCTCCTCAATCTTTCGCTCAAAATTCCAGCTTCATACGTTCATGTGATAGGCCGAATTGGGCCATTCAGCCCATCAAGTCTACTCCGCCATTCAATCATGGCTGATCTATCTTTCCCTCCTAATCCCATTCTCCTGCCTTCTCCCCATAACCCCTGGCACATATACTAATTGCCAGATTGCCAGATGAGTCATAGAGTCATACAGGATGGGAAGAGGACCATCGTCCCACCTTGCCCATGCCAATCAATATGCCCCATCAACACTAGTCCCACCTGCCTATGTTTGGCCCATATTGCTCAAAAAAAATTCACGGTCACGTACCTGTTTATGCTTTTTAAATGTTACTATAGTACCTGCCTCAACTACCGCCTATGACAGCTGATCCCATATGGGTTTTCTCCGAGAACTTCGGTTTCCTCTAACACTCCAAAGACGTACAGGTTTGTAGGTTAATTGACTTGGTAAATGTAAATATTGTCCCTAGTGGGTGTAGGATAGTGTTAATATGCGGGGATCACTGGTCGGCGCTGACCCGGTGGTTTCGAAGGGTGGGCCGAAGGGCCTGTTTCCGCGCTGTATCTCTAAAACATTTTTTAAAATTAAATTTTTTTTAAAAAATGTTTTAATTAAATATATACCCACCAACCTCTTGAGTGAAAAAGTTGCCCCTCAGGTTCTAATTAAATCTTTCGCCTTTCACCTTAACCGTATGTCCTCTGGTTCTTGCTTGCGATACTCTGGATAAAAGATTCTGTCCGTCTACTCTAAACAGTGCCCTCCATAATGTTTGGAACAAAGACCCATCATTTATTTATTTGTTTCTGTATTCCACAATTTCAGATTTTTAATAGAAAAAAATCACATGTGGTTAAAATACACATTGTCAGATTTTAATAAGGGGTATTTTTATACATTTTGGTTTCACCATGTAGAAATTACAGCTGTGTTTACTCATAGTCCCCCCATTTCAGGGCACCATAATGTTTGGGACACATGGCTTCACAGATGTTTGTAATTGCTCAGGTGTGTTTAAATGCCTCCTTAATGCAGGGAAAAGCGCTCTCAGTACCTAGTCTTTCCTCCAGTCTTTCCATCACATTTGGAAACTTTTATTCCTGTTATTATCAAATTGTGGAGTACAGAGGCAAATAAATAAATGATGTTGTCTTTGTCCCAAACATTATGGAGGGCACTGTATATTCCCCTCGATCGGCGTTAAATCTCCTGCGCTCCAAGAAATGAAATTCTTTGTGGCTCCAATTTAATTTGGCATCGGGGTTCCCCTACATACTGTGGGCTGAAGGGGGGCGGGTGGGTTAGGGGTGGGGTGGAATGGGTTAGGGTGGGGGGGGTGGGGGGAATGGGTTGGGGGTGAGGGGGATGGGTTGGGGATGGGGTGGGGAGAGAGTCAGTGTCTAGGATCCTAGAAAGGCGCCGAAGTAAAGATGGTTGAAACCTTTACAGGAGTTTATCTTGCACTACATTCCCTTGCTCCTGTATTTGTACACTGTGGGCGACTCGATTGTAATGATGTATAGTCTTTCGTCTAACTGGATAACATGCACCAAAAAAAACTTTTCACTGTACCTCTGCACCACGTAAACTAAACTGAGAAAGTTGTGACGAGCTTAGATGTCGGCCTAGATGAATGGGACTGTTTCTCTTCAGCGTGACTCTGAGACTCGAAACAGGACAAGGCTATTCCCCTCAACAGAGGGTCAAGCCCCAGAGAGCAAAGATGCGACGTGTTTGTTGCAAGATGAGCGGACGGATGAAGACAAGCCCGGGGTGTGGAGCTCGGTCCCACAGAGGGACTGGCGGCGACCTCCTCCTCGCCACTGCCGGGATATGGTCGCCCGGAGCCGTGAGCTGCGGGCCCGCAGTGCCAGCGCTGGGAGGGGAGAGGTTTGAGGGCTGGTGAGCTGTTTAGAACATAGAACAGCACAGCGTTGGTGCAGGCCTTTCGGCCCACAATGTCCGTACCTACCACGACGCCAAGATAAACTAACCCCCCCTGTCTGCACATGATCCATACTCCTCCAGATCCATTCTCAAACAGTACGAGCTGAATGGGCCGCATGTTATCCCCAGTATTGTACATTTTCTCTAATGCTGTAAAGAACAGCAAGTTGTGGAGACAGTCATTAACCCCGGTGTCTCCAAGCCTGAGCAGCGAGGGCATGAAGGCGGGGGTGGGAGGGGTGCATTCTTACCTTGACCCCCCCCCTCCTAAAGAGAGAGCTAGATAGAGCTCTTAAGGATAGCGGGGTCAGGGGGGTATGGGGGGGAGGCAGGAACGGGGTACTGATTGAGAATGATCAGCCATGATCACATTGAATGGCGGTGCTGACTCGAATGGCCGAATGGCCTCCTCATGCACCTATTGTCTATTGTCTAACTTCATCTCTTCTCGTCTGGTCCAGGAAAGGTCTAGGATTCTGCCCGGCCACCGACACAGCCCCACCAGTAAACACAACCAGTGCACAATTAGGCCATTCGGCCCATCAAGTCCACTCCGCCATTCAATCATGGTTGATCGATCTCTCCCTCTCAGTCCCCATTCTCCTGCCTACTCCCAAAGACTCCTGCCACCAGTCCTAATCAAGAATCTATCAATCCCCGCCTTAAAAATATCCATTGGCGGCCTCTGCAGCCACCTGTGGCAATGGATTCCACGGGTTCACCGCCCTCTGACTGTATCTCCCCCATCCTTCAACTCCCACGTACCCAGCATCTCCAGCCCACATCTCAAACCCACTTCCCTCACGTCGTCAACTCACAACATCCCCAACCCCTCCCACCAAACTGTCCCATATCATCAATCTCCCCCAAACCCTAACTCCCCATTAACAACCTCCCGTGCCCGCAACTCCACCACCCAGACACACGCCCACGCACAGACACACACACACACCCCACCCTCACCACCGCTCCCTCGCCCTGCCCGGGTACTGGCCTCGCCGTGAGTACAGCCCTTCCTCCCTCCGCGCCACCACCGTGTCTTTGAAAGATTCCTGATTCATTCTGTCCTCTGCAACGTGACAACTGCCAAAGGCCGCTGATAAACCCGGGGAAGGGTTGAGCGGGGAGCTCGGAATCCGGACATGGCTGAAAACCACGGATGGGTGGAACAGGTTGGGAGAGCGGGTATGGGGCAGGTTTACTGATTGAGAGTCAGCTGGAGGTAATCCCGCTCCTGCCCGGCCCAGCATCCAAAGCCCCTGAAGACCATCCGTGTTCAGGTGGTCAAGATCATGCACGTTATTCTCTTTATAGAGACGTATAAAATTATAAAAGGACTGGACGAGCTACATGCAGGAAAAATGTTCCCAATGTTGGTGGAATCCAGAACCGGGGGCCACACCATCAAAGAATAAAGGGGAAGCCATTTAAAACCGAGATGAGAAAAAAACTTTTTCACCCAGAGAGTTGTGAATTTGTGGAATTCTCTGCCACAGAAGGCAGTGGAGGTCGATTCACTGGATGAATTTAAAAGAGTTAGATATAGCTCTAGGGGCTAGCGGAATCAAGGGATATGGGGAGAAGGCAGGCACGGGTTACTGATTGTGGATGATCAGCCAACATCACAATGAAGGCGGCGCTGGCTCGAAGGACCAAATGGCCTGCATCTATTTTCTATGTTTCTATGTTTATGTTCACGTATCTGTACACTGTGGTTGGCTCGATCGCAATCATGTATTGTCTTCCCGCTGACTGGTTAGCACGCAACAAAAGCTTCGGTACAGGTGACAATAAACCCAACTCAACTCAACCCAACCCAACTCAACCCAACACAACCCAACTCAACCCAACCCAACCCAACTCAACTCAACCCAACCCAACTCAACCCAACTAAACTCAACTGTAAATGATTCCCATCTCCAGCTTCCCCTCTGCTGTACTCTGGTCGGCGCCGCCATACCAAGCGGCAGGTGAAGCTCACAGATCACCAGGCCACTGGAACAGTGCGGCGAGAGACCCCTTCTCATCTAAATTCAGAGAGCATTCACTGGCTGTACTGTGGACAAGAGACTGGTGGAGGAACTCAGCGGGTCGGAAAGCATCCGTGAAGGCAGAGCGATGGTCGACGTTTCCGATCGCCAAACGTCCAGCGCCCGTCAGGCCTCCACAGATGCTGGCCGACCCGCTGAGTTCCTCCAGCAACTTTTTTTTGACACGTCTGGAAGCAAGAAACTACAGATGCTGGTTAATGCACAAAATGACACGCTGGAGTAACTCAGCAGGTCAGGCAGCATCTATGTCGCCTTTGTAGCAGGCACCTGTCTATCAACACCCCCCCCCCCCCCCCCCGGCTACGCTTTGTCCTGTCTCTCCCCTCTTCCAGCTTTCTTCTCCACCTCCCCCCCCAATAAATCAGTCTGAAGGGTTTTCACCCAAAACGTCACATCTCCATGTTCTCCACAGATGCTGCCTGACTTGCTGAGTTACTCCAGCACTTTGTGTCCATTTGTAGATACAAAGTGCTGGAAAAACTCAGCGAGTCAAGCAGCATCCGTGGAGAAATAGGAGGGGTGAAAAGTGCTTTTCGGTGCCCTTTTGTGTTTGGCCTCTCGTTCGGAATGCCCGGTGCCGACCGTTGGTGAAATGCCGACCGTGACACGGGATAGTGAGTGAGCGCATGTGGGTGCAAGCAGGCCGTGGGGACTCTGCCCCGTTCTGTACCAAGTCAACCAGCGCCGCAGAACCGCTGCAACACAGCTGGACTATCACAAACCCCGTCGACACTTCCTTCCTTTGCACCTGAGCATGGCCGGCCCTCACCTGGCACGACCGTGGCGGCCAAACACCGCGTGTCAATGCGATGCTTGGCCGACGCTTTACCTTGCTACCATTACACGCGGGTAGAGGAGACAGCGCTGGGAGAAGACGGCGTCCCTGACTGAGCCTGTTAAACTCAGGGGGCGGGACGACACCGAGCTGTTCCCAACATCTGAACACTAATGTGACATAAATTACATCCTCCAGCTTGCAAGCAGAACAGTGGGATGCTCGATGTATCCCCATGCACAGTTACAACGAGAGAATTCAAGCGTGTGAAATATCACACGTGAATGTGTGAGACATTTGAAACACACTTCTAAAGCTGTCTCGGGGCGCCTGCCCACATGTCCCTAACAACACAGGCAACTCGCGTTTCGCACAAAAAAGAAGTTGCTGATTAAACTTCCGAGTTTGAAGCTCCTGTGGCGCGGAAGACGTAAGACGGCGGCGTGTCCCGAGTGAAGTCCCTCTCGTTGCCGGTGAACCTGGACAAGTTCACAACAAGCCCCGGCACTCCACACCGCACGGCCTACAATGTCACTCTCGACAAGCGCACTTAAAATGCTTCAATAATCATCTAAACAAACAATCCCTAACCCTTGCTTTCCCTCTCTCTCCATCCCTCTCCCTTCCTCGTTATCTGACTGTCCCCCGAAGAAGGGTCTCGACCCGAAACGTCGCCCATTCCTTCTCTCCTGAGATGCTGCTTGACCTGCTGAATTACTCCAGCATTTTGTGAATAAATCCCCCTTATTACATTTGGTCTCTGTACGCTTCCTTGTCACCTTCTCCAGGCTAACAATGATCTATTGCACATTTTCCTTGAACTACATCCCCTTTGATGTCCCGTTTTCGCACCTTACATTTCCTTATCTCTGTGTCTCCCTCTTCCCCCCGACTCTCAGTCCGAAGAAGGGTCTCCACCCGAAACGTCACCCATTCCTTCCCTCCATAGATGCTGCCGTCCCGCTGAACTACTCCAGCATTTTGTGTCCATCTTCGGTGTAAACCAGTACCCGCAGTTCCTTCCTACACAATCTGGAATTCACATTTGTGATCATTTAGATGCACTCGGCAAAATAACATCTCCGGCATGGTTTATAAACGTTATTTATCGAAGAATACTCTTGTAAACATCTCGTCACGCTGTACCCATATAAACACAGCAACTTCGCAAAATACCAGCACAGTTTGCAACATACGTAGTATGAAAACACACTTCCCAGAGTATAGCAAGCGTGATTGCAAACAATTGGAAATATGTTCCACACACAGTGTGTTGTGTTTGTTTCAGAGCCCCGAGCGAGAGTACTTACATAAAGGCGTGATAAATGAACGCCCATCCGCGAGGTCTCTCCAGCACATTGTACAGACAATTCTGCAGCTTTCTGTAGCGGGCATTCCGCTTGTTGCCGTGTTTGGGGGGCAGTGGTCTGCCGAGCAGCCCGACCCGGGCACTGTGTGCCCCGTCCCCGGGAGTCGCCGCCAGTCCCAGCCTGTCGCCATCCCCGGGCGTCCCCGCCAGCCGGAGCCGGCTACCGTGGAGGCGCTCGACCACGCTGCCCGCCGACCCTTCCCGGCTCTGGGGGAGATTGCTCTCCATCGCTGTCAGTCCCACGAACTCCACCCGTTTCTCGTCCGGCATGCCGCCGTTATCCGCGTGGTTCCGGGGCATGTCTCCCAGCCCGGGGGAGAGGGGAAGCGGCGGGGTACACAGGGTGGGAGGGAGGGGAGGAGAGGGGAGGGGTAGGGACGGTCCAGCTGGCCGAGTGTGGAGTGCTGGGGTCGGGGAGGGAGGGGAGAGTTTAACGGGACATGCCGCCGAGTTGGGGAGAGAGTGCAGGGAGTTGTGGATCAGGCGCCGGGATCCGCTACCTCCCGCCTCCGCCCAGTCGCACGACTGCTGCCATCTCCGCCCCTACACACACACACACAGCCCGGCTCTCGCCAGCGACCCGCCCCCGGCCCGCAGCCCGCACCGCCCCCTCGCCGCACAGATGTGGCGGCCACTCGGCAGCACAGCTGGCACGGATCCGAGCGCCAGAGGGTCGGTGCCGCTCACCACAAAGTTGACGGGCGGGCTCTGGAGTGAAGTTAGTAAATATGCTGCTAAACTCAACTAATCTCCGCTGCCTGCACATGATCCATTCCCTGCATATCCATGTGCCCATCTAAATGCCTCTTCAACACGATTATCATATCTGCTTCCACCACTCCAGGCACCCACCACCCTCTGTGTAAAAAAAAACGTCCCGCACATCTTCTTTAAACTTTGCCCCTCTCACCTTATAGTTCTGCCCTCTAGTCTTTGACATTTCCACCCTGATGGTCTACACCATCTATCTATGTCCCTGATAATTGTAAATACTTCTATCGGGTCTCCCCTCAACCTCCGACGCTCCTGAGAAAACTGTCCAAGTTTGTCCAATCTCTACTTCCAGCTAATATCCTCTGATTCGCGTAGCATTTTCATAAACCGCTTCTGCGCCCTCTCCAAATACCCAGACCCCCGGGCAGATTTTAGACTGAGTATTTGAACAAGGGGACTTATTTATTCAAGGGGGAAGAGGGAGGGGGTGGTCTGGCAAGACCAGCATTTATTGTCTGTCCTGTTCACTCGTTCACAACCCCCCCCCCCCCCCCCACCCCCCTCTCTCTCTCTCTCTCTCCGTTAGACTCTTGTATGTAACCCACTTTCAGGTGAGCATGTTTAAAAAACAGAAAGCGCTGAGTTGGATCTCGCAGCAGGTCAGGCGGCTTGTTAAAAAAGAAAGGACTATTGAGGTTTCAAGTCTACGAGCAAGGCAGAACTGTAAAAGAGAGAAACCGGAGACACAATGAACTGCAGAAATAAAGAACTGCAGATGCTGGTTTATACCAAAGAAAGACACAAAGTGCTGGAGCATCTCTGGAGAAAAGGGATGGGTGACGTTTCGGGTCGGGACCGGTCTTCAGACTGATGGTGGAGGGTGGATGGGTCGAGTGGGGGGGGGCGGGGCAGGGGTGAAGAACCCGTCTTCTCGCCTCCACCTCTCACCTCGCCCCCACCCCCTACCTTCAGTCTGAAGAAGGGTCCCGACCCGAAACGTCACCCATCCATTTCCTCCGGAGATGCTGCCTGGCCCGCTGAGTTACTCCAGCACTTTATGTCTACCCGAGGAACTGCAGCTGCTGGAATGTTGTCCAAAACACAAAGTGCTGGAAGAACGTAGCGGGCCAGGCGACGTTTCAGGTTCGGGGGGGGGAGGGGGGGTTCTTTCTGATTTCAGTCTGAAGTTGGGCCCCGACCTGAAACGTCATCTGCCCATCCCCTCCACAGATGCTGCCTGACCCGATGAGTTCCTCCAGCACTTCGTGTGTTTGCCTTTTGCCTGGTTTACCCGTAGCCAGAGTTGCGACGTCTGTCCGCTCTGACCGGTCTATTCTCTCTCGGGTGCTGCCCGACCTGCTGGGAGTCTGACACATTTCTTGGTGTATTTCAGATTTGCATGGTGTGCAGATCTTGCTTGGAGTTTCAGGGGGTGATGTGACTCTGTACCCGAGTCCCAGGACCACGCCACGGCTGCTGTTCTCCCCACACACACACCTCTCCCCTTCTCCCACCCAGGTTACACTGAGCGAGTCCCATCTGTCCGCTGTCTGCTGTGCGCCCCTCGGCCCGGGCGCAGTGTTAGTGGAGAGGGGCGGTGAGATGGGGAGGTGTCTAGACGGGGGATGGGAGTTGGGGGGGGGGGGCGGCAAATGTAGTATCAGCGCTTTCCTTCGGCTTTTATAAAAGTTTCGTCTATGTGTCATTATATTGACTTCTTTTAAAACCTTTTTTTTAAATCAATTTAAATACTCGTGTCTATCAGAGACACCAAAACGGGTGTTTTAAGCTGGGCTTCAGGACGTGTGCCCGGAGTCTCTTTCACCAGGACACCTCTCCAGTATCTGTCATGCCCCCTCCCCCCACTCACCTACTACTTTCCTCCCTCTAGCTTCGCAACCAACTCTTTCATCCTGTCTCACCCCTTCTACTTTTGTCTCTGACCTTTGTTCCAACCATATAAAGAAGGGCCACGACCTGAAACATCACCTATTCCTTTCTCCAGAGACGCTGGCTGACCCGCTGAGTTTTGTGTCTCAGTGTTTTGAGACACTCCAGTGTTTTGTGTCTATCTTCGGCATCTGCAGTTCCTTTCTACATATACCTATCAAGCCACCCAACCCCCCCCCCCCCCCCCAATTCGCCTGCGTCCATATATTGCCTGTCACGCTTTGCCCTGCCTCTCCCCTTTTCCAGCTCCCCCCCCCCCCCCCCCCCACAATCACTGAAGAAGGGTACCGACCCATAACATCAACCATCCTGCTGAGTTGCTCCAACACTGTGTGTCGCGTTGGAGTGCAGGTAAGCAGAGTGTGGGGTGGAGTCTGGGCAAGGAGCGGGGCTTGTTCTCAGCGAGGTCTCACTGACCCATCATTCCCTGCTTGGATTGCAGACGGAAGCTCCCTCTTGGGTCCCGTTCCCGTGGGCCATCCCCACCCCCCAAGATCTTTGGGCGAGATTCCAGCTGACTAATCATATCCGTGAGGCCGCAATTCACTGCCAACGCCTTCATTGAATTCCAGTTTCTAACACCCCTCCCAGCTTTCCGATAATCAATCGATCAGGAGAGTGGAGAGTGTTTGATTGTCATGTGTAGTGACAACAGAACAATAACGTTCTTACTTGCAGCAGCATAACAGCAATGCACATGGATAACATATAATAAACCAAAAAACCAATAAATTAATAACCACAATACTAGTGCAAAACAAAACCTTAGTGCATCCAAAAACAGTCCATAGAAACTCATTGTTGCTGAGGTCAGTGTTGTGCAGTGTTCAAGAAACTAATGGTTGTTGGGAAGGAGCTGCTCTTGAACGTGGTGGTCACGGTTTTCAGACCCCTGCACCTTCTCCTGGTGGTAGGACTGAAATGAGAGCATGGTCAGGGTGGTGATGGTCTTTAATGATGTCAGCTGCCTTTATGAGGCAGCATCTTTGATAGATCCCTTCGATGGTGGGGAGGTCAGTACCTGTGATGGACCGAGCAGTGTTCACCACTCTCTGTCGTCTCTTTCATTCCTGGACGTTTGTTAATCCACCTAAACTGTTTGTTTGGATTCCATCTGATAACTTACTCAGGTGTATCCATTATTGATCTATTTCAACCATCAGAGCTTCACATTTAGCTTACTCTTGACATTCATTTATTCTATATTTAATGTAACCAAATCACTCACAGTGTAACTCAATCTCCAGCATTTATTATTCTATGTGTAATTCAACCTAACTCAATCAGATATCATGCTGTAATTCACTCTGTTTTCTACATGTTTTCCACTTGACCCTCTCCGTTACATTCCAAAACCATAATTAGATCTCCTCTACTCCAAACATAAACCATCCACACTCTTCAATTCTATTTCAGTCAATAGATCCAGACTGTTATTGATTGATTGAAAGGTACAACATGGAAATAGTCCCTTCAGCCCACTGAGTCCCACATCGACCATCGATCACCTCTTCACACTCGTTCTATGTGATCCCACTTTCTCATTCACTCCCTACATTCTCATTCACTCAGGACAATTTGCAAATGACCTTACAAACCCGCACGTCTTTGGGACTTGAGAGGAAACCGAGGTGATCACAGGGAGAACATGCAAGCTCCACACAGACCACACCTGAGGTCAGGACTCAGGCGCTGTGAGGCAGCAGCTCTAACAACTGCTTATCCAGACCTGGTTATCAATAATTATTGACGTTAGTTAGCTGATTCCTTGTATAAACCAAATTCTGTGTATCCGTTAGATTTAATTTTAACTATCTGAGTCCGTCCTTTAGATGCCATTTTACATCCTGCTCTGTCCTGCACAGAAGTGAGCAAAGACTTGATTAGATTCTGAAACAGATAAATGATGCCCTGTCTGCATTAATGTAGGAATTTCTATCACTGCTTGGGATGAAAAATATCTAATGCAATGTAATGAGACGAGCGATTGACCATGTGGACCAGAGTTTGAGTCAGGTTTGTGCATGTGATGGAAGATTAACAAGAGTCCAAGGTTAAATTTTAGGTGACTCATACAAAACTCATCTTCAGTCTTGTGGTCTATTGCGGTCAAATAACCTTATTGGATTTGCGAGCACTTTCAATTTTAAGGAAGCTGTATGACATTTAATTGCATAAAACAATTCAATGGATATGGAATAATACAAAAAAAAATAGCACAGCCTCAATTGTTCCAGTCCTAACACAGAGTGAAGTTTGATATACTGAAAATACTGGAGTAGCTCAGCGGGTCAGGCAGCATCTCTGGAGAAAAGGAGTAGGTGACATTTCGAGTCAAGACCCGCTGAGTTACTCCAGCATTTTGTGTCTATCTTTGGTGTAAACCAGCATCCTTCCTACACAGAGTGCCACTGGGACGCTGACAAAAGGCCAAGATCTCAGTCTCAAGGAGAGAGTTGTCATTGCTGAGAAATATCACTCTTTGTTTTCAATATGAGTCACGCTCTTCGGAATACCGTTTTACTATTTAAAGGATCCAGATTAAGATAGATAGGTGAGAGGGAACTGCCACTATTTTTATATGACACAGCGTGAGTCAGACTCATGGAGGTGTGACTGTTCACTGTGTTTATGCAGAGTGTGCAGGATTCACTAGGAAGAAGTGGTCACTACAGTGTAAATTCCTTACTGAGATGGGTGTCAGAAATAGAAGACATTAATGAGTGAGATTTAATGGGATGAAATCATCATTGTTTATTCACCGCACTAGAGATGAGAATTATTAGTGGTGAACTCACTATTTCCAGTGCACGGAATCAGTCATCTGAAAGAGAGTGTGTTGTCATGACTGCAGCACAGACAGTGTGTCAGAGTCACTACAAGAGCAAAGGTATTTATAGTGCATTGTCTAACAGATTAGTCTCCTCCGTTCATTTATTCATTCATGAGGTTTGGGCATTGTTGGCCATTACTCTCCAACCTTAATTGTCCTTGAGAAGGTGATGGCGAGCTGCCCTCGAGAATATTACATTTTATCAATTCCAATAGAAACTGAACACCCAAAGTACTTAATCAGCTGGAAAGTACTTTCGAAGCTCAGTAAACGAAGTTGGAATCCTTTCTTCCTCTTTGCTCTGGTTCATCTGGTGAAGACGCTCGCTGGGTGTTTTCGGGACAGAGTTTCCAGATTTGGCCCTGGCTCGATGAAGGGGCAGTGAGGCATTTCAAAGGGTTATCTGGTGGGGAACCTGGCATTGGGGACCAAGCTTCCAAGCATCTGCTGACCCATTCCATGTGGTGGTAGAGGTCATGGGAAGAGGAAGTGCTTTGAAGAGCAGTCGATACCACAGTTTGCTGGTGGAAGAGGGCATGTTAGTGAAATGGACTGCCACAGCCTGGATTTTATTGCACCACAGAGCTATAGAGACAAAGAGACTTTGTCAAAGAGCAATTAAGTCATTGAGCCATAGTCATCGAGCCAAAGAGCCACTATCTTAGTCATGGATCCATGGTCATGGTCATAGAGCCAAATTCATAGAGTCATAGAGTGCTGGAGCCATGGAGCTGTAGAACCATAGTCATAGACTCATAGAGCCATTGCATATAGAGCCATAAAACCATAGTCATAGTCATAGGGCCATAGAGTTATAGAGCCATTGCCATGGAGCCATAGTGATGGTGCCATCGTCATCGGGCCTGAGAGCCATAGAGTTATAGTCAGATAGTCATATCTATGACTATGACTCTGACTCTATAACTATGGTTCTATGGCTCTATATGACAATGGCTCTAGGAGTCTATGACTATGGCTCTACAGATCCATGGCTCTATCACTCTATGACTCAATGAATTTGGCTGTATGACTATGACCATGGATCTATGACTATTAAGCCATAGAGCCATAGAGTCGAGCCATAG
Organism: Rhinoraja longicauda; assembly: GCF_053455715.1. Taxonomy (NCBI): domain Eukaryota; kingdom Metazoa; phylum Chordata; class Chondrichthyes; order Rajiformes; family Arhynchobatidae; genus Rhinoraja; species Rhinoraja longicauda. The sequence goes on from NC_135979.1 coordinate 24,213,565, forward strand.
ATCCATACAGCCATAGATAGAGCAATAGTCAGAGAGCCATATGACATTTCTACCCTGGGAAAAAGCTTCTTCCTTTCTGCCCTATCTATGCCTCCCATAATTTCATATACTTTTGTCCAGTGGTTTCTAGAATTCTCCTGCACAGAGCTTGAGGAACTCCACACTGGCACCCATTCTTTCTGAGTGACAGGTACCTTGAGTAGATTGGAATAGGCAAGCTTAATCCATAAACATTGAGCGAGGACATCAGCAAGATAATGGATTGCACTGCCTAATCCGTGATGGTGATCAGCCAAGGGCGCGGGCTAGAGATTGATCCTGGGAATATGTTCGTGCACAGCTGAGCAACAAGTGCCTGATTATGAGCATTCAAATTCATTGATCACTGCGTTAATCAGGGTCGTGGTTTCAGGAATTTAACCTTAATATTTATTGACAAAAACAGAGGAAGGGCCATTTTGGGCCCTGCACTGGTAAACAAGCTTGGTCAGGTGACTATGTGGGAACGAACTGCAAATGCTGGTTTATACTGAAGATAGAACAAAATGCTGGAGTAACTCAGCGGGTCAGGCAGCAACTCTGGAGAAAAAGGACAGGTGACATTTCGGGTCAGAACCCTTCATCAGACTGAAAGATAGAGAAGGCCAGAACAAACAGGGCCGGCAACAGATGACCTCAGTAAGGGTGGAATCCATAATGGCCCATTGTTGGCTGAGGAAGATGTACTAACAGCAGGGATACAAGGATGCTGGGAACTAGTAGAATGACTAGGGTGTGGGTGGGGGGACAATAGGCAATAGACAATAGATGCAGGAGTAGGCCATTTGAGCAAGCACCACCATTCAATGTGATCATGACTGATCATTCAGGATCATTCAGAGGAGGGGACCAATGCAGGAGTTACTTGAAATTACAGAAATCAACGTTCATACTGCTGGGCTGTAAGCTGCCCAGGAAAAATATGAGCTGCTGTTCCTCCAATTTGCATTTGGCCTCACTCTGATGGCCCTGTTTTGTTTGGCCTTCTCTATCTTTCAGTCTGAAGAAGGGTTCCGACCCGAAACATCACCAATTCCTTTTCTCTGGACATGCTGCCTGACCTGCTGGGTTACTCCAGCATTTTGGTCTATCTTCTGGCCCGGTGACTGGTGCCCCTATGTAAGAGTACTTTGGAAGAAGTGATTACAACTCCATAAGTTCTGAGATAGTTATGAATAAGGATAATTATTGACCTTGTGGGAATGTACTAAATGGGGATAAGGGAGATGACAGCATTATTAGGCAGGTGCTAAGGAGAGTAAATTGGGAGCAGCTGTTATTGAGTAAGACCACATCTGACATGTGTATGTCATTTAAAGGCCAATCGACCAAAGTTCAGGACAGGCATGTTCCAGTAAGGAGGTGGGATATGGATGACAAAGTAAGTGGAGTTTGGATGACCAAAGAAGTTATAAATGTGGATTAAAAAGAAAAATGTAAGGTTTGGGATTATGAAATCTGACAAGGCGTTTGAGGAATATAAAGTAAGCCGGAAAGAGCACGTGGTCTAGAAGGCCCAATAGGGGCTGTGAAATTTCATTGGTACATTGGATTACAGAATATCCCATGGCTTTTTAGATGTACATTAAAAACAAGAGGCTAGCCAACCAGGGAGAAAGGATAAAGGAGGGAATCTGTGTTTGAAGTCAGGGGATGTAGCGAGGTACTAAATAAGTACTTTGCTTCAGTATTCCCCAAGCAAATGGACATGGAGGACAGTGGTATCATTATGAAGAATACCTATATGCAAGGACAGTTTGAGATCAATAAGGAGGTGTTGGGGCTCTTGAAGAGCATTAAGGTGGATAAATCCCCAAGGCCTGAATGGGATGTATCCCTTTATTGAGGGGGGCAAGAGAGCAGATTTCAGGGATCTTGATGAAGATCTTTGCAATTCCCCTAGCAACAGCTGAGGTTCTGGAGGACAAGACAGTAGGTAACGTTGTTCCTTTGTGTAAGAAGCGAATTGAACAATCCATGGAATTATAGGCTGGTGAAACTCATGTCAGTGGTAGGGAAGCTATTGGAGAGGTTTATTCTGGATAGGATTTACTCTCATTGAAAGAGAATGGATCAGCCAATAGACAATAGACAATAGATAATAGGTGCAGGAGGAGGCCATTCGGCCCTTTGAGCTAGCACCGCTATTCAATGTGATCATGGCTGATCATTCTCAATCAGTTACCTCGTTCCTGCCTTTTCCCCATGCCCCCCTGACTCTGCTATCCTTAAGAGCTCCATCTAGCTCTCTCTTGAATGCATTCAGAGAATTGGCCTCCACTGCCTTCTGAGGCAGAGAATTCCACAGATTCACAACTCTCTGACTGAAAAAGTTTTTCCTCATCTCCGTTCTAAATGGCCTACCCCTTATTCTTAAACTGTGGCCCCTGGTTCTGGACTTACCCAACATTGGGAACATGTTTCCTGCCTGTAACTTGTCCAACCCCTTAATAATCTTATACGTTTCTATAAGATCCCCTCTCATCCTTCTAAATTTCAGTGTATACATGCCGAGTTGCTCCAGTCTTTCAACATACGACAGTCCCGCCATTCCGGGAATTAACTTAGTAAACCTACGCTGCACGCCCTCAATAGCAATAGGGTCGTGTCTTACTAACGATCAAGATTTTTTTCGGTGGTGACGAAGGTGATTGATGAGGATAGGGTGGTGGATGTTGACCACGTGGATTTTTGATAAAGTCCCCCATGGTGGGATGATCCAGAAGATTAAGCTGCACGGGATTATCAGTGACTTGGTCGTATGGATTCAGAATTGGCTTACTGATAGAAGTCAGAAGGTGTTATGGAAAGATAATATCCAGGCTGCAGGTCAGTGGGGTACCGCAGGGATCAGTGCTGGGACCTCTGCTGTTTGTGATATATATTAATGACTTGGAAGTAAATGGGTTGGGTTAGTAGGTTTGCAGATGACACGATGATTGCTGGATTATGGACTGTTGGGAAGGCTGTCAAAATATACAGCCAGATATAGGGCAGCAAGGTGGTGCAGTGGTAGAGTTGCTACCTTACAGCAAATGCAGTGCCGGAGATCCGGGTTCGATCCTGACTATGGGTGCTGTCTGTACGGAGTTTGTATGTTCTTCCCGTGACCTGTGTGGGTTTTCTCCGAGATCTTCGGTTTCCTCCCACACTCCAAAGACGTACAGGTATGTAGGTTAATTGGCTTGGTGTAAATGTAAAAATTGTCCCCAGTGTGTGTAGGGCAGTGTTACTATGCGGGGATCGCTGGTCGGTGCGGACCCGGTGAGCCGAAGGACCTGTTTCCGTGCTGTATCTCTCTAAAAAAAAAGATCAGCTGCAGAAATTGGCGGATAAATGGCAGATGCAATTTAATCCGAGCAAGTGTGAGGTGTCGCAGGTTGGGAGGTTGGATGTTAGGGGAAAATGGACAATTAATGTCAAGACCCTGAACAGCATCACAGAGGGATCTTGGGGTCCAAGTCCATAACTCCCTGAAAATGACAACACAAGTAAATAGAGTGGTAGAAAAGGCATGTGGTATAGATCAAGACATTGAGTAAAAGAATCAGGTAGTCATGAGGAGCAGAGGAGGTTTACCAGAATGATGCATGAATTAGACGGTATTAGCTACAAGGAAAGGTTGGTCAGGCTTGGATTAATTTCTCTGGAATGCCGGGGTTTGAAGGAAGACCTGATAGAAGTATATAAAATTATGAGGAAGCATAGATAGGTCGGCAATCAGAACCTTATTCCTAGGATGGATATATTAAATACTAGAGGGCATGGCTTTAAGGTGAGAGAGACAACGTTTAAAGGAGATATGCATGGCAAGTTATTTGCACAGAGCGTGGGACAGGACTTTGTGTTCATCCCGCCAAAGTTAAAGCAGTGTTGGAGATTTGCCCACCGACAGATGTGACTGGGATCCGGTGATTGTTGGGAATCTGACTCGGTATAACTTACTTTGAATATCCAAGTAAGTTTCTCTCTCATTTGTCCAACACGGAGGAGATGTTCAGAGATTTAACACGGGGAGAGCAGTGGTTCAGGAGAGAATCCAAAGAAATGGAAGTGCAAAGCCCTCACTCGCACAGTGCCTCAATATTATGTTCTTAAGGAAGAGGTAGATTTACAATGCGAGTCCAAACCTGGACCAACTATCACCGAGAATGGACAACTCATTCCCTTTGCATCCTGGGACACCAACCAGGAATCTCTCTGTATCTTTCACATATTAAAAAAATCACAATTTAACCCAAACAAACCTTCTCTGTTGCAGAACCAGGCCGTGATGCAAGCGTCAAAATGCACTCTACCGTACACCTGCAGAGGTTCCAGAGAGTATTCATTGACATACCAAATATCCTCAAACTTCTCAGGAAGCAGAGTCTTTGATGGACTTTCTTTATCATTGTATCACTGTGCTGGAAGGATGGAGCGAAGGAAGGATATAAAAAAATAACTGCGGATGCTGGTACAAATCGAAGGTATTTATTCATAAAATGCTGGAGTAACTCAGCAGGTCAGGCAGCATCTCGGGAGAGAAGGAATGGGTGACGTTTCAGGTCGAGACCCTTCTTCAGACTGATGTCAGGGGGGCGGGACAAAGGAAGGATATAGGTGGAGACAGGAAGATAGAGGGAGATCTGGGAAGGAGGAGGGGAAGAGAGGGACAGAGGAACTATCTAAAGTTGGAGAAGTCGATGTTCATACCACTGGGCTGCAAGCTGCCCAGGCGAAATATGAGGTGTTGTTCCTCCAATTTCCGGTGGGCCTCACTATGGCACTGGAGGAGGCCCATGACAGAAAGGTCAGACTGGGAATGGGAGGGGGAGTTGAAGTGCTCGGCCACCGGGAGATCAGTTTGGTCAATGCAGACCGAGCGCAGGTGTTGAGCGAAGGAAGGATGATGGGCTCTTCTCTATGAAAGCTGCAAACAATGTTATCCGTAAAACATGTGCTTCCCTGAGTTATTATTTTAAATAGAAGCAAATTTACAATTCTTGTATTCCAAATACCCAAGTTGCAATCAGACGGGTGTAAGTCATAAGTCTTGAAGTGGTTGATTATTTTTACCATCATAAAGGGGCGCCACAGTGGTGCAGCGGTAGAGTTGCTGTCTTACAGTGCCAGAGACCCAGGCTCGATCCTAACTGTGGGTGCTGTCTGTGTAGAGTTGCTGTCTTACAGTGCCAGAGACCCGGTCTTGATCCTAACTGTGGGTGCTGTCTGTGTAGAGTTGCTGTCTTACAGTGCCAGAGACCCAGGCTCGATCCTAACTGTGGGTGCTGTCTGTGTAGAGTTGCTGTCTTACAGTGCCAGAGACCCGGTCTTGATCCTAACTGTGGGTGCTGTCTGTGTAGAGTTGCTGTCTTACAGTGCCATAGACCCAGGCTCGATCCTAACTGTGGGTGCTGTCTGTGTAGAGTTTTGTACGTTCTCTCCGTGACCGCGTGGGTTTTCTCCAGGAAGCTCCGGTTTCCTCCCAAACTCCAAAGATGTTCAGGTTAGTAGGTTAAATAGGTTTAGTAATATTGTAAATTGTTTCCTGTGGGTAGGATAGTGCTAGTTCGTGTACAGGGATCGCTGGTTGGCACAGACTCGGTGGGCCAAAGGGCCTCTTCCCATGCTGTATCTCTAAAGTCTAAAGTCCAAATCTCTTGTCGAGTGTGACATCTTCCTTCTCCTTAGGCAGCCCCTGGGGATGGAGGATTTATGGGTTCTGAGGCAACTCATGAGATCAAGTCCTGCAGACACCACCACAGTGAGGCAGGAAGTGCCTGAAAAGGGGAGGGGGGTGTAGTTGTTGGGAAGTGGGCTTTGATAACTTATAAGGGAAAGATGCAGAGGGATCTCTGACCTCACTAATTACATACCTTGGTGGTGGTCAGGGCGATCACATTGTCTCAGAGTACGGGTGTGTCTTTGTGAAAGCTGTTTATGAACTGCAAGTTAACTTCTCTTCACTAGAAGACTTGGTTACTATCTATTGGATCTCCATGGAGCTGTTGACCTCCAAACCTTCTGAAAACTCCCTCCTGTTGCATCAGTCTACCTTGCTGATCAATATTGAATTGAACACATGACCTTCATTTCAGTTGCATTAGTATTGGAGTCTGTAACCAGGGGGATCTGTAAAGGGTTCCCACACACCAGCTATGGATAGATGTACCAACTCTAGGTGACGTTTCGGGTTGGAACCCTTCTTCAGAATTATATTATTTTTAAAAATTGTATTATATTCTTAAAATACATTATATTATTAAGGAATTATATTATTAAACAAATGTTAGTCTGGTGAAGGGCTCCGACCCAAGGCATCGCCTATTCTTTTTCTCCAGAGATGCTGCCTGACCCGTTGAGTTTATCCAGCATTTTGTGTCCATCTTCTGTATGAACCAGCATCTGCAGTTCCTTTCTACATGATTTACCAACTCTAGTTGGCTGCTTGTTGGGCTCCACCCACCTCACCATTGCTCACTCAACATCCCAATGTTCACCTTCTCATGGCTAATCCAAGACAATCCAGCTCTTTGTTTACTCAAGCAAACATTCCTGACTATCAATGTAGCAGCCTTTCCCCATTTCCCTTCACTTGCACCTCGTGAAGTTTCTTTCAAGTTGCACCCACCTGTCTTCTTAAACAAAATATCTAACCCAGGAGCAATTCCCTTCATCTGTGACAGAGTGCAACCACCTTAAATCTGCCAAGGCTGTGCACTGCCCATTAAGGAAGGTATGTTGTGTGCTCACAACAACACAAGAAGTCGTAGAGCCATACAGCATTGAAATATGTCCCTCGACCCAACCGCCCATGCCGATCAAGGTGCCCCTTATATACTAGACCCACCTGCCTATGTTTGGTCTGTATCCCTCATCCTCCCACTGCAAGGAATAAGGTGCTAGCCTGCCCAGCCTCTCCCTATAGCTCAGACCCTCAAGTCCTGGAAAACCTTCAAAGTTGTAGAAGTTGGCCCTCATGGTTTCTCAAGCCTGCCCGGCCTTTCAGTGTGATCATGCCTGATCTAATCCAGGCCTCGTGTCCTGGGCCCTCAATTCTCTTCATCTTTCAGAAATTATCTACCTCTTCTTTAAATCCCCCCCCCCCCCCCCTGCCTCCCCACCCCCCCCCCCCCCAATGATCCAATCTCCCCAACCACTCTCTGGGATTGGGAACTCTGGAGATTCACCACTTCTGCAAGAAAATATCCCTAAAGTCCTCAGGACAGAGATGGGAGGCATACGGAGGGCGAGTCAAGGTGTGCCCTGCTACTGGTGTGGATTCATGGCTTAGAAACCAGACTAAAAGTGGAGCCATGAGACATGTTCTTTGTAACATTTAATTTATGCAAAGATCAGCCAGAACATTTCACAACAAATCACAATGAGGACATGTGTCTGTCCCAGTTTGCCTCTGATCTGAATCCTGTAACATTAAATAGCAGGATCCCACTCTGACAAAGCCAACAGCGTTAACAAGCTGTGCCCCAAGCCCAGCTAGAATTTAGCTTTCCATAACTGGGAGCATCGTGTGGTATGAGCTTGATATAATGTTCCAGCAGGCATTTGGCTAGTTTGTGAGTGGGTGCCTTTTATTAGCTGGATCCAAAGTGAGTGACAGCAACACTCACATGGATACCACACTAGTGATGAAGAGGGATCGCTCCTACTTATGGGATAAGGTAGACAGTCAAAATCTTTTTTTCCCCAGGGTGTAAATGTCAAAGACTGGGGGGCATAGCTTTATGGCGATAAAGGCAAAGTTTAAAGGAGATGCATGGGACAAGTTTTTTACACAGAGAATGATGGGTGCCTGGAGCATCCTACCAGGGGTTGTGGTGAGGGGTTGACTTGACTTGGTGGAGGTAGATGTGATAGTGGTGTCTTAAAGACTTTTGGATAGGCACACATGGACAAGGAGGGAATGGAGGGATATGGATTCTGTGCAGGGAGATGTGAGTTGGTCTTGGCATTGTGTTTGGCACAGACATGGTGGCCAGAGGGTCTGTTCCTGTGCTGTACTGTTCTGTGAGAGTAACAAGAGACAGGATCCAGTGCAGTGGAACAGGATCCAGTGCAGTGGAACAGGATCCAGTGCAGTGCCACCCAGCTCCTCTGGTGGCTGGAAACGACCGTGTAAGATGCACGTGAGGCAGTCAGCCACTCACCCTGGGACTGAGGTTCTGAGAAAGGTCATCGAAAAGAGGAGCAGGGTGGCACGGTGGTGCAGCGGTCGAGTTGTCGCCTGACAGCACCAGAGACCCGGGTTCGATCTTGACCACAGGTGCTTTCTGCATGGAGTTTGTACGTGACCGAGTGGGTTTTCTCCGGGTGGTCCTGTTTCTTTCTACATTCCAAAGACATACAGGTTTGTAGGTTAATTGGCTTCTGTAAATTGTAAATTGTCCCTAGTGTGTAGGATAGTGGTAGTGTACAGGGTGATCGCTGGTCAGCATGGATTTGGTGGGCTGAAGGGCCTGTTTCCATGCTGTATTTCTATAGTCTCAGGAATGATCCACGAGGAGATGAAGAAGCACTACAAGGCTGAGAAACTATATTCTGGAATCTGAGACTTCTCACTTTGCTCTACCTGTCGTACTTGAGTTTGGCTTGATTACATTCAGGAATGGAATTATCTGATTTAACTGGGCAGCACGCAAACAAAACCCTTTTACTGTCCCTTGGTACACGTGATGATAATAAGCCTTAACCTTCACCCCAGTCAGCATGGAGGGTTTTGCGGAGACGGTGCTGGTGACAGTCTCCCTGTGTTCTAAGATGTCTGGAGGCAGTGCAGGTCTCAGACACCATGCAGGGCCCAGACTACAGGTGGACCATGAGGTCTGTTCAAGGTTTGAAGTCACATAGAGTCACAGAGACACGCAGCCTTGGCCCAGCTTGTCTTTGCAGACTAAGATACCTCATCCAAGCTAACCCCATTTACCCGCGTTTGGCCCATATCCCTCATAACTTAACCTATCCATGTACCTGTCCAAATGTCCTTTAAATGTTGCTGTAAACTACCTCCTCTGGCAGTTCTTTCCATGTACCCACCACCCTTGGTTAAAGGTTTCCCCTCTCACCTTAAACCTCTGTCCTGTGGTTTTTGAATCTTCTACTCTGAGTGAAAGACTGTGTGCATTCACCCTGTCTATTCCTCTCGTGATTTTGTATACCTCTTTAAGGTCGCCCCTCGGACATGTTCTTAAAACACAGGCACTGTGCGTGTAAAGCGCCGTCGGTTACAGGGCGGGTCTGGGGTTGCGTTGGTGAGACATTGTGAACATCAGCCGCTTTTACTTCTCGCACATTTGTGTCCTGGCCTGTCAGGTCTGTGATGACCAGTGGCACAGACTCTCGGTCCAGCCCGTCCTAACCAGGGAGGAAGGCTCACACAGTCAGGGCCAGCGGGGACAGCAGGGCCTCGGAGGCAGAGCCCTATGTGAGGAAGGGGAAGGGTCTGGACCCGAGCCCTCATCCATTCCTTCTCTCCAGAGATGCTGCCTGACCCGCTGTGTTACTCCAGCACTCTGTGCGATGTGGAGTCGCTCTCCGCTGGTCGCCGCAGGTATAACAGCCTCATGCTAGATTACCCGTACAACTCCAGCACTGAGACTCAGAGAATCCCGAGCAAAACACAACGTGCTGGAGGAACTACAGCGGGCCAGGCAGCGTCTGTGCGGGCAATGGACATGAGACGTCTCGGGTCTGGACTGACTGCTTCGTGCCCGGACATAGACCCATCCCTTCTCTCCAGAAATGCTGCCTTGACCCGCTGAGTAAGTTACTCCAGCATGTTGAGTCTATCTTCGGTTTAAACCAGCATCTGCAGTTCCTTCCTGCAACAATGCTTGGTGCCCGCCCGGGCTGTGTTGATCCAGTGTTGATCCAGTCCCTGCGTTGTTCCAGTAACATCTCTCCCTCTCACCCTCGCCTCCTCCCCTGCTCCCCGCGGAGTTACCCAAGGCACACACAAAATGCTGCTCAGCGGGTCGGGCAGCATCTCTGGAGAAAGGGAACAGGTGACATTTCGGATCTGAACGCTTCTTCAGACTCAATATCAGACTCTAAACAGACTTCGAACCGTATAAGATTATTAAGGGGTTGGACACGTTAGAGGCAGGAAACATGTTCCCAATGTTGGGGGAGTCCAGAACCAGGGGCCACAGTTTAAGAATAAGGGGTAGGCCATTTAGAACGGAGATGAGGAAAAACTTTTTCAGTCAGAGAGTTGTGAATCTGTGGAATTCTCCGCCTCAGAAGGCAGTGGAGGCCAATTCTCTGAATGCATTCAAGAGAGAGCTAGATAGAGCTCTTAAGTAATAGCGGAGTCAGGGGGTATGGGGAGCAGGCAGGAACGGGGTACTGATTGAGAATGATCAGTCATGATCACATTGAATGATGGGTGGTGCTGGCTCGAAGGGCCGAATGGCCTCCTCCTGCACCTATTGTCTATTGACTAATCATGAGGCTGCCCGTCCCGCTGAGTTACTCCAGCATTTTGTGTCGATCGTCGCATTGACCTCGTGGCTGCGCCCTGTGATTTCCCCACCCGTGGCCCATGGATTTCCCTCACTGTCCACATCTTGCGTTGATCAAGCATTGCCGAAGTCTCCCGCCGGCGCTGCTCCAGTAACACGCCGGCCCGCAGTGTAAACGCGCCTGGACAGCGCGCCCTCAACTCCGGCACGGCCGAGATTCCAACACCCACTCCCTGCAGATCCATGTACCTGTCTAAAAGCCTCTTCAACCCCACCATTGTATCTGCCTCCACCGCCACCCCTGGCAGCACGTTCCCACCACTCTCTGTGTAAAACACCTGGCCCGCTCATCTATATACTAAAACTCTTGTTTCTTTGTTTGTTAGGGAGGAGGGAGGGGGAGGGAGGGAGGGGGGTAGTGGGGAATGAGGGGGGGGGGGAGGAGAAGGTGCTGCACCAATGCAGGAGAGGTTTGGGCCCAACGGGTCCACTTGGTCTAGTCTCCTTTAAATGTTGCCCGTATCACATCAAGCTGATGCCCTCTAGCCTCGGGCCTGTACACATTCGATGTAGATTCCACACTTGCAGTACCCCGCTCAGTATAGACCGGAGAAGGGTCCATACCCGAAACATCGCCCGTGCCTTTTCACCAGAGATGCTACCTGCCCCGTTGAGTGACTCTGTGTGGACTCTATGTGGACCGACACCCCCCCCCCCCCCCCCAAGGAGTTGAACCTGCTCCCCCGGCGCTGTTTGGAATCCGCCCCTCTCAGCTCCACAGACCCTCGCCCCTCGCCCGCTGCTGCACCAAGATTCCCCCTCGCCCACCACCCCGCCCCCGACTAGGATTTTCTTCTGGCATCTCGGAGATTCCTGCTCTCTGTGGGCATTCCCCGGAATGATGCGCATTCCATTGGGAATGGTGTATATACCCAGAGGATATGGCTGGGAAACATCAACATCCATCCATTGGGAATATGCTTGGGAATGATGCCTGGAAATATCCCTGCGAATTATGTGCATCCCATTGGGAATATATCCCTGGGAATGGTGTTCATTCCCATCCTGTGCGGCGTAGTTTCGCCAGATATCTCCCCCTGCAGCGGTGAACTATAGTCCGGGGCTGCCGGAGGGAACAGGCGGACTGTGTTTCGGGCTGGGACCCTTCTTCAGACTCCCAACATTGGAAATCCCAACACTGGTTAAACACGACATTAAAAATGCTCCCGTGCAAGGAGAGTTAAACGTGCAGAGACCACCTGTCTGCGTTAATGAAATAAACGGATGAAGAGGTTTAGGCCTGAGTTTCCTCTCAGGAGGAGTTTCCTTGTGCCCAGTCCGAGTGCAAGCTCACCTGTGTCCCCCAGCCACCCCCCTCCTGCGCCCACAGGAACCCCTCCACTCTCCCCCACCTCCCCGTCTCACCCAGAAACCGTGTACGCAGCAGTGCGCAGCGGTCAGACGGGAAAGGTTTAGAGGGAAGATCGACACAAAATGCTGGAGCAACTCAACAGTTCAGACAGCATCTCTGGAGAGAAGGAATGGGTGACGTTTCGGGTCCAGACTCTTCTTCAGACTAGTCAGGGGGAAAGGGAGACGAGAGATATTGACGGTGATGTAGAGAGATATGGAACAAATGAATGAAAGATATGCAGAAAAAGTAACGATGATAAAGGCAACAGGCTGTTTGCTGGGTGAGAACGGGAACCTGGTGCGTCTTGGGTGGGGAGGGATGGAGAGAGAGAGAGAGAGAGAGAGAGAGAGAGAGAGAGAGAGAGAGAGAGAGAGAGGGGGGGGGGGGATGCAGTGGTTATATGAAGTTAGAGAAATCAAAAATCACATCACTGGGCTGTAAACTGCCCAAGCGCAATATGAGATTAGAGGGACATTGACAAAATGCAGGCAGATGCGAGTAGCTCAGGAAGACATCTTGGTCAGCATGGAAGAGTGGGCCTGTTTCTGTGCTCTATGGCTCTATTTCTGAGCCACAATTCGTACAAGAACTGTATAAGGTACAGGTAAAGCCACTGTGAGACCAGCGAGTGCAGCCCCGTGCTTCAGTGAGACTGGACACATGGCTGGAGACTGCTGCAGATACCGACCCTTCTGCTCTGGGCTCATGTGTGGGGCTCAACAGGTCGGGGTTGCAGCCGTGCAGAGATGGCGCAGCGTGCAGCAGAAATGAAGCGAGTTGAATTGAGTTGAGAGATCGAATGTGGAATCGGGCTTTTTGCTCTACCGAGTCCAGGCCGACCGACCATCGCTCACCCGATCACACCAGTTCTATGTTATCCCACTTTCTCATCCACTCCCGACACACCAGAGACAACTTACAGAGGCCAATTAACCTACAAACCTGCACATCGCTTGGATGTGGGAGGAAACCGGAGCACCCGGAGGAAACCCTTAAGGTCACAGGGAGAACGTGCAAACTCCACACCAACAGCACCCGAGGTCAGGATCAAACCTGGGTCTCTGGTGTCGTGAGGCAGCGGCTCTACTGGGTCTGCAAGAAACGATCTTCCAAAGGGTATATGTGCATGGAGACATGACAGAGGGAAGGCGAGTGAAATGTTATGTAGACCGATCATTAGCTCAATGAGCTTAAGGAGACGGTGAGAGTTTCCTGGGATCTGTTGGAAGCAGGGAACGTGTGGTGCTCAAATGGGGGGAGAGTCGGAGCGACTCTGCTTTCTGCTCTCTTCTTCTCTCTCCACTCCTCAATGCCCTCTAGCCTTTCATTTGTCCACTTTCCCGCTTTCCCATTTATATTTCCCTTCTCTATCCAGACTGACCCCCTCTCTCCCGCCTCTCTTGCCTTGACCCATTTCCCCTGTCCTCTCTTTCTTTCACTTTGTCGATTTATAACCACAACCTCGAACTATTTCTAGCTGCAGCCTGTTTCTAATCCACAGGCAACTACATTCCATCCCCTTTATGCTCATGTTCTTAGTTCTAATTCTTAGTTCATAATACTCCCAACATACTAAACATCTGTCACTCGGACCTGCATCTGTGATTCCAATTTAACAAATTAGTGTTGGGGGCAGCTAGTAATAGAGATTATTATCCTAATTATTTACTGACAGTTTAATCTCTAAATGTAAACTATGTACAGTTTGAGAAACCAGTTCCTGAGTTCTGGCCACAAACTATTAACTTTTTTCTTTTACATGATTAGGATTTTAATACAAACGTCACCCATTCCTTCTATTCAGAGATGCAGCCTGTCCTGCTGAGTTACTCGAGCATTTTGTCTCTAACTTAAGTCAATTTTTTTTGTCATTTTGAGGATCTTGGGAATATTCTGAAGATCGACATCTTATCTTATTGACACAATATTAATATCAGGCTAATTGCACATACATTAAATTTCATTGAGTGAATACATAAATGCACAGTTTGGGCAGCGCAGTGGCGCAGCAGTAGAGCTGCTGCCTTACAGCGCCAGAGACCCATGTTCGATCCTGACCTCGGGTGCTGTCTGTGTGGAGTTTGCACATTCTCCCTGCGACCACGTGGGTTTATTCCGGTTGCTCTGGTTTCCTCCCACATTCCAAACATGTGCTGATTTGTATGTTAATTGGCATCTGTAAATTGCCCCTAGTGTGTAGGCTGCGAAAGTGGATAACATAGAACTGGTTGATGGCCGACGTTGACTCGGTGGGCCGAAGGGCTGTTTTCCACACTGTATCTCTAAACTAAACTAGACATCACACACAATGAAAACCATGAAACACTGCGGAGAAAGGGACAATTTAAAATTAGACACTCCTCAAAAGCTATTTGTCAAGATGTCATCGCTCAGCTTAAAACACCACTTCTTTCTTTACTGTGTGTGCCAAGCGGTTACATTGTTTTCAACTTCCCTTAATTCACTTTAATGTCACCATTAACTCAGGAACATCCAGCCATGGGTCAATTCAGATCGCAAATTCTAGCCCTTCCCTCATTTTAGCGCCTTTGCCAGGTCACAGTGCCTTGACAGGGCCCAGTCCATTGAGAGGTCCTGATATATTTATCGGACCCAGTGCATTAATAGACCACTATCTATTGATAGGCCTCTAGTCCAGTTGTAATGTGAGGGAGGAAACCTGAGATAGACTCCCGACAGTTGTCAGAGTTCTGTGCACCTCCTTGAAATGTTTCTGAAGAGCAGGGCCATCGAAGATTGGCTTAAATGGAAATAACTGAAAAATAGTTATTTGAAAAATGAAAAATAATAAACAAGTTTAACGGGTAGAAATGACTGTAAAGGATTCATGGTATGTAAAAGAAAGAGGAAGGAGGAACCAACTCTTTATCAGCACTCATGGTGACAATCTCCTGCACCTGCCCTCCCTGGGATGAGGCTGGAGGGACAAGATGCAGAGGGCTTCATGGCCCCAGGCTCAGATGCAGAGTTGCACCCAGGACCCAGAGCAGGGCCCTTTTCCTGAACTTCCACACTCACAAACATGCCCTCCCGCTCGCACCAGCAAGCCCATGGCCCTTCCATCAGCAGGTGGGCAGTTCAACCCAGTCCAAAGTTGTGGGGATAATCAGATGGTCAAATTGCTCCTTATAGGTAAGGACACAATCACTTGCAAAACTATTGACTATTCTCAACTAAAGATTAAAAGTGTTGGAGCAATTCAACGGGTCAGGCAGAGTCTCTGGAGAACATGAACAGGTGGTTTTCATTTAGGACCCTTCTTCAAACTGATTATGGTGGGGGGGGGGGGGGGGTAGAGAAATCTGGAAGAGAGGAGGAGCAGGACAAAGATAAATACAAATGAGAGGGGGGGGGGGGGGGGGGGGGGTTGAAAGGCAGATGGTTGGACAAAGGCCAGAGATGAAAAGACAAGAGGTGTAAGATAAGGATAAAAGAAGCATAACAGTGAAGCCAGCGGAAGGAATATAGGTGGAAAGGGAGGAGAAAAATGGATGAGAGTCAAGGTGGGGTACTGGGAAGAGACTGGGAGGGGGAGCTTATTGGCCCAGTGGTTGTGTTTCTGGTCACAATAGGTGCCTGGAAGGCGCTGCTGGGGGTGGTGGTAGAGGCAGATATGATAATGGCATTTGAGGCTGATATATATAGGCACACGGATATGGAAGGAATGACAGGAATATGAATCATCTGCAGGCAGGTGAGGGTGGTGAATCTGTGAAATTATTTTCCACAAATGGCTGTGGAGGCCAAGACATTGGGTTTGAGCTTACATACCTAGTCTCACAGAAATGGCCGAGTACACTTTTGATTGATTGATATACAAGCATGGCTCACAGCAGTGATGATTCTATGGCCCAGGCCTTTCTTTATCCCTAGCGTTTCCTACCCATAGCAAGGACAGTGTTCCCTTTGTCCTTGCCTTCCATGTATTCAACACACAAATGCAAGACAATAGGAGGCAGGGGTACACCACCAGGCCCCTCAAGCCCGCTGCGCTGTTTATTGTGATCATGGCTGATCTGTGCTGGCCTCTATTCCGCTTCTTCCCCATGGCCCTCATTCTCCACCTTTAGTATATCTGGTGGTCCAGCCCCCAGCACCCATTGAAGGTGAAAATGCCAGAGATTCACTAACTTCTGAGAGAAGAAATGTTTACACACCTCAGTTTTAAATGACCAGTCTCTCCCTTTGTAACTATGTCCCCCTTATTCACTACACCCAGCAGTGAAACCAAAGCAACATCTACCCTGTCAAGCCCCCTTGTGATCTTATATGCATGAACTAGGTCACCCCACATTCTTCTAAACTCCAAGGAACTCAGGAATACAGTCCCACTCTTTCAATGTTTCTCTGGATCAAGGAATTGTTGAAAATTCCAAGCAATACATCTCAATATTAATACCCAGACGCAACTTCTCAAAAATGCTGTGTAATACTGTAAACCCCTTTTCATTACAACCATGGCTGCCCTGTGCTGTTGATTCCACACTGCCTGATGACTGATGCAAGATTTCATATTAGATTTAGATATAATAATCCAAGTTTATTATTGAATAAACAATTCAAGTTTATTGAATAGTTCAATCAATGTATTTATTGAATAGCTCATTATTCAATGAACTATTCACATTATAGTTCACATTAATACCCCTCCCCATGCATCAACAGCTATGGAGCCTGACACAGGGTTTTAGGGTTTTTTAAACCCACAAGTAAAAGGAATATAGCTTAAATGGCTTAGAGGCTTTCAGCTACAGGGAAAGGTTAGATAGACTTGGATTGGTGGATTGGTTTCTGTGGAACATCAAAGGTTGAGAGGGGACGTAATAGAAGTATATAAATTCTGAGAGGCATAGATAGGGGTAGACAGTCAGAACCTTTTTTTTTTTAAACACAGAGTGTAGTGGGTGCTTGGAACGCAATGCTAGGGGTGGTGGTGGAAGCAAATATAATAGTGGTGTTTAAGAGGTTTTTACATAGGGACATGGAAGTGCAGGAAATAAGGGATATAGGTCATGTGCAGGCAGATTAATCACTTTAACTTGGCATCATGTTTGACACATAGTGGGCAAAGGGCCCATCCCTGTGCTGTACTGTTTTATGTTATATTCTGTTTGAACTTTGGGATTTTGTCATTTATTTTTGCCACTATTTGACCCAATGCCTTGTTGGACACTGACTATCAAGGCCCAATTATCTGTGCAGAGTTAGCATGCCTCAAACACCGACTGGACACATGGTGGCACCACTTCCCAAGCTAAGGAAAGAATTTACCAAAGGTCAAGCAAGATCTTGCTCCAAAGCATTATCCAGAAACTCTAGACTAATGGGTTGTTGCGAAAAAGAGTTTGTATTTATCTGGCACCTTTAATGTAGGTATACGTACATCTCAATCGGCCCCTGCTGCTCAATGCCGACAAATCTTTATTGATGGGTGTTCTGCTTGAAGGTCCCTCAGTCCAGCTCTGTAATTAAGCAGGGAGCCGCTTATTCACTACTGCACAAAACAAAAATCAGGGAAAGTATACTTACCACAGAAGTTTAAAGAAAGGCGCTTTTGAAGTAAGAATACATCAATGTTTTGCAGTTAAAGTGAGAAGTAAGCAGTAGGAACACAACATGGACTTCTGTAAATGATATTGAAATAAGTTGACATGAGTGTTGGGTACAAGATCAGCTGAGATTACACAGTTGGAAAAGGTGTTCAAGATGAAGATGAGTCGCAGCCACCCTTTCAATACTAGCAAGAAACTGTACCCCATAGTTAATGAGATACAAGAAACTGCAGATGATGGAGTCTTGAAAACAGAGAGTGCTGGAGAAACTCAGCAGGGCAGGCAACGTCTGTGGAGGGACTGGATAAGCGACATTTTCGATCGGGATCTTTCTTCAGCGTTAGTTCTTCTAGGACGGTGATACAGCAGCTGAAGCTACGGAATCTGTAGGATGGAAAGATGCTGGTGACACAGATGACCCGGGATACTCTGGGCGTTTAAAGGATGGCACATATTACATGTTTTTGCATTTCAATCCTTCTGTGACATTGGTCAATGCCAAAAATGAAACTTACCTACTTTTATGGTCACTGAGGTTACAGCACCCGGGGATCAATAACGTGCCTTACTACCTGCACTGGAGGCAAGCATTGAAATAAATGAACCTGCATTTATACAGCAACTATAACCTCAGGCATCTCAAAACTTTTACGATCGAATGTATACTTTGCAAGTGTAATTGGTACTATAATGCTGGGTCACGTAGCAGTCATAATGTAAAGTCCCTCACTCAGAAGTCATTAAATCTTGGACGCCATGAAAGTTCATAAGTTCTTGGAGCAGAATTAGGGCATTCTGTCCATCAAGTCCACTCTGCCATTCAATCATAGCTGATTTATCTTTCCCTCTGAACCCCATTCTATTCTCCTGCCTTCTCCCCATAACCTGTGACACCCATACTAATCAAGAATCTATCAATCTCTGCATTAAAAATATCCATTGACGTGGCCTCCACAGCCTTCTGTGGCAATGAATTCCAGATTCACCATCCTCAGACTAAAGAAATTCCTCCTCATCTCCTTCCTAAAGGCACGCACTTTTATTCTGAGGCGATGGCCTCTGGTCCTAGAGTCTCAATAGACAATAGGTGCAGGAGGCCATTCGGCCCTTCGAGCCAGCACCGCCATTCAATGTGATCATGGCTGATCATTCTCAATCAGTACCCCGTTCCTGCCTTCTCTCCAAACCCCCTGACTCCGCTATCCTTAAGAGCTCTATCTAGCTCTCTCTTGAATGTATTCAGAGAATTGGCCTCCACTGCCTTCTGAGGCAGAGAATTCCACAGATTCACAACTCTGACTGAAAAAGTTTTTCCTCATCTCAGTTCTAAATGGCCTACCCCTTAAACTGTGGCCCCTTGTTCTGGACGTCCCCAACATTGGGAACATGTTTCCTGCCTCTAACGTGTCCAACCCCTTAATAATCTTATACGTTTCAATAAGATCTCCTCTCATCCTCCTAAATTCCAGTGTTTACAAGCCTAGTTGTTCCAGTCTTTCAACATATGACAGTCCCGCCATTCCGGGAATTAACCCAATAAACCTACGCTGCACGCCCTCAATAGCAAGAATATCCTTCCTCAAATTTGGAGACCAAAACTGCACACAGTACTCCAGGTGCGGTCTCACTAGGGCCCCTGTACAACTGCAAAAGGACCTCTTTGCTCCTATACTCAACTCCTCTTGTTGTGAAGGCCAGCATTCCATTGGCTTTCTTCACTGCCTGCTGTACCTGCATGCTTCCTTTCAGTGACTGATGTACTAGGACACCCAGATCTCGTTGTACATCCCCCCTTCCTAACTTGACACCATTCAGATAATCTGCCTTCCTATTCTTACCATCAAAGTGGATAACCTCACACTTATCCACATTAAACTGCATCTGCCATGCATCCGCCCACTCACACAACCTGTCCAAGTCACCCTGCAACCTCATAGCATCTTCCTCACAGTTCACACTACCACCCAGCTTTGTATCATCTGCAAATTTGCTAATGGTACTTTTAATCCCTTCATCCAAGTCATTAATGACCAGCACCGAGCCTTGCAGTACCCCACTAGTTACTGCCTGCCATTCTGAAAGGGACCCATTTATCCCCACTCTTTGCTTTCTGTCGGTCAACCAATTTTCTATCCATGTCAGTACCCTACCTCCAATACCATGTGCTCTAATTTTGCTCACTAATCTCCTATGTGGGACCTTGTCAAAAGCTTTCTGAAAGTCAAGGTACACCACATCCACCAGCTCTCCACTGTCAATTTTCCTAGTTACATCCTCAAAGAATTCCAGAAGATTAGTCAAGCATGATTTCCCCTTCGTAAATCCATGCTGACTCGGAACGATCCTGTTACTACTGTCCAAATGCTCCGCAATTCCGACTTTTATAATTGACTCCAGCAACTTCCCCACCACTGATGTCAAACTAACTGGTCTATAATTTCCCATTTTCTCTCTCCCTCCTTTTTTTAAAAGTGGGACATTAGCTCCCACTAGTGGAAACATCCTCTCCACATCCACTCTATCCAGGCCTTTCACTGGTAAGTTTCAATGAGGTCCCCCCTCATCCTTCTACACTCCAACAAGTACAGGCCCAGTGCTGTCAAACGCTCAACATCATTTTAGTTGGCAATGGGGAAGAGCAGAGAACTGCAGCACTAAATTACCCCAGCATTGGTCCCTCGATGATAAGATGGATGTAAAAGTGTCCTGTGCTATCAGTTTCTTTGACCTCCGCTTTGTCAACATTCAAATAAAGCTTGATACGAGTGTTTATAACAAAAGAGTTTTTATTTCTAAAGATTTATAAAGTAAAAGTGGGATATCAAAGACTCTGGATATCAGAAAATTCTTAAGACAATTTCAAACAACAAATGCAGTCAGTGTATAACACACATGTTGGAGACGTGCCAGACCTTGTAGCAGAGGGCCTGATGTACAATATTTCCAAATGGAAAAGACACTCAACCACTTCAGGGGGAGGAGCAGCCGCAACGTCTGCACCTTTCCAACTTTTAATTAACACAAAACTCTTTAAAGGAAGGATATGGGAGCTCACCAGAGATAGTGACTTGTGTGTACATCTTGATATCCTAGCAGGCAAGTATTCACATTGCAGGCAAGTATGCTAACAAGAATCAGTTGCTGAGATGGGGTACATTGAATGTGAATAATTCCCAGAGGAGTGAGAGAAGGGAGAAGCAATCAAGAGTGGGGTAGAGAGGGTTTCCTAATGGTAAACACCCGCCTTGGAAATACAAAGATCAATGACTATTCTATGATGCATCACAAATGGGCCTTGTATGGTCCTACCCTAACACTGCAGTATCATCATGACCTCTGCCTAACTCGATTCAGAATCCTTGCATCTTCATAGACCCAACAAAAATTATTATTTTTTTAAACTCAAGTAACAATAATACAAAAAACAAACCCTTGGGACTACCCAAAGCACAAGTTCCAAACGAGTATACATTTCCAGGGATTAACAATTTTCTGCAATAAAAACACATATCTTGGGCAAGGGTGCATTCGGTTCAGCCTCAAGCACTAGGATTTCTTTGGGAAAAGCTCTTCCAGCTTTGTTCGAGTATTAGTATCACCATTTCCCAAATGTGTGAGCCGTAAAGGATCGGCAATCTCAGCATTTTTCTCAGTCCTGTGCCAATGACCTGGGAGGGAATGGACAGTCAACACTAAGCCAGACCGTTTCATCTCAACACACTGGCTTGAAAATAAACCCAGATGCTACAGGAGCAGCGACCATCTAGCTTGTCCCATTACTCAGATGTCACAACAGTTACCATCTTCATGGCCTTACACCACAGTTCACAGGAGTGTTCGTGGACATGCTCAAAATTACAAAGGAGTTTGGTAAGTCCCATGGGCAGGTAAGTAGAGATGAAAGACGTACGGTTAAAAACCTTTGTGTAAGGGAAGAATAATTTTGTGTGTTACAATCTGGGAGTTACTACCCAAAAGGTGGTGGAAGCAGATTTAATACTTTTGCAAACAGAAAGAGGACTGGAAAAGCAGAGGTTAGAGATATGACCAACAGATAAGGAAATCGGACAACAAATCAGACCAGCCATGATCTCATCACATGCTTGAGCAGATTTGGGGAGTCAAGCAGCCTGCTCCTAATTCCAAAAGTAGTCACATTAGAGTCTAGGAGGCCATTCAGCATTTCTGGGTCAGTAGTTCTATGCAAGAGCAATCTAGCCAATCCCACTGTCATGCCTTGAGGAGTCCAGCATTTTGTGGTACCACTGTCATGCCTTCTCTCCAGTGCCCTGCTTTTTATCTCTTTTCAAATACTTATTCAGCACCCTAGGTAGACACAAATGCTGCAGTAACTCAGCGGGACAGGCAGCATCTCTGGAAAGATAGAAGGAATGGGTGACGTTTCAAGTCGAGACCCTAACTGGATAGTTTTCCCAAAGAGCCGGCATCAGCCAGATGAACGGAATAGTTTCAATCCACACAATTCTACAAAGCAATTAGTACCATTAGAAAACTAATGAGCTCTGACCCCTGCTGGGCAGAATGAATAGGGAAGGCTGCCATTAAATGACATGAGGCTGACTTTGGTCCTGCAATCCACACAGTAACTGTTTACATGGATTACTGATCGCATTCAATCCCTCAAACGGGTATTTTCACCCCCACTGATTTAAAATCCACATATGAAGAGGAAAGATTTATAGGGCTATTTGGCCAAATACAGGCAACTAGGACTAACCCAACATGTTAATTTGGCTGAAGGGACTGTTTCCGTGCTGTACAGCTCTATGACTAAACATACTGGTCTCTCAGTACCGTTACCAGAGGCAACCAGTGGTTATAGGGATTGGGAAGGAAAAGAGTTGAGATCAAAGATATCAGTCGAGATCTTACTGAAGGACACCGAGGTCAACTGACCTTCTCTTCCTTCCATTTCTTATGATCTCCAGCAAAGATAACAGCAATTAACAGGAAATCATTTCGGTATCATAAACACAGACAATTGAAAGGACTATGGGCTCCCTCTGGAGTAGCCAACGGTGTTCTTTGTGAGGGGCCTTGCTTGCTATGTTTGGTAATATAGTAACTCAATCAGTTTACCTATATAAGTAGCAACATTGGGAAGATGCATTTCATTTTGGAAATAGTAAAAAATCAAGTGAGGCAAACTACCCAAGTAATGCAGAAACTGATGAAGCAATATTGGCAGACCCAGTTCACAGGAGGAAGATAGTGCAGCATTTACTCTTTGCACATTGTCAAATGGCTCAAACTTACATCGAGAGAGAGGTGTGTTGAGTTCTATTAGAGTTAATAACTGCAAACACTTAAGTCAATCATCCGGAACAAGGGGCGTATTCCTGTCATTTAGAAGATTAATGTGTGCGTTGACTAAAATTTTCAAAGATCTGATGGGATAAGGAGGGTAAAAAACAATAACTGCTAGGTCATTCGTATTTCTGTGGGAGCAAAGGGAAAATTAAGAGGCGGGCAGGAAATATACAGCAACACAGGAGGGTGATAGTAATCTGGAATTCTCTTCCACAATTGGCAATTCTTGGCAAGATAGAGGTTAAATTTGAGATTGATAGGATTTTGTTAACCAAAGACTTATAGGGCAAAGACTGGGCCATACAGAGCCATAGATACACTGTGATCTCATTGAATGACAGAAGAGTTCCAAGGGATTTATTTATGGGCTTCTCTTGTTCCTAACGTTTGACTGAAGGAGCACCTACTCCTCACTGACTGCAGTTCTAAGTGGTCGTCCATCATTTACCGCGACAAACCAGGGCCGAGTAAAAAAAAATGCTGGCCATATCATGAGAGTGGATATAACACTGCGCTTAGGAGCAATTAAAAAACTGATTCAATGCTCAGCAACAAGGCTTACATACAGCTTATGCCAAGTTGCATTACAATCCAGTTACTGCACCATATTGCAATATCTGTTTCTGGTCTGCAAAACAGAAGAGGAGACACTAAAGCACTGCAGAAAACATCCACGGTCCACAACATTGGTGCCACAGGTCTCATCAGAAAAGCCGAATAAAACTAAATCTTAAACAAAACACAAAGTGCTGGAGGAACCTTGCAGGTCAGGCAGCATCTGTGGAGGGAATGAAAAGGCGATGTTGTGGGTCAGAACCCTTCTGAAACATTGCCTGTTCTTTCTCTCCAAAGTTGCTGCCTGACCGTTGAGTTCCACCAGCATTTTGTTGCTCAAGGTTTCAGCATCTTTAGTTCCTGGTGTCTCCAGAAACTAGATCCGTCGAGCTTAAAACAGGAAAGATCAAAAGGAACCACATGATAGTAAATGCTACAAAAGTAGAATTCCAAACAACACTTTGCAAAAGACCCACAGCACATGACTTCCAGTAGATGGAAGGCAACTGTGGTATTGCCACTAAGTCATTTACGCAAAGGTTTCATCAACAAGGGGTTTCATGAAGAGTAACAACGGCAGAAATCTGGAATTATTGTAATGCACGATAAGAGGTGGATTCTGGGTATAGTTTAATATTTATTACTGGTTGGATGAGAGGATCTCCCTCATCCATATTCCCTTGTAGTATACAGGACAAATGCAATTTGTCGTGGGAGGAACTAGGAATCTCCTTTAACGTGATGTGGAGGGAAATGACTAAACAAACTGGGAGCCTCAGCATGTAATGAGGGTCCTCTCACGAATAGATCCACACTTACGTCAGGTATAAACCAGCACGTGAGCAACCTATGTAGCTTTACAGCATAACACAGTTCACTGGTCACTTAGATCCAAGCAGTTACTTCAACACTAATTTCAAGTGAATAATCGCAAGGCTATAAATGAGGAAAATTAACTTCATTTTCTCCAATAGCTGAAACACAAAGTTATTAAGATGCATTCTGAAAATAAAATTTAATATTTCATTAAATTTGTATGTGCCAAACCCAAGTGCTATAAGAAAATCTATCTTGCAGGAAATTGAGGCTGAAACTATAAACACATCCTAATGATCCATTCTTCACTTTTAGTCAATGTGCATGTAGAGATTTGTAATTTTGTCAAGACCGACAGAGAATACTAGTTTATAAATGTGTTGCTACAAAACTCTGGATGAGACTGTCCCTTGGTAAGTGAGCCAAGAAATAAATCTGGCTACCCTGCTCACATTTATAAGCAATTGTTGCATTTCTTTATATAAAAAAAGCCGAGGCACAACACTGTACAAGTGAACGACAGAACAGCAATATGCTCAGTGATGGTACTGGATAATCAGCACAGACAAGAATTCCCTTCCTATCTACTCTTGTATATGCACTTACAAAGGTCTACTTGGAAGGAGTTTATTGCATTTTATATATGTACAATTAATTTTACTTAACACAATGCAATGGTGAAAAAACTTAAAAAATCAATTTCTATCCCAATTATTGAGTGGCTGTACTATTTATACAATGGCTTCTGTGGCAGTTGCTCTCCGCTCTCCATCATTTGAGACTATTCTGTGACTTGGGCCGTCTGTCCATCTGCAGTCTGATTGGTGGATTGGATGAACATAGGCTGGCTGATATCCTGTCCGGCCGGCATGGTGACCTGCTGAATCTGGTACAGCTGCTGCAGTGAACAAGGCAAAAGATACACATTTACATTGCAGTCTCTCACACATGAAGCGGCAACTTCGTACAAAACAAACGTGCACATCTCGGAGACACGTAGGTTCAGGGCCTTCTCCACCCTTAGTGTATACATAACATACGGCAAGGAGTGTGTAGGATGGAACTGCAGATGCTGGTTTACACCAGAGATAAGACAAAAAATGCTGGAATAACTCAGCCGGTCAGGCAGCATCTCTGAAGAAAAGAAACAGATGATGTTTTGGGTCAAATCCATTCTTCAGGCTGAGAATCAGGGGAGAGGGAAACTAGAGGCATGAAAAGGACCCAAGCACAATGAATGAACAGGAACAGATTTCCAACCAGGTCTGTGCCTGACTTGGAAGGGAACCCAGTGTGTGGTGTTGTTCAAGTGTGCTCTTGTCCATCTAGGTGCCTTTAGGCAAGGATGATACAAGTAACTGCAGTGCGATTTGTGGACAAAGCAGACTGCAGCCATTGTTCACTGGCGGTGGAGAGAATGTAAAAATGGTTGGGCAGCCACTCTGGAGAGAAGGAATGGGTGACGTTTCAGGTCGAGACCCTTCCTCAGACTCGTTCCTCCGAGTCCAAGGAAGGGTCTCGATCCGAAACACCACCTCTCCAGAGATGCTGCCTGTCCCGCTGAGTTACTCCAGCTTTTTGTGTCTACCTTCGGTTTAATTCAGCATTTGCAGTTCCTTCCTACCTCTATTTAGTGGTTGCTGGGGTGCCAATTACAAGGCAACTTTAAACTTCAAATTAGTTTCTTAGTAAGTGATGAAGTTGTACTTCTCCAGGCAAGGAGAGATCATGCAGTCTCACTAAACAGCTTCGACCATCAGGAAGTGAGTCTCTCATTACAGGATAGCCAGCCTCTGACCTACTCATGTCGGCTCTGTATGTGTCTGGCTGGTGTCAAGTTCCTGGTGAATGGGGACCCACACCATGTTGATGGTCGGACACCCAGCTAGAGTAATGCTAATCAGTATCAAGAGTAGGTGATTACATTCTCTCTTCATTGGAGACTTAATGCCTGGCATTTTCATGGCATGAATGTTACTTGCCACTCATCAGTCTGTGCTTGAATGCTAACCAGGTCTCACGCATGCAGACATCGGCTATTTGATTTACAGAGGAGTTGCAAATGCATGTCAACATTTTGTGCAGTGAGCAAACATTCTCAGTTCCGACTTGATGGCGGAATGAAGGTTGTTGACGAAGCAGTTTAACGTGGATGGATTTAAGACACCATGGGTCATTTCTAACAATGACAACTAACTTCCTCTGTGAAGGGTACGACTACAACATTACAGATACCATTGACTGCAGTTTTACCAAGGCTCCTTGATCCCACACTGTCAAACACTGCTTTGATGTCAAGGGCAGTCACTTGCACCTTGCTTCTGGAATTTAGCTCGTCCACATTGAGGGCCTGAGTTTGGGCAGGCTAGGACTTTAATCCTTGGAGTAAAGGAAACTGAGGAGTGTTCTTGTAGAGAAGTATAAAATCAAGAGGGGTATAGATAGAATCAATGCACATAGTATTTTATCCAGAGTAGGGGAATCAAGAACCAGGGCAATGTTAAAATTGTACAGGGCATTGGTGAGGCCGAATCTGGAGTATTGTGTGCAGTTCTGGTCGCCAAATTATAGGAAGGATGTCGACAAAATGGAGAGGGTACAGAGGAGATTTACTAGAATGTTGCCTGGGTTTCAGCACTTAAGCTACAGAGCGAGGTTGAACAGGTTGGGTCTTTATTCTTTGGAGCGTAGAAGGTTGAGGGGGGACTTGATAGAGGTTTTTTAAATTTTAAGAGGGACGGACAGAGTTGACGTGGGTAGGCTTTTCCCCTTGAGAGTGGGGAAGATTCCAACAAGGGGACATAACTTTAGAATTGAGGGACAAAAGTTTAGGGGTAACATGAGGGGTAACTTCTTTACTCAGAGGGTGGTGGCTGTATGGAATGGGCTTCCGGTGGAAGTGGTGGAGGCAGGCTCGATTTTATTATTTAAGAGTAAATTGGATAGGTATATGGATGAGAGGGGATTGGAGGGTTATGGTCTGAGAGTAGGTAGATGAGACTAGGTCAGAGAGAGTGGTCGGCGTGGACTGGTAGGGCCGAACGGGCCTGTTTCCGTGCTGTAGTTGTTATATGGTTATATGACATAGGTTTAAGGTGAGAAGGAAAAGATTTAATATGAACCCGAGGGCAACTTTTTCAAACAGAGGGTGGTGGGTACATGGAATAAGCTGCCAGAAGAGTTAGTTGAGGCAGGTACTAAAACAATATTCAAAAATACATTTGGACAGGTACATGGACAGGAAAGGTTTAGAGGGATATGGGCCAAATGCGGGCATGTGAGATTAGCATAGGTAAGGTATCTTGTTCGACATGGGCACATTGGGGCAAAGGGCTTATTTCTGTGCTATACGACTGTGACTCTACTGGGACCAAGGCTCTGATAAGGACAGGAGCTGAATGGTTCAAGTAAAACCCAAACTGGGTTTTGGCACATGGATAGTAGGCAAATCAGAGTTGGGCACTAAACACAAAGATGGAGTAATGGCTTTCTGGTAGAGAGGGAAAAAACAGACAGAAAATCCCTGAATGCTTTTTGTGGGTGCATTAAGGATTTCTAGCACAGTCTCTGCACACTATGTGGGAATTGAGGGATTCATTTACGCACAGAAACAGTACTATGATAGCAAGCCAATACAATGCGAACGGTGAACAGGTTTTGGCAATAATATTGCGGAGAAATTCCACAACCCTTCTTGAAAATGGTGACATGCAATCCTCCATATTTACCCAGGAGGTCAGCTTATCATTGCATCCAGAAGACGTCACCTCCCACCGAATGCGGGCATCTCTGCCAGAAATCAGTGTTTATTGCCTGTCTTGAACAGTCCTGGAAGTTTTTATGAGCCATACCCCAGAGAGGACTTGTCGGAAGATTGGGTATGTGAGAGAGTACGTAGCAAGAACAAGCAACAGGGGAAATATTTAGTTATAGACTGGTTTTTGGATTTAAGCTTTTTACAATCAAAGATTTAAATACAGCAAAGGAAAACTAAAATCATATTTTTAACCTGGAACCGTTCTACATGTAAGAGATTTGTACTGTTGCATGGTTAATAGTTAGTGAATTGCTGTTGGTTGGCATCTGCAGGAATGCAATCCATGGAGGTCAAATCATTCTTTGTCAATTATTTACATCTATTCCCCGACCCATGGTGAGCAGCTGCTGAATATTACCTTGAACAGCAATTTGAAAGTTAGTGTTTTATTACTTCAGATAAGCACAGCAATTGAAATAATAGTGATGCATACAATGCATATTTAAGCCGGAAAATAGCGAGGATTTGGGATTCAGATGTAAGTAAGATTCAATGGGAAGTACTTTCACCAGAGTCAGGCATTGGAGAATTTGAGACTTGCAACAGGCAGCTCTTGAACACATATTCTCAGCTGGCACTGCTCGATAGATACATACATAGATTAGCATGAAAACAGGCCCTTTTTGCCCACCGAGTCCACGCTGACCATTGACCACCCGTTCACACTATTGTGACACCAATATAATCCAACTTTGTTCTCTCCATATTGTTATTGCAGATTCTACGACCCCCCTATGCACAAGGGACAATTTGCAGAAGGCTATTAACCTGCAAAC
Source organism: Rhinoraja longicauda (assembly GCF_053455715.1). NCBI lineage: Eukaryota > Metazoa > Chordata > Chondrichthyes > Rajiformes > Arhynchobatidae > Rhinoraja > Rhinoraja longicauda. The sequence continues at coordinate 24,242,349 of NC_135979.1, forward strand.
CAGCATGTCTTTGGGATGTGGGAGGAAACCAGAGTACCTGGAGGAAACCCAGTCACAGGGAGAATGTGCAAACTTCACACAGACACCACCCGAGGTCACGATCCAACCGGGGTCTCTCTTGGTGCGAGCCAGCGTCACTGTGCTGCCCTGTTTCTGGGAATTAATGTAACATGCTACTCTTTCATGCTGTCCTAATATATTTCTCCATAACCACAGGGGTTGCCTTCAGTGTGAAACCTTAAATCACAAAGATGCCAAAAATGTTACAATTATCATTTCACTTCACCAGAGCATCATTCAATCCACTCCTCTGAGATATCTCTAGTCAATGACCGTTTCTCCCTCAATCCAAGTTCTTTTTTTACTGCAGGCAATACCACTATGCACTCAGAAGTTCTTTCCTCAAGTTTACAAGGCCCAAAAGGAATGGCCTAGATTTAGCCCAAGAAAAATGCCAGCTTCCTTCTGGAACAGGCAACATTTCATTGCAGTGGCCTCAAAATGCCATCTTATCGCTACTTTCAAGGGCAATTAAGGGCAGACTCTGCCAGTAATGCCTACATTCCAAATAATGAATGAAAATGAGTCAAAAGCTGCTGTTATCATCTTTAATATTTACCCCCGTCTCTTTAAAAAAACTTTTAAAACACATTATCTCGATACGGTCAGATTGCAGTCAGTGAGCAGTTATCACTTGTCACTGGGCAGTTATCACATGGACACATGGGGCGTGGCTGTGTTCTGCAGCTGCGGCTCACCGGCAGTCTCTCCGTTTTTTTTGTGTTTTTTTGTCATTGTTGATGTTAAATGTACGTTTTGTTTTATTTTTAATTTTGTGTATGTAGGGGGGTGGTGGGGGGGTTGGGGGAAACCTTTTTTTAAATCTCCTCCTCAACGGAGATGCGACCTTTACCGTGTCGTATCTCCGTTCGCGCAACGGCCTAACATCGTGGAGTCGGCGGCCTCCAGCTGGGATCGACCTTGAAGACTCCGGTCGCAGGGCCTGGACTTACCATCTCGGAGGCTTCGGCCGTGGGCCCTGCAGACCGCAACATCGGGAGTTCGCAGGTCCCTGGCTGGCGACCGGCTTTTGGGAGCTCCAGCCGTAGCAGCTTCGACCGCCCCGAAGCACGAGGCACGATCAACCCGCCCGCAGGCCCTTCATCACCCTGCGTGGCTCGGCCGCAGCACTTTACATCGCCCGGTGGGGGCTCAGGACTCTCATCGCCCTGCGTGGCTCGGCCGCGGCATTTTCCATCGCCCGGTGGGGGCTCAGGACTTTCATCGGCCTGCTCGGCTCGACCCTGGGACTTTCCATCGCCCGGTGGGGGCTTCAAGGGGTTGGGAGCCTCGATCGCCTCGTGGCGCCACGGGAGAAGAACGAGGAGGAGATAAGACTTTGCCTTCCATCACAGTGAGGGTATGCCTAGAGCAATCACTGTGATGGCTGTTTTGTGTAAAAAATTGTATCTGTGTGTCTTGTGTTCTTTAATGTCTACTGCTGGACCCTGACGCGAGAGGACGCTGGCGTTGATTATTCGCCGCTTTTCCGTCAGGATAGTTTGTCTGTTTGTCTGTTTGTTTCTATGTTAATTGTATTTGTAAAGCGCTTTGTGCATGTGTTAAGGCGCTATATAAAATAAATATATTATTATTATCATTATATGTCCTTTTTCTTATATTACAAACACAACAACTTTAGAGTTGTCATGTGTATTGCACTTTGGATTTTACCAAGCATGTTAAATACAGTGTAGAGGTGCCAGTCTTTCCTTCTCATTGACTGAAATCAAGATTTATTGAAGATAGACATAAAGTGCTGGAGTAAGTCAGCAGGTCAGAAAGCATCTCTAGAGAAAAAGGCAGGGTGATGTTTCGTGGTCAGAACTCTTCTTCAGACATTGACTTGGAGTATGTATCGGAAAGCAATGGGAAAGCAAAACTCTTCCAAATCAGTCAGTCTTTGGTGAAGTACCCTGTTTGCTGTTTGACGCAAAATATCCAAAATATAAACGAGTAATATGTTGCATTAATTCCCCAAAACATCCTGCACTATGACATTTCTTTAGTTAGCTTAACAGTGACTTAGACACCTCTATCTAGCACGATAGATGCCTAGTAGAGGGAAGATAGACTGTGGTTTAGTTCAGATTCAGCATGGAAACAGGCTCTTTGGCCCACGACGACCACTGATCACCTCTTCACACTAGTTCTATGTCATCGCATTCCCTACAACAGGGGGAATGTACAGAGGCCAATTAACGTACAAACTCCACAGACAGCAGGTGAGGCGAGGATCAAATGTGGGTCTCCGGTGCTGTGAGGCATCAGCTCTACCACTGCGCTCTTGTGACGCCCTGTTTATGGACACTACTTAAGTAGTTTGCTCAAGCAGTTTCCAAATGCCACTACAATTCCATCGTAGTCTTTTATTCTAATTAGAAGGATGAGAGGGGATCTTATCGAAACGTATAAGATTATTAAGGGGTTGGACACGTTAGAGGCAGGAAACATGTTCCCAATGTTGGGGGAATCCAGAACCAGGGCCACAGTTTAAGAATAAGGGGTAGGCCATTTAGAACCGAGATGAAGAAAAGCTTTTTCAGTCAGAGAGTTGTGAATCTCTGGAATACTCTGCCTCAGAAGGCAGTGGAGGCCAATTCTCTGAATGCATTCAAGAGAGAGCTAGATAGAGCTCTTAAGGATAGCGGAGTCAGGGGGTATGGGGAGAAGGCAGGAACGGCGTACTGATTGAGAATGATCAGCCATGATCACATTGAATGGCGGTGCTGGCTCGAAGGGCCGAATGGCCTACTCCTGCAACTATTGTCTAATGCCTTACCAACTGTGCACCTGAAAATACAAAATCAACTCAACTTAGCTGATTTCACAACACTACTTCTGAAGAAAGAGTTGTGGCAAACTCCAGCAGGAAGCAGTTCACGACCGGGTCAATTGATGAACTCACACATCGTGCTTCATAACTCACTGCAAATTGTAAGTCCCTTTGTTCATGACAATTACTGTCTCAGTCCAACAGCTCTAATCCTGTCACATATCAGCAATGACCTCACAAATCATTCTTACAATGAGTATGAGGCAACAGCACAAGAGGAAATGCATTAACAGATTGTTAAAGCTCAAAAACAAGGCAGTCAGTCATTTTCAGAACATAGAAACATAGAAAATAGGTGCAGGAGTAGGCCATTCGGCCCTTCGAGCCTGCACCGCCATTCAATATGATCATGGCTGATCATCCAGCTCAGTAACCTGTATCTGCCTTCTCTCCATACCCCCTGATCCCTTTAGCCACAAGGGCCACATCTAACTCCCTCTTAAATATAGCCAATGAACTGGCCTCAACTACCTTCTGTGGCATTGCAGATCTTTTCCAATTCATATTAACTTTTAGAGAAAGTTGCAAAGACTACCTATGAATTTTGATGTGCAAAAGAAATGGGGTTATGATACTTCAGAAAAATTCCATCTTAAAATGCGAGACTATAAGCATTGCTGGAATGGTGCAGCTGGTAGAGCTGCTGCCTCATGGTGCCCGACACCTGGGTTCGATCCTGACCTCAAGTGCTGTCTGCCTGGTGTTTGTACGTTCTCCCGTGTGGATTTCTTCCGGGTGCTCCGGTTTCATCCCACATCCCAAATATGTTTGGGTTTGGAGGTTATTTGGCCTCTGTGAAGTTACTCTTAATATGTAGGGAGTGGATGTGAAAATGGAAATAACATAGAACTAGTGCCAATGGGTAATCGAAGGTCGGTGTGGACTTGGTGGACCTGTTTCCATGCTGTATCACTACACTAAAGTTCTAGATAGACTGAAAACATGGTGTTGGACACATATTTCTGATACAATTCATGGAAATAAAGTTTCAGATTAAACCTGATCAATATCAGCGTACCTGGCCATCAGTAAACTGGTTGTATTGCTGCTGTTGCTGCTGCTGCTGACCCTGCTGAACCTCTACTTGACCAACCTAAAATACGGGGGAGAAACATTTGCCAAGATAAGATACAAGTACAAAAGAGCAAGTTAACATTTGTGTTTCCACTTCTAGTTATTCACGAGCTCTGTCGATCTAACCTCATTCTGCAGCATAACGCAGAGGTGACCTAATTCCACGCTCGACAGCAGGTCATCTGCACAAACAGGTTATCCATCTAGTTCTAATTCCCCTGTGGGGTAACACCTAGAAATGCACACCTACTGACAAGAAGTGCAGGCATTCATCTACGTAACCGCCTCAGTGCTGAGCATTTCGGCCATAGGAAGGAATGTGTTTTCTCTTTGATTTCTTTCGAGCCAAGGGGAGGGATCAGTAATGGTCCCGTGATCAGGAAACTCACCCTCAGCAATTCACAGTTTATGAACTGTTATATTGACCTTCAAGTCAGGCCTATTAACTTAAGCACGAGTTAGGAAATCATTAATTGCCAAGAAATTCTCAATTGCTGTTGCTTTCCAGCGAGTGCCAGCAAGTCCGGGAGAAAGCAATTTAGATTAAAATGTTCAATGAAGCAAACATCAAGATTTACTGATGCATATTCAGTGCAGGCATAAACAGTGTAATAAAACCTTTACTAAGTTCCTATGAATGACTAAATCTTCTGTTCATAATCAAAGCTTTTCATCCCAAATAATCAATAATATAGCAAGCTTCTCTTGGATTAGGCAAACTGTTTTGTTACTCAAAATACGAACAAGTACATGATGGCAAGTCCAGGACTCCACTGGAAAAATTAAAACAAGTTTGTTTTATGTAGCCGTGGTGATGGAGAAAGTATGAACAGTAGAAAAGGAGTGTCTGTTAGGGTGGAGCAGGGTTGCTGTGGTGAAAACCCTGTGCACAAAGCATGATCCCAGTTTCCTCTTCACTGATCTGCATTTCCAGTATTCCCCTCTTGATTTTGCTTCTCTGCAATGGCTGTCCTGCATTCACACCTTTAACGCCTCACTTTAACATAAAACATATAACATATAACAACTACAGCATGGAAACAGGCCTGTCCGGCCCTACCAGTCCACGCCGACCATTCTCCCTGACCTAGTCTCATCTACCTGCACTCAGACCATAACCCTCCAATCCCCTCCTATCCATATACCTATCCAATTTACTCTTAAATAATAAAATCGAGCCAGCCTCCACCACTTCCACCGGAAGCCCATTCCATACAGCTCTCACTCTATACCTACTAAACAGATTACTTTGTTAACAGCATGTCACCAGGGCAACACTGGCCTCACCCCCTCAGATATTCTTATTGTCTTATCTGCAATGGCTTACCTCCTTCACCCTGGAACCTTGTCAGAATTGACAAAAGTATTTAGTTTTAGGAATTGTCAACACAAAACAGTGACTATGTCTCTTTGAGAGATGCTGCTCGACCTGCTGAGTGTTTCCAGCATTTTACGCTTTTAATTTTAGGTTTCTAGCTTGTGCGTTTAATAAAAAATGTATCCCAAGGTCCATCACAGGATAAAGAGCAGCCACACACACCAGATTTCCATTCACTATTGACAAACCTGGGTGCTTTTCAGGGAGGGAGCATTTCTCAAGAATGTTCCTCTCTTGTCAACACTCGGCTCCTTTATATTTAGGGTGAGAAGTTTTGGGGAGGGGATAAGAGGGACAAGTTTTTCAATGCAGAGAGTAGTTGATATGTGGAACGCTTTGTCAGGGGAGGTGTGGAGGCAGCTGTAATCACGATTTCAAAAAGCCTTCCAGATAGGCAATTGAATAGCCAAGGCATAGAAGGCCACAAACCCAGTGCAAGGAAATGGGATTAATAAGGCGGCATGGTGGCGCAGCGGTAGAGTTGCTGCTTTACAGCGCCAGAGACCCGGTTCGAACCTCACTACGGGTGCTGTCTTTAACGAGTTGCACGTTCTCCCTATGCACTGAGTGGGTTTTCTCCGAGAGCTCCACTTCCCTCCCGCACTCCAAAGACGTACAGGTTTGTGTTAGCGTTAGTGTGCGTGGTTCGCTGGTCGACGCGGACTCGGTCGGCCGAAGGGCATGTTTCCGCCCTGTATCTCTAAACTAACCTAAAAAGGATGAGGATCATGGTCAGTGTGGATGTCGTGGGCTGAAGGGTCCATTTCTGAGATGCAGGATTTTCTGACTCTACTTACTGCTCTCTGAGTCTATATGATCTTTGGCTTGGCTTCACAGAGCCATTGGGACCTCAAACAATCACTCCAATAACCATACCTAGAACGACACTGTTCTAAGTTTATGAACGGTGATCATGCCTTTAATCATGTTATACCCTTTGTTTCAGAAATATAGGACAATAAATAGACACCTTGAATAGTCTGGCAAAAAGGTTACTACCTGCAATAATAAAAGCACTAAAATGAACTTTCTCCCTTGGGCTATCATTTTCTACCTTTGGCAGGAGCGAAACAAAATATTCTCTACAACCTCCGGCTTTGGAATCCACTCTCACGACACACAAGAGGTCTGAGTGTAAACTGGAAAATATACTAACACTTTCATCCACAAATTTCTTTTTAAAGAGCATATTCAGGGATGCAGAAGGAAGGAACTGCAGATGCTGGTTTATCAGGAAAAGACAAAAAGGCTAGAGTAACTCAGCAGTTCAGGCAGCATCCTTGCAGACCATGGGTAGCTGACATTTTGGTACGGGACCCTTCTTCAGACTGATTGCAGGGGTTGGAGGAAAGAAAACAATGGAGAGACAGGACAAAGTGTGGACACAGGCGAGGGGGGTGATAAGCAGATGGTTGAACAAAGGACAGATGAACACGCACTAGGTGTGAGACAAGGCAATCGGAGTTGCAAATTGTACAGCTAGACGACTGTTAGAGGTGCGAATTGTTTAGGAATGTAGGTACGGAGGCAAGAGTCTCTGGTCAGGTCCAAGGTCAGTAGGGCTTGGGGAGAGGGGGGGGGGTAGAGTTTCAGAAATTATGTAAAATAGTTGTGTTGCAGGGATCATAAGGCTAGTCATAGAGTGATAGTGTGGAAACAGGCCCTTCAGCCCAACCCGCCCACACCGGCCAACAATGTCCCAGCTACACAAGTCCCACTTGCCTGCGCTTGGTCCATATCCCTCCAAACCAGTCCTATCCATGTACCTAGCTAATTGTTTCTTAAACAATGGGATAGTCCCAGCCTCAACTACCTCCTCTGGCAGCTTGTTCCACACATCCACCAACCACCCTTTGTGTGAAAAAGTTACCCCTCAGATTCCTGTTAAATCTTTTCCCCTTCACCTTGAACCTATGTCCTGTGGTCCTCAATTCCCCTACTCTGTGCGTCTACCCGATCTATTCCTCTCATGATTTTGTATACCTCTAAGATCTCCCCTCATCCCCCTGTGCTCCATGGAATAGAGACCCAGCCTACTCAACCTCTCCCGATAGCTCACACCATCTAGTCCTGGCAACATTCTCGTAAATCTTTTCTGACCCCTTTCAAGCTTGACAATATTTATTCCATAACATGGTGCCCAGAACCGAACACAATATTCTAAATGTGGTCTCATCAACATCTGATATAACTGCAACATGACCTCCCAACTTCTATACTCAATAGGTAGACACAAAATGCTGGAGTAACTCAGCCGGTCAGGCAGCATCTCTGGAGGGAAGGAATGGGTGACGTTTCAGACTGATGAAGGGTCTCAACCCAAATGGTTACCCATTCCTTCTCTCCAGAGATGCTGCCTGACCCGCTGAGTTACTCCAGCATTTTGTGTCTACCTTCGATTTAAACCAGCATCCGCAGTTTTCTTTTCTATACTCAATGCTCTGACTGATGAAGGCCAAAGTGACAAAAGCCTTTTTGACCACCTTATCTACCTGTGACTCGACCTTCAAGGAACCATGCACCTGTACTCCTAGATCCATCTGCTCTACATCACTACCCAGAGGCCTACCATTTACTGTGTAGGTCCTTTCCTTGTTCAATGTCCCAAAATGCAACACCTCACACTTCCTGTATTAAATTCCATCAACCATTCCTCTGCCCACCTGGACAATCGATCCAGATCCTGCTGCAATCTTTCACAACCACCTTCACTATCTGCAAAACCACTAACTTTTGTATCATCAGCAAACTTGCTAATCTTGCCCTGGATGTTCTCATCCAAATCATTAATGTAGATGACAAACAGTGACATGTCCAGCACTGAACCCTGAAGCACACCACTAGTCACAGTCCTCCAGTCTGAGAAGCAACCTTCCACCATCACCCTCTGCTTCCTTCCATGGAGCCAATTTGCTATCCATTCAACTAGAGTCCAGGACAGTCTCTGCAAAATGTAGGATGTTGTTTACAATCAGCTCCAACATAATTCAATTGAACAAATAACTGGTTATTTGTAACACAACATCAAATGTTCAGTCTTGCAGCCGAGGATGGGCTCTCAGACATATGCTCACCTGTTGTGGATTGCCTGGGGCAAGAGTCTGGATTTGTCCCTGTACCACTTGCGCTCCAGAGACAGGCTGAGCCAAGCGAATATACTGCAACTGTCCAGCATTTAACTGCAGCTGAGGATAACAACAGACGTAAACTTACAAAAGTAGATTATGATAAAGCTGTTTCTTTATATCAAATGCAAAAATCTCCAGCCACGCCTTCGACCGTTTGTTGCTTGCAACTTAAACCACTTTCCCAAAGCAGCAAGTGCAGAATATTATTTTGTTACATTCCAGGATCATTGTAGTCTAATAAAGCAGTGGTCAAACATTAACGGCAGTTACAATTCTTTACTGAGCTTGTCACCGATTAATCTACAATCTCATAAAAACGTACATTTTTCCCATAACTTTCATTATTAAAGAGAGTGACTTACTAGCAGTGATTTAGTTTAAGAAAATATTTCAAGAGACAAGACTTCCTGTCTAAATGGCACATTTTTGATGCATCCTATTCCATGGGCATTAACCGTTGTGGTCCCTTGGCAGCAATCTACTGAACCGCAGGGCAGATCTTGGTTTAATCCCATATGACAGCCATTGATGTATAAACATTGTCCATAAATGGCTTGGAGAATGGTCAACATTGGGAATCATAGTTGATTTGATTTGCCAAGATCAATTTTGGAATCCCTACCATTGCTTTTGGTGAAAAAAATAGCAGATTATACTTAAAAAATGATGAGAATCTAGAAAATGCGAGAATGCTCAAGGTATTAAACAACATACATTAGTGAGAAGCCAAATATATACTTTGCCTCTAATACACAGGGATAAAAGCTCAAAATGGTTGAAAGAATGATGAAAGAAAGGGGAAACAGTGGTTTTTAAATGGTGCAAGATTAGTTTGAAGTTTTGTATGAGTTTAGACTCTAATTTGGCTTATGCCAAACATCTTGCCTATCTCATCTAGTCCCATTTTTCTGCCTTTGGCCCATGTCCCTCCAAACCTTTCCCATCCATGTGTATGTCTAATGCCTTTTAAACATTGTAACTGTACCCAACCCCGCCAGTTCCTCTGGAGCTTGTCCACAGACCCACTGGCGTTTGTGAAAAAGTTCCACCTCGGGTCCCTTAAATTATTCCCCTCACACCTTAAACCTCGCCATCTAGTTTTTTGAGTCCCTTACCCTGAGCAAAAGAGACTGAACACTCACTCATCTTACTACACAAGGTGTTGGAGTAACTCAGCAGGTCAAGCATCTTATGCATTCATCTTATCTATGCCCCTCATGATTTAACATACCTCTACCTTCCTACTTGGTGACTGAGTGGTAACCATAGAAGTAGACAAGGAAAACAGGCCTATCTCATTGCACTTTATAACTCAAGCCCTCCAGGCACGGCAACATTCCTGTGAATCTTTTCTGCACCTTTTCAAATTTAATGACATTCTATAGCTCGGTATCCAGAACTGCACACATTGCTCCAAGTGCAGTTACACCAAAATCTTGCACAATTGCAACATGATTGAAAGGTGTTGATTTTCAGAAACCTGGGTGTACTAGTGGACAAATCACTGGAAATTATAATGCTAAAAAGCAGGGGTAGCAAGCAATATGGAAGGCAAATAGAGTGTTTGTGTTTACTGTACGAGATATCAAGTACAAAGATTAAAAGACATCTTATTGCAATTATGGAACCCCAGAAGCCTGCACCTGGAATGCAGTGCACAGGTCTGGTTAGCCCACCTACGGAAGGATATATTTTAATTGATGGAGCATAACGAAGATTCACATAATTCTTTGGTGGGATAGGGGTTATTGCCCTCCGAGGGACAGAGCAGATTTGAGGTTATACTCTCAATTTTAGAATGAGGTGCTCATCAAACCGATGTGTAGTGTAGTGTAGGGTAGTGTCACAAAATAAGGGTTAAATAGTCTGTAAATAACAGGTCAAACAATTATGACTGAGAAGTTTGCTTCACCAATAACGGAGCAATTATGACTGAGAAGTTTGCTTCACCAATAACGGAGCAAAATTATTTTTACAAGCGGTGTAAAGATTTAGTTAGAGAATATATTAAGGACAGAGGTTGATGGTAAGGGATTAAAGAAAATATGGGGCTCGTATTAGAAAGAGGCAGAGGTTTAAAATCAGCATTGATCCTGAATGGTGAGGCAGCTGAAGGTCCACATGACCAACCTAGAGTGATAAGTTAATATTGATACCAAAAGATAGTTTATATTGAACGTCATCCACATGCATTCATTAGATTAACTGATAATGACCGTGCTATCCTGCAAAAATACACAATGGGCTAGAGGAATAAATCTTATAAATCTTACTGAGAATCAGAGCGATGGACAACAAGAGAAACGGTTATAAGAGAGGCAGGACAACCTTTATGCTATTCACAAGAAACTTCTTTATTGAATAGGTTTTCCAAGGCATTTGCCAAAAGATGACTGCACAAGAAATGCCTCTCAACTGTGACTCCATCAATACCCTTCAGAACTTTATCCTTCAATACAATCACAAAATTTAGAGTCTTCTAAATTTCAACGAGTGCACGTTGAACCTGCTCAGTCATTCCTCAGAGACATAATCCCACATCCAGAAATCTTCTCTGCTCCAATGCAGGTGTGTCCCTCTTTAATGAGGACCAAAACTGTACAACGGAGGCCAGGTGTGTGTGACCAGGCCAATGCACTGTAGAATCGTAACCAGTTACTCCTGCACCCTTGCCATAAAGGTCAAATTCTACTTCCTGTAGATGTGGCAACAGGTGCTTCATCAATGAGAACACCCTGACCGCTCTGTTTAGCTACAGTCATGCTCCATTTAATTAATATCATGCTTTTCCATTTTTCGCATCAAAGTGAATAATCTGTTCCCTAGCATATCCTGCATTTTCCAGATTTTTGTCGTATTTTGATTTTGCTCAGATATCACTACTAATTGTAGCATATATCATATACCTTCAATTGGTATGACCAGAATAAAAGGGGAATGGCTCCCCTGAAGGATTTGTATGAATCAGATTAGTGCGTGTAACTAAGTACATTGGGTACCCTTCCCTTTATTTTATTTATAATGTTTAATTACTTGAATTTAAATTCCTCATCTGCTGGGATAGAGCTTTAAACACAAGTCTTTGATTCAAAGAGGTCTCGGACTGTGGTGATGGACTTACAGGAGCAGCATTCAACTTTCTCTTACTACTTATTTTTTATTTTATCTTTGTGGCATAAAGTCAGGTGCAATACATTCATTTCCTTCATCTGAGTCAATAACTCAGATTAAATAGTCATGGCCATAATTCTGATCTCCGTGATACCCCATAAATTACAACTTGCCAAACTGAAAATGGACATATTTATCCTGAATATTTTCTGTTATTTGGGACAATTGTCTATCCATGCGTATGCAGTTTCCCCAACTCCACAAACTCTTACCTGGCACCTCAATGAACACCTTTTGAAAATCAAAACGCACCCACAGGTCCCTCTTTATCCACCCTTCATCCTCAAAGAATCCCAATGTTCGTCAAACATTATTTCCTTAACATAAAGCTATTTTTTTTTTTTTTTTTTTTTTTTTTTTTTTTTTTATAAATTTTTTTTTAATTAAAAGTACGGTAAATTACAATAATACAACAGGTATATCTTAATACATTTTTTATACCGCTTCCTTTTTTTGAGCTTTAAGAAAAAGATAGAAGTAAAGAAGTAAAGAAAGAAAGTGCGCAAGAGTCGTGAAGTGCAAGAGAGTGTTGGGAAAAGAAAGCCCCTTGGAAAAGAAGTTAGAGAAGGAAGTAAAGTAAGAAAGTAGACCCTAGAAAAGAAAGCTATTTTCACTCTTCTTTATTACACTATAATTTTGGCGATAACCTGTTTCTATTTTTCTTATAATGGATCATCAATGGTGTGCAAGGTTAATGGCGCTGTAGTTCATGGTGCTTTTTGTCATCTCTCTTATGAAAAGGAATGTTAAATCTGCAGTTTTTCCAAGCTGCTGCAACCATGCCAGATTCTGGGAAATATTAGAAAATCACAACTAACGCGAGCACAATCTCTGCAGACACTTCTTTCGAGACCAGAGGTACTTTTTCCACAATTAATATCGATTGCTTTGAGTTTGTCCCCAAGTTTTCTCCCACCTTTTCTCATTAATTGGCTGGGTAAATGTAAAAAAAAAAATTGTCCCTAGTGGGTGTAGGATAATGTTAATGTACGGGGATCACTGGGCGGCACGGACTTGGAGGGCCGAAAAGGCCTGTTTCCGGCTGTATGTATATGATATGATATGATATGATATACTTGAAGACGGGTGACAATAAATTGTAGTCTCGACCATTTCCTTATTTTCCATTGTTAATTCCTCAGTGACATCTAAGGAATGAATGTTTAGTTTGGCTACCTTCCTTTTTATATATTTGTAGAAACTCCTTTTGTCTGTTTTATGTTTCTTACTGCCTTAGTCTCAATTGATTTTCTCCTTCATTGTCTTTTTACTCATCCTTTATTGGTTTTTAAATTTTTCCCAATCTAATCATATTATACATCTCTTTTCTTTCCATCCTTCTCTTTAGTTGACAAGATTAATGGAATATGACACCTCAGAGAATTGCAAAATATCCCCTTAAATCACAGTGCACATTTTGTCTTTATATTTTCCAATTCACCTTAGCCAACTCAATCTTCACACCAGAGTGAAAAGATTTGAACTTAAGACATTAATTTCAGACTCAAAAAACTATAGATACTGGACTCCGGAGCAATAAACAGCTGGAGGAACTCAAAATGGGTCAAGCAGCATCTGTGGTGGCAAAGGGATGGCCGGCGTTTCAGGTCGAGACACTGCAACAGGAGAATGAAAGAAAAAAAATCCATGCAACAGGAAAAGCAAGAAGGAAAAGTGGACAAAGGGAGAACCTGGGTGGACTGGAAGGAGTGGGAAAGGGGCAGGGGAGAATGGAGGTGACTTGACATTTCAGAGTCAAGTTTCTCACTGTCAAACCAACATGAAATTCTATCATGAAATAACCATTCTTCCTCAGGATCCTTCACTGAGAGTTCACTAATCCATCCTGTATCATTACACATGGCCAGGTTTAATTTAGCCAGTTCTCTGCTTAGTTTCACAACACATCTTTTGAAACTGTTCAAAGTATGCCATCAACTTCTCTTCAACACTCCCATTGCAAATTTGGGTTGTCCAATCTATGCAAGGATTAAAATCATGATTATTGCAATATCAGTCTTGGAAGCTCTCATTTCCCGATTTATATTCTGGGCTATAGGCTAGCCTTTGCTCGGGAGTCTACAGAGCAGTTTTGCTTCCCATGTTCTTATTCAACCAATTCTGCATCTTTACTTTCAACTCAAGATATTTTCTCACACTGTACTGGTCCTAAATTAATGAGATGCTCAGATCATTTCTGTTGTTTATTCTTCAGAAAGGTCACATTGCTTGGCTTTCCATTTGTTCAGTCGAACATTTTGTTCCACCTGTGTGGGAAGGAACTGCAGTTGCTGGTTTACACCGAACATAGACAGAAAATGCTGGAGCAACTCAGCAGGTTAGGCAGCTTCTCTGGAGAAAAGGAATAGGTGAGGTTTCAGGGTGAGACCCTTCTGAAGAAGTCTCAACCTGAAACGTTACCTATTCTTTTTCTCTGCAGATACTGCCTGACCCGCTGAGTTACTGCAGCATTTTGTGTCTATTTTGTTCCAACTGTTGCTTTGTTCGTAGCAGAATTACTTCTGCAATCAAAAGGTTATAGGTTCAAATTGCATTTGAGACTGAAGAAAAAAGTCTAGCTGGAACACTTGGAAAGTCAGGGAGTGCTACACTGACAGAGGCACAAGATTTATCTGAAGTCTGGTTATCTCCTTCACGAGGATTTAAAAGAACCCATGAGATTATTCCAAAGAATACCAGGAAACTATCCGTTATGCCCCAGCCAAAACATCTCTCAGATAATCTGGTGACTGACACACTGTTCGAGGGAGCACTCCACAGTTTGGCCACATCACCCACCATGTTGACACTCCTTGAAAAGTGTTTATCATTGTAAAGATTATTAAAATTATATTTCTACTCTTAGGAAGCATTAAAATATAACACCCCATTTTAGATTGTAATAAAGTTATTAAATCTTTATTTTCTGTCAGAATTTACACATCCAAAATATATATTGCCTATTTCTTCTAGAGATTGTAAAGAATTTTCATTCATTTTTTCATGCATTCCCTTAAGGGAGCTCAGTGTCAAAAACCTCAGAATGGCAGGAAAGTGGGGGTGGAGTTGAGAGTGGGGTTGGTAGAGCCATTGTAAAGAGAACCCACAAGAATAAACTATTCTGTCTACTGTTGCATCTCCTTCACCACTCTGGAAAATGACTAAAAGGTGCTTTCAGGCTTTGGAGCATCACCAAGTGACAGTGGAGAACAGTATCTCATCCACATTCTCCTGTACCTACAGCCTATCGCAAAACCTTCGGCCTGTTGTGCATATTTGGGGAAACAGAGTTTCCACAAGTAATTTTATTTGACAACTTTACAAGTGGTTCCAGGGAGCTGTGCATACTGGTATCTGCTGGATCTCGCCGGTGTTGGTGATGATCTGCTGCATGACCTGCATGGTTTGCACCGAGTTGGTCAGAGCCGGCTGCGTTTGGTTCTGTGCAGGAACAAGCTGCACCTGCTGTCCATCGCCAACCTGCATCGTCACTGGGGCACTCTGCAACAAAGCAAAGCAGCAATTACTTTTCTGCTCAAAGCCATGCACAACTTCGGAAGCAGTTTTAAAGATTCTGCGTTCCCACAACACGTGCTATGACGGTGATACAAAATCTCCATGGAATATGCTCTCGACATTCCCACTGTGAACCTGGCCCTTTCTCCATCCCAGACACTCCATGCGAACACATGCATCTGGTTCAGTGTCAGCAGCGGTTCAGACCCTGAAGGTGATAGAATACACGTTTAAGATAAGTTACAGAAGCCTTGGCACAAAAGTCAAGGCTGATATTCCAATGCAGTACCCAAGAAAGTACTATGCTGTTAGAAAGGATGAGATACAAAACCAAGGTCCCGGCTAATCTCAGGGGAATGCAAGCTTCCATGGAGTTATGAGCAATCTTTATCTCTCAACCAAAAATCACTTGATTATTGTCACTTCTTTTGTAAGAGCTTGGTACAACTAACTACACTTACTAATGTTAAAGACAGCACCAAGGCACAGCTTGTAGAGCTGCTGCATCACAGCTTCCAGAAACCCAGGTTCGACCCTGACCTCAGGTGCTGTCCGTATGGAGTTTGCACATTCTCCATGATCGCATGGGTTTCCTCACACATCCCAAAGATGTGGGGGTTTGTAGGTTAATTGGCCCTCTGCAAATTGCCCCGAATGTGCAGGGAGTCTATGAGAATGTGGGATAACATAGAACTAGTGTGAATGGGTGATCGATGGTCGAAGTGGACTCGGTGAGCCGAAGGGCCTGTTTCCATGGTGTATCTTGTAATCAATCAATTCGTACATATTTAAAGGTGGTTGAATGAGATGCAATTACTGCATTGAGAGACATTGAGACATAGGTTTAACTGGACAAGGCATGGAAGGATACATTCGTAAATGCTCGGAAATGCAATTAATGTAGATGTGCAAGAAACGGTGGTTTGGGCACGGTAGTCTTTTTTCTTGCTATGCCACTGTTTGATAATGCTGCAAACCATTTTCCACACGAAAAATACAAACAAAATCTATAAACAGAATTATTTTCAAATCTGGGGGATCTGGCAGGCAGCTGTTGGAATTCAGGGCTTTATTTTCATACATCAGCTGAGATAAAACATTGGCCAGTACTGGTTAGACTCTGGGGTGGCAGTGCATCCATTAGCATGTACGGGTTCCAGTTGAGCAGACTGTATTTTCCGAGAGTGCTGAGGGCTTTTGACAATCAGTGAATAGAATGAAAGTGCATTCAGTAATTAATCTGACAATGCAATTGACAATGGGGCCAGAGGTAAAATGAGAGCATATCATCATCTGGATAAATCCTTGAAAACATGGACACAAAGTGCTGGAGGAACTCAGCAGGTTAGTCAGCATCTCTGGAGAACCTGGACAGGTGATGTTTCAGACCAGGACCCTTCTTCACACTGCTTCACATTCTCCAGAGATGCTACCTGACTCGCTGAGTTACTCCAGCACCGTGGGTCCTTTTTTGTAAACCGGCTTCTGTAGTTCTTTGTTGCTGCACTGCAGGCAGAATGATTTGAATGGCTTTGTTATAATTCCGACAGTTGTGATATCCAAGTCTACCGGCAATAAAGGAGTCTTACGTGCACAACTTGGAAGCCCAGTCAGACAATCTAATTTGAACAGATCTGCTCAAAAACAAAGTACTAGAGATGGTGAAAATTTGATTTTTAAAGGAATTGATGGGTGCGGGGCAAGTAAAGGAATAGGGTATCAAAGTAAAGTGATGGCCAAATCCTATTTGCATATTTTTGTTCTTAAAACAGAAAATGCTGAAAATATTTAAATCAGGCAGCATCTCTGGAGAGATGCTCATCAAAAGGCCACTGAACTGAAACAAGGTTTTAATGAAACATCATCAAGCCAAGACATTAACACCATTTGTCTCCCAGTGGGTGCTGCCTGACCTGCTGTGCATTTGCAGCATGCTCTGGGTTTATTTCAATCAGCAACTTAGCTCCAAGTCAAACATACAGTAGGATTCTCATTTATTTGCTCACTGGCTGTAAAACTTCTCACTTTTGCTAGATTACCAAAATGTAATTGAAAATAATTTTACTGTTTCTGCAAATTAGATTTAAATTTGGTAATGCTTTCCCCAAAGTGCTGATTACTGTTGATTAGATTTTACGGAAATGCCTGCGTGGTTCTGGTATTAGCTGAGAGTTCACATTTGGACTGAGACCACTGGAAAACCAGGACCAACAAGGGCCCTGAAAGCATCTGTACTTTCTCCAGAGATGTGCAGCTTGGCACGTAATCTTCAGGAACACTGTCTGCTTCAAAGCATTGGAAATTCTGCTGCTCTTTCCCACACTTCTAGGCACATTGTTTCACCGCATTGCCAAGGTGGTGACTGTCAATTGGTGGCTGTCAATCTAACATAGCAGACAACCAGAAATACACATTTTTGCTTTTAGAGCCATCACCCCATCAGCCAAAATCTCAGTCCAATATCATTCACTACATTGAACAATACAACAGCAGCATTTTGCATGCATATGCATTTCCGTTCACAGGAACAATTTCAGAATAAATTTAATAGCACAAGACTTTAGAGCAGGTAATCTAAAGTTAAGATTGCACATTTTAAGGAGCATCTTGAAGAGAGATAGAGTCTAGGAAAGGAATTCAAGAGGAGAGGAAAGCAGAAAATTCAGAGTGTTAGCTTTATGCAATGTGAACACAAAGACAAGTACTTGCACAAACACCAAGTATACATGCTGCGTCTGTCTTCACTGTCACAAATTACCGTGATTGATGCTGCTGTCGCCTGCGACTGTGCGACCTGCACTTGCTGCAGTTGCTGGACAGTGGCTCCTTGCACAACCTGTAGATGCAACATTTCTAATTACACATGCTGCACTTCCGGTGCACGCTACCAGCAGATCTAATCAGTAACATACGGCATAGTGTTCAGTTCCATTAGAACAAGGATCAGATGGCACATGCTGATGTAACATGCTGCTGTGACCTGTAAATTACTGGGCTTACTATGAGGGGCGTTGCAAGAATTAACATTTAGAGTTCTTTGCATGTGGCAGTATTATGAATTGAAAATATGAAGAGCTACCAAAATTAAATTCTGAACCATATTTTGAAAGACATATTGAGCCAAAGAAAAATGTGCATTTATACACTTGCAATGGTTTTAACCTCAATTATATATTCAAATGGCAGAGAGACTTCCTGCTGCTCAGGGAAGATCACAGACAATTAAACTTGCTCTTTGCTAGGCTCCAATGTTTCGCAACAGAATGAATCCAAGGTCTTAGACCAAGCCAGAGACTCAAAGATCACTGAATCTCCCTTGAAACAAGAACTTACATTTAATATCTATCTATCTATCTATATCTATATCTATCTATCTATATATCTATCTATATACTACTAAAACTCAGATCTTGTGTTATATATATATATGCGCGTAACAGCGGTTTCTCTGATTTCGTCAAAACGGTGAACCGTAGCGCCACGATTTTTGCACCGCCTTAATCACCACGCGGTTATCTGCTGCAAAATTGTTTTTTATTTAATTCGGTCGCATGTTTTTTAAGTTACAGAGGTTTTAAAGCGCTCCCCCCCCCCCCCCTAAATTATAGGGGGCGCTGCGGTGCAGATTTAGTTTTCAGCTTGTGGCTTGTGACGGCTACATTTGTTTCGAAAAGTTTCCAGAAAAGGATTTAGTTTTCAGCTTGTGACGGCTACATTGTTTCGAAAAGCTAAATTGTTATTGCAAGTCAAGTCAAGTCAATTATATTTGTATAGCACATAGTTGGGAGGAGTTGGCTGCGCCTAACGGCTGCGGCTCTCTGGCAGTCTGTTGTCTTTTTTTCTTTTTTTTTTGTTTGTGTCGGTGTTGGGATGGTTTTTGTTTCTGTTTTTGGCTGTGTATGTGTGGTGGGGGTGTGTGGTGGGGGTGTGGGGTGGGGCGGGGGGAAACCTTTATTTTATTAGGTCTCTTCCCCGGGGCGCGGCTCGGCTGCGGGCCTTAACATTGCCGGCGCAGCTCGGCTGCGGGACGTTTCAGTGCCCGGTGCGGCTCGGCTGCGGGCCTTAACATTGCCGGCGCAGCTCGGCCGCGGGACGTTTCAGTGCCCGGTGCGGCTCGGCCGCTGGACTTAACATCGCCCGGTGCGGCCGCGGGACGTTTCAGTGCCCGGTGTGGCCGCGGGACGTTTCAGTGCCCGGTGTGGCCGCGGGACGTTTCAGTGCCCGGTGCGGCTCGGCCGCGGGACGTTTCAATGCCCGGTGCGGCTTGGCCGCTGGACTTAACATCGCCCGGTGTGGCCGCGGGACGTTTCAGTGCCCGGTGCGGCTTGGCCGCTGGACTTAACATCGTCAGCGCTGTTCGGCCGCGGGACGTTTCAGTGCCCGGTGCGGCTCGGCCGTTGGACTTAACATCGCCCGGTGTGGCCGCGGGACGTTTCGGTGCCCGGGGCGGCTCGGCCGCGGGGCCTTCCATCCCCTTGCGGGGGCTGTGCGTGTCGGTTGCCTCGGTAGGGGTCGAGCTGCCTGTCCGTGGGTGCGGGGGGAAGAGAGGGGAAGTTTTGTTGCCTCCATCACAGTGAGGGGGTGTTTGGAGTCACTGTGATGGATGTTTGTGTTGGGGTCGGGTGTCCTGTGTTCTTTTCTTTTTTGCTGTATTTTGTGTGACTGCTGAAATTTCGCTCGGTGTTGTGCCGAGTGACAATAAAGTGTTGTTATGGTTATGTTAAGTGCTGCACATCTGATTAGGAAAAAAAAAAAAAAAGGTTATAGTGGTCACTTGACATACACAGATCAGGAGGACGGGCCCAACGGGCACACTTGGAGAGTAAGAATGGGGCTGGGGGAGGAGAGAATGGGGGGTGTGGGGACGGGCCCAACGGGCCCGCTTTGAACGGGCACACTTGTTCTAGTATAATACTAAAACTCTGCGTTCGTATGTATGTGTGTATGTGTGTATGTACGGAAGATTCCGAAGTTTAACTTACAAACCCTACTCCTCCAAGACGGTACACCAAAGCGCTACGAACCCTACTCCTCCAAGACGGTACACCAAAGCGCTACGATTTTTGTACCGCCGTATTCACCATTAACCTGGGCAACTATCGTAAGTACTTTCGTTCAAATTGAAGCTACCTTTTTAAAGCTAGAGAGATATTAAAGTTTAAATTTTCATTTCTAACCCTTTTCTTCAAGGGGCTACATTTGTTTCCAAAAGTTTCCAGAAAAGGACAGAAAAGGATTTAGTTTTCAGCTTGTGACGGCTACATTGTTTCGAAAAGCTTCCAAGAAGTCTTTTTTGTTATTGCAAGTCAAGTCAAGTCAAGTCAAGTCAGTTTTATTTCTATAGCACATTTAAAAACAACCCACATTGACCAAAGTGCTGCACATCTGATTAGGAAAAAAAACCAAAACATCTGATTAGGAAAAAAATAAAAAAAATAAGGCTATAGTGGTCACTTGACATACACAGATCAGGAGGACGGGCCCAACGGGCACACTTGGAGAGTAAGAGTGGGGCTGGGGGTGGAGAGAATGGGGGGTGTGGGGACGGGCCCAACGGGCCCTCTTTTCTAGTATAATACTAAAACTCTGCGTTCGTATGTATGTGTGTATGTGTGTATGTACGGAAGATTCCGAAGTTTAACTTACAAACCCTACTCCTCCAAGACGGTACACCAAAGCGCTACGATTTTTGTACCGCCGTATTCACCATTAACCTGGGCAACTATTGTAAGTACTTTCGTTCAAATTGAAGCTACCTTTTTAAAGCTAGAGAGATATTAAAGTTTAAATTTTCATTTCTAACCCATTTCTTGAAGGGGCTTCAGCGCGTGATGGCTACATTTGTTTCCAAAAGTTTCCAGAAAAGGATTTACTTTTCAGCTTGTGACGGCTACATTGTTTCGAAAAGCTTCCAAGAAGTCTTTTTTGTTATTGCAAGTCAAGTCAAGTCAAGTCAGTTTTATTTGTATAGCACATTTAAAAACAACCCACGTTGACCAAAGTGCTGCACATCTGATTAGGAAAAAAAACAAAAACATCTGATTAGGAAAAAAAAAAAAAAAGAAGGCTATAGTGGTCACTTGACATACACAGATCAGGAGGACGGGCCCAACGGGCACACTTGGAGAGTAAGAGTGGGGCTGGGGGAGGAGAGAATGGGGGGTGTGGGGACGGGCCCAACGGGCCCTCTTTTCTAGTCTATATACTAAAACTCTCGTTTGTTTGCTTGTTCCTGAACTACAGCCAAATCAGTACACGATAGCGCTACAATTGTAGGCCCACCTTACTCACTGCCGTCCTGTGGTCCTACAGAAGAAGTTTCACTGAAACCGGTGTTATATATTTAAAGTTATTCACATTTTAAGGTTTAAAAACTGCGCATGCGTAGTTGGGGCCCCATTAATCTGGTATTTACCTAAGATGGCCGCCGCACCCGCACTTGCGCAGAACAAACGTGTCCGCGCCTGCGCAGTTGGGGCCCGTTGATCTCCGTTGATCTGGGATGGGTCCGATTGGGGCTCGCCCACCTGTCTCTTGGTGGCGGGTTTGCCCACTCCGTAGCGGTGGGACAGCCAGGCCTGGTGCCGGGGGAAGCAGCCGGAGCCTGGACGTGACTGGGTAACCGCGAGCCTGGGATGGGCTAAGAGGAAAGGCGGCAGCAGCAGTAGTGGTGAGGCCGGGCATTGGTGGAGATGGAGGCCGAGGCCTGCCCTCAGCTCCCCTGTCCCCCCTCCTCTCCTCGGCCGGCTCAGCGCCTTTCCCACGCCGCCCAGAGTCCAGCGGCATTGGTGCTGCTGTCTACCCACAGCACTGATTCCCACACCGGGACGGGACAGGACTCTCTCCCTCCCCCTCCTTTTCAACAATGGCGGCCGCCCGGGCCGGGAGGCCGGTTGCTATGCAACCTCCGTCAGGCGGTGTCCGGGGGGAGTGAGGGATAAGGGGGGTTGAGGGGGATGGAGTGGGTGAGGGGTGGAGGAGGATGGTGGGGGAGGAGGGTTGGAGGGAGGGGGAGAGGAGGAGGGATGGGGAAGGGTGAGAGGGGGAGGGAGGGAGGAGAGGGGGAGTGGGAGGGGTGAGAGGAGTGGGGGAGGAGAGCGTGCTGCACCAATGCAGAAAAGGTTTGGGCCCAATGGGTCCACTTGGTCTAGATTATGAATAAAGACGCTATGGGTTCTTGGTGAGCTGAGGAGTTTGATTACAAGTGAAGATTGTGGATACCAAAAAGTCTTATTGTGCTCCCAGAAGCCTCCATGCATCTTACCTGGCCCTGCTGTGCCTGTCCAATGATGATCTGACTTGGCTGAATGGCTGAGCCACCAGAAGCCTGAGCCTGTTGTTGCCCCTGTACCTGCACTGTGGTGGGCTGCTGGGCCAACGTGAAATAGTACTGCACTTGCTCAGAGCTTGGAACTGCCTGGCGGACTTCCTCCTGTCAGACAAAAAAAAAAAAAAAGTACATTTGATAAATGCAAGAACATTTGCTACCATCGTTCAAGACATTGCCATTGAAATGAAAGGCATTTCATTCTACAATTAAATATAAAATTAAGCAAATTACTAACTGTCCTTCACAGATGCTGCCTGACCCACTGAGTTACTCCAGCACTTTGTGTTTTATTTTGGATGCCAGCATCTGCAGTTTTGTGTATTTCCATGGTACACAAGAGCATCAGCAGATCAAACCAGCCATTCCCCATTCTCAAACAAACAGATCTTGGCTTCATCACTTATGTGGTAACTGGCTGACATTAAGCTTTGAATTCTCTCCCAGGCAGTACTGAATTAGGAAACCGGTGGCTCAGAGGCTACGATCTAACTGTGTGCTCGCCAGATATTGTTTAATCTTCACTCACCTGCTTCCAGGTTTTAAAAATGTCTGTGCATTTTCTTTCTTGTGATATTGCCAGCACACACTGATATGATAGTGCACACTCTCTTCCTGGAGTATTATGCTGCCAACTCCACCCACACCAGCAGGTGCCCGTGCTAATCCTGAAATGCAATTCTAACGCATACAGGTGTCCTTTAAATCCACCAAAGGTTATTTTGGTGCCCACTTGCAAGATCTAAACCACTAGCTAATATAGTTTCTCCTTTGAGGGTGAGCCAGAGAATGAACACACAGTCCAGGAGGGATCTGGTTTTGATTATTGGTCTCTTAATTTTCAGCCTTTTGCAGCATTTGGATGCGATAATTGGCATCAATTAAGCCATTTATTCATATTGTCCCATCAGTTTTAACAGGTACTTCCAACATGGACATGGACAGGCCTTCTCCCTACCCCGTTATGCTTGATGCATGTCAGTGCAAGATAACAGAACCCCTACCAGATAGAGTACGATCCATGGGTGCTCTTTGAAGGCTTGTTGCTGCTCAGCCTGTGACAGAATGAGCAAACATCCTTCTCCCAGCTCGCTCAGCTCACAGCTGAGAGTGTAGGATGTTTACACACTAGACCACAGTGTCGGGACGTGATTCCTCTGCACCAATATGAAAGCTTCAAATGAGAGCGAGAAGAAAGGAGATTACACAACCAGAAACAAAAAACAGTGCATGCAGTTCAGTGAATGAAAGGAAAGGCCAACATTCAATGGCTCTCGTTTCCAGGCAAAGGAACTCTGACACAAATTTCTTAACCTCAGTACTGATTGCTTCATCCCACTTTTAATGCAATTACACCAGTTTCTGTTATGATTTGAATTTCTAGTATTTTTTGCTGGTGCTTCACAAAAACAATATCACAGATGGGATTAAAAAGACACATCAACTTTTGTCAATATTCTGATGTACTCATTCCACTGTAATTGTTTATAACAATTCAGTGCACAAACACCCCTTTAAGCAGTAGTCTTCCCCGTGATCATGGCTAAGAGATCAAGCCCCCCCCCCCCCCCCACAAAGATTTGAACTTAAAAAAATTGTGATCGTCAGTATTTATTTTTAAAAGATACAGCATGGAAACACACACCGACAATTGATCATACATTCATACTAGTTCTATGTTATCCTACTTTTGCATCCACTCCTTACACACTAGGGGCAATTTACAGAAGACGATTAACCTACAAACCCACGTCTTTGGGATGTGGGGGGAAACCAGCGAGAATGCGCAAGTCGACACAGGCAGCACCAAGGTCAGGAATTGAACCTGGGTCTCTGGTGCTGTGAGGCAGCAGGTCTACCACCGTGCTACCCTTGGCTGGTGTGCATGTGCTGAGCTGCAGGACCTGCATAATGCAGGATTGTCAAAAATGCCTACTCATAGTGCTCTCAAATAGATAAGGATCCCATGACATTATTTCAAAGAGCAAAATCCCATGATACTATTTCAAACGTGATCAGTGCCCTGGTCGTGTTTATCCTACAACTAACATCACAGAAACATGTTGATTATTACCACACAGCTGCCATAGAGTTTGCTATATATAAACTGTATGCCACATTTTAGACACTGCCATACTGACAACAGAGCAAAGTGTTCCATTGGCTGCAAAACATTTAGATGCATAGACAATAGGTGCAGGGGTAGGCCATTCAGCCCTTCGAGCCAGCACCGCCATTCAATGTGATCATGGTTGATCATCCACAATCAGTACCCCGTTACTGCCTTCTCCCCATACCCCTTGATTCCGCTAGCCCGAAGAGCTCTAACTCTCTTTGGAATGCATCCAGTGAATCAACCTCCACCGCCTTCTGAGGCAGAAAATTCCACAAATTCACAACTCTCTGTGTGAAAAGGTGCTTTGCTACTATACTCAACTCCTCTCATTATGAAGGCCACCATGCCATCAGCTTTCTCCACTGCCTGCTGTATACTTACTTTCAGTGACTGATTACTATGACACCCAGGTCTCGTTGTACTTCCCCTTTTCCTAACCTGACACCATTCAGATAATGAATGGGTGACGTTTCGACCCGAAACGTCACCCATTCCTTCTCTCCCGAGATGCTGCCTGACCTGCTGAGTTACTCCAGCATTTTGTGAATAAATCGATTTGTACCAGCATCTGCAGTTATTTTCTTATACCATTCAGATAATAATCTGGCTTCCCGTTCTTGCCTCAAAAGTGGATAACTTCACATTTATCCATATTATACTGCATCTGCCCACTCACCCAACCTGTCCAAGTCACTCTGCATACTCATAGCATCCTCTTCACAGTTCACACTGCCACCCAGCTTTGTGTCAGCTGCAAATTTGCTAAAGTTACTTTTAATTCCTTCATCTAAATCATTAGTGTATGTTGTAAATAGCTGCGGTCCCAGCACAGAGCCTTGTGGCACCCCACAAGTCTGCCATTCTGAAAGTGACCCATTAATCCCGACTCTTTGTTTCTTGTCAGCCAACCAATTTTCTATCCATGTCAATACCCTACCGCCAATACCATGTGCTCTAATTTTGCCCACTTATCTCCTGTGTGGGACCTTATCAAAGGCTTTCTGAAAGTCCAGGTACACCCTTGTCCATTTTACTTGTTACATCCTCAAAAAATTCCAGAAGATTAGTCAAGCATGATTTCCCCTTCGTAAATCCATGCTGACTTTGACCAATCCTGTTACTGCTATCCAAATGCGCCGCCGCTATTACATCTTTAATAATTGACTCCAGCATCTTCCCACCACCGATGTCAGGCTAGCTGGTCTATAATTCCCTGCTTTCTCTCTCCTATCTTGAAAAGTGGGATACAATTAGCTACCTTGCAATCCACAGGAACTGATCCAGAATCCATTGAACATTGGAAAATGATCACCAATGCGTCCACGATTTCTAGAGCCACCTCCTCAAGTATCCTGGGATGCAGACCATCAGGCCCTGGGGATTTATCAGCCTTCAGTCCCATCAGTCTGCCCAACACCATTTCCTGCCTAATGTGAATTTCCTTCAGTTCCTCCGTCACCCAAGGTCCTCTGTCCCCCCGTACATCTGGGAGATTGTGTCTTCCTTAGTGAAGACAGAACCAAAGTACCTGTTCAACTCATCTGCCATTTCCTTGTTCCCCATAATAAATTCACCTGTTTCTCTCTTCAAGGGACCCACATTTGTCTTAACTAATTTTTTCCTCTTCACATACCTAAAGCAGCTTTTATATTCTTGACTCGCATACCTTCATACTTCATCCTTTCTCCCCATGTTGCCTTTTTAGTTACCTTCTGTTGATCTTTAAAAGTTGCCCAATCCCCTGGCTTCCCGCTCATCTTTACTATGTTATACGTCTTCTCTTTTATTTTTATACCGTCCTTGACTTCCCTTGTCAGCCATGGTCGCCTCTTACTCCCCTTAGAGTCTTTCTTCCTCTTTGGAATGAAATGATCCTGCACCTTCTGGATTATTCCCAGAAACACCTGCCATTGCTGTTCCACTGTCATCCCTTGGAGCTTCTGAAGCTACAAAAAATGCTGTAGAAATTCAAGTCTGACTTCCTTCTATTCGTTAATTTCCTTGAAGCCAGCTTGCTGAAAAATAACTTCAAGTGGACAACCTCCATCTCGCATCAGTACATAGGTGTCACAGCGGTCTGGCGGCAGCACGCCCACCATTGTCTCACCTGGAATCAGTTCCTATCACGGGCCAGTGATTCTATCTCTGAGCAGCAACATGTCCTACAAATATCAGTAATCACAGGGAAGATCGGCAGCACCAGCAATCCGATTAGACTGAAGAAGGTTCCCAATGGAATGTAAGTTGGCGTCGAAGCGTGGCGACTCTTTTCAGAGGACGATCTACAATCATTCAATGATCATTCTGCTCTTTCAAATTTCTTTTAGAACTCCATTCTGCACTCTCTAATCCCCTTTGTACTTGAGTTTGATTGTATTTATGTATAGTATTATCTAACCTGATTATTTCGCATTCAAAACAAAGCTTTTCAAGGTACCTTTGTACACATGACAATAGTATACCTAAACCGATCGAAACATTGCCTGTCCATTCCCTCCACAGATACTGCCTGAACCCACCCTCCCTGGGTTCCTCCAGCAATGTGTGTTTTGCTCGATTCCTGTATCGGCAGTTCAGTGTGTCTCAATCCAGACTTCTGCTCACTGAACTGACGCATGGATTGACACCCTGCATTTCTGATTTTGTACCTCAGTGTCAAAACATGAGAAAGATGCTGTCATTCTACAGTTACCATTTCTTTCAATGTCGTCTTCAGATAGGTCAGGTGCACGATTATATTATATTCGTATTCATATATTAGATTCATATTATATGCCAGCGAATGAAAATTTGGCAAGAAACTACCTTATCGCCCATTCACCCGTACATCCACATTAGATACACTGCTGTCATAATCAATATTGTGGGACATACACAGTCTTTGACCTCAATTTACAATAATGCTTACGCCTCAGAATCTAACAGATCTTGTTTTCAAAATTAAAAAAATGTTGAGCAATGGATCAACAATATTAAAAACATGCAGCAACAATACTTGTAGAAGTATTACAACAGAAGTTGATGAGATCTGGGAAAAATCAACCAAATTGGGTTAAAATGGCATGCCAATAACAAATAGGATAAGACTGTGTTACAAACCTTCCCAGATACCAAGTGCTGAGAAAAGGGAAGGAAGATTGGTTGAGGGAGTGGCAGTGATTGAGATGACTGGAGTGCTGGAGTGAGAAAATGCCCTTTAAGGTGGAGATAATTCAGATACAATAAAAATAAATCCCCATGAGGGGGAAAACAGTGTGGCAATTCTTGCCAAAGCAACCTGGATAATCAAAACGATAATGGTGAATTACAGCAGAAAAAAAAAGCATAAGACGACATCAGATTGATAACACAAGTTCTAAACAGATTAATTAAAGAAAGTTTCAGAGGGGGTTTCCACTCTGACTTCCATGATAAGCTGAGCTTGTTCTCGATGGAAAAAGAGGAAGTTAATGGCAAATCTAATATTTAATATCTCCATGGGACTATGGAGCAAAATTGTTTCTATTGACAGAAGGTTAAGAATCAGACAATATAAAACAGAAGAATCATATTTTTAAAGTATTTTTAAAGGGAGCTAGATCATCGTAAGAAAGGAAAAGAATATTCCAGTGCTATGGGGAGAAGTCAATGTATAGGACGATCATGAAACTGCAGATGCTGGAATCTTGAGTAAAAGAATGAGCTGAAGGAACTCAATGGGTCAGGGAGCATCTGTGGAGGGAATGGATAGTCGACGTTTCGGTTCAGGACCCTTCTGAGCAGTTCACTTGCTCCCTCAATGGCTTAATATCTCTAAGTTATTTAATTTGGTGATCTACTGAGACAGTGCAACTAAGTATGCACAAATGTAAAGGTTTAGAGAAATGGCAGAGATGGCGTGCGACTCATTTCATATCAGCAACATTTTATTTCACAAATCCTACTATGTTTACGGTCAGGCAAGATAAACAGAAAGATAACCTAATTTTAGGAAGGACATTCTTGCTATTGAGGGAGTGCAGCGAAGGTTCACGAGGTTAATTCTCGTGATGGCGGGATTGTCATACGATGAAAGAATGGAGCGACTGGGTTTGTATTCACTGGAATGTAGAAGGATAAGAGGGATCTTATAGAAACATACAAAATTATTAAGGGATTGGACATGCTAGATGCAGGAAACATGTTCCCGATGTTGGGGGAGTCCAGAACCAAGGGCCACAGTTTAAGAATAAGGGGTAGGCCATTTAGAACTGAGATGAGGAAAAACGTTTTCACCCAGAGGTGCGAATTTGTGGAATTCTCTGCCTCAGAAGGCAATGGAGGCGATTCACTGGATGCATTAAAAAGAGAGTTAGATAGAGCTCTTTGGGCTAGCGGAATCAAAGGGTATGAAGGCAGGAATGGGGTACTGATTGTGGATGATCAGCCATGATCACATTGAATGGTGCTGCTGGCTCGAAGGGCCGAATGGCCTACTCCTGCACCAGTTGTCTATGTACCTATAACCAGTAGTGTAGGTGAATCTTCTAAACTTGTGGTAGTGAACCACGGGCGCCATTTATTATACTTAAATGCTTATTGCCACATTTCTACTTTTGGCAAATTATTAGAACTGATGTATCAGAGAGAACTGCAGAGGTGTTGAATCCTGATATGTAGTGGAGACTGTGGGCCCAAATACTGGCACCCAATTCAAAAGGCGTGAACAACAAAACCAAGTTCTATTGTTCATTAAACATCCCACACTCTGGCGACGCTCAGAGGAATCTTATGTAGAAATGGAAAGCGACAACGAGTAGAACATTACAGTAACAAGTAATTGATAGGAAATGCAACTAAAGTATGGATGAAAAGCCTACACGTGGATGACTGATATGTTGCATAATGTCTGATAAGAATTCACGAGTGTGTACCATGGAAAAAAAACACACTCACACACATATGACTCATTTCATTGAGAATTTTAGCTGTATCTAGAAGTAGGCAGAACACAAAATGCTGGAATAACTCAGTTGGACAGGCCAGACAATTGGAGAGAATGGGGGGTAGACACAAAATGCCGGAGTAACTCAGCTGGACAGGCAGCATCTCTGGAGAGAAGGAATAGGTGATGTTTCGGGTCGAGACCGTACTTCAGACTCATTCCCTCCGGACATGCTGCCTGACTTGCTCCAGCAACTTTGTGTTTTGCTCAAGATTCTGGTATCCTTGTATTTCCAGTAGATCAGGTGTACAAAGTGAATTAGCGTCGGCACTGGGAAATGAGGGGAGGTAGTGGAGGAAAAAGGGAAAATACAAAAGTTTATTGAACCTGTGCTAAATTGGAGTTTTTCACTATTGGGCCTCGGAAAACGACACTAATAGCTTTTGTAGAGGTGACAAAAAGGTCAGGAAGCAGGTTCTGCAGCCAGGTAACTACTGAGCACCAAGGATTCACTGAAGCAATCAGCAGCCAACAGCTGCAAACATCTGACTGAAAGCCCTTCAATTGCAGCACAGCTTCCAGTCAAGGATGTTTACAACAGTATCAACTGCCATTAACCACCTCCATCAAGACCAATAAACCACGATGTAGACCAAGAAGCACTAAACTGCATTTGATCTGAACAAAGCCAGATCTGATCAATTTGACAGCTGTGCAGAATCATTAACTAATCCTGGTGGTAAAAGGTTGTCCGAATGGCACAGCTGGTAGAGTTGCTGCCTTCCTGCGCCACACACCCAGGTTCGATCCTGACCTCAGGTGCTGTCTATGTGGAGTTAGCACATTCTTCCCTTGACAGTGTGGGTTTCCTCCGGGTGCTCTGGTTTCCTCCCACATCCCAAAGACGTGTGGGTTTGTTGGCCTCTTTGAATTGCCTCCTGGATGCGAAAGTGGGATAACATAGAACTAGTGTGAATGGGTGATCGATGGTCAACGTGGATCTAGTGGGCCAAAGGGCATGGTTCCATGCTGTGTCTCTAAACTAAACCATTGCAGAGGTGAGGCAGCGAATAAGGCAACGACTATCCACCAAGATATCCACCAAAGTCATTCAATAACCCAGCAGTTATAAATAACCCAGCAGTTTCAGGAACCAGAATCACAAAACCTCCTCAAAAGATAGTTTCAGATTTCTGTGGAAGCTAGGTCTAGAATGTTAAGCAATTAATCACAGTAGAAAGCAGGAGTGGCCAAACTACAGCTGGCAAGCTGCATGTAGCTCTTTTACAGATCAAGTGCTGCTCTCAGCGATACGTGCAGAAGCCACTTAATGCACCAACGTGGTAGGTTCCTCAGGAAATGGAGTAGGGTGCTAGAGGGCACAGTGCACTTTGTTCTCCAACCTCAGCAGAATTGCCATACAATACTCGGCATGAAGTTTCACATGGACATGACTTCAGATGACATTTGGCCATTTTGCTGAATGTGTTTGTGATTTCCCTGGAGAACGTTTCTGAGGTTAGGGCCTGTGAATTACAGGATGCATTCATAAGATTTAACTTGTCAGTAGCCCTACATTTATGAGGTACTAACAATGGCGTAATCGAATCGCAGGAAATGCAGGCAAAAGAAAACATAAAGCAAGAAAGGAAAGAGATTTTACATTCACTGTTGAAGATGGAAAAATGCTGTGCCCTATTTGCAAAGTACTGCTTACCAAATGCAACACTGGCAAACTGAAACATCACCATGAAACAAATAACTTCAGGAGGAGGAAAATAAAACAAGGTATCACCTTAAAAACACACCAAACAGCCAACAAACACCAGGTTTCTGAATGAAGTTGTAGAACAACAGAAGCCACTTTTGTTAGTTCACAGAATGTTCTATGTGCTGAATGATCATATTCCAACAGAGAGTTTATTAAGAAGAGATGAAATTTTATATCTGAATGACGAAGAACTTTAGAAATGAATGAAGCAAGTTATTGTGGAATATTAGAGAATCTACCAAAGGCATGCTAATGTCACAAGCTGGATGCAAAATGATTGCATTCTTTGATGTTTGGGCTCACTCTCCAGGAACCCACTCAAAGAAAAAAACGCATATTGGCCAGCTATATGTCTACAGATTAAACAGCGAGAGAAGAAATTATGGACCTAGTGTTGCTGATATATCAAACTACGGTGCTGATATAAAGAAAGCAGCCACGAAAGCAGCATTGCACTGGCGACTTTCCAGCCTTGCAGTGGGTGAATTATCTACAAAGGCAGGACAAAAGAAGGCTTTGACCTTTGAAACAATACTGAATTTCTTCCAACTCATTATATCTTTCATCAAGACTAAATACAAAAATAATCTGAGAAATCAGCAATTTCTTCTGATCAAATAGGAAAAGAAAAAAAAAGCCGAAGACCTAGAATTGGAAGACAAATCAGACATCTCACAATACTCCATTGTAAAGGCGGTATCTGCCAGCAATGTCCTAAACGTATTGTTGGAGACTTCAGTGATGTCCTTACAGAAACCTCAAGTTGATGAATAATGGATGCAGGATCTAATGATATTTACTAATATTATCTCACATCTGGAAATACACAATTGAGCACCTGCAAAAATATCCACCATAGAAAGAGAAACAATGGAATTTTGGGAGAATCAGATTAAAGATAATGCTTAAAATCACTCAAATTCTGGAAGAGTTCCACGAAAGAAGTCAAGACATTCAGTGCTGCTAATTTCATAAGATGGCTCATCAATCATGGCTGATCTATCTTTCTCTCAACACCATTCTCCTACCTTCTCCCCATAACCTTTGACACCCTTACTAATTAAGAATTTGTCAATCTCTGCTTTAAAAATACTCAATGACTGCCTCCACAGCTGTCTGTGGCAATGAATTCCACAGGTTCACCACCCTGAAATTCCTGCTCATCGCATTTCTAACAGTACGTCATTTTAGTCCGAGGCTGTGTCCTCCTGGTCCTCGACTCTCCCACTAGTGGAAACATCCTCGCCACATCCACTCTATTCAGGCCTTACACTAGTCGCTAAGTTTGAAGGATGTCCCCCTTAATCCTTCTAAACTCCAGTGAGTAGACTCAGTGCTGTCAAAATGCACTTCATACGTTAACACAATCATCCCTGGGATCATTCTCATAAACCTCCTCTGGACCCTCTCTAATGCCAGCACATCCCTCCTCAGATAAGGTGCTCACAATGTTTTCAAGTTTAAATGCAATATATTGATTTGACCCATTTTACCTAACAATATGTCATGCAAACCTCATAAAATTAACCCATCTCTGCTATGACAACATAACAACCAGATTTCCAAACACCAACTAATAGAAAAGATACTCAACTGGCATCGATCTCCAGCATTAATTAGCTATAAAGAACTAAATACGTGTTTGGTGTTTCTCTTTTTATAATGTAAAATATTACTAATAAAAATATAAATGTTGTCCATTTTTTGAGTGCCTCAATTTTCTAAATATTGGCACATGCAGCGCCAGTAGGTTTAGCTAGCTCAGCATGCACAAGTGTAAAGCTAGATAGAATGTGATAACATAACATTAAGATGTGGAGCACTTCATAGTCGTCTTAAATAAGCAATCAAGATTTAATTAAAAACTCATCGCTGTGCACAGGCTGAATCTTTAAGTGCTATGTGACACTGGTATTCGTACAATCTCGTTAAAGTCAAACTAAATCAAAAAATTCTCTCCTCCGCAATGGACTGTTTCAGTTTAATACCACAAATCAGTCAGGCAATAAACAACAAGCCGCAACTCCCTTTCTGGACCGCCACGGCAAGAACATGTGAGAAAAAGCAGCTCATTTCAAACAATCGGTAATGCTCGAGTTTCTTAGAGAAGCTAGCAATCTGAAACAAGGATATTCAGAGACTTTTAGTGACAAGGTAACATAAACATCTAACTGAAAGCCGTACTTATCACATCAAGCTTTCAGTTAAAGATGTTTACATGACCTCTGCACTATGCTGCATGTACCAAGGAGCAAACGGACAGCGTAATTTTAAAACCAAACAGTTGAACGTATTAGATTTACACATTTCTTCTAAATGCCCTTCTTAGTCTACACCCACTGAAAGTGAGACAGCATCTGAAACACAGAGAACCAGTCAGTACCTGGTGTGAAAGCCCATTGACTGTCAGGCACACTGAAGGATTGCATGGCCAGGGATTTACAGCTTGTGTTCCTTTCAGCAAGATTTACTTTGTTTGAAGCACACTGTGCATAAGAATAATAAAAGCCCTACGACTAAAACAAACACACTGTGGACTTTGTTTGGAACAGATCCTCTTAAACTTATTAGGATCTTAAGAACATTGCAAGTGACTGGCAAGGACTTTATGAACTGCTAAATTCAATCAGCTGTTAAACAACCTCGAAGGTTATTTGTGGAAAAAAAAGAAACATGGTCCACATTACTAACTTTTTGGTTATAACCTCAGAAAACATTCAAACCATTTTCCAAAACAAAATAAATGAAAATGAACAAACATAAATAATTCTAGTTTTAATTTTACACTTTTAGCCAAGGCACAGAATGTCACATTTAACAAAAGGTTTAAGACATTTGAAAGGATTTGCTTACTCACTCAGTGGTCAGAAGACAATGTTCTGCATTATTGACGGAAACGCCGATATTTATAACACTCCACTGTGTGAGCATGCCACCCAGGCATTACCACAATACTTTACACTAGCACCTGATGTTCAGGGACAGCATATACCAGCAAGGACTAACATCCATACTTGGGCACTGTCATACTTGAGGAAAGGGATACACAGCTAATACTAATAGACTTGGAGCAGAGTAGTCGGAGAACAAGTGCAGATTTGATTTCTCGTGACAAACAATATTCTTATTTTTACCTCCTTACCTGCCGTTTTGGAGGCTTGAGCTCATCTCGAGGGACAATATCAATTAGAAAATCAAACTGATCGAACTTTGTGATAGCCATGGCGATATCGTTCCTCTGTTAGAAGAGAATCATGAAAAGTATGTTAGAAAACACACCACCATACAAACAGATCGGTGCGATGACAGGATGCTGGGAGGGAAGGAGAGATCTCTCCACAAGCACGGCTCATTTGGAGTGAGTGGAGGGGAAGGGGTAAATGTGATGTAAGGCACAGGATTACCATACAGAATATCTCCAGTCTGTGTTTCACCTCATTTTCAGATCAAAGCACAAATTACTTCTGGCTCCTGGAATACAGCCCAATTTGTGGCTCCTGGAATACAGCCCAACAGGCCAATGGAGTGCAGTTTGGAGGATTGCAAGGGATTTCTAGTGGCATAATATGGTAGGAACGACCTGTTTAAAGTTTCTATAAGCAGATAACAGCAGGGTAGAAACCAGGCAGCACCATTCTGTATAGCATCATCACATTAATACATTTTATTTTGAAGTGATGTGTAAATCCAACGTCACCTGGGTCAAAATATCTCCATGTATTCAATACTTATACATTATTAAAACTATTGTCACTTAAAATTTCCTGCATCCAAAGAATGGGCATCTCCCAAAAAACATGGGATCTCTGACCTTCTTAATTAAAAGTCCAAACACAAACATTCTCTTTCCACAGGCCTCTCCCCAAACACGGCAGTGAGTAATTCAGAAACTGGATTGTATGTAGAACTATACTCTAATCTGATTTAGACTTCAGTGATACAGCTCAGAAACAGGGCCTTCAGCCCACCGAGTCTGTGCCGACCAGCAACCAGTCCGTATACTAACACTATTCTACACACTAGGGACAATTCACAATTTTACTCAAGCCAAATTAACCTGTACATCTTGGGAGTGTGGGAAGAAACTGGAGCATCCGGAGGAAACCCATGCAATCACAGAAAATACAAACTCCGTACAGACAGCACCTGTAGGCAGGATCGAACCTGGATCTCTGGTGCTGTAAGAAAGCAGTTTTATCGCTGCTCCACTGTGTCGTCCATGATTACTCAAACTCGTGAGGAGTTGCTGCAGCATTTCTGGGCAAACAGTGGAGTGAGGAAAGGACAGCAAACCATTCCTATTTTGTGAACTACGAGAGTAAAATGGACTCATTTGCTTCAGATATTAACTGGTCCAATCATTAGCCTATGCTTAATTTACAAGGGAAGCACATGATCAAAAGACTCCTGTCACAGTAAATTATATGCCTAAGGTGCCACCAGGACACTACCACCTGGTGCCTCCCCACACTCCTGGAATCATACCTTGCCTCTCGCTATCCAACAAGAAAAGATCAAAACTTTCAAGTTCCTTGCACCTTTTTTCATTGCTTTCTCTAGGGCATCATCAGCCAAACTAACTCCTGTTCAGATTTCTGACATTATTGCACATTCACTGAGAGCAGGAGCGTTTGACAACAAAGCTGGACACATGTTTTTGCTCTCCTTGAGCTTAAAAAAAAGTGCTTTCTATAAAGTTAAGCACAGTTGCCAGTTGCAATTAAGCTTTATAGCAAGCTCAAGTGCAAAGGTGTCAGAAGGAGTTTTAAACTTGTACCTTAAACAGTATAAAATTCAGCCAGATGCTCTGTATTATATTCCTGCCCAATAAAATATATGTACAACAAACCGCTCAAACTTTTATCTTGCTTATAACTGTTAACTCCTTTCCAAGGGACAGCCTGAAACCAGGCTAAATAGCTGCACTGTTTTCATTCGAAGCAAGGAATGCTCTTAACATTAATACCATTTTAGTAATTTTAATGGAAATGTACAAACTGTATCTGAAATAAGACAATTGTGCTTTTAGGAATTCTGTAAGAGCTTCAAACTATTCTCACTGTTTGGAAATGCAGGACATGCACTTCCATTTAAAAATGTTCCCCTTCTTTGCCCTACCTGGGTGTACTGTGAGCGATTCTGGTTCCATCGTAAGGATGTGATTAGGCTAGAAAGAATGCAGA
Organism: Rhinoraja longicauda; assembly: GCF_053455715.1. NCBI lineage: Eukaryota > Metazoa > Chordata > Chondrichthyes > Rajiformes > Arhynchobatidae > Rhinoraja > Rhinoraja longicauda. The sequence goes on from NC_135979.1 coordinate 24,278,812, forward strand.
AAAAATTCATAGGAAAGTTCCCAAGACTGGACAATTTTGGTAATAAAGAGATTGGATAGGTTGGGACGGCTTTTCCTGGAGTAAAAGGCTGGGGGGTGACTTTATGGAGCGTTGTAAAATTATGAAGGGCATAGATGGTCACAGCCTTTCTCCACCAGAGGGTATCTAAAACCAGGGGGCATACATGCAAGATGAGAGGGGAAACATTTAAACGGGACATGAGAGGCTAGTTTCTCCTCCATAGAGAAAGTGGTATATGGAATAAGCTGCCAGTGGCAAGTATAATTAGAATTATAAAATTAGTATCATTGAAAAGACACATATAAAGGATAAATGGATAGGGAAGCTTTGGAAGGATACGGGCCAAATGGGACCAGTTTAGATAGATATCTTTCTTTGTCAACACGGATGAGTTCAGCAAACTCCGAGTCTAGTTGATTTCTACATCCCGTCCTTGACAAAGTTAAGAGAGATCAGTTGAGGCATTCTGTTTTGGGCAATCTTGTTGCTGGATTGTTACAATGAAAACAGAAAATACTGTAAATACTCATCAGACCGGGCTGCATCCATGGGATGAGAAAAAGAGTGAACTCTAAGTTGTAGACCCTTCACCAGAAGTGATTAACACTAGTCACATTTTGATTTAACCCCAATCCCAAAACTAGCTTCCAACTCAGCAAACAAACAGTGTTCAGAGTACCTGCAGAGTTCTACGTTTGTTATCTTCAGTATGTATCCATGCTCGTAAGGATAACTCAGTAATGAAAATCTGAGCTGCTTTTGCAAATAGCACTGGTGCTTCGGCACTGATCATCTGCAAAAGAGAATGAGAGCATGCAGAGATTACATCTTAACAATTTCTCCTGTCATCTACTCTTTGTGGAACAGGCTGATCAAAGTACTTACTGACTGCACAGTGCTAATGACTAACAGAGGCATTGGTCTACAAATCCCCCAGAGACCAAATGCAAGTTGTACTACCAAAGATGTGGTTGCACTGGAGAGGATCCAGCACAGATTTAAGGAAGTCGCAAGGAATGCAAAATTGCACCCACAAGGAGAGGTTTAAAGAAGCTAGGACTTTCTTGACTGATCCTTGATTTTGTGTTATTTGCATACAATTCAAAATGAAGCAACTGGTATTTTAGGGCATGATGACAGATTTATAAAAACAATCATTCAGAAAATAACATGCAAATGCTTAAGATTTCAAAACTCATTTATGTTGACCCTTCACCAAGAATTGCAAACAAATGCTCAAACTTCACTTATTTGTCGAACAGGCATTATTAGCTAATTGCTTTAACAACTTTTAAGGCACAATTTACCTGCACACATTGCTGCTTCAACATTACAGTGCATAACGTTATTGAAGCATTGCACTAGTATTGCTTGACAGCTGATGAAAGCAAACTGGTTTATACTCCAGTTTCTAATGCAATCATTAGTCACATATAATCTGCTCTCAATGAATTAATCTTGGTTGCTCTTGATTAACCTAAATTGGGATTTATGCTGTCCTCAATATCTTTCCCCCCCCAATCATTTGCTCGCTGACTGGCTGGCTAGTCATCACTCAACCTATCCATGCTACTCCTTTAAATAATGGTATCACACTCACCCTCTTCCCGTTTGTCAGCACCTTGGCTATTGTCAGACTGAAATGGAAATGGTAGTAGACACTTTGCTATTCTCTTCCTTGTTTCATACAAGAGGCAAAAATTAGTTGGGCCTGACGATTTCTCTCTATCGAATCCCTTTAAAATTTCCCCTCTCTTTAGCTTACCTACACACTTTCCCCTTAACTAAAACACATGTACCATCACAACAAATCTTAGCGAAGACACATGCCAAAAATTTATATTTTCCATCACCTTGTGTCAGTTACCATTTTGGTCTCTGAAAACCCTCCTCTTCTTTTCATCACCCTTCATAATATGTTCTATTTTCTTCAATTTTTAAAAAAATTATGTTATCTCCATCTTATCATACACTTTCGTGCCTATACTAATTTCCTTTATTTCACCCTTGCACTTATGGTCCTTCAAACTTTCCAAAGTATGACTCTCAGTATCTGATAAAAGCTTATTTTTTGACATTATCTATCCTGCACAACATCCTGGGTGATCTAGATTGAAGAGTCTCATTCTTATCACTGTGAACATATTTAGTCAAAAACAGTGCTATTTCTTCTTTGAATTGTTCTCATTTCCCCAATACCAGTTAACCTTGAAGTAGCTGTTTGCACACCACCTTTGCTCACTAATATATACTAAATAAAGCTGATAGCTTATTAAAAAAATATTCCTAGTTTATCCTTGTCCTTTTCAACGACATTGAAATCCAATTGAAATATGATTACAATCAGTAAAATACTCCCTCACTGACACCCCCAAGCCTAGGATAGGGTTTATTTGCGACAAAATGCAATCAGCAGGTCATAATAGCGGTAGGTTCATAATGAATACAACTTTCGTCAATAAAGGAGAAAATTATGTCAATGTTATGGAGCAGAGCAAAATAGTGGATAAGATAAAGTTTGAAGTTGATAATCTTTGAAAGTATATTAATCATCTGGCCCAGATGAAATACATCTCAGACCGTTGAAAAAAAGTGGAAGAAATTGTAAAGAATCCAAGAGTTATTTTTCGATCTTCCCTTGTTACAGGACTGCACCAAAAAATTGGAGGATGACTGGCATTGCATTATTATGGAAGTGGTGGTGGAGAACAAAGCAGGTAATTACAGGCAGGTCAATTTGATCTCAGTAGAGCAGCATTTATTATAAACTATTCTGAGGGATAGTTCAAAATGTCAAATTTAGAAAACCACCCTTGAGAGAATAAGGACAATTTACGAGGACAGTAGTCCACGTGGATTTTCAAGCTTTTTGAAAAGACCCACATTGCAGTCGGTTAAAAATATAAAAAGCATGTGGGATTAGGGGAAGAATGGCAAACTCGATCCAGAATTGGGTCAGTTGTAGAAAGGAAGGACCAATTGCCGGCAGATATTTTTGTGATTATAAGGCTGTTACCAAAGTGATTCCACAGAGTACACCAACATGTTTATAGTCTACACAGCAGCAGTCATGCTGGCTGCCCTATATGCCTCTTCAAAACACTCCGCACAGGATGAGCTAGGCATGGGCATCTTTCTCCCAGACCTCCATCCCCAATATCAAGACCCTGGTCTTGACAGGCAGATCATGTTATTTATATAATATAAGAAAATTATGTTATTTATATGCTGTCCTAAAATATACTCTACTCAAAGCTTCATTATAACAAAAGATTACCAACGGGCAGAGGAAATGATTGAAGGATGTTCTGAAAGCTGTCCTGAAGAAATGAGCAAAACACTCACTCATGGGGACCCCAGACATATGAATAAACAAAAAGAGACCAGTAATATTCAGAATGAGACTATTAAATGCCTCTCCAATTAAGCACCTCCTGCCTCGCCTGTGCTAAAATCTACTGGTTCTACATTAGGGTTTTCATTAACCCAAGATCTTGAGGGATTTAAAAACACATGGCAAGGCTTATTTATGATTTTTGTGATATATATTAATGATTTAAACTTAAATGCAGGAGGCAAGATCATGCCTTGTAGGGCTTTGGAATGGCAGCTGAGTTCGTTGATGCAGGACACTGAGGGATTGAGTTTCTGAACAATGGTAACCTCCCCCAGTGCACTAATTGAAGACCTTCCAGAAATTCAAAGATAGATGGTTGAGTTATCTTGCTTGAAAAGGATATTGCCCAGTGCTTTAGTGGCATGAACATTGCTTGCTATTTATCCGCCCATGCCTGTCTCTTGCTTCTTTCTTCCAAGTGAAGCCATGCACTCTGCTTGCAAAGTAGTTGCAAATGGAATTGAACATAGTGTTCAAAGGTGAGCGAATATCCATACCTGTGACCCATCATGTTTGCACACACTTGCTCATTTAACTCCACTGATATTTTACTCTGGTACATCAGAACAGGTTACTTCCCAAGACAGAAGCTCATGGAATCAATATGATGCTGCTGCTGCTGCTGCTGCTGCAGCAATAGATGAACAAATGGCTAAACTCTTGTGAACAGCAAATTTCCAGGTGTGAATTTGATCAGGGCCAGGTCAGGTTTCCAACTGGGTCTCACAGGAATGAGTATTGGGTCAATACTTTCAATGACCTATTTAAACAACTTGGGTACAGGTGCAAAGGAATTGTCTGAAAGTTGGATGATGGAATGAAACCTTGTGTGGAATATTGGGAAAACAAAAGCTTAGAAAACAGAATTTAAAATGCTGGCAGAATGGAAATAACTTCATTAAGTATCACTGAGTGCAGAGAAGCAGAGTTAAACAGGTGGACAAGAGAACCTCCAAATATAGTAGAACTTGACATTGACCATGTATAAAATAAATTGAAGTGTTTGGATTTGTCATGACCAATGCCGAGAACTGTACTGTACCAACACAACAGTACTGTAGTTGCCAGAATAACAGGACTTTTCAACATAAAAAGTACACCATTGTGGCCACGTATCAGACTCTAGTATTCAAAATGTTTGTCCAGATATGTCTAGTTTTGGTTTCCTCACCATGGTGCATGGCAGAAGCAACAAAAAAAAAAGTGTTCAAAGTTCAGTCACAAGTAAATAAAAAACGCTGCAGGAGGTTTTACAATGTTAAGGATTCTATATAAATGCCTTGGTATTTATACTTCAAGACAAATTGATTTTTCTAATTATGAATAATAGATATATTATAATATATAATTATAATATATATATTATATTTATAATATAATAAAATGAAGCAATGAATAGCATTCCTCCTGACATTTCAATTTTGGGAGGAATGCGATTCATGGTTTGAAAGTAACGACAAGACCAGGTTTTATCGCCATATAATTAACCTTGAAGCGAGTGGTGTGCAAGGCTTGGTGGAAGAGCACAAGAGTTAAACCAGTTACTGCTATGAGAGGGACATCCATAATGGATATTAGCGAACAAGATTGATTCTTATGATAATTTACCAGTTTCAAAGTCATCTTCTCATATACTTGTGTTTTATTTATTTTTTTAAAAACAAAGAAAAAAATTAAAGGATTTATGATAATTTAACTAAATTTAAATTTAGACATTGGAAACCATGTCCCAGATTGTTCGACTGGACTTCTGGATTGGTAGTTCAGTAATATAACTGCAACCATACCATGAAGTAAAATACAGGTACACTTCAATATAGTTAAATGAATTTCAAACTCATTATTTTTCAAAAGTTTGTTTGAACACAGTGATCAAGTTCATCAAATTACCACCTCTATCTTTAACACCAAATATCTAAGTTCCCTTCTTCCACCCGCTAACTTATGTTTCAGTTCAAATACATCTCCGATGGATGTTTACAGCATTGTATGCTCTCAGTCTCCCACAGGTCTATTTGTAGATCTACATCAGGCGACAGTACAGTCTTTAAAACTGGACGCTCTGGATGTTAGCAACACCAAAGAACCTACAATCAGGTTTCATTCCACCCTGGACTTCAGTTTAAGCTAACAAATTATCTTTGAAGGGTCTCGACCCGAAACGTCATCCATTCCTTCTCTCCTGAGATGCTGCCTGACCTGCTGAGTTACTCCAGCATTTTGTGAAATAAATACCTTCGATTTGTACCAGCATCTGCAGTTATTTTCTTAAATTATCTTTGATGTGTCACACTAATCAAGTTTAATAATCAGAACAAACATTTTTGAGAGTTTTGAAGAGAATTAATAATACTGCACTATTTCTTAACGATTAAGCATGTTAAGCTGCAAGGATTTAAATCACAGTCCTACAAAATTCTGATTTGGTTGCTTAGATACTAAATTAAACAGAAAGAAAACAGAAATAGAGCAAGAGATAAAATTGTAGCTGAACTCTTATAATCTAAAAGGGAAACATTAACAATGAAAACCCTTCATAAAATCAACATGCACGAGCTACTAATTAGCTTCTCCATTCCCCTTACATACGCTTCCTGTCCAGGGAAGGTGGCTTAGTGCTGATCACCCGAGTGAAAGCATTTCAACCACAGTGGGACTACAACTGGTTAATTGATATTGGTGATCGGTACCCTAAGCGTTTGTTTTGGTGTGTGTGTGTGTGTGTGTGTGTGTGTGTGTGTGTGTGTGTGTGTGTGTGTGTGCGCGCAGGAGTAGATAGTTTCCCATTCCTAAAAGATGCTATTTAGCGTGAAACAGTGCTCCTACGTAACCTTCATGTTTGGATATTACTACAGCACAAACTGTCACAGTACCTTCACATCTTCATCAAGCTTCATAATCTTCTTGATACGAGCCAAGGGAAGATCCTGCATCTTGAAATCATTCTGTTGGGTCAGATAATGAAACAAGGGACAGAAAGAGTGGTTTAAAAACACAATGTAAAAGCTTCACAACAAACATCCAAAATGTATGTGTTCCAGCAAATTAACCCTGCTAATTCTAGATAACTCTAGAAAGGTGGCCTATAGACTGCACTCGATGTGCTCAAATGATAATCAATAACTGTGGACCATTCCAAATGTATTCTTAATTACACAAGACACCTCCAAAATAAGGCCCAAGTCTTATTTCTGGATTCACGTTTGGACTGAGATTACAATCAAGCAGATCTGGGCCTGGATCAAAATCGATGTTGGAATATTTGAGCTCCTTTTACAACCTGCCATCCATTAAAAAGCCTTCCACAATTCATTTAAAAATGGTGCCGTGTAACAGGCAAGGATTTATTTTATAATGAAGAGAAATCCCACCATGCTTCTTTAGAACTTAAAAGTATTAGGGCTTGGCAAATGATTGAGAGACTTTCAGATAGGGAATAGCTTAAAAAACCCCGGCAAAAATCAAATCAAGAATTATTAGGCAAGCTAAAATGACGTTGAAACATGAGCAGAGATGAGTATCAACAAATTAAAACATCTTTGTTTAAAAGACAGAATTCAAAGACTATTGTTGGTGAACAGCTTAAAAGCAACTTTTCATGTAATTCTGTCAGCCCAAGTATTGAGATCTTCCATTGTACAGCAAATTAAACTAAACCTTGTTTTTTTGTCTTGCATTAATGAAGGTGTACACTAACCAGAGCAGCACAAGATGGGAAAAGTACCAAAGCCAATTTAATTTATTCTTGAGGAAATGACTGCAGTAGTTAGTAATGTTCAACTAAATGTTCACTCTGACAAGGTGCATTTATATAGGGTCTTAATGGAGCAAAGTGCCTTAAGGCACTTCACAGGAGAACCTGCACATAAAATGTGACATTAAGCCACATAAGGAGAAATTAGGGCAGATGTTTAGAAGGTCAAAAGGCAGAAATGTCTCCCCTTAACTTGCATACTGTTGTGTATCAGAAGCAGTGACCTTAAAACAAGAGGCCCACAAGAAGCCCAATCACAGAGTACACTGGTGTCAAGCAAGACATCACGCTAGCCTCAACACTTGTCTCAGTCTTTCATGTAGCAACACAGCACCTCACCTCCAGCAAGCTTCCCTCTGAAAGGGAGCCAATCTATGGGACAAATGTTAACATGATCCTCAACATCTGCAACTCAAGGGTCATCCACCCATCTGCTACTGCTCAACCTCAAATTCAACCAAAGATCCACAAGACTACCCTGGAATGCCTCAGCTCAGTAGCCACTCTCACCAAGAACAGAAATCCACCACTTTCAGTTCACCCATAGAGCATTTAACCATTGGAGGAAAAAAAAAATCAAAGATCAGGAGCTCAAACCAGCAGAAGGATCATGGGCAACAATATTCTCTGTTCCCAACTACAGCAGTTATACCAATAATGCCATGCATGCAGAACCAAATCTCCCTGCATAACAAGAGAACTAATGTTACATTTCCTTTTCAAGATCCACAAAGCCAAATTCCTACTCAGTTTACACCATTGGGCAGGTCTAACTGGAGTCCTAAAACAGACATACCAAATAGTAAGTGCAGCTCCTCCCAAAATACTGAGGCACCCCAGTCATCTCCTGCCCTCCTGAGGCAGAGCTTGTGGAACCCACATTGGCCTCACCAGCTATCTCAAAACTCTCAGAACTGGGACAGAAGCCATCCTTCTTAAACTGTAAGAAAAACTGGGAAATGTACTGAATGGTCCTGAGACATTTCATTGGAACACCTTCAAACAAAATGTGAAAATAAGCCACAAGGATATTGGAGCAGATGGTCAGAAGATCAAAATATTCTTTTTTTGGAGGAAAGAGACAGGAGGCAAATTCATAAATTAGCACCTAAGCAGCTAAAGGCAAAGCCAACAATGGTGCTTAAAATCAAGAGAGTATAAGAATCAATGCACTTTGGTGAGGCTTGTAGGATGTACATGGCTGGTAAGGAAAGACAGCATATTGATGAAAATGGCTAGTATTAAAAAAATTAATAATACTTAACTAAGAATCAAAGAACAATGAACACAGTATTGAAGGGCAAAAGGGACAGTGAGTTAGCTGATTGTTATGGAGAACTAGACCAAGTGGACCCGTTGGGCCCAAACCTCTCCTGCATTGGTGTGGCACCCTCTCCTCCCCCCCCTCCTCTCTCCCCCCTCCCCCTCCTCCCTCTCCCTCTCCCCCTTCTCCTCTCTCCCCCTCCCCTCCTCCCTGGAACTGGATTGTTGAAGAACCACATGTAAAGCATATGTTTTATTTAATTTAAAACAATTAAATCTTAGCTTTTCAATTAAATATCAGCAGACACTGAAGTATTCAGCACAATTTGGAAAAGAGATGAAAAGAGATGACAAACCATCTTGTGTTTACAAAATAATTATTAAACAGAGATCTGATGCACATTATCTGCTTGATATGAAAACATTTTCTCAGGTACAATGGGAGCGACTATGCAAAAAATTAAGTCCCATTGCGGTCACTGATGATATTACAAGATGGACAACTAATTAGCTGTGCATTGGATGCACAGACTTTAAATGAGGCAACTTCCATTAGGGTCGAGTCATTAGTGGGTTTGTCACAGGTTCTGGTGCTCCTCGTTAGGTGCAAGTGATTAAAATAATTAGTCAAGTAGTAAGAATCGCAGAAGAATTAGAGATTACAACTGGATTGGCAAATGTCCTCCACTATTAATAACTGTACAATTATGACTATAGTTGAAAGTAATATTTATGATTGGTCAGGAATGGCGACCTGAAGAGGTTGGATGCTGTGGCTGGAGCCATAATAAACAGGATCCTGGATTGTATTGCCAAATGTTCATGGAAAATCTAGGACCTCAGCAGTCATACATAGAAATGTGGTAACTGGTTTTGTCTCAACTCCAGATGCTTATCAGAAAGGGAAAAAAGAACAAGGCCCAACCTACGTCATTGAATTTTGCTGACAAACCCAAGTGTCTTGGATTTCACTGGAGAGACATTGACCTTGAGAGGATCTGATATAGCCATTTCCACTGTTGAGGGTATAGATGAACAGAGTCATAGATGATATATAGAGTGATACAGCAAAGAAAAAGACCCTCCAGTCTATTAATTCTACTACCATGACACCTTAATCCTATCTCTGATTTTAATTTTCCCCTTATTCACATCAACTGTACACCAAATTCTACTGTTAATCAACACACGAGGGGCAACTTCCAGTGACCAATTAACTGACCAACCAGTACATTTTTTGGGAAGTGGCAAGAAACTGGAGCATCCATGTGGTCCAATGAGTGCATACAAAATCCACAAAGAAAGCACTGGAGGGCAAGATCAAACCCATGTCGCTGGTGCTGTGAGGCAACAGCTTCACTAATTGAACCATACTGCTTCCCTTATTTCAAGTGGTGAAAATGTGTCGAGGGAGATTGACCATGGACACTGGTCTCAAGACTGGTGTCAGTCTCATCCTGAACACATGCCACAACCTACAACACACTTGTGAAGTACAACACCACAAGTTCCGCAACTGCATTCCTTCCCACATTACCACTGACTAGCCCACTGTCCAATTTCAACGGCTTATAAAGGTCAGTTTAATATTTTAGGAAATTTTGTATCATACATATTTACTATATATTTGACCCATGGAATTTTTTATTTTTTTTAGCAGTGAGCACAGACACAAAGCGAGCAAGAGACGAGGCATACCGGTGTTAAGTTGCGTATCTCTTCCATGACACGTGGCCAAAACGTCTGCAGCAGATGTTGGGCTTCGCTGTTGCCACCTCCCTGAGCAGCTGTACTGAACGAACCATCTGCAGTGGCAGACATTCCTAAAAAAGAAAAAAGATTTCCATTTATACAGTGCTTGCCATGGTATCAGGCTATCCCCAAGCACCTTAGAGCAAATAAATTACTTTATGAATATACAAAGCTTGAAAACCAATTTGTCCAATGCTACACAGCTCCACCTGCAGTAACTTCGTGAGGAGAGGATGTTCTAATTACAGTGGCGTTAATCGTGGTGTAAATAATAGGCAACAGACACAGGAGAACTTCATTGAAGATAGACACAAAATGCTGGAGTAACTCAGAAGGACAGGCAGCATCTCTGGATAAAAGGAAAGGGAGACATTTCAGGTCGAAACCCTTCTTCAGATAGAGACTGACTCCCCCTCTCTGGGGAGAGGGAGACACAGAGACATGGAAGGGTAAGGTGTGAAAACAAGACATCAAAGGGAACAAAGTTCACGAAAAATGTGGAATAGATCATTGTTAGTTAGGGGAAGATGACAACGAAGCATACAAAGATAAAATTTAACAAAAGACAGACAGACTGGTCGGAGAACTAGGATGGAGAGAGGGAATGCTTTATTACTCTTCTTCCAAATATTATTATGGCATCTTTTATATTTATCTGAGAAAGCAATCTGTAGTTTAACTACTTAACTGAAATAAAGCAACAACAACTGCACAATACTGTGCTGGGGAGACGTATAAGCAAACTGGTACGGGGAGCTTTTAGATACACTACTAGGTTCAAAAGAGGTTCAAAATTTATGCACTGATGGGATAATGTGAATAATAGCTTTAAATAAATGTTTTCATTTTGCTAAGTAACTTCAATAAGAGAGCTACAGTTTCAATACCAAACATCTTTTCTCGTCATGTACATTGAAAGAACACAACAGAATTGGAAATAGTGGAGTTAGTCTGCTCCAGACTGAATCATTCAACACGATTGCTGTCTTTTTAAAGCCGCTAGCTTTGTCCTTCACATATCCCATAATTCTGAAAGTAAAACTATTAAAATAGTTTTGGGGATGTGTTTATTGCAGGGAAAGGTCCTTGGTGCATATACAGTGAACAGGTGGTCATTGTTGATGTCCATCAGTCCACAAGGTCAGAAATGGGGATGCTTCCCGATGTTTGAATAAATTTCAATTACGCACACAAATGCTCAGTAAATGAAATCGCACATGCCTTCATGGGGCAAGATCGAAACAAGCCTCACACTCGGTGATGAAAGCAAGTGACATTTGTGCCACACAAATTCCAGGCAAAGACCATGAACAATAATAGACAATTTAGTTATATGGCCTTACTACAGAGAGTCATAAAGACATACAGCAGTATAAATTTGTCCATGCCACCAAGATGCCCCTTCTACACGAGTCCCACCTGCCCAGGTTTGGCCCAGGTTTGGCCCAGATCCCTCTAAGCCTTTCCTATCCATATACTTTCTAAATGTCTTTTAAATGTTGTTAAAATCAGAGGCTAAATTCCCAACACTGCAAAGTTTTTCCACCATTTATAATGAGAACAGCACAACCTGCAGGTGTTTCTCAACTCCATGCTCCATGACTTGGGAGTGTGCTGCAATCCATTCATCAAAGTCTGGAAATCCTAACCCTGTGGTATGAACACTGTGGTAACAGCTTCATTAGAAATGCTGGAGTGGTTCCAGCCAAAGCTCACCACTACTTTCAAATGCTAGCCAAAGAATGGTGACCAGATCCAACAAGTGAAGGAATTGCCATGTTGTCTCGGAAGGATTTTATTAAAATTCTCCCTGTTCTTTGACGGATCTTACTCTTATTCTAAAAGGACAGTTAGTGATGGAGCAACTCAGTAGGTCAAGGAGCATCTCCAGAAATGCTTCTTGACCCACTGAGTTACGCTAGCACATTGTGTCCTTTTGTATAAACCAATATCTGCAGGTCCGTTTCTACACCTTAATCTTATTCTCACCAGTTTCTGGAGGATCCATCAAAATCCTCCCAAAGAACAAATTGAATTCAGCGTAAAATACTTTTATTGATGCCTGCTGTGCACAATCCCTTGGAGACACGTTGAGAAATTGTTTGCATTCATTATATTTAAATTTGATATTCCGTATCATCTTTAATCACAATTAAAACAATATGGAATATCAGATTTAAATTGAAAATGCCAAGATCCCATTTTTGATTAGTTTAGAGAAAAGGCCTGAAAACAAGCCCTTCAACCCACCATTCACACCGATCTCATCCACCCCTCACACATTAGGGGCAATTTTTACAGAGGCCCTGTAACCTACAAGCCCACACATTTTGTCAGGTTCAAATCCATGGCGTGGGCAAATTTATTACATTGACAAATTGTGAAACTGAGAAGAACGCAATGGAGAGACAATTGGTCTCAATGTCAATGTCTGAAGAAGGGTCTCGACCCAAAACGTCACCCATTCCTTCTCTCCAGAGATGCTGCCCGTCCTGCGGAGTTACTCCAGCATTTTGTGTCTACCTTCAATATCTTCTGGGCAAGATTGAAGTCCTTCAGCAGCCCAGCTTCGCAACTTAGCAAGATTGAACTGAAGGATTACCTTTGAACTGGCAATTCTAATTGAAGAGCCATCTCTCAGAATTTTTAAACGTTCCTGGTTACTAATTTAATTGGCACTTTGAACTCTGAAAATGTTGCATAAACTCAGTTTACCCAACCATTCAGCACAGGGTAATGAATTATTTCCAAGAGCAACATCTTTCTGAAAACAAGTACAGGTTTTTTCAGAAAATATTTATATTAACTCAACTTGCTTGCTCATGCAATTGGTCACAATTCACTGAACTTGAAAATAACTATAAATCTCCTGATTTGCACTTGTTTTTAGTCAACTTCCAATCTAGATTAGTGACGATTTCAAAATTCACAAAATATCACGTTTCCCAGCTTTATAACAATGCCCAGAAGCATTAGATAGGCATGGTATCGCTGTCAGTAAAATTGGCAACACACACTTGAATTATTCGTGAGTTCGTGAAGTCAATAATCCCCAAAGTGATCAAATGACCTGCCACAAACGTCTAGGTTCCCCATATTTAAGTAAAGTTGAAATCTGGTGACGGGAGCAAGTCTGACTGATTATACCCTAACAACAGTGTGTGAGGAACATTTCTATTTTAAGATAACAAGATGCAAGTGTGTCTAATTTCTGGTCAGTCTCATACAACAAAGCAACTCAATCTTAAAACAACATGGGAATCATATTCTCATAACAAGAAAATAGTAACTTAATAACTGCCAATTAAAACACTCTGCAATAAGTAGAAACTGAATTGAGAGGCTGGGTTAACATTCAAGAGACCATAGGTTTTGAAACAATTTATTTTTGTGGCGCTTGGATGTTGAGTGTCAAGGTTACTTCAAAATGCAAAGCTTAAACAAAAACAATAAATCAAAATTACCAGAGTCTCCTTGTCATACACATAAGAGTGGTTCCCTTCGAGATATGCAAACACTACCCATTATTTAGGTTAAGAAGTAACAGCTAGTTTTAAAAGTACTCCAACCGTTGAAAGTACATGCAAGTAATTGATCTCTTAATGTTGTGAATGCAAGCGACTCCATCAGGGTTGGGCAATGGGATCTAGATCTCAAATTGTGTCACTAAAATGTTTCTCAGCCCTCTCGCGCAATAGTTCAAAGATCTCGCTAAGTGATTATTAAATGAAGGTTTAAAAAAGAATACAACAGCTGCTTTTAATGAGAACAATCCATCCATTGACATTTGCTGAGCTAACTAAAGCAGATGCAATATTATGCTCGAAGGGGAGAGGAAAAAAAAGGGAGTGTTGCGTGGAAGCAGTTTCACACGCAACAAATTGCTCGTGTTCACCTCAAAAGTTACCCACAGCACCCCAATCATAGAAATGCATGATAATGTGTGAAACACAAAGTGCTGGAGGAACTTAATGGGTCAGGCAGCATCTGTGGGGGGAATGTACAGGTGACATTATGAGTCAGGACCCTGCTTCAGACATATTGCAGTGGAGGGGAGAAAACTAGAAAATTAGGGGGAAAGGGAGGTTTAGAGAGAGAGAGAGAGAGAGAGAGAGAGGGGGGAGGGGGGGATGTACAAAACTGGCAATTGATAGGTAAATGCAGCGATGGAAGTTTGAACATGGTCAGAGCAGGAGAGAAGCAGGAATGTCGACTACCAGGAGTTTCTTTGCACATTCTACCAGCTACAGAATTCTCATTCCTCCATTACTGGGATTTCAGCAATATTTATCATAATCAGTGTAGGAAAGGGTAAGGCAGATTAGCTTGTCGACAACCAGAATAATAGTGGAAAACAAATCATAATAAAAAAAGAATGCCATCGAAAGCAACTTATTTGCATCGCCAACAATGCTCAGCATTATGCAGTAAACAGCACAATATTGGAATGAATCTTTAATAGTCTGAAGAAGGGTCTCGACCCGAAACATCACCCATTCCTTCTCTCCCGAGATGCTGCCTGACCCACTGAGTTACTCCAGCATTTTGTGTCTACCTTCGATTTAAACCAGCATCTGCAGGGTTTTTTTCCTACTTACCTTTAATACAGGGATGTGCTCTAATACATCTAATAACATGCAGGCCAAAATCTGAAGTCTCAACAGCCACACCAAGTTTCTGCAGTTGAGAAGTTTGTCACGATATGTGAATCCTCGGCATGGTTTACACCCTCATCAATTCAGGAAATGAAGTTACATACACGCACCATTCAACATCAGTGGTGCCGAAAAAGAGATGGTCAAGAGCTTCACGTTCCTTGCCATAAATATCACCAACAATGTGTTTTGCAAAAATCACTCTGAAGCTACAGCCAAGAGAGTACACCTGGGCCTCTACTTGCTCAGAAGATTAAGGAAGTTCAGCTCCAATGATTCTCACCAACTTCTACAGATCCGCCATAGAAAGATGTCAGGTTGCATCACAGCCTGGTTTGAGAAAAGCTGTGCCTAACACAAGGAATTGAAGATAGTGGTGAATGTAGCACGGCACCAGCCAGCCCCCCCCCCCCCCCCCCCCATGCAGATTTCACCTACACTTTACGCTGCCTCGGGAAAGCACTCTTTTGTTCAAAGACAACTTTCACCCTGGTCGTCCCCACTTCTCCTTCAGGTTGAAGATACAAAAGCTTGAAAAAACAGTCCACCAGATGAAGGAACAGCTTCTTTCCTGCTGTTATCAGACTATTGAATAGTCCTCCTGAGGCCGTAGCCCTGATCTTCCAACCTACCTCATTGTGGACCCTGCACTCGTTCTGTATCTGAAATGCTATAATGTTATAACACCATTCTGCAAGCTGGTACTTTTCTCTTTGCACTACCTGTTGTGGTTGTGTATGGCTGAATTGTACTCATGTATAGTATGATTCCACTGGATAGCATGCAGACAACGTTTTTTTTATTATATCTTGGGACATGTGACAATAATAAACCAATTATTTATTGAACACGTTTGGTATATATGCCTTACTTTTACGTTAAATATTAAAACTCAAATTTGGAGAGTTACTGGAAAAGATTCCACCTTCTCAGAAGGCCTGTACCTAAAGTTAAGAGGATAAGTACAGAGCACAGTACTTGAAGGTCAGAGTTTTATGCATGGTAACTTTGGCTTGTTTTCTTGGAAATCCAGTATGCTTGCAAACTGTGAACAACTTTGTTAGACAGCATATCCCACAATCATCAGATTGTTACCCATGTCCGAGTTCCTAAAGACCCAATAGACTTGCCATAACTTGTGATGGGATGTTCACTCTCTGACAAGGAATTTATTCAATGTGTGTGCCATAGCTGATTCATATACAAGATGAAAGCTTTCTTGTTGGAGATGCTCATGACCTGCCAGTTGTCTCAGTGCTGTTAGTTCCAGCACGCAAATAATCACTGCATTGGATGAACCCCATGAAATCTGACCAAATCAACGAAGCTGATGTTACACACTGCAGCCACCGTGCAGTGGTGGCTAAGGGAATGAACATTTAGAATATCAAACTGGGTGCCAAAGGATTTCCTCTTAGAGCTGCAATCACCCAAGTGGGAATATTCAATAGGTCCCCGATCTGTGTTTGATGGTGTGGAGATCACGTGGTGTGGATGACCAGTCTCTGACAAAGCCACTGGCATTTTAGTGACTGGTCTAGCTTTCTTGTTAGAGATGCTCACGACCTGCCAGTTGCCCCAGTGCTGTTAGCTCCAGCACGCAAATAATCACTGCATTGGATGAACCCCATGAAATCTGACCAAATCAACAAAACTGATCAAGATGATAGTCCATTGAGGAAGTCATTCAGTGATGTCCTGTGACTGAATACTAATGTTCACAAATATCTTACTTTGGGCAAGGTTTAGTTTCAACCAATGGAGAGTTGATCACAGTTCCCATTGTTACCAAAGATAGACACAAAATGCTGGAGAAACTCAGCGGGACAGGCAGCATCTCTGGTGAAAAGAAATCAGTGACATTTTGGGTTGAGACCCTTCTTCATACCCAGTGATACCATACTGGGTCAAATACTGCCTTACAGTCATTCTAACCTAGCATCTGGTACGCAGCTCTTTTGTTCATGTTTGGACTACGGTGATCAAGAAGTCTGAAACACATAATCTCCACTACTGAACGAGACAGAAATTTACCTCACCAAGCCAATACTTCTTCTAGTGTTTCGTAGCATTCACATTCTGATTTCAATGCCATGCATTTAACACTAATAAACCAATAGAATTAAATATTCTCAGTACATTCTGAATATTTCAGTCACCATCAGTAATAACTGCTACTCTTACCCTTTACATTCTGGGCAAATATATATCAATAAAAATGATTACATTTGAAGGAAGGATTCATATTGTCGGAACAGGGAGGAAGAATTATTCAATGTCACACACCCAAAGATTAAAATCTGAAAGCACATTCCATTTTTACAGCATAATAACTTTAATAAGCGTATGTGTATATTCACAATATTTAACATTATAACATTCAGTGCCTCTATGTACACAATACCGGGAAGAACTCCACATTAGCTAGGCTGTGACGCTGGAAGATCACGCAAGGCAGTTACACTTCAGTACATGGAAAATTCCCCCTCCCACTTCAATAAAACAGCATGAATCTTTGCTCCCAAAACACTGATTAACCTGCAATAACTGACAAAACTGGTTTAATATTTGGAAGGAATGGGGCTGTTTCAATTGTCCCAGCAAGAAAAGAGATCTGATGTCTAAATCATGACATACAATGACATATACATAAAATGCAGAATATTCCATGAAAAATAATTTAAGTTACCTGCTACAAGGATTAGCACATTTTCCCCTTCTCTTTCTAACAAAGCATTACGTAAAATAATACAAAATCTGGATTTTAAAAAAATGTTGGAGTAACTCAGCATATCAGGCAACATCTCCTGTAGGACCTGGATAGATAGGTGATGGACCTTGGACATTTTTGGATATTGTTTTTTACTACAGTTGATTGAAAAACAGAGAACACAACTACACCATACTTTAAACTTTACTTGTATGAGATTTCTGGACACCATCGATATCTCTACATTTGGGACAGTTGACTGTGTTCACACTACAGAAGGCATTCCTTCAGAACTGTAGGCACTACTAACATGACAACAGTTTTATTTTGCAAACGCTAATGTACATTTGGTAACATTGCTTGCTGAGCAAGCAATGCAAGTTCCAAGGTGGGTTCAGCAATTTTGTGCTGGATCAAACAAGGACACTGTGTGCTGCTCATTCCTTGTGTACAACAAATGGAACACCACTGCTCAAGTAAAAATTGGGAAAGCCAACCGGAATGTTTTCATCCAGAAGCCTGGAGGTTTCTAAGATTAGTTGAAGGATCAATGTAAATGCTTGAACTGATTTGATACATTCAAGACCATGCCATTAATATTAGTAGAATTGATTCAAAATAATTAATATTGGGATTAATGATCCAATATTTCTAATATACTTTCCCTATCTGCAACACAAGCGGATGCCAGTGAGAAATTGACCGCTATCCAAATCCAATCTAGCAGCATCAACACACAATCAAAGATTATACATTCCTAGATGGCAAAAAGTAGACTTCAAGGACTACCAATTTTCAAATCTACAGCACACTTGCGTTATGGTGGAAGAACCATGGACAACATACTCCATAGAAGTTCTTTACACTTAAACAAACTTAATGTAAAGTTGACCAAATGGGTCCAAAAGACATCGCTCATAATATCCAACCCTTGACAATGATTGATTTTGTTAATGAGTGGATGAACAACTGAAATTAACTTTTTAAACCATTTGCAACAGAATATGGCAATGAATTTATTCTGGCTCCATTCTCACCTTCTCGTGGTGTGCATGAAGCAGATGGCATTGCATCATGCGAGAAACAAAAAAAAAGTACAAACCTGGATTTGTCACAATTGCTCGTTGTGAACATGTTCAAAAGTTATCACAATAATTTACCACACGCCATGTTATCGATCCTGTCATTCTGCCAAATTGCAGCCCTTTTCAAAACCGCCAGAGGAAAATTAAGAGAAAAATGGGAAAACCTTGTTGAAATAACTATAAATACTTAACTAGTGCCACAGTATACTTTCATACCCTAGACCTGTTTCCATCCAATGGATTACCACACCCTCTGAAAAGCTATTAAGACAATTGTATCTCAAGGTCACTTTCTTTCAGTTCCAGGCCCAGTTACACCAACATCAAGCACACTTCATCAAACCCCTCATTATAATATCAACTAGCTTTGTTTCTGTAATACTTTTCAAATGAGAATCCTAATGGACTTCCGGACAAATTGAAAAGCAAGTGTTTTTTCCCCACTGTCCGAGCTATGTACCCTTCGGAATTTTATTAGTTACTTGAGAGGCACTGGCTGACTGAGCTATTCAAGTCAACATTCCAGTGACCTTCACTCACTATTCTCAAGCTAAACAAAAATACAGGATGAGGTACTTGGCTGCATTCCTTCTTTTTTCATGCCATCCATTTAAATTTCAAGTCTCTTTTCTTGCAGATAACTGCTACAACTGTATCCCAATAATAAAGTGAAATCGAAAGATCTGCATTCAAAATTACCACCAATAATGGTAACATGAATTGTTAAAGGCTACAAGATTTTGGTTGGCGAGAGTAGTGAATTTATTGAACAACTTGGTTCACAAATAAACTATTTCAAATTGAATTTAGCATCCAGTGTTGGGACATTGCGTGGAAAAAACTGCTGAACTTGCCACTCTTGTCTGCACACACTGTGCAATTTCTCCAACCGAATGCAAGCCCAGGAGCGATGTAAACTACTTTTAAAGCAATTTTATTTCGGAAACCCAACCAGATTCTTTGGGGGCAGAGGAAGGCAAGAAGTTTTCAAAAGTAAGCCATAGGCAACTTATTCTCCCACCCAAACAAACTAGTTGACTTCGATACTGTTTAATGCTTGTTTTTTTACACTATAAATAAATCTGATCAAAGTAAAATTCTTCCAAAGAGAACTTGGCGAAAATAAACATTTGCACTTCTCCTTTAATAATCAGTGTCAATTCACTGGTTATTTCAGAGGGATGAATCAAAATCTTCGATTGTTTGCATCAGGTTTGCAAAGAAAAAAGGAACGCTGAAGGACACCGCAAAAATGTTTGCACGGAGTAATATACAAGTGGGATCGTTTTCCTTTTCATCGCGGGATTTTTAGGAGGGAAATCCGCCACCATGCAGAACCTGCCACAATTTCTATTAACTCAATCTGACAGAAGAAAAAAATGTGAAACTTACCCTAAGGTCCAGGCTCACGGTATGATTTTCCCTCTGCTGCTCTGGAGGGAGTGGGTGGGAAAAGAGCAATGGAAGACTCTCCTCGGATCCGAAAAAGGAGGCCAACAATCAAAAGCGCCTCCAATTTAGAGAATCCCAAAGGAAGCTCCAGTACAATGCAGGCAGCACACATTGCAGAGGGTAAACCTTGCTGTTCTGAACCCCGTAAAGCAACGCAATCGCCATTTTTCTTTGTCTTTCACTTGACCCCTGTCTCAGTGATAAACTCTCTACCACAAACCTGCAGCCTTTCCCCCACTGGCAAGTGAAAGCTGAAACTCAGCCCAACCTGCTGCCGTCCGCTGGCCCGCCCCCCGCGCACGCCCGCCTCCCCATTGGGCCCCGGCCGCAGCCTTCCCCCCGAACGCGCACCCCGATTGAACCAGCGCAACATCAATCAGGTGGCGATTTGACACTTCCGGCTTCAGGTTCGGTTGCCCTGCACACTAGGGGTCAGAGGAGTAGGAGAGGCCTGAACACACAACGCCACCAACAAAAGCGTTTTATGTACAAAAATAACACGTCTGCTTATAACAAAGCTCGCAGCCTTTTGCAATGCAACCAATCCGTAAGCATTGGTCTTATTTGCCGATGCATTTATACGCTTGCCCTTGGGAGTATCTTTTGGTGCACAGGCTTGGATCGCAGTGCCCACCCCGCCTTCTAACCTTGCTTTGTTTTTCTTCGATTTAATAGCAATGCGGCTTTATTTCTGCAAACTTTCCACCGCTTTTCCTTTCACTGAAACATGTCCCGCCCCAGCAGCGTCGCCATAGGTTCAGAACCGTCCGGCGAACATTCCATTCGAACAACGCCGTGCTCCATTGGCCAAGCGCAGTGTCAATCACACCAACAATTGGCGTCATTCCGAAGAATCCTTTCCATTGACAATTGCAGTCAGATTCCTTCCCAAATGTCCAGCAAGACTCTCAAAGTTAGCGTTCCTCGAATCTAAACTTATCCTGCAAAGTGACAAACATATAAAGAAAATCTCGACCATTGCCCAAACAGAGTACTTTGCAACACAAGTGATTAATTTTAGCCGACACTTTGCGGTTGACTTCCTGAATGCATATTTGAGCAACCGTCAACATACCAGCATCAGGGCCAAACCGGGCAACTACAGGCACCATACCAGCACCGATAATGCACATTCCAAGATGCCTCGTGAAAAATTTCAGACAAAATCCACAAGATAGTGGGGTCATAGTTAAAAGTGTGATCACAAGAGATGGGTTTTAAAGCATGCATTAAAGTAAGAAAGTGAGAAGAGAAATGGAAAGATGTGGATTAGGATTTTTTAAGTACAATTCTGCATTCAGGTAGAATTATTATCTTTCAGATAGGCACTTAAACTGGAAGGGAATGGGAAGATAAGGTCCTAGTGTGTGCAAGTGGTATTTGTGATGAGCAAAGATGTTGGTGTGGATGTGGTAGGCCAAAGGGTTGTTTCTGTGCTGTATGAATGTGAATCCAATTTTAAACATTAGTGGCTGAGCAGCTACTAGACGGGTGACGTGGAATATAAATTAGGGGCGATCACAATCCCAACGTGTATACATGTCTCGATTGCTCACAGTAATAAAGATAATTAGAGATGAGAAAGAAATTGAACAGATCTGGAAGAAGACTGAGTATTTTTTTTAAACTATTAAGGCATTATGGTACTGGAAATCAATGTAATTTAAACATTTTAGATCACCTCTGTCCTGCAGAGTGGAACAAGGAAAGGTTTAGAGAGAGATATGGCCCAAACGCAGGCAGATGGGACTATGCAGATGGAGCATCTTGACCGGCCTGGATAAGTTGGGCCAAAGGGCCCGTTTCCATGCTGTATGACATGAATTAACCCAAAAGATAATAAAGGCATGGTTGAGTATTTCAGCACCAGATTAGCAAAGATAAGGACATTTCTGGTAATGTTATAAAGTGAATAGATATTTTTCACTCTGTGTGGCACCAAGTTCATTTTAACCTCAAGTCCAGAAACAAAGTTGCAAAGAGTCAAAGTTGCAAAGTTCATTAGACCTCCAGGGAAAGGAAATGGGTTGGTACTTTGGGAATGAAAGTTATGATGGAGTCTGAAGATAATGGCCAATGTCTTCCCAATAATTAGTTGCAACATGCAATGTGGTGGTGTCCAGTCAAGTGTTATCACTGATATTATCAAGGAATTGAAAAAAAGTACACGATATGCTTGCTTTCGCCAGCAGGGACTTCGTAAACAAGTTACAAGTTTATAAAACACTGGTTAGCCCACATTTGGTGTATCGCATGCAGTTCTGCTTTCCACACTATAAGGAGGATGTAACTGCGCTGGAAGGAACAAAAAGGAGATTGACTAGGGTGGTGCTTGGACTGGGGTTATCAGAGAGATTAGTTAAGCTGGGTTTGTTTACCCTGGAGTGGAAAAGGCCAAGGGGTGATCTGATAGTGGTGTACAAATTATGAGGGGGATAAATAGAGTACGTAATAAGAATCTTTGAGAATATATGGAATTTCGACCATGCTACCTGAGAAGATGGTGGAGGCAGGTATCCCCACAACATTTTGGCTGAGGCATAAAAGGCTAGGGACCAAATGCAGGTAAATGGCTATAACATAGCAACCTCATATCTTTGAGACCTGAGAGGCACAACTGGAGGAAACCCACCCCGTCACAGAGAGAACATGTAAGCTCCACAAGGACAGCAGCAGTCAGGGTGCTCCCAGTCTGGAGCTGTGAGGGAGCACACTTACAGGTCCTTGTAGCGTCCCTTAGCCTGCCATCCTGAAAAGGATCCATTTACCTGAAACATGTAATAATAAGGAACTGCGGATCCTAGTTTACCAGAGATACAAAATGCTGGAGTAACTCGGCGGGTCAGACAGCATCTCTGGAGAACATGGATAGGTAACATGTAAAATGGATCGGTCTGAAGAAGGATCCCAATCCAAAACATCACCTATTCATGTTCTCCCAAGATGATGCCTGACCCGCTGAGTTACTACAGCATTTTGTCTTTCTTTGTTTATCCCAAATATGCTTTCTGTTACTTAGATAATCCTCTGCCCAAACCAATATACACCGATCAGTCAAAACATTATGACCACTGACAGGTGAAGTAAATAACATTGATTATCTTGTTACAAAGGCAACTGTCAAGGGGTGGGATATATTAGACAGCAAGTGAACAGTCAGTTCTTGAAGTTGATGTGTTGGATGCAGGAGAAATGGGCAGGAGTAAAGACCTGAGCGACTTTGACAAGGGCCAAATTGTTATGGCCAGACGACTGGGACAGAGCATCTCTGAAACGGCAAGGCTTGTGGGGTGCTCCCGGTCGGCAGTGGTGAATACCTACCAACAGTGGTGTGAGGAGGGACAAACCACAAACCGGCGATAGGGTATTGGGCGCCCAAGGCTCATCGATTTGCGAGGGCAATGAAGGCTATCCCGTCTGGTCCGAACCGACAGAAGGTCTACTGTGGCACAAGTCACAGAAAATTTTAATGGTGGTCACGGGAGGAATGTGTCACAATACACAATGCATCGTGCCCTGCTGCATATGGGCTGCATAGCTGCAGACCGGTCAGAGTGCCCATGATGACCCCTGTCCACCGTCGAAAGCGCCTACATTGGGCACACGAGTGTCGGAACTGGACTTTGGAGCAGTGGAAGGTCGTCTGGTCTGAGGAGTCCCGTTTTCTTTTAGATCAGGTGGATGGGCGTGTACGTGTGCGACGTTTACCTGGGGAAATTATGGCACCAGGATGCACTGTGGGAAGACGGCAGGCCGATGGAGGGAGTGTGATGCTCTGGGCAACGTTCTGCTGGGAAACCCTGGGTCCGGCCATTTATGTGGACGTCAATTTGACACGTGTCACCTACCTAAACATCATTGCATACCAGGTACTCCCCTTCAGGGCAATGGTATTCCCTGATGGCAGTGGCCTCTTTCAGCAGGATAATGCGCCCTGCCACACTGAACACATTGTTTGGGAATGGTTTGAGAAAAATGATGAAGTGTTCACGATGTTGCCCTGGCCTCCAAATTCTTCAGATCTCAATCCGATTGAGCATCTGTGGGATTTGCTGGATCGACAAGTCCGATCCACGGTGGCTCCACCTCACAACTTACAGGATTTGAAGGATCTGCTGCTAATGATTTGGTGCCACATACCACAGGACACCTTCAGGGGTCTTGTCGAGTCCATGCCTCGGCAGGTCGGCGCTGTTTTGACGGCACACGGAGGACCAACAGCATATTAGGCAGGTGGTCATAATGTTTTGACTCATCAGTGTATTACCCCTATATCATGAGTGGAATTTTCTTTTGAAGGACCGTACAGAAACCTTCCAGAAATTCAAATCCACTATTTCCAGTTCCCCTTGGTTCACCTTGTGCATTACATTCTCAAATAACTAATGAATTGGTCAAACATAATTTCCCTTACATAAAACTATGTTGGCATACTTCATTGTATTATGATTTTCTAAATGTCTTGCAGCGACCTAATAAAAATGCATTCCAGCATTTTCCCCAATCATACCAGATTGTAAAGAGGCTTTTCAAGCAATCGGAACCAGTTCCTTATTCCTGACCCTCCATAAATGGAACAGTATCACTATTCACAACCTATCATGTCCCAGCAAAAACAACCCGTTTCCAAACTATTAATATCACAGAGGTCTCTTACCCCATAATAATTTTGGTCAAACTTTTCTTCACCTTCTCTGCAATAGTCATACAGTATGGAAATAGGCCCTTTACCTCAATATTTCCATGATGACCAAGATGCCCTGTCCAAACTAGTCCTATCTACCCATACCCATCTACCCAGGGCGGCACTGTGGCGCAGCGGTAGAGTTGCTGCCTTACAGTGAATGCAGCGCCGGAGACTCGGGTTCGATCCTGACTACGAGCGCCATCTGTACGAAGTTTGTACGTTCTCCCCGTGACCTGCGTGGGTTTTCTTCGAGATCTTCGGTTTCCTCCCACACTCCAAAGACGTACAGGTATGTAGGTTAATTGGCTGGGCAAATGTAAAAATTGACCATAGTGTGTGTAAGATAGTGTTAATGTGCAGGGATCGCTGGGCGGCGCAGACCCGGTGGGCCGAAGGGCCTGTTTCTGCGCTATATCTCTAAATCTAAAATCTAAATCTACCTGGCACATATTGCTCCAAATCTTTCCTATCCATGTACCTGTCCAGATTGGTTTTAAACGTTGTTATAGTACCTGCCTCAACTACCTCCTCTGGCAGCTCATTCCATATACCCACCAGCTCTGTGTGAAAAAGGTTGCCCCTTAGGTTCCCATTAAATCTTTCCCCTTTCACTTTAAACCCATGTCCTCTCGTTCTTGATTCTCCTACCCTGGGAGAAAAAGTGTGTGCAATCACCCTATCTATTCCTCCTATGATTTTATTTACTGTATATACCTCTACAAGATCACTCTCAGCTTCCTGCACTCCAAGGAACAAAGTCCTAGCCTGCCCAATCACTCCCTATTATTCAGGCCCTCAAGTCCTGACAATATCCTCGTAAATCTTCACTGCACCCTTCCCAGCTTGGTGCATCGTTCCAAGCATCCAATCTTGATTATGATCAGAACTGAGCACAATGATCAAAGTAGGTTGTATCATGAAGATACAAGAAACTGGGGATGATGGAATCTTGAGCAAATTAAATAAAACTGCTGGAGGAACATGGCTGCTCAGGCAGTATCTGTGAAGGGAAATGGATAGATGACATTTTGGGTTGGGACTCTTCCTCAGACTGATGGGAGTAGAGAGAAGCTGGAAAAGGGGGGTGGGAGGAAGGTAAAGCCTGGCTAGACATGTGGATACAGGTGAAGGGGGGGGTTGATTGTCACTTGCTCCACCCATCTGCCGAAGGCAAGAGGTTGTAAAGAATAAATGAGAGTCAGATCATGACAGGAGAGGAGTGAAATGTAAAGCCGTTTTTTATGTGGAGGGATATTGATGGAATGGGTTAGGGGGTGAGGACAGAGGGGGGAATAAATGGGAAATATTGGACTTGGGGATGGCAGATGTGTAAGGAGGAGGGAAAAGGAGCAGGGTGACTAAGATGGTGGAAGAAGTGGAAGAACAGTACCTCATATTCCACTTGGGTAGCTCACAACCCAATGGTATGAACATTTAATTCTTTCATTTCAAATAATTCCTTCTAAACCCCATCTCGTTTTTCCTTGCTCCCAACCTGTGCACCCATATTTCTCCCATCCCCAAGTCCAATATTCCCCTTTTAATCCTCCCTCACTACCCCCCCCCCACCACCGTCTTATCCCACCTACATCATTCCACATTTCCTCCTCTTTCCTTATCTGACACCCTTGTTTCCTTTTCACTTGCTCAAACTATCTGCCAATCACCCATCTCATTTGCATCCACAAATCACATCTCAGACTTTGCCCCACCCCTACCTCGCTCTTCTAGCTTCCTTTCCCCCCCCCCCCCCCACCCCCCCCCACTACATCAGTCTGAAGGGTCCCAACCCAAAACATCGCCAGTCCATTTCCCGTCACAGATGCTGCCTGGCCCGCTGTGTTCCTCTAACAGTTTGGTTTTGCTCAGTGTTGTATCATGACTTCCTTGCTCTGAAATTCCATGCTTCTATTTATAAAGCTCAGGATTTCCTTTACTTTTTAATAATCACATTCTTGACCCGCCCTACTACTTTCAACAAACTATGCTTACATATATATATAATATCCTCGTTTCTATGATCTATATGAGCCAAAACATTATGACCACCTGCCTAATATGATGTTGGTCCTCCGTGTGCCGCCAAAACAGCGCCGACCCGCCGAGGCATGGACTCGACAAGACCCCTGAAGGTGTCCTGTGGTACCTGGCACCAAAACATTAGCAGCAGGTCCTTCAAGTCCTGTAAGTTGCGAGGTGGAGCCACCGTGGATCGAACTTGTGGATCCAGCACATCCCACAGATGCTCAATCGGATTGAGATCTGGAGAATTTGGAGGCCAGGGCAACACCGTGATCATGTTCCTCAAATCATTCCCAAACAATGTGTGCAGTGTGGCAGGGCGCATTATCCTGCTGAAAGAGGCCACTTCCATCAGGGATACCATTGCCATGAAGGGGTGCACCTGGTCTGCAACAATGTTTAGGTAGGTGACACGTGTCAAATTGACGTCCACATGAATGGCCGGACCCAGGGTTTCCCAGTAGAACATTGCCCAGAGCATCACACTCCAT
Organism: Rhinoraja longicauda; assembly: GCF_053455715.1. Classification (NCBI taxonomy): domain Eukaryota; kingdom Metazoa; phylum Chordata; class Chondrichthyes; order Rajiformes; family Arhynchobatidae; genus Rhinoraja; species Rhinoraja longicauda. The sequence goes on from NC_135979.1 coordinate 24,306,101, forward strand.
CCACCGGCTTGTCGTCTTCCCACAGTGCATCCAGGTGCCATAATTTTCCCAGGTAAACGGCGCACACGTACACGGCCATCCACCTGATCTAAAAGAAAACGGAACTCATCGGATCAGGCAACCTTCTTCCACTGCTCCAAGGACGAGTTCTGATGCTCACGTGGCCAATGTAGGTGCTTTCGACGGTGGACACGGGTCATCATGGGCAGTGACCGGTCTGCGGCTACGCAGCCCCAGACGCTGCAGGGTGCAATGCACAGTGTATTGTGACATATTCTTCCCGTGACCACCTTTAAATCTTTCTAACCCTTGTGCCACAGTAGACCTTCTGTCGGTTTGGACCAGACGGGATAACCTTCGTTGCCCTCGCGCATCGATGAGCCTTGGGCGCCCAACACCCTGTCACCGGTTTGTGGTTTGTCCCTCCTCGGACCACTGTCGAAAGGTACTCACCACTGCTGACTGGGAGCACCCCACAAGCCTTGCCGTTTCAGTGATGCTCTGACCCAGTCGTCCGGCCAAAACAATTTGGCCCTTATCAGAGTCGCTCAGGTCTTTACTCCTGCCCATTTCTCCTGCATCCAAGACATCAACTTCAAGAACTGACTGTTCACTTGCTGCCTAATACATCCCACCCCTTGACAGGTGCAACAAGATAATCCTCATATAAACTGTCCATGAAACACTCAGCCTCATGGATGGACCGCAATGAGGTCAGTTGGATCATAATGAGGTCAATGCCAAAATCCAGCTGGTAAACATCCTGCAACCTTGGTTGTCCAAGGGGTTACAGCACTGGAGATGTTCCTGTTCCTTCTCCATTTATTTGAACAAATTAAGACATTTTTATCTGTCTAGAGAGAACTAAGATTTCTTTTTTTTTGTTGCTTAAACCAAGCAAATTTAGAATGAGTTTTGCCAGGACTGTATGGCTCCACGTCTCAATTCAGCAACAATGGGCAAGAAAACCAAACACGACAGGAGACATTAAGGCAGCACTTGAGGGAAAACTCTCCATTGTCATACCAATCGTAAAGGAAGATGTTTTTGGTCTGTGCACACCAATCATCTCAATTTCAGGACATTAACACAAGAGTCTCCATCTTTGTGTCCAAGGCCAACCATTTATTTTTACTAATAGTTTCAATGATAACTTTCTCCACATGTTACATGGGGAGAGCAATGTCTACTGATTGTGGCAGCATTCAATTCCATTTGCATTTCCTCAGATAACAAACTATTCCAAGGAACAGGTGGAACATTAAAAGAATCAGATAGATAATCTGATAGAGCGGTCTTAAACAGAGCAGCTGAATGGCCTTCTTGTGCTCTGTAATTCAAGGATCCCACTCTGCCACTTATTTTACATCCATGCTCCGTCTCCTCTTCCATGGAAATAGGAGGGATTGGTCCAGGCCCCTCAGTTTTATACACTCCCCAGCCATTACAGTTCAAAAGAAAACAACTCAAACTTTTCCAATATTTTACCATCAGCTAACACGTTCCAAAACTGACAATCTTCTCATAAACAAAACACAAAGTGTTGAAATGACTCAGCGGGCCAGGCAGAATCTGTGGAGGGAATGGATAGGCTGTGTTTTGTATCAGGACCCTTTTTCAGACAATATAAAGAAGGATCCCAACTCAAAACATTACCTATCCATTCCCTCCACAGATGCTGCCTGACCCGCTGAGTTACTCCAGCATTTTGTTTCGCTCAAGATTCCAGCGTCTACAGTTTGTTGTGTCTTAACTTTCTCATAAATTTCCTTTGCACTCTCTCCAGTCTATTTTCATATTTCCTGGTGAGTCGAACTGTATTTAATACTTACATTTTGGCCCCACTCATATTGTAAATCATGTTAGCATAAACTCCCTGCTCTTATACCTTACCTAAAAATGGAAGGACATTTTGAATAATGCTGGTCCCTACTTTAAGAATCAGCAAAGGTACATTCCAAGATCCTTTTATTAAGGGATTGGACACGTTTATTAAGGGATTAGACACGTTATTATTAGAGATTATTAAGGGATTGGACACGTTAGAGGCAGGAAACATGTTCCCGATGTTGGGGGAGTCCAGAACCAGGGACCATAGTTTAAGAATAAGGGGTAGGCCATTTAGAACGGAGATGAGGAGAAACTTTTTCAGTCAGAGAGTTGTAAATCTGTGGAATTCTCTGCCTCTGAAGGCAGTGGAGACCAATTCTCTGGATGCTTTCAAGAGAGAGCTAGATAGAGCTCTTAAAGATAGCGGAGTCAGGGGGTATGGGGAGAAGGCAGGAATGGAGTACTGATTGAGAATGATCAGCCATGATCACATTGAATGGTGGTGCTGGCTCGAAGGGCCGAATGGCCTACTCCTGCATCTATTGTCTATTGTCTAACCTTCCATTGATTGTATATTCTGTTATCTTATTACATCATCATAAATGTATTAAATTCCACTTGCCATTTTTCTGCGCAACTGACCAGAACATCTAAACTTCCTTCCTTAATGTCAAGCCCATGGGCAGTTTTTATCATCTGCAAACTTTTTATCATCACAGCCTGCTCAAACAAGTCTAATTGATTATATACTACAAAATAAAGAAGAACCCGACACCAGATTATTTCGCACTTTGCAGGTTTCAATGATTCACACCAACAATTGTCAGTATGACAAATAGTTGAGAAACACCAACTCCAAGTCTGAAGAAGGGTCTCGACCCGAAATGTCACCCATTCCTTCTCTCCTGAGATGCTGCCTGACCTGCTGAGTTACTCCAGCATTTTGTGAATAAATACCTTCGATTTGTACCAGCATCTGCAGTTATTTTCTTACAACACCAACTCCAAGGTCAGAAAGGGAAATAGATTTCACAGTAACAACAGAAACCAAAAGGGATACTAGAGAAACTGGGCACAGATGGCTAGCACACCAATGAACAATAATATCCAATCCAACAGGAGAACAGAGAATGCAACAGACAAAACATCACATGTCCTTAAGGACAAGTAGAGGATCTGCAATATCTGGATGAGGCAACACCACCACAAGCAGATCAAACTAAATCCAATAGAAATATCAGTGTGGCCAATACTCGTACAGCAGCATAACTACATGGATGAGAGATACAACGAATTGCAATTGCTGGAATGTTGAACATAGCAGGTCAGGCAGCATCTGTAGAGGGAATGGACAGATGACATTTCAGATTTGGACCCTTCTTCAGACAGCTGGAGACTTGAGCAAAACACAAAGTACTGGAATCTGAAGGAGGGTCCTGACCTGAAATGTTGTTTGTCCATTCCATCCACAGATGCTGCCTGACCTCATGAGTTCCACCAGCACTTCGGGTTTTACTTCATGGAGATGAGCAGTTCCAATCCCACTCAAGAATCCCAACCCCATCCAGGACAAAGCAGCCCATTTGATTGGGATCCCATTATCCACATTAAAGACATTCTTTGAGTGGTTTGGTTGTGTGCACCGTCAACAAAATCCACCAGTTACTCATTCCAGCTGCTCTCACCACACTTCTTATGCCACTGTGCTCTCTACCACCAAAACAGAGCTTCAAGCTTATGCGATCATAATTGCAGATTCCTCTTCAAGTTGTGTTCAAGAAGTGGAATCTGGAAATAGTTGATGATGACATTGGGAGTCATAAAAATAAATTGGATAAATGCAAGATCAGTGCGAATGTGTGCTTGATGGTCAGTGCAGACTAATGCACAGAAGGGCTCATTTCCATGTTGTTGATACATAGATACATAGACAATAGGTGCAGGAGTAGGCCATTCAGCCCTTCAAGCCAGCACCACCATTCAATGTGATCATGGCTGATCACCCAAAATAGTACCCCATTCCTGCCTTCTCCCCATATCCCTTGAATCTGCTAGCCCTCAGAGCTCTATCCAACTCTCTTTTGAATGCATCCAGTGAATCGGCCTCCACTGCCTTCTGAGATAGAGAATTCCACAAATTCACAACTCTCTGTGTGAAAAAGTTTTTCCTCATCTCAGTTCAAAATGGCCTACCCCTTATTCTTAAACTGTGGCCTCTGGTTCTGGACTCCCCAACATCGGGAACTTGTTTCCTGCATCTAGCGTGTTCAATCCCTTAATAATTTTATATGTTTCGATAAGATCCCCTCTCATCCTTCTAAATTCAGTGAACATAAGCCCAGTCGCTCCAAACTTTCATCATATGACAGTCCCGCCATCCCGGGAATTAACCTCATGAAAATATGCTGCACTCCCTCAATAGCAAGAATGTCCTTCCTCAAATTAGGAGACCAAAACTGCACACAATACTCCAGGTGCGGTCTCACCAGGGCCCTGTACAAATGCAGAAGGACCTCTTTGCTCCAATACTCAATTCCTCTCGTTATGAAGGCCAACATGCCATTAGCTTTCTTCACTACCAGCTGTACCTGCATGCTTATTATCTCTCTGACTCAAATGGAAATGAAAGTTGTTGTGGTATTAGCTGGAAATGTTTGATTGAATGGTGTAGGGAAATTATTAAATCTTCAAACTAGAACAACCAAATCCTTCATATCAACTGTGTAGTGTGGAAGCTGGGAGAAGATGCAGGGGCCCCAACTATGTTTTATTTGAAAGATAGAATAACAGCACCACACTCCATTCTCACCCAACTGCTTGTGTCACTATACCAAGAAATGACCGCACAACTTCCAAACGTGAAGGCAAGAGTTCTACCCACCGAGGCACACCTTCATCCCTCCAAACCATTGCACGCCAAATAATTTACTTTTTAAATCATTACTTTGAAGGCAAAGACAGGAGTGAAGTTGCATACTATAAAGATAATAGGAACAGTTTGGGAAACTCCTCCAACCAAAAACAGTTGTTTACCAACAATGTTATTAGCATGTGTTAAAAGGAACTGCAGACAGCTGGTTAACACCGAAGATTGGCACAAAATTCTGGAGTAACTCAGCGGCGCAGGCAGCATCTCTGGGGAGAGGAAATGGAGAAGACCCTTCCAGTCTGAAGAAGGCCTCGACCCAAAACGTCACCCATTCCTTCTCTCCAGAGATGCTGCCTGTCCTGCTGCTACCCCAGCATTTTGTGTTTATCTTCGATGCGACCAAAAAGGGTGATGAGGGCAGAGCTGTAGATGTTGTGTACATGGACTTCAGTAAGGCTTTCAACAAGGTTCCGCATGGAAGGCTGCTCTGGTAGGTTAGATCGCATGGGATCCAGGGAAAGATAGCTGAATGGATAGCAAATTGGCCTGTGACTAGTGGTGTACCTCAGGGTTCGGTGCTGGGCCCGTTACTGTTTGTCATCTACATCAATGATTTGGATGAGAACATACAGGGCAAGATTAGCAAGTTTACTGATGATCCAAAAGTTAGTGGTTTTGCAGATAGTGAAGGTAGTTGTGAAAGATTGCAGCAGGATCTGGATCGATTGGCCAGGTGGGCGGAGGAATGGTTGATGGAATTTAATACAGAAAAGTGTGAGGTGTGCATTTTGGGACATTGAACAAGGGCAGGACCTACACAGCAAATAGTAGGGCTCTGGGTAGTGTGTGGAGCAGATGGATCTAGGAGTACAGGTGCATGGTTCCTTGAAGGTCGAGTCGCAGGTAGATAAGGTGGTCAAAAAAGCTTTTGGCATTTTGGCCTTCATCAGTCAGAGTATTGAGTACAGAGGTTGGGAGATCATGTTGCATTTGTATAAGACGTTGGTCACAATTATAATATTGTGTTCCGTACTGGGCACCATGTTATAAGAAAGATCTTAAAGAGGTATACAAAATCATGAGAGGAATAGATTGGGTAGATGCACAGAGTTATTTGCCCAGAGTAGGGGAATCGAGGACATAGGTTCAAGGTGAAGGGGAAAAGATTTAATAGGAATCCAAGGGACAACCTTTTCACACAAAGGGTGGTGGGTGTATGGAAGAAGCTGCCAGAGGAGGTAGTTGAGGCTTGGATGATCCCATCGTTTAAGAAACAGTTAGACTGGTACATGGATTGGACAGGTTTGGAGGGATATGGACCAAGCGCAGGCAAGTGGGACTAGTGCAGCTAGGACATTGTTGGCCAATGTGGGCGAGTTGGGTCGAAGGGCCTGTTTCCACACTGTCTCACTCTATGACTCATTAACATCATTGGTAAATCAATGTGGACAGTACCGAAATAGAGCTGAGTGACAGATGGGGGTAAAAATGAGGGAGCACATAAAGAGCTCAATGATTTAGAACTGAAGTAAAGTGGGTGAGAGTGAAGAGTTGCGAAGACCCAACTTAAGCTCCATTAACTCCATGCCCAGCTCCTGGCACAGAGCATCCATCTCCATAGCCGTGCCCTAAACGTTGCACCTTTGCATCAACACAATGCGAGCTGCTGGAAACTGGGATAGGGGCCGGGTACAACCCAACGTGCTGGCAGCGCCGCCCCGCCCCGCCTCCCGCGCCCTCCGATTGGCGGAAAGGCGAGTGCGCGCCAACAATTGCACAGACGGAGGCCGCTGATTGGCCGGACAGCGCGTCCATCCAGGCCCGGGAGCAAGTTCGTGTGAGGCGCGCGCGGCTCACGGGCCAAGGCCGATGGCGCCGAGGCGGCTCTGGCGTTACGGGGGAGATGGGCGCTGGGCTGGACCTGGCGGTCCGGTAGTAGCACCCTCTGGTCCCGGAGCGGCGGCCAGGCGCCGGGCAGCACACGGGGGCCGCGGCCCGCGAACCAATAGCGGCCGCAGCCCTCAGACCAATCACACCTCTGACCCGTGTCCACCAATGAGAGCGGTGGCAGACGCGGGCTCAAGATGGCGCCGCTGCCCAGCCACCGCCGTCTCCTCTCTCTCGCCCTCCCTCCCGCAGGCCCGACCCGCAGCCGCCACACTCACCCGCTGCTCCCTGGCCCACCGCCCGAGCTCGCCTACTTCCAGCCGGCAGCCGCCGATCCTCTCCCTGTCACTCGCCTCCCCCCCGCTTGGAAATACCGATCCCAAACAAGATGGCTCCCGCGCCGCTTCAGGGAGGAGAGAGCAGCTCATCTCGCGAGAGGTCGCCGCCAACTCCCGTCCTTAAAGGCGCTTGTTGGCGCATTAAAGGGATGGTTTGGCCAAAACTGGGTCATGCACAACAGGGAGGAAGAGATGATCCTCTCATCTGGTCCATTTAGGGGAGTGGACCATTCAGGTTTATGTTTGCTTTATTATTACTGTCATGGGTACCGAGGTACAGTAAAAGCTGTAGTCTGAAGAAGGGCCTTGACCCGAAACGTCACCCATTCCTTTTCTGCAGAGATGCTGCCTGTCCCGCTGAGTTACTCTAGCCTTTTGTGTCTACCTTCGATTTAAACCTGCATCTGCAGTTCTTTCCTACACAGTAAAAGCTATGCCTACCTCTAGGATACGTCGAACAATCCCTGTTCCAGGCATACACTGGCCCTGTCTCCGCTACATTGATGACTGCATCGATGCTACCTCCTGCACCCATGCAGAACTCACGGACTTCATTAAATTTACTACCAATTTCCATCCTGCACTCAAATTCACTTGGACTATCTCTGACATCTCCCCTCTCTTGATCACACCGTCTCCATCACAGGTGATAGACTATCGATTGGTGTCTGTTATGAACTCACTGACTCCCACAGCTATTTGGACTACTTCTTCCCACCCTGCCTCCTATGAAGACTCTATCCCCCTACTCCCAATTCCTCCGTCTATGGCGCATCTGCACCCAAGATGAGGTGTTCCACACCAGTACATCCGAATTGACCTCATTCTTTAGGGAATGGGGGTTCCCCACTTCCATCATAGATGAGGCCCTCACACGGTCTCCTCGGCATCCTGTAATTCTGCTCTGGCTTCCCAGTCGCAATGGGCAGAGTAGTCCTCACTGTTCATCCCATCAGCTGTTGCATACAGCACAAAATCCTCTGACATTTTCGCCACTTCCAACATGGATCCCACCACAAGCCACATCCTACCATTTCCACCCCTTTCCATGGAGATGCAAATTGGAGAAACAGTACCTCATATTTCACTTGGGCAGCTTAAAACCCAGTGGTATGAATATGGATTTCGCTAACTTTAAGTAACCCTTGCTTTCCCTCTCTCTCCATCCTTCCCTCGCCCTAGTTCTACTAGTTTAACTGTCTTCCTGATTAATTTTACTGTTTGTATGCCTTGTCTGATTCCCCTCAGCGAACAATGAACCATTCTACATTTCCTTGAGCATCGTTTGCGTTGACCTGTAGGTTTCACACCTTACCCTTCCATAGTTTCCCTCTCTCCTGACTCAGTCTAAAGAAGGGTCTTCTGAAACGTCACCCATTCCTTCGCTCCAGAGATGCTACGTGTCCCACTAAGTTACGCCAGTATTTTGTGTCTTATCTACAGTAAAAGCCTTGTTTTGCACACTATTCAATCAAATTAGTTAATACTATACATAAATACATCAAGTCAAACTCAACTACAATAGGAAGAACGAAGGGAAAGATAGAGTGCAGAATATAGTTCTCAGCATTGTAGGGCATCAATTCCATAGACAAAGTTCAATGCCTTCATAAGGGTAGAGATGAATTGGGCAGCACCCTAGCTTATGGAAGAACCGTTCAGAAGTCTGATAACAGGGAAATAAGTCTGATAACAGGGAAAGAAGGTGATGAACACTTTGAAGCCTCTGTATCTTCTACCAAACAGGAGTGGGGAGAAAAAGGAATGGCTGGGTGGGACAAGTTTTTAATTTTTTTTTTTAAAGTGCTGGAGTTATTCAGCGGTTCAGCTCTCTGGAGAACATGGATAGGTGACATTTCGTGTCGGGACCCGTCTTCAGACCGATACAGACTGAGGAAGAGAAAACTAGAAGAGAAGTGGGGGTGGGAGCCTGGGAAGTGATGGGTGAATACAGGTGAATTGGAGTGTTGTGGACGCAGTCCAGTCCATCTCGCCAATTGAAATCAAGGACTATTCTCCCCACTGGAAGTTTGTAAGTCCTTGAAGTCATTCAGGAAAATAAAGAAAGTGGAACACAAACAAAATGCTGAAAGCCCTCAGCGGGTTGGGCAGCCTCTGGGGAGAGTTACTAGATGTATCACGAACATGTGCTGCTCCAACCACATTAACACTTTGGCCATGTAAGCACACCAACGCCTCTACTTCATCAGAAAGCTATGGTAGTTCGACATGACTCGTAACGATTCATCAATTTCAGTAAGAGTCACTGCAGAAAACATCCTATTGGGAGGCATCACAGCTTGGTGTGGGAACTGCCTTGTCCAAGACCGCAGGAAATTGTAGGGTTGTGACGTAGGCCAGTCCATCACGCAGATCAGAATCAAGGACTATTCTCCCCTTGCCTGTCGGGCAAAAGCTTGAAAGCACATAACACCAGATTCAAGAACAGCTTCTTCCTCTCTGTGATCGGACTCCTCGCATACCTCTTGTATGCTAGAGATGAATAATGATCTTACAATCTAATGGATACAGCTGCTGGAGGTTGAAACCTGGGGACACTAAGTCACAAATTGCTGGAGGAGCGTAGCAGTTTGTGTGCACGCAGCGGATGTTGTATAGCAACGGACCTGTTGGTTTGGGCTCAATGGGTAGGTAGTTACTGAGCTGCTGTCTGGAAGAAACTACCTTGGCATGATCTGGCATTGATTTTCATTGGCCAATTGCTTTGGGACCAAGTTGACAGAAATAACAACAGATCAGGGTGTTATCGCCAGGAGTCATTGGCCCTGGTCACGCTGGAGGCGATTCAGGCATCCTTGCAGTCTTTTGCCCAGGTTACCTGGCACAAGCCCTTCTACTGGAACATGAGGCAAAAGGCAAAGCGGAAATGTACTTCAGTTGCTGCAGATGGGGCCCGGTCCCTCCTGAACAACGTGCATGTGAAATTCCAGAACAGCAAGCTTAGCAATCCCACAATCTATGGATCAGATCAATGCTCTAAGGTCCTACCACAGTTTGGTGTGTACAGGGGTGGGCATTCATATTGCTAACAGGATGAGAAGGCATTGAGAATGTCACAATCCTGAGCAGTGCTGAGGCACAACATGTGAGTGCTGCTGACAAGACTGCAGCCATCTTTGGGCAGGTGTGTGGAATGGCTGATCTATCTCAGCTTCCACAAATGCCCGTCTGATTCACCCAGCCTGTAAATTAACAATTAACGATGCATCACCACAAGCAGCAGGTAATAACCATCTTCTACAGGAGTTAAATCACCAGACCTACCCAGCCCCAATCCTGAGCCTTCCCTATGGTGGTAGAATAATGATTCTTATTTCATTCCATCATCATTTCGTTTCTTTGTTCACCCTGCATTTAGTTCACTCAGGGCACTGCAGATGAATATCTGCTAGTTAGCATGGTTTACTGTGTGGAATGGCAAAGGAATATTTGTTTGATGCTCAGTAATAGATGAATCTGCAAAAATAAAGAAGGTGGAACACAAACAAAATGCTGAAAATCCTCGGCAGGTTGGGCAGCCTCTGATCTAGGGAGTGTTCCTAGGTGTAAATGGAGACATAAGAAAACTCGAGTTGCTGGAATCCTGACTGGAGATGTGGGGAAGAAACCTTGGAAAGAGAGATGGGAGATTGGGGTGGGACAAAGCCTGGCAAGTGATGGGTGGATACAGGCGAGTGGTGTGATTGGCAGATAGGTGGAGTAAGTGACAAAGGCTAGAGGTGTAAATGGAGACAAAAACGTGTTAGATAAGGAGAGAAGTAGATAAGGAGAGAAGAGGTGTGAAAGTGTGTCGTTACCTGGCTGTTCCTGAAGAAGCAATATGCAGCCTCTGTAGGTCTGATTAACTTATGGAACTGTAGGGGCTGGGAAGCATCATGCATGGGTGAAAGAATATTTTAATGATTCACATTCATTGTTTGTCAGATTCAGATTAGCTGACCACTTGTTAATGTCATGACTAGCATGACTTTCAGGGACAGTTTCTTCCCAACTCTTATGCAATTGAATCATCTTACCACAATTCGAGAGCAATCCTGATCTTCTATCTACCTCACTGGTGACCCTCTGACTTTATTGGCTTTACCTTGCACTAAAGGTTATTCTCTTATCATCTATCTGTGCACTGTAAATGGCTAGATTGTCTTTCCCCTGACTGGTTAGCACGCAACAAAAGTATTTCACTGTACCTCGGTGCACATGACAATAAATAAACTGAAATGAGCTGTTGGTTGTAACTATAGTTTTTCTAAATATTTTATATTGAAGGCCCTTTGTTCAGCATACAGAGTCCGTACATAGGGGGCGGGGCTTGCTGCTTCACAGCAGATTTGGTTGACAAAGTGATAATAGGCAGTTGTGAGAATGCATATTCTCTGGTGAAGAAGGAGATGATGATCATGGCTTTAAACTAATGGATAACAGCCAAGTATATAACTAATCAGTAATTAGATCTGAAAGGTTAAATTTGAGAATATATTAGCATTAAATGGACTTAAACTGGATGAAATAAAAATATCCATAATCCAATTGTATGTAAGAGTGAGAGATGTTTAAGCAAACAAGCATGTAGGTATGTGTGTGTGTGTGGGCAGCCGTTGACAGCATTGGTTCCATGGGGCATAATTTCCAAGGCAAGTGAGGTTCTGTTGATTGGAGGTTAGGAGTAAATTAGGTGGGGGTAGGGTGGAGCGAGGGAGAGTAGTGGGCAGAATGATTTTGCAGGGAACAGGCTGAGAAAGCAGTGGGGAAGCAAAGAGGGAAGATATATATGTGTTAGAGAGAGAGAGAGAGGGAGGGGCAGAGAGAGGCAAAGTGTGAGAAAGGGAAAGAGCCCATCAGAGAGAGAGGGAGGGAGACAGGCAGAGAAAGGGAGAATACTGAAAAAAATGGAAGTGTCAGGGGTGAATTTTTAACTGATATGAGTATATTGATAATATCATTGATTTAATCTATTTTTATTGATTGCATCAGCCACGTTCCACAGGATTGCTGGGGAGAAAGAGTGAAGGACGCAGGGGAGGGAGAGAGAGAGCGGTGAGACAGGAGTAATTATTAACAGGGCAGAATCAAAGCAGGAAGGAAGCAGAGGAAAGAGGGTTGAGGAGTAGACTGGGGAAAAACCCCAATGTTTTGTTCAGATATGTTTGTGGGATGGGACAGTACCACCGAGTGTGAGTAGACTGTTGGCAGACATTGGGTGTAAGGAACGAGCTGCCAGAGGAGGTAGTTGGGGCAGGGACTATCCCAACGTTTAAGAAACATTTGGACAGGTACATGAATAGAATAGCTTTAGAGGGATATGGGCCAAATGCAAGCGGGTGGGGCTAGTGTAGATGGGGCAAGTTGGGCCGAAGGTCATGTTCTCAAGTTGTATCACTCTATTTCTCACAGTGAAAGGCACCTCATGGTCATGTGCACGAGGAAGCAGAAATAGAAGCAGAAATGCCATAAAACACAGCAGATGGGTCGCACCTGCAGAAAGAGAAACAGTTAATGTTTCTGATCAAAGATTTTTCCACAGAACTGGGAAAGTGCAAAACAAAAAGTTTTATGTTGCAGAGAACATAAGGGAAGGATGGGTACGACAAAGGGAGTCTCCCTGATAGGGTATGGTCTGCTTTACCGAAGTAATTGCACTGTTTCTTGGGCCGTCTGGTTGATAGATTAATGAGGTCAGTTAAAGGAGAGCAAACAAACAACATTGTGAAGTGAAGGTCAGAGCTGTTGCTGAATCTGAATCGAAAAGCTGGAAATGGCCGGCAGATAAATTAGTGTCCGAAGAGAGAGAAATCTTAATATTAAAGAAGGATGACCTAAAATAGAATGGACTAGTTCGGATAGAAACAGAAAATGTCACACCCAAAATTGATAAATTTGGTACTGGAAAGCTGCAAAATGCCCAGACAGAGGATGAAGTGCTGACACAAGGAACGGCAGATGCAAGAATCTTCAGCAAGTCAAAAGTGTTTTATTGTCATATGTCCCAACAGAACCACAAAATTCTTACTTGCAGCAGCACAACAGAATATGTAAACATAGTACTCTGTAAACAATATAATAAATGAAAAGAAGTTTAGTATATTTATTTATATATATGTATGTGTTCATACGTACATTCATTCATGCATACATACACATCAAACAAACAATAATAGTGCAAAAAGACAAAACCAATACTCCCCAAGTCTATGTAGTTCCGAGCTCATTTGGAGATTGCAGTGTTTAATAGCTTGATGGACGTAGGGAAGAAGCTCTTCCTGAACCTGGACATTACAGTTTTCAGGCTCCTATATCGTCTTCAAGATGGCGGGAGTCAAATGAGTGTGGCCAGGATGGCGTGGGTCTATAGTGATGCTGGCTGCCTTTTTAAGGGAGCGACTCAGTAAATCCCTTGTGGGAAGGTCAGTACCTGTGATGGACTGGGAAGTGTTCACAACTTTTTTCACTTTGCTCCTGGGTATTCAAGTTGTTGAACCAGGCCATGATGCAAGCAGTCAATATACTCTCTACTGTACATCTGTAGAAGTTCAGGGGAGTACTCTGACATGCCGGATCTCCACAATCTTCTCAAGAAGTAGAGGTGTTGATGGGCTTTCTTTATAATTGCATCAGTGTGCTGGGTCCAGGAAAGTTCAAAATTGTGCACACCCAGGAATTTGGAGCTTTTGACTCTCTCCACCATCGTCCTGTCGATATAGACATATGTTTGTGGGTCCTCATCCACAAAACATGCTGGAAGTACTCGGTGGATCAGGCAGCATCAATGGGGGAAATGGACAAATGATGTTTAATGTTGGGACCCTTTTACAAAAAAGGTGAAGGGTTTTACCAGCTTGCATTGTGCCTAGTCGGAACTGTGAATAAGGTCGCAGGCAGCTGGTACAGATGTAACTGTGCATGTGATTAGAAACTGGATTTTCTGCATTTTTAAAGAGATGTGCAGAGATGCTAGCATGTGGAGATGACTGGGCAGCTCAGTGCCCTGCCTAGTCCCTACCCTGCACAGTGAAGATATAAAGCGTAATCAGTCAGCAGTTGTTCCATACACCACCAGGTGGTGCTCAAAGGCTTCACAGCAGTGCTCACTGGCTGACTGGAGAGATTTATCAGCACTCTAGTTAACTGCAGAGCTGCAGTCCAGGAGAGCACAGCCCAAGCCGAGAAAGACTAGTTCTCACACGTTAACATTTCCTCAATTAAAGGAAGGACAAGGTTATCACACGCTTCTATCTGCCCACACATCAACACGCCTGGGATATTCTAAGGGGCTGAGCAACAGATTTCACCTTGACTCAAAATTCTTGATAGATGAAGAACAGTCAACTTCTTACATTACAGGTTCTGTACAGCTGAGGCAGCTCCCGCACATGCACTGTACCTGGTGTGTACACCCTCTCACACACACACATAAACACGCACATAGACACATGCACATTCACAAACATGCAGATACACTTGCACACATAGACACGTACATGCATGCATACATGTGCAGAGTCACAAACATTTGAATGCTGAGTGCATTTGCATCAAGACATGAGTTGATAGTGCAGATAGCACATCTGAGCATGATGTAATACCTATTACAACAACCTGTTTACAGGGTCACAAGGCTAGGTCCTCAATATATCAGCTAATACACTGTTCCCAAATAAAGTCAAAAGGGAAAGGAGGTGGAGTGGCAATGTTAATCATGGAAGATACCAGAGCAGCGTTGAATCATGATAGCAAGGCAGTGGAGAGTGATATTGAATCAGTTTCCGGCAAAATAATATCCAACAGGAAGAAGGAAGATGCTGGTGAGAGTAGTCTACAGACCCCAAAGTGTGACCTCTCCTTAAAACATAGAACAGTACAACACAAGAATCATTTGTGTCTGTGTTTGTGCGAAATATGATGCCGAGTTAAAGTGGTCTCATCTGCCTGCACATGATCCATATCCTTCTATTCCTTGCACTTCCTTGTGACTATCTAAAAACCTCTTAAACCCCATTATTATATCTGCCTCCACCACAACTCCTGGCATTGCAATCCAGACCCTTTCATCTGTTTGCTAGGACCTCTAGTGTTGGACATTTCCATCTTGGGGAAAAGGTTCTGACTGTCTACTTTATCTATGCCTCTCATAATTTTATATACTATCAAATCTCCCTCAACCTCCTACCTTCCCTAGGGTGAAGCATAAATGGGGAAATTTCTCAGGCACGTTGGAAGGGAACAACAATTGTCCAGGGAGACTTTAAGCTACCTATCGATTGTCATCTTGCTACAGGAAATATGTCATTAAGATGAAGGATTTATAACTCCAAAGACGTACAGGTATGTAGGTTAATTGGCTGGGTAAATGTAAAAATTGTCCCTAGTGGGTGTAGGATAGTGTTAATGTACGGGGATCGCTGGGCGGCACGGACTTGGAGGGCCGAAAAGGCCTGTTTCCGGCTGTATATATATGATATGATATGATGAGGATGTTGCCAGAACTCGAGGGGCTGACCTATTTGGAAAGATTGGGTAGGTTAGGACTTTATTCCTTGGAGCACAGGAGGCTGAGGCGTGATCTTATAGAGATGTACAAAATCATGAGGGGAATAGATGAGGGAATAATTTACCCAGAGTTATGAATTGAAGAACCAGAGGACATAGGATTTAGGGTGAGAGGGGAAAGATTAAATAGGAACCTGAGGGGGGATATTTTCTTGGAGAGGGCAGTGTATATATGGAAGAAGTTGCCAGAGGAGGTAGTTGAGGGAGGTACTATATAACAGCATTTAAAACTCATTTGGCCAGGTATATGGTTAGGAAAGATTTAGAGGAAGAAAGACACAAAATACTGGAATAACTCAGCGGGACAGGCAGCATTGCTGGAGAGAAGGAATGGGTGACATTTCATATCAAGACCGTCTTCTATGGGTCAAACACAGGCAAATGGAATGAGCATCTTAAATGGGTCAGCATAGATGAGTTGGTGCAAAGGGTCTAATTCTGTGCTCTATGGTCCTTTGACCCTTTGACTCTATGACTCAGGACAGAAGTGGTCATTGAAGTTGTCTCATCAGTTGCACTGAAGCCAGCTCAGTTTATTATCGGGTATCACAAACACATCAGCATTAGAGCAGTCAAATCCATTAAAAAACATTCTTGAAAATGTACTTCCCAAACAAGGCTTACATAAAGCAGCAGGCGAGCTCTGCTTGGCACAGCTATCGAGTCATTTGACCACAGAGCAAAACTATTGTTGACTAAGAGATGATCACTTGTTTGCAATTTGAGATCTTCTGATTTATATCTTCTTATTTATAGTGTGTTGTTGTACGGACCACTTTTTAAAAAACTGGCTCTTTTAACAATTCAATATAGATCAACTACAGAAATGGATGGAGAAATGGCAAATTGAGTTTAATCCAAACAAGTGTGAGGTGTTGCCTTTTGGGAGGCTGAATGTAAGGGGAAGATATGGAGGGATATGGATCACTTGCAGGCAGGTGAGATTAGTTTAACTTGACATCATGTTCGGCAGGGACATTAATTTAGAGATTCAGCGTGGAAACAGGCCCTTCTGCCCACTGAGTCCACACCGACAAACCATCACTTGTACACCAGTTTCATGTTATCCCAGTTTTATGTCCTGCACCGTCGGGACAATTTACAGAAACCAATTAACCTACAAAGTCTTTGGAATGCGGGAGGGAACCAGAACGTGGTTACAGGGAAAATGTGCAAACTCCACACAGACAGCTCCCATAGTTGGGATCATACCCAGGTCTCTGGCGCTGTGAGGCAGCAACTCCACCACTGCGCCACTTTGCCCCCCATTGTGGACTGAAGGGTCTGTTCCTGTTCTGTGCTGTACTGTTCTATGTTCAATGTTCAGAAGAGTCCTGAGCTGGAATGTGGTCAGTCCATTCCCTCCGCAGAAGCTGCCTGACCCACTTTATGTTTTGTTCAAGATTTCAGCATCCATGTGTAACCAATGTAATCAGTATAGTTTGATCATTGCTTTTAATCTTAATTCATAGAGGTCACCACCTTCACTAAAGTAGTGACTAAAGTGCTATATTGACCGTAAAACACTGTATAACCTTCTAATATTATTTGTTTCTTACTCTCAGCTTCAGTGATTAATAGTTTGTGGTTGTTTCACATGGTGATCAGTGATTGTCTAAAAGATTGGTAATATTATCCCTAGGGGATATTTGTCAAATTAAGTTAAATGTTGGCCCCAAGTACACATACTGACATGTTAACAATGTCCATATGTAAATATGTATTGCAGACTGTGCCTACACTCAGTTCACAAGCACAATGTTGTCTCAAGTTGTCACGCTGACTTGCATTGAAATGTCACCCTCTTAACAATTGTTGGCATGCAATGTCATCATAGGATTGAATGGGTTCCTGCATTGAAAATAGAAGCAGTGGGCAACGCTTCTGTAACTACGCCAATGCTCTATGTTATAAAGCAATATCAGAATGCTGCCTGCATTAGAGGGCATTCGCTATAAGGTGGGGTTGGATGAACCTGGAGCGTTGGAGGGTGAGGGGAGAACTGACAAAAGTATATAGAATGTTGGAGAAGCTTTGACCACTGCTTCTATTTGTTTGGCAGGAATCGATATTATTCGATGATGAAATTGCACATAACAATCACTAAGAGGTTGACACGGTGACAGGGTAGATAGTCAGAACCTTATCTCCGGGTGGAAATGTCAAAGACCAGAGGGCATAGCTTTAAGGTGAGAGAGGGAAAGATTAAAGACAATGTGTGGGGCAGGGCAGAGGGTGGTGAGTGCCTTGAATGCACTGCCATGGGTGGTGGTGGAGGCAGATACAATTGTGGCGTTTAAGAGGATTTCATGGATATGCAGACGATGGAAGGATATGGATCACATGCGGCAAAGGAAATTAGTTTATTGTGGCATGTTCGGCACAGATAATGTGGGCTGAAGGGCCTCTTCCTGTACTGTACTGTTCTATGTAATATTGTGGCTCACTATCAATGGTTAAAGTTCTGCAAACAATGTTTTGGCATCTAGAAGAATGAAGCTTTTCAATTCTCCATAACGACGTGTCAGACTGAATGAACAGGAAGAGAGCGCAGGATCTAATGGCGTGAGAGCAAAGTAGCAACAGGTTGATATCCTCCATAGCCAGGATCACACTCCTCCCCATCTCACTGTGCCCAGTCCATTGGCCTGTGGAGAAAGAAAAATGGTTACAGATGAGGATGAAAATACTCGGAGACAAATCAAATGCCGACACAGGAGACTGCAGATGCTGGAATCTTGAGCAAAGAACAGACTGCTGGAAGATATCGTATAGGAAGGAGCTGCCGATGCTGGTTTAAATCAAAGATAGACACAAAATGCTGGAGTAACTCAGCGGGACAGGCAGCATCTCTGGAGAGAAGGAATGGGTGACATTAAGGGTCTCGACCCAAAACCTCACCCATTCCTTTTCTCCAGAGATGCTGCCTGTCCCATTAAGTTACTCCAGCATTTAGTGTCAATCTGCTGGGAGAAATCAACGGGTCAGGGAACATCTCAAGAGTCAAGATTCAAGCGTGTATAATTGTCATATGCACAGGAACCAGAACAGTGACATTCTTATTTGCTGCTGCTGAATAGGCACATTAAACACAGCAAAACAGCAAATGAATAACATTAGATTCATAGTTATTCTTGATAAACCAGACCGTGATTGTACAAGCTAAAGTATTTAGTGGAAACTTATTAGTGCAGAGTAGATCATTGCTGAGATAGAGTTGTGATCAGGGTTGAGTAGGGTGGTTCAAGAGCCTGATGGTTGATGGCAAGAAGCAGTTCTTGAACCTGGAGGTCATGGTTTTCTGGTCCATGCACCATCTTCCCGGTGGTAGCAGCAAGATGAGAGTGTGGCCAGGGTGGTGTGGGTCTTTGATGATAAAAATACCAGACTGAAATAAAAACATGTTAGTTTAGTTTAGAGACACAGCATGAAAACAGGCCCATCAGTCCACCGAGTCCATGCCGTCCATCAGTTCATATGCCAATAGGTGCAATTTACAGAAGACAATTAACCTACAAACCCACGCATCTTTGGGAGGTGGGATGAAATTGGAATATCCAGAGGAAGCTCATGCGGTCACAGGAAGAACATGTAAATTCCACTCAGACAGCACCCGAGGTCAGGATCGAACACAGGTCTCTGGCACTTTGAGGCAGCGACTCTAGAAGCTGTGCCACTGGGTTGCGTTTCCCTGAGGCAACTTCCAGAGTCATTTGAAGGTCCCCTTTAACAACTTGAAGAAGCTTGACGTTCTCTGGCTCCCAAGGTTGAGGAGGGCACCACGGGCAGCAGTAGTAGCCCTGGATGGTGTCAGTTTAAGCAAGGAGACCTATGGCACCAGCCTCTGGGGTCCACTCCTCCAACTCTACTGCACAAGCGCTTGGAGAGCTAACAGAACCAAGGGATACGGGGAGAAAGCAGGAACAGGGTACTGCTTCTGGATGATCAGCCATGATCATATTGAATGGCTGTGCTGGCTCGAATGGCGTATTCCTGCACCTATTTTCTATGTCTATGTTTCTATGAGATAGGAGCTGCACTATAGCTCCTTCACTGGCTGTGAAGGACGTAGAAACTAGGAGCAAAGTGTTTCATAGGCAACAGCAAATCCCTAATTTCCTCTCTTCCCTGTGCCCCACCTGGACTCGCACCTTTCCCCTTCCCTTCCACCTACGTTCCTTCATTTGGCTTACAAGTTCTCACCTCTTTTATCCTTGTCTCCCTCTATTTGTCTTTTCATCTCTGGTCTTTGTCCAACCATCTGCCTATCACCCCCCCCCCATACCCCCCCCCCCCCCCCCACCCGTCATCTGTATTCACCTATCACTTGCTAGGCTTTATCCTGCCCTTCCTCTTTTTCAGCTTCCTCCCCCCCCCCAGAGCACATTCAGTCGGAAGAAACATCGCCTATCCATGTTATCCACAGATGCTGCCTGACTCGCTGGGTTACTCCAGCACTTTGTGTCTTGTTTCGTAGAAAGGCAGTCATGTTTTGACACAAAGCAATGGACGTCAGGAGTCTCCTTTCCAGCAGTTTGTTCTCATCCACAAAATCCTACTTTTGGGGCACAGGATGGCATGAGCAGCTGTAAAAGAACAAACACTGAAGCCAGCCCCACCCAGCAACAGATGGGGCGGGGGGGGGGGGGGGGGGGGTTGCACACTCTACAAATAAAAAGGTTTATAAAGACTACAAACCTTGCCTGCTTCAGCTGGTAATTATGCGGTATTAATATCCAGGCCTCGCTGACACTCTTTCATTAAAAGCCTCTCGCATCACGGAAGACTGTAATTTGCTTTGTGCTGAGCGTTGCTTGTGTGTCGAGGCATGAAAGGTTCGCACCATGAGGTGGTGACAAACCTGCCACCTCTGGACGAAGCTTTGTTCTTCCTGCCCCCTCGGTGATCCCATTAACCCGTCCATCTGGGCACCGTGTCTGGGGTCAGGACCCCGCACCAATTGGCCGCACAAGAATAATTACACCCCGCACTGCTTGAGCAGAAGTTCATTCTAGGCCTGAGAACAGATCACAAAAATTTCATTCTGCTCCCTGTTTTCAAAAGGTAGAGCTATTTACCCCGAGACCAAAAAATTTTTTAAAACGTGAAAGTATTTCATGGACAAATACAACAAGGAATCCAGGAGAAACTTTCTTTTGGTCAAAGATGTGAGAATTTGGAACTTCACCAAGGAGGTGAGGGGAATAGCACTGAGCAATTGAGGACAATTATATAGCATTCCCCTTAATAGTGAACTAGATGGAGAACATCTAACCTCATCTATTGCATCCGCTGCTCTAGATGTCAAACGCAGGCTCGGCGATCGCTTCGCTCAACACCTTTGCTCAGTCCGCCTTAACCAACCTGATCTCCCGGTGGCCGAGCACTTCAACTCCCCCTCCCACTCCCAGTCTGACCTTTCTGTCATGGGCCTCCTCCAGTGCCATAGTGAGGCCCACCGGAAATTGGAGGAACAGCACCTCATATTTCGCCTTGGCAGCTTGCAGCCCAATGAACATTGACTTCTCCAACTTTAGATAGGTCCTCTGTCCCTCTCTTCCCCTCCCCCTTCCCAGATCTCCCACTGTCTTCCTGTCTCCACCTATATCCTTCCTTTGTCCCGCCCCCCTGACATCAGTCTGAAGAAGGGTCTCGACCCGAAACATCACCCAGTCCTTCTCTCCTGAGATGCTGCCTGACCTGCTGAGTTACTCCAGCATTTTGTGAATAGATGGAGAACAGGATAAGAGTACATGAAGCAAGATGCAAGAATTCAACGAGCAGCTTCAATACAAATATAGGCTTGTTGGGTCAATTAATCTTTTGTTCTGCGCTGTACGAAAGCAGCTGTACGCTCAGTGGTGCAGCGGGTAGAGCTGTTGCCTCACGGCGCCAAAGACCCCGGGTTCGATCCTGACTTCGGGTACTGTCTGTGTGGAGTTTGCTCGTTCTCCCTGTGACCACGTCGGTTTCCTCTGGGTGCTCTAGTTTCTTCCCACAACCCATAGATGTGCGGGTTTATAGGTCACTTGGCCTCCGTACATTGCCCCTAACGTGCAGGAAGTGGATGAAAAAGTGGGATAACATAGAACTAGTGTGAACAGATGATCGATGGTCAGTGTGGATTGGTGGGCCAAAGGGACTGTTTCCTTGCTGTTTTTAAAACTCAATTCTGAGCACAAAACCAAAACAAATAATACCCCTCTGGTTCAACCAGCCAATTCCACACAACCATATGTCATTATGTAGGGCAGTATATTTGTCCTTAATGCCACTCAATAGCCACACCTTCCTCGTGAAAACAATAGTTTAAATACAGGTCATTTAGAACGTAGAACAGTACAACACAGGAACAGGCCCTTCAGCCCACAATGTCCTTGCCGAACATGATTCCAACTTAAACTAATCCCATCTGCCTGCA
This sequence comes from Rhinoraja longicauda, assembly GCF_053455715.1. Taxonomy (NCBI): domain Eukaryota; kingdom Metazoa; phylum Chordata; class Chondrichthyes; order Rajiformes; family Arhynchobatidae; genus Rhinoraja; species Rhinoraja longicauda. The sequence goes on from NC_135979.1 coordinate 24,328,011, forward strand.
TGTGATCCATATCCCGCCATTCCATTAGAACAAAAACTCCTCTTTCATCATCCTAACCAATTGAAATTTTTGCAAGATCACTTTGGCCCTGGTAATTCCTCTGACTACTAACCAGAGTTCATGAGAATCTCACCCAAGAGAAAGGTATCTAGTTTATGCTTGAATGCATTTAATAAATCAGCACCTGCACATACAAATTGATCGTCTGCTCATTTTCTGGAAAATAAACTGTCTCCTGATGTCTATCTTCAATGTGCTGATATAATCTTTCTCAACCAATGTTCACTGCTGGCAAATCGCATGGCACTTACTAAATGTTTGTTTGTGGGCTGCTTGGCTTTGCATGACAAAGCAAGGAGGGCCAGGTACTCCTGAGCACTTCTGTAGGAGTTGCAGAAGTATTCAAATCTTTATTTGTCAAATAGGTCAGGCATTTAGTATCTAACTTACTATTCACCACTCAGAAATTGCTCATTGATCTGGTAAAGTCTTGGTGTCATATTGTAGTCACTGGTTCCATGTATAGACATAGGACATACAGTTGAACATAGTACAGCACAGGAACAGGACCTTCAGCACATAATGTCTGTGTCCAACATCATGACAGGCTAAACTAATGATCCTCTGCTTGCATGCGATCCATATCCCTCCATTCCCTGCATATCCTTGTACCCTCCCCAAAGCTTCTTAGATGCTACTATTATATCTGCCTCCACCACCATCCCTGGCAGCACGTTCCAGGTACGTTAAAAGACTTGCCTTGCACAACTCTTTAAACTTTGCCCTTTTCATCTTAAAAATATGCCCTTTAGTCTTTGACATTCCCACCCTGGGATAAAAATAGTTTTGACTGTCTGCCTTAGCCATGCCTCTCATCATTTTATTTACTTCTGTCAGGTCTTCCTTCAATCCTCAGAGTTCCGGAGAAAACAATCCATATCTGTCCAACCTCTCCTAGCTAATCTCGTCATATTCTCATGCATCCTTACTATCTGCAAGCCTCCACATCCTTCCTGTAATGGGACGACCAGAACTGCACACAGTACGTCAAACACAGACTAACCAATGTCTTGTACAGTTGCAGACCTGGGCCAAAGAGACATTGTATCACTGGAACATCTATTAGCAGGTGGTAGGCAGCTTATCACTCTATCCTCCAGTCATGATGTGTCCATTAGGTAGTATCGTGCTTGTAGTTTTGTTGCTGGCACATGGTGAGATGAGACGATAGGTATGCTTGGATTTATAGAATGGAACTGCAGATGCAGGTTTACACTGAAGATAGACACGAAATGCTGGTAACTCAGTGGGACGAGCAGCATCTCTGGATAGGAATGCGTGACGCTTCATGTCATGACCTGAAGAAGGGTCCTGAAGGTCTGAGGAAGGGTCTCGACCCGAAACGTCACCCGTTCCTTCTATCCAGAGATGTTGCCTGTCCAGCTGAGTTACTCCAGCATTTTGTGTCTATCTTCAGTGTAAACCAGCATCTGCAGTTCCATCCTATAAATCTAAGCATACCTATAGTCTCATCTCACCTTGGATTTATAGTTGGAGTCACATCTAATTCCTCCTTCACTCAAATTGACATCAGGGTGCGGAGAACCGTTCACTGAGGTTCCACAACAGACTCTGAGCCGCTGATACATTGCAAAGCCTCTTCAATATTCCCAGTACAAAATGCAGTACATGGTCGTCTCAATTGTTGAGGTACACAGTCCTTCAAAATACCATGTTTGGACTCCGAGGTCAGGGAGCCAGGTCTTGGCTGAGCAAGGTGCGGCTTGTGGAGCATGTGGTGGGAGGAGATGTAGGTGGGGTATCGTATTGGCCAACCTGTACCGTGCCTGGATCCCACAGTAGCATTCAACTCACTAAATACATCCATACTCTCACACTGAACTGTCTGTTTCAGTTCATTTAATTGCTCAGGAGATCTGGGAGAGAATCATATAAATTGCATGTCGATTAAACTTCTAATTTGAAATATTTCATTGCAAGTTGGCAAAATTAAATCGTTTAATAATTAAAACATGTTTCATTTGTAAAGCAGAGAATATTTTTAAATGAATGCTATAAGCCTGACGCACTATTGAGTTTTCAGGGCGAGTTATTTGCTGGTGTGATTATTAGTTATCTGTACATATTTAACTAACATCAAAGAAAAAATTCCAGGTAACTCTCACAACTCAGTGTAATTTATTTTTATCTTACTTGAATTTAAATATGATTCGAAAAGAAAGGAAAAATCTTTCACTCACCTTGACATTTGTTCCAGGAGACACAAGGAACAGCAGATGGTGGAATCTCGAGCAAAACACAAAGTGCTAGAAAAACTCAGCAGGTCAGGCAGCATCTGTGGAGGGTATGAACAGGTTCCAATCAGTGTGAAGAAGAGTTCCAGTCTGAAATGTGGTCTGTCCATTCCCTCCACAAATGCTGCCTGACCTGCTGAGTTCCTTCAGCACTTTCTTGGTGTTTTGTTTGGATTCACCTCACTTTGGTTACCAACAAATCCTACCTGTGAACTGTGCTAAGAATCGACTATTTCTCCCATTATGTTTTGGACTGAATTATTTAAGAAAATATTGCTTAAAACACATTTGTGGATTTTAAGAGCACTTTTACAAATTCATCGTAAGAGCTTCCTCCGACTGAAATGTCCTACAATGAAGCTCCAAACCAAGAGATGTGGAGAGCCAACCTGGGTCACCAGCTGCTCCATTTAGAGTGAAGACTTCTGATAAACCAGAGGCAAGCAAGCTGTACCTCATTCCTCCTCAAATTTTAATTAATTCATAAAACAAACATAGAAAATAGGTGCAGGAGGAGGCCATTCGGCCCTTCGAACCAGCACCACAACTCCAAATACTTACTGCATCCGATTATCCCGACGTGGCCACTTTTACATCGACGAGGTCAAGCTTAAACTAGACGACTGTTTCACTGAATACTTGCGCTTGGTCCGCCAAGGCCTGCTGGATCTCCCGGTTGCTGACCATTTTAACTCCATGTCCCATTCACATACTTTCTGTCCTGGGCCTCCTCCATTACCAGAGTGAGGCCACATGCAAATTGGAGGAACAGCACGTCATATTCCATGTGGGTAGCTTACAACCCAACGTCTGAACATTGAATTCTCCAATATCAAGTGGTATCTCCCTACCCCCTCTCTCTCTTGCCTGTACTATGCCCCCTCCACCACCACCCCACAATCGTAGTGCACACACCTTCTCCCACCCACCCAGTCACCCTGCTCCTTTGCTCTCCTCTGTAATTCACTCTCATCGCTGTCCCCTATTTACCTCACTCTTTCCCCTCCTAACAGTTCCATTCCAACTACATCCCTTACTCTTGCCTTACATTTCCTGCCTCTTCTCTCTTTATCTGACACCCTTTAGTCTCTTTTTCATCTCTGGTCTTTGTCACTTACTCTGCTCATCTGCCAATCAAAGCTCCTCCTCCCTCACCTGTATCTGGCTTTGTCCTGCCCCCACCTCTCTTTTCCAGCTCCCCACCCCCCCCCCCCTCTCAGTCTGAATGATGGGTCTGGACCCAAAACGACATCTGTCCATTTCTTCCCCACATGCTGCCTGATCCTCTGGGTTCCTCCAGTACTTTGTGTTTTGCGGAAGATTCCAGCATCTGCCGTTCCTTGTGTCTCCAAATAGAAGGAGCTATCAATTGCACCTTGTCAGCTCGCCTTACTATGTAAACTGCTTTGCAATGAACAGTCAATTTATTTTGCAGTATTCTGCATGAAACCTGATTGGATTTGAAGTGCACTTGAATGGATAAATATTCCTGTCAAAAAAAAGGTTGACAGACCACATCATTTTCATTGAAAAGCATCTTTATTTATGTCAATTATTGCCCCATTTCCAAACTCTCATTCCTATCCAAAGCCCATAAACATTTTTGAAATCCCAGGACCACGCCGTTCCTTCCTACAACTGTGCTCGAAACTCTTCAATCAGGTAGGTACCCCTGTCATAGCACTGAGACTCTGCTACAGATCTGAGGCAGATCAATCGTCACCTTGCTGGATGGCAGATCCACAACTACAGCTGCTCTCCAACTTCCGTAAGGGTTATGTCTCGCAGACCCTCGTGAAAGTCAGATGTTATTTAAGTCGGACGGGGAAGTCCTCATGTCCACGTGTAAATTTACTATTAGTACTGTGAAGTACCTGTGGGAGATCACGCAGGGGCTCTGAGGCAGAGGCCATGGGGAGATCTGAAGCGGAGACCACATAGGAGCTCCGAGATGGAGACCACGGGGGAGCTCCGAGATGGAGGCCACGGGGGAGCTCCGAGATGGAGACCACGGGGGAGCTCCGACGCAGAGACCATATGGGAGCTCCAATCTGGAGACCACGGGGGAGCTCCGAGATGGAGACCACGGGAAAGCTCCGACGTGGATTCCAATTGGGAGCTCCGACGCAGAGACCATATGGGAGCTCCAATCTGGAGACCACGGGGGGAGCTCCGAGGCTGAGACCACGGGGGGGTGGGGGGGGGGGCGTCCATGAGAACAGCTGACTAGCTTGCGGAAATGGCTGTGTGCCACGGTAGTCGCACACTGATACCGAGTGGACTGAGACCCGCAACTTGGAAATAAAGTAGGGGGCTTAAAGAGTTATGTCTGTAAGTGCGAATGTACTAAATAAGTAACCTATTACATCAGTCGGGGGTGGGGTGCCTGTGTTCCTGGAATGATATTTCCCAATCCCAACCTGTGGAATCGCGGCGTGGAGGCGATTGAGTGCTAATCCCTCGTTGCTGCTCAGAGGCCAAGGCTTCCTCTGATCCCAATGGCGGAGTCACGGAGCCACCCTGACCGACACTCCGAGGTGACCACCCACCCCATGAACCAACTCTTGCGAAACCTGCTCCCAATACAGGAGTCCACCGCGCTCCTTCACATCCTCCCCCTCACCCCAGAATGCGTTTCTCCCTCCACCGGCACTCCTGGTCTCTGCAAAAGACCAAGAATTATCATTCCAAGCCATCGAAATGGTGAAAATTAATCTGATGCTCAATTGCTCCCCAACATACAGTTCTTTAATTTATTAATACGCCCTGTCCCATTCTCAGAAGATCATTTTCCGTGGTCCCAGCGTTTAGATTTTGCAGATCATTGGATCTCAATTGGTTCGGAGTCTCCCAGTTAGTTCATGACACCTACAGTAGTTTCAAGAAGGTGCTTGACTTTGTTCACAACTACTTACTGTTGGACAAGAACACAGTAAGCTATCAGTCTTCCACGCTGATGTGAGACCTAACCAGGCAGGGGGCACGGTAGCGCAGCGGTAGAGTAGCGGCCTGACAGCGCCAGAGACCCCGGGTTTGATCCTGACTACGGGTGCTGTCTGTACGGGGTTTGTACATTCTTCCCGTAACCTACGTGGGATTTCTCCGGGTGCTCCGATTTCCTCCCACACTCCACAGAGACGTAAAATTGGCTTCAGTAAAATTGTAAATTGTCCCTAGTGTGCGTAGGATAGCGCTGGTCGGTGGCAGACACGTTGGGCAGAAGGGCCTGTTCCCGCACTGTATCTCTAAAACTAATGCTAAAACTAGACCCAGAGATTAGGTTATATCTCATTGTATTTTTAATCGCTGTGCAACTGAGCTTTGGCGCTTTGAGATGATGATCAGAAAGGTGCAGTCAAGCGGCAAAGATCACACGGTTCACAAACTCAGCCAGACACCCCTGGTTGGAATGTTCCCCAGCAGCTTCGGAGCATCTGCACTGTGTACAATCATCTGTGTGCATGACCCCCGCGAGAAACAGTAGTTGCTCACATGTAGTCAGGATCAGGCCTAATCTTTTGATACCTTCTTAAAGGAACTAAGGCTATTAAGGGATAACTGTAACTTCCCAGATTAGTTGTGGAATCAAGTTGTCCAGCAGAATGTGGAAGAGGGTGGACAGTCAGAACCTTTATCCCAGTGTGGAAATGCCCAACGTTAGAGGGCATCGCTTTAAGGTGAGAGGGGCAAAGTTTAATGGAGGTGTGTGGGCCAAGTTTTTTACACAGAGAGTGGTGGGGGCCTGGGGTGGTGGTGGAGATAGATATGATAGTGGCGTTTAAGAGGCTTTTCGATAGGCACATGGAAGTGCAGGGAATAGAGGGATATGGATGGTGTGCAGGCAGATGAACTTGGCATCATGGTCGGCACTAAGGTGGATCCTGTGCTGTAATGTTCTACGTTCTATGTTGTAGGTAACATGTTCAGGTGATAATGACAGGGATAGTGTTAATTGCATGGTACAGGTTTACCGCTTATACATAGGACATAACTTCAATTCACCGTCTATTTCTTCCATTCACAGACAAAACCACTGATGTAATTCACTATTCACCATCCCCTGTTTCCCAGTCAGACAGCCAGACATTGTGCATTGCTATATTTAGCCTTTGTTTATTTTCCACACTATTTGAATTTGTGTATGAAATATGTGACACTTGTCAAATCGTTCTGGATCTTTTTTCAGTCTCTTTTCTTTGCAATTACTTCGAACTCTCTGATGGACATGTTATCAATTAAATTGTCACATCAATAATAGGATGATGCAGGCTATCAAGTAATGATCAGAGCTTTTTGTTCATTAATGTCATAAAGCTCCCGGGAAGAGTTGTCAATGGAGAAAAGGTGGCAACTCCCACAGATTTCAGCTTCTTTTTGAATGCAGTGGAATAAATAATATGGTATAAATAGTATGTTCTGGTTTGAAAACTGTGAGAAATTGGAGTCGGTCACACTACCTCTTAGCCTGCTGTGCTAGTCAATGTGGTCCTGGGTGATTTCTGCACCAACTCCACTTTCCTGCCTGCTCTCCACCTCCCTTTGGACACATCACACCAAGAATATGTCAGTAATATAGATTCAATGATGCAAGATCCACAGCTCTCTGTGCTAGGCGTGAGTGAAGAAATCCCTATTCATCTCTACCATAAATTGAACTGTCCGCTTGTCTCTGATTCAGCCTGAGGGCTGATGAATCTCTACATCAACCTTGTGAAGCCACATTAGGATCAATATGGTCATCTCCTCGTCAAGATCACCTTTCGTTCTTCTACAATCTGTTGAGCCCAACCTGTTCATGGTCCTTCATTCTATGAAATATCTTGGTGAACCTTCCCCAAGTGTTGGTCTATCCTTTCAACAAGGAGAGCAAAACGAAGTTCAGTGCCCTCCATGTGACCTCCTTGGGATACTGCACAAGGTTATCCTAACAATTATGGCACAAGGAACTGCAGATGCCGGAACCTTGAGAAAGCATAAAGTGCTGGGGAATTCAATGGCTCAGGCAGCATCTGTGGAGGGATTTGACAGGCAACATCTTAGGTCGGTATCTTTCTTCAATCGGAAGAAGGATCCTGACCTGAAACATCGCCTGGCTATTGCCTCCACAGATGCTGCCTGACCCGTTGAGCTCTTCCAGCACTTTCACTTCTGTTGACATGACGTTCAATTCCTTTTGTAACGAAAGCCAACGTTTCATTTGTTAACCTAATTATTTATCCTTCTTCAATGCAACTCTCAGAATTCTCTAATAGGCAGCATTCTGTAGTCTTTTTCCATTAAAATCCTCTTTCCAGACTCCTCTTTGTTCTCCTTTTAAGTTAAAGGGCGGCACAGTGGAGCAGCTGGCAGAGCTGCTGCCTCACAGCGCCAGAGACTTGGGTTTGATCCTGACCACAGGTACTGTCTGTGTGGAGTTTGCATGTTCTTGCTGTGTCTACGAGGATTTCCTCTGGGTGCTCCAGTCTCATCCCACATCCCAAAGACGTACAGGTTTGTAATTGGCCTCCGTAAATTACCCCAAATATGTAAAGAGTGGATAAGAAAGTGGGATAAGATAGAACTAGTGTGACCAGATGATCGATGGTGGGTGGACTCGGTGGGCCGAGGGCCTGTTTCTATGCTGTAACTCTAAACTAGTTACTTTAGTTTATCTCTAAACTAATGCTTTCCTACCCATTTCTATTTCATGAGTAAATTCAGCACCGATACACTTTGTCCCTTTATCTAAACCATTAATATAGACTGATGCCCATCACTCATCCCCATACAATCCACTAGTTATGACCTGCCAAGCTGGAAGTAATCCATTTATCCCAACTTGTTGGTCACTTCATCAGAGAACTCAAGATATTTTCTAGATATTTGGAAATTGGGTGAGAATGTCTGTAATTCACTGTGAGTGTTTATGTGTCCGTTTGTGAGCTTGCGTGAGTGTGTGTGTTCGTCTGTCTGGGTATTAGTGGGTGTGTGCGTGTATGTGGGTGTGTGTGTGCGTGCCTGTGTGCATATGTGTGTGTGCATGTGAATGTGTATCTGTGTGCGTTGTATGTGTGTATGCCTTTACGTGTGTGCACATGTGTTTGTGAATGTGAGTGTGTGTGTGAGAGTGTGTGTGTAAGTGTATGTGTGTGCGTGCGCATGTGTGACTGCGTGAGTGGGCATCTGAGTGTGTGTGCATGCACACGTGTTTGTGCCAGTGTGTGTGTGTGTGTGTGTGCATGTGTGCATGCATGCACATGTGTGTCTGTGACTGCGTGAGTGTGTGTGTGTGTGTGCGCAAGCGTGTGCTTTCAATCTGTAGATCCTAATGCTCTTGAGACTCGAGGACTGAAAACAAGTAAAAATGATTGCAAGCAGCTAATGTTATCCATGCATAAAACCACATGTCACAGCTCCTGCAGTTTAAACAGAAGACTATTATTGGTTTCTTGTTACTTGGTAGAATATGAAGGGAAGTAAGGCCACTGGTAAGACCAGTATTCGTGTCTTCATACGTGCTCAGAAATACTTGGTCAATGAATGTAGCGAGAGCTGATGATCTTTCATGGGCTGTGACCAGGGGTCTGACAGAGGTGACTGCAAAATGGTAGAAAGCTTATTGACCTGAAACATTAACTCTTTCAACATAGATGCTGCCTGCCCTGCCGAGTCTTTCTTGCAGGTTCTGTTTTTATTTCCAATGTCTGCAGTTTTTGCCGAGATCATTAGATGCATTAATACTAATTAATCATTAGATGCATTGATCGTGAATGTTCAAAATTTTCAGATTCTAGAAATGGCCCCACCAGACTGAAAGAAAACATGAGCCATTGGTTTACAAGAAAATTGGGAGAGAGAAACAGAGCTAGTTAGCCTAGCATCAGTCTTTGGGAAATGTTAGAATAAATATTAAGAAAATGATGCAACACTTCTAAAGTATTGAAGATAGACACAAAAAGCCAGAGTAACTCAGCGGGTCAAACAGCATCTCTGGAGAAAAGGAATATGTGACGTTTTGGGTCAAAACCCTTCTTCAATCTGAAGTAGTGATGTTGCCTGACCTGCTGAGTTACTCCAGCTTTTTGTGGCGATCTCTGGTTTAAACCAGCATCTGCTGTTACTTCTTACACACTTCTAAAGTATCACATGATTAAACAGGGTTAACAGGATTTTAGGAAAGGTAAATCATTTAAAATAAATGTATTAACTTTCTTTCATAATGTAACATCATGTAGTATAGGGTAGATAAAGGAAAGCCATTGAATGCTACTGCATTAGATCAAAGCTCTTGGGTTTGGAGATGATAACATTAGTGTGAAAGATTGGCATCTGATTGTAAACAGATAAATGGGTAATTTTTAGGTTGGCATGCTGTAACTAGTGTGGTGTCAATGAGGTTCGGCACTGAGGCCTCCAATGTTTATAGTCAATGTTAATGTTCTAGTTGAAGGGACTGAGTGTAACATGACACAAAAATACATGGGAAGGTGAATTGCAAAGATTTCAGAGGTTCTGCAAATGGATACAGATGTTACTGCAGATAGAATAAAATGTGGAGAAAGGTGGCGCAGCCCACTTTGCTGGGAAGATTAGCAAAACTGATTGTTATTGAAATAGTCCGGGGCCATTAAACATGGGTGTTCAGAGGTATATAAAATGATGAGAGGCATAGATAGGGAAGACAGTCAAATCCTTTTTCCCAGTGTGGAAATGTCAAAGACTGGAGAGCATAGATTTATGATGACGGAGGCAAAGTTTAAAGGAGATGTGCGGGCCTAGTTTTTTACACAGAGGTACCTGAAATGCACTGCACTGGTGGTGGAGGCAGGTATGATAGTGGTGTTTAAGAGGCTTCAGAATAGGCACATGGATTTGCAGTGAATGGTGGGATCTGGATCAAGTGCACGACGAGGAGATCAGTTTATCTTGGCATCATGTTCGGCACAGACATTGTGGGGTGAAGGGCCTGTTCCTGTGCTGTACTGTTCTATGTATGTTTTTGTGATCTGTTGAACACAGAAAGTTAGCACATAGGTATAGCAAGTAATTAGGATTGCAATTATCTTCAATTGCAAGGGAGACGGGCTGAAAGTAGAAGATCTCGAAGACATAGGGTTATTGATATTGGTAGGAAGATTGTATCTGCAGGCACTTTCTGTCAGTAATGTTGACCCAGTTCCCTCTCTCTGAGGGCCTGGCCTGAGCTGCTGGACATTCCCCATATCAGCATTTCACAGCTTTGACACTACTTTGTTCACGTCCTCCCTTACTAACACTCTTATTCATCGATCAATCAGACAGTTTGTCACCATGGCAACCCTGGCTTCACCCTATTCCCTTTGACCCATCCATCTCTCCCTGAATCTCTCTGCAATTTAGAACTATCTTGCCTTTACCCTTTCCCATTTCTGAAGAATGGTATTGAAGCTAAATTGTTAACTCTGCTTCTCTTTCCGCAGATGCCGCCTGACCTGTTGGGAGTTTTTTTCCAGCATTTTCTGTTTTTGATTCAGATTTCCACCATCTGTAATCTTTTATATGCATTTCCCTTTTAAGTGATGTCCCTTCCCAAACCTTTGACTTCTGATGAAAGTTCCATTTTCAAAACATTAACTACACTCTACGCATGTCAACGTGTGCATCCAGTGTTACAACTACCGGAGTTTCCAGGGATCCGTACTTGACCCTCAGTTTGTTACTCTTTACATTAATGACCCAGAGGAAGAAATTGTAGTTTTCCGTGTTTTCCGATGATACAACAATAGATGAAAGGCCATGTTGCTGTCACAACATACTGATTCTGCAGATAGATACAAAAAGCTGGAGTAGCTCAGCGGGACAGGCAGCATCTCTGGAGAGAAGGAATGGTGACGTTTCGGGTTGAGACCCTTCTTCAGTGTCTATCTCCAGTTTAAAGCAGTGTCTGCAGTTCCTTCTTACTGATTCGGCATCCGGACTAGGTAGATTGAAAATGGGATTTAATGTGGGGTCATGCACTTTGGTAAAATAAGTCAAAATGCAGATTATTGTCCAAATGGAGAGAGACTGCAAATGAGTGGAGCTCAGAGGGATCCAGTTGTTTAAATCTATGAATCACAAACAGTTAACTGGAAGGTCCAACATGTGGTTAAGAAGGCATTTTGGCTTTTATTGTGGAAGAGTTGGAGTTTAAGAACAGGGAGGTTTTGTTGCAGTGTTGGTGAGGCTACACCTACAATACTGCGCACAGATTTTATCCCCTTACTGAAACAAAGCATTGGAGGCCGTCCAAAGGAGATTCACCTGGGCTGTCCCTTCGGATCGAGTCTGGAGTTTGGAGGAATGAAGGGTGACCTTATTCAGAGATGCAGGATCCTCGACAAGGTAGATGTTGAAATGTTTTCACTGGTGGGAGTCACAACGAGTGTCCTCTCAGTGGCTAGAGAATCTCTGCAATTCTCTGCTCCCAAGAATGGTGGAGGCCGGAACATATATAAGGTGGAAATAGATAAATATTTGAAAGATCGAGGAGTTGAGAGCAGTGGGGACCTGGCACAGAGGAGGACTTAAGGTCAGCATGGATCAGCCATGATCGTATTGAAAGGTGGGATAGGCTGGAGGGGCCGAGGGACCGACTCCTGCTCCTATTGCCTTGGTTGTTTTTGTAGTTTCAGCCGCTGTTTCGGAACGGTACGTGTTCTAAAGGGGTTTGTAACTCAAGCGGAGGTGTATTGCAGGGGTACAGATTGATTCATGCGAGACATGAGCAGTTCAGAGAAGGCTGGTTCATTAAATACACGTCTCCAACTGTACACGTGTGCACAGTGCACACGGTCAACAAATAGCATTAGTGGGAATACACATATTTGCCTACTGCAGTTTCCCTCAAAAACAGCCCACACACACAAACAATTTCACAACCGTTACTCATTGATTCTGAGCCTTTTTAGGGCACGATTATTAATGGAGAGTGACTGGCGGTCTTCACCACACCCCAAAGCCATCCAACATTTCCCCTGGCTCCTTATGGACAGAGCTCCTGCAAGTCAGCTGTAAACCGGACAGAATGAGCATCGTACCACGCTCATGAATAACCAGGCTGCTGCTTCAGTCCCCCGCTGAGAACTGAGAGCTAATGGGTCTGCCCTTGTTGTCCGCCAGGGTACCATTATCTCCCTTTGAAAGCTCGAGTTAAGTATTACCCTGTACCGTCGCTTTACTGACACTGATAACTCCCTCCTTCACCTAAATGTAGGCTCATCAGCTGGATCTCTGCTCCGTATCTAGGCCAGGGGTGTTTGCAGCATTAACTCTGTGGGTTTACGTTATCTGCTCAGTATACGCTCTGACGATACAACAGTAAATGGCCTGCAAATTCTGCTGCCACCATTCATTTCAACCAACAAGAAATTACAGAGAATTGTTTACGCAGCCCAGACCATCACACAAACCAGCCTCCCATCCACTGATTCCATCAACACTTAGCGCTGCCTTGGCAAGGCCACCAGCATAATCAAGGATGGTCACTCTCTCGTCTCCCCTCTCCCATCAGGCAAGAGGTACAGAACTGTGAAAACGCACACTGAAATGCATTCAGGGGCAGTTTCTTCCCAGCTGTTATCAGGCAACTGAACCATCCTACCAACAACTAGAGAGCGGTCCAGAGCTGCCATCTACTTCATTGGAGACCCTCGGGCTATCTTTAATCTGACTTTACTGGACTGGCATTAAGTATTATTCCCTGTATCCTGTATCTGTGCATTGTGAATGGCCTGATTGTAATCACATATAGTCTTTCCACTGACTGGTCAGCACACAACAAAAAAGCTTTGCATCTACCATGACTTTGCATGACAATGAGCTAAACTAAATTAAACTAAACAGTGTTTATTGTACCTCCTCAGGGAGGGGAGAGAGTTGGTTTGGGCTGAGATGTCACCCTTTCTACTTCCAGACTTTATGACACTTTCCCCAACCCCTCTGCCAATCAAACCCCACTCACCTGTATCCACCTATCACTCGCCAGGCTTTGTCCTACCCCCACTCTCTTTCCCAGTTCTCTCCCCCAACTACCATCAGTCTGAGGATTCCAACATCTGCAGTTCCTTGTGAATACAAGTTAGGAAAGCCTAGAGACAATGGTGCAGTCAGTGCCTGAAGGAGCACAAAAACCTAACAACAGACACATGCTGGAATACTGATCAGAAAAACAAAGAGCTGGAGTAACTCGGGAAGTCAGGCAGCATCTGTGGATGGGATGGACATTCTGTGGATATCAGTGGACATTCCCTGAGTTACTCCAACACTTTGTGATTTGCCACCTTTTGTGAGTGCTTGTCTAGTCCTGTCAATAGACAATAGACAATAGGTGCAGGAGTAGGCCATTCAGCCCTTCGAGCCAGCACCGCCATTCAATGCGATCATGGCTGATCACTCTCAATCAGTACCCCGTTCCTGCCTTCTCCCCATACCCCCTCACTCCGCTATCCTTAAGAGCTCTATCCAGCTCTCTCTTGAAAGCATCCAATGAACTGGCCTCCACTGCCTTCTGAGGCAGAGAATTCCACACCTTCACCACCCTCTGACTGAAAAAGTTCTTCCTCATCTCCGTTCTAAATGGCCTACCCCTTATTCTCAAACTGTGGCCCCTTGTTCTGGACTCCCCCAACATTGGGAACATGTTATCTGCCTCTAATGTGTCCAATCCCCTAATTATCTTATATGTTTCAATAAGATCCCCCCTCATCCTTCTAAATTCCAGTGTATACAAGCCCAATCGCTCCAGCCTTTCAACATACGACAGTCCCGCCATTCCGGGAATTAACCTAGTGAACCTACGCTGCATGCCCTCCATAGCAAGAATATCCTTCCTCAAATTTGGAGACCAAAACTGCACACAGTACTCCAGGTGCGGTCTCACCAGGGCCCGGTACAACTGTAGAAGGACCTCTTTGCTCCTATACTCACCTCCTCTTGTTACGAAGGCCAACATTCCATTGGCTTTCTTCACTGCCTGCTGTACCTGCATGCTTCCTTTCATTGACTGATGCACTAGGACACCCAGATCTCGTTGAACTCCCCCTCCTCCTAACTTGACACCATTCAGATAATAATCTGCCTTTCTATTCTTACTTCCAAAGTGAATAACCTCACACTTATCTACATTAAACTGCATCTGCCATGTATCCGCCCACTCACACAACCTGTCCAAGTCACCCTGCAGCCTTATTGCATCTTCCTCACAATTCACACTACCCCCCAACTTAGTATCATCTGCAAATTTGCTAATGGTACTTTTAATCCCTTCGTCTAAGTCATTAATGTATATCGTAAATAGCTGGGGTCCCAGCACCGAACCTTGCGGTACCCCACTGGTCACTGCCTGCCATTCGGAAAGGGACCCATTTATCCCCACTCTTTGCTTTCTGTCTGTCAACCAATTTTCTATCCATGTCAGTACCCTACCCCCAATACCATGTGCCCTAATTTTGCCCACTAATCTCCTATGTGGGACCTTGTCGAAGGCTTTCTGAAAGTCGAGGTACACCACATCCACTGACTCTCCCTTGTCAATTTTCCTAGTTACATCCTCAAAAAATTCCAGTAGATTTGTCAAGCATGATTTCCCCTTCGTAAATCCATGCTGACTCGGAATGATCCCGTTACTGCTATCCAAATGCTCAGCAATTTCGTCTTTTATAATTGACTCCAGCATCTTCCCCACCACTGATGTCAGACTAACTGGTCTATAATTACCCGTTTTCTCTCTCCCTCCTTTCTTAAAAAGTGGGATAACATTTGCTATCCTCCAATCCACAGGAACTGATCCTGAATCTATAGAACATTGAAAAATGATCTCCAATGCTTCCACTATTTCTAGAGCCACCTCCTTAAGTACTCTGGGATGCAGACCATCAGGCCCTGGGGATTTATCAGCCTTCAGTCCCATCAGTCTACCCAAAACCATTTCCTGCCTAATGTGGATTTCCTTCAGTTCCTCCATCACCCTAGGTTCTCCGGCCCCTAGAACATTTGGGAGATTGTGTGTATCTTCCTCAGTGAAGACAGATCCAAAGTAACGGTTTAACTCGTCTGCCATTTCTTTGTTCCCCATAATAAATTTCCCTGCTTCTGTCTTCAAGGGACCCACATTTGCCTTGACTATCTTTTTCCTCTTCACGTACCTAAAAAAACTTTTGCTATCCTCCTTTATATTATTGGCTAGTTTACCCTCGTACCTCATCTTTTCTCCCCGTATTGCCGTTTTAGTTAACTTTTGTTGCTCTTTAAAAGAGTCCCAATCCTCTGTCTTCCCACTCTTCTTTGCTATGTTATACTTCCTCTCCTTAATTTTTATGCTGTCCCTGACTTCCCTTGTCAGCCACAGGTGTCTCTTACTCCCCTTAGAGTCTTTCCACCTCTTTGGAATAAATTGATCCTGCAACCTCTGCATTATTCCCAGGAATACCTGCCATTGCTGTTCTACCGTCTTCCCTGCTAGGGCCTCCTTCCAATCAATTTTGGCCAGCTCCTGCCTCATGCCTCTGTAATCCCCTTTGCTATACTGTAATACCGACACTTCCGATTTTCCCTTCTGCCTTTCCATTTGCAGAGTAAAACTTATCATGTTGTGATCACTGCCTCCTAATGTCTCTTTTACCTCTAGTCCCCTTATCAGATCAGGATCATTACACAACACTAAATCCAGAATTGCCTTCTCCCTGGTAGGCTCCAGTACAAGCTGTTCTAAGAATCCATCTCGAAGGCACTCTACAAACTCTCTTTCCTGGGGTCCATTTCCAACCTGATTTTCCCAGTCTACCTGCATGTTGAAATCTCCCATAACCACCGTAGCATTACATTTTTGACACGCCAATTTTATCTCCTGATTCAACTTGCACCCTATGTCGAGGCTACTGTTTGGGGGCCTATAGATAACTCCCATTAGGGTCTTTTTACCCTTACAATTTCTCATTTCTATCCATACTGATTCAACATCTCCTGATTCTATGTCACCCCTTGCACCCCCTGTCTTTGCGGGTTATTCCATCCAATGAAGAAGGGACCCGACCCGAAACGTCACCTGTTCCTTTTTTCCAGAGATGCTGTCTGACCCGCTGAGTTCATCGGCTCATTACTCGTTACGGTTGCAACCTGCTTCAGCTGCCTCCGCACCTCTGCCTCTTAGAGGGACCCGTCTCGGCCTCAACTGAAACATCTCTCCCGAGCACTCCAACACTTGGTATTTCCGTAAACTACAAGGATTTAGCCTTGCCTGATATCAGGAATGCTCTCCCTGGGAAATATGGAACACCACATTCTGCAGTTTGGCAATAAGATCTTGCTTTCTGGTTCTGTCAGTGGTGCATTGCCTTTAAAATGTAAACACTTCTTTCAATAGTTCCCGTCTCTGCCGCCCTACTGTAATTCCCTTTGTGACCAGACGGACTGGCCACAACGAGAAGCAGTCTGCAGGTGAAAATGTATTGAAGCCAAGTTGCCATGGCAGCATACCCTGCAAGACATTGTACTGAGGAGCAGCGATCGTTGCAAATGCAATCAGACCGTTTATCCCACTGGCATTCCTTCGGCAGTGGTCAGTCAATAACAGCGGTATTGGTAAACCAACGGCCACACCATTCACTAGTGGTCAGTCACTGAGCATTTATGGTTAACCAACAGCTGCACTATTCACCAATGATCAGTCAATAACAACAGCCTTTCGGGAAGGGGCGAGAAAGTGGGATAACATTAGAACTATTGTGAACGGGTGATCGATGGTTGCGTGGACTTGGTGGGCCAAAGAGCCTGTTCCCATGCTGAATCTTTCACTTAATCAATTCAATCGGTCAGGTAATCATCTACACTAATCTCATTTATCAGCCTTCTATGAGTTGGTGATTCAAGTGCTCATTTAGATACTTCTTAGCTCAGGTTTAAAGTTTACTGGACCAAGTGGACCCGTTGGGCCCAAACCTCTCCCGCATTTGTGTAGCACCTTCTCCTCCCAAATTCCCCCTCCCCTCCCCCTCCCCTCTTCCCCCCCTCCCCTTCCCCCTCCCCCTCTCCCCCCACTCTCCCTCCCCTTCTCCTCTCCCCCCTCTTCCCCATCCCCTCCCATCCCCTCCCCTCTCCCCGCATCCTCTCCCCCATCCCCTCCCCTCTCCCCCTCCCCTCTCCCCCCTCCCTCCCCCCTCCCCTCTCTCCCCTCCCTCCCCTCTCCCTCCCCCAATCTCCTCCCCTCTCCATCCTCCTCAACCCCCCTTATCCTCCCCTCCCTCCTCCCTCCCTCCCTGGGAGATAGATTTAAACTTTAAAACGTGTATCACTTAAAAAATATAACACCGATTTCAATGAAACTTCTTCCATGAGCACCAAAGGGATGACATTGAGTAAGGTGGGCCTAAAATTGTTGCGCTATCGTGTACCGTTTTGGCTGCAGTTCAGGAACAAACAAACAAACAAGAGTTTTAGTGTATAGATTGTTATATGCGGGTGTCAGATGTTATGGGGAAAAGGCAGGTGAATGGGGTTAGGAGGGAGAGATGCCCTGTAGATCAGCCATGATTAAATGGCAGAGTAGATTTGATGGGCTGAATGGCCTACTTCTACTCCTATTTCATATGACCTTATGCATGAATATGGTGTTATAGGTACAATGACAATCTCATCTGCAGCAGGATCACAGGTACATTGATTCAAACATACAAATAACGATGATACATAAATTGTACGTAAATTACAAATAAGATTTTCAAGGAAAGAAGATTGTTGAAAAAAGCAAGGCATTAGTGCAAATACATAATTGGAAAAGAGAGAGAGTTCTGTTGTCGAGGTAGGATTATGGTTGTGCAGATCAGTTCAAGAACTTGATAGTTGTAGAAGAGGAGACACAAGGAGCTGCAGAATCGGGTTTACAAAAAAAGACACAAAGTACTGGAGTAACTCAGCGCGTCAGGCAGCATCTCTGGAGAACATGGTTTGGTGATGTTTTGGGTCGGGATTCTTCCTCAGGCATTGTGGGGCAGGGTGTGGGGGAGGGATAAAGCTGAAAGAGTGATAGGTGGATACAGGTGTGGGCGAGTGATAGGTGGGTACAGGTGTGGGAGGTTTTGATAGGCAGATGGTTGGTCGAAGATGAAACGACAAGTGTGAGAAAAGGATAGGAGATGCTCAAAATGTGAAGCTAGAGGAAATAATATTTGGTGGAAGGGGACAGGGGGGAAGGGGAAAGAGAGGAATGGGTGCATATCCAGATGGAGCACAGGAAGAGAGGGAGGGAAGAGTGGGGGGGGGGTTGGGGAAGAGATGGGTTTTTGTTAGTTAACTACCTAAAAATGGAGAATTCAACGTTCATACTATTGGGGTGTAAGCTACGCAAGTGGAAAATGAGGTTTGTTCCTCTAATTTACGGGTGGCCTCTCTCTGGCAATGGAGGAGGCCCAGGTCAGAAAGGTCAGTATGGGAATGGCAAGGGGAGTTAAATGGGTGGCAACCGGGAACTTTGGTGAAGGTTGGCGAGTCTACGCTTGGTGCCTTAATCTGCACCTGTGTTGATGTCAGTGCGGAGGAGATATTGTTACTGGTCGCCACTGACCGAGGTCTGCCGATGAGGAAGTCAAGGATCCAGTTGCAAAAGCCCAGGACTTGGGGTATGGTGGTGAGTTTGGAGGAGATGATGGCGTTGAACGCTGAGCTGTAGTTGATAAACAGTGGCCCGACGTACAGTATGTGTGTTCCTGTTATCCATGTGGTCGAGTGCAGGGTGGAGAGCCAGCGAGACACCTGTGGCGGCAATGGACAAAGTGAAGCGGGTTCAGTCATTTCTGAGGCAGGAGTTGACTCGTGCTACAATCATCATCTCGAAGCACTTCACCACGGTGGATGCAAACTGTGTCACAATACTGCAGCAACCGTGCAATAAAACTGCAGCAACTGCTCTGCAATATTGCAAAAAGTGTAACATACCCCTGGTGCACATCACTGCAGACGGTAACAATTTTACGGAACCGTCACAGGGCAGTGCGGGAACCGCTACACGTCCCAGCGGAACCAAATCACCAAAACCTCAGCAACGGCAACGCAGTTCCACAGGAGCCTCGGACAACTGCGGCTCATCAATGGGGGAACTGTACAATCCTCAGTACCGTCACAAAATAAGGAGACGTCTAAACAAAATAAGGGCAAAGCGATAATAAGTGAATTGAAATAGCACGGGTGGAATTGTGATGCAGTGTTGCGGACACCACAGCATTGTGAAAGAGCCGTAAATAATTTAAAAGGAGCAGTCCCGCATTGTAAGGAAGCGTTGTGTTACTTGTAGCTCCTTGACCACTGTGTTATCATTCCCTCAGTGATGTATGATAGAATATGGTCAGGCATAATGCATCCCCAACATTGTACTGTAAGAAAATAACTGCAGATGCTGGTACAAATCGAAGGTATTTATTCACAAAATGCTGGAGTAACTCAGCAGGTCGGGCGGCATCTCGGTAGAGAAGGAATGGGCGACGTTTCGGGTCGAGACCCTTCTTCAGACTGATGATCGTACTGTACTGATTATCAACATTGTACTGATTATCATGTTTAGTTCGTAGACTGGCCACCAATTTTGACATTCATAGTACATAGAATAAAGAACAATGTACAGTGCAGCACAGGAATAGGTCCTTCAGCCCACAATGTCTGTGCCCAACATTATGCTTGGTTAATGTAATCTCTTCTGCCTCCATGTGACCCATATCCCACTATTCCCTGCATCTCCACGTGCCTCTCAAATGCCACTATCATATCTGCCTCTATCATCACTCCTGGCAGTGTGTTCCAGACACCCACCCCCCTCTGTGTAAAAACAAAACTTGTCCTGCACACTTCATTTGAATGTTTTCCCTTAAAGCTATGGCCTCTAGTCTTTGAGGTTACCACCCTGGGAAAAAAATGGAGACAAGAGAGAGTGCAGATGCTGGCATATGGAACGAAAAACAAACTGCTGAAGGAACTCAGCGGGTCAGGCAGCATTCATGGAGGGAAATAGACAGATGACCTTTCATCTTGACTGATGGATGATCTCGACCTGAAACATT
This sequence comes from Rhinoraja longicauda, assembly GCF_053455715.1. Classification (NCBI taxonomy): domain Eukaryota; kingdom Metazoa; phylum Chordata; class Chondrichthyes; order Rajiformes; family Arhynchobatidae; genus Rhinoraja; species Rhinoraja longicauda. Next base: position 24,348,367 of record NC_135979.1, read on the forward strand.
ATCTGTCCATTTCCCTCCATAGGGAGGCCTGGCCTGCTGAGTTCCTCCAGCACTTTGTTTGATACAACAGAGATGTGCTATCGGAATTGCTCTCCTTTAAATGGAGTATTCTAGTTTTGTTTTGGTTAGAGACGCAGAGTGGAAGCAGGCCCTGCAGCCAGCCAAGTCCATGCTGACCAACGATCACCTGTACACTAGTTCTATCCTACACACTAGGAACAACTTACAGAAGCCAATTAACCTACAAACCTACACGTCTTTGGAGTGCGGGAGGAAGCTGGAGCACACGGAGGAAACCCACGCGGTCACAGCGAGAACTTACAAACTCTGGACAGACAGCACCCAAGGACAGGATTGAACCCATGTCACTGGCGCTGTGAGGCCAGTGACTGGCTACTGCTGTGCCACTGTGCCATCCTTAAAAACACTCTCTCAAGAACACCATTTTGAAGCAGAGAAGTTGTGGTATACCAGCTAGTCCTGACCAATATTTACCCACCAATATTACTTGGTTATAGTCATGCTGTTTCCAGGCTTGCTCTTCTCGAGCTGATTGCAATATTTCCAACAACAGCAGCAACACATTAATGAAAAAACTGCTTTAGGATATTTAGAAAATGTAAATGCAAATCCCTTTTACTTTCATTGTCACTCACTGCTCCCTGAGGAGTAACAGATAGACAAATTTAGGTGGTGAGTTTATTTTTGGAGGGTGAGTTTATTGAAACTTCAACATGGTTCAAATCAGTAGCTGGATGTGCTCTACAGTGTGGTTCAGGTTATTAAATAGTCCTCAGAAAGCTTTGTTTCAAATCCAAATCACTAATTGATCAGACGTAGGTATTTATTCACAAAATGCTGGAGTAACTCAGCAGGTCAGGCAGCATCTCAGGAGAGAAGGAATGGGTGACGTTTTGGGTCGAAACCCTTCTTCAGTCTGAAGAAGGGTCTCGACCCGAAATGTCACCCATTCCTTCTCTCCTGAGATGCTGCCTGACCTGCTGAGTTACTCCAGCATTTTGTGAATAAATACCTTCGATTTGTACCAGCATCTGCAGTTATTTTCTTACACTAATTGATCAGACGTGCGCTCCTGGGTGTTTCTGGTGTATTATACGTTCATTTCAAAGGTTCAAAGGTTTCAAAGGTCCTTTATTGTCACATGTACCGATTAAGGTACAGTGATATGCGAATTATCATACAGCCATATGAAAGAAAAAAAAGCAATAAGACACACAAATACATAAAAGTCAACATAAACATCCACCACAGCAGATTCCCCACATCCCCCACTGTGATGGAAGGCAAAAAAATCTAATCTTCCTCTTTATTCTCCCGAGGTCGGGGCAGTTGAACCATCCGTCGGGGCAATCAATGCTCCCACAGCCGGCGGCCGAAGCCCCCGCATTGGGGCAATCGAAACTCCTGCTTCGGGACAGTCGAAACTCCCGTGTCAGGGCGGTCGAAGCTTCTGGGGCTTGGTGTTCCCGATGTTGGTCCCTGACCAGAGACCGCAGGCTCCTTGATGCTAAGTCTGCAAGCACCCACGGTTGGAGCTCCAAGGTTGATCCCTGGCAAAGGCACTGCGGGCTCCACGATGTTAAAGTCCCGTAGGCACCCACGGTTGGAGCTCTCAAAAGCCGGTCTCCAGCAAAGGCCGCCAACTCCTCAATGTTAGGCCGCAGTGCGGACGGAGATACGATACGGAACAAAATCGCATCTCGGTCGAGGTAAGAGATTAGAAAGAGTTTCCCCCAACTCCCCCCCCCCCCCCATCCCCCACATAAAACAAGCTAAAGAACACTAAAAACATACATTTAACACATACTATTTAAACACAAAGAAGGAAAGGACGGGCACACTGTTGGCGAGGCAGCCACTGCTGGCGCCACCCGGTGGTTTTAAGATGCCCTCGTGCATTTACCACTCTGACCCTTTTCTATATCACAAAGTAAAACTCAGGTGAGCATTGATTCACTATCTTCTTACATTCACTTCAAGATATTGGAGGATAACAGACAATTTAAATCAACAAAGCTATCCTATGTATCAAAGGACTTAAAACTATACAAAGCCAAATTTCTTACTGTAGGTCACTTCATAGAGCTGGACAGACTCTCGAACATTCTGCAAGATACCAGATTGGACATGTTTCACAATCTTCAAACAAGTCCCAATCAATATTACATTTAGAATATGGAAGCTTAGAGTGTTGGAAGGAACTGCAGATGCTGGTTTAAACCGAAGATGTAGACACACAATGCTGGAGTAACTCAGCAGGACAGGCAGCATCTCTGGAGAGAAGGAATGGGTAACGTTTTAGGTCGAGACCCTTCTTCAGATTGATTAGAGCACAGGAGCCGACATAACATGATGCCAGTGCACAGGCAAATGTTGGATGACAGAGGCTGTAGGCTGTGTGGAGTTTGCACGCTGTCCCTGGAACTGCGTTGGTTTCCTCCGGGTGCTCCGGTTTCCTCCCACATCCCAGTGATGTGTGGGCTTGTAGGTTAATGCCCTCTGTAAATTGCCCCTAGGGTGTAGGGGGTGGATGAGATGATAAAGAACTAATGTGAATGGGTGAAATCGATGGTTGGCATGGGCTCGATGGCCCAAAGGGCTTGTTTCCTTGCTGTACCTTTACATCATCTCAATGATTTAATGACACTACTGTTCTTAAATTAAGTTTGTGTGGGGCACTCCAGGCAGGAGAGAATGAAGACTGCACCAACCCACACTGGACTGGACACCAGTCATTATAGAATACTGTTCCAACTCCCAGTCACCATACATTTATTCACATGTATCTATTTATTTATTTATTTATTTGGTTGTTTAAAGATACAGCAGGGAAACAGACCATTCAGCCCTCCAAGTCCACAATGACCAATGATCACCCGTTCACACTAGTTCTATGTTATCCACTTTCTCATCTACAGCCTACACACTTGGCAATTACCCTACATCTTTGGGATGTGGGAGGGAACTGGAGCACCTGGAGAAAACCCACGTGGCCATAGGGAGAACGTGCAAACTCCACACAGATAGCAGCCGAGGTCAGGATTGAACCCGGGTCTCTGGCGTTGTGAGGCAGTGTCTCCACCAGTTACCACACTTTTTTTTAATATATCAAAAAATACTTTATTCAAGTAATAAATATTTACAAAACATCTTCTTTTTAACAACCCCATCCGACATTTCCGGAGGTTACACGTTCAATACAGGTATTCACTTCCAAATTTACATTGAGATTTACACAGTATCCCTTATTTGGAGGGGTGTCTCTCTCCACCACACCCTGCCCCCCATGTCCAGCAGCGGAAGGACCCTAGACTGTGGTCCTCCCCCACAGGGCCTTGGCGTTGGCTGCACCAAGCTTCAGTGCGTCCCTCAGCACGTACTCCTGCAGTCTGCAGCGGGCCAGTCGGCAACATTCCCCGACGGACAGCTTGCTCCGCTGGGAGGTCAACAAAGCTCGGGCAGACCGAAGAGCGTCTTTGACCTTCCAGCAGCACTCGATGTCAGTCTCTGAATGCGTCCCTGGGAACAGTCCGTAGATCACAGAGTCCTCCTTGACGGAGCTGCTCGGAATAAATCGTGACAGGTACCCCTGCAAACCTCTCCAGACACTCTTGGCAAATCCACACTCTGTGAAGAGGTGGGCAACCGTCTCCTCCCCATAGCAGCCGTCCCGAGGGCAGCGTGCGCTGGTCGTGAGGTTCCGGCGGTGCAGGAAGGATCTGACTGGGAGGGCTCCCCTCAATGCCAGCCAAGCCAGGTCGGTGCTTGTTGGTGAGTTCTGGCGATGAGGCATTTTGCCAGACAAGCTGGGCAGTCTGCTCTGGGAACCACACCACATGATCCATGGAGTCATTCCCCTGCAGTGTCTGCAGGACGTTCCGTGCTGACCACTGCCCGATGGACTTGTGGTCAAAGGTGTTGGTCTGGAAGAACATTTCCACGAGCGACAGATGGTATGGCCATGTCCAGCTGACTGGCACATTGCGTGGCATCTGCACCAGGCCCATCCTTCGTAACACCGGGGACAGGTAGAACCTCAGCAGGTAGTGGCACTTGGTGCTTACATGCCTTGGCTCTACGCTCCGCCTGATGCAGCCACACACGAAGGTGGCCATCAGGATGAGGGCGACATTGGGCATGTTTTTACCCCCGTTGTCTGCCGACTTGTGCATTGTGGCTTGTCGCACCCGGTCCATCGTCAACCCCCAAATGAAGCGGAAGATGGCCCGGGTGATCCCCGTGGCGTAGGAGGGAGGGACGGGCCACACTTGCGTCAAGTACAGCAGCCTCCCTTTGACTCGAGTAAAACTCCCGGAAGTGACGGCTTACCGGCAGAGTTGTATTGGGCTCTGTGGGACTGGGTGGGCCCGGACCTGCTGGAAGTGTACAACAACATACTTCTAGCCGGCAGCATGTCAGACTCTATGAGGAAGGGCAGCATCACCCTGATCTACAAGCAGAAGGGGGAGATGAATGACATTAGGAATTGGAGACCCATCACATTGTTGAATGTAGACTACAAGATCCTGTCTAAGGCCATCGCCAACCGGGTCAAGTCTGCTCTGGGTCAGGTGATCCACCCGGACCTGTGCTGTACCTGGCAGGAAAATCTCAGACAGCCTGGTGCTGCTGAGAGACACCATTGCCTACGTGCAGGACAGACGGGTGGATGCCTGCCTGGTCAGCTTGGACCAGGAGAAGGCCTTCGACAGGATATCGCACACGTACATGAGGGTCGTGCTCTCCAAAATGGGCTTTGGGGAGGGAATCAGGAAGTGGATCCAACTGCTCTACACCGATATCTGTAGTGCAGTCCAAATCAATGGGTGGGAATCAGACAGCTTCCCCGTCAGGTCTGGAGTTAGGCAGGGTTGCCCTCTCTCCCCTGTCTTGTTCGCCTGTTGCATTGAGCCCTTTGCCGAATCCATCAGGAAGGATGCGAGCATAAGAGGAGTGACATTGCCAGGCAGTGGGGGCACTCAGGTCAAGGCCTCCCTGTACATGGACGATGTCGCCGTCTTCTGCTCGGATCCAGGGTCGGTCCGCAGACTGATCAGCGTCTGCGACCAGTTTGAGTTGGCCACGGGGGCCAGGGTAAACCGAAGAAAGAGCGAAGCCATGCTCTTTGGCAACTGGCCCGACCGATCTTCCATCCCCTTCACCATCAAGCCTGACTTCTTGAAGGTGCTGGGCATCTGGTTCGGGAAGGCTGAGGCGTGTGACAAGAATTGGCTGGAGCGGATAGCCAAGGTGGGGAAGAAGCTGGAGCTGTGGAAGCAGCGCTCCCTCACCAGTTGCGAGACTGCAACTGATCTTCCCATCTCACAAGCTGCCCATCCATCCTTTTGGATGTTGGGGGCAGAGCTGGCTCCATGGCGGTGGAGCTTCGAGCCGGTCAGGGTGGGGAGGTGGTGTCCCTGATCTGATCCACTGCTGAGCCAGGCTGGCATCAACCAGCTGGGCACGGTCTCCTCCCCAGCCCAGTAACGGTGCCCGTTCCCAGCCTGGCAGTGACTGCTGCAGTGGAGAGAGAGCAGCGAGTCATTTAGAGCCACCACTGACCTGGAAACATAATGTCTGATGAGGTAACATGCCCTCGTCTGGTCGTATGTGAGAGAGTGGCTGCAGCATAGCAACCAGCCACATAGACATATGCACATGCCCCAGCGGCTGATTAGTATTCAAGATAGAGCTTCTCACAAGCTGCTGGATGTCAGCTACAGCGTAGAGGAGAGGAGCGAGCGAGAGAGAGGGAGGGAGGGAGGCAGTAAAGAAAAACAGAGGATGCTCTGCAGCTGGTTGTGACTGGACCTAACAAAGATAGGAAAGGCTGATAGGGCTGGCAATGCAAAGACAGGCTCTCCACCGCTGAAGCTGCTTTGAGACCCGTCGGAGTTGCCGTTTGCTCGTTGCATCCAGCAATGGCCAACTGACTCTAGCGAGAGAGGGGATGAAAATACAGGCAGTCTGGAGGAGAGTCAGCTCGAGGTTCAGCGCTTAGCGATGGAGTGAACGGCAAGTTTGCAGCTGGACCTTTGGGTTTCGCTCTGCATTCAACAGATTTGGCAGCGTGCGTTGCACTGGTCTCACTGCCCCTCGATCTCCTCACCCGAACTATCTACCAACACTGTGATGTGAGTATCCATTTCTTCAGCAGCCCTCTCTCTTTACGTGTCCATATGGGTGGCATCGCTTGTGTGCGTGAGGACATAATCTGCTCGCTCTCAGTGTGTTGTGTGGGTATGTCTGGGTCTGATAGCGTGCACCTATATATGACCATCTGTGTGCTCGATGTATTTGTGTGTGTGTGTGTGTGTGTGTGTGTGTGTGTGTATCTATCTACACCTGCCCATGTAATTGTGAATATACACGTCTTTAAGTCCAGATGCACTTCTGTTTGTATTTATTTGGCGATGAGATCTTTAGACTATTACGAGAGTGGGAAAGAGAATTTAAAGGCGGGATAAATGTCAAAACAGTGGACATTGCAGTTGCTGGCATTTATTCACAAAATGCTGGAGTAACTCAGCGGGTCAGGCAGCATCTCGGGAGAGAAGGAATGGGTGACGTTTCGGGTCGAGACCCTTCTTCAGACTGAGGAAGGGTCTCGACCCGAAACGTCACCTATTCCTTCTCTCCCGAGATGCTGCCTGACCTGCTGAGTTACTCCAGCATTTTGTGAATAAATACCTTCGATTTGTACCAGCATCTGCAGTTATTTTCTTACACTACTTGCAGTTGCTGGCAGTGAGTGAGTTGGATGAAAATTCAGGAAGCTTAAAAAAAAGGGGCTTCAGTGAATGAGGTGACTTCAGGATAAAGGAAAATAAAGGGAAAGGGCACCTTCTATAAATGCATAAACCATTTACATTAAAGTAAAGGGATTAGCAGCACAGTTCAACATGCACATGTCTGCCGTTTCAAATACTTAATTGCAAAATAAGCATGATTGAGAAATAAGTAATCAGGATATCAGGCTCTAAAGTGGCAGACAGAATAAAGGAGAGAGGTGCGAAAAGACGGGGAAAAGAGGGCAGAAAAAAAAGATCTCAGCTCAGAAAATCCAGATGTAGATTGAGTTTGTCCATCGCCGAGAAACAGAGAGTTAGGCAATATTGGCAGTGTAAAGGAATCCGTGCTAAAGTGTGGTATTGGGGAGAGGGTAAAATTGGAAGTGCAGCGACATGTAATAACAAAGTAATCACGGAGACCTTCGTTTTCATGCGGATTAAATAAGATAAACATGATGCAGCACATTCAGGATCGCTCCTGAAACCAGTGTTCAAGAAACTGTCTCGGATGTAGATTATTTCAGATCCAGTATTTGCACAAGGATTTGGTAGTTATTTTTGGTTTATTATTGTCACGTGTGCTGAGATACAGTGAAAAACATTTGCGGGCGACCCACTCAAGTCATAGATACAGGAAAACTGCAGATGCTGGTTTACAAAAATAGACAACAAGTGCTGGAGGAACTCAGCGGGTGACGGAGCATCTCTGGAGAACAAGGAGTGGTGAAGTTTTGGGTCAGAACCAATACACAATAGGTGCAGGAGAAGGCCATTCGGCCCTTCGAGCCAGCACCGCCATTCAATGTGATCATGGCTGATCATTCTCAATCAGTACCCCGTTCCTGCCTTCTCCCCATATGGGTTGTACGGGTGGGGGGGGGGGGGGGGGGGGGGGGGAGAATGCTGGAAGGGAGGAATGGCAGGTTTAAGCCTGTCAGGTAATATGTAGGAAGGAACTGCAGATGCCGGTTTAAACCGAAGATAGACACAAAAAGTTGGAGTAACTCAGCGGGACTGGCAGCATCTCTGGAGAGAAGGAATGGGTGACGTTTTGTATCGGAAGAAATGTCACCCATTCTTTCTCTCCAGAGATGCTGCCTGTCCCGCTGAGTTACTCCAGCATTTTGTGTCTATCTCTTGTCAGGTTACAGGTTGGGACAGGTGAGGGGAGGGAGGATTGATAGGCAGACGGTGGACAAAGGCCAGAGATGAAAAGACAGGAGGAGTGAATCAAAAGATTTCATTTAGTTTAGAGATACAGGGAGAAACAAGACCCCCTGCCGACCAGCGATCACCCACACACTAGTTCTATCCTACACACGAGGGACAGAAGCCATTAACACACAAACCTGCATGTCTTTGGAATGTAGGTGGAAACCGGAGCACCCGGGAAAAACCCACGGGGTCCCAGCGAGAACGCGCAAATTCCATACAGACAACACTGATAGTCAGGATCGAACCCAGGTCTCTGGCACTATAAGGCTGCAGCTCTACTCCTGCACCACTGTGCTGTCCTAAACAGCATTGGAAATTGTGAAGCTAGGTAAAGGAATGTAGGTGGAAGGGGAGAAGTAGGCACGTCCTGGTTGGGCACTGGAGAGGGGGGTGGTGGGGGGGGGGGGGGAGTAAGGGAGAAGAGGAGGGTTTTGTAGTTACCTAAAAATGTTCATACCATGGGGCTGTAAGCTACCCAAGCCTAATATGAGGTGCAGTTCCTCCAGTTTGAGCGTGGCCTCACACTGGCAATGGAAGAGGCCCAGGACAAAAAAAGCCGGTATGGGAATGGGGAAGGGAGTTAAAATGGTTAGTAAACGGGAGATCCAATAGTCCTTGGAGGACGAAGCATGTGTTCAGCGAAATGGTCGCCAAGCCCACGCTTGGTCTCGCCGATTTACAAGAGGCTACATCGGGAACACTAGATGAAGTTAGATGAGGTGCACGCGAACCTCTGTCTCACCTGGAAGGACTACTGGGGCCCCTGATGGAGGAGGTATAGGGGACAGGTGTTACATCTCCTGCGATTGCAGTGGAAAGCACCCGGGGAGCAGGTTGTTTGGGCGGGAAGGGATGAGTGAACCAAGGAGTTGTGAAGGGAGCGATCTCTGTGGAAGACGGATGGGGGTGGGGATGGAAAGATGTGACTGGTAGTGGGATCCCGTTGGAGGTGATGGGAATGTCGGATATGTTGTATGTGGAGGCTGGTTGGGTGAAGGGTGAGGTACAGGGGAACCCTATCCTTGTTCCATCCGGGGAAAGGGGGAGTAAGAGCAGAACTACGGGGCGCAGAGGAGACGGGAGTAAGGGATGTCCCAGAACGCAAAGCCTCATCTCGGGAACAGATGCAACGAAGAGGGAGAATTTGGGAGCTGGAGATAACGTCTTTGCAAAAGGTGGGAAAAGATTTATTCAGTCCAAATTATTGTGGGCGTGCATAAGTTTGTAGTATACATGAGTAGATAATCTGTCCCCTGTGATGGAGACAGTGAGATCAAGAAATGGGTGGGAGGTGTCAGAGATAGTGCCATTGTATTTGGGGGCAGCGTGGGTTAGTGGTGACGTTAATAAAGTCACTGAGTCCTGCACGGGTACAGGAGGCAGCCCCAATGCTGTCATCAATGTGGTGGAGAAATAGTTGGGGGATTGGTGGGGAGTGCTGGTAGAGGGAAATTGGTTGGATCCCTGTTCAAGGAACAACCATAGGGCCTTTATTCACAAAATGCTGGAGTAACTCAGCAGGTCAGGCAGCATCTCAGGAGAGAAGAAATGGGTGACGTTTCAGGTCGAGACCCTTCTTCAGACGTCTCGACCCGAAACGTCACCCATTCCTTCTCTCCTGAGATGCTGCCTGACCTGCTGAGTTACTCCAGCATTTTGTGAATAAATACCTTCGATTTGTACCAGCATCTGCAGTTATTTTCTTACACCATAGGGCCTTGACACCTTCCTGGTGGGGGGAGGGTGCGACATATTTTCAAGCTTTTGTATCTTCTGCCGGATGGGAGAGGGGAGAAGAGGGAATGATCATAGTGTGAGTGATCTGTGATTTTGTTTGGCTGCTTTCCTGAGGCAGTGTGAAGTGTAGATGGTGTAAATGATGGGCAGTCTATTCTTTGTGATGGACTGGGCTACATCCATAACTCTCTGCAATTTCTTGCGGTCTTTGGCAGAGGAGAGCTGTTGCCAAACCAAGCGGTGATGCAATCCAATAGTAATGCTTTCTATGGTGATCCGCAGAAGAAGTTGGTAAGTGTTGTTGGAGACATGCCAAACGTCCTTAGCCGTCTGAGATTCTGAAGACTAGATTGTGAAAATGTACTAAATGATGAAGACTGACAAATGGTTAAAGTTATAACATCATTCACAGTTAATATCCATTTTTGAGGAAAAAAAATGGAAATGTAGGTCATTTACGGCCAGCAAGAGAAATTAAAGATATCTTAGTATTAAGTGGCCAAAATGATGTCCAAAAAAGAGATCAGCCTGAAAATTACTAAGAGTTTGACTCCGCAAAAGACTGCCAAAAATGGTATTGAGAGGAGGAAAATAGATTATGGTAATATATTATCAAAAGACTTGAAAAAAATGGGAAACATTTCTTACATTTGGACCTGAGGAGAAACAGACAGGCAAAGTCAACCCGGAATGAAAGAAAAGGCAAAGATATTAAAGGTGTTGCTTCCTTGCCCATGCTAGACAAAAACTGTTGCAGAGTTGGCGGGCACCAGACTACATGGTACCGGTATCCTGTTCTGTTAGTTAGAAATTCCTCGCTCCTTAGGGCGGCACAATGGCGCAGCTGGTAGAGCTGCCGCCACACGGCGGCTGACACACGGTTGAATCCAGACCTTCGGTGCTGACTGTGAGGAGTTTGCACGTTTCCCCTGTGACCATATTGGTTTCCTCCGTCGCTCCAGGTTCCCCCCAACATCCCAAAGACGTGCGGGTTTGTCGGGTAATTGGCCTCTGTGAACAGTCTGCCTCATATTTTGGGAGTGGATGCGAAGGTGCCCCTGGTGTGTCAGGACTGGACGCAGAAGTGGGATAGCATAGGACTGAGCGACGGGGCCTGAGGCAAACACCATGCAGTTTGCTGGGGACCATCTCGCTTCCGTTACACCACGAGTTGTTATCTCCTCTCCACAGAAGGTCACAGTGGGAGCGCTGAGTGCTGGGCTGCAGCTCAGAACCCCACCACTCATGAAGCAACGCTCGAGGAGCAGAGGGGACAATAGACAATAGGTGCAGGAGGAGGCCATTCGGGCCTTCGAGCCAGCACCACCATTCAATGTGATCATGGCTGATCATTCTCAATCAGGGCAGCATGAGGGCAGCAGATGCCCGAGGAATGGACTGAGGAATTGGTCGCAGTTGTTAGATTCAATGTTTAAAGTTTCATTTTGTCAGATCTGTTGGTGATCGGGATCAAACCCGGGTCTCTGCCGCTGTAAGGCAACAACTCTACCGCTGCGCCACTGTGCCGCCCCAACGTAGCTGGTCTACACCCTGCCCTATGATACGGTGAATTCAACTCGCTGTATCGTCTTACCTCTGAGGAGGGTTGTCTTCATTCTGTAGCTTTTCTGAGCATGGACAGCCACGGGGATAACGATTCTCTTCGCCAAACATGCAAGAGCTTTTGATCTGTTACCACAGTGTGTCTGTCTGTGTTTTCTGCGATTGTGCATCTGTCCATGACGTTTTGTCTACACGTGGTCTATGTGCTGATGTATCTCTGTGGACATGTCTCAGTGACACGGTATGTATCTCTGATTCTATCTCTCTTCTGCTTCAAAACATTATTCACTATTTTATTTTGTTTGGTAAAATGAAATGCATTTCATTTTGAATATAGATGCATTGGAGAATATAAGCGCTTTAAGTGAAAGGTAATCCTTGCTGATGTGCCTGTAGTCGAGCTGCCTCTGTGGATGGTTACCTAGATCAATCATCATAACACCAATTCAATTTTTAGCAACTGATTCTAAGACAAATGTTTAATAGTGATGCATGGCAGTAAAGTATGCAATTGTTACAAATGTCTGCAGCAGTCACAAACAGTGGAAATATGTGGCTGATTGATAGCAGTCGTTTGTGAAGCTGCACATGACAAAGGTGTACAGCAATGTAGAACAGTAACTTGACAATAATATGAAAGAATCGTTTCCTTGTGCCTTGATTGTACCTTAATCATCATCAGCACACACTTGAAATCGAGAATGACTGTGCTCCTGTTGGGTCCTCCGTGCGGGTCTGGTATGTCCCTCGTGTGTGTGACATCGTCTAACGTGGGGAGACCGGTGCATGGACAACCACCACATACATGGCCGCTGACAGATACAGACCCGGTTCCAGCGGCATGCAGCTTTCTTCCACCTTCTCAGCCATTGTGGTGCCCCACCCGCCGGCCCGACACCATCCTCCGCCTGTTCCACCGCTGAGGTCGTCTTCATGGGTCACCCTTTGACGCGGAACCTCCCCCTCGACCTGCCCGCCATGCCACGAGCTTAATCTCAGGGCCTTAGGTTCATGCAAGCTTCTCCACCAAGGCACGGTGTTGACCCTCGGAGAGTCTGTGATTACAACACGTGACAATATATGGTTAGAATATACAGTAATCTTCAAGTCAAGTCAATTTAATTTGTATAGCACATTTAAAAACAACCCACGTTGACCAAGGTGCTGTACATCAGTTCAGGTACTAAGAACGAAAATGGCACACAAATATAACAGCACATACATAAACAGTTCACAGCGCCCCCTCAGAGGGCCTCAAACGTCAGGGAGTAGAAATAGGTTTTGAGCCTGGACTTAAAGGAATCGATGGAGGGGGCAGTTCTGATGGGGAGAGGGATGCTGTTCCACAGTCTAGGTCAATAATCTTGGACAATAATCCGTGACAATAGTTTAGTTTAGAGATACAGTGCGGAAACAGGCCCTTCAGCCCACCGAGTCCACACCCACCAGCGATCCCCGCACATTAACATGATCCTACACACACACTAGGGACAATTTGCACAGACACCAAGCCAATTAACATACATATCTGTACGTCTTTGGAGTGTGAGAGGAAACCGAAGACCTTGGAGAAAACCCACGCAGGTCACGGGGAGAACCTGCAAACTCCGTACAGACAGCAGCCGCAGTTGGGATCGAACCCGGGTCTCCGGCGCTGCAAGCGCTGTAAGGCAGCAACTCTACCGCTGCACCACCGTGACGCCCCGTCGTATGATATGATTAAAAATAGGCAGTGAGCTGTTCGCAGTAATATGCAATGGAAATACATTCTAACCTGTAACAATATTGTCTGATAGAAATATGCGAGAGGGAATCTACTATAATGTGTAACAATAACATGTCACAGAAAAATTCAGTAATCTGCAGTGATTGTACTCAGCGGTGATCGGCAGCAGACATACACAGTAATCTGTGACGGTAATCTATGGCAGGGAAGTGTGACAGTAATATCAGGTAGTTATGTGTGATCATAGGCTCTTTGTGCCGTGACAGTAATTTATGACAGCTGTCCATGAATATAAGATGCAGCCTGATATTTTTACAGCAATTTGGGAAGTAACAAGTGACAAAAACAGATTGCTGTAAAATACTGTCATCCTCCTAGTTAGTAAATGGACTCCTCTGGGAGACTGGTAGATGAGACTGAGTCAGTGTTTAGCACTCACCTGACTGAGAACACTTTCCTATCTGACAGCGAATGAACATACACTGTGCAATCTAGTTAATTGCTAAATTATAAGACTTAATTCTTTATAACTGGTTAAAGTTTGGATATGCAGTTCCAGTATTCTCTTTAGTCTTTGTTAATCCTCTGAGACTCTCATCATTCTTTCGAAAAGGGATTATACAATAGAGATGTGGATGAAACGAAGATAGCTTGGAAGAGATGAGGGTGATACAATGCAGGTATTATTCTGAGCACGTACGGTCACATTTCAGAATGTCCCACAGATTTACTGAACCTACAGGTTTACACTGATCCTACTCTGATCCCATCTTGCTAAACCTCTAGCGTGCTGAGGCCTGGCACCAGTTCTTGGGCACCTACGGCTTGAGCATCACCCCACAGACCAACACCATCTTACTACATTCCTTGTGTCTAAACTAAGAATGTTACAGTCATAGAGTCAAAGAGTTATACAATGCAGACGGAGACCCTTCCTTCAGCCCACAGAGATGGTGCAAGCATCCACCACCTGTTTACACTGATCCTACTCTGATCCCGTTTTGTTCTCCCTGCGTTTCCATCAGATCCTACCATTCGCCATTCACGAGCCAGGTCTTAGTGCGTATGGCCGCGGGGGACAAGCAGGGGCCGGCATGGCAGCTTCCCGCCTCCAGACCGCGGCCCGCCGGGAGCTATCCTGAATATTCATTCTCTCCACTACCTTGGAGGGATGTAGTTTTATTACAGAACTTGTAAATAACCTTCCTATTCCTACTGCAACTCAGGGCAGCAGGATCTTTATGGTTGCTTCTAACGAGAGAGGTAAATCTAGAATAAGGAAGGTGGGGTTTTTTAGGAACTGAAGCACATGGAACTGTTGATGCCAGAATCTTGCATAGAACACTAAGTGCTGGAGTAACTCAACTGGTCAGGCAGCATCTCTGGAGGACATGGATAGGGAAGATTTCGGGTCAGAACTCTTTCGTGCCTGAAGAAGGGTCCCCATCCGAAACATCGCCCATCCATGTCGCCCAGAGATGCTTGCTGACCCGCCGAGTTACTCCAACACTGTGATCTGTTTATGAACCGAGTTTGGAAGGCAGTTAATTGAAAGGAAGTTTTGTGGAAAAGAAACAAAAATGCCTGGCTGGGCTGAATGATAGACGTTGCATGCATCCGTCTGGGAAATGGGTAAGAAATCGAAAGCACAGAAAGATGTGATCAAGTCACACCACACTCACACATGAAGGGTGTTTCAGAGAACTTTGGATGCAACAGTCAGAATCCATTTAGATTTTCAGCAAAGTAATGGAAGGGAGCAAAGATGGGCCAGAAGTGAAAATTCTAAAAGGGGGGAAAGAAATATAAATAGTCTGAGAAGTGACTTAGTAAGTGTAGACTGGAAACAGCTGTTTTACCGTAGTTAAATCTCACTACAGTGAAGGCATTCTGGATGAGGTAGAAGTAGAAAGCCTGGAGATGTTCGACAGGTCAGGCAGCATCTGTGGAGAGAGAATCAGGGAAGATTCTGTCAGAAGTGGAGAGGTTGCAAATGAACACCTTTTCAGCGGCAAGTGTCAGAGGGAGCGATTGATCAAACTATAGGGCAGGTCTGTGTCTGAGGGGAGGTCAGGAGGAGTTGGTGGTGGTGGTGACTGAGTGAAGATGGGAGGTGAAGGCTTGTCTGGAGATGGCAGAACTTGGAGAAAATTAATGCATCTGAAATTACCTGGAAAGGAATAAAACACTGAAAAGGAAATCAATATATGGGGCCATTCACATGAAAGGTTTTCAAGTCAAAGGTGTTTAATTGCCTTATGTACTGACAAGGGAACAATGAAATCCTTACTTGCAGCAGCTCAACAGGCCTGTAAACACAATACTCACAGATGACATGTAATACATTTTTAAAAAATCAATAAAATAAAGCCTTAATACTAATGTAAAACAAAGTCCTTAATGCAACCAAAGGCAGTCCTTAGAAGTTCACAGTTGAGGTCAGCGTTGGTTAGTGTTCAAGAGCCTGATGGTTGTTGGTAAGAAGCTGTACTTGAACCTGGTGATCACAGTTTTCAGATTCCTGTAGATTCTTCCTGATGATTGGAGTGAAATGAGAGTATGGTCAGGTTGGTGTACGTCTTTGATGATACTGACTGCCTTTTTTTGAGGCAGTGCCTCCCTTGATTCCTTCAGCTGGGGAGGTCAGTCCAGTACCTGTGATAGACCAGGCAGTGTTCACCATTCTCTGTAATCTTCTTTGGTCCTGGGCCTTTAAGTTACCGAACCAATTTGAGTGTATTATTGAGTGGCTTACAGCAAGGAAACAGGCCCTTTGGCCCACCAGGTCCCATACACTAACTGACACTATCCTACACACTAGGAACAATTTACAATATTACCGAAGCCAATTAACCTACAAACCTGTATGATTTTGGAGTGTGGGACGGAACCGGAGCACCCAGAAAAACCCACGCGGTCACAGGGAGAACGTACAAACTCTGTACAGACAGCACCCATAGTCAGGATTGAACCGGGGTCTCTGGTGCTGTAAGGCAGCAACTCTACTGCTGCACCACTGTGCCACCCCACTTGAAACAAAAAAGGCATTGGGACTGGACAGCAGCCCACCTATAGGATTGGAGACCTGCACTGCGGAACTAGCAGCACTGCCGGCCAAACTGTTCCATACAGTTGCAGCACTGCGATGTAGCCAAGAGTGTGGCAGATTTCCCAGGAAGGTACTGTTCACACAATGAAGCAAACATGTAACCTGGCTAAAATAGACACAACATACTGCAGTAACTCAGCTGGTGAGGCAGCACCTCTGGAAAACATGGATCGGGTTTGTTTGGATCATGGCCGTTCTTCAGACTGGTTGGAGGTGGGGGGGGGGGGGAGGTTCAGGCAGAGAGCTGGGAGGGGCAGGACAAAGCTTGGCAGGTAATCAGTTGGTATAGGTGAGATGGGTTTTGATAGGCACATGATGGACAAAGGCGAGGGATGAAAAAAAAGGTGTGAGACAAAAGGATTCAAGAGTTGTGAATTGTGAAGCTAGAGGAAGGAATGCAGGTGGTCGAGAAGGCTAGGGGTGAAACAGGGGACAGTGGGGTGGGAGAGGGGTGGGGGTGGGAAAGGAGGAGGAGAGTATATGGGGGAAGAAGAGAGAGGGGGACGGTTATGTAGTTACCTAAAACTGGAGATTTCAATGTTCATTCCGCTAGGCTGTAAGCAATAAACAGGGGCCAAACATCTCAAAGCCAGGATGTCTCACCCTCCAGAGATGCTGCCTGACCCACTGAGATCCTTCAGCACTGTGTTTGGCTCAAGATTCTAGCTTCAGTAGTTCCTTGTGGTTTCCGAGATTCAATACAATACAATACAATACAATATATCTTTATTGTCATTGTACAGGGGGTACAACGAGATTGGGAATGCGCCTCCCATACGACGCAATAATTTAATTAATTTAAACAACAACAACCCAACGAAACAAATTGTAACAGTTTTAAGATAGAATAAAGTGCAAATAGATCTGTGCCGGATCACTGTGCGATGTGACCATCCGGCTCAGCAGGACCGGTTCATAGCAGCTATGGCCCTGGGGATGAAGCTGTTCCTGAGTCTGGAGGTGCAGGCGTAGAAGGTCTTGTATCGTCAGCCCGATGGAAGGAGTTCGAACAGACTGTTGCAGGGGTGTAAAGAGTCTTTGTGGATGCTGATGGCTTTTCTGAGGCATCGTGTGTTGCAACTCGCAACTATGGACCGGCCCGACAGCTGGGGGAGAGAGGGTGAGTAAGTGTTGTTGTGGGCAGAGGTGAGGACACACCTGTCACGTGGCAGTAAGCTCGGACCTCAGAGAGCGGTGACAACACTGCCTTGAGAAACGCTGAAGGCTGTGAAAATCCCTGTGATTCAGTGGGGAGCTGAACTGTGAAATTGGGACTGGAGACGGTTGCTAAGGAAAGAGGTGTGGAAGCAAGTTTTGGTCAACTCTTTACCAAGTGGGCCGCTGGTGGCCCAGCAGCCGCCAGGGATGACGTCGATCGGGCGCCGCTGGAGGTCCCATAGAGGTCGGACGAGCACGTGGACTACACGCGGCACGGAGCGGCAGAGCACCAATGGAGGACACCGACAGTATCGCCAGGCCGACCCATGCAACTGCGGCCCAGTGCCATTGTATATACGTGACACTGTATCATTGTCACGCGGCCCAGTGTCATTGTATATACGTGACACCAGGACACTGGGCTTTAAAGCCAAGATAATACTCAGTATTTTTAAGAACTTAATACTTGAAAGGTATAAGATGGTGCCGAAAATGTGGCCATCTCTGTGTACTGCCTGAGAAGAAATCTACCATTTTTACATTACAAACGCTGCACTCATTCACGTATATACAATGGTGCTTATGTTTGGTATGATTTCACTGAATTGTAAGCAAAATAAATAATTTCATTTAACCTTGATACCTGTGACAATAAACATCTATTGACTATTAACTGGAAGTTGAAGGCTGGAGGTGCTGGAGGAGAAGGCACAGTGACCTCACAGCAAGTGTAAAGCAAAAGCTGCAGATGCCGAAAATCTGAAGCAAAAGCAGAATATCTTATCATATCATATCATATATATACAGTCTTCAAAAGACTCGGGCAGGTTCGGCAGTATGTGTGGAGAGAGAAACAAATTTATCGTTTCATCAAAGACTCTTCATCAGATCTGGGGAAGAGAGAAAACAAGTTTGATGCTGTAGGTGAAAGATGATCGACGTGGACTCGGTAGGCCAAAGGGAGTCTGAAGAAGGATCTTGACCCGAAATGTCACCTTTACTCCAGATTATTTACTTCAGAGATGCTGTCTGACCCGCTGAGATACTCCAGCTTCTTGTGTCTATCGTCGATTTAAACCAGCACCTGCTGTTCCTTCCTGCACATTTTGTCCTGTTTCCATTCTGTATCTGTCAACCAATTATAGCCTTGGGTAGATGAAGAGATGACCATACATCTCCAAATCCAAGGATTGTTTGTGGCTGGGAAGGAAAGCAACTAGCTTTGATGTTCCCATGGGCTTGCTGCCTTCATCCGTCTTTGCAGCAGAGTCTGTGGACCGTCAGAGTTCAGACAGTGAGGTGTGGCCAGCCGGGCTGTGGTGTGTGTAGCTGATGGTGCATCTCGGAGATGGTGGAGACAGCCAATGTTTAGGATGATGAACGAGGTGACACCAAAGTGGGTTGTTTTGTCCTTTTTGAGCACAATTAGAGCTGCAGTAATCCAAGACAGTGAGGCCCACTCCGTCAGTCTCCCAACTTTTAACTTGTTGACGATAGAATGTTTTGGGGAATCAAATAGTGATTCACAGGATACCCAACCCAGACATGCCTTTACAGTAGAAATATTTAATTGACTGGGTTGGTTCATTTCTCTTCGAAAGTTAAATACAAATGATTAATCAATTGATCGTGGAAAAAAACCAGGAAAGCTGGGCCCTCAACCCACTGAGTCCACGCCGACCATCGATCACCCATTCACACTACGTTGTCCCACTTTCACATCCACTCCCTAAACGCTAGGGGCAATTTACAGAGGCCAATTAACCTGCAAACTCGCACGCCCTTTTCGTTGTGGATGAAACCAGAGCACCGAGCGGAAGCCCACATGGTCACAGAAAGAACGTACAAACTCCACACAAACAGCACCCGAGGTCAGAATCAAACCCGGCTCTCTGGCGCGGTGCGGCAGCAGCTCTACCTGCTGCACCACTATGCCGCCCTTAATTGTTGGTCACCATGATACTATGTTGAGTACAACCCAAGTTTGGGGAAAGACACAAAACGCTGGAGTAACTCAGAGTGTCAGGCAGCATCCCTGGAGAACATGGAAAGGGAACGTTTCGGGTCGGGACCCTTCTTCAGACTGAATTCAGAGGTGTGGTAGGGAGGGGGTGGGGGGGGGGGGTGAGGAAGAAAGCTAGAAGAGGCATTTGTTTCCCCAAGTTTAAGGGACCTTTTCCAGTAATATTTCAACCTGCATCGCATACAAATCCTGCCCATTATTCAATGTGGCAGACAACTCAAACCACATGATTGGATTCCAGCCTGTAACTCGCTTCATGATGCCAGATATTCTATGTACAACCACTTGAATCTTTGATTAGATTCCAGACTAAAGTTCCCTTCTGGGTAGCTACTGTACCGATAACTCACTTTCATCCTCCAATTAAATTGCAAGCCATTAGTCAACAATAAAACACCCCAAGATCCCATCCAATAATTGAGTTGCAAAGATAGGTTATTCATACATAAACCAAACTATTCTGTCAATGCGACACAAAGCTATAATTCATTTCAGTTATTCTATATTTAAAGCACTTAAAAACCTCAATTAGATTTATGTCTGTACTTACTTCACGGTCTGTAGTTCTACTCATAAACCTTCCAATCTTTGTGGTAAGTGCCACCCACTGTGAGATATCCACTATTCTCTTTGTACAGATGAAAATCAATTCCTGAGATGTGCCGGACCCGGTGACATTTACTGAAACATTGTCCAGAACCTTTAGGTCCTAAAGGAAGATGAAGGTTGCCGAACCGACCTCCAGCATCCATGACAACAGAATAATCCCTGAAGGCTGGTGCCACTCCGAAGTAAGTGCTATCCAGGCCACTCAATGATCCCAAATGTTACTGTCCCAATGGATCTTTGGACCACAGCTTCAATGTGTTGAAAGAGCTCATGTTGGAGGCTGACCTCACAGGTGAAAAGGTTGACTCCAGCGAGGGATGGATCAGTTTAGTTTAGTTTATTGTCACGTGTACCGAGGTACAGTGAAAAGCCTTAGTTGCTTGCTATCCTGTCAGCGGAAAGCTACACCTGATTGTAATCAAGCCGTCCACAGTGTACAGATACAGCATAAATTGAATAACCCGAAGAGCAAGATAAAGACCAGTGAAGTCTGATCAAAGATAGTCTGAGTGATAGTCTCCAATGAGGTGGATGGTAGTTCAGGACCACTCTCTACTTGATGAAAGGATTATTCAGTTGCCCGATAACAACGGGAAAGAAACTGTCGCTGAATCTGAAGGCATGCATTTTCACACCTGGACCTCTTGCCTGATGGAAGAGGGAAGAGGAGTGAGTGACTGGGGTCATCCTTGTGTCATCCTTGATTATGCTGGTGGCCTTGCTGAGGCAACGCAAAGTATAGATGGCATCTTTGGAAGGGAGGTTGGCTTGCATCATGGTCTGGGCTGCGCCCACAATTTTCGGCAAATTTCTTGCGGGTTTGGATGGAGCTGTTCCCAAACCATGATTAATGAGGGACCAAGTCTGCCCACTCACCCCTGACTCATAGTTCCAGAGGCAGATGAGACCAGGTTTGCCCTCAGAGTTTTATGTGAGTTTATTACACATGTGGGTGGGTGGATTGACTCCTGAGATGGAGGGAGACAGAGACATCCATAAATGGCACAGAGTAACTCAACAGTTCAGGCAACATCTCTGGAGAGCATGGTTAGGCCATGTTTCGGGTCAGGACCCGGCACTTAGCGTCTTTTTTTGTAAGCCTGCATCTGCACTTCCTTGTGTCAACTGGAGCAAGGATGTGATGCCTCAGCTTTATAAAACACTAGACCAAGTGGACCCGTTGGGCCCAAACCTTTCCTGCATTCGTGCAGCACCCTCTCCTCTCCCCCACCCCCATCCCTCCCTCCCCCCTCTCCTCCCCCTCTCCTCCCCCTCCCCTCTTCTCCCTCCCCCCCCACTCCATCACCCTCAACCCCCCTTATCCTCCCTCATTTCCCCCTCCCCCTCCCCTCCTCCCTCCATCCCTCTTCCTCCCTCCCCCTCCTTCCCTAAGAGATAGATTTAAACTTTAAAATGTGAATAACTTTAAATATATAACACCATTTTCAATGAACCTTCTTCCATTAGCACCAAAGGGAAGACGGTGAGTAAGGTGGGCCTAAAATTGTCGCGCTATCGTGTACCGTTTTGGCTGTAGTTCAGGAACAAACAAACAAACAAATGAGTTTTACTATATAGATTATTTAGACCTCAGCTGGAGTACTGCATGTGGTCCTGAATCACCACACTGTAGGACTGGAGAGGGTACACAAGAAACTCTCCAGGATATAGCTTGAGATGGAGCATTCCATGTGTGAGGAGAGACCGGAGAAGCCAGGTCTATTTGGTCAGGGGTGGAGACGGTTATGAGGGAACTTGATTGAGGTATACAAAATTATCAGGGGTATAGATATGATAGACTACAGGAAACTATTCCCCATATCCAGAGGATAAAACAAGAGGACGCGGGTTTAGGGGTAAGAGATTTAGAAGGGATCTGAGGGGGTCACTGAGAGAGTGGCTAGTGATTGGAACACACTACTGGGGAGAACCTTGGAAGCAGAGTCACTGGCGGCATTTAAGAATAGTCTAGATGAACATTTGAATCATCTTGGTAAAGAAAGCTATGGGCCAAGTGCTGGAAAACGGGATTAACATGGGTCAGTGTCCACTAGTCAGCATGGATAAAGTGGGCTGAATGGCCTGATTCCATGTCGTATGACTCTATGATTCTAATCTAATCATTACGAACAGTTATGATTCTGATCCAGGAAATAAATATAAAGGCCCCGTAAACTGTTTCACCTTTATCTCAAGGAGTCTAGAACCAAAAAGGCTGGAAATATTATTGCCCTGCACAGCGGCCTGGTTAGAATCCATCAGTGGGCCTCATTCAGTATCGCTGAAGATTAAGTAGACAATAGACAATAGACAATAGGTGCAGGAGGAGGCCATTCGGCCCTTTGAGCCAGCACCGCCATTCAATGTGATCATGGCTGATCATTCTCAATCAGTACCCCGTTCCTGCCTTCTCCCCATACCCCCTGACTCCGCTATCCTTAAGAGCTCTATCTAGCTCTCTCTTGAATGCATTCAGAGAATTGGCCTCCACTGCCTTCTGAGGCAGAGAATTCCACAGATTCACAACTCTCTGACTGAAAAAGTTTTTCCTCATCTCAGTTCTAAATGGCCTACCCCTTATTCTTAAACTGTGGCCCCTTGTTCTGGACTCCCCCAACATTGGGAACATGTTTCCCGCCTCTAACGTGTCCAACCCCTTAGTAATCTTATACGTTTCGATAAGATCTCCTCTCATCCTTCTAAATTCCAGTGTATACAAGCCTAGTCGCTCCAGTCTTTCAACATATGGCAGTCCCGCCATTCCGGGAATTAACCTAGTAAACCTACGCTGCACGCCCTCAATAGCTAGAATATCCTTCCTCAAATTTGGAGACCAAAACTGCACACAGTACTCCAGGTGCGGTCTCACTAGGGCCCTGTACAACTGCAGAAGTAATGAATCATTGTTCCTTAAACTCCATATTGAATCGAGAAGTGTGACAGAGACTCGGTCATGGTGTTTAAGATGTTTGAAGGATTCCGTGGGCAGATAGAGAGAATATTTATCCTCTGATCAAGCATTCTCATCTCTCCTTGACCCTTGGTTTATTTCGATGCAACTACAGACCCTTAAATTCCAATAATTTTCTGACAATATTGTACTTTTTATTAAACGACATTTGAACAACTTCAATCGCACTAATCTCAGCAGCGCCTCCACTATTTCAACAAAGGTCTCAATAATTTAGTCAGACATGACCTGCTTTTCACAAATACACGCGTGCTTTTATTCAGCAATGTTTTTCCAAGTGCTCCCAGCTTAATGGCTCTCATTATCCTCCTACTAGTGTTAGTCCAACTGGTTGGCAGAGTAATCGACTTAATCAGGAGGGATTTAGGTTCAGGTTTATTATTGACACATGTAGCAACATACGGTTGTTTTGCATGCTCTATCCACTCAAATGAGAAAATGCTTAACATGAAAACAATCAAGCCAAACTCACGTAGAATAGGTGGAGCGAATGAGAGTTACAGAGTGCAGAATATAATTTCTCAGCAATGTCGCGCAACAGTTCCAGAGAAAAAGTTCATAGCCCGTGATGAGGTAGGTTGGAGAATCGGGGCTGTACCCTAGCTTATGGAAGGACCATTCTGAAGTCTGATAACAGAAAGGAAGTAACTGTTCCTGAGTCTGGTGATGCCGGCTTTCAGGATTTTGTATCTTCAGCTCGACGGGAGAGTGGGGAGGAAGGAATGACCGGGGTGGGACAAGTCTTTGGTTATGTTGGCTGCTTTTCCAAGGCAGCGGGAAGTGTAGATAGAGTCAATGGTGAGGAGTTTGGTTTGCGTGATGGACAAGGCTACATGCTCAACTATCTATAATTTCTTGCGGTCTTGGGTATAGCGACCTCACTGTCCCTTCAAAATACTTTGTATCTAAGGGTTGGACGGGTCTTTAGACTTTAGAGATACAGTGTGGAAACAGGCCCTTCGGCCCACCAAGTCCATGCTACCAGGAGCAACCAGAGAAAACCTATGCGGTCACGGGAAGAATGTGCAAACTCCGTACGGATAGCATCCATGGTCAGGATCGTACCCATGTCTCTGGCGCTGTAAGTCAGCAACTCTGCCACTGCGCCACTGTGCCGCCAAGGCGGATGTGGCCAGAGTCTTCAGAGCTTCTATCCCCAGCAGACTATTTCAAAACTCCATCCAGTTCAAAACTCAGGAGCGTTTGATTATTTTATGTACCGACCGTGGAACAATGAAACTCTTACTTGCAACAGCATAACAGGCCTGTGAACACAACAAGCACAGATAATATATAATAAACAAAAACACAATAAATTATTAAACACAATGCTCATGCAAAATATAACTCCGTAGTTGAGTTTTAATTTGCGTCACATTCAAGAGCCTGATGGTTGTTGGGAAGAAGCTGTTCTTGAACCCGGGAGTCACGGTTTTTCAGGCTCCTGTATTCTCTTGCCGATGGTAGGAGTGAAATGAGAGTGTTGCTGCTGCTTTAGACCAGCACAACCTCTCAGCTGCCTGCTCCTTGTTTATTTTTGTTCAATCCGATATCTGACCAACCTGCTCATTTACTGTGATATCGACAGCAACCTCTTCCTCTGTGAAAACAGTAATTTAGAAAGCCTCCGTCTTCACACGGCTGCTTCCATTTTGCTTGCTCATCGCCAGTTAATCCCCTTTTATTATTGATAAAAGATGTTTGGGTTGCTTTTCATGTGAGCTGCCAGTCTGCCTTCTCCCCCTCCCTCCGAGCCTCTTCATTCTTTCTTCAAATCCTTTCTGCATTTTCTATGTTTAGCCTTGGGTCCGTGACTGAATTACAATGTTCATCATAAGCCCCCAGTTACAGCTTCATTTTAATTGTTCTACCTTTCCTCAACTTCCCATTCCCCATCCCTCCTGTGGAAATCAATCTGTTTTGTTCACCAACCATCCATAATAGTCTCTTGTTGCTTATTTACGGATCTACCAGGGCAGACTCATTTTCAAACCACTAAAATTAACCCTTCCCCTTATTTACTTGTTCCGAGTCCTTTTCCATTGGCAATTCTGCTCTCTCGTTGTCTTTTAGACTTATTTTCCCAGTGTACATTAACTTGATTTAAAACTGCCATTTTAACTTCAGTCAAGTTACGGGCCAAACATGGGCAGGTGGGACTAGTGTAGATGGGGCATCTTGGTCAGCATGGGTAAATTGGGCCGAAGGGCCCGTTTCCGTGCTGCATGACCCTATGACTCTATGAAATTCTTCCTTTGAATTAGTTGGCCAACAGTCAATATTGCAAGGTATCACATAAATGCTGGAGTAACTCAGCGGGTCAGGCAGCATCTCTGGAGAGAAGGAATGGGTGACGTTTCGGGTTGAGGCTGATGTCAGGGGGGGGGGGGCAAAGGAAGGGTATAGGTGGAGACAGGAAGACAGTGGGAGAACTGGGAAGGGGGAGGGGAAGAGAGGGACAGAGGAACTATCTAAAGTTAGAGAAGTCAATGTTCATACCGCTGTGCTGCAAGCTCCCCAAGCGAAATATGAGGTGGTGTTCCTCCAATTTGCGGTGGGCCACACTATGGCATTGGAGGAGGCCCATGACAGAAAGGTCAGACTGAGAGTGGGAGGGGGAGTTGAAGTGCTCAGCCACCGGGAGATCAGGTTGGTTAAGGCGGATTGAGCAAAGATGTTGAGCGAAACGATCGCAAGAGACTACAGAGAGTGGTGTGCACTCAGTCCAGTCCATCATGGACGCAACCTTCCTCACCATTGAAAGGATGTACATGAGGCCCTGCCTCAAAATGGCAGCATCGATCATCAAGGATCCCCACCATCCGGCCAGTCCCACTGCTCATTGCCACCATTGGGCAGGTGGTAGAGGTAGCTTGGTCCCACACCGCCAGGTTCAGGAACAATTACAGTCAGACATGGAGGGAACATGTTGAGTTGCTCCAGCGCTTTGTGTCCATCTACAGTCAGACACACGGAGGGACGGACGTCAGGTACAAAGTGCGGGCGTGCACATTTCCATGACATTCTTGATATCTACAGAAAATTGCATCACCCAGGCTTATTGAGTGTAGCTCAGAGATTTCCAGTCAGAAATAATGTTCGTGTTTTTGCAGCTAATGACTAATGTCATAGCTACATGTTACATCCATAAAACAGTGTGTCCTTAAGTGATAATTGTTCAAGTAAATTAAATGCATTTAATGCTTTGATTCTCGTAAAGTGATAGATCTTCTCACGGGAAAAGCAATTTTTTTACCGAAATGTAAATTCATTTTACAAAATGCAGATGAAGATTGGAAGGTGCAGTGATCCCATAGAACTGAAGGCCTTTTTCCTCTCATTTCCAATGCAGTATAGTAATGTGTCTAGGTTTCCCAGTGAATTGTCACCAATTTCCCAGCTGACTGTTGCCACAGCTCTGCGTGACGCGGCCAACTGTGAAATCCATGCAAAGTTACGTCCAGATGTCCCATCTTTGCTGCTGCTCTCCAAATCGCTACCGTGAATGTAATACACTGCACTGGTTATGCTAGTGGAGGTGGACATTTGCAAGGAACTTTATAGGGTTTCTCAAATGCTTTGGCACATCACCTGGTTCAACTGTTGTCAGGGTTTTTATGGGCCGGGTGTCTTTTGATCCCTGTTCTCGTATTACCTTGGGAAGGGGATTTTCCAAAGGCAGGGTTTCCCACAAGGTCAGCACTCAAATACAACCCCTTGTCCAGATTGTTCCAGTGAGCACAGGCTTTGTTCAGAAGTCAGAGGCAAGCATAGATGCTGACCCCCAAGATTTGGCTCCTGGAAGGAGGCCAATCAGCCCTAGTTGTCTTTGCTAGCTCTCTGGTTGGCTATCAATGCAGCCGGGGCGAGAACATGCAAACTCCACAGAGACAGCAACCGAGGTTATGTTCGAACCCAGGTCTCTGGCGCCGCGAAGCAACAGCTCCACCAGTGACCGTGTGGGTTTCTTCCGGGTACTCAGGTTTCCTCCCACTTTCCAAAGACGTGCGGGTTTATAGGTTAATTGGCCTCTGTAAATTCCCCCTTGTGTGTAGGAGGTGGATACGAAAGTGGGATAACATAGAACTAGTGTGAACGTGGTGGTTTGTGTGGACTTGGTGGGTCAAAGGGCCTGTTTCCATGCTGTATCTCTAAACTAAAATAAAATAGGTTACATTCCCTTTTGAACGTGGCTTCTGTGCCAATGCAAAGTGGGCAGACTATCCAATTGATTAGATTGTGCTGTTTGACTCCAAGCTGAAATGAACATCAAGGATACACAAGCAGCCTTAGTGTTTCTATGCCTGACACAGTCATAAGTGTTGCTGATGTGTTTTTGCACAAATTGAGACTTGCTGCCTAAGAACATCAGTCTAACCACAGTATAGTCTGCTCTCGATACATCGACCACAAGAACAGGCCTTCGGCCCCCAATGTCTGTGCTAAACATGATGGCAAGTTAAACTAATCACCTCTCCCTGCACATGATCCATATCCCTCCATTCCCTGCACATCCATGTGCCTTCCGTATCTACTTCCACCACCACCCCTGGCAGTGCGTTCCTGTGTAAAAAACATGCCTCACACATCACCTTTACATTTTGACCCTCTCACCCTAAAGCTCTGCCCACTTGCCTTTGACATTTGCACCCTGGGAAAATGGTTGTCTGACTGTCTACTCCATCTATGTCTTTCTTTTATCTGATCTCCCCTCAACGTCCAATGTTCCAGAGAAAACAATCCAAGTTTGTCCAACCTTTCCTTGGAGCTAATCCCCTTTAATCCAGGCTGCATCCTGGTAAACGGTTTCTGCACCCTCACCAAAGCCTCCACTTCCTATGTGATTGAATTGCCATGTGTTAACCTCAGGGACTGGGTCTTTTCAGAATTACTGATTTAAATTTTTGGTCAGCGAATTTATCTAATAAAGTCAATATTGGTTCATGAACCAGCTTGGTCTGATGAAGGGTCCTGACCTCAAATGTCACCTCTCCATGTTCTCCAGTGATGCTATCCGACATGCTGAGTTACACCAACACTTTGTGTCTTTTTTGGTAAAGCAGCATCTGCAGTTCCTTGTGTCGACAGCTTGGTCCATTGGGCCTTCTATCCAATTGCTATTTTCATGTAATCTCTCTCATGACCCATGTTAGATGTGCCCACTTTAGAAACCACTGTCCTATTTAGGAATTTCAAACTGGAATCACCTGAATTTTGCAAGTGCTCGAGAAGGATTTGAGTCCAGGTCAGACTGGAATCTTGTCCGTGTGGCACAGTTTGTTGATGGATTTGGGTCAACGTATACTAAAGTGGGTCCAGGTTGTTGATCTGTGGGCTAATGAAGTTTGAGTAGTGAGACATCATTGGCACCAACCCAATGCACCAGCTCTGCTCATCACTGCCCATGCACCACAGGATATGTCCAATGTCCATCGCTTTCTGCACTCCCATTCAGCTTTTGTCTTCCTCCCTGAGAGAATGCAACAAATAGACAACTCGCATTGTGGAAATGTTAAGCAGCAAAGGGATCAGAATTAAACGTATTTATTCACAAAATGCTGGAGTAACTCAGCAGGTCAGGCAGCATCTCAGGAGAGAAGGAATGGGTGACGTTTCGGGTCGAAACCCTTCTTCAGACTGAATTAAACGTATGAAAGCAACAGCACCATTTGATCTGCACAGAATGCTCCTGGCAGCTATTTCAATTCAGATTTTCCCCTCTGAATTGTGTACCCTGGCAATAGCATCACCATCACAAAGTCCCACATCAACGTCCTGGCTGTTGCTTTAGCTGCAACATTAACCTGTTGGCGGGAGGTATCAGAGGCTGGATATTCACTGGATCCCTAAAGCCTTTCCATCAACGGCAGGGAACAAGTTAGCAGAGTGACGGGACCCTTGGCATCTTCCCGGACAAGGGCAGCCCCCGCAGCTCGTAACACCGGGATTGTTTGAGATTTCCAGATTCTGCAGGTTTTTGTGACTGACTTTATTTTCTTGATTTCCATAAACCACGTTTGTCCTCTGCGAAGAGTAAAAGGAATAGCACTGAACGCAGTACGATACGGCATGATATGATACGATAGAACTTTATTTATCCCAGGAGGGAAATTGATCTGCCAACAGTCATAAAAACACAAAAACACATAATACATGATTTACTTAATTAACACTTAATTAACAGCACACAATAAAATATTACAACATGTTCGTCCACTTGGTATCCACAGGTACACTCTGAGTTGTCTACACTACACTGCCTCCAGTGACAGACCAATGTCAACCACTAATTACATAGATCAGATTTATATCAGCGGTTAAATATTTACATCTGCAATACTTTATAGCTTAAACAACAAAATATTTGCAAGATGATATGTATGAAAAATGTATGAAGGATCTCAGCAAATATAAATCTTATTTATTTACATTTCTCAATTATAACTCGACTGCATTATGTAAACATAACATCTCTAATATATCCATACCAGGTACAGATAATTCTTGTCAAGAGGTGTAAAAGATCATGAGAGGAATAGGTAGGGTGAATGCACAAAGTCTTTTTTTTAACCCAGGGTAGGGGGAATGAAGAACCAGATGACATCAGTCTGAAGAAGGGTCTCGACCCGAAATGTCACGCATTCCTTCTCTGCAGAGGTGCTGCCTGCCCCGCTGAGTTACTCCAGCATTTCGTGTCTACCTTCGATATAGGTTTAGACAAAGAGAGGAGATTTAATAGGAAGAGAAGCAATTTTTTCACTTAGAAGGTGGTGGGTATATGGAACGAGCTGCCAAAGGAGGTAGTTGAGGCAGGTACTATAACAGCATTTAAAAGACACTTGGATGAGTACATGGTTAGGAAAGGTTTAGAAGGATATGGTCAAATGGGACGCTTAGATGAGGCATATTGGTCAGCATGAGTTGGGTTAAAGGGACTGTTTCATGCTGTATGACTCGAGAATTCCATGACTTCTGCAGACAAGCTCAGCATAATTAACCTCACGTCCCAAATAACAATGGTGAACTTAACTGTATATTAGCATGCACATTATTTTGTACATTTTCTGAGTGATAACTGCAGCACTAATTTAACACACGCTACTATTAATTGTACTTCTTCTTATCAAGTCCACATCACAAGATTAGAAATTGTCCAGCCAGAGATGAACACACTTCCTCGGCATCTGCATGCAATGTCGTCTTGGCTTCTTGTACGTGGTGGTGGAAAGATTGGTGGAAACAGGGCCGCGATGTGAACGCTCTTTCCTTGACCCCCATTACTTATACTAATACTGCGGCTGGTACCATTATGAATTTTTTTCACAGTGACACCACATACCATAAACACACCCACTACTTTGATTCATTCCTCATCTTCCCACCTCAGCTCTCGTGCAGTGTTCCTTGATGATCTCCCCTATATACATTGACTCCTCTCATTTTGCCCTCTGAATACATTTCTCAATATTAAGTTTCATCAGCTATTCTACCAGTTGGCTACATGTCCTTGAAGTCAACTGATGTTCCTCAAAACAGTTTGCTGTACTTCCAAGTTTGTGTCAGCTTAAAGTTTTGAATTAGTGCCCTCTACAGCCATCCAAAGCATTGCTTGGCACGGTGCTGCAGCAGACAGCTTGATCCTGACCTTGAGTGTTGATTATGTCCTCCCACCGATGCCCGGAAGCCTGGCTCTCCTCTGGAACTCCGATGTCCAAACACATGCTGGTCACTTTATTGCCTGCTGTAATTTGCCCTGCAGTGTAGGGTTGATGGGATAAAAAATAATTAGAGGATCTGTGGCAATTTGTGAAGGAGCTTAAGTTGGAAGGGTGGCAGAGAGAGTCTCTCTCTCTCTCTCTCTCTCTCTCTCTCTCTCTCTCTCTCTCTCTCTCTCTCTCTCTCTCTCTCTCTCTCTCTCTCTCTCTCTCTCTCTCTCTCTCTCTCTCTCTCTCCCTCTCTCCCTCTCCTCCCCCTCCCCCTCCCCCCTCTCCCCCTCTCCCTCTCTCCCTCTCTCCCTCACCCCCCTCCCCCCCCCTCCCCCTCCCTCTCTCTCCCTCCCTCCCTGCCTCCCCCGCCTCCCTCTCTCTCTCTCTCTCTCTCTCCTCTCTCTCTCTCTCTCTCTCTCTCTCTCTCTCTCTCTCTCTCTCTCTCTCTCTCTCTCTCTCTCTCTCTCTCTCTCTCTCTCCTCTCTCCCTCTCCCCTCTCCCTCCCCCTCCCCTCCCCCTCTCCCTCTCTCCCTCTCTCCCTCACCCCTCTCCCCCCTCCCCCTCCCTCTCTCTCCCTCCCTCCCTGCCTCCCTGCCTCCCTCCATCTCTCTCTCTCTCTCTCTCTCTCTCTCTCTCTCTCTCTCTCTCTCTCTTTCTCTCTCTCACCTCGGTCAGTGTTTGATCTGTGCCACTCCAGACTCTTTTATCCCACTCACGATAACAAGCCTATACTGTGCCACCTCATCAGACATCTCATACAAGTCCACATTTAGCACATCAAATGTATTTTCCCAATCAATTCTCTCTCGTGTCAACAAAATAACCCCCATCAAGTTGGCTGGAAATGACTTGCTTTGAATTCACTCAGTCAACCTACTCTTGTCCAAAGTGACTGCTAATTCTGTTTGTGGTTGTTGCTTCTTGAATGTTGCCCACTGTCGAGGTTAACATGACCCAGAGAGCGGGAGATAATAGTAGGGATTTTAAAATACCCGAGGAAAAAGTCTTTTGTTGGGAATATTCTAAGGTAACTGAACCATCCTACCAATGACTAGTGAGCAGTCCTGAGCTAATATCTACCTCATTGAAAACCCTCAGACTATTGGATTTTACTGGACTTCATCTTGCACTAAACCTTATTCACATTATTTTCCTTTATCATGTATCTGTACGCTGAGGATGGCTCGTTTGTAATCATTTATTGTCTTTCCGCTGACTGGTTAGCACACAACAAAAGCTTTTCACTGCACCTCGGTACATGTGACAATAAACTGAACTCAAACTAACGAGATTCTGCACTTCTTCCGAGGCCTTCTCTTGGGATGGAGGGTGACTTGCTTCCATTCCAGTTCTGCGGTTTCTGAGGTGACTGACGAGACATCTCTGGAAAACTATGGTTACGATGCATTTGGAGTACTGTGTGCACTTCTGGTCACCCCATTACAGAAAGGCCATGGAGAGGGTGCAGAGGAGGTTTACCGAAACACTACCTGGATTAGAGTGCATTAGCTAAAGGGAGAAGAAGGGTCTCGATCTGAAACATCACCCATTCCTTCACTCCAGAGATGCTGTCTGTCCCGCTGAGTTATTCTAGCAGTTTGTGCTATCTTCAGCTACAGGGACAGGTTGGGCAGACTTGGATTATTTTCTCTGGAGCGTCGGCAGCTGAGGGGAGACCTGGTGGTGTAGATACATTTATAAGAGGTGCCACCTGCGGGACTGGCCCGGCCAGCGATTGGACAAGTGGGCAGGGCAGGCAGCACGCTATGTCCAGCTGTGAGTGATGGAGGTGACGGGGCGAGCATGCACTCACTGCCAGCTGTGAGTGGGTGAGTGTGGATGGTGGGGAGAGTCAGGGTACAGGGGGTACCACACTCCAGCTATGGCTGTGTAGAGGTGCACAGGGTGGGACATGGGGGTGCACAGGGTTACAGGAGCTCACAGGAGGTAGGGTGAACGGGGTTACAGGGGTGTACAGGGGATACAGGTCATGCACGTGTAGAGGGAATATAGGGGTACAGGGGAGTACAGATTGGTACAGGGGTGGAGGGGCATAGGGAGTATACAATTGGTGTTGGGGTACAGGGGTGTACAGATTGTGCAGGGGTACAGATGGTGCAGGGGTGTGGGGGTACACAGATGGGTGTGGGGGTACACAGATGGGTACACGGTGTGGGGGTACACAGATGGGTGTGGGGGTACACAGATGGGTGTGGGGTACACAGATGGGTGTGGGGGTACACAGATGGGTGTGGGGGTACACAGATGGGTGTGGGGGTGTGGGGGTACACAGATGGGTGTGGAGGTACACAGATGGGTGTGGAGGTACACAGATGGGTGTGGGGGTACACAGATGGGTGTGGGGGTACACAGATGGGTGTAGGGGTACACAGATGGGTACACGGTTTGGGGGTACACAGATGGGTGTGGGGGTACACAGATGGGTGTAGGGGTACACAGATGGGTACACGGTTTGGGGGTACACAGATGGGTGTGGGGGTACACAGATGGGTGTGGGGGTACACAGATGGGTGTGGGGGTACACAGATGGGTGTGGGGGTGTAGGGGCTACCACACACAGCTCATTGCCCGCCTGCCGAAGCACCAAGCCACCCACCCCCTCGGGCAATGCCACCCGCGGGCTGGGAGCGACCAACGATTAATTGCTCCGGTTTTATAATCACTCCGCATTTGCAGGATCCTGGATCAATCGGAGTCACCGCGTCGCGGGCCGGGTAATGTATTCCCGCTCCCGCTCCCGCTCCGGGTCCAGGGGCAATTGGACGGGCATTTAGTGGCAGACAGACACGGGCTGGCGGGGGGTCGGGGGCCGGGGGCCGGGGGCTGCCGGTGAGCGGGGAGACCCCCCAGCCGCTCCCGGACCCGCCACCAGGCACGGGGAGAGGAGGGAGAGGAGAGAGGGAGGGAGAGGAGGGAGGGAGCGCCTCATGTCCCGGGCTGGGAGGGAGGGAGGGAGCGCCTCACGTCCCGGGCTGGGAGGGAGAGGAGAGAGGGAGGGAGAGGAGGGAGGGAGCGCCTCATGTCCCGGGCTGGGAGGGAGAGGAGAGAGGGAGGGAGAGGAGGGAGGGAGCGCCTCATGTCCCGGGCTGGGAGGGAGGGAGGGAGCGCCTCATGTCCCGGGCTGGGAGGGAGAGGAGGGAGGGAGCGCCTCATGTCCCGGGCGGCGGGGCTTCCACGGTCGCTCCGGGTCATCGTCCATCCAGCCGCTGGTCAACCTTCTGGGCGGCGGTGCTGAAGGTGGGCACCTTGCCTCCACTCCGTCCCTGTCCCCTCTCATCCCCCTCCATCTCTTCCTCCTTCCCTCCTCTCCCCCTTCCCACTCCTCCTCTCTCTTTCCTTTCCCCTCTCTTCCTTCTCTCTATCCCCTCTCCCTTTCCCTTTCCCCTTCATTCCCTTTATCCCCTCACCATCCCCTCTGTCCTCCTCTTTCCCCCTCCCTCCCTTTCCCCTTCCTTTCCCCTTCCTCTCCTCCTCATTCCCTCCCTTTCCTCCTCCCTCGCTTCCTCTTCCCCCTCCCTCCCTCCCTCTCTCCCTCCCTCCGTCCCTCTCTTTCTCCTTCACCCCTCTAATCTAATTATCAACTCCTCTCGCATCCTCTTCCTTCCTCCCTCTGGTGCCACTCCCCCATCCCTCTCCCCCACCCCTCTCCCCTCCCCTCCCCTCCC
The DNA here is from genome assembly GCF_053455715.1 of Rhinoraja longicauda. NCBI lineage: Eukaryota > Metazoa > Chordata > Chondrichthyes > Rajiformes > Arhynchobatidae > Rhinoraja > Rhinoraja longicauda. The sequence continues at coordinate 24,382,682 of NC_135979.1, forward strand.
CTCCTCTCCTCTCCTCTCTCTCTCCCTTCTGCACAACCTGTTGTGTGAGCCTTCTCTCTATCAGCACTATTCTCCAAATGAAATGCATCAAAACCGCAGTTTGCCCAAATTTGGGTGTCATGCAACCTGTGGGGTGGGTGTGGGGCGAGGGTGAGGGTGAGGTGTGGGTGGGAACGTGTGATCCTGGGTGCTGGCAGCTCAAGAACAGGGTGCAGTGTAACTGCCAACTGTTTGTGCCTGGCTGTTTGCACTGACTTAATTTGTGAGAGTGATGAGTTAATGTGGAGAACATTGGTCATTCCTTCCTCAATTTATATCCTTTACCAATGCCTTGTACCGTTCCAGAGAGGCATAATCTTGCAGCATGGAAATAGACCCTTCTGCGCATTGATACCCATTGCTTCAATACATTCAAAACTCCGCTGCCCATCTACTCACCCACACCCCGATCCGTGACCATATCACCCCCGTCCTTTATAAACTCCACTGGCTCCCCATCCCCCAGAGAATCCAATACAAAATCCTCCTCATAACCTACAAAGCCCTCCATATCCTGGCCCCATCCTACCTGACCGACCTCCTCCACAGGCACACTCCCACCTGCACCCTCCGCTCTGCTGCTGCCAATCTCCTATCCCCCCACATCCGGACCAAACTCAGATCCTGGTAGGACAGGGCTTTCTCCATCGCTGCTCCCACCCTATGGAACTCACTACCCCAAAACGTTAGAGACTCCTCCACACTCACCACATTCAAAACATCGCTGAAGTCTCACCTGTTCAGTACTGCCTTCAACCACTGAAGGTCACCTCACCTTCTGTCTCCTTTCTCTGTTCGTTTATTTATTTACTTATTTATCTATTTATTAATTTCCCTATGTTCTCTAAATCTCTGTAAAGCGTCTTTGAGTATATGAAAAGCGCTATATAAATAAAATACATTATTATTATTATTATTATTGAGTCTGTACTGACCACCGAGCAACCATTCTGCACCAATCCCATTTTATTCCCCCCACGTTCCCATCAACTACCCCTTGATTCTACCCTGTCACCAATACACTGGGGGTAATTTACACAACCGATTAACGTCTTTGGGATGCGGGAGGAAAGTGGAGCATCCGGTAGAAATCTACGTGGTCACAGGCAGAACATGCAAACTCCACACAGACTCCACCCCAAGGTCACGAAGGAAGCCGGTCTCTGGCGCTGTGGGGTAGCAGGTCAACCAGCTGCAGTGCTTTCTCTGAAGCTCTGTCCTCACTGAAGGTGCACTAACATGGAAGGTCAGGCATTGTGTGGCTCTGGGGTTGGAGTGACTGTGAGAATGTGTCAGGTCAGACTGTGAGATGGAACTGACTCATGGAGGAAGGGAGACCAGAGGAACAGGGGGGGTGAGGGAAGTTTGGAGCTGAGGGGAGACTGTCTCTGGGAACACGAGGATACAAAGAACTGGGGTTGCTGGAACCTTGAGCGAAACACACAGTGCTGGAGGAACTCAACGCGTCAGGTTTAGGTTTCGTTTTATTATTGTCAGATGTACCAAGGTACCAAGGTACATCTGGTGAAAAGCTTTGTTTTGCGTCCTAACCAATCAGATCAGATAATAGAAGTGTGAAGAAGGGTCTCGACCCGAAACGTCACCCATTCGTTCTCTCCCGAGATGCTGCCTGACCTGCTGAGTTACTCCAGCATTTTGTGAATAAATACCTTCGATTTGAACCAGCATCTGCAGTTATTTTCTTATAGATCAGATAATACTATACATAAATACAATCAAGCCAAACTCAAGTACAATGGGTAGAGCAAAGAGAAATATATAGATTGCAGAATATATTCCTCAGCATTGCAGTGCAGCAATTCAAGAGATAAAGTCCAATGTCCTATGGGGCAGAGGTGAATCGGACAATACCCTAGCTTATGTAAGGACCGTTCAGAAGCCTGTTACCAGAGGAGAAGAAGCTGTTCCTGAGTGTAGTGGTGTGGCACTTTCACACTTCTGTATCTTTTGCCGAACAGGTGTGGGGAGAAGAAGGAATGGGTGGGATGTCTTTGATAATGTTGGCTGGTTTTCCAAGGCAGTGGGAGGTGTAGATGGAGTTGATGGTGGGCAGTCTGGTCTGTGTGATGATCTGGGCTACACCCTCAGCTTTCTGAGATTCCCTGTGGTCTTGGGCCTAGCTGCTCCCAAACCAAGCCGTGATGCGCCCCGGCAGTATGCTCTCTCTGGTGCATCTGCAGAATCGGCAGAATTTCATGTCTCTTGAGGAAGTAGAGGGGTTGTGTCTTCCTGACTGTCGCATCTCCACGGGCAGGCAGCATCTGTAGAGGGAATGGACACCCAATGTTTCTTCAGATTCCAATACGCCATTGTCCATCTCCCTCCCCAGATTCTGCCCGAGTTCCTCCAGCACCTTGTGTTTTGCTCTGGAAAGTGGAGGTAGACTGTAGACATTGGGAGGGTTGAGGGAACAGGAACACGGTGTGATTGGAGTCCGGGAGGTGGGATTGTTCACTGGAGTGATGTCGTAAATGCAGGATATTCTCAGGTAAATAAAATTAAAGAAAAACTGCAGATGCTGGAATTCTGAAATAAAAACAAAATGGTGGAAATACTCAACAGGCCAGGCAGCAGGGCAGCACAGTGACGCAGCGGTAGAGTTGCTACCTTACAGCGCTTGCAGCGCCAGAGATCCGGGTTCAATCCTGACTACGGGTGCTGTCTGTACGGAGTTTGTGCGTTCTCCCTGTGACCTGTGTGGGTTTTCTCTGAGATCATCGGTTTCCTCCCACATTCCAAAATTCCTTATACTTATACCAAGGAAATTAACCATTCCACACCTCCAGGTTTGTAGGTTGATTGGCTTGGTATAAGTATAAGTTGTCCCTTGATATAAGTATAAATTGGCTTGGTATAAGTATAAATAACATAAAGTGTGTGTTAATGTGCATGGATCGCTGGTCAGCTCGGGCTCGGTGGGCAGAAGGGCATGTTTCCGCACTGTGTCTCGAAAACTAAAAACTGGAGAGAGTGTGGAGAAACTGAATCAATGTTTGTTTCGGGACTGCCACCTTCAGGCCCACCAGATTGTGAGTGGCTCGTTGTAAGAGCATGAAACAAGGAGGTGATGTCTTCCAGTGAAATGAGAGCTAATTAGACAATGTGAAGTGGTTCACTAACAGGTGGTGAAATGTGACCTGACTCACTGATGTGCTTTGACTGTGGGCACCTCCATAGTGGAGCAGCTTGAAGTGGGAATCACAAACTGACACACACAGGGAACCTTGACCAGGGAGCTGTCCCAGGAATGTATGGGGAGCAGAGAATAGACTGAAGAAAGGAATTGCAGATGCTGGTTTATACCGAAGATAGATACAAAGTGCTGGAGTAACTTAGCGGGTCAGGCATCACCTCTGGAGAACAAGGATGGGTGGCTTTTTGGGTCGGAACTGGTCTGAAGAAGGGTCTGAAATGTCACCCATCCTTTTCTCCAGCCTAATCTGCTGAGTTACTCCAGTACTTTGTGTCTATCAAAGAATAGCTTGAGGCAGGTGGTGTGGACAGGAGAGGGGATAAACCTCTGCTCCTTCTCTGCTCAGAAACCATCAGACCCAAAGGAGACAAGGTGATCAGAACATAACTCTGGTGGTACCAAGAAATCAAAGAGCCGGAGAGCAGATGTGAATAGTTTTAAAAAAGACACAAAGTGCTGGAGGAACTCAGTGGTTCAGGCAGCATCTGCAGAGGAAATAGACAGGCGACATTTCAGGTCGAAACCCTACCTCTGGAAGTGTCCCAACCCGAAAGACCGACTGTCCATTCCCGCCACAGATGCTGCCTGACCCACGGAGTTCCACATTGTGTTTTTCCTTGGACAGTTGCGTAATTGTGTTATAAACTACAGGCAAGTTACAAATTGCATGTCGCCGACAAGTGAGGAAGGTTGTAAAATTTACAGTGGCATCAGAGTTGTAGCAAAGTGTTAGCCATGGTTGGCGGTTGCAATCTTTCTCTGACCCAGAGTGTTGTGAGTTCAAAGTCCAAGTCCAGATTATTGAACAAATCATAGTCGGTTTTGCACACGAGAGGGGTGAGGGAGTACTCTGTAAGTATCTGTTGGAAGTGGTATTATACTGAGCCCCTGACTGGCACAGATGACATGGGCAGTCCCAGCCACTAGTTTCCAATGAACCAAGACCTCCAGAGCAGAGTTTCTGGTGGTTATCATGCTGTCTTTTTGTGGGAGCTTGCTGTGTCTTGTTTCCAACTTTCACAAGGAAGATTCCACCTCAAAGCATGGCCCCTTGCGTGCCCTGGACATTTGGTAGTGTAATGGGTACAGGACTAGTAGCTGGAACACTAGACATTGATCCGGGTGCATTCGTTTGAATCCCAATGCAACAGCTGGAAAATCTAACTTCAATTATTGTATAAATCTTAAGGTTAAAAAAAAAAAGCAGGTCTCGGTATAGTGACCATGAAACTAAATGATTGTGGTAAAAATCAGTGGGGGAAACTTTGTTGTTTCTGGGCAGTCTGCCTCAGGGTGGGTCTGGAGTAATATCGTGTTTAATTTAGAGATACAACACAGAAACGGGCTCTTCGGCCCACCGAGTCCACGCCGACCATTGATCACCCATTCACACTAGTTCTATGCTATTCCATTACCTCATCCACCTAGGGGCAAGTTTACAAATGGCTCCTCAGTCCCAGGGCCATAGTGGTGATCAGTGAACATTGGCATTACCAGTGGCATCCACATGTTGTGCACAAATGCATCAAATAGAGGTATTCAAATAACTGCAAGCTCCTTCCTTTTATTATTAAATCCTAATCTACTGTCACTGGTGCGTCTAAAGCTTTGTTCAACTGGTGTAGAATCTTACGCAGACTGGAAGAAGCCAGGCGCTGTGTCCTGACTCGGAGAGATGTGTCAATGTGAAAGAGTGTAACGTTCTGGCACTATACTTAAAGTCATTGACCAAACTCGGCCATCAAAATGGCGTCTTCTGCTAATCGAAGAGTAATAAGATAACTTATCTCAATGTAAAGCATAATGCATTTAACATTGGTCTGTCTTATGTTGTATGAAACTGACCTGGTACCTGGGCTCAGACAGATGTTTCCATGGAAAAAAAGCCTGCATTTATGTGGCAACACATGTCATCTGGATCTTGGACATCAAGCAGGGAGCATTGAACTGATAGGGTAGGGTTGAACTGATCTGGAACATGCGAAGGGAGATAGATGAGGATAGTGAAATGCAGCTTCCTGGTCAGTACAGAGGCATCAGGGTAGACATAGTCGGGGATTTCGACCAGCGATTTCACAGACCAGCGATCCCCATACACTAACTAACACTATCCAACCCACGAGGGGGAATTTATAATTTTACCGAAGCTAATTAACCTACAAACCTGTACGTTTTTGGATTGTGGGTGGAAACCGGAGCACCCGGAGAAACCCCCCACGGTCACAGGGAAAACGTACAAACTCCACACAGACAGCACCCGTAGTCAGGATTGAAGCCGGGTCTCTGACGCTGTAAGGCAGCAACTCTACCACTGTGCCACCGTGCCACCCTAAGTTCGTGGCACAAATAGAAATAAGTGGGCAGGATCATTATGGAGAGATAGTTGTGAAGTGTCCAAGATCAGGGGTATTTGACATTTTGGTAGAATAGGCAGATGGGAAAGGGATGCTCTGTGAATTGGGGATGAGGTCGCTGAGGTGGAGAGCGCTGATATCGGCTCCGAAACTCAAGATGTGGTCAGTTTGGATGAAGATAAGATACGGGCTAAAAGGTGGCGGATAAGCCATGAAGCAATGTTGGACAGATTCAAAATCTAACAGGTGAGAGCAGTGAGGGAGATGTAATAATCTCGGGTGATTTTAATTTTCATAATGATTGGGCAAATCAAGTTGATGAAGATAGCCTAGAGGAGGAGATCGTGGGGGGTCTTGAAGGTGATTCCTTGGAGAAATACGTTGAGGAATCCATTAGGAAGCAAGCTAATAGAGATGTCGTAGGAAGGAACTGCAGATGCTGGTTTAAACCGAAGATAGACAAAATGCTGGAGTAACTCAGCGGGACAGGCAGCATCTCTGGCTCCCCTGACTCAGTCTGAAGAGGGGTCTCGACCCAAAACGTCACCCCCATTCCTTCTATCCAGAGGTGCTGCCTGTCCCGCTGAGTTACTCCAGAAACTTGTGTCTATCTTCAGCTAATAGAGATCTTGTGTTGTCTAATGAGACAGGATTAATTAACGCTCCAATTGTAAAGGATCTCTGAGGGCTGAACGATCCTGGCACTGAAGTACTTCAAATGCAGCTTGAGGGAGAGAGAGAGATCGGTGTCTGAAACAAATGCCTGAAACCGAAGTAAAGGGAATTACAATGTTACGAGGGTATTGAAGGCAAAGTTAAGTAAAAGAGTATGACAGTAGATTAGCAGTGGAAGATGTCTAAGGAGACATTTCCAAAGCCGCAAGAAATATGTATCGCAATGAGAAAGAAACACTCTGTGAGAGGATGTTGAAGATGGTTATGAAATAAAATGTAATTGAATCAAATTAAATAAAAGCCCTAGACAAAGTTTAGTGATAGGCCAGAGGCTTGGGATGCTTTTGAGAAATCGGAGAAGGGCGACTAAAAGAAATTGGAAGGGAGATGGGATGGTATGAGAGCAAAGCAACAAATAATTAAAAAACAGACAGTATAAATATATAAAGAGAGAGACCACAGTAAATATTACCCCCTTGGAGAATTAAATATGTGATGGCTGTTCGGCTGTGACTCGGTGGGCCGAAGGGCCTGTTTCTGCGTTATATCTCTGAAGTCTAATGTCCCAGGAGACTGAAAAATTAGATATACCACTCTTCATGAAAGGAAGGAGACAGGAAACTGGTGATGGGGAATAGAACAACAACAGAGATTCCAACTGATAATGTTTAGATAGGTCTTGTTATAAGTTCATTGGGAATAGGAGTAGAATTAGGCCATTCGGCCCATCAAGTCTACTCCGCCATTCAACCATGGCTGATCTGTCCCTCCCTCATACCCCATTCTCCTGCCTTCTCCCCATAACCTCTGACACCCATCCTAATCAGGAATCTCCTGTAGTATCATCATTGGATATGTAAGAATGATCCATTTATGATGGTTGATCGAGGCATTCGAGGGAGGGGACAACTAAAACCTATCTCTCTGAGCAGGTGTGATGCACTCGGCAAATTAATGTTAAAGGCTGATATCCCCTGGACCTATTGATGTTCACGTGAAACCGGCTCCAGATTTAGCACTTATGTTGACTAATCTTCCAAATTTCCCTGGATTAAGAAGAGGTCCTGGGGTGATACACTGATAGCTACAGCATCAGAGAGCCAGGTTTGATCCTGACTATGGGTGCTGTCTGTACGAAGTTTGTACGTTCTGTGACCGCGTTGGTTTTCTCCAGGTGCTTCGGTTTCCTCCCACACTCCAAAGACATACAGGTTTGTAAGTTAATTGACTTCGGTAAGTTATTTTAAAAATGTCGCTAGTGTGTAGGATAGTGCTAATTAGTGTACAGTGTGATGGCTGTTCGGCTGTGACTCGGTGGGCCGAAGGGCCTGTTTCTGCGTTGTATCTCTGAAGTCTAATGTCCCAGGAGACCGAAAAATTAGATATACTATTCTTCATGAAAGGAAGGAGACAGGAAACTGGAGGTTCTAAACTACTTAGCCAAACATCTGTCAATGGGATAATTCAAAGAAACATTATTAAAGAGATATTAGCAGAACATTTAGAAATTCCCAAGGCAATCATGGAGACAGGAATTTCCAATAGTGTTTGATAACTTTGTTAGGATAAAACAAACAGGTCAGATAAAGGGGAACCAGAGGCTTTTATATATGTAGGGAATGGAGCAATATTGATCATGCGCAGGCAGAGGAGTCTAGTTTATCGTGGATAGACACAAATTGGTGGAAAAATCAGCACATACACACTGAATTACATGCATGGACACACAGGTGCACTCACACGCACAGACATATACACACACCAAACATACACGCGCACCACCCACACACACACACACACACACACACACACACACACACACACACACACACACACAAGCTGCTCAAATGACTGAGTTCCCCCACAGTTTGTGTACTTTCTACCAGGGTCTCTGTCCCTGTGCAGCCCCTGTTTCTTACTTCACCAGTCAGTGCTCCGGAGCTTCACCAGACCAGATGGACAGCTGTGAATAAACCTGGCTGGCAGGCAGTAAAATCTCAAATCAGAATGTAATTAATCTGCCGCCCACAGGGAGAGGAAAACAAGATTTTAAAATGTGAATAAATTAATGGGGGAATATTAAAGAAATGGGGGATGTGTGGTCTGGAAATGTTCCCTTGTTGATGACCTGGATTGTTGTGTCACAGAGACACGCCACCATTAATCAGCAGGACAGATATCTGAAAGGCTGTCGACTGTATGGCTGGCGTGAATTGGAATAAGAAGAGGCACTGCATCAATTGAGAAATAAATTCAGCTTTGAGGCATAAGTGAGAGAGGCAGAGGATCACTTTGGGTGGGCTTCATAGGTAATTGGATGTTAATTGTTTATTACCCCACGGCAGCATTAAAGATTCATAGTCGCTGGCCCTTTGGCCCAACTTGCCCATGCTAACCAAGATGCCCCATTTACGCTAGTCCCACCCACCCACGTTCAGCCCATATCTCACAAAGACTTTCCCATCGTGGTTCCAGGGATACTCATGCTGGCATTACGGATTGAGTTGAGGTGACTGGTCGGGGTTCAACAATAACGGTGGGGATATTGAATTTACAGGGAAATGAATGGGAACAAGGTTGGTTCAGGTTAGTTTGGAGTTACAGTATGGCAACAGGCCTTTCATTCCACCAAGCTGAAACATAAGATTATTAAGGGGTTGGACACGTTAGAGGCAGGAAACATGTTATCAATGTTGGGGGAGTCCAGAACCAGGGGCCACAGTTTAAGAATAAGGGGTATGCCATTTAGAACGGAGATGAGGAAAAACTTTTTCAGTCAGAGAGTTGTAAATCTGTGGAATTCTCTGCCTCAGAAGGCAGTGGAGGCCAATTCTCTGGATGCTTTCAAGAGAGTGCTAGATAGAGCTCTTAAGGATAGCGGAGTCAGGGGGTATGGGGAGAAGGCGGGAACGGGGTACTGATTGAGAATGATCAGCCATGATCACATTGAATGGCGGTGCTGGCTCGAAGGGCCGAATGATCTATTCCTGCACCTATTGTCTATTGTCTCTTGTCTCTTGTCTCTTGTCTCTTGTCTACTGTCTACTGTCTCCTGTCTCCTGTCTCCTGTCTCCTGTCTATGCCGACCAGAGATCATTCCTTCACACTAGTTCTACGTTATCTCACTTTCTTACCCACTCCCTGCTACACACGCGGGGCAATTTACAGGCATCAATTAACCTACAAGCCCGCATAACTTTGAGATGTGGGAGAAAACCAGAGCACCCGGAGGAATCTCATGTGGTCACAGGGAGAACGTGCAAACTCCACAGAGACAGCATTCAAGGTCAGCATCAAACCTGGGTCTCTGGTTTTGTGAAGCAGCAGCTCTACCAGCTGTGCCGCTGTTTGTAGAAGCTGAGAATGGAAATTAGACTTGCTGCCTGGTTATGCCAGGTCGAGTTAGAGGAGCCACATTACATTTTAATCCTGTCCATGTACATTAGGAGCCAGTGTGTCATTGAAAACTTCATGAGAGGTAATGGCTTATGCATAACATCTCAGACTCAGGAACAGCATCTTCCCCTCTGTGATCAGGCTCTTCCATGTGGTAGGATATTGTCCGATTCACCTCTTCCCCAGTGTGGATTTTGCACTTTAGCTCTGGAACGGCAGCTACAATGCTGAGAACTATATTCTAGACTCTTTCCCTTTTGTTCTAACTGTTGCACTTGAGTTTCACTGGATTGTATTTTAAAGGTTTCAAAGGTCTTTTATTGTCACATTTACCAATTAAGGTACAGTGATATGCAAATTACCATACAGCCATATGAAAAAAAGCAACAAGGCACACAAATACATAACATAAACCTATTACAGTATTTTCTGATTGATTGGATAGCACTAGTTTAGTGGTTATCCCTCTTTCTCACTCTCTACACACCTGGGGCATTTTGCAGAGGGCTTTGGGATGTGGGAGGAAACCGGAACATCTGGAGGAAACCCAAGGGAGAGCATGAAAACTCCACACAGACAGTATCCAAGGTCAGGGTCTCTGGCGCTGTGGACAGTGACACTAACAGCTGCCTTCAGGCTCCAGTACCTTCTCCTGATGAAAGGAATTAGATGAGAGTATGGCCTGGATGGTGTGGGTCTTTGATGATATTGGCTGCCTTTTTGAGGCTGCGTCTCCTATAGATCCCTTTGATGGAGAAAATAAAGCAAGGATCAGTGGCTATTGAATAGGTTGATTAATAAATTCAGAGAGCGGCAGTGCAGAGAATATCTTTCTGTCTGGGGGAAGTGACCTGTGAGGTGAGCGGGGGTCACTGTTTTCATAACTTGGTTTAATGTCTTCATATATCGTCCAGGCTGAATATTTCACAAAATGCTGGAGTAACTCAGCAGGTCAGGCAGCATCTCAGGGGAGAAGGAACGGGTGACGTTTCGGGTCGAGACCCTTCTTCAGACTGAAGGGTCTCGATCCGAACGTCACCCATTCATTCTCTCCTGAGATGCTGCCTGACCCGCTAAGTTACTCCAGCATTTTGTGAAATAAATACCTTCGATTTGTACCAGCATCTGCAGTTATTTTCTTACACCAGGCTGAATATTGATCAGTTGGTGAACAAAGGTTAGCTCTAGAGTCGAGTAGCGTAACCTACTGGAGATGTGAGTGTGCGCAGAGGACTGGACAACTGGTGGCTGGTGAATTAAACGTAAAGACATCCATTGCATTTCACTCAGAGATCAAATGAAAATCCAGCAACAGTGTCTCACGGAAATGGGTAGAAAGTGCTTGGAAAGGGCCAGAGATCTGGGGGTCTTGCTCCTTCTGCTTCTTCTTCTTCTTCTTCTTCTTCCGTGTCCATCATCCATGTTTCGAATGTTACTTCACTGTCATCGTCCGTCCTGAAAAGGGCGCAAGCGTCCGGCGACAATCAGTGGGAGCCATCACTTGTACAGTAGATGATGGGGGTCTTGCTCAATGGAAGCTATCGGGATAATGTGCAGTGGCAATGAGCAAAGGAAGCTGGATGACTAAATTCATTAGAACGTCGGTACTCTGCCAAAGGAGGGAAATAATGCTGTCGCTTGTAAATCATCAGCACAGCTCCTCTCTCAATACTGTGCGGTGCTCTGGGCTTCACGTCATGGAAACGATGCTGCAGATATTGCAGAATGCAAGAGAGACCCGCAAAGATTGGGGGGGGATGATGGGATTATGAGGAGCTATTATATAAATTGGGCATGTTGTAATGTTGTCATATGATTGCTGTTTCTGGGACTCTGCAGGGACTAAGGAATGTTAGCCATGACAAGTCATATCAGCAAGAGAAGCCAAGCACAAAACCAACTCTTGAAGGGAATGAATTCAAAACCAACCGTGATGATAGTAGAAACAAGGAACTCTGAATGCAGGTTTACAAAAAAATGCATAAAGTGCTGGAGTAACTCAGCGGGCCAGGCAGCATCTCTGGAAAACATGGACAGGTGATGTTTTGTGTCGCGACCCTTCTTTAGACTGTAGTATTTCAATAATAATTTCGTTTCAGTAAGGTGATGGAGCAGGCTTGGTAGAGAGACAAAGAAAACTGGTGCTTCATTGTGTTTATTTTGGAAAATAATGTTTGGTGAAGAAGCATTTGATTAATTAGAGTTGGGAAGTGTAGTGAGTGAGGCATGTTTGGGAGGAACAGATCATCTATGAATGGAGACACAGGGAACTGCAGATGCTAGAATCTTAAGCAAAACACAAAGTGCTGGAGGAACTCAGCTGGTCAGGCAGCATCTGCGGAGGGAATAGACAGGCCACGTTTTCGTTGGAACCCTTCTTCAGACTCGGTTCAGGACCCGAAACATTGCCTGTCCATTCCCTCCACAGATGCTGCCTGACCAGTTGAGTTAGATCACCTGAGCACTTCACTGTTCGCTGCCTTACAGCGCCAGACACCGCCAGAAACACATGTGGGTTTTATCCGGGTACTCCGGTTTCTTCTCACCCTCCACATGCAGCTTTGCTAAAATTGTAAATTATCCCTCGTGCGTAGAACAGTACTAGTGTACAGTATGATTGGCATGGATTCGGTGGGCCGAAGAGCCTGTTTACGCGCTGTATCCCTCTAAAGCCTGTAAAGCCTCTCTGAAGTTACTTTTGCATCCACTCCCTACACCCCAGGAGCAATTTACAGAGGGCCAATTATCCTTCAAACCCATAAGTCTTTGGGATGTGGGAGGAAACAGAGGCACAAGGAGGAAACCCACACGGTCATAGGGAGAACGTGCAAACTCCACACAGTCAGCACCCGAGGTCAGGATTGACACATTGAGGTTAGCAGCTGATATTAGCCAAACAACATCCATGATTAGATTAGCAATGTACGGGTATCTGTTTTGCCACAGAGAATCTTCCCAAATCCTTTGGTTAGATTCCTTTTATAGGTACGTGCCATTCCACAAATAGGGCTGCCGCCCTCTTGAATAGGTTCAAGTGGGTAAACTACTCGCTGGTATGAGTTGCTCAACGTGTAAAGGAACTGATCTCCCTGACTAGATTCCACCCTGAGGCATCTGCACAGCTAGTTTAAAAGCTGCAGTCCCAGCTTAGCTGTTCCTCTGGTTTGCTGATGTGATCAGGGTGTAAGGAACAGTATGGTTCCATGTGTGAAATCTCCTGAAACTGAATATAGTGCTACAGTGAGGTGTACTTTACACACCAATTTCCTCTTGGCTGCTGTGTTTGGTGTCCTTGCATAATGTTGCGAGTCACAGACTGATTTAATTGGGTCTGTTTTGTACATCTTTTGACAAGTTCAGAAGCTGTTATCTGGTGATTCATTTGCAGGAGATATTTTTAGCTCGAGATGTAAAAACTGCAGCAATTTCCAGGAAAAACATAGGGGCTGGTATTTGTTCCAGGAAGGGAAGGCAGGGTTAAGTCTGCAGGTCCATCCAGGACCACGTGAAGCCAAAGTCTCTCCTCCACGAACCGCCAAACGTTGGAGTGGGGAGAAGTCATGGAGTCCTACAGCATGGAAACAGGCCCTTCAGCCCAACTTGCCCACGACAACCAACATGTCCCATCTACCTGTCTTATCCATGTACCTGTCCAAATGTTTTTTAAATGGTGTGATTATACCTGCCTCAACTACTTCCTCCGTCAGCTTGTTCCGTATACCCACCACCCTTTGTGTAAAAAAGAAGTTGCCCCTCAGGTTCCTATGAAATCATTCCCCATCACCTTAAACCTATGTCCTCTGGTTATTGATTCCCCAACTCTGGGTAAAAGACTCTGTGCATTTACCCTATCTATTCTTTAGACTTAAGACCTTTGGGATACAATGTGGAAACAGGTGGTTTAGCCCGCCGAGTCCACGCTGACCAATGATCACCCAGTACACTAGTTCTAAACACGGGACAATTCATAGTTTCAGACAGAAGCCAGTTAACCTACAAACCTACATGTCTTTGGGATGTGGGAGGAAACTGGAAAACCCACGCAGGTCACAGGGTGAACGTATAAGCTCCATATAGACAGCACCTGTATTCAGGATCGAACCCGGGTCTCCGGCTCTGTAAGGCAGCAACTCTACCGCTGCGCCACCGTGCCGCTCCTATCTATAAGACGGGAACTTGAGTGGTGGTGAAGGATTCGAGACCTGGATGATCAGATCGGATATGGGGATGGGAGGAGAATTATCGACGGTTGTTCAGTGGTTAGCAGTCAGAGTTGTGAACGTTTGGTGGGACTGCGGGGAGGGGGTAGGTTGGGTTGGGGGGATGGGCGATGTTGGGTATGGAGTCCAATGGTCAGGAGCCCAAATGACACCCAGAGTGATGTGGACCGGAAGGACTGAGGTCCAACTTAAGTATAAGAAAATAACTGCAGATGCTGGTACAAATCGAAGGTATTTATTCACAAAATGCTGGAGTAACTCAGCAGGTCAGGCAGCATCTCAGGAGAGAAGGAATGGGTGACGTTTCGGGTCGAGACCCTTCTTCAGACTGATGTCAGGGGGGCGGGACAAAGGAAGGATATAGGTGGAGACAGGAAGATAGAGGGAGATCTGGGAAAGGGGAGGGGAAGAGAGGGACAGAGGAGCTATCTAAAGTTGGAGAAGTCGATGTTCATACTGCTGGGCTGCAATCTGCCCAGGCGAAATATGAGGTGCTGTTCCTCCAATTTCCGGTGGGCCTCACTATGGCACTGGAGGAGGCCCATGAACTTAAAATCTGTAACGGGGTTTGGCAACAACATCTAGGCTTTAGACGCGGTGGTGAACATCGCCTTGTGGAGCCTGTGTACTGCACAATTTACCATCTATTGTGCAAAAACATTTTAAACGGGTGACATCAAAACTTGCATCGCACACCATGGGAAGGCATGGTACTAATCTGCCCCTCTGCCCTGTATACACCCCCTTCACGGAGGACTTGGAATCAACAGGCAGCAAAGAGCCAGTTCATCCAACATCTTCAAGTGGAGGAGAAAAGATGTAATAGGATATCTGTTACTTGGGCGCTGTGAGACAAGGCTCTGAATGGACGTGGTAGTGGAGGCACCTTCTGCTCGGTAGAAATGTATCTAGGGTTGCCATCTGCCTCACTCCCAAATAAGGGACAAAGGGTGAGGTCACGTGGGGCTCAGGGTAGTGACGTCACCCTTTGTCCTTTATTTGGGAGTGAGGAAGTTGGCAACGCTACTAATACGGGACAATGGCGGTCCCGTACGGGACAAACTAATTTAGCCCAAAATACGGGATGTCATAGAAACATAGAAAATAGGTGCAGGAGGAGGCCATTTGGCCCTTCGAACCAGCACCACCATTCATTGTAATCATGGTTGATCATCCACAATCAGTAATCTGTGCCTGCCTTCTCCCCATATACCTTGATTCAAATAGCCCCTAGAGCTCTATCTAACTCTCTTTTAAATTCATCCTGTGAATTTGCCTCCACTGCCTTCTATGGCAGAGAATTCCACAAATTCACAACTCTCCTGGTGAAAATGTTTCTTCTCATTTCAGTTTTAAATGGGCTCCCCTTTATTCTTAGACTGTGTCCCCTGGTTCTGGACTCCTCCAACATTGGGAACATTTTTCCTGCATCTAGCTTGTCCAGTCCTTTTATAATGTTATACATCTCTATAAGATCCCCTCTCATCCTTCTAAACTCCAGTGAATACAAGCCTAGTCTTTCCAATCTTTCCTCATATGACAGTCCCTCCATCCCAGGGATTAACCTCGTGAACCTACGCGGCAGTGCCTCAATAGCAAGGACGTCCTTCCTCAAATTAGGAGACCAAAACTGCACACAACACTCCAGATGTGGTCTCACGAGGGCCCTGTACAACTGCAGAAGGACCTTTGTACTCCTATACTCAAATTCTCTTCATATGAAGGCCAACATGCCATTAGTACATCTGTATAAATTATCCTGGGGTACACAACGTATAGAAAAGACAGACAGGTGGGCAGAGGGGGTGGGGTTGCTCTGATGGTAAGGAATGATATTCATTCCCTTGCAAGGGGTGACATAGAATCAGGAGATGTTGAATCAGTATGGATAGAAATGAGAAATTGTAAGGGTAAAAAGACCCTAATGGGAGTTATCTATAGGCCCCCAAACAGTAGCCTCGACTTAGGGTGCAAGTTAAATCAGGAGATAAAATTGGCGTGTCAAAAATGTAATGCTACGGTGGTTATGGGAGATTTCAACATGCAGGTAGACTGGGAAAATCAGGTTGGAAATGGACCCCAGGAAAGAGAGTTTGTAGAGTGCCTTCGAGATGGATTCTTAGAACAGCTTGTACTGGAGCCTACCAGGGAGAAGGCAATTCTGGATTTAGTGTTGTGTAATGATCCTGATCTGATAAGGGGACTAGAGGTAAAAGAGCCATTAGGAGGCAGTGATCACAACATGATAAGTTTTACTCTGCAAATGGAAAGGCAGAAGGGAAAATCGGAAGTGTCGGTATTACAGTATAGCAAAGGGGATTACAGAGGCATGAGGCGGGAGCTGGCCAAAATTGATTGGAAGGAGGCCCTAGCAGGGAAGACGGTAGAACAGCAATGGCAGGTATTCCTGGGAATAATGCAGAGGTTGCAGGATCAATTTATTCCAAAGAGGTGGAAAGACTCTAAGGGGAGTAAGAGACACCTGTGGCTGACGAGGGAAGTCAGGGACAGCATAAAAATTAAGGAGAGGAAGTATAACATAGCAAAGAAGAGTGGGAAGACAGAGGATTGGGACTCTTTTAAAGAGCAACAAAAGTTAACTAAAAAGGCAATACGAGGAGAAAAGATGAGGTACGAGGGTAAACTAGCCAATAATATAAAGGAGGATAGCAAAAGTTTTTTTAGGTACGTGAAGAGGAAAAAAATAGTCAAGGCAAATGTGGGTCCCTTGAAGACAGAAGCAGGGGAATTTATTATGGGGAACAAAGAAATGGCAGACGAGTTAAACCGTTACTTTGGATCTGTCTTCACTGAGGAAGATACACACAATCTCCCAAATGTTCTAGGGGCTGGAGAACCTAGGGTGATGGAGGAACTGAAGGAAATCCACATTAGGCAGGAAATAGTTTTGGGTAGACTGATGGGACTGAAGGCTGATAAATCCCCAGGGCCTGATGGTCTGCATCCCAGAGTACTTAAGGAGGTGGCTCTAGAAATAGTGGAAGCATTGGAGATCATTTTTCAATGTTCTATAGATTCAGGATCAGTTCCTGTGGATTGGAGAATAGCAAATGTTATCCCACTTTTTAAGAAAGGAGGGAGAGAGAAAACGGGTAATTATAGACCAGTTAGTCTGACATCAGTGGTGGGGAAAATGCTGGAGTCAATTATAAAAGACGAAATTGCTGAGCATTTGGATAGCAGTAACGGGATCGTTCCGAGTCAGCATGGATTTACGAAGGGGAAATCATGCTTGACAAATCTACTGGAATTTTTTGAGGATGTAACTAGGAAAATTGACAAGGGAGAGTCAGTGGATGTGGTGTACCTCGACTTTCAGAAAGCCTTCGACAAGGTCCCACATAGGAGATTAGTGGGCAAAATTAGGGCACATGGTATTGGGGGTAGGGTACTGACATGGATAGAAAATTGGTTAACAGACAGAAAGCAAAGAGTGGGGATAAATGGGTCCCTTTCGGAATGGCAGGCAGTGACCAGTGGGGTACCGCAAGGTTCGGTGCTGGGACCCCAGCTATTTACGATATACATTAATGACTTAGACGAAGGGATTAAAAGTACCATTAGCAAATTTGCAGATGATACTAAGTTGGGGGGTAGTGTGAATTGTGAGGAAGATGCAATAAGGCTGCAGGGTGACCTGGACAGGTTGTGTGAGTGGGCGGATACATGGCAGATGCAGTTTAATGTAGATAAGTGTGAGGTTATTCACTTTGGAAGTAAGAATAGAAAGGCAGATTATTATCTGAATGGTGTCAAGTTAGGAGGAGGGGGAGTTCAACGAGATCTGGGTGTCCTAGTGCATCAGTCAATGAAAGGAAGCATGCAGGTTCAGCAGGCAGTGAAGAAAGCCAATGGAATGTTGGCCTTCGTAACAAGAGGAGTTGAGTATAGGAGCAAAGAGGTCCTTCTACAGTTGTACCGGGCCCTGGTGAGACCGCACCTGGAGTACTGTGTGCAGTTTTGGTCTCCAAATTTGAGGAAGGATGTTCTTGCTATGGAGGGCGTGCAGCGTAGGTTCACTAGATTAATTCCCGGAATGGCGGGACTGTCGTATGTTGAAAGGCTGGAGCGATTGGGCTTGTATACACTGGAATTTAGAAGGATGAGGGGGGATCTTATTGAAACATATAAGATAATTAGGGGATTGGACACATTAGAGGCAGATAACATGTTCCCAATGTTGGGGGAGTCCAGAACAAGGGGCCACAGTTTGAGAATAAGGGGTAGGCCATTTAGAACGGAGATGAGGAAGAACTTTTTCAGTCAGAGGGTGGTGAAGGTGTGGAATTCTCTGCCTCAGAAGGCAGTGGAGGCCAGTTCGTTGGATGCTTTCAAGAGAGAGCTGGATAGAGCTCTTAAGGATAGCGGAGTGAGGGGGTATGGGGAGAAGGCAGGAACGGGGTACTGATTGATAGTGATCAGCCATGATCGCATTGAATGGCGGTGCTGGCTCGAAGGGCTGAATGGCCTACTCCTGCACCTATTGTCTATTGTCTATTGTCTATCCTGACTGATTGCAGAAATCCCAGAAAATTTCCAAATGTTCTGCAGTTGGACTATCCCAATGTATAAGAAGCAGTTAGACACGAACATGGAATTTGGAGGGATGTGGACCAAACGCAGGCAAGTGGGACTAGTGTAGCTGGGACATGTTGGCCGGTTTGGGCAAGTTGGGCCGAAGGGCCTGTTTCCACACTGTATCACTCTATGACTCTATCTATTCCCTCCACAGATGCTGCCTGACCCGCTGAGTTTCTCCAGCACTTTGCAGTTTGCTCCCGATTTTTAAATGATGTACCTAGTTCCCGACACCCTACTCCCCTCTAAACCACCGCACTCCACCCCTCCCCACCATGCTCCACTCCTCCCTAATCAATTTTATCTCGCCACTCCCCCTCCTACCTAACCTAACACGTCCCTTCAAGATGTGTGGGGCAAGTATTTTTACACAGAGTGATGGTGGCCTGGAACACACTGCCAGTGGTGACGGTGGAGGCAGATACAATAGTGGCGTGTAAGGGGCTTTTAGATGGGCACATCGATATGCATGGAATGGAGGGATATGGATCATGTACAGGTAGAGAAGATTAGTTTAACTTAGCATCATGCTAGGCACAAACGCTGTGGGCCAAAGGGCCTGTTCCTGTGCTGTACTGTTCTACGTTCGATGATTATGGAGAAGCAATACACATTTGATTACTACAGATCAGCACCGGGGATTACAGTCAGCCTTTGCTGTGGCAGTCAGACAGGGTGAATCTTCTCCAGATTAATAGGGTTGCGAGTTCTGTTGACCACAATGTGCCGCCGATCCTTCTGCCTCTCGATATTTAGTCCATTCTGGGAAATTCAGGACAACCCATTTCGAGTTCCAACTCTGCCACTCGTGTTAATTCTCACCGAAGAGTTTAGTTGGCACCTCATCCATGTACCCGTGGTTTCCTTTCATATTTCACACCCACATTAAAGAGGTGAGTCGGCCCATTGTGTCGATGCTAGCTCTCTGTCCATTGTGCCAATTCTCGGAATAACCCCATGCTCCCACCTATTTCCCGTGTAACTTATTCTCTCACGCATGCATGTTCACAATATTCCACTGAATTTCAAACCACACACTACACCAGGGGTAAGTTTATAGTGGCCAATTAACCTGCCTACTAGCAGATCTCTTCGATAGGGGAGCAAGATGGACTATCGGGTGGAAACTAAATGCAGTCACAGGGAGAACATGCAGACTCCTCACAGACCGCACCCGAATCAAACCTGAACTGTGGGAGTTGTGAGGTAGATGTACTACCCACAGTACCACCGTGTCACTTACACCTGCGCTGCAAATAGGGTTTAATACTGGAGACACAAGGAACTGCAGATCCTTGAGCAACACACAAAGTGCTGGAGCAACTCAGCGGGTCAGGCAGCCTCTGTGGCGGGAATGGACAGGCGACGTTTCGGGTCGGGACCCTTCTTCAGTTTAATACTGCACCAGTCAGGATGTCTGGACAGCGGAGGTATCTCAGCTCCACACTTGATCACTTTGACCATCTACTTGGCCATGTCCTCAAGTACTCCTCCAGCTTCCCCATTACATGCATTACAGACCTGAGCACCAGTCTCCAGCCGCCACCATCACAGTTTGAAGAAAGGGTGCATGCACGATTCCATGGGTCTGAGCTGAGGAAGAGCTGTGGACCGGATTGTGCTGGTGGTGGACCAGCATTTTATTCCCTCAGTCAATAAATCACCTTACCCGGTGTACATCACCCTGCCGTGGGAGTTTGCTCTGTCCAGTTTGGTTGCTGTCTTTTCTATGTTACAGCAGTAAAAAAACACACCACTGGAATGTGCTAAATGAATGCATTTTTTTTTCAGTTTCCCTCAAATGCAAGAAATTGCAGAGAGTTGTGCATGTAGCCCAGTCCACCACACAGACCAGACTCCCCACCACCCACTCCATCTACACTTCACGCTGCTTCGGGAAAGCAGTCAACATAAATCAAAGACTTGTCCCACCCCAGTCATTCCTTCTTCTCCCCAGTCCCATGGGACAGAAGGTACACAGGTTTAAAAGCACACACCCCATCAGAAACAGCTTCTTCCCCACTGTTATCAGTCTACTGAAGAGCCCCTCCATCAGCTAGGATATGGTCCCAATTCTCCAACCTATCTCATTGCAGACATTGGACTTTGTCTCTGAAACTGCTACGCTACAATGATGAGGAACTGTATTCTGCATCTAACTCTTCACTCTATCTCCTGTCCTGTCCTTGCTTGATTATATTAATGCATAGTATTATTTAATTTGATTTGAAAGCATGCAAACAAAAGCTTTTCACTGTACCTCAGCACATGTGACAATAATAAATGTAAACATTCTCCCTCCTTCAAACACTTGTCACTCATCATCTCCCATCACACTCATTCCCATCCTATTCTCTCCTTGAATACATGGTGTTCTAGGTAGTATTTGTCACTTGGTCTGTACCATTAAATACATTTACCTGGTCAAAGCTTTTCACTGTACCTCAATACACATGACAATAATAATCATAAACCCAAACCTATTCCTTGTGGTGGCAAGTTTTATGTTCTCTCCATTTGTTAGGGTTTCTCTTGGATTTATTGGAACTCGAGTCAATTTGGACTTGGCCACAAATATCTTCTGGATCTCCACTTTGTGGGCTAAGGGATAGGTGTTGGCTTGGTCTTGCAGTCAGAGGCACCACTGGTGAGCACCCTGAAACACTAGCTTTCACCCCTCACCCACGTTCCTAGCGCCCAAAATGTAGCCATCGTTAAGAGTGGCTAATTGACTGATTGATTGAAAGATACAGGCCCTTCAGCCACCGACCATCTGATCATCAATCACCTGCTCACACTAGTTCTCTGTTATCCCACTTTCGCATCCACTCCCTACATAACAGGGGCAATTTACAGAGGCCAATTAACCTACAAACCTAATTGAACAGAAATCATCAACCTTCAGCCCTGAATCAGCCCCTCATTTACAAAGACCTTTCCCATGGGCAGAGTTACTGCCAACACGACCAGATGATGTCCCAATGCAGGGCATGAGGAGAAGCACTCCGTTGTTTAGAACCAGTGACCCATCAGTCTGAAGAAGGGTCTCGACCCGAAACGTCACCCATTCCTTCTCTCCTGAGATGCTACCTGACCTGCTGAGTTACTCCAGCATTTTGTGAATAAATACCTTCGATTTGTACCAGCATCTGCAGTTATTTTCTTATACTCCCAATGCAGGGCGAACCTGTACAGTTAAGTGTGTGGAAGTGTATTCATTTCATTGGCTCTCTGCAGTGCATTTTGTGGCTCATTATCGTACCCCAAGTAGGTGCCGGGATGTTGTTTTAGTTGGTTAGTTGATTAATTAATTCTCATGTAAATGCGTGTGCAGAAAATTAGTGCCGTCATCAGGGGAAGCACTCCGCTGTCCAGAACCAGTGACCCAGCTCTCCCCTGGTCCACACTGACCACTGGGAACATTGAGAGGGTTAATAATAACCCCAGTGTCTCTGCACTGAAATATGAGCACATTGCTGTTGCCTGTCAATGAGGAACGCCAGGACTGAATTTATGCAGCACTGAATATACACAGTCTGAATAAATGTTGCCTATCCATGTTCTCTAGGGATTCAACCTGACCTGCTGAGTTTCTCCAGCATTTTGAGTCTAAACCAGCAACTGCAGTTCATTGTTATTCCATTTATACAGCACTTGTTACCTGATCATAGCACATACCACGAGCGAGGCTTTACTGTTCTTACATGGAGTCACAGTTGTGATGCATGAAATATGCCGACCAGCTTGTAGGAATTAAGAAAAAATAATTGCTAAAATGTCATAATATAAATAATAGCCAAAATGTGTAAACTCCACACAGACAGCACCTGAGGTCAGGATTGAACCCGGGTCTCTGGCGCTGTGTGGCAGCAGCTCTACTAGTTGTCACACAGACACTGTGGCCCAGTAGAGCTCACTCTTGTATCAGGTCTCCCCAGATTCCAGCCCACTTTGTTTCATTTTTCAATCAGTGACATGGAATTCTAGTGGGTGCCATGTGTGTCATTTGAGGTGTTGCCAGCAGGGGGTAGCATTTTGAAGAGAAAGGGGTTGATTTATCTTTATGGATAAAAATGGAAATCAAATGCATGCCTTGGAAACACACGTCCCCACTGTTTTTATCAGAGTCCCGTGTGGACAAGAGTTCTGCCCATTGCATAAACTGGTGGCAGATTTTGCATAGTTTGGAGCAGGAGGTTTCGTGTTCCAATCCCACCCCAGGGGTGAGTACAACGATCTAGGCTGCCACGCCAATGCAGTATTGATGTAGTCTGATGTGGATCGGGAAGGTTTACCGGAATGTGGGCCAAACACCAGGTAAATGGGACTAGCTTAGGTGGGGCATCGTGGTCAGCATTGTCAAGTAGGGCTGAAGGGCCTGTTTCATGTGTCTGACTCTATGGTGAAGGAGCCATCTTTCATAGAAACATAGAAAATAGGTGCAGGAGTAGGCCATTCGGCCCTTCGAGCCTGCACCGCCATTCAATATGATCATGGCTGATCATCCAGCTCAGTAACCTGTACCTGCCTTCTCTCCATACCCCCTGATCCCTTTAGCCACAAGGGCCACATCTAACTCCCTCTTAAATATAGCCAATGAACTGGCCTCAACTACCTTCTGTGGCAGAGAATTCCACAGACTCACCACTCTCTGTGTGAAGAAATGTTTTCTCATCTCGGTCCTAAAAGACTTCCCCCCTTATCCTTAAGCTGTGACCCTTGGTTCTGGACTTCCCCAACATCGGGAACAATCTTCCCGCATCTAGCCTCTCCAACCCCTTAAGAATGTTATATGTTTCTATAAGATCCCCCCTCAGTCTTCTAAATTCCAGCGAGTATAAGCCGAGTCTATCCAGTCTTTCTTCATATGAAAGTCCTGCCATCCCAGATCAGATATCAACTTCTATTCTTTCAAATAATACTTTGGCTCGGAGGAAGGAGAGTAGAGCTCCGTCTGGACGTTCCTTCAACCTGGCCTTGTGTCTGAGGTACCTGGCAGACCACAGGTCAGCCACTGTGGTTTCCTACATGGTAACCGCATGCACACCCCACTGGTACCTGAGTGCTGGAAAGAGCTTGAGGTTGGAGAAAAGCACCAAGGGAACACGAGCTTCCTTTGAATTCACCAGTGAACAAAGTAAATCAGAGGGAATAATAACAAAGTGCTCGAGTACCTCAGCGGGTCAGGCAGTATCTCTGGAGGACATGGATAGGTGACAATTTGGGTCGGGACCCTTCTTGAGACTGAAGAAGGATCCCGACCAGAAATGTCGCCTGTCCATATTCTCTGGAGATGCTGTCTGACTCTGCAGATACTTTGAAAAGCAGTATCTGCAGTTCCTTGTGTCCATAGTAAATAAGTGTGTACATGGATTCATATACTGCACATAGTTGTCAGTAAAAGGCAACACTGACTCTGCTGGGCAAAGAACATTTAACATGGTGGTAATGGCTGGTACGGTGGCGCAGCGGGTAGAGCTGCTGCCTTCCAGTGGCAGAGATCCAGGTTCGACCCTGACCTCAGCTACTGTTAGTGTGGAGTTTGCACGTTCTCTCTGTGACCGCATGGGTTACCTCAGATGCTCCAGTCTCCTCCCACATCCAAATACATGCGGGTTTGTAGGTTAATAGGCCTCTGTAAATTGCCCCCAGTATGTAGGGAGTGGATGAGAAAATGGGATTACATAGAACTATGGTGAACAGGTGACCGAGGGTCAGCATGGTCTCGGTGGGCCTATTTCCATGCTGTGTCTCTGAAAGAAAATAAACAGTGACCTGCTGACTGGCATCTTGAGGAATGGTTCAGGCCAGTCGCTGGGTGTATCTGGGAACTTCACTTCTGGCATGGAAGCTTTGCTTTTCACTTCACTCACAGTTAAAAATTCTGATTGATCAAGAGTTAGGAACAAAACACCAGACTTCCTGCCTTTAGACTCCATCTACACTTCACCAAAGCAGCCAACATAATCAAAGATTATCCCACCCTAGACATTCTTTCTTCTCCCTGCTCCTGTCGGGCAGAAGATACAGAAGCTTGAAAGCAAACACAATACCACACAGGAAC
This sequence comes from Rhinoraja longicauda, assembly GCF_053455715.1. Taxonomy (NCBI): domain Eukaryota; kingdom Metazoa; phylum Chordata; class Chondrichthyes; order Rajiformes; family Arhynchobatidae; genus Rhinoraja; species Rhinoraja longicauda. Next base: position 24,407,243 of record NC_135979.1, read on the forward strand.
AGCTTCGTCCCCTCTGTTACCAGGCTTCTGAATGGTGCATCCCTAAGTGAGGATGCTGTCCAATGCACCTCGACCCCATTGTGGACATTGGACTTTGGCTCTGGAACTGATTTGCTACAAAGCTGACAACTATATTCTGCACTCTGTATCTTCCTCTTTGCTATATCTATTGTACTTGAGCTAGACTTGATTTTACTTATGTACGGTATTATCTGATCTGCTTGGATTGCATGCAAAGCAAAGATTTTCACTGTACCTCAGTACACATGGCATACTTAGCAAGACCCCTGTCGGGGAGCTGAGGGAGCAGGTGGGCTGTCAGGGTGATATCGTTCCTCCGTGCCCCTATTCTATCATTTACACAGACTTGAAGGTATTTATTCACAAAATGCTGGAGTAACTCAGCAGGTCAGGCAGCATCTCGGGAGAGAAGGAATGGGTGACGTTTCGGATCGAGACCCTTCTTCAGACTGAAGAAGGGTCTCGACCCGAAACGTTACCCATTCCTTCTCTCCCGAGATGCTGCCTGACCTGCTGAGTTACTCCAGCATTTTGTGAATAAATACCTTCGATTTGTACCAGCATCTGCAGTTATTTTCTTATATTTACACAGACTTGTTCAGAGCTAGCTTCTACTGCGGTGTGTTTTAATGTGTGGGGTCTGGTATCCACAAGGATGCTGACTGCAGCACTCGACATTCAAATACCCAGAGACCCGAGAGCACACCTCCATCTCCCACAGTCTGACCTGGATTCTGAGCCCCCTGCAGCAAAGGCTTGTGTTCTCGGATCGCTCCACCTACAGCCCTATCCACCACCAACACACACTTGAGCCTCGTCAGGCCTTCTCCCCTTCTGACTGCATGAGAAAGACCTGAAGCCGTTTCGAACATGGACCTCCTGAATCGTGGCTTCTTCCTGTCCGTGGGAAGGTTGCCAGCGCACATTCAGGGGTTAATGTCACCCACCTAGTGGGCAGGCACGAAGACTTGTCCTACCCCAGTCATTCCTCCTTCTGCCCGCTCCCACCCAGCAGAAGATACACAAGCTTGAAAGCGTGCACCACCAGACTCAGGAACAGCTTCTTCCCCTCTGTAGTCAGGCTTCTGAACAGTCCTTCCATAAGCTAGGGTACTGGCCGATTCACCTCTCCCCCATTGCAGGCATTGGACTTAATCGATGGAACTGGAAGCGCTGCAATGCTGAGAACTATATTCTTCACACTGTATCTTCACCTTTGCTCCACCTACTGTATTTGAGTTGGACTTGATTGTACTTATATTTCATACATCTGACCTGTTTGGATAGCATGCAAAACAAAGGTTTTCACTATACTTTAGTAAATGTGACAGTAATAAACCTAACCCTAAGCCTAAACCAGCTGCACATTACTGATGTTCTGCAGAGGTTTACAGGCAAAGGGTAGACCAGGCAGGGTGGATGATTGCATTGGTTAGATGGAAGAATCCATGAATGTGCACCTTTGATTGTGTGCATGCTTGAGCACGTGTGTACATGTATGTTCATGCATGTTCATGTGTGTGTGTCAGTTTGTACGCCTATGTGTGTGTGTGTGTGTGTGTGCGCGTGTCTGTGTGTGCGTGCATGTGTGTATGTGTGAGATCACAGTACTAAAGTTGAGTGCATACAAAGCAGCCCTTCTCACATCTTTATTCCCTGTCACCGACTCCCCTGGGAACAGCAGCGCCAAGCAATCTAGCAATATCTCAACTTTAAAAAACCCAACATAGTGCTGGAGGAACTCAGCGGCTCAGACGCCATCTGGGGAGGAAGGGACAGATGCCATTTCAGATCGGGATCCTTCAACTCTCCCCTACCCTCTCCATTCCCATGACCCCCCCCCCCCCATGCCCCCAACCCCAGTGCGCTCCCAAATCTCCAAGCACGTCCGACCCCCCTAGTCACCCCGGCCTTTCCAATTCCTTTGTACACACATCTCCCAACATCAAGTGCGCCATTTCCTCCTTATCCCCTCCCCCCCCCCCCCCCCCCCCCCCCAACTTCCTATTCCACCCCCCCCCCCCCCCCCCCCAACTTCCTATTCCACTTATTCTCCTATGTCTCTCCCTGGACCCTGGGTGACTAAACCTTCAACAAAGCAGCCAAGCCTCTGACCTCCCTTTGCTAACCCTCCTCTCCTCTGGGCTGTCTGTTGTCACAAACCTTCCTGTCCAAGGTTTCAGTCACTGTTCCGTCATGTAGCCGATATCGAACTATGGTTGATAATCCCTCCTGTGAACCAACATGGGACATTTTGCATTGGTAAAGGGCCCATATAAATGCAGCGCACCTTTATAGCCTGCGGTCAGTTGCTGAGGCACAGCAACAAAGAAGGGTCCCGACCTAAACCGTCACCCATCCTTTACCTCCAGAGATGCTGCCTGACCCGCTGAGTTACTCCAGCACTCTGTGTCCATGTCCTCCAGAGATGCTGCCTGACCCGCTGAGTTACTCCAGCACTCTGTGTCCATGTCCTCCAGAGATGCTGCCTGACCCGCTGAGTTACTCCAGCACTCTGTGTCCATGTCCTCCAGAGATGCTGCCTGACCCGCTGAGTTACTCCAGCACTCTGTGTCCATGTCCTCCAGAGATGCTGCCTGACCCGCTGAGTTACTCCAGCACTCTGTGTCCATGTCCTCCAGAGATGCTGCCTGACCCGCTGAGTTACTCCAGCACCTTGTGTCCATGTCCTCCAGAGATGCTGCCTGACCCGCTGAGTTACTCCAGCACTCTGTGTCCATGTCCTCCAGAGATGCTGCCTGACCCGCTGAGTTACTCCAGCACTCTGTGTCCATGTCCTCCAGAGATGCTGCCTGACCCGCTGAGTTACTCCAGCACTCTGTGTCCATGTCCTCCAGAGATGCTGCCTGACCCGCTGAGTTACTCCAGCACCTTGTGTCTATCTTCGGTATATATCCGGGGCATCTGCAGTTTCTTTCAAAGAGCACAAGTTAGCAGAGGGTGGCACGGTGGAGCAGCGGTAGAGTTGCTGCCTTACTGCGCCAGAGGCCCGGGTGCTGACCCACCCCACGAGGTCCTGCCCGTTTCCCTGTAATACACAGCTGCGCCCTCATCAAAGATCACCATGACATCAAGGCACGCGGGGGGGGAAGTAACGGTTCTCAGTTGAACCCCCCTCCCCCACAAACCTGGCTTTACAACTCAGGAAAAAATATTTTGTACACACAACACAGAGAGCTGAGTTTTATAGATACGGCACGGAAACAGGCCCTTCAGCCCATCGAGACCACGCTGACCATCGATCACCCACCCGTTCACTAGTTTGACTATTGCACTTTCTTATCCACTCCCTTCACACTGGAGGGCAGTTTACAGAGGCCCATTGACCTACAACCCCGCACGTCTTAGGAAACCGGAGCACCCGGTGGAAACCCACCATCACAGGAAGAACATGCAAACTCCACACGGTCAGCACCCGAGCTCGGGATGGAACCAGGGTCTCTGGCGCTGTGAGGCAGCAGCTCCACCCGCTGCGCTGCCGTGGCTGACCTCTCTCTGGCACACTGGCCAAGATTGGAGACAGGGACTTTACACCCAGGGTATACGATAAATGTAAGACCATAAGACATAGAAGCAGAATTAGCTCAATCGGCCCATCGTATCTACACCGCCATTCAATCATGGCTGACCTATTTTTCTCTCTCAACCCCATTCTCCTGCCTTCTCCCCATTTAGCAAGCTTACTAATCAAGAATCAGTCTCTGCTTTAAAAATACCCGACGATGTCCTCCACAGCCGTCTGTGGCAATGAGTTCCACAGATTCACCATCCTGTGGTGAAAGAAGTTCCTCCGCATCTCCATTCTAAAAGTGCGTTCTTTTATTCAGAGGCTGTGCCCTCTGCTCCTAGACTCCACCATTACTACAGCAAACACCCTTTCCACATCCACTCCATCCAGGCCTGCAAGTCATGTTCAGCAATTGGGAGCAAAAGCGATACAGAAATTGTAATCTCCACCTTTGAGCGCCAAGGTCAAACACAGCATGGAGGAAAATCACTTTCCTTGATCTGAGCCATTTCCAGGCAAGTTTTTTCCTGCCCGTTCCTGATGACCCTTGAGAAGTAGGCGATGAACAAGGCGCACATGCACACACGCGCATACACACAAAGACTTGGTAGTATATCAGCATTCCTTCATTGTCTTACTTTATATACTCACACCTGGTATCACCATTCCTTTACTATAACAGAGCAAATATCCTGCAACTCACCATCCACAGCACGCAGTGACCACATTAACATTCAGAAGATAAACACAAAGCTGGAGTAACTCAGTGGGTCAGGCAGCATCACTGGAGAGGAAAATTTATCCAACCTGTTTGCATTTGACTAGTTAATATAAAAATGTACAATTTAAAAAAATGCTAAATGAAGCATCCTCTGCCCTGTCCCATTGAATGTTCGCAGGGTACGGACAGCACTTTAGAGAGAGAGTGAGGCTCCTTCCACCCTGGCCCATTAAGAGATAATGCAGTGGGTCAGGCAGCATCTGTGGAGCGGATGGATACTTTCTGCAGCCTGAAGAAGAGTCCTGACCCAAATTGGTGACTGTCCATTCCCTCCACAGATGCTGCCTGACCTGCTGAGTTCCCCCAACACTTTGTGTTTTGCATGGTCTTTATTGAGCCTGCCACAATGAATGCAGATCCATCGAATCAATGGGAGATGGGACGCCCAGAGTTCTGTGGCTAAGAAAACGAAGACAGGGCTGAAATGACAGTGTTTGTGGTTGACCCTGTGAATGGGACTCCTGTAGATCACGGGAGCACTGGTGGTCTGTTGTGTCGGCTGTCGAGTGTGAAAGTGGTCCCCTACCCTTTGTTCATGCCAGTCCCCTAACGTAGGAGATGTAATCACTGTGCGCTTCTCTGTGCGCTCAGCATCGTCACCCTGCAAAGCAGGGGTGAAAACGGCACAAATTGAAACAACCTGTTGTCTTTTCCTTGCAGTTGTGAGCGGTGCGCGGGAGCACTCAGACGGCCGGGAATCAGGACAACCACGGGACAACCGCAAAGATGTTCAACGGGGCGACCGGGAAGGCAGCGCGGAACGTGCTGCGGAGCTCGAGTATAAGCGGAGAGATGTACGACATGGAGAAGAACACCGGTGGTGGGCAGGAGCCCGTCACTGACACCGCCATTAAGAAGAGGCGCTCCAGTCTCGGCGCCAAGATGGTGGCCATCGTTGGGTTGTCCCAGTGGAGCAAGAGCACCACTCAGCTCAACCAGACCAGTAGGTTGACAATTAAATGTCTACACAGGGGTTGGGCAAGGTGTACAAGACTGCGAACTGTTGTAACAAATAGGTTTACGTCTCTTATTGTCACATAGAGTGATACAGCGTGGAAACAGGCCCTTCGGTCCAACATGGACCAAAACAGGCCTCAAACTGCGGAGCATCCCGGACAATACAGCTCACCCCCTCCATGACACACTGGTCAACATGAGGAGCACCTTCAGCAGCAGACTGGTTCCACCAAGATGCAGCACAGAATGCCCTTCTTCCCTGTGGCGATCAAACTGTACAACTCCTCCCCCTTCTGCCATGGGGTGTAGACCGACTTCCCTCCCCCCTTCCCAATCTTTGCACATCCCCAATCCTTTCCACTCCTCACTTTAAATTCATGTGTCGTGTATTTTGTGGTTTATGACTGTCGGCAGACCAATTTCCCCCCGGCATAAATAAAGTTCTATCGTATCGTATCGAATGCAGAATAATTACCCTACGATACGACAGAATAATTACCCTAGATAGGACACGGTGACGCTTGGTTCTGAACTCCTCCACATAGGTCAACTGCAACAAGTCCTCATAGAGATGAAGGTCTGGAAATGGATGTTTGAGACAAAGCATTATCAGGCCAACAGAGAGAGAAGACATAAGAATGACAGTGAGGACATGATTCAGTTAAACGAGCCGCATTAACGTACGTCATCCATTGGGTGTATTCCCAGGGGTGAGGAGAATCAAATCCTTGTGCACATTACTCAGTGTCTACCACATGTTGTACGCACTGCTGATGGGGAGGTGCCAATTACAGTTTCTGTTTCAACTAACAAAATCAATAGAGATATGGGGAGAAAGCAGGGACGGGGGACTGATTTTGGACGATCAGCCATGATCATATTGAATGGCGGTGCTGGCTTGAAGGCCGAATGGCCTACTCCTGCTGCTATTTCTCTATGTTTTCTATGTTTCTACGGTACAGGTGAGGGGGAGCAGTGGGAAAGGGTCTCACAGAACTCCCAACAGAGAGAGGCGTGGAACTTCTTCAGAATAGGTGTACTTTGAGGAGATTTTGTATGGGACCGTAGAATGGTGGTGCAAGGAACTGCGGACGAACCTTGCAGCTTGGAAGTATTTTTGTTAATTGCACTTCCTCTCCTTCCTCGTTCCGTGTTCCCTTTTCCTCCTTTACCTCTTCACCGCCAATGGAACAAGAGCGTTCTGCACGTGGTCGTCTCACTGGGCGGAGGCGGTGAGTGAAGTTAGATACAAAGTGCTGGAGTAACTCAGCGGGTCAGGCAGCGTTTCTTGAGAAAATAAATAGGTGACATTTCGGGTCATATCCTTTTTCAGATTGAAAGTGGGGGGGGGGGGGGGGGTGGGGAGGGGGTTGACTGGAGGTGGGAAAATGCCAGGAACAAATCATGGCCGGCAACAGATGACCAAGGAATGGTGGGGACCATAATGGACCCACTGTCAGCCTGGGGAGGAGGTGATAATGAAGGGTTACAGTGGGATTGGTAGGACAACTAGGGTAGAGGAGGGAGGGGAGAGAGTCCAGGGTCCTTTGCCAATGTGATTGTTTCCAATTTAACATCAATTACTCTGCAGCAAGAAGGACTACATTAACAACGTATTTTCCAGGATAAGGCTAACGCTAATTTAATTTAATTTAATTTAATTTAATAGGAAAATAACTGCAGATGCTGGTACAAATCGAAGGTATCAGAAAATGCTGGAGTAACTCAGTGGGTCAAGGCAGCATCTCAGGAGAGAAGGAGTGGGTGACGTTTCGGGTCGAGGCCCTTCTTCAGACCGAAACGTCACCCATTCCTTCTCTCCTGAGATGCTGCCTGAGTTACTCCAGCATTTTGTGGTACCTGCGATTCAATTTAGTGTCCGCCACTACTCCTTGGTAGAGTGAGCGTTCCCTCTACTCCCAGGCCCATGGTTGGGTTTTCTCTGATACCAAGCCAGTGTTGATGAGGGAACGGCAAACGCAGCCCAAAAGTCGGGATGGCATGTGGCTCGAAGGGGATCGTGCAGGTGGCCGGTGTGCTCCCATGTTTCCAAGCTTGGTGATTGGGGGGAATTTGAGTAACGGTGAGAATGCAAATAAGCTTCAAAGGAGGTTGACATGTCGAGAGAGTGGAGAAGGACATGGCAGGTGGGGTGCAGCTTGAAAATGGCAGGATATCCACAGAAACATTGAGTATTCTTCAAATGATGGCGGATGGGATGAGTGTTGATTGTCAATGGGATTTATTGTGTAAATTCATACACAAGTCACTGATAGCTCACATGCTGGTATTGTAGACAGGTAAATTGTAGGCTGTAAACTGTTTATGTCTGTGTTGTTAGGTTTGTGTGCTATTGTATGTTCTTTTTTAGTACCTGCGCTGATGTACAGCACTTTGGTCAACGTGGGTTGTGTTTAAATGTGCTATACAAATAAAATTGACTTGACTTGACTTAACTAAATGCTCAGAAGGTAAGTGGTACCTAGTTTGAGGGAAAACCTGATAAAGGAATGTAAAATTATTTGTGGCATTATGGGTGGACTGTCAGAAACACTTTTCCAGGGTGGAAATGTCAAAGACGAGAGGGCGTGGCTTTAAGGCGAGAGGGGCAAAGTTTAAAGATGTGCTGGGCAAGATTTTTTACACAGAGAGTGGTGGGTGTCTGGCAGGGCCGTCTTAACGCATGGGCCTGATGGGCACTTGCCCGGGGGCCCACGAGCATAGGGGTCCCATGCTGATCTGTGTATGTTAAGTGACTTGATATAAATAAATACTACTTTAAAAATGTAGGTTCAATAAGTGCTTTTTTCGCAACATTTTCGGTCACTAAGTGCTTCTCACAGCGATCTGTAAGTGCTTTTCGCAACAATGTAGCACCCTAAGTCCATCGCTAAGTGCTTTTCGGTAAGTGCTTTTTGCCGGCACGACAGGGGGGGGCTGGTAGGGAAAGGGGGGTGGGGGAGAGTAACGGTAGGGGCCCCAGAACACTGCTTTGCCCGGGGGCCCATAATGCTGTAAAAACGGCCCTGGTGTCTGGAACATGCTGTCAGGGGTGGTGGTGAAGGCAGATATGATAGTAGTGTTTAAGAGGCTACCTGGCACTTGGCTATGCAGGGAATGGAGGGATATGGATTGCATGCAGGCAGATCCGATTAGTATAACTCAGCGAAGATAGATACAAAAAGCTGGAGTAACTCAGCGGGACAGGCAGCATCTCTGGAGAGAAGGAATGGGTGACGTTTCGGGTCGAGACCCGTCTTCAGACAGTTACTCCAGCTTTTTGTGTCTATCTTCGGTTTAAACTAGCATCTGCAGTTCCTTCCTACACATTTAGTATAACTCAGCATCATGTGCAGCATGGACATTGTGGGCTGAAGGGCCCGTTCCTGTGCTGTACTGTTCTGTGCTCTGTGATGCATGAAACATTGCCGGTATTGCAGGTAGGAGCTGGCTGCATTATGTATTGAAGTCTTGCAGGCTAATGTTGTTCTTAGATTCATTCCCCATTTTCTTAACAATGTTCGTGGCGCAACAAAGCTCTCTCCCCCCTACCTGCCCCCCCCCCCCCCCCTCAGCTCTCCCTATTTTCAAAGGATGTTTTGTTCTGTGTACAGATTTGAATAGAAACAGAAATCGTGACTCAACTGCTGATTTGCAGCGAATACGATAGCACAGCCTAATGCAATGTCTTGTCAAGTGAAGGCATTGTTGTGCTTCATGTCCTGGTCCCCTGGTGGAGTTGCTGGCTCTCTGAAGGCTGCTGGTCGTGGTATAATTGATCACCGCAGCATTAGAGACACATGGATTTTTACTTTGGAGATACTGTGCGGAAAGAGGCCCCTTGACCCACCGAGTCCGCACCGACTAACGATTCCCGTACGCTGAAACTACCCAATACACACTAGGGACAATTTACAATTTTTACCAAAGCCAATTAACCTACAAACTGGTATGAAAATAACTGCAGATGCTGGTTCAAATTGAAGGTAGACACAAAATGCTGGAGTAATTCAGCGGAGTAACTCCAGCATTTTGTGTCTACCTTCAACCGACAAACTTGTATATCTTCGGACTGCAGGAGGAAGCCGGAGCACCCGGAGAAAACCCACGCGGTCACGGGGGAGAACGTACAAACTCCATACAGACAGCACCCATAGTTAGGATCGAACCCATTGTGCCGCCGTTTTTGGTGAGGGATGGTGTCCCAGGATACTGAGCGATGCTGGGAATCTGGGCTTGAGTCTTGAACAGTTGTGGTCCGGTGGGAGAGGTTCAATGCGCTGCTCACACGCATACGTTGAACTGTAGCCTGTCCCCGGTGCCCAATGGAAGGCCACATGCCCAAGTGCCACCCCCGCACGAGGCAACTTTGGCATGGACCGTCGGTGGGTACCCGACCACAATCATCACAGGCTTCTCCCCACCCAGCCAGCAGCAAGAAACTGTTCTGCACACTCGTTGTGAGGTGCCCTGGCATGGATATTCTTGCTATTCAGGGAGTGCAGCGTAGGTTTACTAGGTTAATTCCCGGAATGGCGGGACTGTCGTATGTTGAGAGACTGGAGCGACTAGGCTTGACTACGCTGGAATTTAGAAGGATGAGGTGGGATCTTATTGAAACATATAAGATTATTAAGGGATTGGACACGTTAGAGGCAGGAAACATTCCCAATGTTTGGGGAAGTCCAGAACCAGGGGCCACAGTTTAAGAATAAGGGGTAGGCCATTTAGAATGGAGATGAGGAAAAACTTTTTCAGTCAGAGTGTTGTAAATCTGTGGAATTCTCTGCCTCAGAAGGCAGTGGAGGCCATTGGTGAGGGTAAGTTGGGCCATTTTCCATTTGGGTAGCTTAAAACCCAACAGTAAGAACGTTGAATGTTTCAATTTTAGGTATCACTCCCTTTTCCCCCCCACTCTATTTCTTGTGCCCCACCCCAGTGCACCCCCATTTCTCCCACTACCCCACGCCCCTTCCTCCTCCATATCTCCCACCAAGATCCAGCCCTCTGGCTTTACCTCTCACTCGTTTTTCACTCCTCTTTAGTCAGAGGGTGTCAAAGATTATGGAGAGAAGGCACAAGAATGGAGTTGAGAGGGAAAGATAGATCAGCCATGATTGGTGGGCGGAGTAGACGCGATTGGCAGAGTGGCCTAATTCTGCTCCTATCACTTATGAATTTATGAACTCTTCCGTCCTTATCTAACACCCTTTTGTCAGCTTGTCTCCAATTGTCATCTTTCGATCTCTGACCTTTGTCCACCCATCTGCTAATCAAAACCCACCCCACCTGCATCCACTTATCACTCGCGTATATGAAGGAACTGCAGATGCTGGTTTAAACCGAAGATAGACACAAAATACTGGAGTAACTCAGCGGGACAGGTAGCATCTCTGGAGAAAAGGAATGGGTGATTTTTCGGGTCTCGAAGGGTCTTGACCCGAAACGTCACCTATCCCTTCTCTCCAGAGATGCCGCCTGTCCCGCTGAGTTACTCCAGCATTTTATCTCCACCTATCACTTGCCAGGCTTTGTCCTGACCCCACCACACTACTCCGTCTGAAGAAGGGTCCCGACCCGAAACGTTGTCTATCCATGTTCTCCAGAGATGCTGCCTGACCCATTGAGTTATTCCGGCACTTTGTGTTCCACACTGAAATGTTTATCTCCTGTTCTCTACCTATTATGTCAGAAACTTTTCAAGTGACAATTTAATCAACAGATTCAAGAGATTTATTACAAAAAATGCAGTTTATCTTTGAAAAACGAAAATAAAATTTCAGATGCTGTAAATCTGAAATTAACTGAAAACTGCTGAGTAGTTCCAGAATTTTCTGTTCTTGTTGCAGTTTTTGTTCACTCTTTAGTTTATAAAATTTGTGAAGCAACTTGCAAAGTGGAATGCAAGCACCATCTGCAGACTGTTTTTTTTGGAAGGTTTAGTGTGTCTGTAAAGGTTTTTCTTATGAAGTGCATTTAACCCAGAGAGTTGTGAATCTTTGGAATTCTCTGCCACAGAATGCAGTGGAGGCCAATTCACTGGATGTTTTCAAGAGAGAGTTAGATATTGCTCTTAGGGCTCTTATTGCTCTAAGGGAATCAAGGGATATGGGGAAAAAGCCGGAACGGGGTACTGATTTTGGATGATCAGCCATATGGAATGGCGGTGCTGGCTCGAAGGGCCGAATGGCCTACTCCTGCATCTATTTTCTATGTTTCTATGTTTCTAAATTTGGTGCAGGAGGGAATCCAAGTGATGGGAGTGAATGGCAAAAAGGGATGTCAAATATTGTGAGTAAATAGGAAAATACAAAGGTGTTTCGTATTTGATGTTTATTTATAGTATAACATTGGATGGGAATGGCAGGCACGGTGGTGCAACTGGTAGAGCTGTTGCCGCTCAGCACCAGAGACCTGGTTCGATCCTCACCTTGGGTGTTGTCTGTGTGGAGTTTGCAGGTTCTCCATGTGACCGTGTGGGTTCCCTCCGGGCACTCCAGTTTCCTCCCACACCTAAAGACATGCGGATTCGTAGGTTAATTGGCCGCTGTAAATTGCCCGTAGTGTGCAGGGAGTGGATGGGAAAGTTGGATGATATAGAACTGGTGTGAATGTGTGATCGCTGTTTGGCATGGACTCAATCTGTGGAAGGGCTTGTTTCCATGCTGTCCCTGTAGACTATACTAAATTAAATGGACCCATTGGGATTCCATACGGAAAGAAAATTGGATGGAGTTTGGTTCAATGGCATTCAATAAATGTGACTCGGACTGGATTCGGGATGTAATGAAATGGGTGTAATTAAAAGTGATTTAGTCAAATATTATTCACCACAGAGCTTGAATGGGATAGCAGGATCTCACTGATGAGAGTAAACGGCAAGTGACTCCGAATCTGAGTTTCCATATCTCGGGAGAACTTCATCTGGAGTGTAAACCTGATGGGAAAAGAGATGAACGTGGCAGTGCTCGACAAAATGCAGGAGAGTGGTGACGGTGCGAGTGAAGATGTGGCGATAGGTGGAGATGAGAATGGGGATGTTCATTAGTTAATAGGTTCTCGGAGCAGAGTTAGGCCATTTGGCCCATTGAGTCTACTCCGCCATTCAATCATGCCTGATCTATCTTTCTCTCGCAGGTATTTATTCACAAAATGCTGGAGTAACTCAGTAGGTCAAGCAGCATCTCAGGAGAGAAGGAATGGGCGACGTTTCGGGTCGAGACCCTTCTTCAGTCTGAAGAATGGTCTCGACCCGAAACGTCGCCCATTCCGTCTCTCCTGAGATGCTGCCTGAGATGCTGAGTTACTCCAGCATTTTGTGAATAAATACCTTCGATTTGTACCAGCATCTGCAGTTATTTTCTTACACTATCTTTCTCTCGCAACCTCATTCTCTTGGCTTCGCTCCATAACCCCTGACACCCGTACAAATCAAGAATCTGTCAAACTCCGCCTTAAAAATATTTATTGCCACAGTCATCTGTGGCAGTGAATTCCACAAATTCACCACCGTGAATGTGAGTGAATGTGAATGTGCGGGTGTGTACGAGGGTGAGTGGGAAGGTGTGTGTGCGGGTGTTGGAGGAAGTGAGTGTGAGGGTTTCCTGAGAGTGGGTGTGTGACAGAGTGTGTGTGTGTGTGTGTGGAGGTGTGAGGCTGTGGGGTATAGTGTGGGTGAGGGCAGAGTGAGGGTTTTCTGAGTGTGGGTGTGTGACAGTGTGCGTGTGTAAAGGTGTGGTGTACAGTGTTGGTGATGGGTGAGTGTAACTATGGGATATATACATAGGAGGGAGGCAACTAAGGAAAGTGTGTAACTTAACGGAGAACAAGGCTGTTGACAAAAAGATGAAGCAAAGAAATGGCAGGTACTATGTTAAATCAATTTGTTTGCATTGGTTTTCACCATGTAGGGCACTAATAATAGCCGTCAGAGAACAGATGGGCTAATTTCAAATATCATGGACGTACATGGCGTTAGTCTGGCCACTTTTGGAGTATTGTGTTCAGTTTAGGTCACCCTGTCGTTAAGCTGGCAAGAGTGCAGAGAAGATTTACAAGGATTCTACCAGGCTCTGAGGGCCTGAGCTAGAAGCAGAGGTTGATCATGTTAGGACTTTTCCTTGGAGTGCAGGAGGCTGATGGGGTGATATTATAGAGGTGTGCATGCTCATGAGAGGAATAGATCGGGTAGATGCACAGCTTTCTACCCAGAGTAGGGGAATCAAGAACTCAAGAACATAGGATTAAGGTGAGGGGGAAAACCGAGGGGCAACGTTTTCACACGGAGGGTGGTGACATATGGAATGAATTGTTAGAGGAGGCAGTTGAAGCAGGTACAATTACAACATTTAAAAGACATTTGGATAAGTGCATGGAAAGGTTTAGAGGGATATGGGTCAGACGCGGGCAGGTGGGAGTAGTGTCGATGGTCAAAGATAGACACAAAGTGCTGGAGTAACTCAATGACAACAATTCCAAATGGAAGGGATAAAGTGCAAGAGAAACTCACAGCACTAAAACCAAATAGATGACTTGGACCTGGTAGATCGCACCCAAGCATTTTAAAGGAAACTAGACCAAGTGGACCCGTTGGGCCCAAACCTCTCCTGCATTAGTGCAGCACCCTCACTTCCCCCACTACCCCACTACCCCCTCCTCTCTCCCCCCTCCCCCTCCCCCCTCTATCCCTCCTCCCCCTCCCTCCCCCCTCCTCCCCTCCCCTTCCCTCCCTCCCCCCTTCCTCCCTCCGCCCTCCCTCCCCCCCTCCCCCTCTCCCCCTCCCTCCCTCCTCCCCCTCCCACCCACCTCCCTCCTCCCCTCCCCCCTCCCTCCCTCCCTCCCTCTCCCTCCCCCTCCCTCTCTTTGACTTTGAGTACAACGTCTATCCATTCCCTCCACAGATACCGCCTCGCCTGCTGAGTTCCTCCAATACCTGGTTTCTTATTCATTGCATCCTTTGTTTCTTATTCATTGCAAAGTGGTTGAAATTTAAAAATAGGGAGGTTTTGTTCCAGTTGATGAGCCACAGATTGTATACTGTGCACAGTTTTGATCTCTTTACCTAAAAAAGAATAGAGTAATGTTGAAGGCAGTCCAATGGAAATTCACCAGACTAATTTCTGGGATGAGAGGTTTGTTCTATCAGGGGAGGCTAGACAATGTGTGTTTGTATTGTTCAGAGTTTAGAAGTATGAGGGGCGACTTTATGATCATATCATATCATATATATACAGCCGGAAACAGGCCTTTTCGGCCCACCAAGTCCGTGCCGCCCAGCGATCCCCGTACATTAACACTATCCTACACCCACTAGGGACAATTTTTTATATATTTTTTAACATTTTTTAAAACATTTTTTACATTTACCCAGCCAATTAACCTACATACCTGTACGTCTTTGGAATCAAACATGTAAGATTCTAGGAAGACATAGAAACATAGAAAAATAGGTGCAGGAGTAGGCCACTCGGCCCTTCGAGCCAGCCCGCCATTCAATATGATCATGGCTGATCATCTAAAATCAGTTCCTCGTTCCTGCCTTTTCCCCATATCCCTTGATTCCTTTAGCCCTGAGAGCTAAATCTAACTCTCTCTTGAAAACATCCAGTGAATTGGCCTCCTGTGGCAGAGAATTCCACAGATTCACAACTCTCTGGGTGAAGAAGTTTTTCCTCATCTCAGTCCTTAATGGCCTACCCCTTATTCTTAAACTGTGACCCCCGGTTCTGGACTGCCCCAACATCGGGAACATTTTTCCTGCATCTTGCCTGTCCAATCCTGACATATGGATATAGAGATTTGATCAGCAGTGGGAGAGCCATGAACAAGCTGACATCGCTGCTATATAAGGGGCCAGTCATTTCAATAGACAATAGGCAATAGACAATAGGTGCAGGAGTTGGCCATTTGGCCCTTAGAGCCAGCACCGCCATTAAATGTGATCATGGCTGATCATGATTTCAAACTGAGGTGCATAGAAATGTCTTCTCTCAGAGGGTGGTGAATCTCACAAGAGATGTGTCGCTCAGCCAATTCTTGATAAATAAATCCTTTCATTTCTCAGGAATGGATTTCTGCACCTCCAAGATCCAATTTGCAGCATGCATTTGTGAATCAAATACATTTGTGAATCAAACTGAAAATGGTCAAGAAGGCTCCACAATAATCTATTTGCTTTAGATGAGAATGCTTTAAGAGGGGGGTATTTGTGCCGCAGAGAGCAGAGGAAGCATATTTTCTTGGATCAAAAAATTCTATATTGCAGCAATCACTGCGGTAACCTGCAAACCTTGTTGTCTGGTGAGCCCTGAATCCCTTTCCCAGGAGGGCCAATTAAACCACTAAAATATTGTTCCTCTCCTCGACATTCAGCAGCGGCTTCATTTTGCAGTATCTTTCTTTGCATCAGGGTAAACGAAATGAGAACATTTGTGTTGTGAACTGGTTAAGAAGACCGGTCGCCATCTTACACTGAGACCACGGTCTTTTGCGAAATATTTTTTTTTTTCTCAATTCTGAAACCGAGTTTCTAATTTGTTTTCAGCAAGATCCTGCATTCACAGTGGAAATAAGGGCTGATTAATCAGTTTTATCACGTTCAGATCCATGAAGATGTACCCCAGTCTCCACTAATAATGGAGATTGATGTCACCATTGATGTTTACTAAACATTGCTTTCCACAGGTGCTGTCTGACCTGCTATTTCTGCCATTTTCTGTTTCGAACAGAGAACAGTACAGCACAGGAACAGGCCTTTGATCCACCCGTGATCGTCTTGTACACTGGCACTATCCTACACACTAGGAACAATTTACAATTTACAGAAGCCAATTAACCTACAAACCTGTAGGTCTTTAGAATGTGAGAGGAAACTGGAGCACCCAGAGTAAATCCATGTGGTTACAGGGAGAAGACAGAACCCGAGGTCAGGATTGAACCTGGGTCTCTGGCGCTGTGAGGCAGCAGCTCTACCAGTGACAATAATAAACCTAAACCTAAACTTTATTGAAGGCTAAAATTTTCCTCTCCTTGTTGTCTTGTTCATTTCAATAGCGTCTCTTTCCCAATTCCAACCCGAAACATCATCAGTTATTCCCCCCGTCAGATGTTGCCTAACCCTCTGAGTTCCTCCCCGCGCTTTGTGTTTTATTGTAGGAAAGAACTGCAGATGCTGGTTAAATCAAATATAGACACAACATGCTGGAGTAACTCAGCGAGACAGGCAGCATCTCTGGATAGAAGGAATGGGTGACGTTTCAGGTCGAGACCCTTCTTCAGGCTGATGTCAGGGGAGTGGGCGGTACAGAGATAGATAACATGTCGTCGGAGACAGTAAGACTGGTAGGAGAACTGGGAAGGGGGGGGGATGGAGAGAGAGGGAAAGCAAGGGCTACTTGAAGTCAGAGAAGTCCATGTTCATACCGCTGGGGTGTAAGCTACCCAAGCAAAACATGAGGTGCTGTTTTATTGTAGATCAGCCTGCCTTTCAAAGGTTCTGCTGGTCTACTGGTAATGAGACATGAAACAATTAGCGTGCTCTTGCCATTCACTGTTTGACCGGTCTTGTTAGGAGAGGACACGGTGTGAAATAACCCTAGACTTGCACTACTCCACCACTAGACTGATTGCTGCTCGATCTACTGCTGCTAAATCTTGCAGAACAACCTTTTGACCTCATGTTGAAAATCATTTTACATCCTATTAAAAACCAAATGAGATTAAAAATGACCACTCTGGGTTTGGTTGCAGGCGAAATGAAGGCAGATTTCTCTTCATTCTGCTCTGGAAAGGTTTTTTATTGATGCTCGGATGGTCTTTTGCCTGATTACTAATGAAAGATTTACAGTATGTGCTTCGCCAGCCTCTTAGACTCAGTTGCCATGGTGACTTTCTGAACGGTTTTGAAAAACAATAAGGAATTCCGTGCAGGCAGCGATCAACAGCAACTGAGCCTTGACCTTTTCTGCTTTTAAGAAGCTAAATAAAATGCTTAACGTTGTTTTCAAACAGAGGGATGGGCAGGGCACAGGGGAGACCATTGATGCACCAGTGGGCGTAGCGGGGGCAGAGAAGAGGCCCTCCCTCGGCATCAGGGCCAAGTCACAGTTATAGAAACATAGAAAATAGGTGCAGGAGTAGGCCATTCGGCCCTTCGAGCCTGCACTGCTATTCAATATGATCATGGCTGATCATCCAACTCAGTATCCTGTACCTGCCTTCTCTCCATACCCCCTGATCCCTTTAGCCATAAGGGCCACATCTAACTCCCTCTTAAATATAGCCAATGAACTGGCCTCAACTACCTTCTGTGACAGAGAATTCCACAGATTCACCACTCTCTGTGTGAAAAAAAACGTTCTCATCTCTGTCCTAAAAGACTTCCCCCTTATCCTTAAACTGTGACCCCTTGTTCTGGAGCAAGGGAACAGGCCCTTTAGCCCATCAAGTCTATTCCAACCATCAACCGCACTTTTTACACTGGCGGCACAGTGGTGCAGGGGGTGGCACAGTGGCACTGTCGTAGAGTTGCTGCCTCACAGCGTCAGAGCCCTGGGTTCGATCCTCACTAGCGGTGCTTTCTACACAGATTTTGTACGTCCTCCCTGTGATCACCAGGGTTTTTTCTGGGTACTCCGGTTCCCTCCCACACTCCTAAGATGTGCAGATTTGTAGGTTATGTAGGAGAAAAAACTGCAGATGCCATCTTCAGTCTGAAGAAGGGTCTCGACCCCAAACGTCACCCATTCCTTCTCTCCTGAGATGCTGCCTGACCCGCTGAGTTTCTCCAGCATTTCGTGTCTTTCAGGTTTGTAGGTTAATTGACTCCGATAAAATTGTAAATTGCTCCTAGTGTGTGGAATAGTGCTCGTGTACAGGGTGATCAGTAGTCAGCATGGACTTGGTGCGCTGAAGGCCCTGGTTCCACGGTGTATACCTCTAAAAATCACTGATACCAGTTGATTTTCACACATTCCCACCAACTGCCCCAGGCTCTTCCCTCAAGCACACAGGAAGGGCTATTTTGTAGCAAACAGTGAATGTAGTACGTCTTTGGGAATTGGGGGGGGGGGGGGGGGGTGGGGGGGGACTGGAGCACCCACCCAGTCACAGGGAGAACGTGCAAACTCCACACAGACAGTGCCGAAGCTCATCGTGCAATCTGCTCACTGGAATTGTGAATGGAGCAAGAGAGGAGAATAAGTCCAAAGTGAAAGGGAGAATAACCAAAGTCCATTGCCAGAGTGAGGCCACATGCAAACTGGAGGAACAGCTTTCTGCTTGGGTAGCTTACAAACCAACAGTATGAACATTGAATTCTCCAGTTTTAAGTAACCCCCTCTCTCCCACCTTCTCTCCATCTTGATGCACACCATTTCTCCCACCAGTCCACCCCTCTTTCTCCCTTCACCACCACTTCCATCTGTACACCTCCCTCCACTTTATACATTACCCTTCTCTTCTCCCCCTATCTGACATGAGTGTGAACGAGTGTGAACGGATGGTCGGCATTGACTCGATGGGCCAAAGGGCCTGTTTCCATGCTGTATCTTCCAATCTTTCTGTCAACCAATTAAAGATTCCCGGAGCACATTCCCGATATCATCACGGGCTGGGATTGGGAGAGATCTGTGACCCCAGGGAGAAATGACCCTTGTCTCTGTGCATATGGTGGGAGATTGTGAGATCCTTTCGTGCTGAGCAAACCCAGCAGGGTAGCAGCCAGTGATCTGTGCAGATGGCACTCAGGATTATTGCACTGACAACACAGCTCACCGCAGAGACGAACAATCCCTTTGTCAATATCTCAGCACTTGCTCCAACAAGCTTTCTGATTGTGCTTTAATAAATCCACAAAGCAAGGCTTTGCAACACAGGAAACGATCGGGCTATTTTCAGCAAACTTTGTGCTTCTTAATAAGATGATGGCAGAAAGATCAGCAAAATGGGCTTGTTGCGAATGAAGCTCGGATTTTGCTGACTAAACATTTAATTCCAGCCACTCTATGCAGACAGAGAGGGCTGTCAATCTCACAGAGTACAACCGCTGAGGATTCACTTGGGCAGCTGGGAGGAAAATCAACATTGGACCAAGTCTTTGGTTCACCTCGAAGATAACATCTCTGGAGGAAAAGGAAGGGGTGATGTTTTGGGTTGAGACACTTCTTCAGTCCCTTTGGTTCACTTCTCTGTGTTTGCAGATAATTTTGACAGTTATAAAATATAACAGTTATGAACAGTTATAAAAATACAGAAAGGGAACAAAAGACGGTGTTCGATTAGAGGTAGCAGGGTGGTGGGATGAAACCTTTAGGGACAAGGCCCTTGAGTTTTGTTACTGTTTCTCCAGTTAGGCTGAGGTTTATTATTGTCACCTGTACCAAGGTGCAGTGAAAATCTTTGTTTCGCATGCTATCCAAACAGATCAGATAATATAGTACATATATACAGTCAAGTCAAACTCAAGTACAATAGATAGAGTGAAGGGAAAGATGCAGAGTGCAGAATATAGTTCTCAGCTTTGTAGTAAATCAGTTCCAGAGACAAAGTCCAGTGTCCACAATGGGGTCGAGGTGCATTGGTTCTCTGCATTGTAGCGCATCAGTCCCAGAGACAAAGTCCAGAGTCCACAATGGATCAGACAGTACCCTAGTCTGAATGGAAGGGCCACTCAGAGGCCTGACAACAGAGGGGAAGAAGCTGTTCCTGAGGCCGATGGTATGCGTTTTCAAGCTTCTGAATCTTCTGCCAGACAGGAGCAGGGAGAAGGAATGACTGAGGTGGGAGAGTCGTTGATTATGTTGCCTGCTTTCCTGGAGGCAGGGTGCAGTGTAGATGGAGTCTGGTCTGTGTGAAGGACCAGCGCTTGTAGTGACAGGTCCGAGTGAGAGGCTTTTCACAGCAAATGACTGCAGTAAATGTGCCCTTGTTCACCCTGTCCTGACCTCAATCACCCCGTCCTCCCGACAGTAACCTCATCCTGACCCCATTGATGCCTTAACCCTGTCCTGACTATAATAACCCCATCCTGAGGTAACTCTGTGGCTGTGATCTTTAGACTGTTGCTTTTAGAGATGCAGTGTGAAAACAGGCCCTTCAGCCCACCGAGTCCATGCTGACCAGCGATTACCCCGTACACTAACACAATCCTAGACACCAAGGACAATTTACAACTTTTTACCAAAGCCGATCAATCTACAAACCTGTACGTCTTTGGAGTGTGGGAGGAACCCGGAGCACCCGGAGAAAACCCACGTGGTCACAGGGAGAACCTGCAAACTCCGTACTGACCAAACCCATAGTCAGGATCAAACCCGGGTCTCTGGCGCTGTAAGGCAGCAACTCTACCACTGCGCCACTGTGCCACCCTCTCACTATTAAAGTAAGGTCCCATCTAGCACAACCAACAGAAGCAGCAGAGATTCCCCTGATCCCACACTGCCTGCTTCCCTGTCAGCCTGAGCAAGTGGCTTCTCACCGTTGTCCCCGGTCCTGTCTGAGACCTGTCTTCACTGATCAATACACCTTCTGCTTGAATCAGAGCACAAATTAAGTGAGGAAATAAAATCTTCTAATCTTCGTGCAACCTGCTTTCCCCTTTACCTGTACCATATCCGTACCTGTACGTCAGTATTTCTAAAGGTTTCTTCAGACTAAGGCAGGCCATTTGGAGCCTCTGCTTCACCACAGCATGGTAAGGTTTAAGCCCTTGGATAATCAGACGCCTTTGGTGGCCAGTCTTGTTGACTCTGATCTCTCATGCAGCAGCTCTGTTTCTTAAAGCCCACAGTTATCCATTAGCTGGGTCTTGTTTCTCTTCCACCTGCACATCATCCATATCTTTTTTGTTCAGTTTAGTTTATTGTCACCTGTACCAACGCACAGTGAAAAGCTTTTGTTGCCTGCTAACCAGAGAGCGGAATAACTATACATGATTACAGTGTACAGATACACGATGACATGAATAATGTTTAGGGCAAGATCAAGGCCAGTAAAGTCTGATTATCGATAGTCCGAGGGCCTCCAATAAGGTAGATAGTAGCTCAGATGGTTCAGTTGCCTGATAACAGCTGGGAAAAAACTGTCCCTGAATCTGGAGGTGAGCATTTTCATATTTCTGTACCTCTTGCCTGATGGGAGAGTGGAGAAGAGGGAGTGACTGGGGTGAGACTCACCCTTGATTAAGCTGCTGGCCTTGCCGATGCAGCGTGAAGTGTAAATGGAGTCAGTGGAAGGGACGTTGGGTTGTGTGATGGTCTGAGATGCATCCATTTTTGAAAGTCTCTTAACTGCCACCATGGAGTATTGCCTCCACCACCACCCCTAGCAGTGTGTGTTCCAAGCACCCACCGCGCTCTGTGTGAAAAAAACCTGCTCAGCAAATCTCCTTTCAACTTTGCCCCTCTCTCCTTAAAGCTATGCCCTCTGGCCTTTGACATTCCCACCCTGGAAAAGAAGCTCTGACCATCTACCTCAGCGATGCCTCTCGTAATTGTATTTACTTTTATCAGATGAACCATTCGATATCTGGCATTCCAGAGAAAACAATCCAAATTTGTCCAACCTCTCCTTGTAGCTAAGACCCCCTAATCCAGGTATCATTCTCTCAAACCTCTTCTATGCCCTCTCCAAAGTCTCCACCCCCTTCCTGTATTGGGGTGACCAGATCTGCACACAATACTCCAAATCCGGCCTAACCAAAGACTTATAAAGCTGCATCTTGACTTACCGACCCTTTTATTCTACACCCTGAGCAATGAAAGCAAGCATACCATAGGCTTTCTTTACCACTCTATATTCTTGTGTTGCCACTTTGAGGAAGCTATGGACCTGCACTCCAAAGTCCCTCTGGTGTTGATGATCTTGCTATCAACTGGACACATTCCTCTTATAGTCAGCCTCCCAGAGCACAACACTTACTTGCGTTAAAATCCATCTGCCAATTCTCAACCTAGTGTCGGGGAATCTGTGCCAATAGAGTGCTGAGGAACTGAGTTAATAACAAATGAAGACGAATGATTGCAAATATGAAGTGCCTGTAATCAGGCTGTGAGATTACAGAGGAGATGGCTAGGTCAGAAACGCAAGCAAAATGGTTAAATTTACAGGTCAAAATGATCTCGAAGGACCCATGCAACCATTTGGAGAAAGACTTTGCAGCAGTATTGGTCTTCTTTATAAAGTTGTGTATTTTGCTGCTTCCTGGCTGGATTCGACGAAACGCTGAATTATTAATAACGTTGAAAGAACTGAGCATTCACTTTATGCAGCATTTTGCACACACACAAATCCCCTTAAAGTGGAAACAGACTGCAGTCATACAGTGCGGAAACTGGCCCTTTGGCCCAACTCAGCCATGCCAACCAAGATGCCCCATCGAAGCTAGTCCCATTGGCCTGCGTTTACCTGTACTTGTACCTGCCCAAGAGTCTTTTGAATGTTGCTTTAATACCTGCCTCAACTCCCTCCTCTGGCAGCACATTCCATATACCCACCACCCTTTGAGAGAAAAAGTTACCCCTCAGGTTCCGATTAAATCTTTCCTCTCTCACCTTAAACCTATATCCTTTGGTCCTTGATTCCCCCTGCCATGGATGAAAGACTCTCTACATTCACCCTATCTATTCCCCTCATGGTCATACTCCTCTGAAAGATCATCCTTCAGCCTCCTGCTCTCCAAGGAACAAAGTCCTCGCCTACCCACCCTCTCTCTCCCTGTCGCTCAGCCCCACCAGTCCTGGCAACATCCTCGGAAATCTTTTCTGCACCCTTTTCAGTTTAACGACATTCAAAGTCAGATCAAATTTGTTATTCTGTACAATGGGCATGTGGTTAGAACAGTCTGAACCTTCCAGAATGTTCTCTACACCACATTGGTACATTACATTACACATTCAGAGGAAATGCCAATGCCTCTCACAGTCATTTAGATTTTAGATTTAGAGATACAGCGCAGAAACAGGCCCTTCGGCCCACCGGGTCCATGCCGCCCAGCGATCCCTGCACATTAACACTATCCTACTCCCACTAGGGACAATTTTTTACATTTGCCCAGCCAATTAACCTACATACCTGTACGTCTTTGGAGTGTGGGAGGAAACCGAAGATCTCAGAGAAAAGCCACGCAGGTCACGGGGAGAACGTACAAACTCCGTACAGACAGCACCCGTAGTCAGGATCGAACCTGAGTCTCCGGCGCTGCATTCGCTGTAAGGCAGCAACTCCACCGCTGCGCCACCGTGCCGCCATGTTTATTGATGATCTCTATTGAATGATTCATTTTGTGTATGGACAGTGCCCACGTACCCACAATGGTTTAGAAAACCACCTTGTGTTGTAGTGAGCCCCAGTGGCACACAGCTGTTAACAACAAAGAGCTACAAAAATTATAAGATTGCATCCACAAAATGTGTTTCTTGGCAGTAAAGGTGTTGTGGGTTCCCGTGTGCCGCCTGACACTATGTGGGGTGAGATGTTCCTGCATTAGTTAAATGCGTTACCTCCAGAGCAGTTAATACTCTCTAGAACTATGGAGAAAGATGAGTACGTTATGATTACAACATAAGAACTCAACCCACTCACTAGAGCCTCTCTTAACCTCACAAATGCATCACGCATTAGCAAGGGGACTGGGGCGTTCACCCAGCGTGACAAAAATAGATTAAGCAAACATATAGAAGAACATAGAACCAACAGTGCAGCACAGGAGCAGGCCCTTCGGCCCACAATGTCTGTGCCGAACATGATGCCAGGTTAAACTAATCTTTGCCTGCACGTGATCCATATCCCTCCATTCCTTGCATATCCATGTGCCTATCTAAAAGCCTTGAATCTGCCTCTGGAAGGCACCCACGACAATCTGTGTAAAAGAAAATCCCCCGCGCATCCTTAAACTTTGCCCCTTTCACTTTAAAGCTACATCCTCCAGTCTTTGACATTTCCATCATGGGAATAAGGTTCTGACTGTCTACCCTATCTATGCCTCTCATAATCTTACTTACTTCTATCAGGTCCCCTCTTCAGCTTCCGACGCTCCAGATAAAACAATCCAGGTTTGTTCAACCTCTCCTTACAGCTACTACCTTCTAGTCCAAGGTTTGCAGTATCTGTGGATGCGTTGCTTTGAGATGTTCTGATGTCTGGGCTGACAGTCGTTCCTCACATGGACAGGTTTACAGCTGGTTGTTGGACCTCCATTGGCCTCTGGTGCGCAATTGTTTATATTTCTCTTGCTTTGTGTCAATGATTGCTCCATTTCTTGCCCTTCGAGCTCTGAGAAGGGGGGATGAATCATTACAGTCCGTTTGGTGAAGATAATGTTAGGTGGGGAGATATTGATGATGGTGGAACGGAAAGTATTTTTCCAGCTGAGGATGGTCCGGGTGTAGCTGGGGAGGATCCAGTGCGGTAACTCTTCCCAAACAAATCCCTGCCGTCTGAAGGTTTTGGGAGCCTGATTTGGGGCGGAACAGGTCACGGGCTCTTCTCTCCGTTGAACAGGTCACTGTGCCGTGAAGAAGCTGTGGTGCCCCCTCGTGCGTCCATGGATCCAGAGTAACAGGCTGTCTCTTTGCTCTCTTCCAGCTCCCAAGAATATCTCAGCCATCCTGTGCCAGGGCATCGTAGGACATTGGCTAGCGCCCATGATCTCCTCCCGTGGTGAGTTGCTGCCTTGGCCACTCTGGGGGGAGGGGGGAGGGGGTCACAGGAGGGAGATGTTCACAGGGGGTGTTAGTGGGCTGTCGATTAGTTCACGGGACACGTGTACGATGCTGACTTACAGAGAGCAGCGCAACCCAAACAAGAAATACGGCAAAATCCAACCAACCAGCCCAGCCTCTGTAAAAGAATAATTCACTAACTAATTACTGGTGCAAATGTAATGGCAGATTGGACAGCCATTACCATTTATTAATGTTTTACAGCCAGTACCACACTGTGGTCATTTTAAACAAATGTAGGAAAAACACAACCAAATTGTACAACGCAAGATCTCACATACATCTGTGTCCCATTGTCGGGGTATCAAAGACAAGAGGGCTTGGGTTTAAGGTGAGAGGAAGGAGTTTTAAGGGGGTACGTTTTTTACACAGGAAGTGTTTGATATCTGAAGCTTACTGTCAGATACAATTACTACATTTAGGAGTCATTTAGAGAGGCACTGAAACACACAAAATGCAAAAATGGGTTTAGTTTAGTTTAGTTTAGGTTTAGTGTAGTTTTATTATTTTTACATGTACCATGAATATACAGTGAATATTCAATTAAATCAGTACAGCTGTACATGGATACACTCAAGCCAAACTCAAATACCAACAGTAGAGCCAAAAGAAAGATACCAAAGGGCAGAATATAGTTTCTCAGCATTATAGCTGAGCTGTTCCAGGGAAAAAGGCCAATGTCTGGATTGGTATAGATGGGCAAGAACGTCAGTGTGGACATCGAGGGCCAAAGGCCATGAATGACTCTATGACAGCAGGGGATAATGGCCAGTAGAGAGCATATTGACTGGTTGCCTGGCTCAGCAACTCCAACGCCCAGGAATGAAGGAGATTACAGAGAGTGGTGGACACTGCCCGGTCCATCACGGGTACTGACCTCCCCACCATCAAAGGGATCAATAGGGGACGCTGCCTCAGAAAGAACCCTCACCACCCTGGCCAAGCTTTCACTTCACTCTTGTCATCGGAAACACGGTGCAGGAGCCGGAAAACCGTGACCACCAGGTTTCTCCCAAAAACCATCAAACTCTTGAACACTACACAATGCCAAAGATACTAGAGGAACAAGAAGGACCACTCCGTTGAAATCGCCTATACTGAGGTGTAGTATGCAAAGGAGTGGAACGTCCGCCATTTTAGTTGGCAAAACCCACCGTTCGCTATGCCTCTCGCAGTGTAATCAGTGTTGTGTGGGAACAGTATGTGTGATGATACCATTAAAATGCAGAATATATCTCATCTATCAATTCACAGATTTTTGTTATTTTCCTTTTACTCTGGTTCTCTTCCTCTCTCTCTCTCTCTCTCTCTTCTCTCTCTCTCTCTCTCTCCCTCTCTTCTCTCTCTCTCTCTCTCTCTCTCTCTCTCTCTCTCTCTCTCTCTCTCTCTCTCTCTCTCTCTCTCTCTCTCTCTCTCTCTCTCTCTCTCTCTCTCTCTCTCTCTCTCTCTCTCTCTCTCTCTCTCTCTCTCTCTCTCTCTCTCTCTCTCTCTCTCTCTCTCTCCTCTCCTCTCTCTCTCCCTCTCTCTCTCTCCTCTCCCTCTCTCTCTCTCTCTCTCTCTCTCTCTCGAGGTTCTCACCTCTGCTCAGAGCAGGGGAGAAGACGAGAGGGAGAGGAGGGGGAGGGTGGTTATAGTGGGCACAGTGTGTCATTGTACCTGTTCCCCCAACCTCCCCCCATCACCTCCTCAGTGCCTGGCACTGTGAGGGGTGATTGGACCGGGTTAGGGAAACACGTGTGGGGGAAGGATAGATCCGGTACGAATGGTCTTCTGTCTTCACCAGCGGTAGGGTTAGTATTAGTGATAGTGCTGTACTGTAGTCACCAGACCACATGATCTTCAAGCTGATTTTTACGAGGTACCACAGATAATTTTAATTGCAAAAATCATTTCTGATTGTGGATTTTTTTTTGCTGTGAAACAATTTTAAAAATAGCCTAATTCCTGAAGCCAAATGCCCTGACCCACTAAGACCTGAACAATGCCTGAGGAGAAAGGATTGTATCATGAGTTCCCTCCGCCACTGCAGATATGCCTCGCTGCCTGCTCCCCTCAATCTCTGCAGCCGAGAGTTGACATAAGATCCGAGCGTCTCCACAGACCCACAGACGATAGGGAGACTGGTGCATTGCAGAAGAAATTACCATGGCAACAGGCAGGGCCAGGCACTGCAAAGTAAAGCTGAACGAACGCGAGAGGCCGGGGATAGAGACTGAGCTACAGCACTGTGGCCAAGCAATTGGCCCCACGCCTCCCTCTGAGATTAAAGATGCGAGCGCCAGACACACCTTCTGTCCAGCAAGCAGGTTTGGAGAAGGAAAGGCTTGCCATTCTCTGCAAGAAAACTGCTAGCTCAGGGTGTTTCACAGCCAAGCGTGGTGCCTGTAGGCTGAGGTCACGTGGGGGCAATGAGGGGGAGACCTTCCCTGCAGCTGAATCCAAATCATCCAACACCACCCAAGGCAGAGATGCCTTGCCACGAACAGAGGCCTTGCCAGTTGCCAAGGTCCGCTTCGACTACACATCATTTTTATTTAACCCGTTGACTTCTACCTGATAACAGCAAGCTACCATCTTGCTGCACTGGCGTGTTTAAGTCCAGTGTGAGCACAGTGGAAGATCAAGTCATGACTCCACCCTGATTTTCATTGTCAAGAGTGTTTTAACTGTCATATACTGGGATGGCAGGACTTTCATATGAAGAAAGACTGGATAGACTAGGCTTATACTCGCTGGAATTTAGAAGACTGAGGGGGGATCTTATAGAAACATATAAAATTCTTGGAGAGGCTAGATGCGGGAAGATTGTTACCGATGTTGGGGAAGTCCAGAACCAGGGGTCACAGCTTAAGGATAAGGGGGAAGTCTTTTAGGACCGAGATGAGAAAACATTTCTTCACACAGAGAGTGGTGAGTCTGTGGAATTCTCTGCCACAGAAGGTAGTTGAGGCCAGTTCATTGGCTATATTTAAGAGGGAGTTAGAGGGCCTTGTGGCTAAAGGGATCAGGGGGTATGGAGAGAAGGCAGGTACAGATTACTGAGCTGGATGATCAGCCATGATCATATTGAATGGCGGTGCAGGCTCGAAGGGCCGAATGGCCTACTCCTACACCTATTTTCTATGTTTCTATACATGGGGAACGGAACAATGACATTGTTACTTGCTGCAAGCTTACAGGCACATTAGCACAACAACTCAACCAATACATGTGTAATAATTATAAATACAATAAATGATCAGGTATATGAGGTAACCTTACCTGGGTAGAGCAAACCAAAGCACGCTGTGCAACTTGAACAAAGTCCACAGTAACTCGGTGCGGAGGTGGGAGTGTGGCTGGGGTTGTACAGGGTGGTTCAAGATCCTGATGGTTTTATGGAGGGAGCTGTTCCTGAACCAGGAGGGAGCGTTTCTCAGACTCCTGTACCTGCACAGAATGTTGCCTGGATTACAGGGTATTAGCTACAGGGAGAGGTTACACAGACTTGGATTGTTTTCTCTGGAACGCCGAAGGTTGCGGGGAGACCTGATAGAAGTATATAACATTATGAAAGGCATAGATAGGGTAGACTGTCAGAAGCTTTCCCCCAGGATGGTAAAGTCAAATACTAAAGGGCATAGCTTTAAGATGAGAGGGGCAAAGTTTAAAGATGTGTGGGGCAACTTTTCTTTTTAATGCATAAAGGATGGTTAGTGCCTGGAACATGCTGCCAGGGTTAGTGGTTGAGGCAGATACGATAGTGGCATTTAAGAGGCTTTTGGATAGTCACATGAATATGCATGGAATGGAAGGATCTGGATATGCACAGACAGATAAGAGATAGCCTTGGCATTATGTTCGGCTTGGACATTGTTTCTGTTTCTGTTTCTGTTTTCTACTGCACAATCGCCAACAGCTGGGCTATCTCGTGCAGATTTCGCTTGCCTGGGTACTGATTGCAAAAAGGTTATTTAGATCTTTATGTGGGCAAGTTTGGTGAGATGATCCATGTCTAAGTTGTCAAGCTGTGACTGTGGGCCGAAAGGCCTGTTCTTGTGCTACACTCTTCTATATTCTATGTTCATAAGGGACTATGGCCAAGTGCTGTTAAATGGGATTATTAGGGATAGAATTTAATGATCATCGAGAACCTGTGAGTTTGTTTCTTTGCTCCATGTTTCACTGCTGGCAGTGTCCAGGGAGGTTATTTGGAGCTGCCTTGTGAGGTGGTCCTTCATGATTTGGCTGGGCCATCAGGTGGTGTCGATGTGTAGAACTCAAGGATGGGCTCCTTCATTGTGGCTGCCAACAAGAGCCTTGCCCTGGACCTGGGGCTGCAGGTTACATGGGGAAGGCAGCAATCAGCCTGAACAGGTGCACGGCTCCTGCTGGCCATCCTTGCACAGCTTGGATCCTGCCCAACAGTGCCAGGAGACTTCTGTGAGTGGAAATTTTCACCTGGAAATGGTTGCTATAGCAATTTAGTCCGTGTTGCATTGATTTTGCATTTCAGTGTGTGAAAAAAACCCGGTGCCAGACAATCAATTGTCTATGGACTGCCGATTGTTGGCAGTTAAAGACAGAAATTGCCATTTCAGAAGTCAGGAAGTAAGAAGCAGTTTTGTGCATGAAACTGAGGCCAGTGTCAACGGGGCTTGCCTCAATGTCTCCAAACGTTAACCTCACAAACCGGTCCACTGACCATTCTCTCCAGCCTCTCCACCATTCTACCGGGCGCCACTGTGGTGCACCTGACAGAGCTGCTGCCTCTCGCGCTAGAGGCCCAGGTTCAATCCCAGGGACCATGGGATGAAATAGTCGGCGAATGACTTCAGGAGATGAAGTGGCGTTACACGTCAGCATCAATGGTGCCAGAGTGGAGATAGTCAAGAGCTACAAGTTCCAAGGTTTAAATATCACCAACCATCTGCCCCGGTCCAACCACAT
Organism: Rhinoraja longicauda; assembly: GCF_053455715.1. NCBI lineage: Eukaryota > Metazoa > Chordata > Chondrichthyes > Rajiformes > Arhynchobatidae > Rhinoraja > Rhinoraja longicauda. Next base: position 24,437,178 of record NC_135979.1, read on the forward strand.
TGAATCTGCACCAAGAAAACACACCAACATCTCTACTTCCCCAGAAGATGAAGTTTGTTCAACATGCCTCCAAGAGTCAAGAGTATTTTACGCCCATATATCTCAAAACCAAACAACGAAATTCTTACTCGCAGCGGCACAACAGATATGTAAACATAGTACACTGTAAACAACTTAATAAACAACAACAAAAATCAGTATATATAAAAAAGCAATAATGGCACAAAATAGACAAAGGCAATGCCCCCAAGTCTGTGTAGTTTGGAGCTTATTTGGAGGTTTCAGTGTTTAATAACCTAATGGTTGTCGGGAAAAGCTGCTCCCGAACTTGGACATTACATTTTTCAGCTTTGAACATTTGATCTGGGCAAAAGAAATTTAAATCAGTATCTCTTGAGCCACAATAAAGCATGGCACATGGATAGGGAAAGTTTAGAGTGATGTGTGCCAAACGTTGGCAAATGGGACCAGTTTAGATGGGACATCTTGGTCAACATGGAAAGGTTGGGCCAAAGGGCCTGTTTCCATGCTGTATGACCATGACTCTATGAGCTACTAGTCAGACACAAACTCAGATTAAATCCACAGAATACTTGTGTCTGAACTAAGTGACTACATCCACTTCAGATACCAATTGTGGACTTGCCTTTTTGATATATTTTATAACTCCACTCGTCATCTGCGAGACTGTATCTCGTTGTGCGGTGAGCCGTGGACCAAGGTGCTGGTGAGAGGGGCGTGCAGCCTTCATGAGGTTTCATCAGGGACTGGGGAATCCCTGAATTTGTGAGGGGAGACTTGGAAAAACCTGCTGGGAATAAATCTCACGGGATTACGTGAATAAAGAGCAGTGTCCTGCTCAACATCCCCACCGTGTTCTACCTCTCAACCAGATTTACCCAGGTCTCTGATCTAGCTGTGTGTAAATTCTCTGCCACGTTACGGACTTTCATGATGCCCTGTTGGTGAGGAAACTGAGGACAAAAGTTTAAAGTGAAGGGGAAAAGATCGCATAGGAACCCGAGGGGCAACCTTTTCACACAGAGGGCGGAGGGTATTTGGAATGAGCTGCCAGAGGAGGTAGTTGAGGCAGGCTCTATCACAAATGTTTAAAAGGCACTCGGACAGCTGCTTGGATAGGAAAGGTTTACAGGGACATGGGTCAAATGCAGGCAAATGGGATGGTCGGCATGGACCAATTAGGCCCAAGGGCCTATTTCTGTTTTGTATGACTCTTTAATGACACAAAAAATCGTTTTTGAACATCCTTAAATTGAGACATCGACAAACATTACTGTCGATATCACCTAAAGCACAGCATCTCCTCGGCACGCTGCTCCCCATTCTGAGGCACTACCCCAGATTCATCCCCCAGGGTTCTCGATGAGATTCCACCACCGAGTCCCCTGTGCACAGGTCTTTCTGGCCTTGGTGACCAGTAAATATGATGGATTTAGTGCCGAGTGTATTTGATTGCCTGAAGAAAAATCTCAACAAGGATTGTAAATTTATACAAACATATCAGTGCAGCTCATTACAGAGCAGTTCACTGACTGAAGCCCCCAGGGCCCAGTACTGGTGTACTGCATACTGCTTAGCTAATTTGACAGTAAATATCAGTATTCTGAAGGAGCCGTTAATACTCCTCAGCCACCATTCATTTATTTTCAATCCGTCTCACTGTGGGAGAAGGTTCTTGGTGATGTTGACAGGACAATGGAGAGGTTCAGATAGAAAGTGCTACTGAAGCCCAAATGCTTCCTCCTCTTAGAAGGAGCCTGACCCCAAACCTTGCCTATCCATGTCCTCCAGAGATGCTGCCTGACCCACTGAGTTACTCCAGCACTTTGTGTTTTTCCTCCCCCTCCTCTACCTTGCTATCTTTCTGATCCCTGAATCTGGGCTTGTTTCATTCATTAAGTCCACACCAGGTGAGGGGTGATGCAGGTGAGAGCTTGGTGCAGATGAGGGTTTGAATAGGCGGTGGAGTAGGGGTGGGTGGAAGATTCTGGCAGATGGAGGTCGGATAATTGTGGGTTTGTGTAGGTGATGAATTGGGGGCAAATGAAGGCATTAGGGGTATGTGAGATTTTTTTTAGATTTAGAGATACAGCGCAGAAACAGGCCCTTCGGCCCACCGGGTCCGCGCTGCCCAGCGATCCCCGCACACTAACACTATCCTACACCCACTAGGGACAATTTTTACATTTGCCCAGCCAATTAATCTACATACCTGTACCTCTTTGGAGTGTGGGAGGAAACCGAAGATCTCGGAGAAAACCCACGCAGGTCACGGGGAGAACGTACAAACTCCGTACAGACGGCGCCCGTAGTCAGGATCAAACCTGAGTCTCCGGCGCTGCATTCGCTGTAAGGCAGCAACTCTACCGCTGCGCCACCGTGCCGCCTTGGTTGATGGTGGTGGAGGCAGATATGACAGAGGTGTTTAAGAGGCTTTTGGATATGCAGGGAATGGAGGGATATGAATCTTGTGCAAACAGGGGAGATTAGTTTAACTTGGAATCATGTTCGGCAAGGCTCAGCTGAAGGGCCGGTTGCTGTGCCCCACTGCTCCATGTTCTCCAAAAACACTCTGCTCTGCTTAAAGGAGCTTCTGGGAGAGAAAGGTAACGAGCGCACAGTGTGCAGATGAACTCCATCCAGCCACGCTGGCATTACCTGACGACAAAGTTAACAAAAGCTTTAATAATCTGTTTGCAATTCCCCGTGAGTGCCCTTTATAATTTAGCCTTCCAGTACCGAAGCTTGCTGCCTAACTATTGCAGTTTCCTCCCGGCGCACATTGAGTGTGTCAGGAATTTTAATAACAGCCTTCTTCAGTCCTGCTGGTTATTCTAAGCAGATTTCAGAGGTATCCTGAGGCCTCAGCACTCTGGCTGCTGTTGTTTTCTGGATTTATATAACACTGCAGTGGTCTGCAGCAAACACAAGCAGGAGAAGCCGATCGCTTCCATGTCAAAGGCCAAGGCTTTCAGAAGCAGTTGGACCTCCCATGGCCTCGATATATTGACAGTCGACAGTAACCCCAACCTGTATCATTGATGCCACTTGAGAATTCACCAGCAGTGATAGGATCTATTGCCGAGGTAATGGAAACGGGCAATAATGATAGAATTGGGTCAAGTCACCATGGATTTATAAAAGGGAGAGCATCTCTTTAGATTGAAGTCTGAAGAAGGGTCTCGACCCGAAACGTCACCCATTCCTTCTCTCCTGAGATGCTGCCTGACCTGCTGAGTTACTCCAGCATTTTGTGAATAAATACCTTCGATTTGTACCAGCATCTGCAGTTATTTTCTTACACTCTTTAGATTGATTGATTGATTGATAGATACGGCATAGAAACAGGCCCACCAGTCCACATCGACCATCGATCACCCCGTTCACACTAGTTCTATATTATCCCACTTTCTCTTTCACTCCTTACACACGAGGGGCAATTAACAGAGCCCAATGAACCTACAAACCCGCTCATCTTTGGGTTGCGGGAAGAAACTGGAGCACCCGAGGTCAAGATCAAACCTAGGTTCACTGAAGCAATTTGATAACTCTGTTGGAATATTTTGGTGATTATAGAGACTCCACAGAAGTCTCATTAATTCTCACTTGCTTTTGCTTGCATTGATACTAACAAGGCACAGTGTCTCTCCATATCAAAGCGGGATCAGTAGTGGAGGGTCAGTGGGTTTCAGAAGTATTTCTGAAGGCCTTCATCACGGAGCTTCAAGATTATTAAACAAACTTAGAGTGGAAGGTATTGGCGGGGTTGGGGGGATCTCTTGATGTGGATTGAGGATTGTTGAGGTTAATGAACAATGGGCAGAAAGAATAAAGGGGTAAGTTCCGGGTTGGGATGCATCAAAGATCGTTGCAGGGACCCTAGTTGTTCATGATGTAGATTGATGGACGAAGATCAACCACATGGAGATCAGAGCCTGGAGAGACACTGTGCCTTGTTAGTGTCAATGCAGGCAAAAGCAAGTGAGAATTAATGAGACTTCTGTGGAGAATCAAAGTATAGAGTGTTTAATAGAGTTTGACACTACGTTAATGGATGTGCCCATGACCATGTGAGGCACAGTTGAGGCGTAGTTAACTACCTGTAGTGTCGCGTTGCCTCGATGAAGAGGTTTCAACGTCTTTCCACTGAACACATCACACCAGGTGACATGGCTTTGACTGTCTAATCCCCTGATGCACACCTGTTGTCTCTGTATATCCCACCTATTGTTCTTTGATGAAGACAAAAGGAACTGCAGATGCTGGAATCTTGAGCAAAACACAAAGTGATGGAGGAACTCAACGGGCCAGGCAACATCTGTGGAGGGAATAGTTTAGAGATACAGCGCGGAAACAGGCCCTTTTGGTCCACTGGGTCCCCACCGACCAGTGATCCCCGCACATTAACACCATCCTATACCCACTAGGGACAAGTTTTACATTTACCAAGCCAATTAACCTACATACCTGTACGTCTTTGGAGTGTAGGAGGAAACCCACGCAGGTCACGGGGAGAACGTGCAAACTCCGTACAGGCAGCACCCGTAGTCAGGGCCGTTTTTACAGCATTATGGGCCCCCGGGCAAAGCAGTGTACTGGGGCCCCTACCGTTACTCTCCCTCACCCCCCTTTCCCTACCAGCCCCCCCCCCCCCCCCGTCGTGCCGGCGAAAAGCACTTACCGAAAAGCTCTTCGCGATGGACTTAGGGTGCTACATTGTTGTGAAAAGCACTTACAGATCGCTGTGAGAAGCACGTAGTGACCGAAAATGTTGTGAAAAAAGCACTTATTGAACCTACATTTTTAAAGTAGTATTTATTTATTGCAAGTCACTTAACATACACAGATCAGCATGGGGCCCCTATGCTCGTGGGGCCCCGGGCAAGTGCCCATCAGGCCCATGTGTTAAGACGGCCCTGCCCATAGTCGGGATCAAAGCCGGGTCTCCGGCGCTGCATTCACTGTAAGGCAGCAACTCTACCGCTGCACCACCGTGCCGTTGGTGACGTTTCGGGTCGGGACCTTTCTGCAGACGATACGGATTGGTATCTAATTCCACCACCTCCCCTGGCAGTGAATTCCAGGTATCAAGCACTCTGTGTAAAAAATACTTATCGGATCTTCACGTGGTTTCAATATCTTGTTGGATTGAAGCAAACCCCATCTATTCGTATATTTTCTTCATCACAATAAGACTTCATAAAGAGGCTACCGAGGCATGTAGATAGATCATATATAGGATCTTGAGGGGCATTGTCAGGGTGGATGTGGAGAGATGTTTCCTCTTGTGGTAGAATCTCGAAACAACGGCCCGAGCCGTCACTCATTTAAGACAGAGAAGGTGGAAAGCTTTTTCCTCTCAGAAGGCCATGAGTCAGGGTCTCTGCTCCCTAAGGGCAGTAGGAACAGAGTCTCTGAGGCAGAGGTAGATGGATATTTAATAATCAAGTCATAGAGTCTTACAGCATGGACACAGGCCCTTCGGTCCAAATTGCCCACATGTCTCATCTACAGTAGCCCCACCTGCCTGCATTTGGCCTATATCCCTCTAAATCTGTCCTATCTAAGTACCTCTCTAAATGTTTCTTAAACATTGCAATAGTACCTGCCTCAACTACCTCCTTCGGCAGCTCGTTCCATACACCTACCATCCTTTGCGTGAAAAGGTTACCCCTCAGGTTCCGATTAAATCTTTACCCCTTCACCTTAAAACTATGTCCCCTCGTTCTCGATTCTCCTACTATGGGCAAGAGACTCTATGCGTCTGCCCAATCTATTCCTTTCTTGATCTTATACACCTCAAAAAGATCACCCCTCATCCTCCTGCGCTCCAAGGAATAGAGTCCTAGCCTGCTCAACCTCTCCCTAAAGCTCAGGCCCTTGAGTCCTGGAAACATCCTCGTAAATCTTCTCTGCACCCTTTCCAGCTTGACAACATCTTTCCTATAACATGGTGCCCAAAACTGAACACAATACTATAAATGAGACCTCACCAACGTCTTATGCAACTGCAGCATGAACTCCCAACGTCTATATTCAATGGTCGCAGTTAGCAATTAGTTTCCAAAAGATATAAACCAGCACACCAGGTGACAGAATGTCACCGCCAATTGCTTTGTGTGTTATTGTTGTCCTTTGCCAATGGGTAGTGGTGCGCCCAAGGTTATAGAAATAGATTGAATCATACAGTCCAACCCACGGAAAGATTTCTCCGCCAACTCCTTGGCAGTGACACAACTGGAACAGGTTGCTTCCAGCAAACGCGTTGGTTTGAAAACGAAGTGGGCATGTTCCAAGTGTCCATGCAACTGCGTGAAGCAGAACTCTCACTGTGACAGCCTGTGCTCTCCGCTCACGTTGAACTCCCTCCCGTTCGCCCCTCAGTAACTGCTGAAGGCAAAGAGGGAATTAAACACGAGATGATTGTAGGTTTAGGTGCTGCAACTAATCGATGTTGTGAAATTTTATCCTAATTTTGGCATTTCTATTCATAGCACTTAGCTGTTATATTGGCTGATTAGACAGCAGTTCCAGTGAACTCAGCTGGTGTCTTCTGCTTTCCAACAGATCGGAATGAATTAAATACAGAATTAAATACAGAACAGTTGGATCAAAAGGGGAAAGCCCACTGCCTCAAAATCCCTCAACATGTTTGCTCAAAGTCCACCCACAGAGCAAAGTTGGAGGTCACCTTCTGACACACGCTAGAGGCATTAGGTGCTCTTTGAAAGAGGTGCTACATTTGGTTCCTCTGGTGCCTGAAACTCCTGAAAGTTGATAGACCGGGTCTTGGATTTTGGGTGTCCACAAATGATGCATGGCTGACGTTGCCATTTTTGGCTTGGCGTCACAAGGGATCGTTCCCCTGCCTCTGGGAAGTGAACAGGTACAGCTGCAGCAAAGCAAGCAGACCCCCTTACTCTGGTCCAGTCTGTACAATAGTGTCTGAGTCTGATCAGTGGTCTGTTGGCTGGCAACCCTCCAATCAAACCATGGAGCACTGTGTAGTCAGTCACAAGGAATGGCAGATGCTGGTTTACAAAAAAAGACATAAAGTGTAGGAGTAACTCAGCGGGTCAGATGGCATCTCTGGAGAACATGGATAGGCCGTAGATAGACACAGAATGCTGGAGTAACTCAACGGGTCAGGCAGCATCTTTGGAGAAAAGGAATAGGTAACGTTTTGGGTCAAAACCTTTCTTCAGACTCGACCCAAAACGTCACCTATTCCTTTTCTCCAGAGATGCTGCCTGACCAGCATTTTGTGTCTATAGTGTAAATCAGCGTCTGCAGTTTCTTCCTGAACATGGTTTCAGCTCAGGACCCTCCTTCAGACTTGTTCCCCAGAGATGCTGCCTGCCGCACTGAGTTACTCCACCACTTTGTGTCTTTTTTTCTGGAGCAGTGTGGCACTAATCCCAGAGTTCAGGCATTGGTCAGGAGCTGAGAAACATCCCATGTAGCGACACATCAGTGGACGACCAGGACATTACACAAGGTCTCCCCATCTCAGTGTGCGGCCCTTCAGCCCACCAAGCCCACGTGGATTAGTTCCACTTCCCAGTTTTATCCCCATATGTACACTGCCGATGCTTCCCATTTTAGAATGTTGCGATCGAACCTGTTAAACTCCCTTTAGGCAGTGCAATCCTGATTACAGTAACTCTCACCAGAGTCATAGAGCACAAAAACAGGTCCTTCGGCCCACCAAATGGTGCTGATCATCATTTTGCACTGATCCTACACTGAGCCCGTTTATTCTCCTCTCAAGGCACGCCGATCATAGATCACCCACACCCACCCATCAGCGGCTCACCTTAACCCTGTGTCTGTTGTTACCTACACTTCTTACCAATACAGTGAGGGTTTTTGATTCAGTGATCGAGAGATTCAGCACGGAAACAGGCCCTTCGACCCACCGAGTCCACGCCAGCCATTGATTGATTATCTGTTCACACTAGTTCTATGTTATCCCACTTTCTCATCCACTTCCTACACACTGGGGGAAATTTACAGAGGCCAATTGATCTACAAACCCACACATCTTTGGGATGCCCCGACGTGCAGCGGCAGCATCTTCGCCCGCCCCGAATCACGGGGCTTGGGTCGGCCCACTGCGGACCTTTCACCGTCCGGCGCGGCCTGGAACGTGGCAATTACACCAGCCTGACTGCGGGAGAGGAAGAGAAAATACATTCTGGCCTTCCATCACAGTGAGGAGGTGACTGGAGGAGACTCACTGTGATGGATGTTTCTGTTTCTTTTTGTTTTGTGTTGGTTGTGATTGTGTGTGAAATTGTTTATTTTTATTGCTCTATTGCTGGACTGTGGCAGACCTTTCATTTGACTGCACATCTTGTATGTGTATGTGACAAATAAACTTGACTTGACATAACCCAGGCGGTCACTGGGGGAAGGTGCAAACTCCACACAGCCAGCAGTTGAGGGGTTCACTGTGGGGTGACAGAAGGAGGTGGTGGATTAACTTGCGTGCAGAGCGCATCCTGCAGTTACAGCTAGGCGGTCGGTCTCCGGCACTAAATGTACCTGCTCTTGCTTCCCCCCAGAGGCGGCCACGAAGAAACTACGAAGCAACATACGGAGAAGCACAGAGACAGGAATAGCCGTGGAAATGCGGAACCGGGTGACCCGGCAGGGCAGCAGGGAATCGACAGATGGCAGCACCAACAGCAACAGCTCAGATGGCAAGTGAGTCTCCACCAGGGGTCGTGGCTCATACACTCAGCTGGTGGCAATGCCAACTGCGCCAGGAATTAGCAACTCATACCTCAGTGTTGGCAGAGGTTCATTATTGTCACTTACAGTGAAGAACTTTGCATGCTACCCAGTCAAATCAGACCCTGATCCAGTCAAATCAGCTCCAGTGCAAAATCTCCACAAACTCTGCCTACTTTCTCCTTTCACTGGCAGAAGTCCTGCAACACCCTCTCTCGCTGCTCCCCTGTGATTCCTCTTGCCCTCCAGCTCTCCGGAGAGGTCTCAACCTCAAGCGCCACCCCTTCCTTTTCTCCGGAGATACTGCCTGGCCCGATGAGTTACTCCAGCATTTGGTGTCAAATTATACTTTACACGAATATAGTCACACCATACACAATGAAATCATTACACACACAAGCAAATTATCCCATACGCAAGTACAACAGGTACTTGTACAACGAGAAAAATACCAGGGTGCCGAATACAGTGTTACACCGCTGTCGTGTTACAGCTGCTGAGAAAGTGCAGATCAAGAAAAAATGCAAGGATCGCAATGAGGTAGATTGGAAGATCGGAACTACACCCTTCTACACATGCTTTGTTAGATTCTGTTTTTATTTATCTGCTGTGCCGGTGTTATAGAGTCATGCTGCACAGAAACAGGCCCTTCTGCCCATCGGATCTATGCTGCTTCAAATACTTATCTACACTAATCTCATTTACCAGAACTCAATGTGTGGCCTTGTCTGCATTGATGATTCACCTGATATAATCTTTGTGATAAAATCCTGCTGTGCAGGGCACAAGAGTGTTATACTTGATTATGATTGGAGATACAGCATGGAAACAGGTCCTTCGGCCCACAGAGTAAATGCTTACATCGATCACCTGTTCACACTAATCCTGTGTTATCCCACTTGCTCATGCATTCCCCACACACTAGAGGTAATTTTCAGAGGGAAATTAAGCTACACACCCGCAGGTCTTGGGAAGGTTGGAGGAAACAGGAGCACCAGGAGGAAACCCACGTGGTCACAGGAAGAACGTGCAAACTCTACACGAATAGCCCCCAAGGTCAGGATCGAACTTGGGTCTCTGACGTTGTGAGGCAGCAGCTCTACCATCTGTGCCACTGTGGTGCACCAATTATGTTTAAAGATACAGCATTAAAAAAAGGAACTTTGGCCCACCAAGTCCACGCCAGGCATTGATCACCCATTGATCACCCATTGACCACCCATTCACACCAGCCATGTGTGTTCATATTTACCGTGGAACCTGTGGGCCAAGTTCCCAGCATGATCCCCAGAGGAGGTGAACATGATAACGTCTCAGTAACTCCCTGCCCAGTCACAGTGAAGAGTCAGAGAGTGATAATGAGATAAAGGCCCTTCAGTTAGGCTTGCCAACTGTCCCGTATTAGCCGGGACATCCTGTATTTTGGGTTAAATTGCTTTGTCCCATACGGGACCACCCTTGTCCCATATTAGACCCAGGGGCCGTTGTAGGCCCGGACACTGTAGGCCTGGACAGTGTCGGCCCGGGGGCCCGGGCGCCACCAGACAGAGGTTGCATAGCAACCCGCCTCGCGGCCCGGGCAGCCGCCATTGATGGAGCGGGAGCACGTAGCCAGTGGCTGGGTGAGGTCACGTGGGGCGCAGGGTGGTGATGTCACCTATTGTCCCTTATTTGGAGTGAGAAAGTTGACAACCCTACCTTCAGCCCAACTCGGCCATGCTGACCATTGCTGACCGGTGCTAGTCCCATTTGCCTGCATTTGGTCCATAACCCCGTAAACCTCTCCCATCCATTTACCTGTCCAAATATCTTTTAAACATTGTGATTGTGTCTGTCTCCACCGATTTCTTTAGTAGCTCATAAAATCTCAGTAAAGCCTCAGTAAAATCTCCGTAAATTTGCAATAAACTCTCAGTGAACCTGCAGTGAATCCATGGTAAAGCACCAGCAGGAGCAATAAACATAATACAGTGTCATAAAAAGGAACTGCAAATGCTGGTTTATACTAAATCTTGTGGGTCAGGAAAGTATCACTGGGGAAAAAGGATAGATGGAGTTTTGGTTCGGGACCCTTCTTCAGACTGACTGTTGTAAGGGATGCGGGACAAACAAAAAACTGGAAGCAATAAGAGGCCGTACAAATCACGGCTGGCAGCAGAATACCTCAGGCGTAGATGTTCCCCAATAGGTAGATTGTTGGACAAAGGCTCGAGGTAGAAACAGGTGTGAGCTCAAGAGAGATACGCGGTCTAAACCTATAATAAATACAGCATGATTGCTCAATAACCTCTTGGTAAACTCATGGTTAATCCTAAATGAACAGTGATACGCTCCTGGTAAAATCCCTGGTCAGCTCACGGCAAGCCCAATAAACTCCCACTATGGTAAATCCTCTAATAAATTCTCAGCAAACCCTGCTAAACTTAGAAATCCTTTCCAACCGCTTAGTAAACACTGCAAACACTCAGTAAACAATTAAATTTGCAGTCAATATACAGTATTCTTCACCATAAGCATGCAGTGCATGCTCAGATAATGGGAGAATAATATTTTGAAGGGAGTTCTCGTGCCTGCAAGGGTCAATGCAAAGTGTCCTTTGATGTATCTTGTACGTGCCAATAATTTGTTTTAATAAAAGGGCCATGATTAAGATGTTTGGCGATGAATCCGAACTTGGCATTGTAGTTGGAAACAATCTCAATGGCTACAGGAGAATATCAATGAAAAAAGAATTAATATCAATGAATAATGGGAAATAATTTTCATTAAGCATGGGCTAATGAATTATGGAGAGAAGGCAATACTTAAAGAACAGCCACACGCTGAACAGAGTAGCGAACCACATCTCATAGTGTGTGTGACTCCCCAGATCATGGAAGAGACCAGAAAATAAGGTGGTCAGGAAGATACACGAGGTTTCTTGTCTTTATTATCAGAGGCACATCATTTAAAAAACTGTTCATTCAAACTGGAACATCAGTGAGGTCACAGCTGGAGTATTACAGGAAGGATGTGAAGTCTTTGGAGAGGATGCAGAAGAGGTTCACCAGGATGCTGTCTGAATCAGTTTGAAGAAGGGTCTCGACCCAAACGTCACCCATTTCTTCTCTCCCGAGATGTTGCCTGACCCACCGAGTTACTCCAGCATTTTGTGTCTACATTACAGTGTATTGGACTGCAATAGCTATAAGGACAGTTTGGACAAACTTGGATATCTGGATTGTTTTCTCTGGAGCATTGGAGCCTGAGAGGAGACCTGACAGAAGTTTACAACATCATGAGAGGCACAGATAGCAGAGACAGTTAGAACTTTCTTCCCTCGGGTGGAAATGTCAAAGACTAGATGGCTTAGGTTTAGGATCAGAGTGGGTAAGTTTAAAGAAGATTTGCCATTTTTTTTGCACAGAGAGTGGTGGGTGCCTGGATCGCATTGCCAGAGGTGGTGGTGGGGTAGATATGAAAGTGAACAGGCTTTCAGATAGGCACATGGATATGCAGGGAACGGAGGGATATGGTGCACGTACAGGCAGAAGGGATTAGTTTAGCATGGGCATTGTGGGCGGACGGGCCAGTCCCTGTGCTGTACTGTACAGTTCTACGGAGCACCGTGTACAGTTCTAATCACCGCACTGCAGGGAGGATGTGACCACACCAGAGAGGGTGCAGAGGCAACAGTCAGTGACTTGCCGGGGGCGGAGAACGACAGTTCGGAGAGACTCTCAGGGCTGTGCTTGTTCCCTTTGGATGAAAGAGACCGAGGAGAGATTTCATCAATCATTTTAAGTTTCCCAGAAGGCAGGGTGAAAGGAAGGTTCTATTCCCTTATGAGAAAGGTTAATAACTTGGTGGTTTGGATCCAGGATGATTGGTAGTAGGATCGGGGGAGAGATCAAGAAATTATTCTTTAGCCATGACATGCTGAGAAGGGAACCCAAGGCAGAGGTTTTTTTTTGTGTTTTTGTGTTTTGTGTTGGTTGGGGTTGTGTAATTTGCTTATTTTATTGCTCTATTGTTGGACTGTGGGTGACGAAATCTCGTCCAAAGACTTGTTTTTTGGATGACAAATAAAGATATCTTGAATCCTGAATCCTGAATCCTGAACCCTGAGAAGCCCTCACTGTGCTCGGGAAGTACCACGTCGGCTCTTGAAGTGCTGGCACCTGCCGAGCTGCAGTTCATCAATGGTTCATCACGGCTGGCCTGCACATGATGGGTCGAATGGCCTCTTTCTCTGCTGCGCATTTCCGTCTTTCAATCAAATCACAGAAGGCTCAGAGCGAACATATAGCAAGCTACAATGAAACTGTTAATGAAGAGATGTGAGAATGTGTCCCTGATGGAACAACACTGAAAGGTGTTGTGAAAAGCAAGCAAACTGCAGATGCTGGAAACCTGAAATAAAACCAGGAATCAACAGGTCAGGCAGCATCTGTGGAGAGAGAAGCAGTTGACGTTCTGGGTCTGAGATCCTTCGTCAGGCTGTCTGCTGCACTGTCCGTTGCTGGTCGGGACAGATGGACAGTGGCTGCTGGACAGAGGCAGAAACTACTCTCCGAAACTACTCTCTTCAGGGCTTAGGGGCCTGATGGCATATACAAAGGCATGGTCTTACAGCCCCTCGATAAACCCTCCACACATGATTACAAACAGACACACCCACCCACACACACACTCACTCACCACACACATGCACAGACATTCACTTACCACGGAGACACATACATACACATCACACAATCCACACATATGCACATGCAGGCCCACACATACACACCACATGCACCACACATACATGCACACATACACACCACATGCACATGCAGACACACACGTACAAACACATGTGTACACACATGCATGTACAAACACACATGCGTACACACATGCGTACACACATGCGTACACACATATACAAACACATGTGTACACACATGCATGTACAAACACACATGCATACACACATGCGAATGCACAGCACAAGCAAAGACGCACACCCACCAAATATTAAGGTGCCTCTTTGGACCAGTTGCTAACCCTTGCCTCCTGTTTTACAGCCTGGTGTTCCCCATGGCGAGACTGGGAGCAGACGGGCAGTTCAGTGATTTTCTGGATGGGATTGGCCCGGCTCAGCTGGTGGGCCGACAGACCCTGGCAGCCCCGTCCATGGGTGAGTGACCTGTTGGCCTGCGCTACCTCAGTCCACGCTGCTCGCCTCTCACCTCTGCCCCTGGTCAGTGGTGGCTCATGCGCTGAAATCCCTCCACCTGCCACCCCAGTTATCATACCCATTGCCATCAACATATCCCACATGTTGGTGTGGATGGTCTAAATGCTCCTCACAGTGCCAGAGACCCAGGTTCAATCCTGACCTCGGGTGCTGTCTGTGTCCATTTTCACTGCCCATTCTCCAGATGCTCCGGTTTCTTCCTAATGGGTCCATTAGCCACTTAAATGATCCCCGATTATTGTTATTGTTTATTACTGTCACATGCACCAATGTACAGTGAAAAGGTTTTGTTTGTGTGCTATCCAATGAAATCAGATAATCCTAGACATGATTACAATCAAGCTAAACTGAAGTACAAAATGTAGAGCAAAGAGAATGATGCAGAATGCGGAATAAAGTTCTCAACATTGTAGATGCTAGAGGCATAGAAAATAGGTGCAGGATTAGGCCATTCTGAGCCAGCACTGCCATTCAATGTGATCATGGCTGATTATTCACAATCAGTACCCCATTCCTGCCCTCTCCCCATATCCCTTTCTGCTAGCCCTAAGAGCTCTATCTAGCTCTCTTTTTAATGCATCCAGTGAATCGGCCTCCACTGCCTTCTGGGGCAGAGAATTCCACAAATTCACAACTGAGTGAAAAAGTTTTTCCTCATCTCAGTTCTAAATGGCCTACCCCTTATTCTTAAACTGTGGCCCCTGGCTCTGGTCTCCCCCAACATCGGGAACATGTTTCCTGCCTCTAACGTGTCCAACCCCTTAATAATTTTATATGTTTCTAAAAGATCCCCTCTCATCCTTCTAAATTCCAGTGTATACAAGCCTAGTCACTCCAGTCTTTCAACATACAACAGTCCCGCCATCCCAGGAATTAACCTAGTAAACCTACGCTGCACGCCCTCAATAGCAAGAATATCCTTCCTCAAATTAGGAGACCAAAACTGCACACAGTACTCCAGGTGCGGTCTCACTAGGTCCCTGTACAACTGCAGAAGGACCTCTTTGATCCTATACTCAAATTCTCTCGTTATGAAGGCCAACATGCTATTAGCTTTCTTCACTGCCTGCTGTACCTGCATGCTTATTTTCAGTGACTGATGTACAAGGGCACCCAAGTCTTGTTGCACTTCCCCTTTTCCTAATCTGACACCTTTCAGATAATAATCTGCCTTCTTGTTCTTGCCACCAAAGTGGATAACCTCATATTTATCCACATTATACTGCTTCTACCATGCATCTGCCCACTCACCCAACCTATCCAAGTCACCCTGCATCCTCACAGCATCCTCTTCACAGTTCACACTGCCACCCAGCTTTGCGTCATCTGCAAATTTGCTAATGTTATTTTTAATAACTTCATCTAAATCATTAATATATATTGTAAATAACTGTAGGTATCACAAAATGCTGGAGTAACTCAGCAGGTCAGGCAGCATCTAGGAGAGAAGGAATGGGTGATGTTTCGGGTCGAGACCCTTCTTCAGTCTGAAGAAAGGTCTCGACCTGAAACGTCACCCATTCCTTCTCTACTAGATGCTGCCTGACCTGCTGAGTTACTCCAGCATTTTGTAATACCTCTGATTTGTACCAGCATCTGCAGTTATTTTCCTACACAATTTGTAAATAACTGTGGTCCCAGCACCGAGCCTTGCAGCACCCCACTAGTCACTACTTGCAATTCTGAAAGGGACCCGTTAATTCCTACTCTTTCATTTCCTGTCTGCCAACCAATTTTCTGTGCATGTCAATACCCTACCCCCAATACCATGTGCTCTAATTTTGCCCACTAATCTCTTGTGTGGGACCTTATCAAAGGCTTTCTGAAAGTCCAGATGCACTACATCCACTGGCTCTCCCTTATCCATTTTACTTGTTACCTCCTCAAAAAATTCCAGAAGATTAGTCAAGCATGATTTCCCCTTCATAAATCCATGCTGATCCTGTTACTGCTATCCAAATGCACCACTATTACATCTTTAATAATCGACTCCAGCATCTTTCCCACCACTGGTGTCAGGCTAACTGGTCTGTAATTCCCTGCTTTCTCTCTCCCTCCTTTCTTAAAAAGTGGGATAACATTAGCTACCCTCCAATCCACAGGAACTGATCCAGTATGTATAGAACATTGGAGAATTGCAGATTAAAACTTATCATATTATCATATTATGGTCACTACCTCCTAACGGTTCCTTTACCTTGAGTTCCCTTTATCAAATCCGGTTCATTACACAACACTAAATCCAGAATTGCATTCTCCCTGGTTGGCTCCAGAACAAGCTGCTCTAAGAACCCACCTCGGAGGCACTCCACAAACTCCCTTTCTTGGGGTCCAGTACCAACCTGATTTTCCCAGTCTACCCGCACATTGAAATCTCCCATAACCACCGTAGCATTACCTTTTGGTACATGCCAATTTTAACTCCTGATGCAACTTGCACCCAGTACCTGCTTCAACTACCTCCTCTGGCATCTCAATCCGTGTGCCCACTATCCTCGGTGAGAAGATGTTGCCCCTCCGGTTCCTATTAAATCTTTCTCCTCTCACTTCAATATAATAATCACATTCTGTGTTAGAGGAAAGATCAATCAAGCTGGAAAGAGTGCAAAGATTTACAATGATGAGCCCAGGACTCGAGGGCCCGAGCTATAGGGAGAGGTTGGGCAGGCTATGGTTTTATAAAGATACCCGGGTGGCTCTCATGCTGGTATCACTCAAGTGGTTCCCGTAGTTTACAGGAATGAGTTGCAGGCTGGAATGTAATCAAATGTTTTTAATGGTTTATATTTGGAATAACAGGCACCTGGGTATAAGATAATGGCTGCAGCCCTGATTGAAGGGCTCTTGTTAGTTCCTATTTGGGATAAGAGATACCGAGAGAAATAGATTACATGGAAGTTCAATCTTCTTAGAATAATGACTCCTCGACAGTGAGTGGCATCAAATGAAGGAGTGCTGGTCACTTTGTGTAAGTGATAACTGATATCTGTGAGTATATAACAGACTGGAGTGAAGTCGGGTGGTTGGGGTGGTATCTGCTCTCTTTCTTTACCGCTGATTTATGGTGCCACCTTGTTACAGGCGACATTCACATTGGCATGGCTGATCGGAGTGGGCAGCTGGAGGTGGAGATTATCCAAGCCCGGGGACTGACCCCCAAGCCCAGCACCAAGGCTTTGCCAGGTAGGTGCCAAAGGACTACACACTTTAACTGCTTCTCTCGTACATCATTGCAGTGCCACTGGTTCACATCAGGGACCTAATACATGTGCTGCTCTATTTACCGGTAAATAGGATTAAATGGTTAAAAGTTAAGCACATGACCTGTCATCTGACACCAGTGGTTAAGTAAGTGGTAACCATGTTCACTTGTAACTGTCCGAACCAGTACAAAACTGCTGGGGCATCTTATTTTAGTTTAGTTTAGAGATACTTCATGGGAACAGGCCAGTCAATCACCCATTCACACTAGTGCTCTAATCCCACCTTCTCATCTACTCCCTACACACTAGCGGCAATTTACACAGGCCGATTAACCTACAAATCCACATGTCTGTGGGATGTGGGAGAAAACGGAGAGCCCAGAGGAAACCTACACAGAGGGAGAACGTGCAAACTCCGCACGGACAGCACCCGAGGTCAGGATCGAACCTGGGTGTCAGACACTGTGAAGCAGCAGTTCTACCAGCTACACCACTGTGTCGCCCTTTCGGAGTCCATTTCCAATAGCACTTGCAGGCAGCAAGCACAGAAATTCCTCCGGATGTCTGGAATCCTAGTGGGACATCCCTTACCGTATCCCATTGTGTAGAACTTCATTGGATCAAACTTCTTGCCATTCATCCCCAATGTATAGAATCCAAAGAATTAAACTCCTTCCCATTCACTGCCATTCCTCAGTTGAGTTTCATTAAATCCCAATCCATTTACTATTTATAGAATACTATGGATTAAACTATTTTCCATTCACTGTAATTCCGAAGAATTATATACAAGTTACTTTCAAGAGTCAAGAGAGTCAAATGTGTTTAATTGTCATATGCACTGACAACTGAACAATTAAATTCTTGTAGAAACAAGGAACTGCAGATGCTTGTTTATTAAAGAAGATACAAAGTGCTGGAATAACTCAGCGGGTCAGACAGCATCTCTGGATAGATGACGTTTTGGATCGTGACCTTTTGAGAAGGATCCCAACCCGAAATGTCACCTATCTATGTTCTCCAGAGATGCTGCCTGACACGTTGAGTTACTTCACAGGGAAAAGGCAATTCTGGATTTAGTGCTGTGTGATGAACCGGATTTGATAAGGGAACTCAAGGTAAAGCAAACATTAGGAGGTAGCGACCGTAACATAATAAGTTTTAATCTGCAATTTGAGAGGGAGAAGATGAAATTGGATGTGTCGGTATTGCAGGAGAGCAAAGGGAACTACAGAGGCATGAGGGAGGAGCTGGCCAAAGTTGACTAGAAAGGGACCCTAGCAGGGGTGACGGTGGAACAGCAATGGCAGGAATTTCTGGGAATAATCCGGAAGATGCAGAATCATTTCATTCCAAAGAGGAAGAAAGATTCTAGGGGGAGAAAGAGGCGACCGTGGCTGACAAGGGCAGTCAAGGATGGTATAAAACTAAACGAGAGAAGGCGTATAATACAGCAAAGATTAGTGGGAGGCCAGAGGTTTCGGAAGCTTTTAAAGAACAACAGAAGGTAACTAAAAAAGCAACATTGGGAAAAAAAATGAAATACGAAGGTAAGCTATCCAATAATATAAAAGAGGATAGCAAGAGTTTCTTCAGTTATATAAAGAGTAAGAAAGAAGCAAGAATGGGAGTTGGGCTGCTGGAGAATGGTGCAGGACAAGTGATAATGGGGAATAAAGAAATGGCAGAGGAGTTAAATAACTTTTTTTTGCATCAGTCTTCACAATGGAAGACACCAGCAATGTGCCTAAAGTTCAAGAGAGTCAGGGGTTGGAAGTTAGTGGAGTGGCTATTACCAGGGAGAAGGTGCTTGCTTGGGAAGCTGAGAGGGCTGAAGGTGGATAAGTCACCTGGACCAGATGGACTGCACCCTGGGGATCTGAAAGAGGTGGCGTTCGAGATTGTGGAGGCATTGACAGTGATATTTCAAGAATCACTCGAGACGGGAGAGGTCCCAGATGATTGGAAAATTGCCAATATTGCCCCGCTGCACAAGAAGGGACCAAAGCAGAATAGTGGGAACTATAGGCCGATTAGTTTGACATCAGTAGTTGGTAATATTTTAGACTCCATTATAAAGGATAAAGTATTTAGAAGTTCACGATTAAAAAAAAGGCCAAATTCAGCATGGCTTTGTGAAGGGGAGGTCTTGCTTGACAAATAGAGGCGGCACGGTGGCGCAGCGGTAGAGTTGCTGCCTTACAGCGAATGCAGCGCCGGAGACTCAGGTTCGATCCTGACTACGGGCGCCGTCTGTACGGAGTATGTACGTTCTCCCCATGACCTGCGTGGGTTTTCTCCGAGATCTTCGGTTTCCTCCCACACTCCAAAAGCGTACAGGTATGTAGGTTAATTGGCTGGGCAAATGTAAAAATTGTCCCTAGTGGGTGTTGGATAGTGTTAATGTGCGGGGATCGCTGGGCGGCACGGACCCGGTGGGCCGAAGGGCCTGTTTCTGCGCTGTATCTCTAAATCTAAATCTAAATTTGCTGGAATTCTTTGAAGAAGCAAATAGTAGGACAGACAAAGGAGATTCAGTAGATGTTGTTTCCTTAGATTTCCAGAAAGCCTTTGATAAGGTGCCACACGTGAGGCTGCTAAAGAAGATGAGAGCCCATGGTACCAAAGGGCAGATACTAGCATGGACAACAGGTTGGCTGGATGGCAGAAGACAGAGAGTGGCAATAAAGGGGGCTTTTTCTAGTTGGCTGCCAGTGACCAGCGGAGTTACGCAGGGGTCAGTGATCGGGCAGCTACTCTTCACGTTGTATATTAATGATTTGGACAAAGGCTTTGTGGCAAAGTTTGTGGGTGATATGAAAAGAGGTGGAAGGGCAGGTAGTGTAGAGAAAGCAGGGACTCTGCAGAAGGACTTGAACAGGTTGGGAGAGTGAGCAGAGAAGTGGCAGATGGAATATTGTGTAGCAAAGTGTGGAGTCATGCATTTTGGTAGTAGGTATAAAGGTGTAGACATTTTCTTAATGAGGAAAAGATCCAGAAATCGGCGGTGCAAAGGGACTTGGGAGTGCTGGTGCAAGATTCCCCAAAAGTTAATCTGCAAGTCGAATCGGTAGTAAAGAAAGCAAACTCAATGCGAGCATTTATTTCAAGAGGGCTCGTATACAAAAACAGGGATGTAATGCTGAGGCTCTATAAGGCGCTGGTAAGGCCGCATTTAAAATATTGTAAGCAATTTTGGGCACCATATCTGAGGAAGGATGTGTTGGCTCTGGAGAGGGTCCAGAGGAGGTTTAACGAATGATTCCAGGAATGAGTAGGTTAACCTATGATGAGCGTTTGTCGGTACTGGGCCTGTACTCGCTGGAGTTTACAAGAATGAGGGGGGAGCTCATTGAAATATACAGAATAGTGAAAGGCTTGGATAGAGTGGATGTGGAGAGGATGTTTCCACCAGTGGGAGAGCCTGGGACTAGAGGTCATAGCCTTAGAATTAAAGGACGATCTTTTAGGAAGGAGATGAGGAGAAATTTCTTTCGTCAGAGGGTGGTGAATCTGTGGAATTCTTTGCCACTAAAGGCTGTTGAGGCCGTCAGTGCATAATTTTTAAGGCAGCGATAGATAGGTTTTTGATTAGTTCAGGTATCAGAGGTTATAGGGAGAAGGCAGGAGAATGTAGTTAGGAGGGAGAGATAGGTCAGCCATGATTGAATGGCGTAGACTTGATGGGCCGAATGGCCTAATTCTACTCCTATCACATGACCGTGTGACCTTCACAATGAAATTTTTACTTGCAGCAGCATAACAGGTCTATAACCATAATACACATAGACAATATATAATAAATGAAAATTCAATAATTAACTATAATACAAACAAAAAAACAGTCCTTGGTGAAATCAAAGACATTCTATCGAAGTTCATAGTTGAGGTTAATATTGTATGATGTTCAAGAATAGACAATAGACAATAGACAATAGGTGCAGGAGGAGGCCATTCGGCCCTTCAAGCCAGCACCGCCATTCAATGTGATCATGGCTGATCATTCTCAATCAGTACCCTGTTCCTGCCTTCTCCCCATACCCTCTGACTCCGCTATCCTTAAGAGCTCTATCTAGTGGTTGTTGGGAAGAAGCTGTTCTTGAACCTGGTGGTCATGGTTTTCAGATGCCTGTACCTTCTTCTCAATGGTAGGAGTGAAATGCGAGTCTTTGATAATATTGGCTGATTTTGTTTGAGGCAGCATCTCCTCTAGATGCCCTCGATGGTGGGGAGATCAGTACCTGAGATGGACCTTGTCGTAATACTCTAGTCTCCTTTGTTCCACGTTTCTGTCATAATACAGAATTCCACTGGATCAAAAACTTTCCCATTAACTTCCGCTCAATATAATCCCAACGGGAAATCTCTTATGATGGTTCTTAATTATCTTGGATTTGATATACAAAGCTGGAGGAGATGATTTGCAGAGGCGGCTACAA
This sequence comes from Rhinoraja longicauda, assembly GCF_053455715.1. Classification (NCBI taxonomy): domain Eukaryota; kingdom Metazoa; phylum Chordata; class Chondrichthyes; order Rajiformes; family Arhynchobatidae; genus Rhinoraja; species Rhinoraja longicauda. The sequence continues at coordinate 24,458,804 of NC_135979.1, forward strand.
CCTTTGCACATACGAATGCTTTTCTTTGATGCGTTTAATGCTCAATGTGTTTTGTATTCTGCTCGGTCGAACGTATGTGTATAACGAGTGTGCGAAAGAAAGCTTTGCGTTTGTAGTGCATCCTTCCCAATCTCCAGATGGAGTGTATCATGTCTAATGATTATTCTAACAATGACCTCCCACAAACAGCAGTGTGATGTTTGCTACTGAACTGCTCCCATGGCTAAATTGAAGAGTGTTCATAACCTGGAACTCCACAGAGAGCTCCACAAGCAGAAAGACAACGGTGTGGTAATTACTGGTGTACATCAGCAGGAGGTCCAGATGGGAGGAGAGATGTAGCCACACAAATCAGGGTATGGTCTTTCTCCCGCACTAAAGCATCACATTCAAAGTGTCAGGGTTGCAAGTATCACAGTTTGAAGCTTTGCATTTAGTTGGCAAAAAGACTTCAGTCCCATCTTTTAAGTCATTCTTCCTGGTGAATAGTTAAAGTGTCAACTGAATTAACCAATGAGCAATGGTGCGTATGAATATGTACATTATTAACTGAAATGTCATTCACCTCCTGCTGGTTTTCCACGTGTTATTCCCCACACCCCACCTCACCCCAAGCAGGAGATGGCAATTCACAAGTACCTGGTAATTGATATAAATGATCATCAAGAGCATCAATTAGCAGCTTTGCACAGACTGCATGAACTTAGAACATCTGAGCCCTTTGGGGGAGATTGGGTGGTGATTTACAACGGGCAGGGTAAAATTACAGAGAAGACACCTTCAGAGCAAATAGTCACCCTGTCCTGAACAGTTCCAATGGGAATGAGTACCAGTTTCATTACCCAATGGCAATGGGTACGCCATTTTTGCTGATCACTTAACGGTCATGTCAGTGACTGGTGCCAATTTGTGAGTTAAATGAACCTTTAACAGGCTATAGATAGGGGTTGCCAACTCTCTCATTCCCAAATACTGGACAAGGTGCCACGTGACCCCACTCAGCCAGCGGCCGCGTGCTCCCGCTCCACCAATTTTTTTTCCCTCAGATTTTTAAACTTTTATTATTAAATTCGTATCTTTTGTAGGAAAAAAAAATCCATATATATCTACATTATTTTAATCAATGTATTTTCTGCATACAAATCAAGATCCATTTCCTGCTTTGCTCTGACTGATTCCAGACGCCATTGTCAGTGACGCAGTTTGGTTTACTTTGCCCGGTTCACGACTTGCACAGTATGTTTGCCGTGGTCAGGGCTGTGACGTACCATAAAGTATGAAGGAACACACTGTCCACAAACTGGAAAACTGGAGCCGCGAGTCATGCAGCCACTAGTACAAGTTGGACTGCAGCGTTCACCTTACTGATAAAAGTTGGTTTCAATTGGGCAGTAGCATAACACGGGGTGAAATATTTGCTCAGTGATCTTGGTGCTGGAACTGTTCGGTGTCTAATATAGAAACCCGCTGCAACCAAAATGACATCTCGCATAAGAACCGTAACAGTGAGAGGAGCTGGAATAAGCTCAACACACGTGAGACTGACGTACAGAACACTGATCAGAATTTTGTCGGCTCATGGGTCCAGGGTACTCCCCAAAGCCGATTTCTGATTTACCCAGTTTTGTGCAATGTAACTGTCAAACAGATCAGTAATGCCTGCCAAGGTAAAAAGTCCAAGGGCTTGGTTGAATTCTTCTTCTACTATTAGGTAACTCAAGTATGGTGACAAGCCAATCCTTGCCATACAGAGTCAGTTTGGAATTGTCCATGGATTTTCATACAGCTCTGGAGACCCGGCGCCAGCCACACCGCTCTCTCCTCACCCACCTCCGCAGCCCTCGGGTGCGAGCAGGGCTCGGCCGCTTGTCTCTCGGGGGCGGGTTTGCCAGCTCCGTAGCGGCGGGAGAGCCAGGCCTGGTGCCGGGGGAAGCAGCTGGAGCCTGGGCCTGGACGTGACTGGGTAACCGTGAGCCTGAGGTGGGCCAAGGGGAAAGGCGGCAGCATTAGCAGCGGTGGAGGCCGGGCATTGGTGGAGGTGGAGACTGAGGCCTAGGCCTGGCGCTGGGCCTGCCCTCGGCTCGTCCGTCCACCATCCTCTCCCTGGCCGGCTCAGCGCCTTCCCCATGCCGCCCAGAGTCCAGCGGCATCAGCACAGCAACATGCTCTGGCCCCCCGAGGACCGTCAGTGGGAGAGCCGCCTCCATCCACCCACCCGCACTGAATATCCCCGCACTAGGACGGGACAGGTCTCTCCCCCCGTCCCTCCCGCTCCACCAATGGCAGCCGCCCAGGCTGGGAGGCGGGTTGCTATGCAACCTCCGCCAGGCGGCGCCCAGGCCTCCAGACTACACTGTCCGCACCCACACCGTCTGGGCCTACAGTGTCCGGGCTTACAGCGGCGTCCGGGCCTAATACGGGACAAGGGCGGACCCGTACGGGACAAACCAATTTAGCCCAAAATACGGGATATCCCGGCTAATATGGGACAGTTGGCAACCCTACTGTAGATAGTTGTGGGAGTCCATTGGTTTATAATAGATATCAGTCGATAGTCTATCTCCTGAGAGAAGCATTGCAAGTCTGTGTGTCAGGCTCCAGCCACCTACTGATCACAGTGTTGCACGATTCCAGCAGAGGGCAGACTGACTCCATGGTTCCCTTTCTGTCCTGGGCCTCCTTCATTGACAAAGTGAGACCACACACAAACTGGAGGAACAGCACCTCGTATTCCGCTTAGATAGCTTACAACCCAACGGTATGAAGATTCAATTCTCCAATTTTAAGTAGTATGTCCCCCTTTTTCACACCCTCTCTTTCCCGTACATTCAGGAGTACATTCAGCTGTCTCGGCTTTGTCTGATTGGGTTATATTCTCAGCTCTGACTTCTCACATACTTGCGGTAACGTTTCACTCCTCTACCTTTCACGCCACAACTACCAATCACTGCCTTAAAGTAACTCAAGACCGCTTTCACCAACCCTCAAGGTAAGGGTCTCAAAGACACAGGACCCTCAGAACAAAATTCCAACTGGGTGACCTTGCATTTTGAATCGTATGTGCTGCTTCTCCCACAAGAGGAAGCGTCTTATGTACACACTCCCCCTGTCCACACTCTGCAAGATCTTATATTCATTTCACTAAGTTAAGAGGACATAAGAAAGCTACAAAGGTATATATATATATGTGTGTGTGTGTGTGTGTGTGTGTGTGTGTGTGTGTGTGTGTGTGTGTGTGTGTGTGTGTGTGTGTGTGTGTGTGTGTATGTGTGTGCGTGCGTGTGTGTGTGTGTTTATGTATGTATATATATATATATATATATATATATATATATGTTATATTTTAATATCCCTGTCAAGGTGAACAATTTCACATTTTACCACAAATCGTTGCCCCTTTTCCATAATCTATCCATATCTGTAATCCTCATGCAGCCCTCTTCACAGACTACTTCCATAACTACGTTAGTGCAACAGCAAAGTTAACAACTATACCTGTGCCACCTTCATCCAAGCCTGAACCCTGGCTGCACTTGCACTGGTTTATCCCCCATCCATTCCACCAAACACCCTTCAATAAGATTCACAGTCCGCAACTATGTCTTTTGGGTCCACATCTGTTTCTATCCAACAATCTGCCTATCAGGGAACCCCCTCAGCTGAGGTCACCTGTTGTCTGTCCCCCTCTTCCCTCCGATTTTCTTCCCCTCTCTCCACCCCCCCCCCCCCCCCGCAATCAGTCTGAAGAAGGGTCCCGACCTGAAATGTCACCTATCCATTTTCTCCAGAGATGCTGCCTGATGCGCTGAGTTACTCCAGCATTTTGTGCCCATCTTTGGTATAATCTAGCACCTGCAGTTCCTTGATATTACATTCTGATCATAGATGTTGTGTAAGGATAGTGATGATGGCACCATTATAGCACCAGGCCCAGTTATAGCACCATTATAGCACCAGGTATGATTATAAACCAGTAACTAAGGAGTGCCCAGTGGACGGATGTCCTTAGGTGTGAGGTGATGGAATGGGAGAATATCAAGAGCAGGAGATCGAGTGCAACTTGCACTTGCAGAGTGACAGTGGCCGTCACTGAGTTACAGAGACAGGCAGTGCGGAAGTAGTCCCACCAAGCACTCTGCAACAATCCAACTGTCCACCTCGTCTTGCACGAGTCCCATTTTATTCTCCACTCATTTCCATTGACTCCCTCCGCACACCTGCACATCAGGGGCAATTTACAGTCATCAATTAACCTCACAAACTGGGGCAAATTTGCATGGTCACAAAAAGAACGTGCAAACTCCACACAGACAGCACCGAGGTCGGGCTTGAACTCAGCTCTCTGACGTTGTGATGCAGCGACTGTACCATCTGTGCCACTCTAAGGCCATAAGGGAGAAGCAACAGGGAGTGGTGGAACCAAACAGCACAGGTGATTTAAGCGAAGCTAAAAAAGAGGGAGGGGAGCGAATTTGGATGAGAAAAGATTGGAGGAGATTTAAGCGAAGTATGAACGGTGGAATGGACAGGTTGGTCCCAGTGGCCTGCTTTATGCCGTTTGCTCTCTATTATTAGATACGTGGAAGACTAGATGTTCTAGTCAGACGAGATTTTCCAGTTCTAGCAACAACACTGACTGCTTGGATCTGTTCAATGGAAACAATATCTAAGCAGTATTTGTTCAGATTCTAAAGACTTGAATAAAGTTATTGTGAGAGACGTGATCGTCTATCAGCCACGGGAGATGTATCTACACTGACTACACGGAGCTAAGGCTTTGATGGAATCAGATGTCTCTTAAGAGTTTTAAGACGCATTTAGAGAAGGGCAGCCCAGTGGCACAGGAGGTTCAGCCCTGACCTCGGGTTCTTTCTGTGTGGAATTTGCACGTTCCACCTGTGACTGCATAGGTTTCCACCAGATGCTCCGGTTTCCTCCCACATCCCAAAGACCTGTGGGCTTGTAGGTTAATTGGCTGCTGCAAATTGCCCCCTCGTGTGTCGGAAGTGGATGAGAAAATGGACAGAACCAGTGTGAACGGGAGATCGATTGTCGGTGTGGGCGGTGGGCTGAAGGGCCTGTTTCCATGCCGTTTCTTTCAATCAATAAACATATACAAATATCACATTTAACTGCTTTCCACTCCCCTTTCTGGGCGTTGTACCGGGTGTGGAAGCCATTACTGAGTCAGGGGTTTTCCAAAGGAAGTTGCAGGTGTTGGTGGAAAGACATCAGAGAATAGAAACATTGTGGATGATCTTGTTTGACAGAAAAGTTGGAAGAAGCTAATCAGGCCCACAATAAACATCTGGATGAAGTTATGCAACGGTGCTGCGAGGCTGTGGAACCTGAGAGGCAGCAAGTTGTTTGATTGGATACCTTGCCCGGGGAGAGGACTTTTTGTTCATCCCATCAAAGCTAATGCAGTTTGGAGATGTCCTCACCGACAGGATCCATGTTTCCAGTGTTTGTTGGGAATATGACTCCAAATAAGTTACTCTGAATATCTGAAATCCTCTCTCACCTGTCAAACAGGGTGACGCTGCTCAGAGATTTAGCACTGGGAGATGCAGAGTGGTTCAGGGGAGAATCCAAAGAAATAGAACTGCAAAAGAAGCCTTCTCTCGGACAGTGTTTTGTTCTTAATATTTTGTTCTTGGAGGAAGAGGTAGCTCTTCAATGTTAGTCCAAACCTGGAGCAACATAGTATGTGTTGGAAGGAACTGCAGATGCTGGTTTACACCGAAGATAGACACAAATTGGTGGAGTAATGCAGCAGGACAGGCAGCATCTCTGGATAGAAGGAATGGGTGACATTTTGGGTCAAGTCCCTTCTTCAGACTGCTCATTTCAACCCAAAGCATCACCCATTCCTTCTCTCCAGAGATGCGACCTGAACTGCTGAATTACTCCAGAACTTTGTGTCTATCTTCTGGAGCTACATAGAATGGACAACCCATTGCCCTTACATCTCGGGACATTACTCTAGAGACGAGACATAAGCAAATGGAGGAGCCGCAAGCGATTGTTTTGTCTGTGACACGGTTGATCCACATGTTTATGATTGGGTATGGTGAATGTTTAAACAGATTATTAACCATAGCACAATCCAGAGTGACTTTGACGAACGATGCTGAGAATATCAATGTTTTATTTGAAAATAGAGTACAGTAAAGGAGGAAATGGATGATAATGACACAACACTTAGCAGAGCTGACTTGCCTGAGGTTAGACGCTGTAATTTGGGAGCTAAACTGGAAAAAACAGATTAGTGTGAAACACTTGGCTGTTGGAGACGGACATTGGGAGCAGCTTCATCATTCGGCTGCCAGTGATCCAGTCTAGAAGCAACAGGAAGAATTGTGTACCATTCTGATCGCCCCATTACAGGAAGGTATTTATTCACAAAATGCTGGAGTAACTCAGCAGGTCAGGCAGCATCTCAGGAGATGATCTCTGTGATCACTACCTGTTGCCCCATTACAGAAAGTATGTGGATGCTTTGGAGAGGGTGCAGAAGACTGCTTTAACATAATTCTGCCTGGATTAGAGGGCATTAGCTCCAAGGAGGTTGCACAGACTTGGATGGTTTTGCCTGGAGCTTCAGAGGCTGAAGGGAGATCCGATAGAAGTCTCTAAAATTCTGAAAGTGCGGGGCACATGTTTTTTTACACAGAGGGTGGTGGGTGCCTGGATTGTGCTGTCATGGGTGATGGTGGAGGCAGATGTTTAAGGTGATAGTGGTGTTTAAGGTTTTTTTTAAAGATAGGCACATGGAGATGCCGAGAATGAAGGGATATGGATCATGTGCAGGCAGATGGACTCAGTTTCAATTGGCATCATATTCGGCAGGGGCATTGTGAGTGGGAGGGCCTGTTCCTGCGCTGTACTATTCCATCTTCTTTGTTCTACCTACTGCAACTTCAACTCAATGCTTCACAGAACAGCAGCCTGGTTTTTGAGGGATGTCAACGTACATTTTCCTCACCGAGGTGTGAGAGACTCACTATCCCACTGGCTGGTGAGACTGAGTGACTGAGTGAGTGAGTCTGCTGAGAGAGTATCTGAGATAGCATCTTTTGAATCAGCTGAAACCAGATGTCACAGCTGTATCTCAGAGAGCAGGGCTGGGGCGAACCTTTGCAGCATCTCGTTCACATTTATCCCTCATCCAAGAATTCTCTGGTCCTAGTCTATACATTGCTGTTTTGCATGATCCTGCTGTGCAGAAATTACTTCCTACTTTAGAGGAGTGACAACCCTTCAATGGGTGCAAAGCAATTGTCTCTTTATAAATGTCTGAAATGTCTTGGGCAACTAACTGGGTTTCATTTTGCGTTTGCCCACTAACAGTGTGTCTCTTCTGTGTCGCAGTCCCGTACATTAAAGTGTACCTCCTGGAGAATGGCATGTGTATTGCAAAGAGAAAAACCAAGTTATCAAAGAAGACCCTGGACCCGGTTTACCAGCAGGCACTGCTGTTTGATGAGGGCCCTCAAGGTCGGGTTCTCCAGGTTAGTGCTGGATCACCCCGACAGACCTCTCCACTATCACAGGTGGGATCAGCCCGACAGACCTCCCTCCGCCAGCAGAGCTAGGAGCTCTCTCTCCCAGCAGGGGTGGGATCTCTCTTCCTGAGAGAGGTGGTATCTCCCAGGGGCTTCATCTGCCCCATAGAGGGAAGGAGGAAGAGCTTGGCATTGCATCAATAATCCAGACCTTTAAATTCCAGATTTTGGGAATGTGTTAAAATAATCTAAAAATTAAAAACTGACATTAAAATATGTCATAGTTATAGAGTGCTACAGCATGGAAACAGGCCCTTCGGCACAACTGGCCCATACCGGCCAAAATGTCCTACCTTTACTAGTCCCACCAGCCTGCGTTTGGCCCATATCCCGCCAAACTTGTCCTATCTATGTACCTAACTGTTTCTTAAACGTTGGGATAGTCCCAGCCTCAACGACCTCCTCTGGCAGCTTATTCCATCACCCACCATCCTTTGTGTGAAAAAGTTACCCCTCGGATTCCTATTCAATCTTTTCCCCTTCATGTTAAATCTACGTCCTTTTGTCCTCGATTCATCTACTCTGGGCAAGAGACTCAATGCATCTACCCGATCTATTTCTCTCATGGTTTTACACACCTCTACAAGATCACCCCTCATCTTCCTGCGCTCCAAGGAATGGAGACCCAGTCAACTCAACCTCTCCCTATAGCTCAGACCCTTTAGTCCTGGCAACATCCTTGTAAATTTTCTCTGTACCCTCTCCAGCTTGACAACATCTTTTCATGGTGCCCAGAGCTGAACACAATACTCTAAATGCGGCCTCACCAACGTCTTATACAACTGCAAGATGACCTCCCAACTTCTATACTCGAGAATATTAACGTATAAGCTGGTATGTCTTAGGAGGGTGGGTGAAAAATCACAACACTCAGAGAAAACCCGCGCAGGTCACGGGGAGAATGTACAAATGGTGACATGCAGACAGCACCCGTAGTCCGGATTGCACCCGGGTTTCTGGCGCTGTAAGACAGAAACTCTGCCGCTCAGTGTCCCTGTCCATGGTGCTTTCACCTTATTTAAAAATCCGCCTGGTTTATTTGGTTTTTTTAAGAGAGAGACCTGTTGACCTGGCTTGGCCCAGCCTGTTTGTCACTTTAGTTGACTGTTCAACCTCAAGCCATCCACATCCTGCATCCATGCCCTAACTCACAGCAAGTCCTGTTCACCGATCACCTCTCTGGACCAACTCGGTCAAGAATCACACTGTCTTGATTTAAAATGCCTTATCTTTAGAAATCCTTCCATGGCCTCACTCTGTCCTCATAGAACCTCATGTTCTGCTTGGGTAGTTTAGAACAATGGTATGAACATTGAATTCTCCAATTTTACAGTATGTAACTAACCAACACAACCCCCCCCCTCCCCCATCCCCTTTTCCCTCATCTCTTCCCTGTACCCCACTTGCATGCACACCCATTTCTCCCACTATCCTGCCCCCTCCCCCCTGTCCCCTTCTATCCATATCCCTTCACTGGCTTCACATTCTGAGCATCTTCTCGCCCCATCTCACAGCCTTTTGTCTTTTCATCTCTGGGTCTTTGTCACTCATCTGCTGATCAAAACCCCCTCACTTGTGTCCACCTATCACTTGCCCGACTTTGCCCTGCCCCACCTCACTCTGGCAATGGAGGAGGCCCAGGACAGGAAGCTCAGTACGGGAATGGGGAGTGAAAATGGTTGGCAAGGGAGAGGAAGTAGTTTGCGATCTCCTGTTCACATGCTAATCTTTTCCCTGCCCCCCCCCCTTTCTCCTTGCCCTGAAGAAGGGCCCCGACCCAAAACATCGCTTATCCATGTTCTCCAGACGTGATGGCTGACCCGCATGAGTCACTCCAGCACTTTGTGTCTTTTTTATCTCACCATTTATTTCTTGGCTTCTATAATCCTCATTGCACGGGACCAAATGTCCCGAATCCTTTTCCAAACTGGTCATCCTATCTTACAAGTGTCACCAATGTGCTTGCAGGTCATAGTGTGGGGAGATTATGGTCGGATGGACCACAAGTACTTCATGGGAATGGCTCAGATCCTGCTGGAGGAACTCGACCTGTCCACCCTAGTCACGGGGTGGTACAAGCTCTTCCCCACCTCGTCCCTGGTCGATTCCACGGTGGCACCCATCACCCGTCGTCTCTCTCAGTCCTCGTTCGACAGCAGCACAAGTCCAGCTGGCCATTAAAGGTCTCCATGGACAGGACAAGACAAGGAGCATATCATTAGAATGCCAAGGGGTGGCTGTAAATACTGTATGTGCAATTTGACCAACTGCTGCTAATGCTAGTCTGTTATTTTATTTATTTTCAATTACCTTGGAAGTATAAGTAATCTCCGCATCCTGTGCATTCATTTACATGTTTGGGGAAATTGCTTTTGTATGCATAAGGGATAACGTGCAATAGAGGGAGAACTTCTCACCACAGTTTAAGTACAAGCCTTCCTTTTCATGAGGGCAATGCACACGGTAGAACGTGAGGAATCTGTCAGCAGTTGGAAGGATGGTCCAAGCAGAGGCTGGAGATCCAGATGGCCACCACCATCCCGGTCCATCGATGAGTGGGTGCCTTGATGCATCCCTTCCTCACTGTGTTGCACCTTCCCGTTGCTGGCATGGAGCCCGAACTAGAAGAAACCAGCCTTCAGCTCTACCCGTAAGACTAGTGTGCATTTGCTTCAGTTGAATGCATTTGGAATGTTTCTGTGAAGGTTCTCCCTCAGCGGTGGTGGAAGGTGTCAGCGGCGTGGAAAGCTTGCTGACCCTTCTCACCACGACAGTATTCCTCCCTGAAACCTGCATCGTTTGAAGGAACGATCCCACGACCCTGCCTCTGCCTTACCAAGCGTCTCTGAGCATGAGCACCCTCCTATCAGAATGAGGTTTGAGAAGGCATGCCGAACACTTCTACAACCTTTGCATAGACAACCTGACCTTCAGCACCCTGAGCCTTGGTAGGCAGCTCCATCCCACTCTTCTGCACTTCCCGCAGGAAGGCGCCAGGCACACTGCTTACTCCATGCACTGAGATCTCAGTGAAGCAAACACTGGCTGGTCTGGCACCTCCTGCATAGTCCAAGCCAACCCCAAAAAATCTCTTCTACGTAACACATTCCTACACATGTCCATCCACTGCATCCTAGAAAATGTTAAAAAATGAGACATCTGCATGCTTTGACCATCTCTAAAACTTTGTTGACTTCAAATGAATACATCCTATAATAGTTCTGTGAACATAGAACTCTGACCAATGGATTCTGGCAACAGGCGGCAAAGAAACCAGAAGGGCTACTGTTTTATTTTTCTTCAAAGAGCTGCACTGTGGGCCTTGGATCCAAAAAATCTCCCAAACCGTCAGTCAAACGTGGGAATATTACGTGGCACTGTCTGTTCAAAATTTACTGAAGCCAGCCTTGTTTTAAGAAGGGTGAAAGTTCCAAGAGAGAGAGAAGATACCTCTCCAGCTGCCGATCATGTCCAGCCACACTGGCCAGTCACTCAGCAGGAGACCAGGCCACAAAATGAGCCAAGATGAGTAACCGCTCTGGGCCAGAGAGAGTAAAAACTCACATCAGCCAATTGGTAAACAGATTCCACAAAAGTCTCGGTTTTCTCAGTCTTGATGACAAGACCAGGTTGGAGTGTTGACTGGAACACAACACGGGCAGAGGATTTCACAGCATCTTAGCTGAGGAATTAGACATTTCACCTAACCCAGTCTTTCAGCAAGACGTGGGCCTAAATGTGGCCAACGGCTGTTAACTTTCACCATTTGCTATAACCTTAAACAAGCAAGGAACAATAATGAATCGTGGTTGATTTCTGAGGATTCTAACATAAAGCAAAAAGACTTTGTTTATCCACCGATTATATTTAATAAAAACTGGAAAAGGGCAGAATATATCAAAAGGCAAGCACTTTATGGTTTTGTAGCTGCTCAAGAGTAGCCTACTGTGTAAATCCATGAAGAACTTGAATGGTATCACAGGTGAGGAACCCAAGGATCTAAAGATCCATCCTTCCCATCCTCCCTCTTCACTTTCAAGATCCCATGGACACGGAGGCTCGATAATGGGCTGATTGTTAAAAGTGTGATTAAATGTGATATTTTGTGTAATTCTGGCAAAAATGTAGCACTGTCACTCACATAGTCGTGATCCCACTATGTTTCCTCATCATTGCAAAAACGCACAGCCATCTCCATGTTGATTCTTGGATCTACAACACTTATAAAGAGAGGGAAGGCTTTCTGCATATGACATGGACCGTTGGCGGTCTACAAGCGAGCCCTAATGAAGTCCCATATAATTGGACAATTGATGAAAGTTGAGGTGGGGAATGGTTACCATTATCTGGCTTACCTACGCTGAAGTGCTTCGTCTTAACGGGGTGGAAAATTCAGTTACTGAAGAAAAATGGTAATCTGTGTCTGAAAAGATGTTCCTGATATTCACACATTGATAGGAATTATTCCTTACCTAATGCATGGAAGCTGTTGTATGGATTTCTCTCCGTAGCAAGGCTGGGACTGCAAAACTATTTTGTATAAGGACCGAGATGGTTTTTTAAACAAGAACTTTATGCAGTTTTACCATCAAATTGAGATCCAACACATCAGATGACTTACTGTAAAAGGGCATTTCCTTCTGTATAAGTAATGTGGTTTTACTATGAAACTGTCAGAGGTCACATCATTGGTTTGATATAATAATTAATAACTTGTCTTGTAAAGTTTGGTCAGATTATGATGCACCTATTGTTAGCCTTGACTGCACTGTCTTTGTGGAGTATATAAAGTGCATTAAGCATTTCAGTATTGTATATAAATGTGACATTTTCAATCAGAATGCTAACCAGTAAAAAAGAGACCATTTTTTGGAAGCCTGTCACAATGTTTGAAAAACAAATGTACACATGCTGGGATATTTGGCTTTCCGGCTTTACAGAAATTCCTTCACCAACTCCTATTTCACAGTGATGGAGATCACAAGGACCGTTTCTCTCTCTAAAACGATCTCTACAAATAGACCTCTATGCTGAGTTCCCCATCCAACCCAGACCAAAGCTGAACAGCTTCTCTTCGTGTCTCTACCATTTGAACAGTGTAAGGGGTTTCTGCGCCGAACTTTCGCCCGACCTAAGGTCCCCGTGCCTTGCTCTGGTCCCTCAACCAGGCCGCGCACACTGGTTCCCCGTGAGTGGTTCGACCCACTCACCCCCTACGGTTCTAGACACTGGACTTAGATGCCGGAGCGTTGATAGTGCAGAAAAATTCAACCAGTCCAGATTTGAAGACCAGGGTTTAAACGGAAAAGGCTTTTATTGTGCACTTGGGACTATTGAACATGAATGTTTTTACACAGTTCTATCAGACATATAGTGAATTAGATGAATACTTTGACTGAATTATAAACGCACAGTTCTATAAGACATATACTGAATTACATGAATACTTTGACTCTGAATTATGAACGCACAGTTCTATAAGACATATACTGACTGTAAGATGGGGAACGTACGACACATCGCAAAATTGGCCAACACATATTTACTTATACACCCACGTTAATTAAGCCACCCTCCCCTCTACACTAAAACTATGTCCAGGATGTGCAGGATCGGGGTACATGCTCACCATGGGGCTATTACTGGGGTTACTGGCTGTTCGTGCTGTTTCCTCCGATTAGGTAGCTGTGGAAGGGTCGTCGGCGGTCGTCTCGGTCTTTCGAGTGGTCCCGGGCTTCACCTTGCCATGGGGTCGTTCTCGTTCGCGATCGCCTCTGCTCAGCGCAACCCGACTACGCTGCCTGTGTTCCTGTCCTTGTCCTTGTGCTCCTGTTCTCCGTGCCGTGAGTTTTTCTTGCTTCTGACTTGCGTGAGTTTAAAACCCAAAAGTCGTGGCCAGTTATACTAATCCTGACCCGTCCTATCTCCCCCCAGATCTCAGGATCTCTTTGTTTCAAAGATAGGTTTCGAGATTTCTCTTTGATCTGCGTTATGTCCGGGGGTACCGGTGATGGCTAGACGGTCTGTTAATCTGTTTCTCGTTGAGAGGTGATGGGTTTAACTGGTTTCCCATCACCTGCCAGGTAGGTTTCTGTGGGCTATTGTGCCCCCTTAACGGGATTAACTGTGTAGGTCGGCTTGGGGCATTGTGAGTATGCTGATGTCAGCGCCCCAGTGTCTGGACTTCGACCTGGTTTTGCGGGTTTCTTCACGGCCAATATCCATCCATTGTTCTGGCCGTGGCTTTGCAGAAACCTAGAGACTGGGCTGTGGGGTTTTTGCTTTTGTGGCTGGTCACGAGGTCCCGCGGCCATCTTGGGACCCACGGATTGTGACATCCCTTGGTAAACTGACCGCAGCCTTTCTCCGCTATGAGCCCCAATCTCCCGTGTAAAATGTCCAAACTACAGCTCTTTGGTTTGGTGTTGATTGCAGAATGAGGGAAAACTTCTCAAATCTTACAACAGTTTGTGACCATTTGTTAAACTGTTCCCCTTCCCATTCCCAACAAAATAGAAAGCCCACCCTCACAGCTCCTCCTGCAAGAAAATTCTTTGGAAGTATTCAATCCTGTAAGCTAGAAGGTCACTAGTTATTTCTGGAGTGTGCACAAGTATTACTGGTGAGCTGTAGATTTACAGTCACGTAACCAGAGACTGCATTCCTCCAGGTGTGGAACATAAGGATGTGCAGCTTTATTATGACATCTCTTCAGTTGCACTCTGCCAGCCTTAGATCGCAGAACTACAATCTCTGAGAGGGGTGCATCCCACAGAATCTGTGTAGCCCATCCATTCGATCCCCCGCTCTTTCCCCACAGCTCTGCAAATTCTCTCCCCACTGCAGTCAGTCTGAAGAAGCATCCCCCGACCTAAAATGTCACCTATTCACGTTCTCCAGAGAAGCTGCCTGGGCCGCTGCGTTACTCCAGCACATAGTGTCTTTTTTTTCATTTAAAGGCCCTGTTTGACAGTTTCTGCCATCTCCACAGCCCAAGGTACAGATCCTCCATGCCCTATTCATTTCAAAGTCTTTCTTCACATTCTCCCGTACATTTTGCTCCAAAATTACAAGCTGCTATTGCCTGTCGTTGAACCATGTACTTATGGGAACAGCGTCTCTCTACTGACCCATGTCTTGTTCACCATTCAATGTCCTCAACCTTCATTACCCCAAGGACAACCCTGGCCTCCCCAGACTAACCTTGCAGCTGAAACTCCCCCATCCCTGGAACCATGCTGGTAAACGATTTGGGTGGCCCCAAAGATTTTGTGTGGTATCAATATACATGATTCTATAATCAAAGAATTGTCTACAAAGTGTTGCAATAGAGTTTCTCATCTACAATCTCTTTCAGTGAGACATCCCAGAAACCTGCTCACAAAGTCTAGAGTTCTGCAAGCTGATGGGCAATCGTAAACCTGGAGAAACCATGTTGAAGACATTGCTATAACCCAACATGGCCCGAGTTAAAATTGGATCAAAACCCTGCAGCAAAGAGGAACAGTCCAAGTCATACAGCATGGAAACAGGCCCTTCGGCCCAACTCATCCATGCCGAGAAAGATGCCCCATTCAAGCTAGACCCATTTAGCTTCGACGGGGCATCTTGCTCGGTCGGCATAGATGAGTTGGGTCGAATGGCCTTCTTCCTTGCTGTATGACTGTAGAACTGTTGCTGTTTGCTGCAGGGTTTTGATATACCCACATTTGGCTCATATCCCTCCAAAATGAAACACCTCACACTTTTAACTGAATTAAATTAAACTACACTTGCCATTCCTCAGCCCAATTGCCCATCTGATCAAGCTCCGACCGAATTCTTGTTAACCATCTTCACTATCTACGATATCACCTATTTTGATATATATTCTGCAAACTCACTAATCATGCCTTATAAATTTTCATCCAATAATCACATATAATAAACAAACAGCAATGGGCCCAACACAGATCTGAGACACACCACTTCAGTCTGAAAAACAACCTTCCACCGCAACCCTGTGCTGCTACCACAAAGTCAATTTTGTATCCAGTTCGCTAGCTCTGCCTGGTTCCTATGTGATCTAACCTCCTAGAGCAGCCGACCATGCGGAACTTTAAAGGCCTTGCTCACGTCTATCTATGGCCTTACCCTCATCAATCTTCTGGGTTGCTTTAGATTCGTGAGACACGACCACACTGAATCAACACAAGCAACAATCTGATAAATATCAGATAATTAAAATACCCTTCTCATCTAAGGAGATAATCGAACAAAATATTTGCAAAGAAATTGAAATATTCCACAGCACAGTTGGTGCCTAGTCTTTGGATGTTTTCAAACTGTGATTATAATAGGCTTGAAAAATGGATACTGTCTCTTTATGGAATGGTCATTTTTATATATTGTGCTCTTCAATCATTTTATACCTCTGGCCTTTAACAGGCTCCACAGTACCTGTCTATTATTGTAACTGTTCATGTTGTTTATAAGCAGCAGGAATCTGCGGATGATGAGAATGCACACGGTAATTTTGTAAAAAAAAACATCTAGCGATTTTAATAAGAATCCTGTTAACGGCACAGACACAGCTTGTATTTGCATGGACTTGTAAAATTCAACTAATAAAAATATCGGCAGTAACTGCCTGTTCATTCTCCAAGAAAGCTTGTATTCATTTTTTAGTTTCAGAAATACAGCATGAAAACAGGCCCTTTGGCCCACCAAGCCCATGCTGACCATCGTTCACATTAGTTCTATGTTATCCCACTTTCGCATCCTTTCCATACACATTCGGGACAATTTGGAGAAGCCCATTAACCAACAAACCCGCAGGTCTTTGGGATGTGGGAGGAAACCTTGTTCACAAGGAGAACGTGCAAACTCCACACAGACAGCATCCAAGGTCAGGATCAAAGCCGGTTCTCTGGCGCAGTGAGGCAGCGGCTCTACCAGCAGCCTAATT
This sequence comes from Rhinoraja longicauda, assembly GCF_053455715.1. NCBI lineage: Eukaryota > Metazoa > Chordata > Chondrichthyes > Rajiformes > Arhynchobatidae > Rhinoraja > Rhinoraja longicauda. Next base: position 24,475,319 of record NC_135979.1, read on the forward strand.
ATTCCTAATGGTCATCATTCTTACTTCTTTTGTGTCTCTTTTGCACAATTCAATACAAATCCACCACAATACAAATCCACCACTGATTTTCCAGCAACTGCAGGTCGAGCACTTCCTTTAATCCGAATAAAATTATGAGAGTGCACTTGAAATCCCCCTTGGACATTCCCCCAAAAATGTGCAACCTAGGCCGGGTGAGATGGCCAATCTCGACCTCGTAGGAACTTCCCGAGCCTGCAGCCAGGGCTCTGGACCTCCAGCCTGGCCAGAGCCGGCAACCCCATTCCCATAGCCGAATTTGCAGGCCAGTATCTCCAATATTCCAGGCAAAGTCTCGCCAACATCCTGGACAGCTGTAACATGATGTCCCAACTCCTGCTCTGTCCAATAATGGTAAGAGTGCCTTCTTAACTAAGGCATGTCTACCAGTCTCAATCTTGAGATAACTATGTACTTGTACCTCTGGGTCTCTGCTTTACCAAAGGCTGTCACTCACTATCTATGTCCGGTGCTGGTTTCACTTATCAAAATACATAAAATTGCCTTGCCCTAGTTAAACTCCATCTGCCATTCCTTTGCCCACTTTCCCAGTTAATCTAGATCTTGTTGCAACCTTAGATAGCCTTCTTTCCTGTCTACCACACCACCCATTTTGGTTTCCTCGGCAGACTTGCTGATCATACCACCTACATTTTCACCCAGTTTCGTATATATGACGAACAGCATGGGACCCAGCACCTTTCTCCAAGTAAGCTTGTATTAGTTTTTACCCTGACCGTTGTGGGGGGGGGGGGGGCTAAATTATACCCTCAGCAAAGTTGTGAGAGATTACTGCCCAAGAATAGTCACTTCACATCTGCCTAAACCAACTGTAAACAGGATCTCACCTGCTTGAATTAACCTTTACTGCTGAGACCATGTGCTGCTATTCCCAGGGCCTTGTCACTTACCATGTCATGTCCTGCTTTATCTCCTGGTTTAACTTCTCAGAATATAACACTTGGCACATGTCTACATTTATTCTGTATTGAACTAGCTCAGGAATGAATGAATGGTGTGATTTCAAATTAGAACACATTTACGTCCAATATACAAAGTAAATCTTTAATAAAATCTTTATTTTCCATGTCCCCACAACAATCTTTATATTAGGTAATTTGTTTTTAATATATATAGTACAGAACAGCTGGAAGCAGCAAAACATAATGTGTAAGTACATTCACAGAAGAGTTACTCCTTTGCTGGCATGCTTAGAACAGTGAATGGGGCTGTGCAATAGTATCACGAGCTTTCACTTCTTGTGAAGAGGAAGGTAGGTGAGGCATCACTTTACCTGACACCAAATGCTGGGCTGGTGCTAGACAGGTTGCCAAAAAACTGTTAAGTGCTTTTACACACAAAAAAAAACAGAGTTAAAGAGCAAAGCACGAGTGTGGCTTATGGACATTTGGAGATTAAGCTCTGTGCAACAATGGCAGCGAGTGGCCCTGGGACTGGAGATGAGAGTGCCACAGTAGTTCAAACATCAAAGGGCACCAATTGGACCACAATCCTTGCTAACCCAGCCTCAGCCACAAGTCAGTGAGCTGCCCGAGGGAACACACCTCAGGATCAAAATGCTTCAACCTAGCGCACAGGAAACCCCACTTAACAGCAACCGGAAATGGGCAGGCAGGTAGTTTGGAAAAATAGCTTTGTGTATTAAAAAAATAAAATTTTATTTTCTATCTAGCACAAGGCTGACCCTCAAAATCCAGTAAATAAACTAGTGAATACTTACAATAGGCCAACGTTCCCTCCACATTTCTGATCACCCACCCAAGGAAGGGGTGTTAACAGCTGTGCACAAGGTTAACAATATAAAACTATCCTCTACCATGAGTTGATAACTGATCCTTAAATCTTTTCTCCATTTTAAAATACAGCTCCCATTTATTTACTAGGAGCCACGTTCTGGATGAGACGATGATCTATAGCCACCCTTCAATGGTCTCCCGTAAGTTGAGCTTTCCAAAAGTAACCAAAAAAAAGTTGATTCTTTCTTTTAAATCACACACTTTATACATCAACTTTTATAAACCAAGCAGCCTCATAAAAATAGCACAAATTTGCTCTATATTAATATATTCATTTCTGTAAATATGATACATTACAGCAATATCCTTGCACTCCTTGTAAACTCCATCAGCACCCAACTTACCCCCCCATGCTCATTAACAATCAAGCTGACCTTCAGTTAGTGATGGTGGTACAGACTCCAACAACCTCGTATCAATGTTGCTTCAATCCATATTGGTTGGTCAGGGGGTGGAACACTTTCTGTGAACCACTCCCAGGACTGACACTGTTAAATCCCAACAGAAAATTAGCGAGAACTGTTGGGAATGAGCTCAACACTCCAATGAGCTGAAATCCAGATTGTGCACGAGTAGGATTTTGAAATCTGACTGCAATTTGAAGAATGCTTTTACACTGTCATGCACTCACGTCTCCCCCGTATCCTTGGCAGAGACCAACTGCGGACTTAAAGCAGTGGAGCAAGGGGGGTGGTGAGTGTGGTGGGCATTGGCAACACCAAGGGGCAATGAGAGGTTGCACAATGCAAACAGGGAATGCAATGGGTTTGAATGACTTTAAACAGTGACTCTGCGCAAAGTATAACACCCAGCAAAATCTTATTATAGTCCAAAATGCAAAAACGCACTTTCACAGGACCCATGTAACTGGTGGAAAAGCTGAGAGAAGGGAATTTGCTTTATGACCTTGATACTGTTTAATATATTTATAACTTTAAACCGGAAAAGCTCCTTTATACACAATTAGCAACACATAATAAATGAACTCTTGCAACACGATAAATGGTCATTGATACAGAACAATGAACTACCATTGATGCGAACCTACTCCCGCTTCAATACTGCTGCACACACAACCCCTTGACCAGCCTCTGTGACATCCAGGTTCAGCCACACAAATTGTTTCACCCAAGTGCAAAAGCAGTGGGTGATACATTGCAGCTGCCACCTGTTAACTCACACTTTATTCAGGCTTCAGGGAAACAGTTCTAAGCTCTGGCTGTCCTTTGCCATCTATGACCACTTGTCTAGTGTTTAAATGGGCAGAAAGAGCCAACTTAGTGAGTTGGGTGGGAGATCATGTACTTAGGCCTAACATTTGCCATACACATCATCCAAAAATTACTCTTCACAGGAGGACCACACTGTAATAACCCTGATCCAGCAGCTTCCCAGCAGCCTGGCCCCTTCAATCACCCAAGGTTCAGATCCAAGCTTGCTCTGTTCGGTGTCAATAACCTGTGTCAACAGCACTATCGACATTCATAGACACAAGAAGCTGGAGTAACTCAGCGGGAAAGGCAGCATCTCTGGAGGGAAGGAATGGGTAACGTTTTGGGTCTCGACTCCAGCTTTTTGTGCCTATCTTCGGTTTAAAACGGCATCTGCAGTTCCTTCCAACACTATCTACATTCATACTTCAACTAAGGAAACTGTCATAATTGTGTTAAGTACAGGCATTCAACCTCCCCCTTTTCCTCACTCCCAGTCAATTTATTTCACATTCGGCTGCATTTTATTTTTTATCAAGTTGCTCAAGCCTTATTTAGAGCCAGGAAAAGGAACTTGTGGGAGGGAAAAATGCAATTATTCCTCTTATTTCTCTGGGTAACAGCAAATTAAGCACAAGGCTGCAGTCATTTTCATCATTTCTGCAGCATGGATGCCTAGGTTAAGCCCTTATGGGAAAGAAAGATGTTGATTCAAATGAAATTACAGTAAAAACTATAAAATTTAAAATTAACCCCCCGAAATGCTTTAAGCATACTGAAAAAAAACAGACCCCTATTTACACATTCATATTGTACTGCCTTGGTGCAAATATCTACTCCAGTTAATCTTGTCCTGTGCATTGGATCAGAACGTTTGCAAGTGTCAGTTCAAACTGGGGAGAGGCAGCATCGCCTGAAATCCTGGTAGATATTGTTAAAATCTCACAGCAACGTCAGGTCTGAAACATCAGACAAGTAACTACCAGGGGCTGCACCTTCAGCCAATGCATTCAGGTCAGCTCTCACAGGGTAAATCACTCAATATCCCTTGTGATCAAGTAACCAGACACTGTGTGAGTAGTCATATTGCGCCAGGCTCGTAGAATTTGCCTGAACAGATGACTGTTTTCATTAATTTAATACAGTGGACATTAGCTGCATGCACTTAACTCGCCTAAATATTGGTTAGGAAACAATGATGCGACTTATTTAGAGCCTCAACCACACTTACCTGACGCTTTTCAGTCACAATACATTTTTAGATGTCTATTTAGAATTTTCCGTTTGAGAGAAAAAGCTATTAAAAAATAATTCTAAACCTGCGGGCATGACTGTTTGCCATGTATCAAACCTGGCCCCCAGTGTGTGAAAGATCATACATATGCAGCGGTGGAATTGACCTTGGAATTTGTTTTGTTCACCATCCCCAATTCTCTCCCAACAACCCTTTGAAAGCCAATTAAAGCCGCAAAGTAGCCTGCCCCATCCCATCCCGCAAATAACACCAAAAGAGAGAAGATACTTGATCCCCTGGAATGCATTCTTATCTGAGGTAGAAATAAAAGGGCAATCTCCACTACACATCTTCACCAGTTATTCCCCACACAGCATTCCAGCTATCCCCTGTTACCTTGCTCTTAATTTCACAGCTTGTGAGGAAGCCCCGTGTTGCACACTCCCTATACAACCTACTGGGCTTGGACAATCACACTCTCAGAGAAGCATTAAACTCTGGTTCTTCTGCACAGAGATCGAGAGGAGTTACTGCTTGCCGGGAAAGACAGCACAAGCAGATCCTGCATCCAGCAGAGAGGTGAGAGATTAGTGAATGGGTAAGGAGCAACCAAGTTTTACAATGTGAATGGGAGAAGCTGCCATGTCCTCGTCCTGAGCCCTGATTGAGGCAGTGGAAATAGTGCCGAGGAGGTAATGTTTCGATGTTCTCCCCCCCCACCCATGATCAATATTACCGGCAGAAAGTAAAGAGCCTAAACACATTAATGATTCAATTATAAAATATGGTTGGACCAATTATACTCAGCTACTTTGATTTTTTTCTTGTATCTTGTGGTCTCAAGTGCACCAAATACCATTTAAAATAAATTTGTTTTGAACTTTTTCTTTAAAAGAAGATGTGTGTGTTGAAAAGATATCAACTGGGCAATATGTAATTTATTCCTGCAACACTGGTACAGTAGGAGATGAGAGGGGCAAACAGTAGCTCTTAGCCCACCTGTCCAATGATAGAAAGCATGGTATACAAGTTGTTTGTCCCAATTGTAACTCTCATCTCTAACTAGGGTTTATTAATCTGCAACTAAATTCCAGGCCAGTTATGAAAGTTTAAGTGCCATGCTGGTATTGATCAGCTGATGAACAGTGAGTATTTTTAGACAGATCCAATAGCACCACCTTAACCACAGTGAACAAATGTCAATTCAATAGTTACTATCAAAACAATTAATCTATTGATGAAGCTATAACCAACGTTTTTTGACATCGCATCAGTAAAGGCCTTGTTAAATAGAGGCACATACATGCTACAATTCATTCTTTCCAACTGTGTAACGAGGCTCAGTGGATGATTAATACACCCAGCCATCACTGTTTCCCTAACCCTCCAAATTTGAAGACTCCCCTGATCATTTGCTCAAAGTCCAAACTTCATCATTCTAACCTAGTACCATGACACAACTGGTGGCTCACCCACATGAACCATCAAGCAGAATTTAGAAACTAGTGGCTAAAAGTTGTGCCAGAAACACTTCCCAACGTCACAAACTTCAAGATCACGCACCCTTCCTGGACTCGGCCTTTCAGGGAATGAGATTCCCAAACAATTCTTTGGGAGAAAAATAATGTACATTTCAAAACTTTGACTTTGGTAATGACGGCTGCTATTTTGATGGTGACATTCTTGCCAAGTCCATGGAAGATCGAAAGGCAAAATGGATGTGAGATTGCACAGAGCAAACTGGCCGGAGGAGAGAAGAAGCCAAAATGTCTTTGGCATGGTTCTGAGACATGGAGAGATTGTTGTTCCTTTCTTCTTAATTCCATTCTCTCTACTTCCAGATCTGAGTGCCGAGGGATTGACCAGTCGTGGGAGCAGCCCCTGCTCCCATGGAAACTGGTGACTGTCCGTAGCTCACCATGCCATTAGCACTGTAGAAATTCATCCCCGCCATGTGCTGCGTCATCTGTAAACAAAGGAGGTCAAATGGGACTCGACAAACAATTTCCTGGCACCAATAATCCTATTCAAGTAGTTTCGCTCAACACCTTCGCTCAGTCTGCCTTTACATACCTGATCTCCCGGTGGCTGAGCACTTCAACTCCCCCTCCCATTCCCAGTCTGACCTTTGTCATGGGCCTCCTCCAGTGCCATAGTGAGGCCCACCAGAAATTGGAGGAACAGTACCTCATATTTCGCTTGGGCAGCTTGCAGCCTAGTGGTATGAACATTGACCTCCAACTTTAAATAGTTCCTCTGTCCCTCTCTTCCCCTCCCCCTTCCCAGTTCTCCTTCTATCTTCCTGTCTCCACCTATATCCTTCCTTTGTCCCGCCCCCCCTGACATCAGTCTGAAGAAGGGTCTCGACCCGAAACGTCACCCATTCCTTCTCTCCTGAGATGCTGCCTAACCTGCTGATTTTGTGAATAAATACTATTCAAGTAGACCCTTTTCACATCTGTGGAAGTGGGGGCAGACTGGTTTGGTCAACACAAATCTGCATTTTAGAAGTGCAACAGATTAGCTACTTTAGATGGGAAGCTGAATTGTCTACCTGTAGATGTTTAACCAGTGAGAGGGTTGTTGATCTGTGGAATTCATTGCAACAGATGTCTGCAGAGGCCATTATTGGGCATTTTTAAAGCAGAGATTAATAGATTTTTGATTATGTGTGAAATGTTATGGGGAGAAGGCAGGAGAATGGGGTTGAGAGGGGAAAACAGATCAGCCATGAGTAAAAGGCTGAGTAGAATCTATGAACTGCATGGCCCAATTCTGCTCCCATGTTTGATAGACCAGTTGGAAAAATATATAAAGTGCTGGAACTCAGCAAGTCAGGCAGCATCTGTGGCAGGAATGGACAGCTGACATTTCTGGACAGGGACTCTTCTTCAAACTGATGGAGTAGGGGGTAGAAAGCTGGTAAAGAGAAGCTGAGGCAGCGTAAAGTCTGGCAAGTGATAGGTGAATACAGGTGAGGGGGTTTGATTGCCAGATGGGTAGAGATAGTGATAAGGTCTGGAGGTGAAAAGGAGGTAAAAGGATGTCCGATAAACGAAGAGTGAAAGGTGAAGAGGGATGTGGGTGGAAGGGGACAGTGGGGAGGGGAAAGTGGGGGAGGGGGAAATGATAGACTTGGAGTAGGGAGGGGTGGGAGATCAGCTGAATGTGCCCAAATGATACATTTTGTGCAGGGTGCACATTCAAACCAGAAGCCAGTTCATTAAAGAATCGTAACCTAAACAAAGAAAAGTGAAATTGATCAGATTGTGAGAGCTGAAGGGTTTGTCACAGAGGGTTGCTGGGTTATGGCACTATTACAGTGAAACCATTGTACTCTGCTAACGAGGCATGTTTCAGGAGGAGTTCTGCTCCAGACGTGCTGGAACAGTGTTTCCCGTCTGACTGCAGTGGTTCACATGCAAGCTATCCACTGAAACATTCAACACAGTATTTCCTCTTGTGGCAGAAACCATCTTACCTGCGCAATGTTCCACTGCAGTTGCTGTGCCTGTTGGACTCCGTACACTGGCGGAGGCATGGCCATTACACCCATGTAGGCACCTTGCTGCCCCATCATCCCACTTGGCGCACCCATCACCTGTGCCTGCATGCCTGGCATGAATCCTGCTGGCAGTGCCATTGGAGCCACCATGCCCAATGACTGCCCCACACTGCCCATCATACAATTGGCGTGGGTGGCTACAGTGCCCGGAGGGGAAAGGTTTGCATAGCCAGTTGGCAGACAGGGGGCATAGGATGCTTGTGCAGAGGGCATGAACATAGCACCTGGAAAACAAAGAGAAGTCACTCATTTAAAGTTCTGAACAGTGGGGCATGGGCATATGAAGAGAAGGGGCAGAGCAGTGTCACACAAGGTGAAACTGCTGCCTCACAACCTGCCACCCAAGGACCCGGGTTCGATGCTGGCCTCGGCTGTTGTGTGTGAGGAGTTTGCACGTTCTTCCTGTGACTAAATGGCATTTCTCCAGGTGCTCCGGTTTCTTCCCACATCCCAAAGATGTGCGGATCTTTTAGTTGCCCCAAGTGTGTGGGGAGTGGATGAGAAAGTGGGATAACATAAAACCATAGTGTGAATGGGTGATCAATGTTGATGTGGACTCAGTGGGCAAAGGACCAGTTTCCAAGCGTACCTCTAAACTAGGATTTAGAGGATACAGAAGTGGATCCTGTTAGCCCACACTGGACTAGAAGCAACATCCTGGCTTAAATGGCCATCTCCCTGAACTCAGAGACTGATCATGTCCACTTTACATTTTGTTCAAATGCTGTCAGCATTATCAATTTATGTTATCAAGGAAGAGACGGCTTTTGGAATCAAACGTCTCACCTTAAAACTGTGCTGTCTAGTTTTATACTCCCCTATCCTGACAAAGACTGACCTTATCTATCTACGCCCATCGTGACTTTACACATCTCTGTAAGATCACCCTTCAATCTCCCACGCTCCAGGGAAAACACAGCCTCCTTGTTATTCAAGCCCCGCAGTCCCAGTAACATAGTTGTCATTGTTTTCTGCACCCTTTCCACCCAGGTGGAAAAGTCAAAGAGTAAATGGGATAGCTTTCAGGTGAGAGGAGCAAAGTAAAGTTGATTTGCAAAGCACATTTTTTTAAACAGTGCCTGGAACATGCTGTCAGGGGTGGGGGAGGAGGCAGATACGATAGTGGGGCGTTGAAGAAGGATTTGGATAGGTATATCAAAACATAAGGAATGTAAGGATATGGATTATGTGCAGGCAGATAAGAGTTCCTGTGATGTACTGTTCTATGCTCTACATTCTACCTGCAGGAAGATGAGATTAGTTTAACGTGGCAACATGTTTGGCACAGAGATTATAGGCCAAAAGACCTGTCCCTGTGCTGTTTTAGATTCTATTTGCAAGCAGATGAGATTAGTTTAACTTGGCATCATGTCCGGCATGGACATTGTGGGCCGAAGGGCCTGTTCCTGTGCTGTAGTTCTATATTCTCTGATGCTGGTGTGTCTTCCTCTATGCCTGGATTGGGTGTTAACTGTAATCCTGCTGCATACCTTGAGCTGGTACGTGGGACGGCTGTGACCCATAGAGTGAAAGAATGGAGTCCTTTGAGAGCTGTTTCTTCCCTGAATCCTCTTGCTTCACGGACGGGTCAGCAAAGAAATTCACGTTTTCAGCTGCTTCTTGGGGAGCAGAAGCCAAAGACTGCAAAACACAAGATCAACAGAGTGAAGCATGAACACCGAGCTCAAACCGTCTTCTGCATGCCAATGACTGAATTATCCGCCTGTACACAGTGCCCGACATAGCAAAATAGATAAAGGCATACACTAAAAGATAAAGGCAATAGTACAAGTCATATGCTGTTCCTGGCTATGCTGATAACATGCAAGATTCTGTTATCTCTACAAATTACACGTGCACCTATTATACTCCCTGCTTATCCAAAGATATAGACCTTCCCAGTGAAGATAAACACTGCATAATTGAAACAACACAGTTGTACGAATAAAAAGGAAATTCAGCTTGATCGTAAACTTGGCATTTCCACCTTCAGAGACAAACAATGATCAAGAGGCTTTTAGATAGGCACACGGATATGCAGGGAATGGAGGGGTGTGGATCACATGCAGGCAAACAAGATCAGTTTATCCTGGCATCATGTTTGGCACGGACTCTGGGCTAAACGGCCAGTTCCACTGTTGTACTGCTCCATTTTCTATGTTAACGTGTGTACTTTTGTTCAATCATTTCCCTGCTCCCCATTCTCAATAGCCTGTTCACCCGTTCAGTCAGTGCTGATTTATTAATGGTCCACACAAACGAAAGTATTTTTTATTTAATATAAGAATTTAAATACGATTTGAGAACACCAAGAAGCTCAGCTAAAGAGGATGCATCTCCCCTAAATGATCCAGAAACTTTAATTAGGGATTGATTGCAAGATGGCGACTCTTTACAGGATGATTCCAAAAGAGGATCTACTATCACCCGATACAATCGCTCCACTCTTAATTCTCTGTTCCGCACTCTGATATTTTTCTCTTTGCTTGACCCGTTTGTATTCAATTGTATTCATGCACAGTATAGTCTAATTCAATTGGATAGCACGGAAACAAAAGCTTAGTGAAAAACGCCGGCACACATGACAATAACAAACCAAACAATTCTTGTTCACCGACCAAATAAAATCATAGCCATGAAAATTCAGGGTCAGATCTATCCGTGCAATGCATTAATACATACCGTGCTTTGGAATGTGCTGGGATCCGGCTGTGGATTGGACATCATGGCTCCAAAGAGATCGAGATCATTAGCCATTGTGGTGGTTAAACCTGTGGCCGCAGTGGTTGTGGGATCTGTTGCAGGGACATCTGGGAGAGAACATTACAAGTAAGAACATAGAAGAAAAATGGAAATGGCTACTGCACAACTGGAGGGTACAGAGGGCAGAATCTCAAGTTCTCACCCAAGCCTAGAAGGTCAACTGTAGCTCCCGGTGGCACCAATGGGCTTGTCTTCAACTGCTGCGGTTCATCTTTCTTTAATGCCTCAATAAAGGAAAGACAAAAATAAGCAGTTGTTTACTGTAAAACTCCCAAGGTGAACACATAAACAGCAAATGATTAGTAGCAGGTTCCGAGCTAAGGGAGCAAATACAGCACGTAGCCCGCAGCAACGGAAGGATTAGGTCATTCAGCCTCTCAAATCTGCTCTGCCATTTAATTAGACTGGGACTGATCCGATTGTACACATCGAAGCCGACTGAATAATGCAAGGTCAAGGAGTAGATGCAGAGCGGATGTTTCCATAATGGGAGTCTCAGACCAGAGGGCATACCCTTAGAATAAAAGGACGTATCTGTAGAATAGAAATGAGGAGGATGGTGATTCTGTGGAATTCATTGGCACAGATAGTGATCGACGCTAAGTCATTGGGTATTTTTAAAGCAGCGATTGATAGATTCTTGCTTAGTAAGGGTGTCAAAGATTATGCGTTGAGAGGGAAAAATAGATCAGCCACGATCAAATGTCAGAGCAGAGTTGATGGGCTGAATGGCCTAACTCTGCTCCTCTATCATATGAATTTATGAAATTATGTACCTCAACTCTGCAATCTCGGCTGTCAATAGTAACATTTCACCCATTTATCATGAATCTATCCACCACAATCTTCTGTTCTCTTACTCTTCCACACACCAATGAATATGGGACCAAACTACTCAACCGTTTCATTTACGGCTACTCCTTCATCCGAGGAATTAACCTAGTGAAGTTTCTTTGCATCGACTTCAATGCAAGAACACCCTTCCTTCAGGCAGCTCAGTCGCACATGCGTCCTTTATCCAAGTAATCAATACAGATTATAAATAGTTGCGGCTCCAGCATTGATTCTGCAGCACCTGCCAAATTACTGATTACCAATCTAAAACTTACCCATTTATCCCAACTCTGTTGGTTGGTCCATTATCTATCTATATTAATATATTACTCCCCAACTCCATGCTCTTATCTGGACCAGTTACCTTTTATATAGCAATTCATTAAATGCCTTATGAAAATCAAAGTACACTACATCAAATGGTTCCACATTACACATCCTGTCTGCAAACTTATCATCATAAATTTCCTGCCATTTTTGTGCCAGCGGCAAACTTAGCAACCATATCTTTAGTGGCCTTGCTCAAAAATATACGCAAAGCTCCATTCATTATAAAATGTCAACCAGATAACGATCCATTTGCCCCCGTTGTGCTTTTTAGTAGTCAGCCAACCATTAGCTGCACACCATTCATTGTTATCGTCCATATGCGGCAACTTATCACATAGCTTCTGGAAATTTGTGCATTGCACATAATAATAATAATATTCATTTATTGTCATTGCAACGAGTACAACGAAATTAAAAAATAGCCAATCCTGACGGTGCGTACAAACATATATGCAATAAATGCAAAAACAAATAAATACATAAATACAATTATATTAAGTACAAGATTTTTTAACGGTGTTGCCTAGTGCAAAGGTAGTGTTCAGTTCTCGTATGGCCCTGGGGTAAAAACTGTTCTTAAGTCTGTTTGTTCGGGATTTGATCGACCTGAAACGTCGACCAGAGGGCAGATGAACAAACAGACGGTGGCCGGGGTGGGATGGATCTTTTATTATTTTGCCTGCTCTACTGAGGCAGCGTAGGCTGAACAGGTGCTCCAGGGAGGGCAGTGAGCAGCCGATGATCTTCTGGGCCGTCGTGATGACCCTCTGAAGGGCCTTCCTGTCCTTTTCTGAGCAGCTGGCATACCATGTGGTTATACAGTATGCCAGCACACTCTCGATGGAGCAGCGATAGAAGGACAACATGAGCTTCTCCTGCAGGTTGGTTTTCCTGAGGATCCTCAGGAAGTGGAGTCTCTGCTGCATACACAGGTTGACCTTATACACACCACACCAGGGCGGCACAGTAGCGCAGCGGTAGAGTTGCTGCTTTACAGCGAATGCAGCGCCGGAGACTCAGGTTCGATCTGACTACGGGTGCTGCACTGTAAGGAGTTTGTACGTTCTCCCCGTGACCTGCGTGGGTTTTCTCCGAGATCTTCGGTTTCCTCCCACACTCCAAAGACGTACAGGTATGTAGGTTAATTGGCTGGGTAAATGTAAAAATTGTCCCTAGTGGGTGTAGGATAGTGTTAATGTACGGGGATCGTTGGGCGGCACGGACTTGGTGGGCCGAAAAGGCCTGTTTCCGGCTGTATATATATGATATACTAGCACAAGTGTGCCCATTGGGCCCGTCCTCGTAGGGTTTCCATTGTAACCGGGAGGGGAGGGAGGAGGGAGGTGTGGAGGGGGAGGGGAGGGGGGGATGGGAGGGGGGAAGGGGGGGAGAGGGGAGGGAGCGGGGTAGGGGGGAGGGGGAGGGAGGGGGGGAAGGGGAGGCAGAGGGGAGGGAGGGGGACCTCCCCTTTTCCCAGTACCCCTCTTTCCCCGTTGGGCCCGTCCCTCGTAGGGTTTCCATTGTAACCAGGAGGAGGGGAGGAGGGAAGTGGGAGGGAGGGAGGAGGAGGGGAGGGGGAGGGGAGAGGGGGGAGGGAGGGGGGTAGTGGGGAGTGAGGGGGGAGGGGAGGGGGGAAGGGGGAGGGAGGGGGACCTCCCCTTTTCCCAGTACCCCTCTTTCCCCGTTGGGCCCGTCCTTGTAGGGTTTCCATTGTAACCGGGAGGGGAGTGGGGGAGGGAGGGGGGTAGGGGGAGGGAGGGGGAAGGAGGGGGACCTCCCCTTTTCCCAGTACCCCTCTTTCCCCGTTGGGCCCGTCCTTGTAGGGTTTCCATTGTAACCGGGAGGGGAGTGGGGGGGAGGGAAGGGAGGAGGGAGGTGTGGATGGGGGAGGGGACGGAGGGGGGGAGGGAGAGGGGAGGGAGGGGGACCACCCGTTTTCCCAGTACCCCTCTTTCCCGTTGGGCCCGTCCTCGTAGGGTTTCCATTTTAACCGGGAGGCGGGGAGGAAGGGAGGGAGGAGGGGAGGGGGATGGAGGGGGGAGGGGAGGGGGGAAGGGGTGGGAGGGGAGGGGGGAAGGGGGTGAGGTGGAGGGAGGGGGGAGGGAGGGGACCTCCCTTTTCCCAGTACCCCTCTTTCCCCGTTGGGGCCCGTACCCGAGAGGTGAGGGAGGTGGGGAGGGATGTGGAAGGAGTTGGGGTGGAGGGGGGGAGGGAGTGGGGATGGAGGTGGGAAGGAGTGGGGAGGAAGGGGTTGAGGGGGGAAGGGGGACCTCCCCTTTCTTTTTTCGAAACACTTGCCCCGGTGGCCCACGAGCATAGGGGCCCCATGCTGATCTGTGTATGTTAAGTGACACAACTTTAAAAAACAATCAGCTGCTTTTCGCAAGAATGTAGCACCCATCTCACACAAGCATTGTGACGTCACAAGCTGAAGACCTTGAAAAAAAAGGTTAAAAATAAAAATATGTAAATTTGTAAAGAGTAGACACCCAATAGCAGCTGCTTGTCCATTGTGACATCACACGCTGAAGGGGGGGGGAGGGGGGGCAGCTCGAGCTCATCTCACAGGGGCATTGTGACATCACAAGCTGAAGACTAAATCCGCACCGCAGCGCCCCCTGAAAGGTTTCCATTGTAACCGGGATGGGAGTGGGGGAGAGGGAAGGGGGAGGGAGGGAGGGAGGGAGGAGGGGAGGGGGGAATGGAGGGGAGGGAGAGGGGAGGGAGGGGGGTAGGGGGAGGGAGGGGGGTGGGGGAGGGAGGGGGGAGTGAGGGAGGGGGGAGGGGAGGGGGGAGCGAGAGGGGAGGGAGGTGGGTAGGGGGGGAGGGAGGGGGGAGGGAGGGGGACCTCCCCTTTTCCCAGTACCCCTCTTTCCCCGTTGGGCCCGTCCTCGTAGGGTTTCCATTGTATCCGGGAGGAGGGGAGGGAGGGAAGGGGGAGGGAGGGAGGAGGGAGGTGTGGAGGGAGGAGGGGAGGGGAGGGGAGGGGGACCTCCCCTTTTCCCAGTACCCCTCTTTCCCCGTTGGGCCCGTCCTCGTAGGGTTTCCATTGTAACCGGGAGGAGGGGAGGAGGGAAGGGGGAGGGAGGGGGGAGGGGAAGGGGGAAGGGGGAGGGGTAGGGGGAGGGGAGGTGGGAAGGGGGAGGGAGGGGGACCTCCCCTTTTCCCAGTACCCCTCTTTCCCCGTTGGGCCCGTCCTCGTAGGGTTTCCATTGTAACCGGGAGGAGGGGAGGGAGGGAAGGGGAGGGAGGGAGGAGGGGAGGGGGGTGGAGGGGGGAAGGGGGGAGAGGGGTGGGGGGGAGGGGGGAAGGGGACCTCCCCTTTTCCCAGTACCCCTCTTTCCCCGTTGGGCCCGTCCCCGTAGGATTTCCATTGTAACCGGGAGGGGGGAGGGAGGGTGGAAGGAGGGGGGAGGGGGAGAGGGATGGAAGGGTGGAGGGAGGGGGGAGGGAGGGATGGAGGGAAGGAGGGAGGGGGGGAGTTAGGGGGGAGGGGTGAGGGAGGGAGTTGGGGAGGAGGGGGGAGGGAGTGGGGATGGAGGTGGGAAGGAGGGGGGGTGAAGGGGTTGAGGGGGGAAGGGGGACCTCCCTTTTCCCAGTACCCCTCTTTCTCCCACCACCAAGCCCCCTCCGCAACGACCCCTGTTGTCCCCCTCCCCAGTCCCCCTTCGTGGATGGGGGACCGAGCTCAGGGGTGACCGAGCTTTTGCGGTTGCAGCTCATAGACTGTGGAACAGCATCCCTCTCCCATTCAGAACTGCCCCCTCCATCCACTCCTTTAAGTCCAGGCTCAAAATCTATTTCTACTCCCTAGCGTTTGAGGCTCATTGAGGAGGTGCTGTGAACTGTTTGCGTGCCACTGTATGTCTCATTTTTTTCCTTAGTACCTATTCAGATGTACAGCACTTTGGTCAACGTGGGTTGTTTTTAAATGTGCTATACAAATATAATTGACTTGACTTGACCAAGTGCTTCTCATAAAAAAATGTAAATTTGTAAAGAGTAGACACCCAATAGCAGCTGCTTGTCCATTGTGACATCACACGCTGAAGGGGGGGGGGCAGCTCGAGCTCATCTCACAGGGGCATTGTGACATCACAAGCTGAAGACTAAATCCGCACCGCAGCGCCCCCCTGAAAAGGGGGGGGGGCAGCGCTTTAAAACCTCTGTAACTTAAAAAACATGCGACTAAATCAAATGAAAATATCACGGCCGGTCGTTTGGGAGGGTTGGCGATTAAGGCGGTGCGAAAACCGTCACGCTACTGTTCACCGATTTGCCGCAATCGCTGATACGAACAAATAAATATATCAAATAATTCAGGTCAAACCCAAAAAAAAAATATATACAAGATCTGAGTTTTAGTAGTATACTAGACAAAGTGGGCCCGTTGGGCCCATTCCCCACTCCCCCATTCTCTTGTCCCCCATCCCCACTCTTACTCTCCCCACACTCTCCCCTTTGGCCCGTCCTCTTAGGGTTTCCATTGTATCCGGGAGGGGGTGAGGGAGTGAAGGGGGGAGGGAGGGAGAGGGAGGTTTGGGGGAGGGAGGTGTGGAGTGATCGAGGGGGAGGGAGTGGTGGAGGGAGGGATGTGTTGAGGATGGAGGGTGGAGGGAGGGGGGGAGGGTGATGAGAGATGGGGTGGTATTTGTGGAGGGAGGGAGGGGGGGGGGGAGAGAGGGGGGAGGGAGGGATGGGGGAGAGGGGAGGGATATGGACCTCCCTTTTCCCAGTACCCCTCTTTCCACCACCAACAATTCCCCTCCGCACTACCCCTGTTGCCCCATTCCCAGCCACCCCCCCATCTTCTCTCCCCAGACACACTCTTAGCATCAGTTAAAGGCCCGGAGGGGGGGGGGGTGCGGGTGATCGGATCAGTGAAAAGTCCGGTGGGGGGGCGGGGGGGGGCTTCGGGAGATGGCATCATTCAAAGGCCCGGGGGGGGGGGGTGGGATAGCGGGGAGATGTTCTCCCGGGTGTGGGAGAGAGGAGAGAAGCAAGGGGAGAGAGGAGAGGTGAGCCGGTGATCGCGGGCTGGCGCCGCTAACGGCGTCCATTGTTTTGGTGCGAGTGAGGAGATGCGCGCATGCGTGCTGAGTACAGAGTGAGGAGATTCCGCGCATGCGTACTGAGCACTGCCGCACCGCAGCGCCCCCCTTCTGTCAAAACTTCGATAAATGAGGGGGGGGCAGCACTTTTAAACCTCTGTAACTTAAAAAATATGCGTCCGAATTAAATAAAAATATCATTTTCCAGCAGCGAACCGCATGCTGATTAAGGCGGTACAAAAATCGTGGCGCTACGGTTCACCGTTTTGCCGGAATTGCCGTATTCAGCCGACATCAGTGGAATATATATATACATACAAGATCTGAGTATGTTGGGCCCGTCCTCGTAGGGTTTCCATTGTAACCGGGAGGGGAGTGGGGGGGAGGGAAGGGGGAGGGTGGGGGCGAGGGAAGGGGAGGGGGGGAGGGAGAGGGGAGGGAGGGGGGTAGGGGGGAGGGAGGGGGGGACCTCCCCTTTTCCCAGTACCCCTCTTTCCCCGTTGGGCCCGTCCTCGTAGGGTTTCCATTGTAACCGGGAGGGGAGGGAGGGAAGGGGGAGGGAGGTGTGGAGGGAGGAGGGGAGGGGGAGGGAGGGGAGGGGGGGGAAGGGGGGAGGGAGAGGGGAGAGAGGGGGGTGGGGGGGGGAGGGTGAGGGGAGGGGGGAGGGGAGGGAGAAGGGGGAGGGAGGGGAACCCCCCCCTTTTCCCAGTACCCCTCTTTCCCCGTTGGGCCCGTCCTCGTAGGGTTTCCATTGTAACCGGGAGGAGGGGAGGGAGGGAAGAGGGAGGGAGTGAGGAGGGAGGTGTGGAGGGAGGAGGGAGGGTGAGGGGTAGGGGGGAGGGGGGACCCCCCCTTTTCCCAGTACCCCTCTTTCCCCGTTGGGCCCATCCTCGTAGGGTTTCCATTGTAACCGGGAGGAGGGGAGGGAGGGAAGGGGCAGTGAGGAGGGAGGACTGGAAGGGGGGGAGGGGGGAGGAAGGGGGGGAGGGAGGGGGGTAGGGGGGGAGGGAGGGGGAGGGGGGAAGGGGGAGGGAGGGGGACCTCCCCTTTTCCCAGTACCCCTCTTTCCCCGTTGGGCCCGTCCTTGTAGGGTTTCCATTGTAACCGGGAGGGGAGTGGGGGGGAGGGAAGGGAGGAGGGAGGTGTGGATGGGGGAGGGAGGGGGACCTCCCCTTTTCCAGTACCCCTCTTTCCCGTTGGGCCCGTCCTCGTAGGGTTTCCATTGTAACCGGGAGGGAGGGGGGAGGGAGGGAGGAAGGGAGGGGGATGGAGGGGGGGAGGGGAGGGGTAAGGGGTGGGAGGGGAGGGGGAAGGGGGGAGGTGGAGGGAGGGGGGAAGGGGGGAGGGAGGGGACCTCCCCTTTTCCCAGTACCCCTCTTTCCCCGTTGGGCCCGTCCCCGAGAGGTGAGGGAGGTGGGGAGGGATGGGGAGGGAGTTGGGGAGGAGGGGGGGAGGGAGTGGGGATGGAGGTGTGAATGAGTGGGGAGGAAGGGGGACCTCCCCTTTCTTTTTTCGAAACACTTGCCCCGGTGGCCCACGAGCATAGGGGCCCCATGCTGATCTGTGTATGTTAAGTGACTTGCATAAAAAACATAACTTTAAAAAACAATCAGCTGCTTTTCGCAACAATGTAGCCCATCTCACACAAGCATTGTGACGTCACAAGCTGAAGACCTTGAAAAAAAAGGTTAAAAATAAAAAAATGTAAATTTGTAAAGAGTAAACACCCAATAGCAGCTGCTTGTCCATTGTGACATCACACGCTGAAGACTAAATCCGCACCGCAGCGCCCCCTATAGAAACTTCAATAAGGGGGGGGGCAGCGCTTTAAAACCTCTTTAACTTAAAACATATGCTACCGAATTAAATAAAAACATCATTTTCCAGCAGATGTCCCCTTGGTGATTAAGGCTGCGCAAAGATTTTGGCGCTACGGTTTACCGTTTTGGAGAAATCAGCGAAATCAAATATACATACATATATATTACCATACAAGATCTGAGTTTTAGTAGTATACTAGAACAAGTGTGCCCGTTCAAAGCGGGCCCGTTGGGCCCGTCCCCCACACCCCCCATTTTCTCCTCCCCCAGCCCCACTCTTACTCTCCCCACACTCTCCCCTTGGGGGGAGTCCCACTCCCCGGTCCCCATTCTCAGTCCCCCCCCATTTTCTCTCCCCCAGACATACTCTTAGCATCATTTTGGGAGAGAGGAGAGAAGCAAGGGGAGAGAGGAGAGGTGCCACGCTGAAAAGCCTTCAATAAATCAGTAGGAGGGGGTTTGTGCGAGTTTTTTGACGTCACACGCTGAAGGCAATTGAAGAAACGGCTTTCAGTGAAAGGTCCGGGGGGCGGTGGGGGGGGGGGGGGGGGGGTGCGGGAGATCGCATCATTCAAAGGCCCGGGGGAGGGGGGGATAGCGGGGAGGATGTTCTCCGGGGTGTGGGAGAGAGGAGAGAAGCAAGGGGAGAGAGGAGAGGTGAGCCGGTGAACGCGGGCTGGCGCCGCTAACGGCGTCCATTGTTTTGGTGCGAGTGAGGAGATGCCGCGCATGCGTGCTGAGCACAGAGTGAGGAGATTCCGCGCATGCGTACTGACCGCAGGCGCACCGCAGCGCCCCCCTTCTGTCAAAACTTCGATAAATATGGGGGGGCAGCGCTTTTAAACCTCTGTAACTTAAAAAACATGCGACCGAATTAAACAAAAACATCATTTTCCAGCAGCAAACCGCATGGTGATTAAGGCGGTACAAAAACCGTGTCGCTACATTTCACCGTTTTGCCGTATTCAGCCGACATCAGTGAAATATATATACATACAAGATCTGAGTTTTAGTAGTATATAGATAGATAGATAGATAGATAGATAGATAGATAGATAGATAGATAGATAGTATGGATAGATGGATAGATGGCATAGATGGATAGATGGATAGATTGGATAGATGGATAGATGGATAGATGGATAGATGGATAGATGGATAGATGGATAGATGGATAGATGATAGATGGATAGATGGATAGATGGATAGATGGATAGATTGATAGATGGATAGATGGATAGATGGATAGATGGATAGATAGATAGATAGATAGATAGATAGATAAGATAGATAGATAGATAGATAGATAGATAGATAGATAGATAGATAGATAGATAGATAGATAGATAGATAGATAGATAGATAGATAGATAGATAGATAGATAGATAGATAGATAGATAGATAGATAGATAGATAGATGATATGTTACTTATTCAAAGTACTTATTCAAAGTAATTGGTCTGTAAATTTCCCCTCGAGTAGTTGAGTGGTAAAATCTGGAAGAGTTGATAACAATATGGAGAGAATAAAATTTGAATTAGATTTGTGTCGTGTAAATGGGTGGTTGAAGGTCAGTGTGGACTCTGTGAATCAAAGGGCCTGTTTTTCACGCTGTATCTCTCTATCAAATATGATTACTATTCCACAGATGTAGCACCTCTGGGCTACAGCACTGCCATGCACCAGGTCTCTTGTTTAGGACAGTGAAGGCATTCATCTTTTACCAAATGGTAAAATATAATTGTATTTCAACCAGCCTCATGTACTTATTTTCACTGGATTGAAATAAAGCAACAGATAAACAGACTTTAATCAAAGGTTGGTGAATCTGTGGAATCATTGCCACAGACAGCTGTGGCAGACCAAGTCAATGGATATTTTTAAGGCGGAGATTGACAGATTCTTGATTAGTAAGGAGTCAGGGGTTATGGGGCGAAGGCAGAAAAATGGGGTTGATAAGGATAGTTTAGTCATGATAGTAGACTTGATGGGCCGAATAGCCTAATTCTGCTCCTAGAAGTTATGAACAAACCACAGACTCACCACTTTAACCTTTTCAAAAAGAACAGATGCAGGTTTGCTTTCCTTTGCCTCAATTTCCTTTTTCCATTTATTTTCTTTCTGGAAGGGCAAAAAGCTGTTAAGCTTAAGACTGGAAGACAACATAAAACTTGATTAGATACAAGAGACCTTGCTGCTGATCATCTGCAAAAGCATTTACAAAGATTTAGTTGTTCTTGACAGTCAAGAACAATGAATTTATTTACGGATCCATAGAATGATTGTAGCACCAAGGGCTCGTTTGGTCAGTTGGGGTCCATGTTGCTCAGTCCCACTACGCTGCTAATTATTTCCTTTAGATCTTCCATTTCCCTTTTGAATACCTGACAACCCATATCGTAAACAATCTGTATAAAAATATTTTTTTCCCCTAAGTTGGTAAGGAAAGTGCTTTTATTTTTCTGCCAACATTACAGAAAACACAGCACATTCCTCGAACAACCTTCACCCCCTTCCTCCAATCTGAAGTGAAATTCGACATATCTGCTTTTTCTAGAACAGATTTTTTAAAGTAACATTGGTGTGCACTATTAAAGAAAACTTCAAAATTAAAGTAATTGCAAATTCAGATCATGAAGTCTGAATCATTCATTCATTTTTTATAGCATTGTTCACGACCTACTTTACAAGAACGAGGAAGACAACAAGACATCACCCTCGGCCTCCATCTACTCACCTGCCTTCCACTGACCCCAACCCCCACCCTTGCCGTGTGTTCACCATCCCCTCTGACCTCCCCCTTTCTGATACGGAACGGTCGGCCTGTCCTCAGCAGAGGCCTCACCTTTGTTCCCCTCTGCCCCCCACCTCAACAAGGTTCCGGGTCCGCCACGACGTAGAGCTCTGCTGCAGAGTGCCCTTTCCTATGGGAAGGAGTCCTCACCACCCAGCGATGACCCCTTCTCCCGTCTCCACTGGACCCCTCCTCTTGGATTCCCCCAGATGGCCCTCCATCCCCTTTAGACCTTTTCATTCCCAACTGCCGACGGGACATCAACCGCCTAAACTTTTCCACTCCCCTGACTTACTTTAACTCCCCCCCCCCCCCCCCCCCCCGAACGTACAGTCCTCCGCTCACTCTGCAGCAACCCCGACTTGATAATCAAACCCACCGACAAGGGAGGCACCATGGTAGTCTGGCGCACTGAATTCTACTGGACTGAGGCCAGGTGACAACTGAAGACACCTCATCCTACTTATCCTTGGACCATGACCCCACAGACGAGCACCAGACCTTAATATCACACACCATTTCTGATGTTATTGCTTCCGGCTCCCTGCCCTCCAAAGCCTCCAACCTTATTGTTCCCCAGCCGCGCTCGGCCCGATTTTATCTCCTTCCCAAATTCCACAAACAGAAGTCCCGGCAGACCCAATGTTGCTGCTTGCTCATGTCCCATCGAATAAATTTCCACATACCTCAACTCCATCCTATCCCCCCTGGTCCAACGTCTCCCTACCTATGTTCAAGACACCTCACACGCTCTTTCTTCAACGACTTCTGTTTTCCAGGCCCCCACTCCCTCATCTTTACCATGGATGTCCAGTCACTCTACATCTCCATCCCCCACCAGGAAGATCTTAAAGCCCTCCATTTCTTCCTCGACCACAGAACCAGACAATTTCCGTCTACCAATATGCTCCTCCGTCTACAGAGCTGGTTCTTACCCTCAAAAACGTCTCCTTCGACTCCTCCCACTTCCTCCAAATCCAAGGCGTAGCTATGGGCACCCGCATGGGCCCTAGCTATGCCTGCCTCTTTGCAGGGTACGTCGAACAATCACTATTCCAGGCATACACTGGCCCTACCCCCGTTACATTGACGACTGCATCGGTGCTGCCTCCTACACCCATGCAGAACTTATTGACTTCATCAACTTCACAACTAATTTCCATCCTACACTCAAATTCACTTGGACCATCTCCGACATCTTCCTACCGTTTCTGGATATCATATCATATCATATATATACAGCCGGAAACAGGCCTTTTCGGCCCACCAAGTCCGTGCCGCCCAGCGATCCCCATACATTAACACTATCCTACACCCACTAGGGACAATTTTTACATTTACCCAGCCAATTAACCTACATACCTGTACGTCTTTGGAGTGTGGGAGGAAACCGAAGATCTCGGAGAAAACCCACGCAGGTCACGGGGAGAACGTACAAACTCCTTACAGTGCAGCACCCGTAGTCAGGATCGAACCTGAGTCTCCGGCGCTGCATTCGCTGTAAAGCAGCAACTCTACCGCTGCGCTACCGTGCCGCCCTTCACCTTCTCCATCACAGGAGAGACTATTGACCAACATCTACTACAAACCTACTAACTCCCATAGCTATCTAGACTACACTTCTTCCCACCCTGCTTCCTGTAAAGACCCTATCCCCTGCTCCCAATTCCTCCATCTACGCTGCATCTGCGCCCATGATGAGGTTTTCCATACTAGATCATCGGAGATGTCCTCATTCTTTAGGAAATGGGGGCTCCCCTATTCCATTATAGATGAGGCTCTCACTCGGGTCTCCTCGATATCCTGCAGCTCCGCTCTTGCTCCTCCTCCCCCTATTTGCACCAAGGACAGAGTCCCCCTTGCACCTTCCACCCCATCAGCCGTCGCATACAACATATAATCCTCCAACACATCCGCTAATTCTAACAAGATCCCACTACTGGCCACATCTTCCCATCGACACCCCTTTCCGCAGAGACCGTTCCCTCCGCTGGTCAACTTGTCCCTTCCCACCCAAACCACCCCCTCCCCAGGTACTTTCCCCTGCAACCGCAGGAGATGCAACACCTGTCCCTTTACCTCCCCTTTCGACTCCATCCAAGGACCCCGACAGTCTTTTCAGGTGGTGCAGAGGTTCACTTGCACCTCCTCCAACCTCATCTACTGTATCCACTGTTCCAGGTGTCAACTTCAGTACATCGGCGAGACCAAGTGCAGGCTCTGCAATTGTTTCGCTGAACACCTCCGCTCAATCCGCCTTAACCTACCTGATCTCCCAGTTGCTCAGCACTTCAACTCCCCCTCCCATTCCCAAATTGACCTTTCTGTCCTGGGCCTCCTCCATTATCAGTCAGCACAAATTGGAGGAACAGCACCTCATTTTTCACTTGGGTAGCTTACACCCCAGCGGTATGAACATCAACTTCTCTAATTTCAAGTAGCCCTTGCTTTCCCTCTCTCTCTCCATCCCCTCCCCCTTCCCTGTTCTCCCACCAGTCTTACTGTCTCCAACCACATTCTATCTCAGTCCCGCCTATTCGCCTGACATCAGTCTGAAGAAGTGTCACGACCCGAAATGTCACACATTCCTTCTCTCCAGAGCTGCTGCCTGCTGCCTGTCCCGCTGAGTTACTCCAGCATTTTGTGTCCACCAGCATCTGCAGTTCTTTCCTACACAATCCATTGATCATAATCTTTTACAGCACTGAAAGTGACAAAATAAACAGCAATCTTCCAGTATTTTAAACTCTTGCCCCTATCCCAAATCTAATGGAGACTAATGAAAAGAAATCAAGTTATCAAAGCCATTCTCAGGTCTATCTATGGATCTAAGTAATACAGAAACAGTTCATTCACATACAATGGTCTGAAGAATTTCAGAATTTCCATTGCCATTGCTGGTGGGACTCACCCTGAATGTAGTGACATCAATACTTTTATTGAAATACTTCTTCTTTTCATATTTGTCTCTGATGAAGGTCTCCACAGCTCTGAGTTACAAGTTAAGAGAAAAATTAAAAAGACAAGCTGGATTTCAAACGCCCTTGTCAAGACACTGCGTCATAAGACAAGGGATTGTAAGAAGGCAGGAAAATGTCAAGATGCTTGCTGAGACAACCTGAACAAGTGGGCAAGAACAGAAGTGACACAATGAAATGTTGTAAAGGTGAAGATATCCATTTTGGTGCACAAAATGGAAAAGCAATGTAATTTTTTAACTGGTGATTTAGCTGGGCGATGCTAATATATATCCAACGGGACCAAAGTGATTTTATACATAAGTGACTGGTAGCCAACTGACTGGTGTAGCACGCAATAAAGAGGATAAATGGTATGTTGGTATTTATTGGGAGAGGATTCTAGTCTCAGAAAGAAAGCTTTATTGTAATTACATAAGGCCTTGGTGAGACCACATATAGAATGCTGTGTACAGTTTTGGTATTCTCACCTAAAGAAAAATAATATACATGCTACGGAAGCCGTGAAGATTCTATAGTAGTCATAGGGGACAGCATAGTAGTACAGACACTATTGTCTAGAGCAAAGACAAAGGGTATGTTGCCTGCCTAGGGATTAGGTTAAGGACATTTCCTCTGGACAGGAGCAGAACTAGCAGTGAGGGGGAAAGGATCCCGTTGCTGTGGTCCAGGTAGATAGGACAAGGAAGGAGATTCTGCTGCAAGATGAGCAGCAGCTTGGGACAAATTTAAAAAAACACAACCACAAGGGTAGTAATCTCTGATTATCTGAGCCACATGCAAATTGCCACAGATAAACAGGATGAGAGGTAAAAGCATGGCTCAAAATGCGATGTAGTAGAAACCACATGGTGTGGGACTGGGCTGTACTCAACCTTAAAAGACGTACAGGTATGTAGGTTAATTGGCTGGGTAAATGTAAAAATTGTCCCTAGTGGGTGTAGGATAGTGTTAATGTACGGGGATCGCTGGGCGGCACGGACTTGGTGGGCCGAAAAGGCCTGTTTCCGGCTGTATATATATGATATGATATGATATGAAATGAGGATGGACAAGTGGTAGAAATGTCTGTGGAGGAACCCTTTACAATTTGGTAAACTTTAAGGTAGTCATAGAAAGTCATAGTTGAGCCTAGATTTCAGTTCTTACAATGAACAGACTCTTTAGATTCTGGAGTAGTTCCTGAGGATTGGAGGGTAGCTAATGTAACCCCACTTTTCAAAAAGGGAGGGAGAGAGAAAACAGGGAATTACAGACCAGTTAGTCTAACATCAGTAGTGGGGAAAATGCTAGTCAGTTATTAAAGATGGGATAGCAGCACATTTGGAAAGTGGTGAAATCATTGGACAAAGGCAGCATGGATTTATGAAAGGTAAATCAGGTGTGGCTGCGCCTAACGGCTGCGGCTCTCTGGCAGTCTGTCTGTATTTTTCCCTTTTTTTTTTTGTTTGTGTCGGTGTTGGGATGGTTTTTGTTTCTGGCTGTGTATGTGTGGGGTGGGGCGGGGGGTGGTGGGGGAAACTTTTTTTTAATTAGGTCTCTTCCCCGGGGCGCAGCTCGGCCGAGGGGCCTTCCATCGCCCGCGGGGCCTTCCATCGCCCGGCATGGCTCGGCCGCTGGACTTAGCATCGCCGGCGCGGCTCGGCCGCGGGACCTAACAGTGCCCGGTGCGGCTCGGCCGCGGGGCCTTCCATTGCCCGGTATGGCCGCAGGACGTCTCAGCGCTCGGTGCGGCTCGGCCGCGGGGCCTTCCATCGCCCGGCGCGGCTCGGCCGCGGAACGGTTCAGCACCCGGCGCGGCCGCGGGGCTTTCCATCGCCAGGCGCGGCTCGGCCGCTGGACTTAACATCGCCGGCGCAGCTCGGACGCGGGACGTTTCAGTGCCCGGTGCGGCTCGGCCGCGGGGCCTTCCATCCCCTTGCGGGGGCTGTGCGTGTCGGCCGCTTCGGTAGGGGTCGAGCTGCCTGTCCGTGGGCGTGGGGGGAAGAGAGTGGAAGTTTTGTTGCCTTCCATCACAGTGAGGGGGTGTTTGGACTCACTGTGATGGATGTTTGTCTTGGGGTCGTGTGTCCTGTGTATTTTTTTCTTTTTTTTGTTGTGTTTTGTGACTGCTGTAATTTCGTTTGGTATTTGTACTGAATGACAATAAAGTTCTGTACTGTACTATATGTCTGACGAATCTTATAGAATTTTGAGGATGTAACTAGTAGAGTGGATAAGGGAGAACCAGTGGATGTGTTATATCTGGACTTCCAGAAGGCTTTCGACAAGGTCCCACATATGAGATTAGTATGCAAACTTAAAGCACACGGTATTGTGGGTTCAGTATTGATGTGGATAGAGAACTGGCTGGCAGACAGGAAGCAAAGAGTAGGAATAAACGGGTCCTTTTCAGAATGGCAGGCAGTGACTAGTGGGGTACCGCAAGGCTCAGTGCTGGGACCCCAGCTATTTACAATATATATTAATGATTTGGACGAGGGAATTGAATGCAACATCTCCAAGTTTGCGGATGACAAGAAGCTGGGGTTGGCTGTGAGGAGGATGCTAGGAGGCTGCAACGTGACTTGGTTAGGTGAGTGGGCAAATGCATGGCAGATGCAGTATAATGTGGATAAATGTGAGGTTATCCACTTTGGTGGCAAGAACAGGAAAGCAGACTATTACCTGAATGGTGGCCGATTAGGAGAAGGGGAGATGCAACGAGACCTGCGTGTCATGGTACACCAGTCATTGAAAGTAGGCATGCAGGTGCAGCAGGCAGTGAAGAAAGCGAATGGTATGTTGGCATTCATAGCGAGGGGATTTGAGTATAGGAGCAGGGAGGTTCTGCTGCAGTTGTACAGGGCATTAGTGAGACCACACCTGGAGTATTGCGTGCAGTTTTGGTCTCCTAATCTGAGGAGAGACATTCTTGCCATAGAGAGAGTACAGAGAAGGTTCACCAGATTGATTCCTGGGATGGCAGGACTTTCATATGAAGAAAGACTGGATAGACTTGGCTTGTACTCGCTGGAATTTAGAAGATTGAGGGGGGATCTTATAGAAACTTACAAAATTCTTAAGGGGTTCATATATATATATTTTTTCATATTTCAGATACAGCGCGGAAACAGGCCTTTTCGGCCCACCAAGTCCGTGCCGCCCAGCGATCCCTGCACACTAACACTATCCAACACACACTAGGGACAATTTTTACATTTACCCAGTCAATTAACCTACATACCTGTACGTCTTTGGAGTGTGGGAGGAAACCGAAGATCTCGGAGAAAACCCACGCAGGTCACGGGGAGAACGTACAAACTCCTTACAATACAGCACCCGTAGTCAGGATCGAACCTGAGTCTCCGGGGCTGCATTCGCTGTAAAGCAGCAACTCTACCGCTGCGCTACGGTGCCGCCAAGTTGGACAGGCTAGATGCAGGAAGATTGTTCCCGATGTTGGGGAAGTCCAGAACAAGGGGTCACAGTTTAAGGATAAGGGGGAAGTCTTTTAGGACCGAGATGAGAAAGTTTTTTTTCACACAGAGTGGTAAATCTGTGGAATTCTCTGCCACAGAAGGTAGTTGAGGCCAGTTCATTGGCTATATTTAAGAGGGAGTTAGATGTGGCCCTTGTGGCTAAAGGGATCAGGGGGTATGTAGAGAAGGCAGGTACGGGATACTGAGTTGGATGATCAGCCATGATCATATTGAATGGCGGTGCAGGCTCGAAGGGCCGAATGGCCTACTCCTGCACCTATTTTCTATGTTTCCATGGGGGAAGGGCTGACTTCAATAGTGTGAATTTGTCCCTTGCAAAAGTAGATTGGAAGCAGCTACAAGAGAGAGAAACAACTTCCGGCAGGCATTTAAATGTGTTAGGATTAAAAACATAATAGTAAGAGTTCAGAGTCAGCCTATTCCTTTAAGGGCAAGAAGCATAGATAAGATTAGGGGACGTTGGTTCATAAAGGAAGTTTAGAGTTTAATGAGTTTAAAGAGGAAGCATGGGTTAGGTACAGGAAATTGCTATTGCTAGTTAAGGTTTATTTGAAAATTTAGATGACAGCATAAGAAAACAGTCAGGGAGAGTAAAAGGGACACAGAATGGCCCTGGTCAACAGAATTATAGAGAATGCCAAAGCATTTTATAAATATGCCAGGAGCAAGAAAGCATCTAGGGAAAAAGTGCGTCCTCTCTGGGGCAGGAAGTGGGTGTGTGCAGCTAGGTGATCTATGGTATCCTGAATGAACACTTTTTGCTAGTATTCAGCAGGAAGAAAGGTGAGAGGATAGGGTTAGTGAAGGTGCACGGTGATAGCCTCGTCCAAAACCAAAATGTCTTCTGTCCATTTCCCTCCACAAATGCTGCCTGACCCACTGAGCTCTTGTAGTATTTTGTTTTTTGCTCAATAGTCTGGAACATGTGTGTATCAGGAAACTGAAGATGAAATGCTGCTGGATTAGAGGGTACTAGCTACAGGGAAAGGCTGGACAAACTGGGATTGTTTTTTCTGGAGTGTCGGAGGATGAGGGGAGACCTGATAGAAGATTACAACATTGTGAGTGGCAAGGACAGGGTAGGCAGCTAGAAGCTTTTTTCCCCAGGATGGAGATGTCAAAAACTAGAGGGCATAGCTTTAAGGTGAAAGCGGAGATGGAGAACCTGTGCATTCCCTCTCTCCATCCCTCCCCAACCCAAGTCACACCAGCTTTTCGTTCTCACCTAGCAAACCGCTAACAATGAATGGCCTACATCGTTACTTTTTTGCAAATCTTTCACTCATTTGCTCTATATTTCTCAACATCACCGTCTATATCTCTTGTTTCCCTTTCCCGTGACTTTCAGTCTGAAGTGGGGTCTCAACCCAAAAAGTCACCCATTCCTTCTCTCCGGAGATGCTGCCTGTCCCACTAAGTTACTCCACCATTATGTGCCCATTTTTGGTTTAAACCAGCATCTGCAGTTCCCGCCTACACCTTTTCCACTATTTATTGATAAAACAGCAATTAAACAGTTGATAGATCTGCAACCTTGTGATATTCACATATTGAATGCATAAGCACGGCCAGAGAATTTGTTCCTGCAGATGACAGCCCCATCGCCTCACCCGATCCCTAGAGAAACTTGAAAAGGATACTGGTCTGCTTTTGGTCGTTTGAAGTCCTCGGGAAGGTAGGCTTCATACAGGAGCTTGGCTTTGGAGTTTCCCATTTCCTGAATGCTCTATTCCATAAAAGCACAAGAGACCAGAAGGTTATTGGGACATCACAAAAGCTCCACCATTAACACTAAGGCACCTAAAGCAACAATGAAATCAGAATGGCAGCAAAGGCATGAGGGAGTGAATGGCCTTCTCCTGCTATAATTTTTACAACAATTTAAAAATATACTGTATATTTTCCAAACTTTTCCAATTACACAAGTACTCAGGAGGGCAAATATCAGTCAGTGCTTGGAGTAAGCTCTTTCAATTAGTCTACGAGGAGTTTAACATTGCCAGCGAATCCAATATTTCCTTACAGCATAGCTGGTTTCTTGGCCCATCAGATCTATGCTGCCTCATAATGTGATCCCAAACTCCCACAGATTTTCCCCATAACCTATTCACCCGACCTTCCCGCTTGTCCGTATACTTGTGACAATTGGAGCAGTTTGCTGACCTGCCAAAGTGCAGCAGCTCTGTGGATTGGGAGGAAACGCATGTGATCACTGCAAGCTTTGCACAGAAGACACTAGCGGTCAGGATGACAGGAGCTGTGAGGCAGAGTGAAGAAGCAGCATGCCAATCCCAGAAGGGGAAGGCATGAGCACCGTGTTGATCCCAGCTGAATGAGAGGGTAGGGGCAGGAAGAGAAGAGTAAGTACCCATTCCTAGAGCTGCATTTACTTTGCTCTCAGCTCCCCAAACCTGCCCAAAATCAACAACACATTCTGCTAACCAGCTTTACCTTACACCTCACTGCACTCAAGGATACATAGACAAGCTGGCTGACAAGTTTTATAAGGAATCCTGCAGGCTTATTTGAATTTAAACCTATAATTTTTAGAGCATTGTGCTCTGCACCTAAGGCTCAATTCACTGAATGGCAAGGCAGGCTGCAATCAGAGGGCCTCTGTTGGAAATGCTTCCTCTGCACAGAAGAGGAAGTGACATTCCCTATGTTCAACCGTCAGTGATAACTCAGTTTCCTTCTTTATTGCTGCCCTACAGTCTGCACAAATAAGCCATGCATTTCAGAACGAAACATGCACAAGAATCTGCTTCTCTGAGGTTACTTCATGTGACTATTCATGCCAGATTTCAGTTCTCATTTATTATTTTAAACCTGATTTATATAGGCCAATGCAGGAGGTGCACTCTCTCAGGAACTAGATGAACTGCTTTGAAGGAAGAAAATTACAGAAGGTGGTAAGCACCACCAGTCCATCACAGGTACTACCCTCCCCACTAATGAAGGGATCTATAAGAGGTGCTGCCTCAAAAAGGCCCATACCACCATGGCCACGCTCTTATTTCACTACTGCCACCAAGAAGATTGTTTAGAAATGTTTGGGGTCAGACAACAGTGACCACCTGGTTCAAGAACAGCTTCTTCCCATCATCCATCAAGTGCCCTTGAACACTGCACACCACTAACCACATGGACTGTCTTTGGTTGCACTAGGGACTACGTTCCTACGATGCAGCTACAAGCAAGAATTTCATTGCATTTGTACTTCACACTCCTTGTACATATTAGAATAAATTCAACTTGATTTGATGGTGTTGGCTCAGAATTAAATTCTGGTTCAGGACCCTGAACATTCTAATTTTTCTGAATTTTACAGAACAGTCTTAATTGAATACCACTCCTTCAATGTTGAATTTGTGCCAGTCTAGATTATAGCCCGAAGCCTGACTTTTACTAAGAGCGTAAGGTGCCCCAAAACATCAACACATCTCCACTCACATACATTATTCATCCATCCACCATTTTGTTTACACAGTACCTGAATCTGTTCCAGTGTCCATTGGTCCAGAGTTACTGACTTCACCTTGGAGATGTGGACTCCAAGGTTTCTGTGAATGCCAGCACAGCGAATGCAAATGAACACCCCCAGGTTCCACGATGCCCATCTTGGCCCTACGAAAGAGAACAAAACAATTGGAAAATTATTTGGGCACGCTGAAAGCAATAGATTTAAGAGACACAAGAAACTGCAGATGCTGGAATCTTGAGCCAAGTGCTGGAGGAATTCAGCAGGTTCCACCCGCACCTCTCTTTTCCAACTTGGTCCCCTCCCCCCCCCCCCCCCACTGCAATCAGTTTGAAAAAGCTTTGCGATCTGAAATGTCGCCTGTCTGTTGCCTCCACAGATGTAAGAAAGATGAAGGGGCAACAGTGGACAGATGGTAGAGTTGCTGCCTCACAGCGCCAAAGACCCAGTATCGATCCTGACCTCAGGCGCTGTCTGTGTGGAGTTTGCACATTCTCTCTGTGACCGCCTGGGCTTTCTACAAGACGTGCAGGTTTGTTGGTTAAGTGGGATAACACAGAAATACTGTAAACGGGTGATTGATGATCGGCGTGGACTTGGTGGGCCGAAGGGCCTGTTTCCAAGCTGTATCTTTCAATTCAAGCTTTCAAACAAAAGAACAGAAATACAAGGAACCGGGAGAATGGCACCTGCCCGATCAATACACCTTTCTCTGCCTTCTTTATACCTTCCTTCCTTTTGTTGGTCTGGTGGGGTCCAGGTGGTTCACAGCATGATGTGTTAGGCATTCAACCACAATCAGTAATCTGGCATAGTTGCTGGCCATCTGAGAAAAGTACCTCAAATTGAAGATCAAGACCTCAAAATCCACACAAAGCTGATAATCATTGACAAACTAGATTGATTAAGCTAGCATGGATGCAAAGGGTCAAGCTATCTTCATAGTTATAAAATTTTAAAAAAGTAACAGAGGGGTTTGATGAAGGAAAAACAGCTGATGAGATGCATATGGTCTTACAAAGTGGATTTGCTAAGATGCCACCAAATATGCTTGACAAAAAAATTGAAAGCTGTGGGGAAAAAAAGAGTCGAGGCAGAATGGATAGAAAGTAGCAGGAAACATTAAGTGAAAGTGTCTTTCAGATTGGAGGAAAATATTTGACGGAATCCCATAGGGAAGAGCTGCAAAGGTCTTCGAGAAGTGCAAAAGAGATTTGCCAAAATGATTTTGTTCATTGGATTAACCGGAGAAGATTGCCTTGTCCTCTTTGTCACAGAGGATCTGATGGAGGTACCTGCAATCCGTAGAGCTGTGCGACAGAAATTGCTCCTCTTTGCAGAGTAGTTAGAACAAAGGGACATGGAATAAAGGTGAATGTGAAGAGAATGAGAGGTTTTAATGCGCTAATGGTGAGGATCTGGAATGCACTACTAAGATAATAGTGGAGGCAGATTCAATAGACAATAGGTGCAGGAGGAGGCCATTCGGCCCTTCGAGCCAGCACCGCCATTCAATGTGATCATGGCTGATCATTCTCAATCAGTACCCCGTTCCTGCCTTCTCCCCATACCCCCTGACTCCGCTATCCTTAAGAGCTCTATCTAGCTCTCTCTTGAATGCATTCAGAGAATTGGCCTCCACTGCCTTCTGAGGCAGAGAATTCCACAGATTCACAACTCTCTGACTGAAAAAGTTTTTCCTCATCTCAGTTCTAAATGGCCTACCCCTTCACAAAATCCAAAGGGAGATGGATAAGAATCTGAATGAAAACAACATGTAGGGCCATGGTGAGAGGGCCAGAACGGGACTACATGTATTATTCTAATAGAGCAGTACGGACTCGATGATCAAAAGGCTACCTTTCATGCTGTAACCATTCCATGATTCTGAAATTCTCATTTTAATCACTGCATCATTTGTCTGCTCAGGCTGTAGGTCATTTTTGCTTCTCATATATCGTCACTTAAGACATTGTTAAAACCAACTTCTGACCAACATTTCTGTAACCTGCCTCAATATCTGATTGTTAAATTTTGTTTGAGAATTAAACACTCGAAGATAGTTTGCTGCACAAAATGCAAGTTGTTGTTTTGTGCATTACGAAATACAGTATTGTTTTGATGGCCAACCGCACACTTTATTTTGATGGCCAATTGCACACATTCTGTCATACCCAGAAGGCAGATCCAAAAAAAAAAATCTACATCCCCATCTTCAGCACACAGCATACAGACATGCCCCTGCACACACGCTATTTATTTACCTTAAACACATACAAACATGCCCGAGTAATTTAGCAGCACACTTTCACGCCACCCTGACTGTTAATAAGAGACCTTATCTACTGCTGCTATACACCCAATAGATATTTTATTGATCTGACTGAGAAGAGGGCGATTTTACCATCCATCACTCAACTATGTTTGTTTTGTACCTGGGAATAGTACCCACCAAAACACTGGACAGTTTTCTAATGATTAAATCAAAGACCTCTAAGTTTATTCTGCATCTCAGATTTCTGGGCTTACAAGTTCCAGCTTACAATTAAGAGGAATGTTGACCCTTCTATTATGCATTTACACTGCTATCAAAGTACAAGGTCAAAATCCGTAGAACTCCATGTGCCTAAATCATCAAAATCAAAGCAAAGGACGGTGGAAAACATTCCTACACAAGAAAACCCAACGTTCTGATGAAAGGTCATGGAAACATTAACTGTTTTCCTCCACAATTGCTGAGTATTTCTAGAATATAGCCCCATTTTAGATCAAGCATCTGAGGTATTTTTGTTTTCTTTTGTGAGCCATTTAACACCACGGATTTATCTACACTGATTTTCAGCTGTCAGCTTTGGACCGTCCTGATTTCCATGCTGGTTTCAAGGTTACTGTCTTTATATTTATAATTCCTAATTTCTCTTTAAGTAGGGTCAATTTCTCTTTTATCATTTCAAAAAAGCTCTATTGGGGAATGCCTCTGACCTTCCATTTCCAAAGAAAAGTGCTCCAGCCTCTGTCTCTTTCTGCAGTGATAATCTCAGTTCTAATATCCCGTTAATAAACGAGAAGCAGAAGCCACCGCCTGAAAGCAAAAAACAGCAGCAGGTGCAACGGCTCACTGGTGCACCTTGTCAATCGGGAGTGGCGTCAGAAGCCAGGGTTGTACAGAGCAGGGAGACAGTGGCAGCCGCAGTTCACATTTTATATGTTTTTTTAAAGTATCTGGCATTCTTGTTTTATAGACATGGTATGACTGTCATTAGCAGGCCAGGATGTATTGCCGTTTCAATATCACGTGACCTCTGTTGGTATAGCACAGTGGTGCACTGGTAGAGCTGCTACCTCACATCGCTAGATACCAGAGTTCTATCTTGACTACGATGTGAATGAGCAATTGATGTCTGGCATGGACTCAGTGGGCCGAAGGGCCTGGTTCCCCACTGTATCACTAAACTACACCAATTCATGGCATTTCAATGCTGAACAGGAGAATAAAGGGTATGATTAAAGGGGACTGGAAGAAGAGGATTAGAAGCATACTTGGATATTTATACTTTTTAAAATGTAGCAAAAAGTTAGCAAGGGTGCTCAGAGCCCTGGGCTCAGTGAGGGAACTGGAAGTTCCTTGGACAAATGACTTAGAATTGCTGACATGGTGTACAACTTATCAAAAAGATAGCAAGCTCAGACTATACAATAGATTAAAAGAACAAACAATCTGGCAAAGCTGAAGCAAAGTACATCTAGGTCATATTGCATAAAGAAACAAATATCATAACTTTCTGAATAGATTAAATTCTAAATTTAATCCCAGAAGTCACAAGTGAATGGGTTGGAAGCATTGGATAGAGAAAATACATTTGGAAATGCAGGTCAGCCAGCTGCCTGCTTACGTTATGTCCGTGATGGTTCAGAGTGAAGTCGGTAGCCATGGGAGAACATAGAATGGATACCTTTGGGATTGATGACGTAGACAACAAAAACACAGAAAAATCAGGGCTACAAAAGCTTCCTGCCCGCTCAAGCTTACCCCACCATTCAGGTAACAACAATGAGCACTAATTAAAATGCTGTCAGCAGGTCCAAGATGCGCACCAGCTCCTGCGGTGCCCACTAGTCCTGCAAGATCCCCAGCAAGCCAGTATTCCTGTCCAAGCACAGAAATGTTACAATGATGGGGGCAGGCAGTCTGCATGGACAAAACACCCAATCGATTGCTATCTGCACCAGGAATGGTTACCTTGCACACAGCAGGAGATGGGGAACTGAGGAGCAGCAGCTTAAATAGACAGAGGGAATCTCACTCTATACACATCCTATAATAGTAAAACCTGCTCTCCTTGAGGCCCTGGTGTTAAATTAAATGCTCGTAGAGTTCCCGTATCTCCTGCTTCCCATTTGTTACAAGAAATGTGGAAGTAGAAGCAATGTTAGGAGAGAGATGGGAATACATCTGTCACTGAGGATACAGCACTGGTGACGTATCACTATGATGCCAAAGAATCTTTTGAAAGAAAAATACCCTGCATTTTCTATAACAACATTGATTGAGATTTATATTGGCCAGCACCCAGGAGAGATTCCACTAATTTGTTTTAAAAGAGCAATGTGATTTTCTTTTGCATCAGGAAAGCATATGGTCTTATTTTAGAACCTCGCCTGAAGGATGTGAAAGATAAATGGAGCTCCAAAATGCATTGCAAAATTGACTACATTTCAAAAATATTTCAGTGTAAAATGCTCCTGGAAATTTTAAAAACCAATGTTAAAAAAATACATCAATTAACATATAACATATATAACATATAACAACTACAGCATGGAAACAGGCCTGTCCGGCCCTACCAGTCCACGCCGACCATTCTCCCTGACCTAGTCTCATCTACCTGCACTCAGACCATAACCCTCCAATCCCCTCCTATCCATATACCTATCCAATTTACTCTTAAATAATAAAATCGAGCCAGCCTCCACCACTTCCACCGGAAGCCCATTCCATACAGCCACAACCCTCTGAGTAAAGAAGTTCCCCCTCATGTTACCCCTAAACCTTTGTCCCTCAATTCTGAAGCTATGTCCCCTTGTTGGAATCTTCCCCACTCTCAAAGGGAAAAGCCTACCCACGTCAACTCTGTCCGTCCCTCTCAAAATTTTAAAAACCTCTATCAAGTCCCCCCTCAACCTTCTACGCTCCAAAGAATAAAGACCCAACCTATTCAACCTCTCTCTGTAGCCCAAGTGCTGAAACCCAGGCAACATTCTAGTAAATCTCCTCTGCACCCTCTCCATTTTGTCGACATCCTTCCTATAATTTGGCGACCAGAACTGCACACCATACTCCAGATTCGGCCTCACCAATGCCCTGTACAATTTCAACATTACATCCCAACTTCTATACTCGATGCTCTGATTTATAAAGGCAAGCATACCAAACGCCTTCTTCACCACCCTATCCACATGAGATTCCACCTTCAGGGAACAATGCACAGTTATTCCCAGATCCCTCTGTTCCACTGCATTCCTCAATTCCCTACCATTTACCCTGTACGTCCTATTTTGATTTGTCCTACCAAAATGCAGCACCTCACACTTATCAGCATTAAACTCCATCTGCCATCTTTCAGCCCACCCTTCCAAAAGGCCCAAGTCTCTCTGTAGACTTTGAAAATCTACCTCACTATCAACTACTCCACCTATCTTAGTATCATCTGCATATTTACTAATCCAATTTGCCACACCATCATCCAGATCATTAATGTAAATGACAAACAACAGTGGACCCAACACAGATCCTTGGGGCACTCCACTAGACACTGGCCTCCAATCTGACATACAATTGTCAACCATTACCCTCTGGTATCTCCCATTCAGCCATTGTTGAATCCATCTTGCAACCTCACTATTAATACCCAACGATTTAACCTTCTTAATCAACCTTCCATGTGGAACCTTGTCAAATGCCTTACTGAAGTCCATATAGACAACATCCACAGCCTTGCCCTTATCAATTTCCCTGGTAACCTCTTCAAAAAATTCAAGAAGATTAGTCAAACATGACCTTCCAGGCACAAATCCATGTTGACTGTTTCTAATCAGGCCTTGATTATCCAAATAATTATATATATTGTCCCTAAGTATCTTTTCCATTAATTTTCCCACCACAGACGTCAAACTAATAGGTCTATAATTGCTAGGTTTACTTTTAGAACCTTTTTTAAACAAAGGCACAACATGCGCAATGCGCCAATCTTCCGGCACCATCCCTGTTTCTAATGACGTTTGAAATATTTCCGTCATAGCCCCTGCTATTTCTGCACTAACTTCCCTCAATGTCCTAGGGAATATCCTATCAGGACCTGGAGACTTATCCACTTTTATATTCTTCAAAAGTGTCCGTACCTCCTCTTCTTTAATCCTCCTAATTTCCATCACTACTCTACTTGTTTCGCTTACCTCACATAATTCAATATCCTTCTCCTCGGTAAATACCGAAGAAAAGAAATTGTTTAATATCTCCCCCATTTCTTCCGGCTCAGCACATAGCTGTCCACTCTGACTCTCTAATGGACCAATTTTATCCCTCACTATCCTTTTGCTATTGACATATCTGTAGAACCCCTTGGGGTTTACTTTTACATTACTTGCCAAAGCAGCCTCATATCTTTTTTTCGCTTTTCTAATTTCCTTTTTAAGATTCCTTTTACATTCTTTATATTCCTCAAAAACCTCATTTACTCCCTGCCGCTTATATTTATTGTATATCTCCCTCTTTTTCCGAACCAAGTGTCCAATTTCCCTGGAAAACCACGGCTCTTTCAAATTATTATTCTTTCCTTTCCACCGAACAGGGACATAAAGACTCTGTACTCTCAAAATTTCACCTTTAAATATCCTCCATTTCTCTATTATATCCTTTTCATAAAACAACAATTTCCATTTCACTCCTGTATTTATATTGCGCATGCAGTGCTTAAATTAATCTTGAATCTGCAATCTTTTACCTCAGAACTAATAATAACTGGGACAGAGACAACATCTTATAACTCAGTTGACAAAACAGGTACTTTAAAATGCAGAGAATAAGAAAACATAATGCATTTCTTCAAACTGAAGGAAGGCTGTGCAGTCTGTATGAACTGCAAACACAGCAACCTGCAGAGGTAGATGAGTGAACCTGCACATAAACTGGAGACTACAAATGGAAGATAGACACACAAAAAGTACATTTTTGCATATCTTTCATTCTTTTGTTCTATAACCCTCTACATCACTGTCTATATCTCTCGTTTCCCATTCACCTGACTCTCAGTCTGAAGAGGGGTCTCGACTCGAAACGTCACCTATTCCTTGTCTCCAGAGATATCACCTGACCTGCTGAGTTACTCCAGTTTTTTAATGTCTATCTTCAGTTTAAACCAGAATCGGCAGTTTCTATACGTACTACAAAAGGAAGTCAGTTTGGTCATTTAGCTTAGACTGTCAAGTGTTATCAGGGTCATGATCAGTAAGAACATTAACTTTCACTTAACGACTTTCTCCAAAGGTCCCCACCTTGTCGAGGAGAAGCTTGAGTGCACCAAAGAGCCCAAGAACTAAACTGTCCGGAGCAGTGCTACTGGCAGAATCTCCAGTGGGGATAAGACTTCCTACAATACTATGTTACATTTGACATTGCAATGAATCTGAAAGAAGCAGCTTTCTGTCTGCTTAAAAATTCAGGTTTTACAGTTCTTCGTGTTGTGATTTGGTTACAGTAATGAGGATGATTTGATATGGGTCAGTTGGAAGAGATGGGGGCAAGGAAAGATCACAATGACAGCCAGAAAGTAAAACAGGGAAAATGAAATTCTGAACGGTCCCAACCCGAAATGTCATATATCCATCCCTCCTGACATGCTGAGAATTTCCAGCGCTTCAAGTTTTGCGCAAGATTCCAGTATCTGCAGTTCTTTGTCTCCAAAATAAAATTGTAATACCATTAAGCTGGGCAGCATCTTTTTCAATACATTATTGAAAAAGAAGCTTGGTAAACTTGCTCCACAATTCATATACATGGAAACAGGACCTCAAGCCCACCCACGTCAACCATCAAGCACCTACGTACACTGATTTACCTTCTAACCACATTATTATCAATTCTCCACAAGCCGCTGAACTTATTAACCTTTAAGCATTACGTATTTCAAGCTCTTTCCATGCACAACACAAAAACTTGTGGAGGTGAGACAGCTGATGAATTATGACCCTCTAAAAATATATCAAAAGTATTTATGGATATACCAAAAAAGTTT
Source organism: Rhinoraja longicauda (assembly GCF_053455715.1). NCBI lineage: Eukaryota > Metazoa > Chordata > Chondrichthyes > Rajiformes > Arhynchobatidae > Rhinoraja > Rhinoraja longicauda. The sequence continues at coordinate 24,515,010 of NC_135979.1, forward strand.
ATATATTTCTTTACCTGACCCATATTACAAATACATCCACAAGGAGGCCATTTTGAAGATACAGCCAAGAACACACACCTCTGCTTCCTCAAAAGGCTAAGGAGGTTCAGCATGGCTCAACCAACTCATCAATTTGTACAGATGCACCGCAGAAAGAATGCTTTTTGACGCATCACAGTTTGGTTTCGCAATATCTCTTCCCAAGACCGCAAGAAATTGGTGAGTTGTTGACGTAGTCAGCATCAGAGACCAGCCTCTCCCACTTATCAACTCCATCTACGTTTCACTCTGCCTTGAGAAAGCAGCCAACAAGCAGCAATCAAGGACCATTCACACCTCACCGGGCAAAAAATACAACAGCTTGAAAGCACGTATCACCATTCCACTATGTAGTTGTGTAGTGACTTAATTGTACTCACTGATAGTTTGATTTGACTGGATAGCATGCAAACAACTTTTTTCACTGGGTACACATACACACGACAATAATAAACCTACACCTATGTTGTGCAATGAAACCAGTAAATTTTGCAGAGCAGGGTTGGATGTCATTTTCTTAGACTTGGATAGAACTGAACAGCAATTTCAGGCCTGGGGAACAAAACTCATCATTTATAGGCCAAATCTATAGTCACTTGTTTGGGACATGAGAATTATTGAACAAAACAAAAGCTATGTTATCCGCTACTATTTTGATGTAATGGTAGCTGACTAATTGTAGCAATCAATGGACAATAGACCCATTCATGAGACAAGGAGAATTGGGCTTGTATACACTGGAATTTAGAAGGATGAGGGGGGATCTTATTGAAACATATAAGATAATTAGGGGATTGGACACATTAGAGGCAGGAAACATGTTCCCAATGTTGGGGGAGTCCAGAACAAGGGGCCACAGTTTAAGAATAAGGAGTAGGCCATTTAGAACGGAGATGAGGAAGAACTTTTTCAGTCAGAGAGTGGTGAAGGTGTGGAATTCTCTGCCTCAGAAGGCAGTGGAGGCCAGTTCGTTGGATGCTTTCAAGAGAGAGCTGGATAGAGCTCTTAAGGATAGCGGAGTGAGGGGGTATGGGGAGAAGGCAGGAACGGGGTACTGATTGAGAGTGATCAGCCATGATCGCATTGAATGGCGGTGCTGGCTCGAAGGGCTGAATGGCCTACTCCTGCACCTATTGTCTATTGTCTATTTATCGCTTGTCACTTGTCTTCCCAAAAACACTATAATAGCACGTCTCATTTAATTATTCATAAACTGTTTCCTAAAATACTATTTTCTAAAAGAAACACATTGTATTATAATTAATCGATACATCAACTGTTTATATCAGATCCTGTCCCATCCCATACATTGACATATAGCCTCTATTTTACTGTGGATGTCACTGACTGTACCATCATCTATTCTCTATCCATATTTGCTGGATGTTAGGAAACAGAACACTTAAGGCTGAAACCACATCTACAATGGGTTAGGACATAGTGCAACTGGATGGGAATCTCAGAATCCGAGACCGTAAGCATTCATCCAGGGTTACTACACTGCCTAAAGCAGGTGTGTCATGAAGGCCGAGTGGTTTCTGCATGGAAAGAAAATCAATTTTAATCAGAACAATGGAGCTGTTTCCTGAATAAACCTGATTGCTGGCTTATAGTGTGAACCCAACATATTCCTATCAACAAAGGGCAGAGATCTATATCTGCATCAACGGTAAATAAACAATGAGAGACACAAAGTACTGGAGTAACCCAGTGGGTCAGGCAGTAGGTGCTGTTTCAGGTCGGGACCCTTTTTCCGACAGACTATCGTGGAGGACGGGAGGGAGAGAGCTAGAAGAGAGCAAGGCCAATTCTCCAATTTTGCTAACCTCTAATTAAACCCCCCCCCCACTTCCCCATCCCCCCCCCCCCCATGCCTCCTTTCTTCCCCCCCTGCCTTCCTCCTTTCTTCCCCACATTTCCTTCCTCTGGCTTCATAATTTGCAACTCTTCAATCCTTTTAACACACCTTTTTTCCATCTCTGGCCTTTGTCTAACTGCCTGCTGTCTAACCCGCTGAGTTACTCCAGCATTTTGTCCATTTTTTTGTAAACCCGCATCTGCAGTTCCTTGTTTCTACAGAAAGACACCATGCTGGAGTAATTCAGCAGGTCAGCCAGCATCTCTGGAGAACATGGATAGATGATGTTTCAGGTTGGGACACTTGCGTTACTATAGCCCGTTTGTCTTTTTTCGTAAACCAGCACCTGCAGTTCCTTGTTTCTCCAATGAAGAACAATGCTTCAGACTGCACATCACTGATAAAAAAGATTGATCGCAGGGGTTATTTTCCTCAGAATGCATTGCTTGTAATCAGCTACAGCTTTATCAACATCCTTGCCTTATACATTTAATTTCCACTGACACACCAGTGAAAGAATGCTGTGCGGCCTCAGGTGTCAACTTTCAATGACATGAATCTCTTGCCCTATCAATTCACTCAGGCAAGGTAAAGATCGAATGACGCAACTTGAGTCAGAGCTAGGGAATGCTCCACGGTGTCGCAATCCATTATTCAGATCTCACTGGCGGTTTCCAGGATTAGCAGTTACGTCTGGAGTATCTGTGCATGTGCAAATTTCAGAACCACTGATTTAGGGCGTTGCTATACTCCACATTTAACACAAGAGTTGAGTTATGCCTTGGAGAGATTTTCCAGATCTTATGGGGAAGGAGAGGTTATTTTTGCACATTTAATTGTAATGCTTCTAATTAATAACTTCAATTATAGCATTTCCCAAATGTCAAATTTTAATTCTCAGTGCCAGTGACAAGATTAAAAAGTAGCCAAGCAATTGGTGGAACACTGGTAGTACTACAGGCTTTCTGGGACAGTTTAGGGGACAGACTTTCTCAGTCCCAGTTAGTTCAAACCCCACCAGTGGAATCTGCGATGTTTCGACCAGCAATAAGCCCACATGAGGCAGCATGGAATGATTCCACAGAATCATAAAGCATGAATCCACCAAGTCCACATAGACAATCAAGCATTTACACTTCTCCCATGTTTAAATTCTACCAATTTTCTCATCAACCCCCCCCCCCCCCCCTCAATTATTTTTTAGTCTGGTTTAGAGATACAGCGTGGAAACAAGCCGTTCAGCCCACCGGGTCCGTGCCGACCAGCAATCCCTGTACACTAACACTATCCGACACACTCGGGACAATCTACCATTTTACCGAAGCCAATTAACCTACAAACCTATAAGTCTTTGGAGTGTGGGAGGAAACCGGAGCATAGGGAGAAAACCCACGCAGGTCATGGGGAGAATGTACAAACTCCATACAGACAGCAACCATAGTCAGGATCAAACCCGAACCCGGGTCTCTGGCGCTGTACAGCAAGCAACTCTACCGCTGCACAACCGATTCTCACCTACAAATGAAATACTCTCTGCAGTGACCAATTTACCTACAAGCCTGCCCACCTTTGGGAGATGGGAGGAATTAAGAGCATCTGGAGGAGAGTCATGTAGTCACAAGGAGAACGGGCAGATTCCACACAGACTGCATGAGAGATCACGAGTGAACCCAAGTCGCTGGAGCTGTGAGGCAGATGCTCGACTAACTGCACCAGAGTCATCCCAAACTGTGGGGAGTGAGTGTGCAAATCCTGGCTCTGTATTTCTTCATTGGGAAATAAAAAGGAAATGGGAGAATATGTTGGCTTCTAATCAAAAGGACCTCCAAGGTTATATACGCAATATAATTCCAGATATATTTTTTAGGCAACTAAATACAACTTCAACTATAAACATTTTAAGCATCAAAAAGGACTTTAAATCTGAAATAACAGAAAACACCAGATGCACTCAGCAGGTCAGGCATAAAATGTGAGAACGCTAAACACATTTTAAATTGGAGAGAATTGTTAAAAGCAACAAAAACAATGGGACTGTCTGTGAAAGGGGTACAGAGGATAAATTGAATAACGTGTGGTGCCAACTGAGGGATGGCAGTGAGGACTTGTTTATCGCAATCAGCCTGTTTAGAGGGAAAATAAACAGGACATGAGTAAGGGCAGAAAAAGAACAAAAGATGCTGCGTGTGCAGCATCAAATCACATCACAGAACTGCAGATGCTGGTTTAAATCGAAGGTAGACGTCACCCATTCCTTCCTTCTCTCCAGAGATGCTGCCTGTCCCGCTGAGTTACTCCAGCATTTTGTGTCTGCCTTCGATCTAACCACAAAGGTTGTGCAAAACATGAAATAAAAGGGAATATTGTGAATACTCAGCATTTTAGCCAACATCCATGGAGAGAAAAAGACAGTTTACAAAATAGGTTGATGACACAAAGTGCTGGAGTAACTCAGCGGGTCAGGCAGAATTTGGGAACGGAATGAATAGGCAATGTTTCAGGTTGGGACAGTTCTCCAGACTGAGTTGGGGGGGTCAGAAATCTGAAAAAGAGAAATTCCAAGGACTACAATATGCCCAGACAGCTGATATAATGCTGTTCCTTCAGTTCACAGCGGTTAATATGGAGGATGGACGGATAATTAAAATATCTTAGGGAGATGTGCAGGAAGTGCAGATGTTGGAATCCTGAGCAATACACAAAGTGTTGGATGAACTCAGCTCGGACAGCATCTGTGGAGGGAAATGCACAGTAAGCACATCAGTTAGCATCTCTGGAGAATATATGACGTTTCGGGTGGGAACCTTCTTCAGACTGAACAGTCCTGACCCGAAATATTGTCTAGCCATTTCCTCCACTGATGCTGCCTGACCCGCAAAATAACCCTGGACAAGTTTTCCTTACAGATTAAATGGAAGTAGTTTACAAAGTACTAATCCAAATTGCAAATGATTTCTCCAATTCTAGAGAAATCTGCTCTGAGCATCACATTAGTACACTAAATTATAAGTGCAAGTGAATTACAGCTTCACCTGAAAGGTGTACTTAGGTAATGGGAATGTAAAAGGCACAGTGAAGGATTTCTTCAATGGGATAATTGTGGCAAAAAGTGGAGTGGTTACTGGCAGAGGTGGAGAAGTGAACCGGAGAGTCGAGGAGCATATTAGTAAATTTGAATGCAGTTTAGCTGGACAAAACTTGGTTATTTATTTTTTCAATCGATCTGAAACATCCATCAGACTTACTGAATTCAAGTGTAGGGGATGCTGAAAGGGGAACCAGAAAGATGCGTCAGGTGATGATATTCCGTTGAAGGTGGCCAAAACATCTTGGAATTAATCTTTGAAAGTGAGAGTATGGAGAGGTGAAGAGCTAGTCAAAGGGAAGTCTACCCTTGTTCTGGGTAAGAGAAAACTGAGTAACAGCCAAGTGTGGCAAATCAAACAGTATGGTGTTGAAAGCCTTATCGCCAATGGTGGAGAGGAAGCTAGAGCTTAGAAAAAATGTGCGTTGTAAAGAATCGTGTATAGTATCAACAAGGAAAATGATCTCACACTTGGCCTACACAGAAAAAGGAAGTGAGATGCAGTGACGCACGGCTTGTAAAGGGAGTTTAAAGGACGATCATCCCCTACACTTGAATTCAGTAAGTCTGAGGGATGTTTCAGATCGATTGAAAAAATAAATAACCAAAGACGTACAGGTATGTAGGTTAATTGGCTGGGTAAATGTAAAAAATTGTCCCTAGTGGGTGTAGGATAGTGTTAATGTGCGGGGATCACTGGGCGGCACGGACTTGGAGGGCCGAAAAGGCCTGTTTCCGGCTGTATATATATGATATGATATGAACCAAGTTTTGTCCAGCTAAACTGCATTCAAATTTACTAGTCTGAAGTCAAATTCAGTCTGAAGAAGGGTCTCGACTCGAAACGTCACCCATTCCTTCTCTCCAGAGATGCTGCCTGTCCCACTGAGTTACTCCAGCATTTTGAGTCTACCTTCAAATTTACTACTCAAGATGAACTAGAAGAGATAAAGGATTATTTTTCCAAACCAATTCATTAATAAGAATCATAGCTTTAAACTCAGCCACAATTCTGAGGTGGGACCCTCACAGTTGCACAAACTCAGTGAAATATTTTGCAGCATCATCCATATATTACAGAAACATGCAAAAACCTGCTGGTACACCCGTTCTTTAACTGTTGTTCTGAGATGATCATCAAGTACAGGATATGTACAAACTACACTGAACAGGAAGTTACTAATCTTGTACAAAAGAAAGTCAGGAGTTTCATGTTCTTTGTAAATACCACCAACAATTAGTCATGGCCCAACCACAGAGACGTCTGGGCCAAGAACCGATTCCTCCAAGTTCGAGAATTGATTCCTCAAAGTTCAAGATCAGCTTCCACCCCTCGACCAGCAGGTTCTTGAATTACCCTGCACAGCCCTAAACACAACCCCACAGCAGCGAATCATCGGAGATTTTCTGCTACTTTGGCTGCTCTACGTATTTTGATTTTTGCACTCTCGTGGTCTAGTTTACATAAAATAGCAATTTATTTCCCTCTCCCGACTCTCAGTTTGAAGAAGGATCTCGACCCAAAACGTCACCTATTCATTCGTTACTCCGGAATTTTGTATCTATCATCTAGAATTTAATGTATATTTATTTTTGATGTTGCATTTATTGCGGCTGTAAAACTACAGCAAGAAAGAATTTCTTTGTTCCGGTTCACATCCACTGCACATGACAAACAAACGGACTTAAATTCTTGAAGAAAGCAGACCAGCGCCGATTTCTACAGCAATTTCTACAGATGTACAACAGAAGGCATCCTATCCAGATGCAGTGTTTGGTATGGCAACGACTCTGCCTGAGACCACAAGAAATTGCAGAGAGTTGTGAACACAGCCCAGTCCATCGCACAAACTAGAGTTCGCACACTGTGACCAGATCTACACCTCACTCAGCCTTGAAAAAGCAGCCATCATTACTGCACTCTAGGTCCACTCACATCCTGGAGCACTCCAGGTCCATTCACACTCTGTAATCTTTCCCTCTTCTCTCCGGCCAGGCAGAAAAGACCCAAACTTGAAAGCACCAACCACCAGATACAAGAATATCTTCTTCCCACTATCATCATCAGACTCTTTAATGGACCTCACATATGCCATGGATAAACACCTGATTTTCCAATCTTCCTCACACATTTTTTTAATTTGCAATTTCTCTGTAGCTATAACTCTATATTCCACACTCGTTTTGTTTAGTTTTTCATTTTATACTGATTTACTCGTGTATAGTGAGATTGTCTGGATAGCATACAAAACAAAGATTATCACAGTATCTCAGTATGCGTGACAATAATAAACAAATACCAGTACCAAAAGATCGAGCAAAGCATGTAATACCAGATGATTCTGGGGTCTAATGTCCAAAAACTAGCTACTGCCAGCCCTGACCTCAAATTGTCAGGCTGCTTCAGTGCTCAACAGGTGGCCAACTGTCTGTAAAAAAAGGTATTCCTAACTTGACCCTCTGAATAACTCCAAGAGTCTATTATTTGAAATATAAATCCCTGAAATACAAGGGATAACAACAATGAACTTAACCTCAACGTAGACACAAAGTGCTGGAGTAATTCAGCAGGTCAGGCAGCATCTCTAAAGTAAACAGATGAGTGACATTTCAGGTCAGGACCCTACTTCACCACATGTACATCTCTGTTAACATAATGTATCTGATGATCTTGCTATCTTGTCTTGGTATTAAAAGCACCATGTGCTGCTGAAAAGGAATATGGACTGAATATTTTTAAAGTAAAATGGCATTCTTGAAATACACAACTTGTGTAAGGAGTCTCAATCTCCACCCAATCTGCATTCAAAGGCTCGCAACAGGCTCTGTTTAAACTGGATAGGCATCCATAAAAAAAACAACAGGACAGAAGATTCTGAATAACTCCCTCCATCAAGCAAATGTGATACTATAAATGTCCCAGTAATTATCAGTCTCAAATACAGGTTGTCATCGGAATCATGAAATGGATGCACCAATCCACAGATGGAGTCAGGACACACATGCGTCACCACCTGTTGATTTGTTTTGACATTTTCCACAAATGTGGTCAAGACGTTGAAAATCAAAACGCACAATTTCATGACTCACCACCTCCCACATCCACTCACAACCTGGACAAAGCCCATACCCTCTAATACATGGAGAATTCCCCATGAAGAACATGTTTCTGGATTGACTCAGCTGGTTAGGCAGCATCTGCGGAGACAGAGTGATGGCTCGCATTGGATCGGGATTGAACTGCTGAACTTCTGCAACAGTTTAAATTATTTGTTCCAGATACAGCACCTTCTGACCCCTATTCCCAACACGCCAGAAACCTACAAAAATCCCAGTACAAACATCGCCAGCTCTGATATAGACAGCCCTATCCCCCCCTCTGGGGTGCGTTCCCCTCCTCCCTCCCCCCCTCCCCTGGGTGCCCTCCCCTACCCCCTCCCCTGGGTGACCTCCCCTACCCCCCTCCCCTTTCCCCTCCCCTGGGTGCCCTCCCCTACCCCCCTCCCCTTTCCCCTACCCTGGGTGCCCTCCCCTTTCCCCTACCCTGGGTACCCTCCCCTCCCCCCAACCCCCCTCCCCTATCCCCAACCCCCCTCCCCTATCCCCTCCCCTGGGTGCCCTCCCCTACCCCCCTCCCCTTTCCCCTACCCCCCTCCCCTACCCCCCTCCCTTTTCCCCTACCCCCCTCCCCCTCCCCTGGGTGCCCTCCCCTACCCCCTCCCCTGGGTGACCTCCCCTAACCCCCTCCCCTACCCCCTCCCCTGGGTGACCTCCCCTACCCCCCTCCCCTATCCCCTCCCCCCTCCCCTGGGTGCCCTCCCCTACCCCCTCCCCTGGGTGCCCTCCCCTACCCTACCCCCTCCCCTGGGTGCCCTCCCCTACCCCCTCCCCTGGGTGACCTCCCCTAACCCCCTCCCCTACCCCCTCCCCTGGGTGACCTCCCCTACCCCCCTCCCCTATCCCCTCCCCCCTCCCCTGGGTGCCCTCCCCTACCCCCTCCCCTGGGTGACCTCCCCTACCCTACCCCCTCCCCTGGGTGACCTCCCCTACCCTACCCCCTCCCCTGGGTGACCTCCCCTACCCCCCTCCCCTATCCCCTACCCCCTCCCCTGGGTGACCTCCCCTACCCCCCTACCCTACCCCCTCCCCTGGGTGCCCTCCCCTATCCCCTCCCCCCTCCCCGGGGTGCGCTCCCCTACCCCCTCCTCGGGGTGCCCTCCCCTATCTCCTTCCCTATCTCCTTCCCTCACAGGGGACCTCCCCCCGCCTTGCGACCGGTCCAACGGTACCCCCCTGTCCCCCACCTCGGCTGCAGCAGTCGGCGCACTCCCGACTCTCCATCAGCAGGGCGCCCAGCGCCGCTTGCTGCCGCTCGTTCATCCGCTCCCGCTCCCGCTCCGTCCGCGCCGCCATCGCACTCCGAGCGCCGCCGGAAACACGCTGCACTTCCGGCCAGGGCGGGGTCTCTGGGAGGCGAGGAGGAGGCGGGGTCTCTGGGAGGCGAGGAGGAGGCGGGGCCTGAGAGAGAAGGAGGGAGAGAGAGGGAGAGGGAGGGAGAGGGAGGGGAGAGGGAAGAGTCAGGAGAGAGAGGGTCAGGGGAAGAGAGGGGGCAGTGGGAGAAGGGTCAGGGGAGAGGGGTCAGGGGCAGAGGAAGAGGGGTCAGGGAGAGGGGGCAGGGGGAGAGGAATCGGGCAGGGGAGAGGGGTCAGGGGGAGAGGGGTCAGGGGAAGAGGGGTCAGGGGCAGGGGGAGAGGGGGCAGGGAGAGAAGGGTCAGGGGAGAGGGTTCAGGGGTGGGGAAGAGGGGGAGGGGAGAGGGGGCAGTGGGAGAGGGGTCAGGGGGAGAGGGGTCAGGGGTCATCAGGAGAGGGAAGGGCCAGGAGAGAGAGGAGGGTCAGGGGAGAGGGGGCAGGGGGAGAGGAATCAGGGGCAGGGGAGAGGGGGCAGGGGCAGGGGAAGAGGGGTCAGGGAGAGGGGACAGGGGGAGAGGAATCAGGGGCAGGAGAGAGGGGTCAGGGGCAGGGGAAGAGGGGTCAGGGAGAGGGGGCAGGGGGAGAGGAATCGGGCAGGAGAGAGGGGTCAGGGGCAGGGGAGAGGGGTCAGGGGAGAGGGTTCAGGGGGAGAGGGGGCAGTGGGAGGGGTCGGGGAGAGGGGTCAGGGGGAGGGGGGTCAGGGAGAGAGGAATCAGGGGCAGGGGAAGAGAAGGCAGGGGGAGAGGGGTCAGGAGGGGAGGAGCAGGGGATGTGGGAGGGTCAGGGGAGAGGGGAGGGTCAGGGGGACTGGGGACAGGTCAGGGGGAGAGGGTCAAAAACTTCAAATTCCTGGGTTTCTGAAGATATTTCCTGGGCCCACAACCGTGATCTATTCTACATTTTCCTTGATCTTTATTCCTTTTGACCTGTTTTCACACCCTCACACTTCCTTATCTATTTATCTATCTCCCTCCCTCAGTCTGAAGAAGGGTCTCGACCCGAATAGTCCCCCATTCCTTCTCACCAGAGATGCTGCCTGTCCCGCTGAGTTACTCCAGCATTTTGTGTCTTATCTGTGGTTTAAACCAGCATCTGCAGTTCCTTCATACACATTGAATGTGGGACGTTGGGTTGCAGTTGTACAAGATATTGGTAACGCCATATTTGGAATATTATCTTTAGTTTTGGTTACCCTGCTATGTGAAGGATGTTAATAAGCTGAAAAGACTGCCGTGAAGATTTACGAGGATGTTGCCAGGACTGGAGGGACTGAACGATAGGGACGGCTAGGACGTTAATCCATGGAACACAGGAGACTGAAAACGAATCTTATAGAGGCGTATAAAATCACGAGGGGAATAGATAGAGTGAATGCACACAATTTTTTCCCCAAGGTTGTGAAATCAGGAACTAGAGACCATGGGTTTGTGGTGAGAGGGGATAGATTTAATTTACACAGTTGATGGTACATATATGGAACGAGCTGTCAGACCCAGTGTTTGAGACAGGTACGGGTATAACATTTAAAAGACATTTGACAGGTATAGAAATGGTTCAGATGATTTGGAAAGGTTCAGATTGCTATGGGTCAAATGTGGACAAATAGGACTAGTGTGAATGGGCATTGGTTGGCATGGACAAGTTGGGACAAAGGGCCTGTCAATGTTGTATGACAGAATGTCAAATCAGATTAAATTGGAGATAGATAGAGAATGAAAGAATGGGAGAATGATTGGACTTGAAAATAGAAAGAGAAAATGTGAAATGAAGACACAAAGAGTGAAAGAAAGAAAATGGAGAGAGAAGTGGACCCAGGGAAGAAAAGCATATTGAGTGAAAAATAGATAGAGAGAGAATAAGGACCTGCGGATGGTGGAACAAAACGCTGGAAACAATCAGCAGGTCAGGCAGCATCTGCGGAAATAGAAACAGCTAACATTTCAAGTCTGGCACTCTTCATTAGAAATGAGGAAAATAAAAATGAGTTAATCTAAGCAGCAAAGAAGACAGGCAAGGGGCGGTGGGCGGAACAAAGGGAATTGTAATGGCTACGAGTTCATAGACTGTAGAACAGTACTGCACAGGAATAGGCCCTTCATCCCGCAATGTCTGTGCTGAACATGATGACGTTAAACTTATCGCATCTTGATGGACATGATTCATATTCCTCCATTCCCTACATATCCATATCCAAAAGTCTCTTAGATATTATCATATCTGCCCCATTGTGTTCCAGGTACCCACCACCCTCTGTGCAAAAACCCCTGCCCTGCACAGCTCCTTTAACATTGCCCCTCTCAAACCATAAATTTATGCCCTCGATTTCATGACATTTCTAAAAGATTCTGTCTGTCTACCCTATCTACACCTCTCAAAATTGTCTATGCTTCTATCGGGTCTCCCCTCAGCCTCTAGCACTCCAGAGGAAGCAATTCAAGTTTACCCTACCTTGTAGCTAATACCACCTAATCCAAGCAACATTGTTCCTTTGTTAAGGGTCATTGTTCCTTCCGGTAATGCATTGCTAATGTTGAAATGTCTGTGTAATGTTGTACAGTCCGACCTTCTAGGACATGCCCTGCAAACTAGACAATACAAATGAAAGATGGAGGCAAAGTGAAATGCTTGTCAATAATAGCCCCTTCCTCTTTACACAGATACTACCTGACCTGCTAATACAATGGTGGAGATCAGGGAAACAGGACAGTACAAAGAAGAAAAAGGGGAGATAACAAGAAACAGAGGCAGACACAGAATATCAGAAGGAAACAGAGAAAAAAAAGTCAGTAAGATAGCAATAGAGTGGGAGATATACATACTGAGAGACTGAGAGATGAAGAAAGACAAATGAAAGGAGCGTATACACACGTGATTCAGCCACTCAGTCTCTCAACTCCTCTTCATTTTATTATGATTGTGACTGATCTGAGTGCAACATCAACTCCACATATCAAGAATCTGCCTAAATCTTCCTTACAAAAGTCAAAGACTCTGCTTCCACCCATCTCGAGAAAGAGAGTTCCAAAGGCTCACAACTCTCTGAAATAAAAGTCTTCCCCCTTCTCTGTCTTATGTGAGCAACCCCTTATTTTAAACAGTGCTGTCTGGTCGTAGGTACACTCGCAAGAGCAAATATCCTCTCCACTTTCATCCAGTCAAGATTTTTCAACACCTTCTGCATTTGAATTAAGTCCTCTTACTCTAATAAGCACAAGTGAATTTAAGGCCAGACAGTCCTACCTTTTGTTATAAGACAACACCCTTATCCAAGATATCAATCCAGTAAACCACCTGTGAACGGTCTCAAAAGCATATCTTTCTAAATGAGGAGACTGGTATAATAAATAGGTTCAGGATGAGGTTTTGCTCTTGCCTTATGTAACTGAAGCACAACTTCCTTAATTTGGAAATTTTCCTAACATTAAACGATGAAATGTTGTTAGTTTTCCTCATTGTACCTACACTCCAACTGTTTGTGAATGAAGCAGTCAAAAACCCAGATCTGTCTGCATCTCATGATTGACCTGGCTTGTCATTGTTATATTTCACAGTTTTCCCACATTGTGCTCCATTTGCCAGATCTGTACCTGTTCACTTAACCGTCCCCTGGTGTATGTCTTCAGAACACCTTGTCCCACCTGTCTTTGTGTCCAGATCAAATCTACCTGTCATACCTTTGTTATCTTTATCCATCTTGTAAAGTACAAGTAACCATCCCCTGTGACACACCACACAATGAAGGTTTCCAAGAAGAAAATTAAAATATTATGCCCACTCTCAGTTTTCTGTTCGACGTCCAATCTTCTGTCCACACTGACAGGTTGCCTCTAAAACCACGCACTAATTTCCTGTGGTTGATGCAATCTTTGATGTAGTTTCAATGGTTTCTTCATTATCGCATGTACCGAGGTACAGTGAAATACATTATCTGCATACATATCACCAAGACTATCACCATACATAAGGACAATCCCCCGGCTAGGTCAGAATGCACAGCCCACTGAGTCTATGTGCAAGAGTCGTTATTTTGGCACCGCTTTACAGACCCAGCTGTAGCTGGCCACAAAGGCCCATTGCAACCGTAGCCTCCATTCAGGTCATCCCGTGATCCGTCGTCTCTCTCCTTGCACGACACTCTGCACACTTTGGATTATGTTCAGGCTGGAATATCTTCAAGGGAAAGATGGTTTTCCCCATCTCCCTATTAAAATACTGCTCTTCTCTGTGCCAATCATTAAATGCACTTTCTTCACATTTTCAGTCGAACGCAAACTCCATATTCACTTTTTTAATACACAAACATACAGACTGTTGACACAGAGCAGTTCTCATGCAAGCAGTGACAATCACTCTTCACAATTATTAACCATGAACATTCAGCGCTCACATCATCAATAATACCCACACTACTTTCATTTTTATTAATTACTCAAGCCACATTCATACCTTCATTAATATACAAACACTGCTTAATTGTTATTAACACTTACTTCAACTTAAATTGTCTTAACATAATTCAGTGTTAAATCGACATAAAGGTGTATACTCCAAATCACGCTCACATGGGTGGTGCCACCAGCAGTGACTGCCTCGCCAACAGTCTGTCTGTCCTTTCTTCTTTTTGTTATTTTTAGTATGTGTTAAAAAGTATGTTTTAGTGTTCTTTGGTTTGTTTTATGTGGGTGGTGAGGGATGGGGTTGGGGGAAACTTTTTTTCAATCTCTTACCTCGACAGAGATGCGATTTTTTAATGTATCTGGCCTAACATCGTGGAGTTGGCGGCCTTTCCTGGAGACCGGCCCGGCGCTCCAAGCCGCAGGGGTCTGCGGGACTTTAACATTGTGGAGCTTGCGATCCCTTTGACGGGGATCGAAGCTCCAACTGTGGACTGTGGACTTTATCATCGTGAAGCCCGCGGTCTCTGGTAAGAAGTGGCCGACTCGGGAGCTCCATGCCATGGAGAGAGTTTCAACCGCCCCGGCACGAGTGTTTCGATCATCCTGACGGGGGCTTCGATCGTCGGCTGCGGGAGCTTTGATCGACCCGACTGCGAATGGTTTGACTGCCCCGACCGCGGGACAACAAAGAGGAAGAAGTTTAAACTTTATTGCCTTCCATCACAGTGAGGAATGTGGAATCTACTGTGATGGATGTTAATGTTAACATTTATGTGGTTGTGTGTCTTGTTGCTTTTCACTTAGTATGGCTGTATGGTAACTCAAATGTCACTGTACCTTAATCGGTACATGTGACAATAAACTGACCTTGAAACCTTGAAACATGAATGCACATGCGCACACAGACTCACACACACGCACACATACACACACACACACACACACACGATCCTCTGTGATGTTTGTTTCAAGATACACATCCCCTCTAATGTCATTAACACAATGACACTCTGCATCCACGCTGATGCCCACGCTGGGGATGAACTTGGGCTCAGGAACACACTACCTTTCCGCCTGCAACACCGAGACCTGGCAGATTGTAGCACCCATCATGGGTCAATTTCTAGCAGGTCAGTTGCAGATGGATTCCTTCCAAAAGTGTAGATGCTTGCAACTTTCTACAGTGTTCAACTTGCTGTCATTGGGAGTGTTGTGTCTGGTACTGAAGGACTTTTTGACAGCGTCAAGGTGCGCACTCAAACTAGTTGCTCCTAGACGTGTGGGAATGAGAGTTTGATTTGTATGGGTTCACCAAGAAGGTTTGCTCCATTATTGAGATAAACTGCAGTGGATCAGCGGCATGCCCTCAGTTGTCAGTGCGATCCAACAGGTTGTGCTCAAACATCAGTCCAAAGCTACTCAGCATTTAATGGACATCTATTCAGTGATGAAGACAAGTTAATAACTGGTCAATTTAATTTTGTTTAGAGATACAGGGCGGAAACAGGCCATTCAGCCAACCGAATCCATTCTGTACATTAGCATAATCCTACACACAGGGACAATTTACAATTTTTAGAGAAGCCAATTAACCCACAAACCTGCACGTCCTTTGAGTGTGATAGGAAACCGGAACACGCGGACAACCCATATGGTCACGGGGAGAACGTACAAACTCCTTACAGACAGCACCCTTAGACAGGATCGAACCCTGGGCTCTGGTGCTGTAAGGCAGCAACTCTACCGCTGTGCCACTGTATTGGCCTTAATTGTAACAGAAGGTTTCAAAGCAAAACCTTTAGCCTCCTTGCAGTGAAATCACAAGATCTCCCAGCTCATCAGCAAACTGGTTTTGATTTTAGTCAGATAATGTGGTAAAATAGCCTTCAGTGTGTTTTCAAAATATGGGGGTTGATCGTGTATGGAAATTCTAATATTATGTATTCTAATAACTGACTGTTTTACTGGATCCCTGTCACTTCTTTATTGCTGAAAGAATAGGTTACTTTAGGCCACTGAGGAATGGATTTCCAAGATCATGCAATAACCGTAGGCCAAATGCCCTTCTCTTGTGCTGTACTGTTTTAGGAAGGAACTACAGATGTTGGTTTAAACCAAAGATGGACATAAAAAGCTGGAGTAACTCAGTGGGTCAGACAGCATCTTTGGAGAAAAGGAATAGGTGACGTTTCAGTTCAAGACCCTTCAAGGCTCTGGACCCGAAATGCCACCTATTTCTTTTCTCCAGAGATGCTGTCTGACCCGCTGAGTTACTCCAGCTTTTTGTGTCTATCTTCTGTACTGTTTTATGTTCTTAATAAGCACCGTTTCCAATTGTTCTATTTTGCTCCACAGGGGAGGAGCTTTCAGTCCACTGCCACTGGCAATCTGTCCACTGGCTGCGTTGCACTGTACTTTCAGCACAGTTCCACAGGAATCTGTGCAACAGCTCCATCTTGTGTCGAAGCCACTTCTGTGTATTAAGAATGAAATGCTGTCGCCTACGCACTGAACATAAATCAAGCTCAATGGTTCAATGGTACTTTATTGTCATATGCACCGAGCTACAGTGAAATTCTTTTTTGTACACAGTTCAGTACAGGTATTAAGATACATAAGCACGTCTCAGATGCTGTACAAGTGTATGGAAATAGCACACGGAGTCAGTGTACAAGTCTGAAGAAGGGTCTCGACCCAAAACGTCACCCATTCCTTTTCTCCAGAGATGCTGCTGAGTTACTCCAGCATTTTGTGCCTATCTTCGATTTAAACCAGCGTCTGCAGTTCTTTCCTGCACAGCATACAAGTAGCCAGGTGCAAATCCATTTTCACATCCCAGTTGTTGTAAGTGCAGAGTTGTTAACCTGATCATGAAAGCCCGTTGTCCTGGTGGTGTTGCAGGGTCTGCCTGTCCAAGTGTAGTCGTTGGTGTCCTCCACTGATCTGCACCGTTCTGTGCAGCTGCAGGTGGCATCTGGTCCACACCCAGCTTCTTAGAATGGCGATTTATTCACAAAATGCTGGAGTAACTCAGCAGGTCAGACAGCATCTCGTGAGAGAAGGAATGGGTGACGTTTCGGGTCGAGACTCAGTGACGTTTCGGGTCGAGACCCTTCTTCTTAGAATGGCGTCCTGTCCGGCCTGTGCCACAGGCTATTGCGGGGCCTTCAGCGGCCCACTCCACCATGGAGACACACTGCACTGCCTCCCGCAGCCCGTCCACTTACCAGCCATCTGTACCTTGTGTCTGCCGTCACCACCACCTCGGGTATCTGGAGACAATAAACATGTAAACAACGGTTCATACTCTAACTAGATTTAAGAACGGAGAGCTCTAGGAACAGAGGAAGTAGTCAGCAAAACACGAAGCGCTGGAAGAACTCAGAGGGTCAGGCAGCACATGTGGAGGGAGTGGACAGTGACATTACACATCGGGACCCTTCTTCAGACTGATTGTAGTAGGGGGGAGAAAACTGGAAAAGAGAAGTGGGGGCAGGACAAGGCCTGGCGAGTGATAGGTGGATGCAGGTGACGGGTGCATAGATTGGCAGATGGGTGGAGTAAGGAAAAAAAGACCAGGTGACAAGGAGAAAAGGATGTCAAATAAAGAGAAGACGAGTGAAATGTAAAGTTGGAGGTAGGGATATGTGGAAGGGGACGGAGGAGAGGAAATAGTCAGCCTGGTTATAGTCAGCTCACAACCTAAAGGTATGAACATTGGATTCTCCAATTTTAGGTAACTTCTGCAAACATCTCCCTTCCCCCTCCCTTTCTCCCCCCCCCCCAAAAGGACCACGCGCAAGTGTTCGGTGAAACAGTCGTCTAGTCTATGCTTGATCTCGCTGATGTACAGGAGGCCACATTGGGATCTCGAAGAGCAGAAGATGAGGTTAGAGAAGGTGCACATGGACCTCTGTCTCACCTGGATGGACTGACTGCTGGGGTCCCTGGGTGGAGGTGAGGGAGGAGTTATAAGGACTGGCACATCTGCTGAGGTATGTTCTCCTACAACCGCATATCCGACAGTCATACAACGTTTGACGCTTCTTTGTAATTTATTTCCTTGTGTTCTGACGACCTTTACTACTTATCCCCATTACACCCCTAGCCTCATCCGATCACAGATATTTATTTTCTCCTATTCGTCCTTCCCCCGACCTTTGTTGCCACTTAAAATAACTTTTTTTTAAATTCTGACAATCGCTCCAAACGACCTCACACCCTACAGCTGTACTAAGGGATCATCAGCTGTGTTTCCCTTTCCACAGACGCTGCCTGACCCACCGGGTGTTTCCAGAATTTTCTGGTTTTATTTCAGATTTCCAGCAAGAATAGATTTTGTTTTTGATATACATGTCTGCAGCACTGTCTTCTGTCCATTGCGATTCAGAGCGGTTCAAAGCCAAGTAGTTCCCCATTGGGAAAGCACAGTCAGCAAGACCTGCCCCTGTGGACTCCTCCACTTAAATAAATCCGTGGTTTTGCCTGAGAATTATTAGTCCGAAAACCAAACTCAGTTGCTCAATGTGCCATAACTCCGGCAATCCGTCCACAATTGCTGGATGGATTTGGATGTTTTTAAACACTCGCCCAACAAAATGAATGAATTCTTCACAGGTTCAGTGGAACAGCTGATTGAGCCACTGCCTCTCAGTGCCAGAGACCCGGGTCCAATCTTGACCTCGGCTTCCGTCCGTGTGGAGTTTGCACGTTCTCTCTGTGACTGCGTGGGTTTCCTCTGTGTGCTCTGGTTTCCCCCTACATCTCAAAGACGTGCGGGTTTGTATGTTAATTGGCCTCTGCAAATTGCTCCTAGTGTGTAGAGAGTGGATATGGAAATGAGAGAACATTGAACTAGTGTGAACGGATAATCGATGGTTGGAATGGACTTGGAGAACTGAAGGGCCTGTTTCCATACCGTAACTGTAAACTAAACTTGGCTAGTTGATAACAAGGTAGACACAAAATGCTGGAGTAACTCAGCGGGACAGGCAACATCTCTGGAGAGAAGGAATGGGGGACGTTTCGGGACGAGACCATTCTTCAGACATGTCAGGGGAGTGTGCGGGACAACGATAGAGTGTAGTCGGAGACAGTAAGACTAGTGGGAGAACAGGGAAAGGGGGAGGGGATGGAGAGAGAGGGAAAGCAAGGGCTATTTGAAGTTAGAGAAGTCAATGTTCATACCACTGGGGTGTAAGCTACCCAAGCGAAATATGAGGTACTGTTCCTCCAATTTGCGCTGGGCCTCACTCTGACAATGGAGAAGGCCCAGGAGAGAAAGGTCAGATTGGGAATGGGAGGGAGAGTTAAAGTGCTGAGCAACCGGGAGATTAGGTAGGTTAAGGCAGACCGAGCGGAGGTGTTCAGCGAAACGATCACTGAGCCTGTGCTTGGTCTCGCTGTTGTACAGAAGTTAACACCTGGAACAGCGGACACAGTAGATGAGGTTGGAGGGGGTGCAAGTGAACCTCTGGCTCACCTGAAAAGACTGTCGGGGTCCTTGGATGGAGTCAAGGGGGAGGTAAAGGGACAGGTGTTGCATCTCCTGCGGTTGCAGGGGAAAGAACCTGGGGAGGGGGTGGGAAGGGTGGGAAGGGGCAAGTTGACCAGGGTGTTATGGAGGGAACGGTCTCTGCAGAAAGCAGAAAGGGGTGTCGATGGGAAGATGTGGCCAGTAGTGGGATCCTGTTGGAGGTAGCGTAAATGTTGGAGGATTATATGCTGTATGAGACGGCTAATGGGGTGGAAAGTGAGGACGAGGGGGAGGGGGAACAAGAGCGAAGCTGCGGGATATCGAGGAGACCCTGGTGAGAGCCTCATCTACAATGGAAGAGGGGAAACCCGTTTCCTAAAGAATGAGGACATCTCCGATGCCCTGGGATGGAAAAACACATCCTGGGCGCAGATGCGGCTTAGACGGTGGATTTGGGAGTAGGGGATAGTCTTTACAGGAAGCAGGGTGAGAAGAAGTTCAAAGGTCTTTTATCAAAGATTTTTTATTGTCACGTGTACCACTTAAGGTACAGTGAAACTCGATTTACCATACTGAAAAAAACAACAAGACACACAACTACATAAAAGTTAACATAAACATCCACCACAGCGGACTCCCCACATTCCTCACTGTGATGGAAGGCAATAATGTCTAATCTTCCCTCCTTTTCTCCCGCGGTCGGAGCAGTTGAACCATCTGCAGTTGGGGCGATCGAAGCTCCCGCAGGCGGCGATCGAAGCTGCTGCGTCGGGGCGATCGAAGCTCCCGCGTCGGGGCAATGGAAACTCCAGCGTCGGGGCAATCGGAACTCCCGCGATCGGGGCGGTCAAAGCTCCTGCGGCCTGGAGCTTCCGAAGTCGATCTCTAACCAGGGACCGCGAGCTCCACGATGTTAAAGTCCGCAGGCTCCCGCGGTTGAAGCTCCCGAAGTCGATATCCAGCAAGAGGCCGCCAGCTCCATGATGTTAGGCCACAGTGCGGATGGAGATACGATTCCGGAAAAAATCGCATCTCCGTCAAGGTAAGAGATTTAAAAAAGTTTCCCCCAACCCCCCCCCACACCCCCACATAAAACAAGCGAAAGGACACTAAAACATATATTTAACACATGCCATAAAACAAGAAAGAAAGAAAGGACGAAACAGACTATTGGTGAGGCAGCCATTGCGGGCGCCACTCGTCTGTAGTCGAGATAGCTGTGGGAGTTAGTGGGTTTTTAGTAGATGTTGGTCAATAGTCTGTCTCCTATGATGGAGATGGTGAGATCTAGAAATAGTATTGAGATGTCGGAGATGTTCCAAGTGAAGTTGAGTGCAGGATGGAAATTGGTCGTGAAGTTGATGAAGTCCGTGAGTTCTGCATGGGTGCAGGAGGTAGCACCAATGCAGTTGTCAATGTAGCGGTAGTAGTTCGGTGATAGGGGCAGTGTACACCTGGAACAGTGATTGTTCCATGTACCCTACAAAGTGCCAGGCATAGCTGGGGCCCATGCGAGTGCCCATAGCTACGCCTTGAATTTGGAGGAAGTGAGAGGAGTCGAAGGAGAAGTTGTTGAGGGTAAGGACCAGCTCTGCTAGGCGGAGGAGAGTATCAGTCAAATGGAAATTGGCTGGTTCTGCGGTTGAGGAAGAAATGGAGGGCTTCAAGACCTTCCTGGTGGGGGATGGAGGTGTAGAGTGACTGGACAGCCATAGTAAAGATAAGGGAGTGGGGGCCTGGTAAACGGAAGTAATTGAAGAGACGAAGAGCGCGTGCGGTGTCTTGGACATAGGTAGGGAGGGATGGACATGGGGGGATAGGATGGAGTTGAGGTATGTGGAAATTAATTCAGTATTAATACATCTTTTACCTAGTTGATAACAAGTACCATTTAAGTTGGCCTTTTGTCTAAATGTACCCATGTGAATCATCAAATGTTATGCAATGAATTCCAAAATCCCCAACCAGTTTCTGAAAATATTAAAACTCTAGCCAGTTTATGGAGACACTGATTAATCGTGCGTTGGCCTGGCTGCACTCAGTGTCACTCCAATGTCAACCCAATGTCCCTGCTTTGGAGCTGCGCTCCCTTAGTACTACCTCTGAAATTAGCCTCTGAAATCCTGGTTATTAGACAGGGTCACTTTGCAAAGTGCTAAATACCCAAGCTTCTTCTGTAATATCTTGCAAGACTCAGTGCAGTTGATATTTATCTGATAAAATAGTTACGAGATTAGAGAGTCAAACAGCATGAAGCAGGCCCTTTGCCCAACCTGTCCATGCGACCCAATTTTATGAAGAAGCTAGTCCTATTTGCCTGCATTTGATCCACATCCCTCTGAACCGTTCCTATCCACACATCTTTCCAAATGTCTTTTTATCATCGGCATTGCACCCATTCCTACTTCCTTCTGCCTCCTCTGGCAGCTTATTCCATAAACATACTACCCTCTGTATGAAAAGGTTGCCCATCAGGTCTCTTTAAAATCTTTCCCCTCCCACCTTAAATCTTTCCCCTCAAACCATAAATATCACCTTGAAGGTTGTAAGCACACTCCAACCCAACTCAAATGTCTCAGCTTCCATACTCTGCCACCCATACAACTCTGTTAAGTATCTCATGCAAACACACCCAGTAACAGACAGGTATTGTGCACAGTGCTGTTTTAATATAATTTTCCAGCACCACCAACAGCTCCAAGTTACTCACCAAAACAACGTGGGAGATGCTTTGAAGAATCACATCAACACCAGTGTTTATACCGTTGGGTTGCAGATAGTGGAAATGGTTAGATCCAGAGGCCCTGGCAGATCAAACACAAGTCTTTGGTGAAACGGTCACCTCATCCACACTTGGTCTCGCCAATGTACAGGAGGCCACATTGAGCAGATGAGGTTACAGGAGGTGCATGTGAACCTCTGTTTCACATGGAAGAACTGTGGGGTCCCTGAATGGAAGTGAGGGAGGAGGTGTAGGGACAAGTGTTACATCTCCTGCGATTGCAGGGGAAAGTACCACGGGAGGGGGTGGTTTGGGTGAGAAAGGATGAGCGAACCCAGGAGCTGAGGAGAGAGTGGTCACTGTGGAAACCTGAACAGGCACATGTGACTGGTGATGGGATCACATTGAAGGTGGTGGAACTATTAGAGAATGATGTGGGTGAAAGATGAGAACTGGGGGAACTCTAACCTTCCTCCCACACCAATCACCAATCTCATTCATCTCTCTGATCTTATTAACTCTCTGCCGCTTTGCTTGTAGCAGAGGTAATAACCTACAGGATTTACTTCATGTTAAGGCCCTTCTCCCTCCACAGATGCTGCCCAACCTGTTGAGTTACTCAAGCAACTTATTTTTTGCTCAAGATTACATCATTTGCAGTTTCCGTTGGTATGGGAAGAGTGTGTTTTGATTTGTGGGGCATCTCTACTGAGTCAGACTATATCTGCCCCCCCCCCTCCCACTTTTATTTTCCTTCTCACCTGGACTCGCATCCATTTCTCTCCCTCCCCTTCCACCTGCATCCCTTCATTTGGCTTCACAATTCTCAGATCTTCTGTCCTTCTCACACCTTTAGTCTTTTCATCTCGCTTTTGTCCAACCATCTGCCTGTCAAAAATCGCCTCACCTGTATCCACCTATCACTCACCAGATTTTGTCCTGACTCTCTCCTCTTCTAGCTTTCTCCCTGATCAGTCTGAAAAATGGCCCTGAACCGAAACATAACTGATCCATGTTCTCCACAGATGCTGCCTGACCCACTGAGTTTCTCCAGTACTTTGTGTCCAAGCAGCATGTGGAGCAAATGGACAGGGTCAGGACCCTTTTTCAAGAGTGACCAGAGTATAATATTGTGAAGAGTGTTCACAACACTAAATTGGTTTGCAATTTAGGAAGATGCGACAATTATATATTGAGCGGATGGATCAAACCATGCCAGATGCAGTATTATGTGGATAAATATGAAGCCATCCACTTTGGTAGAAAAAAACAGAAAAGCAATGATTTTTTTAAATGGTGTTAGATTAGGAAATGTTAATGTACAAAGACACAAGGTTTAGAGTCATACATCAAAGAAATCAGCCTTTTGGCCCATCATGTTCTCGCTAACTCTCATGTACCCATCTATACTAATCCCCCAATTGTCAGCACTTTGCTGTAATCTTTTTCACATTGGAAATTCAAGTGTTTTTCTTGTTGCAAGAGTACCTGTCTCCAGCACCCTTAAAGACAATCTGTTCTACATTTCAGCCAGCCTCTGGGTAAAAGAAATATCCTCAGATCCACACCGAGCCTCGTGCTCCTTCAACAGAAACCTGTACCCCCTCCCCGTGACTTAGACGTATCTGTTGTGGATGAAAGTTTCTAACAATTCACCATATCTATACCCCTCATAATGTTGCATGCCTCTATCAGGTGTCCACTAAGCCTCTTCACAAGGAAAATGAAACTCATATATAGTATGATTTTACTGGATAGACCACCAACAAATTTTGTTGCTATATCACGGTACAGTTAACAATAATAAACCAATACCAATAACTTCCATCTGCCATTGCTCCACCCTTCAAGGGTCTCGACCCGAAACGTCACCCATTCCTTCTCTCCTGAGATGCTGCCTGACCTGCTGAGTTACTCCAGCATTTTGTGAATAAATACCTTCGATTTGTACCAACATCTGCAGTTATTTTCTTACAGTATCAGTCAAGGCCTTGGTAGGACAACAACTGGAATATTATGTGTGCAGAAAGGATATAGGCTCTTTGGCTTAACTCGTCCATGACGCCCAAGATGCCCCATCTAAACTCGCCCCATTTGCCGGCATTTGGCCCACATTGCTCTAAACCATGTCCTATCCATGTACCTGTCTATATTAGCTACAAGGAAAGATTAGACACTTGAATAGTTTTATCTGGAGCTTGAGGCTGAGGGGAGACTCGATAGAAATATATAACATTATTAGATAGGGTGAACAGCCAGAACCCTTTTCTCAGGGTAGAAGTGTCAAGGATTAGAGACCTGGCAGTACATGCCAGGCACCCATCACTCTCACTCCTTTAAACTTTTCCCCTCTCACCTTAAAGCTGTGCCCTCTAGTCTTGGACATTTCCACTTTGGGAAAAGATTCTGTCTACCCTAACGATGCCTCTCATAATTTTAAATACTTCTCCCAGGTTTCCCCCCCCATATTCCACACTCCAGAGAAAACAATGCATTTGTCCTCGTAGCTCATCCCCTCTAGTCCAGGCATCATTGTAGCACATTCTCCACAGCCTCCACATCCTCCCTGTAAAGGGTCGACCAGAACTGCGCACAATGACTGGGTTAGCGACACCACTGGGCCTGTACTCGCTGGAGTTTAGAAAGTTGAGGGGGGACCTCATTGAAACGTATAGAATAATGAAAGGCACAGATAGAGTGGATGTGGAAAGGATGTTTCCACTGGGGGGAGAGTCTAGGACCAGAGGTCATATCCTCAGAATTAAAGGGTGCCCTTTTAAAAAGGTGAGGAGGAACTTCTTTAGTCAGAGGGTAGTTAATCTGTGGAACTCATTGCCAGGTAAGGCTGTAGAGGCCGTCAGTGGATATTATTATGGCAGAGATAGACAAGTTCTTGATTAGAATGTGTGTCAAGGATTATGGGGAGAAGGGAGGAAAATGGGATTAGGTGGCAGAGATCAGTCATGATTGAATGGCAGAGTGGACTCGATGGGCCGAACGGCCTAATTCTACCCCTGTAACTTGTGAATATTCCAAATGCGATCTATAAAACCGTATCATGACTTCCTGACTCTTATCCTCAATGCCCCAACAGATGATGGCAGCAAACCACGCGTCCTCTTTACTACCCTCCCGACCTGTATTGTCACTTTCAGATCACTGTAGACTTGGATTTCATGGATCTATGCACTTGGATTTCAGGAATGATGGTCTTGGAATGATGGAGCAGTATGGAAAGGCCAAATGGCCTCATCCTGCCCCTGTACCTGATGATCGTTGTTCCAGGTTTGTTTCCATTTAAAATACTAATCATGCTCCACCGACTCTGAGCAGATTCCTGTTTACGAGCTGTCTCTCAATCCCCTCCCTCTGGAATGCTCTGGGAATGGATACACGGGCAATGAGCGAAGCTCCCGGCCGCCTCACAATCTCCAGCCGCCTCACCTTACCCCGCCCCTCCGGCTGGGCACTCCATCCACTCAGCAATTTGCAAGGATTTGAGTGGTTCGGGCTGGTCCGATCTTTCTCCGAGGGTCTCCAACTACCTGCCGCAGCCCCGGGAGGAGACGCGTGGATTTGTAACATTAGCCCCAGGTTGAGACGGAGAGAGACTGCACGGCCATGGGCAGCCTCATCAATGCTTGGTGCCGTCCCGGATCGCTCCGGCTCATGGTCCTCTTGCAAGTCATCTGCTTGTGTCTCGCCCAAGTAAGTGCAGGGGAGAGGGGGCACGGGTCAACACTGCAGCTCGGTCACATTCGCAAGAGTTATTTGCTTAGAAAGGCAGCTTTTGGTTAAAAGTTAGTGGGACTAAATTCCACTTTTTCGCAGTTTGTTTGCTTCTCCCCGCTGTCACTGTTGCTCTCGCCTCTTCAATTCTCCCTGGAGTGTGTCACGGGCAGTCGCAGGTAGAGTCGGTATCTGACAACCAGCGAGGGGCACCCTGCAAACCTGCGGCCACTATTCTGTCCGCTTTAGCCGGTGCCGGGCCAGCCGACAGTCGGAGTCAATGGACCAGTGATGGGACGGACCGTGACCGGAGCGAGTCTACATCGCCAACCCTCCGTCTCCCCTCTGCTTTAAATGAAGATTAGCCGGGGGATGTGGAATTCGCTCACTTTGGTGTGGATCGCGTTGTGTTTGTGCGGGTGTGAAGGGCGCGGAGCTCTGGTGTATCAGACGTTAGACTGCCTCCAGCGAACGCGGGCGGAGACCAGGGTTAGTGTGAAGGGAGAGAAGGGGGGCTCAGGCGCTGGGCTAGTGCACTCTACACCCGCCCGTCACCAGCACCAGCACCAGCACCGCACCAGCAAGCAAAGCTCGCCTCACCGAGCGCCGAGTTGTACACACAGTAACTGGAGTAACTCAGCAGGCCAGGCAGCATCTCTGGAGAACGTGCACAGGAGAGGTTTGGGGTCGGGACCCTTCTTCAGGCTGAAAACATCACCTGTGCATATTCGAAGGTATTTATTCACAAAATGCTGGAGTAACTCAGCGGGTCAGGCAGCATCTCGGGAGAGAAGGAATGGGTGACTTTTCGGGTCCAGAAGGGTCTCGACCCGAAAGGTCACCCATTCCTTCTCTCCCGAGATGCTGCCTGACCCGCTGAGTTACTCCAGCATTTTGTGAATAAACACCTTCGATTTGTACCAGCATCTGCAGTTATTTTCTTGTACTACCTGTGCATATTCTCCAGGGATGCTGCCTGACCTGCTGAGTTTGTGTCTTACTTTGTCAGCCCGACTCTCACGGCGCCCAGTCACCGACTCTATGTGCATCGAGGATTTTTAAAATGCTAACATTTCATTAACAGAGACCGCGCCGCTGTCTCTGTTGTTTTATGTTTCTGTTTCAGAAGTTTTTTGGCTCCATCCTGTTTAATCTTCTCTCTTTCACCGGGCAGGGTCCGATAGGGGAACGAGGCGCGGTGGGTGCGGCGGGGATCCCTGGAGCAGACGGGATCGATGTGAGTGTGGACGTGTGTGTGTGTACAGAGCGCACTTTGACAAAGGGCAGCTTTGTCCCAGGTGCCAGACCGCGGCAGTTGTACCGATACGGGCGGCCGCTAGAGGCGCCCCTCCCCCAGCCCGGCCCCAGGGCAACCCACGCCTCGGGGCTCCCACTAACACCAGCCAATGTCACAAGCAAATTAGTCCCCCTGTTACAAACATTTGAGACTCGACCTTTCTGTAGGACGGCGTCCGTTTTAACAGGGGTTTGCAGAATGACCTGACTGACATTATTTATTCACAAGATGCTGGAGTAACTCAGCAGGTCGGGCAGCATCTCAGGAGAGAAGGAATGGGCGAAGAAGGGTCTGAAGAAGGGTCTCGACCCAAAACGTCACCCATTCCTTCTCTCCTGAGATGCTGCCTGATCAGCCATGATCACATTGAATGGCAGTGCTGGCTTCATACTGAAGAAGGGTCTCGACCCGAAACATCACCCATTCCTTCTCTCCTGAGATGCTGCCTGACCTGCTGAGTTACTCCAGCATTTTATGAATAAACACCTTCGATTTGTACCTGCATCTGCAGTTATTTTCTTACACTTACTGAAGTTAAGTAAGTTGGGAGTGCAGACGCTTGGCATCTTGAGCCAACACACAAAGTGCTGGAGTGACCAAGCGGATCAGGCAGCATCTGTGGAAGGAATGGACAGGCGACGTTTCGAATCGGGAGTTTTGCTTAATCGGGGTTATAATTGTAAAATTTAAAAAAATCAAACCTATTCAACCAGTTGAAGGTGTAACCGAGACGTGCAGAGCGATTTACATAAAGACAGTGAAGCAATAGATTAGCGGAAGAATCTTGTGTTAAAACCTGCTCCCTGCACATAACTAACCCATCTCTAACTTGCTGAGTTCCTCCAGCACGTTGAGTTTTGCTCAACAATAGACAATAGGTGCAGGAGGAGGCCATTCGGCCCTTCGAGCCAGCACCGCCATTCAATGTGATCATGGCTGGTCAGACGTTCCAGCATCTGCAGTTCCTTGTGTCTCCTCTCTAACGTGAGTGGCTGCGAGATAATAACGGGTTGCCTGTGCCTCCAAGAGAGGTCTCTTGCTGTACTGACACATGCATGTTCTTTCTCTCTGCAGGGCGAGCTCGGGGCCTCTGGCCCGCCTGGATCTCCGGTAAGTCAATCTCCTTCATTGACCGACAACCGTACAGCCAGCAGCTAGCCCGGCAGAGAGACTATGATAACCGTTCTTATTTAAAGTGCGCTAACTTGATTGTCATTTCCCCCTGCCTTTAGGGACCAAAAGGGGACGTGGGTTCCGCGGGACCAGACG
The DNA here is from genome assembly GCF_053455715.1 of Rhinoraja longicauda. Lineage (NCBI taxonomy): Eukaryota > Metazoa > Chordata > Chondrichthyes > Rajiformes > Arhynchobatidae > Rhinoraja > Rhinoraja longicauda. The sequence continues at coordinate 24,543,352 of NC_135979.1, forward strand.
GAGCCCAAGGAGACTCAGGCTATGATGTAAGTAGCTTTGACGTGCGCCATTGGCAGTCCAGTGCTTTAAGCTGGGAGTTACGGTGTTTCTCAAAGGCCAGTAAGCCTCTTGCACTTGGGCCTGGGTCAGACATTATAAATATATTATATACTTCAGTTTTTTCCCCTTTCCTCATTCCTTTGAAGACACCAAAGTCCTGCAATGTGCTGAAACTTGCAAAGAGTCCCATCTCTTGGATTATAAATTCAATTAGTGCAATTAATTTACTCGAAGCCTCATTATCTCTGTGCACAGTGCTTCCGGATGTATTCTGCAGACGTTCCCAGATTTGTGATGAATCGGATCTACATCCATCCAATGAGTAGAGAAGTTGTGCCCACTCCATGTACCTTATGCCACATACACCCATGAGAAGCGGTGTACAGCCCATGTACTGTGAATCTGCACTGGGAGCACCCAATGAATCGGCAACCTGTGCAACGGACCTGTGCTGCCAACTTCCAGTGGACTGATAATCTGCCTCATGCCATTGACTGAGAGCCTGCATCGTGACTGCTTCATGGATTGATTGAAAGATACAGCATGGAAACAGGCCCTTTGGCCCACTGAGTCCACGCTGACCAACGGTCAACTGTTCACACGAGTTCTTTTATCCTACTATCTCATAAAATCTAGGGGGAATTTACAGAAGCCAATCAACCTACAACCATGTTTTTGGGATGTGAGAGGAAACTGGAGCATCCGGGGAGAACATATAAACTCCACACAGGCAGCACCCAAGATCAGGATCAGACCAGGGTCACTAGTGCTGTGAGTCAGCAGCTCTACCAACTCCACCACTGTGCCATCCCTTGATACACTAAGAAAATGAACTGTGTACACCATTATGGGACCTGTACTATGTATACTTTGTGCACTGATGTCTGAACCGTGTACACTAGTGAGCTGAGTGCTGGGAACATCCAGCAAGCTGAAACGGTGCGGGTATTCCAGATCATGAGAAGCTACACTTTGCCCATCCTGGAAGTGGAGAAGCTGCTTTGTGTAAATACAGTGAGTGGGGAAAATAAACGGAGTGCAGCCCATGTAGGGGGACACTCGGAATGTCTAAGTCGAAGGAGCTGAGAAACTACTTTGCCTCGAACTGAGAAATGTCCTTCAATGAATTGAACAACTTCACAGAGAATCTGAATGTGTAACCAATGTACCAGGAATGAAAATATATCTCGTATGTGTCCAGCGGGGTGCAAACCTTCACTGCTGTCCTCAACAAGTACCAAAAAACACCACTGTGTTCATCCACAGAGCTGCAAGCCTGCAGTGTGAACAGCCACTAGACTGCATGTCCACAGTGCATACATCCAATGAACTGCCAGCCCACAATGCGTGCAGCCCAAGCACCAAAGTATTGTATGTCCAATATATCAGCATCAGACCTTCTGATGCCCAGTGAACTGGGAAAGTAAGCTATGTGCATTCAATGTAAACTGTGCATGATTGATACGCTGTGAATGACAATCTGCACAGTGTACTCTCTGTATGCTGAGACATTGCACAGTCGACAACCAATGTACTGAGAACCTAAAAAATGGCCACACTTCATGTGCAAATATGAGGGTAGACAGTCAGAACCTTTTTTTCCCCACAGGTTGGAAATATCAAAGATGAGAGGATATAGCTTAAAAGTTGAGAAGGGCAAAATTCAAAGGATATGTTTCGGGCAAGTGTTTTATAAAGTGGATGGTGGGTGCTTGGAATGGGCTGCCAGGGGTGTTGGTGGACGCAGATATGATGAGGGGATTTAAGAGGCTTTAGGTAGGCACATGGATGTGCAGGGTGTGGAGGGATAAGGATCATGTGCAGACATAGGAAATTAGTTAACTTGGTATCATGTTCAGCATGGACATTGTGGGCTGAAGGGCCTGTTCATGTGCTGTACTGTTCAATGTCAATAACATATGTACTGTGCATTCTCATGTACCAATGAGGAATGGTCTTTATTCACAAAATGCTGGAGTAACTCAGCAGGTCAGGCAGCATCTCGGGAGAGAAGGAATGGGTGATGTTTCGGGTCGAGACCCTTCTTCAGACTGAAGAATGGTCTTTTGGTGTAGTAAGTTGAACGTGTCAATATGTTTGATGCTGTTGTGTGCCTGCTTTGGACTGGGTTACAAGATGCAATGTCACTGTGTTTCTTCCCTGAGATTGTGGACTAGCACAAGTCTGAAGAAGGGTCTCGACCCGAAACGTCACCCATTCCTTCTCTCCCGAGATGCTGCCTGACCTGCTGAGTTACTCCAGCATTTTGTGAATAAATCAAGCTATTTGGAGATGGATTTGGATCTTCTTGATACTGGAAGTCTTCATGGCTACAACAGATACAGCCAGCTCCCTTGCCTGCAATCAACAACAGCTCATGGCAAGCTGAGCATTAAATACACCCTTCCTCTCAGTATTCCAGAGGCCTGTAGCCATTCTGGTTGACCTGCAGTGTTCATTTTCCAGATTTCTGCTGGTGAAATTGGGGTTCTGCACCTTCATATTCCTTGTGAACTTTGCTACATTGATGATTAGTGAAATAACTGCAGAGAATACAGGAAAGACTGCAGGTCGGGCAAGGGATAGAATTAGGTTTCAGGTTGATGCCTTGATGAATTAAGATGTTAGAAATACAGTGGTTTTTTAAGCTGCAGGGAAGATGGTGGAGAGTATCAAAGGAATATCTGTGGTAGGGTGCAACCAAGAAGCCCTGATTGATTTAAGCGGTGGTGGTGTTGGCTAAAAGAGGATGATGAAAGACTATTAGTTGCGCATGATCTGCCTGGAGGAGATACAGAAGAAGATGAATGAAAACAGAGAATGTGAGAGGAAGGATATCAAATGCAAAGTCTGGATCTCTGAGATGTAAAACAATGGAAAACCAAAACACAGCTCATCTGGAAATCTAAAATGAATAAAGGAAAATTCATCAGGGCAGGTGTCATCCATAGAAAGAGAAACACAGGTGGCGATCCTTCAACAGGATGGGACAGCTCTGATACAAACCGAAAAGGCTGATTATCTGAAGTTGGATTCAGTGTTGAATCTTGAGGATTATAATGGGAAGTTGCAAGATTAGATAATGTTCCTCGAGTTTATTGTGGGCTTTGTTGAAATGGCATGAAAGGTCAAAATGGGAATGGGATGGAGAGTTGGCAAATGGAAATTCAAGATCACCTTGATGGAGATGTTCAGCTAAGCACCCACCCAGACAGCATTCGGCTTTTCTATAACATGAGGCATGATTGGGAGAAGTACAGTGAAGCGCTATTCAACAGCACATTGGTGCTGTCTGTGTGGAGTTTGCACATTCTCCCTGTGACCGCGTGAGTTTCCTCTAGGTGCTCTGGTTTCCTCCCACATTTATAGATGAATTGCCCCTAGTGTGAAGTGCCCCCAGAGTTGATGCAAAAGTGGGATGGCATAGAACAATTGTGAACAGATGATTAATGGTCAGCAAGGACTCAGTGGGCAGAAGGGCCTGATTTCATGCTGCATCTTTCAATCAATCGAAAACCTGGAAGACAGTTTGGATACTGAATGGTTGGAATGGAAGTGATAAAAGGGAGGTTTCATCTCCTGTGGTTTCAAAGCAGCAAAAAGCTAAGTGGATGTTGGTGCAGATGGAAGAGTGAACTGGGAGCCATGGAGGGATTGTTAAGGTTTAGGTTTATTATTGTCACGTATAGTGAAAAGCTTTGTGTTGCATTCTATCTAAACAGAGCAGATACACAAATATAATCAAGTTAAACTCAAGTATAATAGAAAGAGCAATGGGGATGCTACAGCTTACAGAATATAGTTCTCAGCGTGGTCGTGCATCATTTCCATAGACAAAGTAAATATATCCACAATGGGGTAAAGGTGAATCAGACAGTACCCTAGCCTATGGAAGGACTGTTCAGAAGCCTAGTAACAGGGGGGAAGAAGCTGTTCCTGAGTCTGGCAGTGAACGCTTTAAAGCTTCTGTACCTTCAACCAGCAGGGAGAAGAAACAATAATTGGGGTGGGCCAAGTCTTTGATTGACTGCTTTTCCGAGGCAGCATGAAATGCAGAAGGAGTCAATGGTGGGAAGTCTGGTTTGTGTGATGGACTGGGCTACATCGATAACTGTCTGCAATTTCTTGCGGTCTTGCGCAGAGCTGTTGCCAAACCAAGATGAGATGCAACCCAACAGTATGTTGAGAAGGAGAGATGTTATGGCATTACGTTGAAGGTGGGGGAGGTTACAGCAGACATTCCATAGAATGTGGAGGCTGGTACAGGTGGCAATAAGGTTGAGAACCACTATTCTTGCCCTGAGTGGTTGGAGAAGGAGTGAAAAGGGTGGGAAATTGTTCAAATGCACTTGGGAGTTCTATCGACCATGGTGAAGAGTTCAGAAAAAAGAAAAATAGACACAAAACACTGGAATAACTCAGCGGGTCAGACAGCATCTCTGGAGAAAAGGAATAGGTGAAGTTTCGGGTGGAGACCCTTCTTCAGACTGCCCTCTCAGAAGTACTGATCCAGAATGAGTTGTCATCAGAACAGGTATAGAGGATTGTGGAACTGGAAGAAGAGATCAGTCCTTGCATGAAGGCAGGTGGGAGGAGTGCAGTCAAGATGGCTGTGGGGTGTGTGGGCTGTGATGATGTATTGCAGAGAGGCAAAGTGTTGGTCACATGCCAGATTTTGACCCACCCCCACCTCTCTTTTCTAACTTTCTCCCGTCCTTCTACAATCAGTCTGAAGAAGGGTCCTGACCCAAAACGTTGTCTGTCCATTGCCTCCTCAGATGCTGCCTGTTCCGCTTAGTTCTTCCAGCACTTTGTGTTTTGCTCAAGATTCCAGCATCTGCAGTTCCCATTCTCTGTGTTGAGAATTGTGTTTGTACCGAAGTTAACAATTAGATAGTTCGAGAGTGTTAAGTGCCCAAAATCATTTAGTTCATGGTTACAGCTGATCCTGACTCAGACATATACCTACCTGAGTGTATTTCCGGATTCAAGAAAATGTTTTTGGGACCATAGTGAAAGAGCAAGGGTGTGTGACAAAGTAAATATTTATTTCATTTGGCCGACAGACTGAGGGGGTTTGAAAGCCAACCCTACGATACACAGATTCTGAGTGGGTTTGATTTGATGAGAAGTTCTGTTGAAGCAAAGAGGTGTTCATGTGATAGAGAGGAAGTCATAGAGAGAATCATAAAGAGAGAAGAGGAAGATTGTAATGTAAAGCTGGATGGAGGGATGCGGGTGGAAGGGGACGAGGGGGGGAGAGGGAGAATGGTAGGGGATTTAACGGGAAATGGGGAACTCGGAGATGGAAGGGGCTGGAAAATTAGTGTAACGAGGAGGGGAAAGGAACAGGGTGAGGGGGATGGTGGGAGAAATGTGTGTCCAACAGGGGAGGGGGGGGAGGTAAAGAGATGGGTGTGTTGGAGCAATATTACTTTAATGTTCATACCATTGGGCTGTAGACAACCCAAGCCGAATATGTGATGGTGCTCCTTTTGGTTTGAAAGATTTGGAGCAATTCCTGGCAGTAAATTCAATTTTGGACAGTCAAGGGTTTTTTCCCATTATTTATTCATTCACAGAAGCTGAACATTGCTTCTGATGCCCTGTTTGTTGTCAATGTCTGTGCTGAACATGATGCCAAGGTAGACTAATCTCAGCTACCTGCGCATGATCCATATCCCTCCATTGATTGCGCCTAACTAAAAGTCTCTTAAACGCCACTATCGTGTCTGCCTCCACCCCCAGCCCTGGTAACACGTTCCAGGCATCCACCATCCTCTGTGTAAAAAAACTTTCACCACACGTCCTCTTTAAACTTTGCCCCTCTCACCTCTAGTCTTTGACATTTCCACGCTGGGAGAAAGGTTTCTGAATGTGTACCCACCCGATCTATGCCTCGCACAATTTTATATATGTATCCAGTCCCCCCTCAACCTCTAATGATCCAGAGAAAACAATCTGAGTTTGTCAGACCTCACCTTGTACCTAATACCCCTTAATCCCGGCATCATTCTGGTAAACATCTTCTGCATCCACATCCTGCTTGTAATGGGACGACCAGAACTCCAAGTGTGAATGGACTGTCAGGTTGTAGAACATGAAACTCTAGTCGAGTGGTTGGGGGGGGGGGGGGGGGGGGGGGAAGGGGGGAAGGGGGGAAAGGAGAACATAAACACTCATTCGTGTTCAGACACATTGTTGGGATTTTGACAGTTCGGGATCAAGGATGTGGGAAAGTTGGGCCAAAGGGCCTGTTTCCACACTGTAAGACTGTATCACTCTATGAGATATACTTTGGGATGATATACTGAGAGCCTATCAGATTACTCAATGCTTATGTCATAACTCTTTCCTTTCTTTGTCCGTCTCACAGGGTTTAGAAGGTTCAAAGGGAGAACCTGGAGTTCCTGGAGGATCCGGTCTGAAGGTAAGTCCTGCATTTTATTTTGTGAGAAAGCAGATATGAAATATCTTGATGCAAGCTATGGAGGTGATATCTTATACAGGCCTAGAACTTGATTGAAGGGGGATGAGAGAAGGATTGTAATTGACACATCTTGTTGCTAGGAATGGTACAACTTTATGATTTGGCACATTCTCCTGATGTTGCAGGGTAATAGACTCCAGCGTCTCTGAGCCCCACGAAGACTTGTTAATCATAGCATTCCATGCAAAGTTAACATCTACTGTTTTGAATATACATGTATGAATGTACAGATATGAATATCGTTCTGAGGTTCTGTCCAGTCAGACTGTGAGGGAACAGGAAGCTCCTGGCGGTTATGGTTAGATGTCACAGGTCACCACCTGGAGCAGGTCCTTATGACATGAGCCCTGGGTGTCACCCCTACGGGCAGAATGGGTTCAGTGATGATTACAGGCTGCTCCACACTTTCCAGAGAAAATTAGTGAGGAAAATGGTCTCTTCATGCCACTGAGACCCAACAGGGTGAACGACTCCAGGCATGTGAAGAGATTGCAGAAGCTGAGTTTGATGAGGCACGATGAATCGGGACATTAGGTGTGTGTGCAGGTCTTTACATTTGATGGCTTTAAACACATGACATGCGCACTCCCCATCTCAATGTCTTTGCAGATCATTGGGGCTCTGCATCTCTGTTGGCCCCCGCCCCCATCTTCTGCCCCTGCTGACGATCAACCATGATCCTATTGAACTGTGGCAGAACAGACATGAGGGCTATTCCTCTGTGCCACTGTTAACCTCAAGTACAACCGGAGGATTGCCTGGGTTAGAGCTGTTTGGGGGCCTGCTTTCTCCCTCCCCATTACTCCCTCCATCACTCTTTTCTGGAGTTCTGTCTTCGATGTTAACGTCTCTCCATATTCCCAGTGGCAATCATTTGGCAATTTCTCTGACTCTGACAGTCTCCTATCTCTTTGGCCAGTGAAATGCATGCACTGTTCACAGTTAACTCATTGCATCTATAGCTCCATTTCCAGTTTGCAATCCTGCCCTGCCCAGTTACATGGGCTCTTGTGGAGGAGGTCAGGAGGGGTGGAGGAAGCAGATGACCCAGCTTGGCCAGAGAGTACGCAATGTGTTGGAGTCACAAGTGATGAGGGGTTGGGTGGGTCAGTGGGGGAGGAAGAACAGTTTGAAATGTTCCACCTCATCGAGATATCATAATAAATTATAATAATTAACAGTTTGTAGCCCTAAAGCTGGAATTATCAGGATATTTGACTTCAGCAGGCTGGTGGAAAAATTTATCAGATGAGTCCATGTTAAAGAAGATGATGCCCCCAGTAGGTTAATATACCATCCTTCCTTCTCTGTGGATTATATTTAAACACTTTATTCACTAGGGGTGGGAAGTGTAGTGTCTGTGCACATGAAGGTAGGGCAGTTAATAGAAGAACTAATATGGAAGGCAGTAAACTCTTAACTAATGGGAATGTCTGCTCAAACAATGTAATTAAGTGTCATGCCACAAAATACACTCAGTCTTTAAAGGTGCTCTCACACTTGGTTCAATGGTGCTTTATTGTCACATGCACCAAGATACAGTGAAATTCTTTGTTTTGCATACAATTCAGTAAAATCATATTATGCATAAGCACAATCGTAATTAAGTAAAAAATTGCAATGATTTTAGTAAGGTATTTATTCACAAAATGCTGGAGTAACTCAGCAGGTCAGGCAGCATCTCAGGAGAGAAGGAATGGGTGACGTTAGTAAGTAGTAAGTTAGTTAGTTAGTTAGTAAGGCGTTGGTAATGATTTTAGTAAGAATCGTAGACCATTGAGGCAGTAAACGAAGGGTCACCTTCTTTCCAGTGCCATGTTGTGCTCTCAAGTACCAAGTTCTTAAAAATATCAGGTTTTAACTTGACCTTAAAGGTCCATCATCCTGGGTCGCAGTTGCAGGGGTCGGCTTGGCCTGGCGATGCGGTCAGTGTCCTCCGCCGCTCCGTGCCGCCGTGCCACGTGATCACGTGCTCGTCCGACCTCTGTGGGACATCCAACGGCTCCTGATCCACGCGACCTCCCGGTTGCTGTAGATCCTCCAGCGGCCCACTCTGCAGACTCCACTCCATGTGGACACTACACTGCTTGCTTTGACAATATGTCGTAAATTCAAACACACTATCCACATTTACAGTTAACATGTATGAACTTACACAACAAATTAATTATTCAGCAAAACACAAAGTGCTTTGTAATTAATTAATTTTAAAGCACATGCAAATTTTTATACATCTGACTAATTATAAATTGACTTCATCTTTTATTCCTCTCAACACCACATCCGTTCTCTGTTTGTGCTATGTCCTATGGATCACTCCCCTGATACGCCTGAGACACATTTGGTCTCACACTCTGCCGCGCAGTCGTTTCCTCAATGTAATTATCTTCATAGCTGCAAATACAATGCTTTACATATTCACAAATACCATCTTTTAGGTGTCATCTGTAAACATCAAATTCTGCACATGAAACTGACCACAAGGCGAATCATTGCAATCAGTAGCTGCAGTGATCACATACATTGTATTGGATGCATTTCTGGATATCATGAACGCAAGCAAGCGCAACTCTATCCACTTTGAAGGCTTTTTATACTCTTCATCTAGGTTTCTCTGCTCTACTACCATGTTACAAACTAACTTCCCATCCTCTGCTCTCTCCTTGCATACTCATCTCTTCTACTACTTTTGGTTCATCCTCAATTCTCTTAACTTTGCTACAACAGTTTTGAGTCTAATTTGCCAGGCTTTGTCTACACTAAATTAGTATTGGTACTGGTTTATTATTGTAAACGTGTTCCAAGATATAGTGAAACGTTTTCTTTGCATGCTATCCAGTCAAATCACACTATTCATGAATACAATCAAGTGATGCACAAGTATCGTCGGGCAAAGAGAAAAATACAGAGTGAGGAATATAATGCTGCAGCGTTATAGCGTTACAGTTACAAAGATAGAAAAGCTAAGCAACATGAAGCATTTGACTCTCTCCACTGCCATCCTGCCAATGAAGGCAGGTTCGTGGATCCTCGGCTTTCTCTTCCTGAAGTCAGCAATCAGCACCGTGATCTTGCTAACATTGAGACCAAGATTGTTGTTCTGGCAACCATTCGACTGGATTATCGATCTCTCTCCGGTAGTCTGACATGTAGTTACCTGTTATTCTTTCATCAATGGTGGTATCGGCAGTGAATTTAAAGATGGCATTGGAGCTGTGTCTGGCTCTACGGGCATAGGTGTAGAGAGAAAGCAGAGCAGAGGGTTGAGCACATAATCTTGAGGTGCTCCAGTGTTGATGGTTATCAATGAGGAAGTGTTGTTTGCTCATTCGTACTGATTGTGGTCTGCCAATGTGGAAGTCAAGGATCCAGTTGCGTAGGGACGAGCAGAGTTTGACAATGTTTAGAAGGGATGATGATGTTGAAGGCTAAGCTGAAGGTGATTAACATACATGTTACTATTATCCAAGTGGTCCAATGCCAGCATGATTGCATCCTCTGTTCATCTGTTGTGATGGTCGGAGATTGGAGTGGGTCCAGGTCATTACTGGGTACCCAGTGTCTAAATAAAGTTGGCTTGTGTTCCCCATTGGAAACCCAGATCTCAGTGAGAAGAATCCCCCCCTCGTCTGTCACAAATCCAGTGATCCCTACAAAAGGTTTATAAGAATAATTATAACATGATGGTCTCCTGTAGAGTTGCTGTCTCGTTGGTGCTGCCTATGTGATGTTTGCATGTTCTCCCTATGTCCTACATGTGCTCCGATTTCCTCCCACATCCCAAAGACGTGCGGGTTTGTCGGTTAATTGTCTTCTGTAAATTGCCCCCTAGTGTGTAGGCAGTTAATGAGAAAATGAGAAAGTGAAAGTGAGATAGTGTGAATGGGTGATCAATGGTCAGTGTGGACCTGGTGGGCCGGAGGGCTTGTTTCCAATGTAATCTCTCTAAAGTAAACTAGTTTAGAGAAGACTTTAGTTGGAATGTTTAGCTTCGAAATAGGCATGATGGGTGTTGTCATCTGCTTGGTCTGTACACTTCAGGCAGAGGTGTGGTGTGCTGAGCAATCCTGTGCCCAAATTCAGCCCCAGCCAGTGAATGGGTATGAGCATTAGTGTGGATGCAGAGTATCATCTGTGTTAATGACATGAGAGGGGAAGGGTATCGTGAAACTAACATCATAGACGATGGTGTCTGTGTGTTTGTGTTGTGTGTGTAAATGTCTGATGTGTGTGCGTGTGTGGGCATGTGTGTGCATGTGTTTGTGCGCGTGCATGAGTGTGTGTGTGTGTTGTGTATTATGTGCTAGAGTGTATGTGTGTGCACATGTCAGTTTGGAATATTCTTTATGATGATTTAACACTGAATAATGTTACGACAATTGAAGTTAAGTTGGAGTAGTATTTGTATTTCAATGAAGACCTAAATATGGCTTGTGTAATTAATGAAAATGAAGTTGGGGTGGGTATTATTGTCGATGTGAGAGTTGAACGTGGTTAATAATTGTGAAGAGTGATTGTTCATTACTGTTACACAAGACTGGTCTGTGTCAATAACAGTGGGTGTGTGTTTGGATATTAAAAGAGTGAGCATGGAGTTTGCCTGTGACTGACAGAGTGAGGAAAGTGCTTTTAACGAATGGCACAGAGAGGGGCAGTATTTTAGTGGGGAAACCAACTTTCTCTTAAAGATATTGGTATAGGTTTATGGTCACGTGTACCGTATAGTAAAAAGCATTGTTGTGCGTACTATCCAAGCAGATCACACCATACATGACTGCATCAGGTAATACAAACGAGAAAATAGTCCAGTCAAGAGTCTGATAACAGTGGGAAGAAGCTGTTCTTGCATCTGCTGCTGCAGGATTTCAAGCTTTTGTATCATCTGCTTGATTGGAGGATGTAAAGAGGGACTGACCGAGCTGTGAGTGGTCCTTGATTATGATGTCTGCTTTCCCAAGGCAGTCGATAGGGAGGTGGATGGTTTGTGTGGTTTGCAACTCTCTGGAATTTCTTGCAGCCTTAGGCAGATCGGTTGCAATACCTAACTGTGATGTGTCCAGTTAGGGTATCTTCAACGGTGCATCTGTAGAAGTAGTCGGCAATGCTCATTGCCGAATTTCCTTAGGCTTCTGGGGAATTCAAGTTCCACATGTGAGTGTTGGTCAATATTGAGCGGGGACTTTTTGGCAACCTGTGTTAAGTAAGGAATGTATCGTCTTCCTGTGCAGTGGAAATGGGCATTGAGATCGAGGCTTATGTTTGTGTTTGAAAATTAAGTTAACCTTACAGTTAGTGTCGGAACTTTACACCCTGAGGCACTTCCCCTGGCAATGCCTGAAAGAGGCCATTCATCTTTCAGTGCCCGTCCAATCCCAGCAGCCGTGGTTGAAGCGAATGTTTTACTCAGCCTGTTATTTACGGGCTGTGTGGTTATGAGTGGTAGAGGGTGGGTGGGCATGCAATGGCTGGGAATTAGGAGGTGTTGGGTATCAAGGCCCTCGATAGAAAGCATCCTATTGCGATGCTTCACAACTTGGTTTGGGAACAGCACTGCTCAGGACTGCAAGAAATTGCAGAGAGTTGTGGATGTAGCCCAGTCCAACACACAGATCAGACTCAAGCCCCCCAACATCCACTCCATCTCCACTTCCCGCTGCCTCGGGAAAGCAGCCAACATCGTCATGGACTATTTTCACCCGGGTCATTCCTTCTTTCCTCTTCCGTCCAGCAGAAGATACAAAAGGTTGAAAGCACATACCACCAGATTCAGGAACTGCTTCTTCCCCACTGTTATAAGACTACTAAATGATCCTCTCATGAGCTAGGATACAGTCCTGATCTGCCAACCAAGCTCATTGTGGACTTTGCACTTGTTTTAACAATACTTAGCACTAGAATGCTGCAGTACTATATTCTGCTCTCTGGTATTTTTCTCTTTGCTCTTCCTGTTGTGCTTGTATAAGGCTTGTTTGTACTCTTGTGTGGTGTGATTTCTCAGGATAGCACGCAAACAAAGCTTATGAATGTACTGGTTCCAGGTGACAATAATAAACCAACATCAATTGCCTGACTTGGAGTCCAACTCTAATCTATACATCATACTGGAGAGGATTTATTATTTTAAATGAATTAGACAGTAAAGGTTTAAATCCAAACTAACATTGTTTGCTGAGGTTTCCTCTGTTAATGCCGCTGCAGTGTCAGCTGTAACTAGTTGGTGACGTTCTGAACATGAAGCTCACGGTTCAGTGTCTACCCTAGTGACATGAACACAATGGCCTTGACTCTCGAGTCAATGGCAGACAAACTCAGACACCCCCCCCCCATTGGAGCGATCAAGAGGAGGGAATTCAGGCAAAATGTCCTTTTTTGTGTTTTACACTTGTTAGAGAATAACGCATCATGAAAGGAGTATTCTTGGAGGCAGATACAAGAATGACATTGAAGGGGCTTTTAGATGGGCACATGGATATGGAGGGACTTGGATCGCATGCAGGCAGAGGAGACTAGTTGAATTATGATCTTCCCATTATTTTGAATAAAGAAGGCACCAGCGAGAGTATCAGATAGAAGTTTTGTTAATTTTTTTTAAATAGTTTGGCAATTATTTTAAACATTTAAAAATACTACTGTAACTCTTATCAAGAATTTCCCCCAAAAAACTCTAAATAGGATACTTGTGCTTTTTTTAAAACATTTAAATGTGTTTAAAAGCAGGTGGAATTTTTCCAGACTTTTAACATTTCTTATATATTTAACTTTGTTATTTTTCTAAAGATTTGAGAACCCTTTGAATATTTCCGAATGATTTTCACAGTGCACAGTGGTGCAGCGGTAGAGCTGCTGCCCCAGAGCGCCAGAGGCCCGGGTGTACTCCTGACCTCAGCTGCCGGCCGTGTGGAGTTTGCACGTTCTCCCTGTGACCGCGTGGGTTTCCCCCCAATGCTCGGGTTTCCTCTGGCATTCCAGTTACTTGCAGGGTTGTAAGTTAATTAGCCTCGGTATATTGCCCCTGATGTGTAGGATGCGAAAGTGGGATAATGTAGAACTATTGTGAATGGGAGGATCGATGGTTAGCATGGACTTGGAGGGCAGAAGTGCCTGTTTCCAGGCTGTATTTCTGAATTCTAAAAGAGTTTGTGCGGACCACCAAACACCTCTTTTCACTAATCCTACCTTCATTCTCATGAACTCCTCCCCCCCCCCACCAAATTAATCAGACAGCTTTGCCGTTTTTCTTAACTCTCCCAGTAAATCACAGCTGTGCCCCGGGAATTGTCAGAGTGCATAAATGAAGCTTTTCTATTGCTGACTAATTAATAACAAATGGACCTACAGTCCCAGCGTGAAGTTAATACTGAATCACTTGACATGTTGGTATATTAGCCTCGATATTAACCTTGCAAAAGCCAAGATGTATTCCCTGGACAACGGCATGTGGCCTACTCTAATGAGGCTCTCATCAACATTCCTTGCACAAAACTCTGATTCCGCATGTCTGATTCATTCAGCAATTAGCGAGAGAAACCATACTTAACTCTTCATGGCTCACGTTCACCAACTCTGATCATTCTTCTGAATGTCCCGGTGCGTTCCTCAGAGTCTCTGAATATTCCCACTTGTCCATTATTCCTCTTTCACCCATCCCCTCTGTGTTGAGAACAAGACACATTCTGGAGCCAGGTGGAGTCTCCCAGCTCCACTCTCTCTGCCAGTCTACTGATGCTCCAAACTCCAGCTTGGTGGGTCTAAATCACTTCCAAATGTACCTTCAGCCTTTCAACTTAGCATTAAAGGATGCTCTTTCACATTTGTTCCACAATAGAGATTCCTGCAATATCTACACTGCTGATATTTAATTCAGGTCTAACTCAGAGATTAGTGTGGGTACCAAGCAGTAACCAGTGCAGACACAGGAACTGCAAATGCTGGAATCTTTAGTGTTGGAGGAGCTCAGCGGGTCAGGGTGCATCCGTACAGGGAATGGACAGATGGTGTTTCAAGTCGGGAACCTTCTTCAAACTGATGAATATGGTGAGATCTCCTCAAAGTATGACTACCTTGAAAAGGTTCTCCCTAACTGCAGTTCCGAGTGTCTCCATTTTACTGTTCCACTGAAAAATCTCCTCAAAGTATGGCTACTTTTTAGAGGTTCTCCTCCATCAGTCTGAAGAATGGTCCTGACCTGAAATGTTGGCTGTCCATTCCCTCCACGGATGCTGCCTGACCCACTGTTCCTCCAGCACTGTGTTTTGCTCGGTACAAGAGTTTTCTTTGGCCGATGGAAAATCTTACCTTCACATCCTTAAACTGCACTCTGGTGGTAGCTAGCGAGAGTGCGTGACATCCCTGTGCTATACGTGACATTGAGAGAGCCATTCTCACCGACCTGGTACAAAACCAGTCCTCTTTAGTTTTAGTTTAGCGATTCGGCCTGGAAAGAGGCCCTTCGGCCCACCAAGTCCGCACTGACCAGCGATCCCCACACACACGAGGGACAATTTACAATTGTACCCAACCAATTAGCCTCCAAACCTGTATGTCTTTGGAGTATGGGAGGAAACCAGAGCACCCAGAGAAAACCCATGCAGGTCACAGGGAGAACGTACAAACTTGGTACAGACAAGCGCTCAGTCAGGATCGAACCCGGGTGCTGTGAGGCAGCAACTCTACTGCTGCGGCACCATGCCGCCCTGTCTTGTGGCACCTGACCTTACAGATCTCCTTTTCTTACAGCTAACGGTCTGGGACCACTTCCTCTGATTTGGCGATCACTGTGAGACCCTGCATGTGTTACAGGCCGCTCTATAATAATAATAATAATAATACATTTTATTTATATAGCGCTTTTCATATACTCAAAGACGCTTTACAGAGATTTTGAGAACATAGGGAAATTAATAAATAGATAAATAAGTAAATAAATAAATGAACAGAGAAAGGAGACAGTAGGTGAGGTGACCTTCAGTGGTTGAAGGCAGTATGACGTCTTAATCCTCGTTGTGGGTCATTCTTTGACAACCTTCCCCCTGGTTCAAACCTCAGTGAAGACCCCTCCCTGAATTGTAGGTTACCCTGTGAGCTTTCTCCCGTCATGCAGCAAAAACCTTCATCTTGTTGATCTTCTGGTGGGACCGAATGGCCTCCTCCTGCACCTATTGTCTATTGTCTATTGACCACTCATTGTCACTGCGTGATCTCCACTTACAGCTCGCCTCATGAGGCCCATTCACATTTTACAACTGCACTGTGATACACCTTCTCCTGCCCTGCCCATTGACACAAATGTAGCACTCTGGAATTGGAAAGATGAAACGGTTAGTGTACTAGTTGGGAGATACTTTGAGAGAGTGAGTTTGTGCCTGAGCTGTCTGTGCAGAGAACTTAGTACATTGAACAGTACAGCACCGGAACAGGCCCACGTTGTCTGTGCCGACCATGGTGTCAACAGAAAATAATCTCCTCTGTCTGTACCTGATCCATATCCCTCCATTCCCTGCACATCCATCTGCCTATCTAAAAAGCCTCATAAATGCCACTGTTGCATCTGCCTGCACCACAACTCCTGGCAGCACATTCCAGGCACCCACCACCCTCTGTATATAAAAAAAACATGCCCCTCTAGTCTCCGCCATTTCTACCCTGGGAAAAAGGTTCTGACTACCCAATCTATGCCACTTATTAGTTTACAGATTTCAGTGAGGTCTCCCCCCAACCTCCAACGTTCCAAAGAAAACAATTCCAGTTTGTCCAACCTCACTAAAATCCCCTAATCCAGGCAGTATTTTGGAAAACCAAGACTAATAGAGTAATACTAGACAAAGTGGACCCAAAGTTGGGCCCAAACCTCTCCTGCATTGGTGCAGCACCCTCCCCCCTCCCCTCTCTCCTCAACCCCCCCTCCCCTCTCCCTTCTCCCCCACTCCCCCCTCCCCCTCCCCTCCTTTTAAACTTTAAAATGTGAATAACTTTTAAAATATTGTAATGGCAGTTTCTATACCATCTCGAAATCCCACTTCGATAGCCATTACTTCTCGGGGATGAAATGTAGTTATAGCTTACGCACACGTTGCACCCTGATATGACAAAACGAATCTTCCAAACTCCTTTTCTTCATTAATTGGTTTTATTAAAGTAGCACAAATCATAGAGTAATAAATCAGTTCCCGTACTTTATCAACTGTTTCTTCTTCAAACAATATCTAGAATTCTTGCAGTTATTACCGTATGGTTCTTACAAATATAACCGGTGCGAGCGCATGGTACGAGTGCGTGTGGTAAAGAACTGTATGCTCACCATCCTCCGAGTCTAAACTGACCCACAACCTCTGTCGACACACACTAGCCTCCTCCCATCTAGACACTCCCAATTACGCATTAAGTCACACCCACAAGCAGGCAAAAAAGACATAAACTAGAAATATTAAAACATAGCCATAACACAATGACAGTAACTGAATTAAGCATAAACGGCTCCTACATTAAGCATAAATGGCTCCTACAAATATAACACCGATTTCAATAAAACTACTTGCATTATCACTAAAGTGACAATGGTGAGTAAGGTGGGCCTAAAATTGTCGCGCTATCGTGTACCGTTTTGGCTGAAGTTCAGTCACAAACAAGATAACAAACGAGAGTTTTAGTATATAGATGAACAACAGGCAAAGCTTTTCCACCCTCCCAGTTAGTAATCACGATGTTAATTAAAATAGTTTTTGTGGCAAGAAGTGAAACTGGTCATCAACTGTTTTGCACCAGTGTGTAGTGTCCAGGTCCTGGCTCAGAGAATCATGATTGGAATAAAGAGCGACTTCAGTTCAATCTGTTCACACTCCTCTACAGCTACACAAACTCATTAAATGTTTCTTTCCTTTTCCAGGGTCTGGTGGGTTGGCCTGGACCTTCAGGTACTCCGGTAAGTTTACTCGTTATTTGTGTCTGCCGATATTTTGCCTAATAACAAGATCATCAAGTACTTTGCTAGTTATTCCATCTCTGAATTTTACCTAACTTTTATCTGCTTTATTTTTAGGGGTCTGGAACCAGGGGACCATCTGTAAGTTTAACAAATGTTATTCAGCAACAGACCGCACATATTAGTTGGGGTGTAATTGATCATTTTTCCAACTTGATTGGGGAGGATTCAGGGTAAAATGCTTTTATACATGTCTGCTTTCCCTATTTTCATTTGGTTTGTAAAAGGGCAGGGAGTAAACTGATTCAATTCCAATGTTCAGGTGGCAATTGCATTTATTCTTGACAAGGAACAATTTGAAGGATCTTAGGGTCGAAGTCCATAACTTCTTGGAAGTGGAAGCACAAATAGATAGGTTGGTAAAGTAGGCATATGTGTTCTAGGAGCAGAATTTGGTCATTCGGCCCATCAAGTCTACTCCGCCATTCAATCATGGCTGATCCATCATTCCGTCTTAACCCCATTCTCCTGCCTAATCTCCATAACCCCTGGCACCCGTTTTAATCAAGAAACTGTCCTAATCTTAAAAATATCCATTGACTTGGCCTCCACGGCTGTCAGTGGCAATGAATTCCACAGATTCACCATCCTTTGACTAAAGAAATTCCTCCTCGTCTCCTTTCTAAAGGTACATCCTTTTATTCTGAGCCTATGCCCTCTGGTCCTAGATTCTCCCACTTGTGGAGACATTCTTTCTGTGGCATGTATGTATGCTCCATGTATGTATACTACATGGCATGGAGTGTAAGAGTCAGGAAGTGATGAAGCAATTTTATTGAACTTTTGTTGGACTGCATTTGTGCTATTGCATGCTGTTGTCCCTTTGCAGGTAAGATGTGGAGGCTTTGGAGAGAATGCAGAGGAGGTTTGCCAGAATGCTGCCTGGAATAGAGGTTTTTAGTTGCAGGGAGAAGTTGGCCAGACTCTGATTGTTTTGTTTGGAATGCTGGTGTTTGAGAGGAAACCTGATGGAAGTAGATAAAATGATGAGAGACAAAGATGGAGTAGACAGTCTGAACCTATCTCCAAGAATGGAAATATTAAATACTACTGTGCATTGCTTTAAGGTGAGAGGGGCAGAGTTGAAAGGAGAGGCAAGGTTTTTACACTGAAGGTGGTGGGTGCCTGGAATGTGCTGCCAGGGATAGCGGTGGAGGCTGATACGATAGTGGCAATTTAAAAAAAAATGGATAAGCACGTGGATATGCAGGGAAAGGAGGGATACGGATTATGTGCAGGCTGATAAGGATTGGTCTTTCATCGTGTTCGGAACAGCTATTATGGGCCGAAGGGCCTGTTTCTCTGCTGTACGAATGTGCCGTGTGGTGTATGAATTTCATAGGTAGAGATGGGTGTACAATTTATACCCCCACCTCTGCCTATGAAATTCATACTGGACACAGTGTGATACTGGACTTCATACTGGACATTCAGCTGGACTTCTTCATCGGTATTATTGGTTTGCGTTGGACTTCTGTCGGGGGCTTGGGGCCCATCTCATGAAATGGGTGGGAGCTTTTATCTGCAAGAAAGTTCCTTCCAAAGTAGGGTCTGGCAAGCTAACGAAAATAGCTGAGATTCTAAGAGTGAATTGACAGATAAACTGGAGCATTCAAGTAGATGTCATACAGTAGATGTCACCTCTTCAAAAGACTCGGGAACAAGGATACCCTCGATGTCCTGTTCCCAAAGCCACGTTGATTATCCGTTATCAATCCCTGCCTTTCCAACAGTGGAATCCCTACCAATAACGTACCCGCCACCAACGTAATGTTCACCGGCCTGCAGCTCCCTGGCTCTTCCTCGCAGCCCTACTTAATTAAAGGCACAACATGAGCCACCTTCCAGTCTTCCACTACCCTCACCCGAGGCTAAGGACGATACGAGCACCTCTGCCAAGGCCACAGCAACTTCTTCCCAGCTTCCCACAACTTCAAAGGGTTCACATGATCAGGCTTAAAAATAAAAATAAATGGATTGGGTAAAGGAGTTCTGAGGTAAAGGTAGATAAATCATTAAAAGGAGCCATGTAATTCAGCAGACTAATCAGGAGAGTATTGACCAAAGGCATTTATTTTGAGGGACACATAATTCAAAAGCAGTGAAATTATTTTGAACTTGTGTCACCCTGTGGTCTGAATGTACCTCGAGCACCGGGCACTTTCTATTGTACAAAATGGTGATGGAAACCATCTTCAACACCCACCCCCCCTCCCCCTCCCCCACCTCTCCAGCCCCAACTCCACCCCTTTCCATTCCCCCCTCCCCCTCCAGTCCCTCCTCCACCTCCATTTCCTTCTCCACCTCCAGCCCTCTCTCCACCCCTTGATCCTCATGCCAGCGGGGTCCTGATTAATTTGCCACCTCCAAACACACTGTTGGTTGAATCTCATGTCGATGTCCATCATGTTTGTGTTTTGCAATTGGACCTCTCTGCACTGCTAGTCTTTGTTGGATCTTTCTGCTCCGTGAACTCCTACATTAAAACTACTTGGAGTCCGACAGCCCTTGCTGCCCTGAACCTTCAACATGGGAGCATGCAGCGACATGCTCCTTCCCCTCCTGTATGTGATTTGATTTTTAAATGTTTCATAACTTTAAACTTTGGTGCCGACATATTATTGCCCAAGTTGTGTATCGTGTCCCTCAGTTGATAGTTCCGATCAAGCATCTCATTTCATCGGAAGTTTGAACCTGAAAAGGCATTATCTGCATGGACATTTATTTCTCACAACTGCTGAACCGACCTAAGGCAGAATTAACGTTCTCCTCCCAATTCAATGGCTTTGAGGAGTGGTCCTAGTTACCATCAATCTTCATCAGCTGGCAGCAGGCAGGCAGGCAGACAGGCTTTCTTTCCCTCACGGTGATTGTGTTTAGTTTATTGTCCGTTGTGGGTCAGCACTGTGTCGGGTTGTCCACTAATTATGTCATCTTCTTTAATTTACTTCAGGGTCCTCCTGGTACAGTTGGGCTTCCTGGAGAAATTGGACACCCAGGATCTAAAGTAAGTGATAATAATTACCAAGGACATGTTGGGCAACAAAGAGCTAATTCCCTGGAGCAAAATGGGAAGGCAACAGTGACCATATCTGGCCAATCTGTTCAGGCAGAAATTCTCCAACCTGAACTTCAGTGAGGCATCTGCACTTCAGTCTGAATATCACGACTGAAAGCTGCTACCTAACGCAGGCCCAGATAGAGGGGAGAGAATGGTTCTTCACCATCTGACGTTGTTTTATTATCCCTTCTGTACTAGTTTACCGCAGCTTCCTCTGGTTACAACACTGGTTCTGAACCACTCCCATTGCTCTCCCTAGTTTACCCCTCACACTTCCAATTCTCCAGAGATGCTGCTTGTCCCGCTGAGTTACTCCAGCATTTTGTGTCTCTCCAGAGATGCTGCCTGTCCCGCTGAGTTACTCCAGCATTTTGTGTGCACTCAAATTGACTTGGTCCATCTCCGACATCTCCCTACCTTTTCTGGATCTCACCGTCTCCATCACAGGAGACAGACTATTGACCAACATCTACTACAAACCTACTGACTCCCACAGCTATCTAGATTACACTTCTTCCCACCCTGCTTCCTGTAAAGACTCTGTCCCCTTCTCCCTATTCCTCCATATACGCCGCATCTGCGCCCAGGATTAGGTTTTCCATACTATATCATCGGAGATGTTCTCATTAATTCGGAAACGGGGGTTCCCCTCTTCCATTATAGATGAGGCTCTCACTAGAGTCTCCTTGATATTCCACTCTTGCTCCTCCTCCCCCCATCGCAACAAGGACAGAGCCCCCCTTGTCCTCACCTTCCACCCCATTAGCCGTCGCATACAGCATAAAATCCTCCATTACTTTCGCCACCTCCAACAGGATCCCACTGCTGGCCACATCGTCCCATCTCCATCTCTTTCTGCTTTCCGCAGAGACCGTTCCCTCCGTAACTCCCTGGTCAACTCGTCCCTTCCCACCCAAACCACCCCCTCCCCCAGGTACTTTCCCCTGGAACCGCAGGAGATGCAACACCTGTCCCTTTACCTCCCACCTCGACTCCATCCAAGAACCCTGACAGTCTTTTCAGGTGAGGCAGAGGTTCACTTGCACCTCCTTCAACCTCATCTACTGTGTCCGCTGTTCCAGGTGTCAACCTCTGTACATCAGCGAGACCAAGCGCAGGCTCGGCGATCGTTTCGCTGAACACCTCCACTCAGTCCGCCTTAACCTACCTGATCTCCCAGTGGCTCAGCACTTTAACTCCCCCTCCCATTCCCAATCTGACCTTTCTGTCCTGGGCCTCCCCCATTGTCAGAGTGAGGCTCAGCACAAATTGGAGGAACATTACCTCATATTTTGCTTGGGTAGCTTACACCCCAGCGGTATGATTATTGCCTTCTCTAACTTCAAATAGACTTTGCTTTCCCTCTCTATCCACCCCCCCCCCCTTCCCAGTTCTCTCACCAGTCTTACTGTCTCTGACTACATTCTATCTCTGTCCCCCGCACTCCCCTGACATCAGTCTGAAGAAGGGTCTTGACTTGAAAAGTAACCCATTCCTTCTCTCACGAGATGCTGCCTGAGTTACTCCAGCATTTTGTGTCTACCTTCCAATTTACCTCTTGCACTTTGTGTATCGTTCTGCTTGCCAGCTCCTCAGCCCTTCCACCCTCCCCCTAATACCGTCCAAATCCGTGCCCCACTCTGCCACTCAACCCCCAGCCTGACGATATATTGTTCCACCAATGTATTTATTAACACTGACTTTTACACTTGTGTTGTTGAACTGCTATCTATTTATTTTAAAGGGTGCAGCAGGAAAGATTGGACCAATGGGCAAGGATGGTCCTCAAGGCCTACAGGTACCTCACTAAATATACTATATCATAACATCCACACTTCATCCTGTGAGCACAGATGTGTATTACTCAACACAAGGATAGCCATCAGTAACATGACTCCACTGGATATAATAGGTCCAGTCAGGGGTGTGTGTTACTGACCAATAAACTATAACCAATGTTGAACCGTGGACTGAAATGTACTTTGAGAATTTGGTTTAATTTAGGTTATCCACTCCTGTCATGTGAGGGGAAATTTATCAAGGCCAAATTAACCTACAAAGCCACAGGATTTTGGGATGTGGGAGGAAACCAGAGTACCCGGAGGAAACCCACACAGTTACAGTGAGATTATGCACACTCCACACAGACAGCACCTGAGGCCAGAATCAACCCCGGCCCTCTAGCGCTGTGAGGCAGCGGCTCTATCGGCTGTGCCATTGTGCTGCCTTTATAGTGCGCCAGTTCTCAAGAATGAGTTGCAGTTTCTAATTTAATCAAGGTTATTTTTTTGTCCTTTATATGTAAACGAATTGAGACCTGGGAGGGGGTTGCAGGCAGGATCCAATCATTGGAGTGGATTAAAGGCTGCAGTCTAATTAAAGTGACTATTAGTGGATTAACAGATACGAGGGAGTCAATATCAGACAGGCTTCCAAGCAAATCTCTTGATTGAATCCCACCCCTCTGTGCTGAAGTGAGAATTGTCCTGCGTGAAGAGTTCATTGTGGGCCATTCTTTGCTTGAGTTTAGAAGAATGAGGGTGACCTCACTGTACATAGGAAACTCTCGCTGGGCGTGATAAGGTGGACACAGCGATGCTGGTTGCCCTGGGAGGAGCATCCAGGACCAGTGGTCACCACAAGGGTGTCAACCATTGAGGAATGAGCTGCAAATCAGAAGGCAATGGAGTTTGCAATGCTGCCGCAAGCAGGCACTGTGGCTGAGTGTAATCATGCAAGAAATTGATGCATTTGTGCATTTTGAGGGAGATCAAGGGATTTGTGGTTTGTGCGGGAAAATGACCCTTCTGTAGATGAGGTATGATCATATTGAATGGTGGAGAAATAATAATAGGTGAACTGACCTACTTCTAATTCTATTTCTTGTATTTATAAGTTTGTATAGTCACTGGACGTGTGGGCAAATGATGGTAACTTTTGTGTGGTCTGTTTGCACAGGGACCTCCTGGCAACCTCCATGGTGCAGAAGGGAGTGCAGATCTTCTGGTGAGTACGACTCCATCCAATGTTTAATTGGTGCATTATACTCTGCATATGTGCTTTAACCACGGTGCCAATGCACGGTGGGCAAAGAGCTACCTCTGCTCTCGTGGTTGCTAGGGCATGAAGTTCATCAGGACAACAATCCCACTCACTGCAATGTGCCTTGGAACAAGGAGATCAAAATCTGAACAATTGCAAATGTGTGATTTCCAAAAAAAAAGCCAGGTTTTAAGATTGCAGCATTGGTGTTTAAAAACACAAGGATTTCGATTTTAGATATTTTAGATTTAGATTTAGAGATACAGCGCAGAAACAGGCCCTTCGTCCCACCGGGTCTGCGCCGCCCAGCGATCCCCGCACATTAACACTATCCTACACCCACTAGGGACAATTTTTACATTTGCCCAGCCAATTAACCTACATACCTGTACGTCTTTGGAGTGTGGGAGGAAACCGAAGATCTCGGAGAAAACCCACGCAGGTCACAGGGAAAACGTACAAACTCCGTACAGTACAGCACCCGTAGTCAGGATCGAACCTGAGTCTCTGGCGCTGCATTCGCTGTAAGACAGCAACTCTACCGCTGCGCCACCGTGCCGCCACAGTGAACCAGTGTTAATAGAAACGGACTCTACAGTCATTGCCAAGTCAGTGATAAGGAATTATAACTACAAGGTGAAAGGGTTTGCTTGGGAGCAAAGAGAGTGTGTTGATCGGATGGAGAATTGGGGCTGTGCCCTAGCTTATGGAAGATCCATTCAATAGTCTGATAATGGATGCCTACAATGTCCATATCAAACACGATGCCTGGTTAAACTAATCTCTAAACTAAACTGTGTCTCTAAACTAAACAAAACTAAACCAATCTCCTTTGCCTGCACATGATCCATTACCCTCCATATCCAGGTGCCGATCTAAAAGCATCTTAACCGCCACTATTGTATCTGCCTCCCCCACCATCCCTGGCAGTTCATTCCAGGCTCTCCCCACCCTCTGTGTATAAAAACTGCCCCTGCATATCTCCTCTGAACTGCCCCTTTCACCTTAAAGCTATGCCCTCTAATCTTTGACATTTCCCCCCTGGGGAAAAACGTTCTGTGTCTCATTTCATACCCATGGCCTCTTGTCCCTGACCCGTCCAGTCACATGAACATTCTCCTGCTGTCCAACCTGCACCCATCCATCCTCGTTTCATTGGCCCTCTCTTCTCCAAAGGACATCGTCTCAGCCTCCCTAATTGTAGCTCCTCATCCCAGGAACCATTATCACACATATTCCTCTGGACTCTCTCCAATGCCCACACATCCTTCCCACGGTGGCACAGCCAGAGGTGAAGCCACTACTCCGTCTGTGGTCGGACCAGTGTTTCATAAAGGCTTAACATGGCTTCAACGCTTTTGAAAAAGGTTCCCAACCCCAAATGTTGCTTGCCCATTCCTTCCCCAGACGCTGCCTGACCTGTTGAGTTCCTCCAGCACTTTGCGTTTTGCTCATGACTCCAGGATCTGCAGTTCCTATAGTCTCAATTCCCTGCCTTTATACTCTATGCCTCTACTGATAAAGCACAGAATTGTTCTACCTTATGAACTACTTTCTCACCCTGCCCTGCCACACTCACTGACATATAAACCCACACCCAGCTCCCTCCGCACTGCAACCCCTTTTAGAACAATATCTTTTTTTCTAATCTGAAGTCTGAAGACTGAGCTATCCATTTTCTCCAGAGATGCTGCCTGACCCGCTGGGTTATTCCAGCATTTTGTGTCAATCCTTTATTCTATGGCGTTTCCCTTCATTCCTCCCATCAAAATGCATTACCCTGTGTTTCCCGGCTTTAACCTTAATCTGCCCGTTCTACCCACTTGTATGTATCCTGCTGCAGTTTATCACTGTCCTCTTCACAATACACAATGCTGCCACCTTGTGTGCCCTCGCCAGATCTAGGAATGTATCCCCGAATCCAGGCAATTGATCGAGATTTAAAAACACTCTGGGCCAAACGCAAGTCGTCGGGGAATACCACGATTTGTGTGAAGTTCAACCATTTTACAACCTCTGTTGCCTGATACTTGGCCACTTGCACTCTCATTCTCTCATTCTGTCTGTTGCCAGGTGCTCCGATGTCGCTCATCAGCCTGTTAGTGGCACCTTGAAAAAATCTATCTGGAAGTCCATGTACATCACACCGACTGTAAAACCCTCGATAATTCTGCAACACCATTAAAAAAATGTGACCGATTTATTTGAATGCAATTTTCCCTTAATAAATACATGCTACCTTTCCTTAAGTAAACCATTTTCCTCTTGGCTTTGCTCGAACTGAGATTAGACTAACTGGTCTGTGGTCGTTCAGCTTATCCTTTTTGAAGAAGGGAGTGACATTGGCCACTCTCCTGTGCTCTGCTACCTGTGCCTGTATCCAAAGACCAGTGAAAGATCCAGTCAGTCATCCCTTCAATGTTAGCAGATTTTAAAATGAGGAGGGTGACAGGACACCATGGATAGAGGAAAGGCCAGGCGGATTGCCCTGTCACTGAGTTGGCACGTGCACAATGAGACACATTGTCTCCTTTTGGTACTTACAAATTCCATTTAGACCATAGAAGGGTACAGAACAGGAACAGGCTCTTTGGCCCACGATGTGTGTGACGGACATTACACTAATCTCCTCTGCCTGCATGCGGCCCAGATCCCTCCACTCCCTACATATCTGTGTGCCTCTTTAAAATCCTCTTAAATTCCATTACAATTTGCCCCACTCACCTTAAAGCCTCTAGTCGTAACATTTCCACCTTAGGAAAAAGATTCTGACTGTCTACCTTATCAGTGCCTCTCATAATCTTATAGAATTCTGTCAGTTCTCCCCTGAGTGTCCGATGCTCCAGGGAAAACAATCCAACATTGTCCAACCTCTCCCTGTAGGCAACTGAGGCCAACTCCAGGGAGCATTCTGGTAAACGTCTTCTGCACCTTCTCCCAAAGTCTCCACATCCTTCCTGTAACGCGGTGACCAGAACTGCACACAAGGCGACCAAAGATTTACAAAGCTGCTACACGACTTCCTAATTCGTATACTCAAGTTCCCGACAGATGAAAGCAACCATGCCAGAGGCCTTCTTTCCCACCCCATCTACTTGTCCTACCACTTTCAGGGAGACAGGGAAGGGTTAACAGGTCCATGTGAAAAGAAGAAAGACCAGATGAATGACTCTTTCACTGTGCCCTCACCACCCATTTCTCCCCCCCACCATCTCCATCCACCTGTGTCCACCCATCATGACAGGCGTGGAGTGGTCATTGGGATGATCAAAACAATGAGTGAAAGAAAACCACCGCTGGGCAATGGCGCCTCACCCACTGGGTTGAGGCTGTTAATCCATAATTAGTCTTTGTGCCTTTGAAGCATTTCCGAGCCATGGAGCAAAGAGCAGCGCGACTTAACCAAAGCTCAGGTCTTGAAACTGATCATCTGTCTGTACTCTTCCAGTGCCCCACCTCATGCCCCTCTGGACTAAAAGGACCACAAGGACTTCATGGTCTCAAGGTGAGTCCTCTTTTCTACACAGTATATTTCAGCGGGTGTAAGAGGTGTCATGTGTAGTGTGATGCAAAGCTTCAATTTTACCAAATAGAGCTCACTGTGTTGTGGACGAGAGCAGGCCAGCCCCCCCCCTGGTGGCAGTAACTCAGGGTAAACATTGCAGTTTGATTGAAAAACTATTCATTTACATTCACAGGGCCACAGGGGGAAAATTGGACCGATGGGAAATGCTGGAGTACAGGGACCCACGGTGAGTATGGAGCAGACAAAGACTCGCGGTGTTGCCGATGTATCACACAAACCACGGCACAAGCATGTTAAATGCCCCTCTCCACAGATTTTAAGGCTTCTTCTGATGTTCAAGTTAATGGTGAGGAGGGGAGTCTGCCACAGCTCATTGAACATTTGTCTGTGACATTGGAAGGCGTTATCACCGCAGAGATGTGCAGGTGATGTTATAAATCATCGAGGGGACTGAGGCAATTGGGTGAGGAAGGCAGAGGGGCTGAGAGGACTTATGGACAGGGGTGAGGGGACAGCTGATTGGCTGAAGAGAGGAATGAGAGGACTGAGCTGATTGGGAGAGGCAAGGGCTAGGTGGGGGTGAGCTGATTGGGTGCGAGAGGGGATGAAGGGACTAAGCTGATTGGATGGGACTGGGGCAAGGTATTGAGGTGGGATGGGACGGTGCAAGGCAGAGATTCTCAGCAGACTGCACCCCTTGGACTTTAGAAGTGTGGGAGGAAACGTGGTAGAAACATTCAAGCTCCTGAGATGAGGTGGCACTGTAGATATTGAGAGGAAGCTTCCTCTCATCTGAGCGTCCAGAACGAGGAGCACAGTTTCAGGATAAGGAGTGTGGAATGAGGGTGGAGATGAGGAATTTCTTCCCTCAGAAAGGCCATCAATCTTTGGATATCCCTACTGAAGAGAGCTGAGGCGGCTGAGCCACAATCCATTAATAGCATGAAGAAACTTTAGGGGAATTTATGGTTTTGGGTGACAGGAAGAAAACTGAAGCTTGGTTCAAATATCTGGTCAACCCTGGCTGATTCCACAGGCAATTCCCAGTGCTCTAAACCATTCTCTCATTTCCGCCCCTTCCTCAGCCAAAACATTCAGTCCCCTCATCCACCCCTCACCCAAACCATTCAGTCCCCACATCCACCCCTCATCCCATCAGCTCTGACCCCTCATTCCCCCCCTTCACCCAATCACCAATCTTTTCAACCCATGCCTTCCGAAGCGCTAGAAGGGCTGATGACCAAGCGGACCTTTCATGTTTAATTGCTGCATTACGATGGGTGGCTCAGCATTCATCAACAAACAGCGCAGTTTGGATCGGTGCAGGCACTTTGTTTCAGTAAAAAGGTCAAAGCTATTTCATCAGAGTCATTATCAAATCAAACCTGGCACCAGGTTGTGCATGGAGTTTTCACGACAGATGACCAAACGATTGCTGGATAAGGTGAGCACCTTGAAGAAGGTGAGCGAGGCGGAGACCTGGAGAAACGAGGAAGGAAAATCCAGTGTTGGGGGCTCAGGAAGGTGAAGGGCAGCCCTCCACACTTGGGTCTGGTCAAGGGGAGACCAGTACCGGTGGAGCTCTGATGTTTCTGGGCATTATGGAACTAGAGGAGATTGCAGAAGTAAATTGCAGAAAAGCCAGGAGCGCGTTCAACAAGATGGACATGTTTAAAATTGAATCATTGCCGTACCCAATGCCAAGTAGACCAGTGAGCATTGAATCATACAGTGACGGGACCATACAGCACAGACACGGAACCTCAGCCCACCTTGTCCAGCTGACCATGATGCCGAGCTACACCAATCCTATTTGCTTGCATTAGGCCTGTACCCATCTACACCTTTCCCATGTGAGTCCCCTCAGTACAATGTTCAATGCCATGTTGCAATAGTGCTACTGTGATTGGCAGCTTGTTCCGGTCAACCATCACCAACCACCATCTCTGCAATCACTCATGGTCGTGTATAATTGACCGCCTGGTGGGTCCTCCCTGTCCCTCCAGGTGGGTGCCTGTGTGCGTGACATCTTGTACCGTGGGGAGGCTGGTGCACGGACCAGCGGCACGGACTCCACCACAGTCGGGAGTCTCTCCCTGCTGCAACCTTCTTCCACCTTCTCGGCCATTGTGGTGCTCCACCCGCCGGCCCAACACCATCCTCCTCCGCCTGTTCCACCGCTGAGGTCGTCTTCATGGGCCGCGCTTTGTCACAATGCTCCCCTTGACCTGCCCGCCATGGGTGACCCTGTTGTCCAGTTATGGGTGAGGCTATTGTCCAGTCTTCTGGTACCTCCTGTGGATTGGAGAATAGCAAATGTTATCCCACTTTTTAAGAAAGGAGGGAGAGAGAAAACGGGTAATTATAGACCAGTTAGTCTGACATCAGTGGTGGGGAAAATGCTGGAGTCAATTATAAAAGACGAAATTGCTGAGCATTTGGATAGCAGTAACGGGATCGTTCCGAGTCAGCATGGATTTACGAAGGGGAAATCATGCTTGACAAATCTACTGGAATTTTTTGAGGATGTAACTAGGAAAATTGACAAGGGAGAGTCAGTGGATGTGGTGTACCTCGACTTTCAGAAAGCCTTCGACAAGGTCCCACATAGGAGATTAGTGGGCAAAATTAGGGCACATGGTATTGGGGGTAGGGTACTGACATGGATAGAAAATTGGTTAACAGACAGAAAGCAAAGAGAGGGGATAAATGGGTCCCTTTCGGAATGGCAGGCAGTGACCAGTGGGGTACCGCAAGGTTCGGTGCTGGGACCCCAGCTATTTACGATATACATTAATGACTTAGACGAAGGGATTAAAAGTACCATTAGCAAATTTGCAGATGATACTAAGTTGGGGGGTAGTGTGAATTGTGAGGAAGATGCAATAAGGCTGCAGGGTGACCTGGACAGGTTGTGTGAGTGGGCGGATACATGGCAGATGCAGTTTAATGTAGATAAGTGTGAGGTTATTCACTTTGGAAGTAAGAATAGAAAGGCAGATTATTATCTGAATGGTGTCAAGTTAGGAGGAGGGGGAGTTCAACGAGATCTGGGTGTCCTAGTGCATCAGTCAATGAAAGGAAGCATGCAGGTTCAGCAGGCAGTGAAGAAAGCCAATGGAATGTTGGCCTTCGTAACAAGAGGAGTTGAGTATAGGAGCAAAGAGGTCCTTCTACAGTTGTACCGGGCCCTGGTGAGACCGCACCTGGAGTACTGTGTGCAGTTTTGGTCTCCAAATTTGAGGAAGGATATTCTTGCTATGGAGGGCGTGCAGCGTAGGTTCACTAGATTAATTCCCGGAATGGCGGGACTGTCGTATGTTGAAAGGCTGGAGCGATTGGGCTTGTATACACTGGAATTTAGAAGGATGAGGGGGGATCTTATTGAAACATATAAGATAATTAGGGGATTGGACACATTAGAGGCAGATAACATGTTCCCAATGTTGGGGGAGTCCAGAACAAGGGGCCACAGTTTGAGAATAAGGGGTAGGCCATTTAGAACGGAGATGAGGAAGAACTTTTTCAGTCAGAGGGTGGTGAAGGTGTGGAATTCTCTGCCTCAGAAGGCAGTGGAGGCCAGTTCGTTGGATGCTTTCAAGAGAGAGCTGGATAGAGCTCTTAAGGATAGCGGAGTGAGGGGGTATGGGGAGAAGGCAGGAACGGGGTACTGATTGATAGTGATCAGCCATGATCGCATTGAATGGCGGTGCTGGCTCGAAGGGCTGAATGGCCTACTCCTGCACCTATTGTCTATTGTCTATTGTCTCACACATGACTACCCAGCAATCTGATCCCTTTGTGTTGGAAGGAACTGCAGATGCTGGTTTAAACTGAAGACAGACACAAAAAGCTGGAGTAACTCAGCGGGGCAGCCGGACATACCCTTTTCTTTCCCTGTGGTAAATGCCATCAGGCCCTGGGATTTATCCACTGAATGCTTGCCAATATTTACAACACTTCCTTCTTCCTGATCCAGACATACTCCAGGATATCAGTGTACATCCTCCTTAAATTCCCCAGCCACCTGGAATGAAATCTGTGCAATCCTTGGTAAATCCCATTGAGGGGTATTCATTTAGGACCCTCCTATATCCCCCTGGCTCCATGCATGAGTTAACCCTCTGATCCATGAAGGGGCCTATTTCTTGCTTGGCTACCCCTCTTGATTCTCCTTAAGCCTACTTGCCAAGGTCATTTCATGACTTATTTTTCCCTCCTAACTTTTTTTAACTCTCTGCACAAATCTCAAAGGGTTTGTTTGATACCACTTTGCTGTAGAGGGCATACATTTCCTTCTTCACCCTGATCAAACTTCAATAGCGAGTGACGAGGTGATGGCTGGCGAGATGGAGTGAGCAGCAGAAGTTTGAATCTCACCTCGAGGTGGTAATCAGTGGCAGTTTCAGCAACAGTGGGATAAAGAAAGGAGCCATTCTTGTGGAAATAAGTGTTGTTAGTGCTGAAAAAGAATGGCATTTGAAGTCCAATGTGGGGCCAGATAGAACCAGTGTTGCCTGTTTGGTGCAGGTCTACCGATGCCAAGGTGAGGGACATGGTCAGTGCTGGAACACAGGGTTTGTGCAGCAGTTTTGTGGGCATTTAGTGACAGACAATTTCCATTCTAGCGTTCAGAATGAATGATAACTCGAAGTTTGGTTTTGGATGATGCACATATGCAGGCACTGACTGCCAGCTGTACATCGATGACTGAGCTCGGGTGATCTTGGTCCTGAAGTGGAGATGATGAAGGTTGAGTGGACTACTTGTCGATTAGCTTCACAGTGTCAGGAGGCTTGTTGGACGTGAGGTGCAGTATTGGACTGAAGATGATATTGAAGATTGGGGTGACTTTGCTTGACTCCATCTGCACTGGAATTGGATCTGTATTGGTGAGGATCATGGCTTACAAGTCATTTAGGACTAGTGTTCAGTTTTGGTAACCCTGTTCTCGGAAGGATGTCATTAAGCAGAAAAGGGTGCAGAGAAGATTTACAAGTGTTGCCACAACTCAAGGGCCTGAGCTCTAGGGAGGGATTAGGCATGCTAGCACTTCATTCCTTGGAGTGCAGGAGGCTGAGGAATGATCTTATTGAGGTGTATAAAAACATGAGAATAAATATGGCTCGTACAGTCTTTAACCCACAGTCGGGGAATCAATAACCAGGGCATGAGGGGAAAGATTTAATCAGAATCTGAGGGGTAACCTTAGTCATTAGGCACCTGTAGATCAACTTCCTTCCCTTGAAACATGTGGTCTTCACAGTTGTTGCAGCTAGCAGATACCGAGATGCCCTGGTGGTTCTCATTAGCCCAGCCCTGGGGCTTACTGTCAGAGAGGAAGCCAAGAGTCTCCTCAAAGGCCTTGTCCTTGCCCTCCGCCTCCATTCTCGCATTTCTTTCAATGCTAACCCCTTCACCCTTCTATTTCATCTCTTAAAACTCCCTGCTAAAGATAGAACAGACAACATAGAGCACAGTGCACCGCAGGAACAGGCCCTTCGGCCCACAATGTCCGTGCCAAACATGATGCCAAGTTAAACTAATCTCCTCTGCCTGCACATAATTCATATCCCTCCATTGCCGACACTTCCATGTGCCTATCTAAAACCCTCTTGAATGCCTCCGCCACCATCCCTTGCAACGCATTCCAGGCACCCGCCACCTTGTAAAAAACCTGCCCCGCACATCTCCTTTAAACTTTGCCCCACTCACCTTAAAGTTGTGCCCTTTAGTCTTTAACGTTTCCAGCCCGGGAGAAAGATTCTGACAATCTACACTATGCATGCCTCTCATATTTTTATATACTTCTCTCACACCTCCCCTCTAATTCCGGTGTTCCAGCTGGCAACTAATGTTAATTATTGACTATATTAATCTGCGAATTCGATTTTTGATAACCAATTGTAAAGGATTGAAGGGAAGAGAGATAAGAATGGAGTAGATAGGTAGGTAGGTAGAGGGTAGGACTGGGCAGAAGAATTGGTTCACAGGGTTAAATAACCTGCCACTGATTGCTATCTGCAAGAGTCTCTGAACATTTTCTGCGGAAATCTTTATCGATGAAGAGGTTAATATTTTATTTTCTCTTTCTGTCTAGGGTATTCAAGGTGCAACTGGTATCTCCGGAGAACAAGGCATCCCTGGCCCACCAGTAAAGTATTTTTGTTAAGTCCTACTGTGGTAACTCCCAACGTCTTGGCTGCTAAAAGATTAGTGGGGAAAATGTCACAGGAACATCCATTAAATGGGGTTGACCCAAGGGAAATGGACTTCACGTTGTTCTATTAGATAATGTTAAACAAGGATAACGGGTGCTTTGCTGGTCCATTCATTCAGGCTACCAAGAGAAGAGTAGATTAAAGGCTGGTGCACAATATGTGGGTCAGTTTAGTTTGGTTTAGTTTAGTTTAGTTTAGTTTAGTTTAGAGATACAGCTGGGAAACAGACCCTTCGGCCCACCAAGTCCGTACTGACCAGCGATCCCCCCCCACATTAACCACTATCCTACACCAGGGACAATTTTTACATTTATACCAAGCCAATTAACCAACAAACCTGTACGTCTTTGGAGTGTGGGAGGACACCGAAGTTCTCGAAGAAAACCGACGCAGGTCATGGAGAGAACGTACAAACTCTATAAGACAGCACCCGTGGCCAGGATCGAACCATGGTCCCTGGAGCTGTAAGCGCTGCAAGGCAGCAACTCTACCGCTGCGCCACCGTGCAGCCATTGGGTGGAGTAACTCCGTGGTTTTCATGTAATTGAAGTTGAGAGTGCAGTGAACCAGGCATGTGTCAATAATGTATGTGGTATTCAAGGCCTGATCAAAGACCTGAAGGATCAACGTTCAAATACTTGAATAGCTTTCACTCCCTCCCAGATAGTGGTGCATGCGAATCCGGCTTCCAGCAGAAGCACGGTGGGCAGTACTGTGGCGCAGTGGGTAGAGCTGCTGCCTCACAGCACTAGAGACCCAAGTTCAACACTGACCACAGGTGCTGTCTGTGTGGAGTTTGCACGTTCTTCCGGTTTCCTCACACAGCCCAATGGCATGTGAGTTTGTAGGTTAATTGGTTGCTGTAAACTGCTCCACTAGTGTGTAGGGAGTGGATGAAAAAGAGGGATAAGATAGAACCAATGAGAATGAGTGATAGATGGTTGGCATGGAACTGGTGGGCTGAAGGGCCTGCCTCCATGCCATCTATCTATAAAAAAGCAGTCACTGCTTTACTGATTCATTACTCTAATGATGCTGGGTCGTATCTGGTCAGGATAGTGTTGAGAATAGGGCTACGCGTAAAGATAAACTAAAAGATTAAGATAACTAAACAAAGATAAAGATAAATATGTGAAGTAAGAGATACAATGGCTTTACCTTTTTGCCATATCTGAACATATGGGGGAATATTGGTAGAACTTAGTCCAGCTGAGAGTTGAGCCCATTGAAGGTCCACAAACATTCTTCCTTGGAGGGCTCCCGAGATTGGTTACAGGACAGAAAGGTTCTTCCTGATTTCATCAGCATCCTTGGGTCATGGATGGATTAGCCTGGTGCTGATCCAACCGGCAAAGTCTAATTGGGAGCTGGTTGGGATGGGGTAGTGGATACCACCCAGGCTTTGTAGATGACCCTGAGCCTGGGATTTGGGACAGAATCTGGAACCTGTGGCCAGGAATATTGTTCTGAGCACCTTCACTGTTGGAATAGGATCACGGGGATTCCAGGACTGAGGAAGCCTGGATTTGTTGGCCCACGGAAATATATGGGCACAGAGTATGGTGTTGCGTTTGTTTTTCATAAGAATTTATGCATTTATACCTTCTTTCTAAACCTACAGGGACCTCAGGGTCTTCAAGGATATCCTGGAATGATGGGAGGAAAAGGTGATACAGTAAGGAACTTTTTGAAGCATATCTCTTGATTATCTTGGCTGAAATGTAAGATATGGAATGGTAGATTCTTTTCAGTGAAGATAACACACCCCAAGAAAGTGTTGAATGTCACCACCTCTCAGTGAGCTGTGCAGGGGGTTTGAGGACCACGGTGAGTTTACCTCTCATGTCTTAGACTTCGAATGGCATCTCTGACCAGACACGTTTTGGTTTAAGAATTTTGGGTGATGGGATTTTTGATTTTCGAAAGGTTTAGAAAGGGAATAGCAATGGTCATGCAGAAAACACAAGTGGGACAGCTCTTGGAATGATTCTGGGGCCAACTCTACAGCACTTATTAAATCTCAAAGACATGTGTTGTGGCTCACTCACAGTTTCTCCTTCTCCATAGGGTGCTCGTGGATACAATGGCAGGGTTGGTCCCCGTGGCCCAATGGGTCTTCAGGTGAGTAACAAACCAATGTGTCCCTCACTTGTTTTGCTACCTTGTACTCCAACCAGTTGTTCTTGGTTCCCAACTGTTGAGGCAAGATTGCAAATGTTCTGCTTTGACAAGGATTTGGGTGCGAGAGAGAGTGTGTGCATGTATAATTGTGTGTGTGTGTGCAAGAGAAAATGTGTGTGTGTGTAAGAGAGAGCTGGAACACCCTCTTACACACACACACACACACACACACACACACACACACACACACACACACACACACACACACTCACATCATGATCATACTTTCTTAGTCAAGTATGTTTTGCAACATACAAGGAATTTGATTTGCCATAGTCATCTCAATAAAAAGCAACAAGACACACAAAATACATTTTAACATGACCATCCAGCACAGTAACTCCTCCACATTCCTCACTGTGATGAAAGGCGAAACAAAAGTTCAAACTCTTCCCTTCTTTGTTCTCCTGCGGTCGGGGGCCTCGAGCCTTCCGTTGACGGGAAGATCTTGGCTCCCGTAGCCGGCGGTCAGGCCCTCCGCATCGGGGCGATCAAGCTCCCGCTTCGGGGGGGATCTCAGTTCCCCGCGCCGGGTGATCGGACCCCGGATCGAGGCTAGTCGAACCTCCTGCGACTTTGGAGCTTCCCGACATTAGTCTCGACCTGAG
The DNA here is from genome assembly GCF_053455715.1 of Rhinoraja longicauda. Classification (NCBI taxonomy): domain Eukaryota; kingdom Metazoa; phylum Chordata; class Chondrichthyes; order Rajiformes; family Arhynchobatidae; genus Rhinoraja; species Rhinoraja longicauda. Next base: position 24,579,498 of record NC_135979.1, read on the forward strand.
ACTGCGAGCTCCTCGATGGTGAAATCTGCAGGCCGCAGTTGGAGCGTCTATCCCAGGCAAGGGATCGCAGGCTCCGATGGTAAGTCCATGGCCCCGCGGTGGGGCTCAAAGTCAGTCTCGAGCAAGGCCTCCAACTCCACGATGTTAGGCCGCAGAGCGACCGGAGATACGATCTGGAAAACAATCACATCTCCAGCAAGGTAAGAGATTGAAAAAAAGTTTCCCCCTCCCCCCTCCCCCAACCCCACATAAAACAAACCAGAGAACATTAATACAAACTTTTTAAAACACACTAAAAATAACAAAAAAGACAAAAAGACTGACAGACCGTTGACGAGGCTGCCATCGGTGATGGCGCCACCCGGTGGAATTAGTTAGGAATAGTTACAAACAGGAACATCAAAGATAAACCAACTGGTTTTTAACCAGTTCAAGAAGCATCACTATCGATGGCAAGCCAGGATGGGAGAAACACAAATCTCCAGGGAATCTCTCCAACAAAATATTGTTGGGAGTCCCTCCTTTTGAGAAAAGATACTAATATCTCAATCCTCAAATCACCCATAAATGGTGGAATCAGTCTTAACAGCCCCAGGAACAGTGAAAGACAAAGTTAAGGAACAGCAGCAACTAGTGCACCTTAACACAAGGACTTAAGAAGTAGAAGTGAGGTAGGCCAAATTGTTCTCGAGTCTGCTCCACCATCAAGGAAGATCATAAAGCTGACGTGATCCGGGCCTCATCTGCACTCTCCTGCCTCATCTTCATAATTGTAACTTCCCTTCAATCTGAACGCCTTGTACTTGAATAATATAGAAGAGAACATCGAACAGTACACCACTCTGTCTGTGCTGAACCTAATGCCAAGTTAACCTGAGCTCCTCTGCCTGGGCATGATCCATATCAGCTGGACTAAGTTCTACCAATATTCCCCCATATGTTTAGATCTGGCAAAAAGGTAAAGCAATTGTATCTTACTTTATCTTTTAGTTTAGTTATCTTAATCTTCTGAGGTACACAATTGCAAAGATTCATAAGGCTTTGAGAAAAAAGTTCCCTCTCCTACAATATAGAAAACAGAAGAAACTGTAAACACTCAGCAGTTCAGGCAGCATCTGCGTAGAATAGAAACCATTAATGTTTCAGATTGAAGGCCCTTCATCAGAAGTGGGAAGGAAACTAAATCATTTAATTCTGAAACTATGGCCCTTTTTTCCCAGATTAAGGGAAACATTTTCTCAGCATCTACTGTGAAAAGTCCACTTAGTCTCAAAGGATTTAATAAGGTCCACCATTTAAATTCCAGTAAGTAGGCCCAGTCTGCTGAACCTTTCTTCACCAGTCCCTTTGTATTAGAATCCCACCATTTTTGCAAGTCATTGAGAAACTTGAATACATACCCTTCGACTTTTCTCCAGATCATTAACATGAACGGTAAGTCATTTCAGGGGCAGGAATTGGTCCTTGGTAGTCCATGAGTAGTTTCCTTCCAGCCTGGAGCAGATCCATCTATTCACACTCTACCTTCCACATGTTAGCTAATTCCAAGCAGCACAGCAGGTCAGGCAGAGTCTCTGGCGGGACTGCAATGACGGGAGAGGTCAGAGCATGATGCGGCCACAGTATTCCTATTGATTATTCCCCTCTTGCTCATAATTCACGGATATAATTTCCCTCGACGTTTAAGCCTGAATGCATTATGCCCGCCCGACCCTCTCTCTGACATGGATATCAGCCTCAGCCTGCGGCCAGCTGGGACTAGACGGCTGCTGTGTAATCAGACTGATGGTGTGCGTGGTCCATGGACCTCCACACCTGCAAGACTCTTCTGCTGAGAAGTTGGTGAGAGTCCCACGGAAGCATTAATCAGCATGACTGTTAATCATTTCTACCGCAGACATCAGTCAGGTCCTTCATCACGCCCTCGAATTCCTGTCATGTTGGAAACTTCTCTTTTGCTGCTTTGACTGACCGTATTTCCAACTATTCTTCTTCAGGGTAAAAAGGGGCCAGAGGGGCCACTTGGTGACTTTGGCGACAAAGGAGTACAGGTGAGATATTTCAAAGTCGCACCTCTTAATCCCATTGCATGCATGTTACCTCAGGAGGGACTTTGGGTTGTGCGGCAGCAGTCACCGGATCAGAAGATCCCAGTGGGTTTTACTAGTAATGTGTCGAGTACTCATTGGGGTGAGAAGTGTGCACAAGCTGTCAGTCGTGGAGTATTCGTGTGCACAGGGGGTCAGTGGTGAAGTATTAGTGTGCACAGGGCTCAGTTGTGGAGTATTAGCGTGCACGGGATTAGTGATGGAGTATTAATGTACACAGGGGGTTAGTGGCAGAGTATTGGTGTGCACAGGGGGTCAGTTGTGGTGTATTAGTGTGCACAGGGGGGTAGAGGTGGAGTATTAATGCACTTAGGGGGTTAGTGGTGGAGTATTAGCGTGCGCAGGGCTCAGTTGCGGAGTATTAGTGTGCATGGGATTAGTGGTAGGGTATTAATTTACACGGGGGTTGTGGTGGAGTATTAATTTACACAGGGTCAGTGGTGGAGTATTAGTGTGCCCAGGGGGTTAGTGGTAGAGTATTAGTGTGCACAGGGGGTTAGTGGTGGAGTATTAGTGTGCACGGGGTTGGTGGAGTATTAGTGTGCACAGGGGGTTGGTGGAGTATTAATGTGCACAGGGGGTTGGTGGAGTATTAGTGTGCACAGGGTTGTCAGTGGTGGAGGATTAGTGTGCACAGGGTTGTCAGTGGTGGAGGATTAGTGTGCACAGTGGGTCAGTATTGAAGTATGGTCAGGGTTCAATGGGGTGAAGGTTAGTAGGAGTTATACAGTAGCGATCACAACCTCAGCAGACCACAGTGAAGTTATACTTTTACTGCACAGGGTTATGAGCGGAGTGAAGTGTTTGTGTGTGGAGGGCAGGCAGTGGGTGAAATATTATCTTGTGCAGGTCTGGCTGTGATGTGAAGTATTTGTGCAATAGTTGCTGCCATGAGGTGAAGGAGGCAAACATTGCTGCCGTGGAGGAAGAGACAGAATGGGCCGAATGGCCTCCTCCTGTTGTGCTTTACCGTGAAATTAGAAGTGGGTTGTTGTGACACGGTTGTTTGCCTGTAGTTGTGTTCTGCATGGGGTAATGATGTGCCATCTCTGATTACTCACCCGCTTACTCTGATCACCCTGACTGACGGTTCTGTCACTCCACAGGGTGAGCGAGGCCAGCAGGGACGCCAAGGACTCTCGGGGGGCAAGGGGAAAAATGTGAGCCATTTTACGTTCAATTAATAATAATCTGTGCAGAAATCACCTCGAATGGTGCCCTTGGTTCGTGCTCATGGTCGCAGCTACTTTGGTGCTGTGTATGGACACTAAATGCTGGAGTAACTCAGCGGGACAGGCAGCATCTCTGGCGGGAAGGAATGGGTGACGTTTCGGGTCGAGACCCTTCTTCAGACTTTGGCCCTGTGTCGTTGAGCGCAGTGAGCAGTGGGAGTTTTGTCTGGAGTCACACTGCAAGGCTGAGCTGTCATCTGGGCTCAGAGGGCCGCTGAGTTGCCCAGGTATGAGCACCAGTGTGGGGCAGTGCAGGTGGCACACGTGCCAAGCCACGGCTGCCATGGGGTCTGGTGAAAGTTACATCCTCACAACTTTGTGAGAGGCAGCTTGCTGGAACTTCACCATCCTTCCTGTGAAGAAATGCAATTTGACATCCCTCCCTGATTTCCCAGGTGAATTTTCAATGTTGTCCCCCCTGGTTCAGGACTCTCCATTGGGGCAATGTGTTGTTTGCATTCTACCCTAACAGTTCCACCTGGCAACTCCATTAGACCATCTCCAAATTCCATTCTGAATGGATCACAAGCCTTCCCACGCTGCTAGTCCTCAAACTCCTTTTGTTCTGGTGCACCTGCACGGACCCTCTGAGAACAGCGTGGCATTCCCAAAGTATGATGTCCACAACTTGTTCATTGTTCGAACTTCCATACTTTATCAAAGACTCCTTCGAACCTTCTGACTAAAGAAGGGTCTGACTAAAATCTTGGCCTGATTCAGTACACCCAGGAATGAAGGGAGTTCTACAGAAAGAGATGGAAACTGTCTGGTACTGACCTCCTCACATCAAAAGGAACCACTTGAAGCGCTGCCTCATAAAAGGCAGGTAGTATCATCAAAGACCCACACCACCCTGGCCACGCTCTCATCTTGCTGCTACCATGGGAAGGCGGCACAGGAGCTTGACACCCGTGATCTCCAGGTTCAAGAACAGCTTTTTCCCAGCAACCATCGGGCTCTTGAGCCACCCTGCGCAACCCTAACCACAACCCTTCCTCAGTAACGGTCTTATATGAACTTTGTTTAGGTTGCACAACTTCACTTTGCACTATGATGATTTGGTTATCTATATTATTGTTAATTGTTGCATGTATTGATCTATTGTTGATCATGTTATATTTGTTGCTTTGTTGTTTTAATGTGCCTGAATGGCAAGTAAGAATATCATTGTTCCGTTCTCGATATGTACGACAGTTTAACACTCTTGACTCCTGACTTTCTCTTGCCTTGACTGGGTTGAACTGAGTTTTACCAAGCAACACTCCCCCTGATGCCAGAGAAGGGGACTGGAACTGATCTCTGTAAAAACGGACCTGGCAAATTCCTTGTCCATACACTCATTTCCTCTAGAAACATAGAAACATAGAAAATAGGTGCAGGAGTAGGCCATTCGGCCCTTCGAGCCTGCACCGCCATTCAATATGATCATGGCTGATCATCCAGCTCAGTAATCTGTACCTGCCTTCTCTCCATACCCCCTGATCCCTTTAGCCACAAGGGCCACATCTAACTCCCTCTTAAATATAGCCAATGAACTGGCCTCAACTACCTTCTGTGGCAGAGAATTCCACAGACTCACCACTCTGTGTGAAGAAATGTTTTCTCATCTCGGTCCTAAAAGACTTCCCCCTTATCCTTAAGCTGTGACCCCTGGTTCTGGACTTCCCCAACATCGGGAACAATCTTCCCGCATCTAGCCTCTCCAACCCCTTAAGAATTTTATATGTTTCAATAAGATCCCCCCTCAGTCTTCTAAATTCAGTCTTCTACTCACTGCGCACTGTGTGTTTTATTGCAGGGACTGCCAGGCATCGATGGCAAGGATGGCATGCCCGGGGTTCCTGGTATGAAGGTATTTAATGGTGAAGAGGTTGTGTTCGGGCTCGGGAGAATGAATCACCGATCCACAGTGGATTAGTATCAAAACTGGGAATGGCAGGTCCCGGTTAAACTAGCTGCCCACAAATATTGTACACAAACAAACCAGCTTTCTCAATAGACAATAGACATTAGGTGCAGGAGTAGGCCATTCGGCCCTTTGAGCCAGCACCGTCATTCAATGTGATCATGGCTGATCATTCACAATCAGTACCCCGTTCCTGCCTTCTCCCCATACCCCCTGACACCACTATCTTTAAGAGCTCTATCTAGCCCTCTCTTGAAAGCATCCAGAGAATTGGCCTCCACTGCCTTCTGAGGCAGAGAATTCCACAGATTTACAACTCTCTGACTGAAAAAGTTTTTCCTCATCTCCATTCTAAATGGCCTACCCTTTATTCTTAAACTGTGGCCCCTGGTTCTGAACTCCCCAACATTGGGAACATGTTTCCTGCCTCTAACGTGTCCAATCCCTTAATAATCTTATATGTTTCATTAAGATCCCCTCTCATCCTTCTAAATTCCAGCTTATACAAGCCTAGTCGCTCCAGTCTTTCAACATACGACAGTCCCGCCATTCCGGGAACTAACCTAGTGAACCTACACTGCACACCCTCAATAGCAAGAAGGTCCTTCCTCAAATTTGGAGACCAAAACTGCACACGGTACTCCAGGTGCGGTCTCACCAGGGCCCTGTACAACTGCAGAAGGACCTCTTTGCTCCTATACTCACTCAACTCATTTCAATCTGGTTTGAAAAAATCCTCATCCAAAATGGCGCTGAACCACATTTAGTGGAAATGAAATTGGTAAAGATCAATTAGACTTACCCTTCCTCCCTGGAACTTCATACTGGAAGGTAACAGGAAAGCAGTAATTAAAGTATATAAAATGATGAGAGGCACAGGTAGGGTGGACATTCAGGACCTTTCCCCCAGGATGGAAAATGGCAAGGATGAGAGGGCAGAGGTTTGAGGGGAGAAGGGCAAAGTTTCAAGGAAATGCACCGTACAATTTTTTTACTGGGAGAATATGGTTGGTGTGGAACATACTGGCAGGGAGGCAGATATAATAGTGGCATTTAAGAGGCTGTTAGATGGCACATGGATATGCAGGGAATGGAGGGATATGGATCACTAACAGGCAAAGGAGATTAGTTAAACTTGGCAACAGGTTCTGCATTGATATTGTGGGCCAATGGGTCTTTTCCTGTGAGGTCGTGTTCTATGTTCCATGCAAACATTGTCTCAGAGGCTCTCCAGACCTGCAATGGTTTGCTCCAGGTTTCCATCTGACTTCCACCACTGTTTGTCCAAAGGTGATCCCTGACCCTCTCTCAGAGATCGGGTGTGGCTTCAATCAGCACAGGTCAGCTCGAACTGGTGCAGGCCCTTGCTAAGTGTGGAGTCAAGGGGTTGCCTGAAGGCAGAGGGCAGTGTGGAGGGTGAACACTGAGGGCTGAATGCCCAGTGGTGAGATGGGTGCTAACATTCTCAGTGTGTCTGCACTCTGAGAGTGTGTGTTCCTGGTACTCTGCCACTGCAGTGCACATTCCCCACACCATCCCATTCCACGTCAGATCACACCATTGACCAGATCAGTGTCGGTCAAAGTTCACTAGTAGCGCAGAGAGGCAAGGGACAGCAGTCAGGAGCTAAAAACAACCCACTGGAGGAGCTCAGCGGGTCAGGCTGCATCCGTGGGCAAGGGATGGGGGGGGGAGGAATTCAGGTAGGGACCCTGCATGGAGAGAGGGGAGATAGCCAGTATAAAGAGGGGAAGGGGAAAGGGAGAGGGAGGCAGGGGCCAGAAGATGGTAGGTGGAAGATGATGGGTGAGTGGAGCCAGGAGGGGTGGGGGATAGTTGGGAGACAGAGAGAAATGGACAGGTGTGGAGGGGCTGTGTGCTAGCAGAGGTGGGAGACAGAGAGACAGGGACTGTTGTGGATGGGCTGAGGGTAGCAGAGGTGGGAGACAGGGACAGGGACAGGGACTGTTGTGGAAGGGCTGAGGGTAGCAGAGGTGGGAGACAGTGAGACAGGGACAGGGACTGTTGTGGAGGGGCTGAGGGTAGCAGAGGTGGGAGACAGTGAGACAGGGACTGTTGTGGAGGGGCTGAGGGTAGCAGAGGTGGGAGACAGTGAGACAGGGACAGGGACTGTTGTGGAGGGGCTGAGGGTAGCAGAGGTGGGAGACAGTGAGACAGGGACAGGGACTGTTGTGGAGGGGCTGAGGGTAGCAGAGGTGGGAGACAGAGAGACAGGGACTGTTGTGGAGGGGCTGAGGGTAGCAGAGGTGGGAGACAGTGAGATAGGGACTGTTGTGGAGGGGCTGAGGGTAGCAGAGGTGGGAGACAGTGAGACAGGGACTGTTGTGGAGGGGCTGAGGGTAGCAGAGGTGGGAGACAGTGAGACAGGGACAGGGACTGTTGTGGAGGGGCTGAGGGTAGCAGAGGTGGGAGACAGTGAGACAGGGACTGTTGTGGAGGGGCTGAGGGTAGCAGAGGTGGGAGACAGTGAGACAGGGACTGTTGTGGAGGGGCTGAGGGTAGCAGAGGTGGGAGACAGAGAGACAGGGACAGGAGGGTGACACATCTCTACCAGTCTCATTACAGCCGTTTTGAACATTCAAACAAAATTCCACCCCACATCCCCGCTGGCTCTATCCACACATCTCGGTGGCAGAAGTCAGTTCACCTCTGCTACCCTCAGCCCTTCTCGGGAAACAGCCGACCCGAATAGAGTCGCTGGACATGTTGTGAAATCATGTGCCTAGCAGCAATAATCTTTGCATCAGTCCGCATCAGCAATTGTATTTAGTGTTGTGTCGATCATTGTATACACCGTTTAATCTGTGAGCTCCATCTGAACAAAGAATTTCATTGCATCCTGGTGTATATCTCTATGCACTAACCAAACACAACGACATGAGGATAATATACAACTGCTTACCCTTGCATAAGGCTACATTCCACAGACTCTTGCGTAAGTCGGAAACGGTAGTGCCACTGTGTAAGTAAATTTACTATTAGACGTGGAGACCAAGTGGGCATCAGTGGGCTTAAAGAATTGCTTAGTTTGCATAAGTCGCCTTTTACGTATGTCGGGGAGTGCCTGTATATTGTTTTAAAAGAGGATGAATGGGAATACTGGAGACAAGGCGACAGCACACGGTCTCCCCGATCCCTTCATCAAGTACAACTCTGCATGGCTGAGACTCTGGAGAGAAGGAGGTAGTTACTCACTGACCTGTCTGTTTCTCCCATTTTCCCTGCAGGGTGGGACGGGCCGAGCTGGTATTCCGGGACCCGCTGGTCCACGGGGAGGAGCGGTGAGTATCTCCGCACATATTTTATTGCTTTGTGTCGGAAGATTCAACAAAACTTTGGGAAAGATGCATCCGGCCATTGGGTGGTTTAGGTGCGTCTCGTGCCTCTGGTCTGCGCCGCCCCTAGTTTTGAACAAGCGCCTGTACGTCTTTGGAGTGTGGGAGGAAACTGAAGATCTCAGAGAAAACCCATGCAGGTCACGGGGAGAACGTACAAACTCCGTACAGTGCAGCACCCGTAGTCAGATCGAACCTGCGTCTCCGGCGCTGCATTCGCTGTAAGGCAGCAACTCTACCGCTGCGCCACCGTGCCACCCAGTTAAAGTACTGTCGATGTTGGACTGTTTAGGGAATGGGATCGATGGCAGGAGAAGCATAACGTGGGAGAAAAGAGAAGAGATGTGTATCAGGACTGTACCCTGGGGAGTGACACCCTCCGGGACTGTACTCCAGGGGGGGGGGAGTCAGCACCCTGAGGGACTGTACACGGGGGAGATTTGGCATCTTCAGAAATCGTACACCTACAGGGACTGTACCCTGGGTAGAGACACACCTACAGGGATTGTACCCTAGGTAGAGACACACCTACAGGGACTGTACCCTGGGTAGAGACACACCTACAGGGATTGTACCCTAGGTAGAGACATACCTACAGGGACTATACCCTGGGTAGAGACACACCTACAGGGATTGTACCCTAGGTAGAGTCACACCTACAGGGACTGTACCCTGAGTAGAGTCACACCTACAGGGACTGTACCCTGGATAGAGACACACCTTCAGGGACTGTGGAATATTCTGGATCTTAGTACCCTATCCATGTTCGTATGTGATGATTAATTGTTGTCATTTCCTTTTTGCAGGGTTTGCCGGGGCAGCCGGGGCAGAAGGGTGGTGCTGGTCTCACGGTAACTGAACTTCCCTCAATCTTTTCCGTTGAAAACACATTTGTGCTGTTCAGGTCACATTTAAGTGAAATAGGTTGCTCGATTTGCCAGCTATAAAGGCAGAAATGCAACGTGAATGAAACCGGAAGGCTCTGTAGCTTTGGGAATGGACGTACCCGTGTCCTGTGGTTCCAATGGTCGGCACTAGGATGCCGTCAGTGGAGAGGTGAACCCTCCCTCACTGGCAGCTCAGAGTTTGTATTATAGATGTCCACGTGCCTGCCCATCTCCTCCATGCGATGAATGCTCCTCCAGAGCAGATGGACATCCCAGTGATGTGAGGACATGCACGTGGCTTGCCAGCTCGGGGTGACACTGCCATCCATCGCTCAGAGTTAAATCCTCCCTGGTCCCATCACCCACATCATGGTCCCCAGGTCTGGTGCTGGGGCAGGAGAGCTCAGCCATGCACATCAGCTCCTTGACTCACGTCAGTGCCTCTCCAGCCCTTCAAAAGAGTCAACCGATCATTGCCACTCCCCCTCCAGCCCTGGAAATGCCTCCTTTCCAACAAGGTCCAATTCCATTCCCGATTAATGATCTTAGACCTGAAACATTAGCAGCCTGACCTACCGAGTGTTTCAAGTTGGGTCCCTTTTTATTTTGGATTTCTGGAGATTTTTCTCCAATTCCAATTCCAACCACAGTGTCGGCATTAGTGGTGATTATTGTCAGGATTTATCATTCAACCAGACTAGTTCTTTCTTCCATTGTAGTGGATATTAACTCCAAAAGGTGTATAAACACTCTGTTGCACAGCGCCTGGTTCTGATGTTCCATGTAATTTTATATTAATTAACAAATACATCACCTGTGAAAACTGTCCACTTACAGTGAGTCCCTCAAACTCCGTGGGTTTCCTGGCAGGTTCTCGGAGAGATGTGTAGGTAGCTTTAGCAGAGCAGCAGGGACATGGGGAGAAGAGGAAGCCATGGCTCTCTGAGCTTACTCCGCCATTTTATATGATCGTCCAAATATGGAGATACACGACATGGAAACAGACTCTTCATCCCATCCAATCTCCACTAGCAGTCTAGCACTTAGTGAGATTAATCCCACACTAATCCCATTTTATTCTCCACGCATTTCCATCAACTACCTCCAGACTCCACACTTGCATGAGAGCCAAATTACAGTGGCCAATGGCCCTACAGACCCGCATGTCTTTGGGAGATGGGAGGAAACCTGCACGGTTACAGGGAGAACGTGCAAACTCCACACAGAGTGGCCTGGGGAGTGAGACAATAGCTCTGCTTGCTGCCCACTGCCTGCACTTCCCCACATACCCCGATCGCTTTTGCCACTAAAACGTTATCCAGCTCCTCTTTAATATATTTGGAGGGATAGAAGCCAAATGCAAGCCAGTGGGACCAGCCTAGAATGCCAACTTGATCAGTATGGACAAGGTGGGCCAAAGGACCTGCTTCCGTTCTGACTCTCGATTTAACGATTTGGCCTCAACTGCTTTACAAAGCAGAGAAATTCACAGATTTACCACTTTGTAAGAAGATAACTGCAGATGCTGGTACAAATCGAAGGTATTTATTCACAAAGTGCTGGAGTAACTCAGTAGGCCAGGCAGCATCTCAGGAGAGAAGGAATGGGCGACATTTTGGGTCAAGACCCTTCTTCAGACTGACTATACCATTATACACTATACAACTTCGTAATATAGCACGGAAACATGCCCTTTGGCCCAACCCGTGATCAAAGCCACCCAAGATGCCCCATCTAAGACACTCCATTTGCCCATGTTTGGCCCATATTCCTGTCAACCCTTCCTATCCATGTACCTGTCCAAGTCTCCTTTAAATGTTACTATAGTACCTGCTTCAACTACCTCCTCCGGCAGCTTGTTCCACTTACCCACCACCCTTTGAGTGAAAAGGTTGCCCTTCAGGTTCCTATTAAATCTCTCCCCTCTCACCATAAACCTACGTAATTTTCTTTGTGGCAGATTTCAGATGTGCCTTTAGCTATCCAAATATCCTCCCTAAATGTAGAATTCAACCCGCTAACCTGCCCATTCATATCTCCACGGAGCTCCTTAAAATTGACCATTTTGATCATATTTTTGATTATCGACCATGACCTCTGCATCTTCAATCGAATCGTATGCTCTACACTCCTGGGATGTGTGTTGGGACATTTTACTCTTTGAAATCGCCATGGAAATTAAGCTGTTGTTTTCTCTGAACACGTTTAATGTGTGTTTTCTGCGCACTAACAGAGTATTTCTGTCGCAGGGTGAAAGTGGTTTGCAAGGAATGACGGGCTCCTCTGGTCCACGGGGTAAACTGGTAAGATGAGCGTAACGTGACGCGTTCACATCACTGCTGTTTGCGCTGCGACCCTCTGCACAATGCCGGAGGTGGGTGGAATGTTAACTGTGTGTTCTGGTGTTGGCAGGGAGAACCTGGACCTGAGGGAGAGATCGGCCCTCCAGGACCTGAGGGTCTGAAGGTGAGTCACGTGCACCGCGGGGCTCACTCTTAGCTCAGCGGCGGGATCGGATGCTGAGCTAGCGCTCTGGGTCTCCATCAGCAGGCTCCTGAACAAGGATCTCTAGGGGTGTCAGGCCCAATCCGACCATGCCCGCCCGCCCAGTTTGCATCAGCGATGGGCTCTAAGTGCACATGCATGCCACGCCTCGCTGCAAGGCTCCACTGTTAATGGGGGTGAGTGGCTGAGGTTTAAGAGGCATAATGAGAAGATAGCTCTGAGGTTTGCAGCCAATTGATCAGTAGGCATGACTGGAGGGTTTAGTGAGTCGGTCAGCAGATGGGGTTGAGGGAAATGGCCGAGATGCACGGGTGGGATTATCTCCAAGTTCCAAACTATCTCCAAACACACCCGTCCTTGAGTAACAAGCACACTGAAACGGACTGGACAATTCCTGACAGTTTCTCAAGCACCACTACTCCCCCCACCACCTTATTTTATTTTTTTTTAATTCGTAAATAATTTTGTGCCTGAGTTGCTTTCGGTTGTAGAAATTGATCCATTTCAGGAAAGCGGACTGGTCTGAAAGGCCAATTGATGGTGTTGTGTGGCCATTAAATATGTAGCCTGCTCTACGAAGGATATCTCACAGTGCTGCAGAAATACTTGCACCTCATCAATGCAGAGCAGCATTTGCACCCTTTTGCAATGTCTGTCACGCACGACACTAACCAACATCCAACATCCCGTGATGTGTTTCAGAAACCTGGCTCCAGCAAAAGTTTGTTCACGGAATCATTTCTTTGAACTTATTCCCTAATTTCGAACTTATTCTGTCTCAACACCCACCTTGGAGGAGCCAGTCCTGGTGAAAATCACCCTCAGGTGCCTCACAAGAGTCAAGGTTGCCTTATTATTGATGTCATGTACCTGGCAACAGTACCAGGAAAACATTATCATGCATTGGGCGATTCTCACATTACCAAACAACGCGAGAGCTGCTGGAGGAACTCAGTGGGTCAGGCAGCATCTGTGGAGGGAAATAGATAGGCGATGGTTCGGGTCACGCTCCTTCAAATAGACTGACGGAGTGGGGGCAGGTAGCCAGTAGACAGAGATGGAGATGTGAGGTGGGGCAAGAGCCAGCAAGTGATAGGTGGACGCAGGTGCAAATGTTTAGGGTTAGGATTCCTCCCATATTCCTGAATCTGCAGCCTTTCATTCTCCATTTATCAATAGTACGTCATTTGTCACACGCACCGAGGGACAGTGAAATTCATTTTTGTTTACAGTTCAGTACAAATATCACTCTACATAAGTACTTAGATCATCTTAGATTATCATCTCAGAGACAGTACAAGTGTATAGCAGTGGTACACTGAGACGGTGTACAGAGTCGCCCGTTTGACACCATTTACAAGTCCCATTTGTAGTAAGTGCGGGGTTCTTGACCTGACCTTGAAGGCCTATTGTCCTGGCATCGTGACAGGGTTGGCCTGGCCAAGCGTAGCCATTTGTGTCCCTTGTTGCTCTTCCATCACTGTAGGCCACCTCCCAGCCTCTTGTCGCTATCGCTGGCCAGCTCTTACCCCCAACTCTCCCCCTGCTCATTACACCAGCTACCTCCCCTCTACTCCTTCAGTCCAGATGGAGTCCCGACCCGAAACGTCGACTGTCCATTCCTTCACAGTTGCTGCCTGACCCGCTGAGTTCTTCCAGCAACCCTCCTTTATTTGCTGCAGCTTCCAGCAGCTGAGTCCCCAGTGCCTCCTCTCTGGCTGATAGTTTTTGACATGGCAATGGAAGCCCTTTGCTCTCACTGATCTCTGTGTTATTAGTCCTGCATATAACGCACTCTTCTTGTCTCTTTCTCAACAGGGTGACAGAGGAATGTCAGGCGAGAGCGGTCCCCCGGGATCCAGGGGCAAGGCTGTAAGTACTGAGGGTCCACTAGCATTAATGGACAGGCCTATCTGTCCCACATGCAACACTTCATCATTGTGACACTTTTAGTCTCAACTCTTTACAACGTTGTCTAATTTCATTTAAGTGTGAAGACGTTTAATCAAAGTTGTATTTAATTTTCCTCTGGTGGTGAAGAGAAACAGTGGTCATGCAGAGAGTTATTTTTATTCTTTCATCATGACCTCATTTGAACTCGTTGATCTTGCACAGAGAGCTTTGTCAAACAGGAACTGGGTGCAGGACAACGCACAATAATCTCCTGCTGGATCTTCAAAGCTTTCCGCTAACTGTTTGATAATCCGCTTCCCTCTGCTCAGTTTGGAAGCCGTGGCTTGCTGTGTTCTGGCCACTTGTCAATGGGGGATAGGGCTGCCTGTCTGTGTGACGTGAATTGACACAGTAACCAGAGAACCTTGGGGGAGCAGCACAACTCAAAGAAGTGTTTGTTGAATGGAATGTGAACGAGGAGGTGTTTAAAGTCTGCTTGGAAATTACACAGGGTTTTTTCAGGCAAAGTGTGAGACGGAAGAAATTGCTCTGTCTTCAAATCTGTGGTTTGCAAATTTGCTGACAATTTGCTGAGGGTCTCAAGCCATTGGAGCCACCGTGATTCAATACTATACAATACAATATCTTTATTGTCATTGTACAGGGGAACAACGAGATTGGGAATGCGCCTCCCATACGATGCAATAAATTAATTAGCCAGTCAGTATTAATTTATACAACCCAATAAAACAAATTGTAACAGTTTTAAAACAGAATAAAGTGCAAGTAGATCTGTGCCGGTTCACTGCGATGTGACCATCCGGCTCAGCAGGACCGGTTCATAGCAGCTATGGCCCTGGGGATGAAGCTGTTCCTGAGTCTGGAGGTGCGGGCGTAGAAGGCCTTGTATCGCCTGCCCGATGGTAGAAGTTCGAACAGACTGTTGCAGGGGTGTGAAGAGTCTTTGTGAATGCTGGTGGCTTTTCTGAGGCATGGTGTGTTGTAGATGCCCTCCAAGGCTGGTACCTGTGTTCTGATGGTCCTCTGAGTTCTATGGACTACCCGCTGAAGAGCTCTCCTCTCTGCCTCCGTGCAGCTGAGATACCACACAGGGATGCCATGTGTTAGGATGATCTCTCTTTGGTGCAGCGGTAGAAGGTGTAGCTTCTTCAGCCACACTTCAGTTGTAGTTAGTTGGGAGGGAGCGTCAGTCCAAGCTGCCCCTCCTGTGCCGATCATAAAGCTGTCTCATTTCCACATCTACTCTGGGCACCAAGTGCTGGGGATATTACTCAGTGTTACATGAGTTCAGATACTCAGATCCAGGAGTGAGTTGTTTCATTCACGTCAGTTCATGCAACCTCTGAACTATGAGACTCCATGAAGCCTCACGATCCCTTGTGTCCCCCCCCCCCCCCCCCCCCTTCTCCTGCTGCTACTGTTGTTTTGATCCATCTTCTCTCAGCCCACTGACCTTTTCCTGATGTCACATAAGCTGACACACAACTAAGCAAAAAGATAGACACAAAATGCTGGAGTAACTCAGTGGGACAGGCAGCATCTCTGGATAGAAGGAATGGATGACGTTTCCGGAGGTGCTGGCTCGAAGGGCCTAATGGCCTCCTCCTGCACCTATTTTCTATGTTTTCTATGTCACCCATTCCTTCTCTCCAGAGATGCTGCCTGTCCCACCGAGTTACTCCAGCATTTTGTGTCCATCTTCGGTTTAAACCAGCATCTGCCGTTCCTTCGTACAACACAACTAAGCAAAGTGGGGAAGTATTAGAGCTCTCCTTTCACTGAAATATTTATGTGAATATTTTTTTATACAAGTATATCAAATCAGTTAAGAGGTAGAGAGGTAGATTGTCAGGAGCTGCATGTTCATCTTCCCTGGCAGATTGTTGACTGAGCTCCCAACACTCATTCAGCCTGTGTGTTCCACATCAGAACACGGTGCCTTGCTTGTGAGAGCCGTGTGCAGTTGCTGCAGACCTTCCTCCTGCTGACCGGGTCTTGTGATGGAGTAGAGGGGCTCTACACTGGGGGCAGCTGTGGGCACATCCTCAGCAATGCCCGGGCAACACTGGAGATGCCACCGACGGGGGTTGCAGCAGGAAGGGTGACGATCTTACACAGTGATGAGGAACCTTTCTAACAATTGAAGGAAAGTGAGTCATCGACCTCCGTGATCAACTTTGCTTCAAAGGAAGAACTGCTTACAATGGATTAGCAGTGCAAAAGGCCAATTGCAGGGAGGATTTCTTTTGACATGAGCTCACACATTGGTAAACTCCTCTGTAATTCCACATTGTCTAGCAGGGCACTGATGGGTAATCTTCACCCCAGCCTGTGCGAGCCATTGATAATGTGCAACAAGCTGGTCTATGGAAGTGACATCAATCATTTTACTAACATGACCTGACAATGGGCATCGTGCTTTCCACAATAATCCAGTTCCCGATCAATTCTTGTTGACCCTCGCACCGTGAAGCATCATCCCCAATATTATGGCATGGCGTGATTCCAATCCCCAATATATCCACTGTAATGTTATTCAGTCCCACAGGATCCCAGCCAACAAAAGATGTACACATCCTACTTTGAAAATATCATTCAATTGATCCAGCCATGGATATGGAATAATCGCCAATTCCCACTTGGCGGCAGGTGGCACTGCTGCCTCACAGTGTCAGAGAGCAGGGTTCAATTCTGACCTCGAGTGCTGTCTCGAGTGTGGAGTTTGCACACTCCCTGCGACCACGTGGGTTTCCTCCGGGCGCTCCAGTTTCTTCCCAATCCCAAAGACGTGCACATTGGCCTCTGTAGAATTCTTTTAGTGTGTGGCGAGTGAATGTGAAAGTGGGGGAGCATAGAGCTAGCGTGAACGGGCGATCATTGGTCTGTGTGAACTCGTGGTCCAAAGGGCCTGTTTACACTGAAAGTAAAACATTTAAAAATGCTTTGTCCTCGGTTATTTTCTCAGTACTTTGTCTCAAAGCCCAGGAGCAGTCATGGACCAGTTCTTGCAGTAATCGGGCAGATGGGCATTTCACAGGCCTGCCGTTGCCCCTGGTCTTGTCCCCCACTGTCGCTCGGGCAGGGAGCCCACACAGGGAGTGCCAATGGTTCCAGCATGAAGCATCAGAGCAGGGCCTGTGGTGGGGGCGCAGTCTCCTCAGGGGGCAATGTGGAGGGGGGCGGGGGGAGGGAGGGGCAGTCATGGCTGCCCAGCTAGGCCAGAGGTATAGCGACAGAGTGTGGACCAAATGGAGCCCTGGCAGAAGCTGGTCTTTGGGTGTGTCTGGAGGCAACGCCAGCAATGCTCCTCCTGGCCACCCTTTTCTGGACTCCTGACAATCTCCCACTCAATATTTGCTGACCACTGGCCAGTCTTCCAACCACCACCCCCACTCTCCATGTCCCCTGTCTCCCTCAATCACCATCCTGGGCAGAAGGGCCTATTTCCATGCTGTATCCTTCACTCAATCAATCACATTCAGCACCAGGTGGGCTGCCCTCCTTGCTCGCTGAAACCCCGTCATCGTGAGGGTCTACGTGTCCCCAGTTGCGAGCGGATCAATTGGTCACATCTAATCACTGTTGTGTTGATATATCCACAGTGTTGGGTCATGATGTTGAGGAGGATGACTTGTATCATCTGCCTGATGCTGCTGGAGAGAATGGAAGAGGTTTTGGTATTGGATGGACAGGCATAGAGCCATAGAGTTATACAGCACAGAAACAGGCTCGGCTGCCCAAATTGTCCGTATCGACCAAGATGCAGTCCCGTTTGCCCACGTTTGCTCCTTACCCCTCCAAACCTTAACTATCCATGAACCTGTCCAAGTGCCTTTTAAATGTTGTAACTAAACGCACCTCTACCACTTCCACTGGCAGCCCTTTCCATATAACCCTCTTGAGTTCTTTTTAAGCTCTCCTCTCTCAGCTTAAACTTATGCCCTGGTGTTTTTGACTTCCTTACCCAGAGGAAATGAATGTGACTTACAAAATGCTCGAGGGAATAAAGACCCAGCCTGTCATAGAATCGTAAGGCATGGAAACAGGCCCTTCGGCCCAAACCGTCCGTGCTGAGCATCTTTTGGCTTATATCCCTCTAAACGTTTCCTATCCAGTTATCTGTCCAAATATCTTTTAATGTCGTTGTTGTATTTCCCTCAATCACTTCCTCTGGCAAGTTATTCCATATACTCAACACCTTCGGTGTGAAAACGTTGCCCCTCAGGTTCTTATTAAATCATTCCTCTCTCACCTTAAACCTATACCTTCTAGTTTTTGATTCCCCTACCTATGGAATTGGACTCTTTTCATTCACCCCATCGCCCGTATAAATCATGCCCTCTGGACTCATAGAAACATAGAAACATAGAAAATAGGTGCAGGAGGAGGCCATTCGGCCCTTCAAGCCAGCAACGCCATTCATTGTGATCATGGCTGATCGTCCCCAATCAATAACCCGTGCCTGCCTTCTCCCCATATCCCTTGATTCCACAAGCCCCTAGAGCTCTATCTAACTCTCTCTTAAATCCATCTAGTGATTTGGCTTCCACTGCCCTCTGTGGCAGAGAATTCCACAAATTCACAACTCTCTGGGTGAAAAAGTTACTTCTCACCTCAATTTTAAATGGCCTCCCCTTTATTCTAAGACTGTGGCCCCTGGTTCTGGACTCGCCCAACATTGGGACCATTGGGACCATTTTTCCTGCATCTAGCTTGTCCAGTCCTTTTATAATTTTATATGTTTCTGTAAGATCCCCCCTCATCCTTCTAAACTCAGTTCATCATTCTAAATCTTTTTTTGCAGCTTTGCCAGTTGATCTCGGCATTTCCGGTCGTTTGATCATCCCAGCTCCCTTCTTCCTTGACTTTTCATTTCATTTTCTAGTTGCCAATACAGCTCTTGCAGTAGCAGTCAAACTGGGTTGAGGTTGTGATTTTTTTATTTAACCCCCTGACCATCATTTCAGAAAGGATTCAGGATTCAGTTGAGGTATTCACACTTAATTGACTGATTGATTGAAAGAAACACCAAGGAAACAGGCCCTTCAGCCCACTGAGTCCGTGCCGACCATCAATCACCCGATCGCAGTACTTCCATGTTATCCCACTTTTGCATCCACTCCCTGCACACTAGTGGCAATTTACAGAGGCCAAATAACCTACGAACCAGCATGTCTTTGGGACGTGGGTGGAAACCGGAGCACCCGGAGGAAACCCATGCAGTCACAGGGCGAACATGCAAACTCCACATAGAAGCAGCTGAGGTCAGAATCAAACCCGGGTCTCTGGCGCTGTGACGCAGCGGCTCTACCAGCCACGCCACTTGAAGACATACGTACAGCTGAACATATTGACTCAGGCACACTGGGCCAAGCTTGTTACCAAAGGACAGATACCCCATGGCATAGAGATGGCACAGGTCACAAGCAAGATACGTACAGAACAGAGGAACACGGTGTAAAAGAGTTCAACACAGCGTTGGCCAGGGTTCCACCATACGACCTGGCACGGCCTTCAAATGGGAAGTGTGACTCATGTTTCTGCACAGGTCAGACAGAGTGCCAGTCACTGTTTAAGATCAATACTGTTCTTGTTTTCAGGGCACGAAGGGAGAACGAGGTCCAACGGGGATTCCGGGACCTCAGGGCATCCCTGGACTGAAAGGAGATAAGGTGAGGAATGGGCGGCACAATGTATTGCTGGTGGGTCCACCTTGCAGTGCGAGTGTGAGCTGGGACCACCGCGCAGTGTGAGCTGGGACCACCGCGCAGTGTGAGCTGTAGGTTCACCTCGCAGTGTGAGCTGTGAGTGTGAGCTGTAGGTTCACCGCGCAGTGAGCTGTGTCCACCACGCAGTGTGGGTGCACTGTGTGGTGTAAGCTGTGGGACCACTGCGCGGTGTGAGCTGTGGGTGTGAGCTGGGACCACCGCGCGGTGTGAGCTGTGGGTGTGAGCTGAGGGTGTGAGCTGGGACCAATGCACAGTGTGAGCTGTGGGTGTGAGCTGGGACCACTGCACAGTGTGAGCTGTGGGTGTGAGCTGTGGGTGTGAGCTGGGACCACCGCGCGGTGTGAGCTGTGGGTGTGAGCTGTGGGTGTGAGCTGGGACCACTGCGCGGTGTGCGCTGTGGACTGGGTGGTGGTGCACCAACAGTGGGGACAGGGCGGAGGGAGCAACATTCCCAGCTGCCCAGCGGCTCTGGTTTGGGAATGCAGGCGGTACAGGACAGGTGGTGATCAACTGCTCTAATCACAAATATTCACTCTGTCTCCAGGGATTCCAAGGGAAAAAAGGGCCCAAAGGCGGTTTTGTAAGTACCTGTGTGTGCGTGTGTGTGTCTTTATGTGCGTGTGCGTGTGTCTGTCTTTATGTGTGTGTCTGTCTTTATGTGTGTGTCTGTCTTTATGTGTGTGTCTGTCTTTATGTGTGTATCTGTCTATTTATGTGTGTGTCTGTCTTGGTATGTGTGTGTCTATCTTTGTATGTGTGTGCCTCTCTTCGTACGTGTGTGTCTGTCTTTATGTGTGTGTGTCTGTCTTTGTGTGTGTGTGTGTGTGTCTCTCTATTTTTATGTTTGTCTGTGTGTGTGTGTATATATAGGTGTGTGTGTGTGTGTGTGTGTTATCTGTGTGTGTGATATGTCTGTTACCATATATGGCCGTATTCCAAGTGCATATGCATGTGTAGCATGTGTGTGCATGCACACGTGTGTGCGGGCCTGTTTGTCTCCATGCATGGGTCCGATTCATGCCTGGGTCCATGTGTTCTGAACGCTCTGAATGTTCGGCTTGTGTAGAAAGCGCTGGGACTGGGTGAAGTTCCAGGCAGGAAGGCAGGAGCCGGAGTGAGGCAGAGCCAGCGTCCGTGATTCCCGTCTCTCGTTACCTCCCTCCGTGCCGCTGGGATCTCCCGGCCTTGTGCAGGGAACGGCTCTCGGATGCAGGCACCTCCGCCACTGGAGGCAATGGACACACAGCGGGAGAGCAGAGCAGTGGAGAGGGTCAATGAGTGGTGGGTGGGGGTAGGGGCTGAGTATTCAAGGGAAGAGGGGATGCTGGGAGGAGCTGGGTGATCAGGGAGCTGTCCGTCTGTGGGGGAGGGGTCAGAGGTGGGGGTCTCAGAGAGGTGGGGGTCTCAGAGAGGTGGGGGTCTCAGAGAGGTGGGGGTCTCAGAGGTGGGGGTCTCAGAGGTGGGCTCAGAGGAAAGGATCAAAGGCTGCAGCGTCAGAGAGTGGGGTTAGGGAGGGCGGACAGAGAGGGAGGTCTCAGAGGGTAATCCTCGAGGACGCTGGCTCAGGGTGAGATATTGTGCTGGAAGGGGAACGGCAGATGGTGCAGACCAGGGGAAGATGGGTGGGGGCAACAACACTCTCTGTAAATAACCCCTGACTGCCTCGCAATGTCTCACTGCCACTGTATATACAACATATGGGCGGCACAGTGGCACGCGGTAGAGTTGCTGCCTTACAGCGCCAGAGACTAATCTAAACTAAACTAAAATATAACCGCCGTGCCTCTCTTCATGCACTATATAAATAATCCCTCAAACACTCAGTGTTTCTATTTCACGTTGTCGAGTCATAGAGTTACTCCAGCGCAGAAACGGGCCCTTCAGCCCAACCTACCCAGATTAACCAAGCTCTCCACCTGAGTTTGTTCCATTTGCCCCTGTTTGGCCCATATCCCTCTGGACAGTTCCTATCCACATTCCTGTCTAACTACAGTACTTTTAAATGTTATAATTGTACCTGCCTCAACTACCTCATCTGACAGATCCTGCCGTATACCCACCACCCTCTGCGTGAATAAGATGCCCCTCAGATCCCTTTTAAATCTTTAAATTTGTTCCCATCTCACCTTAACCCTCTAGTTTTAGACTCTCCAGCACTTGGAAAAAGACGGATCTTTCATCCAATCGGCAACCCTTCTGATATTAAACACCACTATAAGATCACCCCTCAGCCTCCTACACACCAGGGAAAAGAAGTCTCAGCCTATCCACCTTCTCCTTGCATCTCAAGCCCTCCAGTTCCATTTACAGCCTCATGGATCTTCTCTGCACCCTTTCCAGTTTAATATATCCTTCCTGTGGTAAGGCTACCAGAGCTGCACACAATACTCAAAGTATGGTCTCACCAATGCTTTGTACAGCTGTAAAATGATGTTGCGATCCTTCTACTCAATGCCTTGACCGATGGACATTGGGCTTTTTGTAAATGGCACTAAAATATGGTGACTCGTGCTTGTGTGATCTAAGCAAAAAGAATTTCACTGCGCAGTGCAGACATGACAAGAAAGCACCAATGAACCATTGAACTATTGAAGGCAAGCATGCCAAACACCTTCTTCACCACCCCATCCACCTGTGTCCCCACTCTCAGGGAACTATGTTCCTGTAACCCTCGGTCTCCCTATTCTACAACACACCCCAAGGCCCTATCATTAACTGTGTAGGTCCTGCCTGGTTTAGCTTATCAAAATCCAACACTTTATACTTGTCTGAATCAAACTCCATCTGCCATACTTGGCCCACTTTCCCAGTTGACCCAGATCCCATTGCAATCTTAGACAGCCCGGTTGACTGTCCACCAGTGGTTTTTGCAATATGAAGTTGCAATGTTTGATTCAACCACCATTAACTAAATTTAACTACCGTTAACTAAATTCAACCACCGTTAACTAAATTTAGGTCTTAAATAAATGGTTGGATACTACTTGATTTCATTCTTGATTTCTCTCTCTCTCTCTCTCTCTCTCTCTCTCTCTCTCTCTCTCTCTCTCTCTCTCTCTCTCTCTCTCTCTCTCTCTCTCTCTCTCTTTTTCTCTTTTTCTCTTTTTCTCTTTTTCTCTTTTTCTCTTTTTCTCTTTTTCTCTTTCTTTCTCTCCTCCTCCCCCTCCTCCCCCTCTCCCCCTCTTTTGAAATTATTTCTTGTGGCCCATGTCTTTATCCAAAGCGTAACCTCTCCCGTGGGTTGTGAAGAATCTACATTTCCCCAGTGCCTGTCCCAAGTAACCTGGCTTTTTCCACATCAATATTCTTGGCTGAATGGGAGAAATTACATCCACGGCAACAAGCCCATTCTCTTGCTCTCCAGCAAAGGAACAACTGCTGGAGGAACTCAGTGGGTCGGGCAGTCTCTAAGGAGGGAATGGAATGGAAATGACAGTTACACCATTCCCTCCACAGTTGCTGCCTGCCCCGCTGAGTTTCTCCAGCACTTTGTGTTTTGCTGAGGATTTCAGCATCTGCAGTTCCTTGTGCATCCTGGTCTCACGTGTGATGATGCTGTAAGACGATCCTGACCTCTCAGTCTAGTTGACAGTGTGTCTGACGGGGACTCAACAAGGGACAGAGCAGTGAGGGAACATGGATCACGTGGTTGTTAACGACAGGCTTCATGGTTGGACCACAGTGTGTCTACAAACGTGTGTGCCTCTCTTTCTCTGTCCATGTTTATTTGTGTGTTTTATGTCCATGTATCCTGTTTGTAGTGATTGTCAGGGATTTATGTGAGTGGATACATTTCTGATGTGTGTGTCCATTTTACGCACTTGCAACTCTTGTTTGCATGCCTTATTTTGTCAATGTTCTATTTATGTATCTGTCTCTCTGCGCTTGTTACATGTATGGAACATAGATCAGTACAGGCCCTTCAGTCCACATTGTTCATGCCAGGTTATCCTAAGCCATGGTGCCAGGTTATACTAATCTCCTCTGCCCGCACGTGATCCATACCCCTTCATTCCCTGCATATCCATGCCCTTATCTAAAAGCCTCTTACACACCATTATCGTATCTGCCTCCTCCACCTCAGCTGGCAGCTCGTTCCAGTCCCCCACCACCCTCTATGTAAAATCCTTATCCTTTAAACTTTGCCCCACTGACCGTAAAGCTGTGGCCTCTAGTCTTTGACTTTTCCATTCTGGGAAAAAGGTTCTGACTGTCTACCCCATCATTGCCTCTCTACCCCATCATTGCCTCTCATAATTTCATATACTTCCATCAGGTGTCTCCTCAACCTCCAACACTCCAGAGAAAACAATTAAAGTTTGTTCAGCCTCTCCTTGTAGCTAATCCCCTCTAATCTGTTTGTGTGTCTCTCAGATTTTTGTTTCTTTCCCGCGCGTGTTTCTGTGCGTGTGCGTGTGCGTGTGTGTGTGTGTGTGTGTGTGTGTGAGTGTGTGTGCATGCATAGGTCGTGTGTGTGTGTATGTGCATGCACCCCTGTGTTTGCATGCATGTGTGTGCATATGTATGCATATGGTTTGCATGTATATATGTGTATGCTTGTGTGTGAGCGTGCATGCCTGTGTCCATGTGTGCCTGTGTGCGTGTATCTGAGTGCGTGTGTGTCAGAGTGCGTGTGTGTGTGTGCGCATGCCCGTGTCTGTGTGCATGTATGTGTGCCAGTGCATGTGTATGCGTGTGTGTGGGTCATGTTGCCCGTGCTTTCTGGGCTCTCCACAGTGACCGATCAGCTGATGAATGTCAGCACTAACTGTTGTGTGTCTGTGTTTCGTACTGCAGGGTGACCCAGGCGTGGAAGGCTTGGATGGCGATAATGGAGAGAAGGTACTGAACTCGGGGATGCGACACAGTGTGTCTGCTCAACTACAACTGTTCCCTTTCAATGGAACACATGACCAATGAACAGTAGAGCAGGCAACACCTGTGCAGAAAGAAACAGAATTAGTGTTCCTGGTTGATGGGTTTTGGACCCCGATCGGTAACTCTGTTTCTCTCTCTACAGATGCTGCCTGACACGTTGACTATTTCACACATTTGTTGTTTTTAGTTGGAGTTTCCGGTATCTGCAATATTTCCTATTTGTGTTCAAGAGCACACAGATGTAATATCCCGGGACTAATCAGAGCTGCTAGAGCCGCTGCCTCACAGCGACAGAGACCTGGATTCGATCCCCACCTCAGGTCTCAGGTGCTGCCTGTGTGGAGTTTGCAGGTTCTTCCTGTGACCTTGTTGGTTTTCTCCAAGTGGTCCGGTTTCCTCCCACATCCCAATGACGTGGGTTGGGAGGTTAATTGGCCTCTGTCTATTGCCCCCGGTGAGTGGTAGAATTGGTGGGAATGTGGGGAGGATGACTGGGATTAGTGTAGGGATGGTGGTGTACTCCATGGCCGGCATGGGCAAGGTGGGCAGCACTGTTTCGGTGCCGGATAACTCTGGGGTCTGGACCCTGACCTAGGATTCTGCCCCTGTCTCAGACTGTAGGACCCAGGACCTTGTATCATCTCTGGGACCAGGCCCAGCGAGGTCTCTCAGATCCCATTCTGAGATGATGAAGGTTTGAGGTCAGTTGATTGTGGAGACCCAAGAGAGATTTCTGTCCACAGATCTGTGGGCTAGGGCTGCAGAACAGTTGTGTGTGTGAGAGAGAAGGCTGGGTTTGGCTGTTGAAAATCTCACAACTAATGATACCGCCCGGGCGATGGGTCTGAAGGATACGATCCACACTGGGGATGAGTCTGAAGGATCTGCATCATTCTGATGATGATCTGAGGGATCTGGACCACACTGGGGTTGTCTGAGGAAACTGATCACCTAGGGATGGTCTGATGACCTTGTCGCCCTGGCGATGGTTTGAGGGAACTGATCACCGAGGGGTGGGTCGGAGTGATCTGAACCACACTGGAATGTCAAGTCAAGTCAAGTCAATTTTATTTGTATAGCACATTTAAAAACAACCCACGTTGACCAAAGTGCTGTACATTTGATTAGGTTCCAATAGAAAAAAAAATGAAAACATACAGTAGCACGCAAACAGTTCACAGCGCCTCCTCAATGAGCCTCAAACGCTAGGGAGTAGAAATATGTTTTGAGCCTGGACTTAAAGGAGTCGATGGAGGGGGCAGTTCTGATCGGGAGAGGGATGCTGTTCCACAGTCTAGGAGCTGCAACCGCAAAAGCGCGGTCACCCCTGAGTTTAAGCCTAGACCGCGGGATAGTGAATAGCCCCAAGTCGGCCGATCTGAGGGACCTGGAGTTAGAGAGGGGGGTTAGAAGATTTTTGATGTAGGGGGGGGAGTGTCCATTTAGGGCTTTATACGTGAATAGGAGGAGCTTGAAGTTGATTCTGTAGAGAAGGAATGGGTCCCGAAATGTCACCCATTCCTTCTCTCCTGAGATGCTGCCTGTCCCGCTGAGTTACTCCAGCATTTTGGGTCTACCTTCGATTTAAACCAGCATCTGCAGTTCTTCCCTACACATTGAACCACTCTGGGAGTGTGTCTATGGGGCCTGACCGCCCTGGGAGTGTGTCTATGGGGCCTGACTGCCCTGGGAGTGGGTCTGAGGGGCCTGACTGCCCTGGGAGTGGGTCTATGGGGCCTGACCACTCTGGGAGTGGGTCTATGGGGCCTGACTGCCCTGGGAGTGGGTCTGAGGGGCCTGACTGCCCTTGGAGTGTGTCTATGGGGCCTGACCGCCCTGGGAGTGGGTCTATGGGGCCTGACCACTCTGGGAGTGGGTCTGAGGGGCCTGACCACTCTGGGAGTGTGTCTATGGGGCCTGACTGCCCTGGGAGTGGGTCTGAGGGGCCTGGCTGCCCTGGGAGTGGGTCTGAGGGGCCTGACCGCCCTGGGAGTGTGTCTGAGGGGCCTGACCGCCCTGGGAGTGGGTCAATGGGGCCTGACTGCCCTGGGAGTGGGTCTGAGGGGCCTGACCGCCCTGGGAGTGGGTCTGAGGGGCCTGACTGCCCTGGGAGTGGGTCTATGGGGCCTGACCGCCCTGGGAGTGGGTCTGAGGGGCCTGACTGCCCTGGGAGTGTGTCTATGGGGCCTGACCGCCCTGGGAGTGTGTCTGAGGGGCCTGACTGCCCTGGGAGTGTGTCTGAGGGGCCTGACTGCCCTGGGAGTGGGTCTGAGGGGCCTGACTGCCCTGGGAGTGGGTCTATGGGGCCTGACTGCCCTGGGAGTGGGTCTGAGGGGCCTGACTGCCCTGGGAGTGGGTCTGAGGGACCTGACTGCCCTGGGAGTGGGTATGAGGGATCTGCACCATTCTGATGATGATCTGAGCGATGTGATCACCAAGGGATGGTCTGAGAATCTGATCGCCCTGCAGATGGGCCGAGATCTGCACCTCTCTCAGCTCGGCTGGGCCCAGATAGTTTTCTGACCCACGGTCTCCAACCTGCAGCGTTCACTCTGTTTCCCTTCCCACAGGTGCGTTCTGACCTGCTGAGTGTTTCTAGCATTTCCTGCTTTTTGTTTTAGATTTCCAGCCCCTGCTGTTCTTTTGCGTTTGATCTTACCTTGCTGTTGCGTTGTACATAAATCCACCTGACGACAATTTCTTTCTCTGCAGGGTGACCAGGGGGAACCCGGAGTAAATGGGCAGGTCAGTGTGACCACAGTCAAAGCCTGTCTTTCCTGAGGACTGTACAGGGGAGGGGGTGATGCGTGTGGGGGAGGGGGGGGGTGGGGTGGGTGGAGAATGGGGTCTCTGGAGAAGGGATGGTCGCCTCAATGTGCGAAGAGTTAGCTGGGGAAGAATCCAGTTACAGTGGGATGAGATGGGAACTGTGCTGGGTAAAATGGAATCAATGATTGACGTGTGGTACCGCAATCGAACAATGGGTGTCCTTTACAGGGCCAGTGGTCCATGTAGAGGCCAGGTACATTCCCAGGAAGGGGAAGAGCAGGGAGATCCTGGGTGAGCTATGGTAGGCTGCTCCGCATGGGATCCAAGGAGAGATAGCTGAATGGATAGCAAATTGGCTTCATGGAAGGAAGCAGAGGGTGATGGTGGAAGGTTGCTTCTCGGACTGGAGGCCTGTGACTAGTGGTGTGCCTCAGGGTTCGGTGCTGGGCCCGTTACTGTTTGTCATCTACATTAATAATTTGGCTGAGAACATACAGGGCAAGATTAGTAAGTTTGCTGATGATACAAAAGTGGGTGGTTTTGCAGATAGTGAAGATGGTTGTGAAAAATTGCAGCAGGATCTGGATCGATTGGCCAGGTGGGCTGAGGAATGGTTGATGGGATTTAATACAGAGAAATGTGAGGAGTTGCATTTTGGGAGGTCTAACAAGGGCAGGACCTACACAGTGAATGGTAGGGCTCTGGGGAGTGTGGTAGAGTAGAGGGATCTTGGAGTGCAGGTGCATGGTTCCTTGAAAGTCGAGTCGCAGGTAGATAAGGTGGTCAAAAAGGCTTTTGGCAAATTGGCCTTCATCAGTCTGAGTATTGAGTATAGAGGTTGGGAGGTCACGTTGCAGTTGTATAAGACGTTGGTGAGGACGCATTTAGAATATTGTGTTCAGTTCTGGGCAGCATGTTATAAGAAAGATGTTGTCAAGCTTGAAAGGGTTCAGAGAAGATTTACAAGGATGTTGCCAGGACTAGAGGGTCTGAGCTCTAGGGAGAGGTTGAGTAGGCTGGGTCTCTATTCCTTGGAGCGCAGGAGGATGAGGGGTGATCTTATAGAAGTGTATAAAATCATGAGAGGAATAGATCAGGTAGATGCACAGAATCTCTTGCCCAGAGTGGGGGAATCGAGGACCAGAGGACATAGGTTTAAGGTGAAGGGGAAAAGTTTTAGTAGGAATCTAAGGGGTAACTTTTTCACACAAAGGGTGGTGGGTGTATGGGTCAAGCTGCCAGAGGAGGCAGTTGAGCTTGGGACTATCCCAGCGTTTAAGAAACAGTTAGACAGGTACATGGATAGGACAAGTTTGGAAGGATATGGACCAAGTGCAGGCAGGTGGGACTAGTGTAGCTGGGTCATGTTGGCCGGTGTGGACAAGTTGGGCCGAAGGGCCTGTTTCCACACTGTGTCACTCTATGGCCAGAGGAGGGGAGTGGATCTTAGATGTTAGATCTTTAAGAGAGTCTGATCACTGAAGGTTCAAAAGGGAAGTGGAAGCAGGAATGAGAGGGAGGAAATGGAACATGGAAGATGGTTGGAATCTGGAATGTGCTGCCAGAGTAGGTGGCTGAAGCAGAGACACGCACAGAATTTGAGAAGCACTTGAATCACCAAGTCATTGAAGTCATGGACTTCATGGACATACACTGAGGGTAAGTGGGATCAGCGAGGATGGGTACATTGGTCAGCTTGCACAAGATGGGCCAAAGGGCCTGTACAACTATTTGACTCTAAACTGGCATCAATGTCCCACAGATGTAAAGGCTCCAGAGAGAGAGCTTAGAAGAGGTTTGCTGAATTAACTCCACTGTTGAGGGAGGTTAGGCGCAAGGTTGTAAAGTTAGGTATCTGGTGAGAGAGGGCGAGTAATGATGAAGATAGAACAGTACAGTACAGGCCCTTCGGCCCATTGTGTTCATGCTGAACATGACGTTATTAAACCAATCTCTGCCTGTGCATGATCCTTTCCCTCCATTCCTTGCGTCTCTAAGTGACCATCCACAAGCTTCTGAATAGCCACTTTCATGCCTGCCCCCAGTACCGAGGGACATGGGAGGGACGTGTGGGGGGGCACGGAGAGGCAGAGAATTGGGGGGAGGGAGGCTTATATGGTGCAGAGGGTGGGCAGTGGGTGTAGTGAGCTGGGTGGGTGGAGGAGGGAGTGATTGTGGGTGGTGGAGGGGTGCATGGGTGGGGGTGAATGGAGCCTGTGGGGATGAAGGGGGGGTGAGGTGGGGTGAACAGGGTGTGGGTGGGTGGGGGGTGGGTAGTTTTGCATGTGTAGTTTTGCATGTGTTGTGAATGGATCCTGGCTGGGAGCAGGGAAGGTGGGAGGGTAGGGGTGGGGTGGTGCATGGGTGGGGGTGAAGGGAGCCTAGGTGGGTGGTGGGGATGAAGGGGGGAGTGAGGTGGGGTGTGTGCTGGGAGCAGCATCATGGGATGGGGCACGAGCGACACTGAAAGCCTGCCTTCTTGCCCCTCCAGCAAGGTGTGCCAGGGGAGCCAGGATACCTCGGTGCTTCCGGCAACCCCGGTGAGCCCGGAGCCCAGGGTCGCCGAGGACTGCCGGGGTCCCGAGGCCCCAACGGCAGACGTGGAATAACAGGAGTGATTGGGCGCCAGGGAACTGTTGTAAGTATTGGAACCTTGTGTGTGTGTGGACTTAGGCGAGTGGAGTGGAGGGGAGGCAGGGAACAGGCGTAGAACCCACACATAGATGGGCAAGCCTGTCTTCCCGCAGGAACGGGCTGCTGATGTTGCTCAGAATTCCAGCGACTCATGGACCCCGGAATCCTCTACACTCTGACCTCTCACATCCGTAAGGTGAGCCAGAGACTGACCGACGATGCCCAGACCTACCTGACACAGAACGAACCCAGGCTGTTCCAGACCAGGGTATCCTTGGACTGTACCGTTCCAAACCAGAGGATTCTTGTACAATAGCAGTCCGGGGAATCCTTGTGCTGTACTGTACCAGACAACAGGATTCTTGTAGAGTAGCGCACTGGTGAATCCCTGTGCTGTTCCAGAGCAGGGAATCCTTGTACAGTAGCGCACTGGTGAATCCTTGCACTGTACTGTTCCAGAGCAGGGAATCCTTGCACTGTAGCGGATGAGGGAACTCTTCTACGGTAGATAGACAAAAGGTGCTGGAGTAACTCAGCGGGTCAGGTAGCATCTCTGGAGAAAAAGGATGGGTGACGTTTCAGGTCTGGATCCTTCTACAGACTGAAGTCCATAGAAGATCATAGTTGCTGGGACTAGTGTTGAGTCGAGTTCCCTGATGGTTGCTTGGAAGGTGTTCTTCAATCTGGAGGTCACGGTTTTCAGACTCCTGTACCTTCTTCCCAATGGTATGAGTGAAATGAGTAGTGGCAAGGGTGGTGAGAGTCATTGATGATATTGGCTGACGTTTTGAGACAGTGCCTCCTGTCAAACCCTTCGACGGTGGAGGCCAGTACCTGTGATGGACCATCCACAGGAGTGACTGCGACTAGTTCATGTTATGTAAGAGTTGAGAGTTAAACCACTATATCCTTTAGTTTTGCTGATAAACAATGGAAGGAGATTGTTTATCTTTATCTGCCAATTCTGTGATCTCTTAGAGAAGCTCTTTACTCTGCATCCAAAGTGAAGCAGAATCCTTGTTCCCAAATCATTACCGGTCCCTAAACCTCCTCCCTTGACTCTGTCCAGGGACCCCGACAGTCCTTTCAGGTGAGGCAGAGGTTCATGCACCTCCTCCAACCTCATCTACGGTATCCGCTGTTCCAGGTGTGGACTCCTATATATTTGAGACCAAGCGCAGGCTCGGCAATCGTTTTGCTGAACACTTCCGCTCAGTACGCCTGGGCCTACACAATATCCCAGTTGCTAAACACTTTAACTCCCCCTCCCATTTCCATATTGCCCTTTTTGTTCTGGGCCTCCTACACCGTCAGAGTGAGGCCCAACACAAATTGAACAGCACCTCATATTTCGCTTGGGTAGCTAACAACTCAGTGGGATGAATATTGATTTCTCCAACTTCAAGTAACCCTTACTTTCCCTCTCTCTCCATCCCTCCCCCACCCTAGTTCTCTAACGAGTTTCACTATCCTCCTGATTAAGTTTACTGATTGTACGCCTCGTTGTCTCCTTCCCCCCAGCCAACAATGAACCATTCTACATTTTGATTATCGTCTGCTTTGATCTGTCGTTTTCACACCATACCCTTCCATATCTCTAGCCTCCCTCTTTCCTGACTCTCAGTATGAAAAAGGGTCTCGACCCGAAACGTCACCCATTCTTTCTCTCTCTGCCTGTCCCTCTGCGTTACTCCAACATTTTATGTCTATCTTCAGTGTGAACCAGCATCTGCAGTTCCTTCCTATACGTATGCGTTGACATAAACAGCCAGATGGTGGCAGTCCTGAGCCACTTTGTTGGACATGCTGGAGACAGCAGTGCCTCCTGCAGATGTCTGAGGTTGAGCAATCACAAGTGTTCCACTGAACCCAAACAGACTGAACCTCTCGTACTCAAAGCAGAGACTGCAGGAACCATCCAATGGGTCATGTGCTCGAACTGACTCCACAAGAAAATTGTCTTCAAATTGGGTGGGGTGGGGGGGGGAGTTGGGGGGGGGGCATCAGTGGAGAGAGAAATTGTGTTAATGTTTCAGGTTGACCGAATCAATAGCAACTCATTCTGATGAAGGGTTATGGACCTGAAATATTAAGTCTACTCTGCACTCCACAGTTGCTACCGGACCCATCGGGAGTGTTTCCGGCATTTTCTGTTTAATTTCAGATTTGTAGTACCCACAGCTTTTTGTTTGTCTCATCACATTCCCTCGATGTTCAACAGCAATGTTGTTGCTGAATGCCCTCTCTACAGCACCTGTGGGTGTGAGGTCCGTATTACCTGAACCAGCTGTGTAAATGCCAACACTACAGGGACAGCTCGGAGGCTGCCTACCCTGCCACGGGTGACTCAGCTCCTGATGTTCCAGAGTCTTTCCACCATCTGCAAGGCACAGGCCAGGGGTGTGATAGAACTCTCTCTCCCCTTGACTGAATGGACGCAGCTCTGAGATCACCCGAGGAGCTCGCAGTACCTGGGACAGAGCTGTCTGCTCTTCCGAAGCATTCACTCCTTCACCACTGCTGCGCTGTGTGTGTGGAGAGGACCAGCCATGAGATACATGGCTGTGAGCCTTCACTCCCTGTGTGTCCCGACCTGCCACCTCTGTCATCAGGGGCATGATCACAGCACTACCCTCAATCTCCATGACCCGCCCTCCCAAGTCACACACTGTCCTGATTTAGAAATACATCATTGACCCATTATCATTGGTAAGTTTGCTTCCGGGGACTCCTGTTATGGAAGCACTTCACCAGAAGTACTATGGAGATTCAAGGAGGCAGCTCGCGCCCACTTCCTCAAGGGCATTCTATTGTTGCTGGCCCTGACAGTGCCACCCACATCCCTCAGGGAATAAAGAAATGTTAAATGTATATCTTGGTTCTACGTGGCAGGGAACAGTGGATGATGTAATGTGTTTGTTCCCAAGACTGCCTGTCAGGATGGGATGGATCAGAATTGGTGACACCCATTCAGGATGGGCAAGGCTTCTACCTAACCACTTCTATTTTCTTTGGCAGGGCCGAGATCCAGGAGATCAACATATTGTAGAGGTGTGCTTGAAAATGATGCAAGGTGAGTGCATTATGGAGCAGTGCCATGTACTGACACTGGGTCTCATAAAACATAGAGCAGAAACAGCACAAGATCAGGCCCTTTCCCCACGATGCCTGTGCCAAACAAGATGCAAAGACTAACTTTTATCTACCTGTGCATAATCCATATCCCTCCATTCCCTGTCCCTTATGCCTTGAAGCTAATTAGTAACCTGGAGGGGTATCAGAGATAGTCAAGTGAATTTGAGGGCAGGGTGGAAGTTAGTGGCAAAGCTAATGAAATCAATGAGTTCTGCACGGGTGCAGGAGGCAGCCACGATACAGTTGTCAATGTAACGGAGAAATGATTAGGTCGTCCTGTAGTGCCAGTGTACATTTGGAACAAGGACTGTTTGACGTAACCAACACAAAGGCAGGCCCATGACTACACCCTTAACTTGGAGGAAGTGAGAGGAGTCAAAAGAGAAGTTGTTGAGTGTGAGGGCAGGTTCTGCCAGGCAGAGGAGAGCATTAGTAGAGGGAAATTGGTTAGGTCTTTGTACAACAAAGAATTGGAGGGCCTTGCGACCTTCCTGGTGGGGAATGGTGTAAAGGGACTGAACGTCCATGGTAAAGGCGAGGCAATGGGGAGGCCAGGAAACGGAAAATTATTCAAGTATTGAAGGCCAGATTGGACAAGGAACTGCACAAGGAATTGGGACTAACTAGTTTTCCTCCACAAAAGGCCAGCATACTCAATGGGATGAATGGCCTCTTCCCATCTTGTGCTAATTTTGTGTACAATAGAGTATCAGCATATGAGTTACCTACCAGTGTATCACTGAGTCCTGGTGCATACGTTGCTATTTATCAAGGTAAACTTTAACCATTGGAGAATATATGAGTGAATATATATTGTGCATTAATGGACACATGTACCGAACTGCATATATACATGAATATATATATATGTTACAAAATATTACGTATTTCACAACCTGCAACCATTAATGTTGTTACTATGGGAAATTAGGGATAGTGTTAAATCCAAGGAAGAGGCATATAAATTGGACAGAGGAAGCAGCAAACCAGAGGACTGGGAGAAATTTAGAATTCAACAGAGGACGACAAAGGGGTTAATTAAGAGAGGGAAAATAGAGCATGAAAGAAAGCTTGTGGGGAATATAGAGACTGACAACAAAAGCTTCTTTAGATATGTGAAGAGGAAAAGATTAGTGAAGACAAATGTAGGTCCCTTACAGTCAGAAACGGGTGAATTTGTAATGGGAAACAAGGAAACGGCAGACCAGTTAAACAAGTACTTTGGTTCTGTCTTCACTAAGGAAGACACAAAAAATCTCCCAGAAATACTAGGGGACCGAGGATCTAGATCAGGAACTGGAGGAAATTCACATTAGTCATTAAATGGTGTTGGGTAAACTGTTGGGACTGAAGGCAGATAAATCCCCAGGGCCTGATGGTTTGCATCCCAGAGTACTCAAGGAGGTGGCTCTAGAAAACGTGGATGCATTGGTGATCATTTTCTAATGTTCTTTTGACTCTGGATCAGTTCCTGTTGACTGGAGGTTAACTAATGTAACCCCACTTTTTAAGAAAGGAAGGAGAGAGAAATCAGGGAATTGTAGACCAATTAGCCTGACATCGGTAGTGGGGAAGATGCTTGAGTCGATTATTAAAGATGTAATAGCAGCACATTTGGAAGGCAGTGGCAGGATTGGTCAAAGTCAGCATGGATTTCTGAAGGGGAAACCATGCTTGACAAATCGTCTGGAGTTTTTGGAGGATGTAACAAGTAGAATGGATAAGGGAGAGCCAGTGGATGTGGTGTATCTGGACTTTCAAAAAGCCTTTGACAAGGTCCCATACAAGAGATTAGTGTGTAAATTTAGAGCACATGGTATTGGGGGTAGGGTATTGACATGGATAGAGAACTGGTTGGAAGACAGGAAGCAAAGAGTAGGAATTAACAGGTCTTTTTCAGAATGACAGGCAGTGACTAGTGGGGTGCCATCAGTGCTGGGATCCCAGTTATTTACAATATATATTAATGATTTAAACGAAGGAATTAAATGTACCATCTCCAAGTTTGCAGGTGACACAAAGCTGGGTGGCTGTGTGAGCTGCGAGGAGGATGCTATGAGGCTGCAGGGTGACTTGGATAGGTTGGGTGAGTGGGCAGATGCAGTATAATGTGGATAAATGTGAGGTTATCCACTTTGGTGGCAAGAACAAGAAGGCAGATTATTATCTGAATGGTGTCAGATTCGGAAAAGGGGAGGTGCAACGAGACCTAGGTGTCCTTGTACATCAGTCACTGAAAGTAAGCATGCAGGTACAGCAGGCAGTAAAGAAAGCTAATAGCATTTGGCCTTCATAGCGAGAGGATTTGGGTATAGGAGCAAGGAGGTCCTACAGCAGCTGTACAGGGCCCTGGTGAGACCGTGCCTGGAGTATTGTGTGCAGTTATGGTCTCCTAATTTAAGGAAGGACATTATTGCTATTGAGGGAGTGCAGCGTAGGTTCACCGAGATGGCGGGACGAACATATGATGAAAGAATGGATCGACTGGGCTTATATTCACTGGAATTTAGGATTCCAAGGATGAGAGGGGATCTTATAGAAACATATAAATTTCTTAAGGGATTGGACAGGCTAGATGCAGGAAAAATATTTCCCATGTCGGGGGAATCCAGAACCAGGTGTCACAGTTTAAGACTAAAGGGTAGACCATTTAGGACTGAGATGAGGAAAAACTTTTTCAGCCAGAGAGTTGTGAATCTGTGGAATTCTCTGCCACAGAAGGCAGTGGAGGCCAATTCACTGGATGTATTCAAGAGAGAGTTTGTTATAGCTCTTGGGGCTAATGGAATCAAGGAATATGGGGAAAAAGCAAGAACGGGGTATTGATTTTAGATGATCAGCCATGATCGTATTGAATGGCTGGCTGGAAGGGCTGAATGGCCTGCTCCTGCACCTATTTTTCTATGTTTCCATGTTTCTATCTGCTGCCTCAACATCAACCGTCTCTACTTCTCCACTCCCCTCACCCACTCCAACCTCTACCCCTGCAAACGCAGAGCTCCCTGGTCACTCAGTAACAATGCAGTTGTTGGCATCACGTCCGTTGACCGGAGAGGTGCCGCAGTAGTCCAGCAGGTTGACCTCTACAATGCTGAGGCCAGGCACCAGCTCTCGGACACCTCCTCAAACCGACCCCTTGTCCAGGAGAAAGGTTCCCACGCTAAATATGCAATACAATACAATATATATCTTTACTGTCATTGTACAGGGGTACAACGCGATTGGGAATGCGCCTCCCATACGATGCAATAATTTAATTAGCTAGTCAGTAATAATTTAAACAACCCAATGAAACAAATTGTAACAGTTTTAAAACAGAATAAAGTGCAAGTAGATCTGTGCCGGTTTACTGTGCGATGTGACCATCCGGCTCAGCAGGACCGGTTCATGGCGGCTATGGCCCTGGGGATGAAGCTGTTCCTGAGTCTGGAGGTGCGGGCGTAGAAGGCCTTGTATCGTCTGCCCGATGGTAGAAGTTCGAACAGACTGTTGCAGGGGTGTGAAGAGTCTTTGTGGATGCTGGTGGCTTTTCTGAGGCATCGTGTGTTGTAGATGCCCTCCAAGGCTGGTAGCTGTGTTCCGATGGTCCTCTGAGCTCTATGGACTACCCGCTGAAGAGCTTTCCTCTCTGCCTCCGTGCAGCTGAGATACCACACAGGGATGCCATGTGTTAGGATGCTCTCTATGGTGCAGCGGTAGAAGGTCGTCAGCAGCTGTTGGGGTAGACCAGACTTCTTCAGTGTTCTCAGGCAGAACAGTCGTTGCTGCACCTTCTTGACCAGCGCAGCGGTGTTATTGGGCCATGTTAGGTCCTCCGAAATGTGAGTGCCCAGAAACTCGCCTGTCCATTCTCTTCCTTGATGCCGCCTGATCCACTGAGTTCCTGAAGCACTCTGTGTTTTTCCTCAAATCACTTTGTGTTCCTGAGAATTAGGCATCATTGAATATTAGTGGCACCATTTATTAGTTTTCGTATATAACTGCAGGTTTATATCGGTGTTAGGGTATTTGTGTAATAGTTATTGGATTATGTGTAATTGAATATGTGTGGATTTGACGGTTGTTTGCATAGCTAACACTGAAAATTAATAAACTATTTATAGGAAATGTTTTGAGGGATATGGGCCAAATGTAGGCAGGTAGGACTTGTGTGGATGGGGCATCTGATGAAGGGTCTCTACCTATTCCTTTTCTCCAGAGATGCTGCCTGACCCGCAGTTACACCGGCATTTCGTGTCTGTCTTTGGTGTAAACCAGCATCTGCAGTTCCTTCCTACACCATTGACTAATGTTTCCTGTTCCTTGTCACTTCAACTCCCCCTCTCATTCCCAGTCTGACCTTTCTGTCATGGGCCTCCTCCAGTGCCATAGTGAGGCCCACCGCAAATTGGAGGAACAGCACCTCATATTTCGCCTGGGCAGTTTGCAGCCCAGCGGTATGAACATCGACATCTCCCACTTTAGATAGTTCCTCTGTCCCTCTCTTCCCCTCCCCCTTCCCAGTTCTCCCTCCATCTTCCTGTCTCCACCTATATCCTTCCTTTGTCCCGCCCCCCTGACATCAGTCTGAAGAAGGGTCTCGACCCGAAACGTCGCCCATTCCTTCTCTCCCGAGATGCTGCCTGACCTGCTGAGTTACTCCAGCATTTTGTGAATAAATACCTTGTCATTGGAAATCAATTCCCCTATTTACCTAACAAATAGAGGAGACACATCCCACACAAATTGTGCTGATGGTCTTGTTTCCGTGCTGTATGATTCTGTGACTCTAACACCTGACACGGTACCTTTCGTTTGTGTAATGGGGTTGAGTGAACAAACCTGCAGTGGATAACGGTTGGACCAAGCCCTGCTGTTTGCTGGCAACCTCGGTGCCTCACGCTATCTGCCTTCCTTTGTTTGTTACAGAGCAGTTAGCAGCAGCAGCAGTCAGTGCCAAGAGACAGGTACTAGGTGGAGCGGGGATGACAGGACCTCCCGGACCCCCTGGACCCTTGGGCTCTTCCGGTGAACATGGAGACCAAGGCGTTTCAGGAACGCGCGGTTTTCCCGGTGTGACGGGCGTTCAAGGCCAGATTGGAAACACAGGACCAAAGGGTAAGGTGACAACCTGTGCCCATACATGGGCTGGAATTGTGAAGTTCCAATCAATGGTGAGGTCCAGTGGTGGCCTTCCAATGATCATCTCATTCATTGACTCCATGAAACATGAACATCAGACACCATGATGACCAACGATCCTCCATTGATCAATCCCAATGAATTGATAATACATCCCAGTGATTCCCCACCCCCACCCCATTAATTAAGCATCCCAGTGATTGACCCATATTGATGGAAACCTCCAGTGATGATATCCCATGAATTAACAAGCCCAAAGACTGACCCTCCATTGATTGAAAAAGCTCATTGGTGGCCCCCATCCCCCATTGATTAAGGAAACGGATGATTGACTTCTCATTGACAATGAAAGCTAGTGACTGATCCCCATTGATTCCAAAGCTGAGTGATTGATCCCTAATCAACTACAGTATATAGGAATTGATCCCTGATCAATCACGATCCCGCGAATGATCGCTGCATTGACTTTGACTCACATTGGTCATCCAGTAAGAATCCCTGCCAATTATACGGTATATTTTTTGTTACATTAAGGCAAACGAGGGGTGAAGGGAGATCGCGGTGAGACGGGGCGTGGACACCCTGGCCTTCCAGGCCCACCGGGAATTACAGGTAAGGGGAGGCTCCAGCGCCAGTGGTTGGGCTTGACTGTGTGTGGTGTGAGACTGGTTGTTGACAAACCTTCCTTGGGTTCACTGTTCGTAGAGTCCTGCTCTCTGCTGCCCATCCACACTCGGTCTCCGCACCTGCCAGGACCAATCCTGGGCTGCCCACTCTCCCAGCATCCTACCCTGGGGTGCTAGCCCATGCTATTAGCTGATCCTAGTGTGTCCCAGCCTGAGGGCTCCGACTCCAGGGTGCTTACCCTGCCAGCGTCCCACCCTAGGGTGCAAGATGTCCCACCCTAAGGTGCAAGATGTTCCACCCTAGGGTGCAAGATGTCCCACCCTAGTGTGCCAGACATCCCACCCTAGGGTGCCAGATGTCCCACCCAAGGGTGCAAGACATCCCACCCTCGAGTGCAAAATGGCCCACCCTAGGGTGCCAGACGCCCCACCCTAGGGTGCCAGACATCCCACCCTCGGGTGCTAGACCATATTATTGTCTGACCCTAGGGTCCCCCTCCCCCAATCCGGGTTCGACCCAAGGGTGCCCACCCTGCCAACGTCCCACCTCAGGGTACCGTGTATGTTGGGAAGACTTGGCTTGTAGTTTGATCATATTTCACGCCGAAAAATGCTGACTTTGCACATTTGGCTCTTCCTTCCCCCAACTTGTTACCCAATCTTGACTTTCATTTAGTGTTGCCTATGCTTTCAACTTTCTCATCCCTCCCATTGCCCAACCTTGTTCCATTTGCCCATCAACCCCCCGCACCCTCCCACCCCCATCACATTGGGTCCCAACTATCACCAACAGCCTCTATCCCACCCCCTCCCCTTCATACTGCCGTTTACCGTTCTGTTCCTTCTCAGCCCTGATGCAGCATCCTGGCCTGAAACATCAACTCACTCCTTTGCCTCCGCAGATGCCGACTGACCTGCTGAGTTTTTCTAGCGTTCTGTTTTATGTCGTAGATTCCAGCATCTGCAGTCTTCTTCACCTTCGATCCCGTCATCTTGCCTCATTTTGCCCTTCGAAAAAATGTTTGAAAGAATCCATTGAAAGGGGATTGAGAGTAGTTTCTGCAACTCTGGAAATGTTATCCGCACAACCTAACTCCTAAAGTGGAGACACAAGAAACTGCAGAGGCTGGAATCTGCAGCATAGACCAAAGTGTGGGACAAATCTCAAAATGGAGCTGCATCTGCTTTAGATTTTTTTAGATTTAGAGATACAGCGCGGAAACAGGCCCTTCGGCCCACCGAGTCCGCGCCGCCCAGCGATCCCCGCACATTAACACTATCCTACACACACTAGGGCAATTTTAACATTTACCCAGTCAATTAACCTACATACCTGTACGTCTTTGGAGTGTGGGAGGAAACCGAAGATCTCGGAGAAAACCCACGCAGGTCACGGGGAGAACGTACAAACTCCGTACAGACGGCGCCCGTAGTCAGGATCGAACCTGAGTCTCCGGCACTGCATTCGCTGTAAGGCAGTAACTCTACCGCTGCACCACCGTGCCTTGGTCTCCTGATTAACTCCCATTCGCTTTCACCCAAATTTTGCAAGGACTCAAGGACTTGAGCTACAGGGAGAGGGCTAGGGCTTTATTCCTTGGAGGCTGAGGAATGATTTCACAGAGGTGTGTAAAATCATGAGTGGAATAGATAGGGTGAATACAGTGTAGGGTGAATGCAGATAGGGTGAATGCAGTTTACCCAGAGTAGGGGAAACAAGAATCAGAGGGCATACAGTATGTTTAAGGTGAGAGGGGAAGGTTTTAATAGGAATTGGAGGGGCCGCCTTTTCACTGAGAGGGCGGTAGATATGTGGAGGATATACAGCTGCATGGAGGTAGTTGATGTAGGTACTGTAACAGCAGATAAAGGACACTTGGACAGGTACATGGATAGGAAAGGATTAGAGGGAGATGGGCCAAACATAGGTAAATAGGTCTTGCTGAGAGGGACATCTTGGTCAACATGGATAAGCTGGGCCGAAGCACTTGTTTCCATGCTGTATGGCTCCATGACCCATGCCCTCTAGTTTTTAACATTTCATTCGTGGGAAAAGAGTCCGACTATCTATTGTATCCATGCCTCTCATAACTTTACACATTTCCACCAGGCCTTCCCTCAGCCTGTGACTCTCCAGCAACAACTATCCAAGTTTGTCCAACCTCTTCTCAGAGCTGAAGGTAGTTTGTATCTGGAATGAGCTGCCAGAGAAAGCTGTAGAAGCAAATGTGATTATGCCATTCAAAAGACTTTTGGGTGACTACTGTATATGGCCAGGAAGGGTTTTGAGGGATATGGACCCAATGTAGGTAAATGGGACCAGTCCAGAATGCCATCTAGTCAGCATGGATGAGTTGGGCTGAAAGGCCTGTTGACTCTGACTCTCTATTTGTCCGTGACCCAGCAGCCATGTTGTGAGTCCACAATTAATGAGAAACGTGACAGTGATGGGAGTTTTTTTCTCTCCTCAGGACCGGCGGGAATGCCGGGCCGGAGTATCGATGGCAGACACAGTGAAGTGGGCGTGCAGGGGGTGATGGGGCAGCCCGGGCGCCCCGGTCTACCCGGATCCCCCGGTATACCTGGATTCTGCGAAGCTGCTGCTTGCTTGGGGGCCTCGGCGTACCTGGGCCCACCCAACTTCAAGGGGCCATGAAGTGACTCAAACTGACCACCCGCGTGCGCCCAAACATCCTAGCAGCAAGTTCCGCACGCACATTGCAGAGAGGGAGAGAGAGAGAGATGGAGACGAAAACCACCAGGAATCAACCCCAGCCAAAGGGCACCTCTTGAAAACTGAACTGATTTAAAATATTTGGTGGGTTTTATATAAAAGAAATACAAAGGAAATCCAAAAATAACCACAAAATACTACTTTACAGATTAAATGAAAGCAAAAAGAGTTTAAAAAAAAAAAGTTTTTCTTTGTTATGTTTATTTGAGCAAAGATTGATGATGTACATTGGTTCCTAGCTTTTTATTTGGTTTAATTATTTTTAAATAACTTAGACAAACTATTAGGGAATGTTATCGTGATGTGAGTTTGCACAAGTCCCATGTGTAAATCTAATGTGCTGCAGTCTGTGTTTCTGTATAGAGTTCCATTTCTTTGTAGCCACTGCACTTAATGTGGTATTGATGAGGCCACCCGGTAATATGCTCTGGACTAGTGCAGGGACCGAGCCCATTGCTGAAATCCTTCCATCAGGACTCTAGTCTGGCATGGATCTCTGCAGATGTATTTCATGGCTCTGTCAGGGCGAGGCTGTTCCATTGCAGTGAGATGTGGTTTGCTAAGCTCCACGCCAGCAGAATTTCACGTGAGACCTTTTACTGCAATAAATGTGTACATAAAACTACAGTGCTGAATAGAGGCTGAGTGGTGATTTACCCCTCTCTGATGTCTCACTCACATGTCTTTACTTGGAAGCTTCGTGTTTGGGAGAGGGATGAAGTTGGGGCAGCACGGTAGCGCAGCTGATAGATCTGTTGCCGCACGGCGCCATAGACCTGGGTTCAATCCTGACCTTGGTGCTGTCTGTGTAGAGTTTGTACGATTTCCCTGTAACCACGTGGGTTTCTTCTGGGTTTCCCTTTACATCCCATAGTCGTGTGTTTTTTTTTTGTTAATTGACCTCTGTAAATGACCCCCTAGTGTGCGGGGAGTGAGTGAGAAAGTGGGATAACGTAGGACTAATGTTAAACTCTGTGTGAGGCACCTCTGACGAGATGAAGAGTCAGCTCTGGTTCTGATGTGTCTTGGATGGTGGAGCTGATTACATCTATTGTTGCATCTCATGCTCTGTCAGGTTTCCATTGCCTGTATGACGCTGGGGTGGAGGATTGGTGGCACCACAACCATTAGATACAAACTTCCCAAGCTAGTCTTCACTTGACGGAGCTGTCAGCATAGAGATTTGTTCCCTACACTTTCCTCACCACAGGCCAGGAGTGCCACCTACTGAGCCAAAGCACCCCATGTCTGATGCTTTAAGAAGGTCCTTGGTCTTTGGTTAACCTGCTGGATATTCTGAGCAATCTTTGGGATTCCCCTTTGTTTGGAGCAGTGTGGGCATTGAGCTGGGACATGAACAGAGCCAGGCAATGTCTTTCAGAGAGCAGCTGGCTAGAAATCACATTGAGCAATGTTGGAAGTAGTCTGCTAACCTGTACTCTATGTTTCTGTCGTGACAGCTTTGTATAAACGCTTACTTCCCTGTCTCACCAATCTGAGAGAAGGTTTTAGCAATCGAGAGACGGTCCCTGCAAAGGCCAGCAAACTAACCAATTTAGTGGTGGATTTTCACGGCCTTTTCCTCTCTGTAAATAAATAGATGTAGTTTACAAGACTAGCACAGGAGAAAGTATTGTTCCCTAAAGCAAACTAGCAAAAAAAAATCACAAGATGAGGACACTGAGTGGGATATTTCATCACACAATTCGGCACCCATTCACCCAAATAAACCCACCTATGGATTAACTTCATGAACATTATTAATTTATTATGTTTGAAATCTTGTGCAACTGTAAAGACCGTGTGTTTGTCTCTCGTTGTACTGCAGCACCATCCAATAAAACAGACATTTTGTAAAAGACAATGTTTTTCTGTCGCCTACAGAAGCTTCCCCCCCCCCCCCACCCCTGCTACATTGCACCCATGCTGGTGCTCAACACCCCCCCCCCCCACCCCCACCTCTGCTACATTGCACCCATGCTGGTGCTCAACACCCCCCCCCCAACACCCCCCCCCCACCCTTGCTACATTGCACCCATGCTGGTGCTCAACACCCCCCCCCAACACCCCCCTCCCCCACCCCTGCTACATTGCACCCATGCTGGTGCTCAACACCCCCCCCCCCCCTCACAGGCCGCTCCACCCTGACCTTTCAGTTGGACTTTGTGCTCGGACCGAGCCATTGCATTTGACCTGTGCGGTGGGACGGAGCAGACTCGATGGACCAAATGGCCTGATTCTGCTCCTATGCCTTCTGGTCTCTGTCCCTGCACCAGGCCTGTGCACTTTAGCCTTGGGCTGGAAACCTACACCTGGACTTTGCACACTCACTTTGCCTTTGACTTCTCTTTGGTTTCATTTGTTTTAATTTTATGCCTTTTACTGTCAATAAATGTGTACATAAAACTACGGAGCTGAAGAGAGGCTGTCGAGTGGTGATTTATCCCTCTCTGAGATCCACCCACATCACTTTACCTGGAAGGATGCTTGCTAGAGGGGTTCTCGACTGGGGTAGGGATGAACTTGCCATTGGGAATACTTTAAACAATTCCTAGCTGAGGCTTGAACCGCTGCCTCTGAGGGACACGTATCATTGCACCGTCTTCCCTTATATAATAATAATAATATTCATTTATTGTAATATATATTATATATTACAATAAATGAATATTATTATTATTATACCCTTTAGCAGATTCACCCTCTCCTGAGGTCATCCCTGAGACATATTACTATTAATGGGGTTCTCTGGTCTATTGCTGTTGGCTCACTGTTGGTTACAGTTGAAGAGGCAGCTCAAAGACTGACAGTCAATCTTGAAACCCAGGAAATAATCACAGTGGTGCAGCTGGTAGATCTGTGCCTCTCAGCACCAGAGTCCGGGGTTTAATCCTGCCCTCGAGTGCTGGCTGTGTGGAGTTTGCACGTTCTCCCTGTGACCTCGTAGGTTTCCTCTGGCTGCTCTGGTTTCCTCCCACATCCCAGAGACCTGTGGGTTTGTA
This sequence comes from Rhinoraja longicauda, assembly GCF_053455715.1. Classification (NCBI taxonomy): domain Eukaryota; kingdom Metazoa; phylum Chordata; class Chondrichthyes; order Rajiformes; family Arhynchobatidae; genus Rhinoraja; species Rhinoraja longicauda. The sequence continues at coordinate 24,624,034 of NC_135979.1, forward strand.
GGTTAATTGGCTTCTGTAAGTTGCCCCTCGTGTGCAGGGAGTGGACACCAATGTGGGATAATATAGAGCTAGTGTGAACAGGTGATTAATGGTTGGCATGGACTCAGAGAGCAGAAGGGCCTGTTTCCATAGAAACATAGAAAGATAGAAAATAGGTGCACCGCCATTCAATATGATCATGGCTGATCATCCAGCTCAGTAACCTGTACCTGCCTTCTCTCCATACCCCCTGATCCCTTTAGCAAAAAGGGCCACATCTAACTCCCTCTTAAATATAGCCAATGAACTGGCCTCAACTACCTTCTGTGGCAGAGAATTCCACAGACTCACCACTCTGTGTGAAGAAATGTTTTCTCATCTCGGTCCTAAAAGACTTCCCCCTTATCCTTAAGCTGTGACCCCTGGTTCTGGACTCCCCCAACATCGGGAACAATCTTCCCGCATCTAGCCTCTCCAACCCCTAAAGAATTTTATATGTTTCTATAAGATCCCCCCGCAGTCTTCTAAATTCCAGCGAGTACAAGCCTAGTCTATCCAGTCTTTCTTCATATGAAAGTCCCGCCATCCCAGGGATCAATCTAGTGAACCTTCTCTGTACTCCCTCTAAGGCAATATATTTATCTCTAGATAAACTAATGTCAGCAAGGGGGTCCAGTGATAAGGAAATGATAGGGCTCTGAACGCAGAGTATTTAGACAACTACTACACTAAGGGTGACAATAGACAATAGACAATAGGTGCAGGAGTAGGCCATTCAGCCCTTCGAGCCAGCACCGCCATTCAATGCGATCATGGCTGATCACTCTCAATCAGTACCCCGTTAAAGCAATAGGTATGAGAGTTTCCCCTTTGTCTAATTTCACTCTTTGGAATGTGAGGTTTGTGTCGAATGAACTGTTTAGAAGCTAACTACTGCCGCTTCAGCTGGTGAACTGGCGTTTCATCTCATGTGGACGAAGTGGTCAAGATTAGGTCAAAACCGTGTCCTTGAAATCTTTGAACATCGACCCTGGATTCCAAAGAATCTTAAAACTTAAAATTAAACGATGCCAAAAAAGATATGAGAAAAGAATATACAGGAAGAACATGAAACACTTTCAAATGTTTAAAGTGGTCAACCGCAAAATTATCCACTTCATTGACAAAGCAAAAAAAAAGGCATATTATTTGAATTATGTTAGATTGGAAAACTACTGAAAGCTCACGTGTGATGCAGTGTGTTAAAGCAAGTGTTATGTTGGCCTTCATAGCAAGAGGATTTGAGTGCAGGAGCAAGGATGTCTTGCTGTAATTACTCAGGACCTTGTTGAAACTATGCCTGAAATAATGGGTGCAGGCACAGGGAACTGCAGGTGCTGGAATCTTGAGCAAAATGCAAAGTGCTGGAGCAACTCAGCAGGTCAGGCAATATCAGTGGAGGGAATGGACAGGCAACATTTTGGGTCGGGAACCTTCTACAGACTTTCTTCAGAAGCGTGAACCGAAATGGTCTCCTTGGCTTAGAACGGGCATGGTTGATGCAGAAGAATACAACCGATTACTGAGATGGTGGGACCCAGCAATATGAACATTGAATTCTTCAATTTTAGGTAACCTCTAACAATCCCACCTCCCCTTTCTTTCCTCCCCCCCATGCCCCACATAGACTCACAACAATCAGTCTGAAGAAGGGTCTCAACTCGAAACATCCATCAGTCTGAAGAAAGGTCTCGACCTGAAATGTCATCCATTCCTTCTCTCCAGAGATGCTGCTTGACCCGCTAAGTTCCTCCAACATCTTGTGTCTACCCTCGATTCAAATCAGCATCTGCAGTTTTCATTCCTACAATTTCTCCCCTCCCCTTCCCCACCACCTGCATTCCTTCCTCTGGCTTCACAATTCACAACTCTTCAATCCTTTTGTCTTACACCCTCTTTTTCACCTCTGGCCTGCCATTTACCTATCCATGTCCAACTGTTTGCCTACCAACCCCCCTGGTATTCACCTATAACCTACCACACGTTGTCATGTACTCTCTTCTAGCTTTCTCCCCCACCCCTACCCTCTTCTAGCTTTCTCCCCCACCCCCACCGCCCCCCTTCCAATCAGTCTGAAGAAGGATCATGACCGAAACGTCACAGATCATTGTTCGCCAGAGACGCCCCTCCATAGACCCCGCCCCTCCATAGACCCCGCCCCTCCATAGACCCCGCCCCTCCATAGACCCGCCCCTCCATAGACCCGCCCCTCCATAGACCCCGCCCCTCCATAGACCCCGCCCCTCCATAGACCCCGCCCCTCCATAGACCCCGCCCCTCCATAGACCCCGCCCCTCCATAGACCCCGCCTTTACGGATGGCCCCACACATGGCGGCACGGTAGCGCAGCGGTAGAGTTGCTGCTTTACAGCGAATGCAGCGCCGGAGACACAGGTTCGATCCTGACTACGGGTGCTGCACTGTAAGGAGTTTGTACGTTCTCCCCGTGACCTGCGTGGGTTTTCTCCGAGATCTTCGGTTTCCTCCCACACTCCAAAGACGTACAGGTATGTAGGTTAATTGGCTGGGTAAATGTAAAAATTGTCCCTAGTGGGTGTAGGACAGTGTTAATGTACGGGGATCACTGGGGGGCACGGACTTGGAGGGCCGAAAAGGCCTGTTTCCGGCTGTAGATATATGATATGATATGATATGACCATGTGGGCGTTCCCGCTATCACTGCCCCATGTGGCACTGCCCCCTTGTGGGCGTTCAGGCCGATTCTCAGCCCCGCCCCCACACCCAGGCCCCGCCTCCACACCCAGGGCCCGCCCCCACATCCAAGCCCCGCCCCCACTCCCAGGCCACGCCTCCACTTCCAGGCCCCGCCCTCACACCCAGGCCCCGCCCCCATCGGGCCCCGCCTCCACTGATGGCCCCACCTACTGTGGGCGTTCTCGTCCATTCTCAACCCCCCCCACACCCAGGCCCCGCCCCACACTCAGGCTTCGCCCCCACAATCAGGCCCCGCCCCCACACTCCCAGGCCCCGCCCCCCACTCACAGGCCCTACCCCCACTCCAAGGCTCCGCCCCCACACTCCCAGGCCCCGCCCCGACTCCCAGGCCCCGCCCGCCCGCCGTTGCCGCTGCCGCCGCCGCCATGGCCGCGCTGCCGTCGCTCCGCCGCCCCGGGCCGCTGCTGGTGATTCTCGGCGCCACCGGCACCGGGAAGTCGCGGCTGGCGTTGGAGCTAGGCCGCAGGCTCCGCGGGGAGATCGTCAACGCCGATAGCATGCAGGTATGTACCCCCTCCCCTCCCCCCTTGGGGGTGAGGGATGGCGGGGCGAGTTATGGTGAAGAACGGGGCGAGAGATGGTCAGCAGTTCGAGGACACACGTCTAGTACATTCGGAGGATGATAATACTGTCACTGAGGGACGCGGGATGAACTGCACGGGACAAGGAGTGAAGGGGGGTGAGGGATTACATGGGGCGATTGGGACCGGCGGGATGATAATAAACTCAGTGCATTGCTGGGGTCTGACTGGTCGGAGGGGCAGAAATCATCCACACATTAAACAGTGTGTGGGTGACAACGTGGGTTAGCGTAACCTGCGGTCCGTGGGCCAAGGGGAATGAGCAGCGCCTAGTATGGACACAGTGGGGCAAATGGCCTCCTTTGCTCTCAACTTCAGCAGTTGCTGTCACCATTGAAAATGCTGTCAATTTCAACAGTTCTCCAACATTATGGGCAAAAGATGAGAAGGTTTGGATGCTATTTGGGGTTGGAAGGGGTGGAGTTGAGAGGTTGGTGAAGCACTGGAAGGTTGTCAGCTTTGGGAGGGGGGGGGGAGGGAAGGGTAGCCATGAGATGGAGCTTTGATGCTGGTGATATGTGTGCTGCAGGTTTACAAAGGTCTGGACATCATCACGAACAAGGTGACAACTGAGGAGCAGCGACTCTGCACTCATCACATGATCAGTTTCCTCGATCCCCTGGTGTCGTACTCAGTGGTGGATTTCAGGAATAATGCACTGCCCATAATATCCTTCGACCTGTGCCAGCTTAGAGTTGTGAGATTATTTGTGTGGGGAATAGCATACTGTGATTTCAGTTGGTATGCTGTGGGGGAGATTAGGCAATGGAGAGGATGTGAAGAGGTATGGGTAGGTGGGGTGGTGTCTTCCCTGAAAGCCAATGTCTATTCAAATATGGTCTTGCTGTGGGTTTGACGAGAGCAGATTTGGCCAAGCTTATTTGAGTCGTATAACTTCTAATATTTCCATTGACTCCAATCATCAAACTTAAATTGTTGGAACTCTCCATTAACTATCCACATCGAAGATATCATTGACCGAGAAAAGATTCCGATTATCGTTGGAGGAACTAATTACTACATTGAGTCGCTGCTGTGGAAAGTGCTGGTGGACACAAAGGTATGATGAAGGTTATCATTCAGCTTTATGAAGGCTGGTCAGCCGTGAATTGTTGGGGGGGAGGGGGGGTGTAACCTTGCTCACAGTTGCTGATGGAGATGTACAGGGGAAGATATAGGTTTAGGTTTATAATTGTCATGTGTACTGACATACAGTGAAAAGCTTTGCTCTGCATGCTAGCCAATCAAATCAGATAATACTATACATAAATACAATCAAGTACGAAAGATAGAGCAAAGGGAAAGATATTGAATGCTCAATATAGTTGTCAGCATTGTAGCCCCTCAGGTAGAGCCCCTCAATGTGAAATCAAGCCAGGCCATCTGTGGAGAAAAAGCAAGTAGAATTAGTTGAGTCAAGGCGCCACAGTGCAGCGGTAGCGTTGCTGCTTTACAACGCTTACATTGACAGAGACCCAGGTTCTATCCTGACTACCGGTGCTGTCTGTACGGAGTTTGTAGATTCTCCCCGTGACCATGTGGGTTTTCTCCGAGATCTTAGGTTTCCTCACAAACTCCAAAGACGTACAGGTATGTAGGTAAATTGGCTTGGTAAATGTAAAAATTGACCCTAGTGTGTGTAGGATATTGTTAATATGCGGGATCGCTGGTCGGCGCGGACTTGGTGGGCCGAAGGGCCTGTTTCCGCGCTGTATCTCTAAACTAAACTAAAACCAAATGAATCCAGTGGGTTTTTTTCTGAATGCTCAGATGCTAAAAGAAAAAATAGTTTTGAGGTATAGTTTAAAGTTTGTGGTCAATTATTCAGTCTGCTTTTGATGTGATTGAACATTTATATGGGGTAGCCCTTCGTAGAAGGCTGTTCCCTGCATTCTCCTCGTGTACACGCAGTGGGAGGCAACGTGAGTGAAGCCAGAGGTGATTTATGGAGATGACAGACACTGCTGAATCCATGAAAGTTTTAAAACTCGGGAATTCCTGGCATTATGATTCTTGATTGATACTCTCACGTTGTGACCCTCTCACTGGCACCGGACTGTAGCTTAACGTCTGACATTTCCCCACTGGTGGGTTTAATTTGTACTTCTGTCTGTCTGTGCTGCAGGACGGGACTGTTTGCTCTACCCGAGACGCAGCAGTTGTGACTCAAACACCATTGACCGACAGGAAAGAAGAGCTGGAAAAACTGGACTTCTTAGAACTGTACACACGACTGGTTGGAGTTGATCCTGAAATGGCAGAAAAATTGCACCCACATGATAAACGAAAAGTGGCGAGGTTGGCTTAAAATGAGTGGTTGTTATTTCCCAAATGCCGCTTACCCATCAGATGGAATTTACCAACCTACACGTAATGTGATCTAGTAAACCTCTGATTTTCCTGTTTTCATTTAACTGCAAGGTATGTCCGTGGATTGGAGTTGAAATAGGAGGGATAAAATATAATACCAGATGGAAGTATCAGGAATGCCTCAAGTTAGAGAGTTGCATTTGAGCTCTGCTCCAGGAACTTGGGGACGCAATCCTGGTTGTCACTCCAGTGGAGTATTCAGGAGGATACCCAATAGACATGCCATCATTTGAATGCAATATTATGCTGGGTAGGTATAAAAGAGCTGAGGAGTTGCCACTGTGACCAGATCAGTACTAAACTAGTTGCTTTGTTATTAGTGGGGCCTTTATTTACAACCAGGATGAAAAGCATGTATTTTGATGTAATCTGTTTTGCAATGTACTGAGGTCACGAATGATGTTAATCTAATGCCCATCTTGACACAATTAAATTAAGGAAAGTGTTTAGATAGGCAGCATGTGGGCAATATTCTTTGGTCAGTGGACCAACCTTTGAGAATTGTTAGCTCTTTCGAATAGGAATAAAGGTGTACTCGGAATAGTGCATATTCACGGCTTCTTGCTCGGCACCCTGCATCTTCCAGGCTGAAAGGAAATGAAGTATCATTGATTATAGAAAACTCAGTAAAGTCATATCCCTGGTAGGTAATAAGTGAACAAGCTGTTGTTGGAAATGTGTGCTGAAGGTCAGGAGATGACAGCAGATCCTTGTGGCTCTTCAAAGGGAAGCAGCGGTAACCTTCATGGGAATAGACCAAGGTAGCTGCGGTGCTGGAACAGTTGGTCAGAAGATTGTACGTGTTTGAAATTGTTTGATTGCATGACGCCCATATAGTGCACAGTATACACGATAATGATAGATACAACCACAAAGAATGCAATCGCAAAATGGTGCAACGGTTGTAGGACAATCTGAAGTAGTTTTTAAAAAAAACCTAAAGTGCACAAACACTAATGATTGCAGTAGTGTTAAGAGTAAAGTTCGAAAAGGAATGCCCAGGGTGATCGGCATCCTTGAGGATACTTCCAGCCTTCCTGATGCAATGCACCTTGAAGACGGACTGGGTGGAGGAAGCGACAAGCCCATAATGGACTGGGCTGTGTTCAGCACTCTCTGTGGGTTCAGACAGTCAAGAGCTGACAAGTTGATGTACCAGGATGAGATGCATCCCATCAGATTACTTTCTATACTGTATCTAGAAATTTGCGAGAATGCTCGTGGATGTGCCGAATCTGCAGACGCCTTAGAAAGTTAATACACTGATGTGTCGTCTTGATCACTACATCAGTGGGAAGGGATTAGGTTAGGTTGCTGGATGCCTTGAGGGAACCTGAAGCTGTTGGTCATCTCTACAAAAGTTCTGTTGTTGAATATTGGGTTGTGTTCACAAAACCCTACTCCAGCTCTTTAGATCAGCAACCGACTCTTTTATCTTGCAGGCATTAAGGGCTAGGTTGTTGTCCTCTCACCATAACAGTTTCCAATCTCTTTCCTATACTCCATCTCATCGTTGTCATTGATCTGGCCGACAAAAGTTGAACCATTGGTGAACTTAAAGATCGAGTTGACCATGAGGCATGTGTATAAAGAGAGGAGAGAAGGGGACTGAGCCCACAACCCTGAGGAGTGCCAGTGTTGAGGGTCAAGATGGAGGAAATGCCAATTCTAATTGACACGTCTGCCAGTCATGAAGTTACGAAGCCAACTGCAGATAGAGGTGACAAGGACCAGGAGTTTAGGGATGAGCTTATTCAGTATTATGTGTTGAAGGCTGAGCTGTAGTCAATGAATAGCATCCTGATGTTGGTGTTCTGAAAGTGATCCTGTGCTGATGTTGTGTAAGGGAGATGGTGTCCTCTGGACCTATTTTCCTTATATATTTCTTGTATATGCTCACGATTTCCAGTGAACACAAAGTCAGTGAACGCTATTTGGCTTGTGAAGCCCTGTTATCAGTCTGGCATTTGAAAACTGAAGGAGATGCTGATTTGTTGTGAAGAATCTGGCATTTGGTCTCTTGGACTGTGCTGGTGTAGATTCCCTGATGTGGCCCTTTACCCCCAAATCAAAATATCTATCTATTTCATTTGATCTGTACTTGTCAAATAGTGTACGCCTGGGGGTGGTGGAGAGATCCACACTTTCATCGCGTAAGTAATGGCATTTTTCTGGAGTTGTGCATTGTACTTTAGTAACGCATAGCTTTGGATTTCATTGCTGCAAAGGTATTTTAACAGTGGCACCTCCAGGTCTATGGACAAACAGGCTGCACATTTGTCGTTATCATTGGGATACAGCTATCAGCCTTGGAGGACATCTACAACGCATGCTGCCTCAATAAAGCCACCAGCATCTACAAGGACACCACACACCCATGCCACCGTCTGTTTGAACTACTTCCATCTGGCAGACGTTACAAGAACTTCTACGCCCGCACCTCCAGACTAAGAAACAGCTTTATTCACAGAGCTATAGCTGCTCTGAATCGAACCTGCTGAGAGCCCCCGTGATCTGTCTCTGCCCCCATGGTCATCTGGCACAACTGACCCCTGCATGAACCCTTTTGCACTTTACCTTGTTTCTTTTTTTTCCCCTTTTTGTTGTTTTTGCTTTTGCCGTGTTTTATTTATTGTATCGCATCGATATGGAAGTGGCATTCTTAATCTTGTTGTACCTGTACAATGACAATAAAGATATACTGTATTGTATTGTGGTCGGACTGTCTGCCCCTCGGTAACCCTGGCTTTCTCCAACAGGAGTCTGCAGATTTACGAGGAGATGGGAATTCCCCACAGCCAGCTTCTGCAGCAGCAGCAGGAGGAAGAGGGGGGAGGTCCCCTTGGTGGGGCGCTACGCTTTCCACGGTCCTGTATTTTGTGGCTGCACGCTGACCTTGCAGGTAAGAGGAAGTGGGAATAAGCAAATCTGTTTGATATCAATAATAAGAATCACAGAATTGGTATCACCTACCAATCTCTCGAGAATTAAAAATCAGGAACCACCCTTCTCCATCCTGTAACATTTTTAATAGTGGTAATGGAAGTGAGCATATCAATTTAAAACTAGATTTTAAATCAAATAATTCATTTACTTCTTCATAGAACATCTGTGGTGAGGCTTGCATTTACCGTCCATTGCTATTTGTAGTTAAGATGTTTCGTGGGTTTGGAGTTGCATATTTGGTAACAATGGCAGATTTCATTGCCTGAAGGTTGTTGTTGATTCTTGGTAAACCTGAAAAGCTTTCATTACCATATAGAGGTTTCATGATCACTCCAAAGACGTACAGGTATGTAGGTTAATTGGCTGGGTAAATGTAAAATTGTCCCTAGTTGGTGTAGGATCGCGGGGATGTGCGGGGATCGCTGGGCGGCACGGACTTGGTGGGCCGAAAAGGCCTGTTTCCGGCTGTATATATATGATATGATATGATATGATATGATCACCATTATTGATATCAGTCTCTCAAGTCCCTTCCAAATCTTTCCCCTCTCACTTTAAACCTATGCCTTCTAGTTTTTGACCCCTATCCTGGGGAAATAGCTGTGGCTGTTCACCATTTCTATGCCCTTCATGATTTTATAAACCTTTATACGGTCACCCCCCCAATGCTCCAGGGTAAAAAGTCCCAGCGTATCCAGCCTCGGTTGCTCAAATCTCCAGATCTGGTAACATTCACATAAATCTGTGCATCTTTTCCAATTTAATGAAATTCTTATAGCAGGTTGACCAGAATGGCACACAATACTCCAAATGTAGCCTTATCAAAGTCTTGTACAGCTGTAACATGACATTCCAACCCTGATCGATGAAGGCAAACGAAGACCAGGAAATTTGGGAAAGTTAATGGTGATGCCTTGAGGAAAGTTTGTATTACAGTCAGTGAAGTGCTGGCCTATCTTAAAAAGTATGAAGGTAGATGAATCTCCCAGGCCTAATGAGATATATCCAAGAACATTGTGGAAAGCTAGAAAAGAAATGGCAGGAGCCCTGATATATATATATATATATATATATATATATTTGAATCTTTGTCAGACACAGGTGATGTGCTGCATGACTGGAGGGTGGCTAATGTTGCACCTCTATTTAAGAAGGGATGCAATGGAAAAACCTGAAAATTATAGACCAATAAGCTTGGTATCCAGGGTAGGAAGTTATTGGAAAGGTTTCTTAGGAATAAGAGATGTATATACCTCATCTCAGATCAGTGATGAGCAGGGAAGGAAGCAGATAAACGTTGGAAGGTGAAATTGAGCGTAACTTGTATTAAGTAAAAGGAGTATGTGGAGTTAGGAAGAAATGGGAGTGTTTGAGGTCAGATTTCTTGACGTCGCAGAGTTTGATGTGATGTCAATGTATTTACCTAGATCTGAAGATGGCTGTGACTAACATGAGCCGAGAAATGAAACATTTTATATATCCATCAATAACATTGCAAGATTAACTTCATTTAAAGTGTCGGTAAACTTATAACTCTTAAATGTCTCTTCTCTAGTCCTCGATGAGCGCTTGGATCGGCGCGTTGACGACATGCTCTCCACTGGTCTTCTGGAAGAGCTGACGAGTTTTCACAACCAGTACAACCAACAGAAAGTAGCCAACAACAGGTCAGATGTAGTCCCGTTAAGGATATAATCAAGGCTAAAAATCTATCCTTTCAAGACATTACACGAGTTGTAGAGAATCATACAACATAGAAACAGCCCATCATCTTCATGCCGACCATCAAATACCTCTATACGCTTATCATGTTTAACAACAATGCCTTCGATGCATTGGAAATTTAAGTCCTTTTATATAAAACTTAGAAAGTACAGCAGAGGAACTGGCCTTTCTGCCCACAATGTCTGTGCCGAACATAATGCCACGATAAACTAACCTCATCTGCCTACACATGATCCATTAGCCTCCATTCCCTGCTTATCCACGTGCCTATCTGCAAACCTCTTAAATGGCATTAACGCATCTGCTTCCACCATCACCCGTGGCGACACAATCCAGGCAGCCATCACCTGTAAAAAATAAATAAATATATATATATATATTGCCCTGCGCGTGTCTCTTTTAAACTTTACCCCTCTCACTTAAAGCTATGCCCTCCAGACTTTGACATTTCCACCCTGGGGTAAAGGTTTTGACTGTCTACCTTATCTATTTCTACATTCAACGAGGGAACAGACCATACCACACCTTGTTATGAGAAATGAGTTTGACCAGGTGATTGGAATTTCAGTGGGAGAACATTTGTTAATTTATGTTCATCTTTTTTCCATTGAGACACAGCCAGGACTATCAGCATGGCATTTTCCAATCCATTGGATTCAAGGAATTCCACGAATATCTGATCTCCAAAACTAGCTCCATTGAAATGAGGGAAAAACTGTTGACCCAAGGTACCATACTATCTCGCATGTTGTAATATTAGTGTTCAGCAATACTGGGCTAGGCAAATGGCAATGAATATGGGAACCATGCTCCAACGAAACCAGTTACATAGGAGTGTGTATGTATCATGAGAGCATATTAGCATTTATTCCCCATCCTAAATTGCTGTTTAGTAGACGGCTGAGAGCCTCTGAACCACAGTCATCCTCTGGTGAAGATACTCCCACTGCGTTGATCACTAGCAAGTTTCATGGTATAAACTGATTAAAATTTAGTCCCTCTCTGAACATAAAGAGGAGCAGGAGAAGACCATCTGCTCTCTCCCTCTCTGGTCCTTCTGCTCTTCCACTAGCCCATGGCTCATTTCTTCCTTAAATTCTGTTTTCTAATCCTTCCCCATACCTCTTTATTCTCCTTATATCTAGAAATCTATTAATCTCTGCTTTCAATGAGGATGAATGACCCTCCACAGACCTCCAGAGTGGAGAAAATAGCAGTACAAGCTTCTGTACCTCCTGCCCGATGGTAACCGCGAGAAGAGGGCATGGTCTAGACAGTAGAGATGCTTGAAGATAGATGCTGATTTTTTTTAAGTTGATTTAAAAGTTGCAGTGTCTGCAACTCGTATTACTTGTGTTGATTTGAAATGTGTGCAAGTACATTCCTCTTATTCTGAGTAGAGAATTCCAAATGTATGAATCAGTGCATTACTGTATCTAACAAATCATGTTTTCAGAGCATCCGCAAACCATTCTTCTGACACATCTATGTCCTTGGAGTGGTGAGTGAGTATGCTTATTATTATTTACATGCTGTTCTACTCTCGGCAGGTATCACTGCGCTGAAACAAGTCACAAAGCGTTATGCAAGGAAACAGAACAAATGGGTTCGCAATCGTTTCTTGAAAAGTAAGTAACAGAATGTTTGAGGAGCAAAACCCATGAGCGCAGTGTGCTGTATTAAAGATCAAGTATGTCTTCAGGACTTCTATGGGGTTCTGTAATCATAATGTGCTATTATTCCTACATGGGCATGTTTAAAACCTGCGCAACCACCTAGGCTTTGACCAAAATTCACTACTCCACGCGGTTTTGGAAGTCAATTAAATAGTAACTTGGTATAAGAAATATGATATTTACTTTAAATAGGAATGATTTGTCAGACCGTGGGAAGGAAGAAAGGATTAGGACTACAGGAGACATAGAAATTTGCAGATGCTGGAATCATGAGTAAAATGCGATGCTGGAGAAGCTCAGCAGGTTAGGCAGCATCTAGGAAGGGAATGGACAGGTATTCCCTGGCACAGCTCACAGTGAGAGAGAGAGACGATGTGGTGTTTCACAATTTTTATAAAGTCTGACGGAAAAAATCTGGCATTCACGCAGCACGACTTACAGTGCATAACCTGAATTATACTTTTCGCGGGCAAATCCGTTACATTAAAACTGAGGTGGTGTTGGTGCACCAGAGATGGCCAGATGCCGGGAGCAGCAACATGGAGGGAGATTGACAGCTGCTGGTGTAGACAGGCCAGCAGCAATGTACAGAACTTGGGGATCAACTGAGATGGGTAGCAAACTTTTAGGGGAAGGTGTGGCTGGGAGAGATGTATCAGGAGGGGTGTTAAAAGCACAGGGGAGAGGGTGAGAAACAGAAAAAACAGGGCAAACTGTTGGGTGAAGAGGCCAAGCTGGGAAATGACATTCTGAGGGAACACAGTATGGGACATTTTAAATAGTCTAATGCTAGTTGTGATTAACCACTGCTTGTCATTTATTATTTTGAAGTTATAACGTGTGTTTCTTTTTAAAACGTTATTTGTTGTAAATGGTTAAATGGAGGAAGTGGTATTGGAAAATATAACGGGAGAATTTGAAGGAGGTGTGTGGTGGGATACTGGGTGGAAAGGACCATGTGAAGCTAACAAAGTAAAATAGCAGTGAAAGTTCCTGGAAAGATATGCAGGCTTATGGAATCCATCCTCTATCTCCCAGTGAACTATCAGTGGGTACTTTCTGACTGCTTTCCTGGATGATTTTGTTTCTAAAGGACCAGGAGCGAACATTCCACCAGTGTATGGCCTGGATGTGACTTTTGTCAACCAATGGGAGGAGACGGTGTTGCAACCTGCTCTGCAGATTGTCGAGAGCTTCTTAAAGGTACAGAACGCTGGGCCAAACGTGATGCATGTTTGCACGTCTCCTGTAGTCCTGATGCATGCACGTGATGCATTCAGTCGTTTAGACTCCGACCATAAACTTTCATGATCAGTGGCACTCAGCAGGGGTTTTTTTCTGGCTACGTTGTTTAAATGCTGTCCGCCCATACTGGTTATAGCAATACTTCTTCTTTCGTGTCCATCATTCAAATGTTACATCACTGTCATCGTCTGTCCTGAAAAGGGCGCAAGCTTCCGGCGACAATCAGTGGGAGCCTCACTTGTACAGTAGACGATGGTGGTAGCAGAATTAGCTCAGGACGCTTCCAGTTTCCAGCCCCGTTACGTGAACGCTTCTGCTATGGGGCCATAGCAATACAGATACATAGCTATAAATCCACATTAAACCCATGTGCAATGCAAGGTTACACTGCTTTCTAAGGTTACTGCAAAGGATCTAGTGGCACGATTCAGATAAAACAAGGTATCACAGTGTCCTGGTCGAACTATCAACCAACATTGCTAATCTGGTCAGGTGTTATGTTATAATATGTTACGTGCATATTGTTGTGTGCACATTTGCTGGCTCTTGTCTACGTTGTTGTGACTGTTATGTGATGGCTGTGGAACACCTTGGGGCACTCTGAAACGAAGATAGCCCATATAATTTCTTTCAACCCTAACTAGGATTGGGTGGGCAAAGTGGGATAACATCGAACTTGTGTGAACGGGTGATCAATGGTCAGCGTGAACGGTGGGCCGAAAGGCCTGTTTCCCTGCTGCGTCTCTGAAACTAAAATTAAACTAACCCCCACCAATGAACAAGGTGACAAATAAATTAAGTATGCTTTGATGGATTGAAATTATAACTCTTTCAAAACGTATTGGCATTTCTGGTGAATAAAAGATGATTATTTTATTCAGATTGGTGATTTCAATCTCTTTTAGTTTTACTGGTGATATGATTCGTGTGTTTGTACTGTGAATCTTATTTGATAACTGTGTCCATGTTTACAGGGAGAGCAACCTGCAGCATTGCCACTAACCATGGCTCATGATCAGACTGATGGGAAGAGGAACCGGCGAGTATGTGAATTGTGCGATAAAATCATTCTTGGTGATCAGGAATGGAAAGGTAAGAAGAATTAGACCATATAAGGACAATAACCCAGGCTGCATGAATGAGATGAAGTGAAGGAGTGTTGAGGAAGCTGGGGTGAAGACATTATCTGGGTGCCAGATTGAGAATGATCGCTGAATGAACTCTGACTGCTTACCTTGCAGCTCACCTGAAATCCAAGAATCATCAGTACCACTGGAAGAGGAAGAAGAGGGCTGCGGCACAGTTGAGCACATGCACTTCCCCTGACACTGTAAACACTCCACAAGAAGTGTAGAGGCTTCCTCCAGTCTGCATTAATATCACAGGAACTTGCCCGAAGATGTGAACCAGCTGGTATGGATGGTCCATGACAATAGCTGGCCTGAAGCTCTTGCCCATTGGAGACAATGCAGAATAGCTATACTCTGCCTCCTTTCCTCTCTTTGTTCCTACAAACAATCAACAAAGAATTTGTTGTTGATATTCTAGGTTGTATCCTGGGAGCTGTCACAATGGATCGTTTATAGGATAAACATTTTGTATCTTTTGAAAGGTGGAATCAATTGACATAGGTTTGCTGAACGTGGTTGGATGTAGTCCCGGAAATGAAGCCGCATCTCTTGCCTCTCTAACCTCCACATTCAGTCGCGTTATCCGTGTTCAATATTTTTAACTTGGAAGAGTGTTGAAGTAGAATTAAAAGATGTATATTTTTTTAACGATCCAGTGAATGTTTCTGCATGGTTTGCTTTCTGGGGTATCCTGAAGATATTGGTAACTCTGTAGAATTAGCAATCATGACCTGAAATCAGTCATCGGTTAACAGAGCAAACATGATTTGAAGGAAGGGATGCTTGGAGTTGAGGTTTGTCCAGGGCAACACTTCACATGCCTGTACTCACAAATTCTGTACGATGGCCAGTAATTCAACTGGAAGTTGGCGCTCATTCCTTAAAGATGACTTCTCCCAAGGGATGGTATGCTCCATGCTCCATGTGGAGAATGATAGCTGTCACAAGGAATAGATTGTTCGACGATAGTAACATGAAAGGAATTCTATAAAATGGGTGTAAACACGCAATAGAAATCTAGGGCACGGTTTCCTTTGAATGTTTCTGCTTTAATTGTCCATTTACGTTCTGCATGTCTTAAACTTTTGATGAATGTTCTTTACGAGATCCCACCATCTATAGGTAAACATTCCCCGTGCTGGAGAGGCTTGTCAGCTACAGTCAAACAGCTGCAGAATCACAATAATTTAGTACCGATTTAAAATTCCCACCACCCTAATGTGCGTATCCTTGGAAATTAATTTTCATGTTTCACTCTGGAATATCAGCTCTGTACTTCCTCCAAGCTCAATATATCTTTTCACGGGTGTGATCATAGTATTCAAGATGTGGTCTTACCAAGGCTTTTGGAGCTGTGCCATAATTTCTAACCAGGAGACACAAGGAACTGCTGATGCTGGAATGTCGAATAAAACACAAAGTGCTGGAGTAACTCAGCGAGTCAAGCAGTGTCTGTGGACGGAATGGATAGGTGACATTTTGGGTTGGTACACTTCTTCAGACATTTAATTTCTAACCATTTGTAGTTCCACTTTCTCCACTTGTCCTAAATATTTTACATATTACATATAGATCTCTTCGTCTTTTTACATATCTTGCTTGATTTTCACAATTCAGAAAGCAGCCTGCTTTATCCTTTGTAGATCCTGCCTTCTGTTTATCAAGGCTTTCTCCTTTTTTTTTAAACCAAGATAATATCTTTAATTTTATACTTGTGCTTTGCAATACAGCTCAGTTTGTGCCATTGGTAAACGTGGTACAAAACTCTTATGATTTATTCTCCAACCCATTGTCTTTAAGCTGTTCCTCACGGGAGGAATAGGTGGAGGCTGAGATGATAGTAGTGTTTAAGAGGCCTTTATAAAGGCATCTATAAAGGAAATTGAGGGAGATGGATCGTGTCCAGGTAAATGAGATTAGTTTATCTTGGCATTATGTTCGGCACGGACATTGCGGGCTGAAGGGCCTGTTCCTGTGCTGCACTGAACGGTGCAGGCCAAAGATGCCAAAGTAACAATTATTTTACCATCTGGGAGATGGAACAATTTGAAGCCTGCTGAAGGTACAGATATTTCTGCATAAAGATGCAGTAAAACTCTGGTGTGCACACCTTTCTGTGGAGTTGCAGGCACTCCTGATAATTCCTCACTTTTGTTGTTATGATGACAACTGTGGGAAGGAAGGGAGAGAGATGGGTAATTTAACACATGAACAACCTACTCTTCACCCTGTAGTCAAGGAGCCAAAGAAACACCAGTGGCAAGGAGACCACAATCCTCGTCAAGCATCTGTGACCTCCATAATTCTGCCTTGTGTAATATCCAGCATGATCTGGACCAATTGTACTCTTGTACTTATGTATGATTGTGGATATTTACAGTATGATTTCACTGGATTGTGTGCAAAACAAAGCATTTCACTACATCTAAGTGCATGTGACAAAGTACTGGTTATGCAGCATTCAGTTCCGTTTGCAATTTCTCAGAGAATGAAACAATCCATGCACCTGCACAAAAGCTAAAATTGAAATATCTTTATCACCAGGCAGTAACCATCAGCAACAACATAGAGTTTGCATATGATCAGACAGATAAATGGATGAGGGATAGGCATAGACCACTTGTCTTCATGAGTCTCCACAATAGGATCATGACTGGTATGACTAACATCAACTCTGCATTCCTGCTTGCTACAGTAACCATTCACCCTTACATATCTAGAATCTATCTAATTCTGCCTTACTAATGAATGTTGTTAGAAAAGTGTTACAAATCTCTTTTGTTAGAGATGGTCATTACCTGATTATAGAATTAGAGTCATACAGCACAGAACCATCCCTTCACAACCTTTTTACCCATCCACACTAATTGCATTTGCTGAAATCAGGTCCTTATCCTTTCCCTGCCTTGTCTATTTAAGTACTTTAGAGAATACAGTGTGGAAACAGGCCCTTTGGCCCACTGGGTCTGCGCTGACCAGCGATCCCCGCACATTAACACTATCCTACGCGCACTAGGGACAATTTTTACATTTACCAAGCCAATTAACCTACAAACCTGTACGTCTTTGGAGAGTGGGAGGTAAACGAAGATCCCTGAGAAAACCCACGCAGGTCACTGGGAGAACGTACAAACCCCGTATAGACAGCACCCATAGTCAGGATCGAACCCGGGTCTCAGATGCTGTAAGGCAGCAACTCTACAGCTGCGCCACCATGCTGCCCCCTACTTGTCTAGCTGCTCTGAAATTCTATTGTATCTGATTCTGCCTCCTCTGGCAACATTCCAAATATCAAACAATCTCCGTATATAAAAACTTTCTTCCCAATCCCCTTGGAAATCACTTTAAACCTCTGGCCTGTTTTTTATACTACCCCCATGAACAAAAAGCTTGCCTCTACACTATATTTTATATAAATATCAGGAAACTCCTCAATCATTGTCTTTCCAGGCACAACAAGCCCAGCCTCTTAATCACTTCCCGTCACTGAAGTCTGCCAGTCCAGACAACATCCCAGTGAATGTCCTCTGTATCCTGTCCAGTGTAATCACGTCTGTCCTGTAAGGTGGCAACCAGAACTGCACACAATGCTCCAAGTGTGGCTTGACCAGGGTTTGTGAAGTTGCAATATAAACTACCCACTTTCTAACCTATGATAGCAAGTGTGGCATTTCCATTATTCACCACCCTATATACCCATGTTGCCACTTTCAGCGACCTGTACACTTGATCCCCGACCCCTCGGTTCATCGACATTCCTTAATGCCCTGCCATTTACTGTAGGTCCTACCCCATTGGACTTCCCAAAATGCATTCACCTTGCACTCGGTGGGTATCAATTCCATCTGCCAATGTTCTGCCCAACTTTTCATCTGATTGAAATCCTGCTGTAAGTTCAGACAACCTTCGATCCACAGTACCATCATCTTTTGTGTCATGTACAAACTCACCAATCATTCCTCCTCTATTGTAATATAAATATTACTTACGAATTAGCAGCCAATTCTGAATGTTGCCCAAAGCATGAACTGCTGTGTGTATTAATTTATTAGAATTGAGCAAAACTTAACAATGACCAGCATTTCCCATATTCATGAGAGGAGGATCAACAAATAAATTGGTGAAGACGATTGGGTCAAGAGTTCCAACATAAGGAATGATCTGAAATTAAGATTATTGTCCAGGAACAAAAGGAACCATCAACACTTTCCAATGTATTTATTCACAAAATGCTGGAGTAACTCAGCAGGTCGGGCAGCATCTCGGGAGAGAAGGAATGGGTGACGTTTCGGGTCGAGACCCTTCTTCAGACTGATGTCAGGGGGGGCGGGACAAAGGAAGGATATAGGTGGAGACAGGAAGATAGAGGGAGATCTGGGAAGGAGGAGGGGAAGAGAGGGACAGAGGAACTATGAAGTCGATGTACATACCACTGGGCTGCAAACTGCCCAGGCGAAATACGAGGTGCTGTTCCTCCAATTTCCGGTGGGTCTCACTATGGTACTGGAGGAGGCCCATGACAGAAAGGTCAGACTGGGAATGGGAGGGGGAGTTGAAGTGCTCGGCCACCGGGAGATCAGTTTGGTCAATGCGGACCGAGCGCAGGTGTTCAGCGAAGCGATCGCCGAGCCTGCGCTTGGTTTCGCCGATGTAAATAAGTTGGCATCTAGAGCAGCGGATGCAATAGATGAGGTTGGAGGAGGTGCAGGTGAACCTTTGTCTCACCTGGAAAGACTGTTTGGGTCCTTGGATGGAGTTGAGGGGGAGGTAAAGGGACATGTGTTGCATCTCGTGCGGTTGCAGGGGAAAGTGCCCGGGGTTGGGGAAGTTTGGGTAGGAAGGGACGAGTGGACCAGGGAGTTACGGAGGGAACGGTCTCTGCGGAATGCAGAGAGGGGAGGGGATGGGAAGATATGGCCAGTGGTGGGGTCCTGTTGTAGGTGACGGAAATGTTGGCGGATGATTTGTTGGATCCGCTGGCTGGTGGGGTGGAAGGTGAGAACGAGGGGGATTCTGTCCTTGTTGCGAGTGTACATTTGATCAAAGTGTAAAAGTTAAAAATAAGGATTAAGAGGATGACACCAGCTTTAGACAAACCAATTCAGCTCAATTTGATGTCATTGGGAACTAGGTAGAAATAACTTTCCAATGTACGGCACCAGCCAAGTGTTATTTCTACCTAGTTCCCAATGACATCAAATTGAGCTGAATTGGTTTGTCTAAAGCTGGTGTCATCCTCTTAATACTTATTTTTAACTTTTATACTTTGATCAAATGTACAGCCTATTTGGTCGTCCAAGGTTCCCTTATCTTTCCTCCTTACTGCAACATGCTTATCCTGAGCTCTGATCAGATGGTCTTTAAACGACTCACATGTCAGATGTGGATTTACCCAAAAACAACTGCTCTCAATTTACTCTCCTTAGTTCCTGCCCAATAATGTTGCAGTTTCCCTTACTCCAGTTTAGTGCCTTCCCCAAAGTCCTGACATACTTATTCAAAACAATCTTCAAACTTATGGAATTGAGATCACTATCTCCAGGGTGCTACATCTTACACCAGCCAGTGGAGTTCTCCCCAGTTCCCCACGGATTCACATTCACCGGGGCTGTTTCATCGTCTCTCAGGCTACAGTAATCTTACTGCCAGCAGATCAGCTCCACACTGGGTTGTGCCATGAGTTGGTTTAGTGATGGACACT
Organism: Rhinoraja longicauda; assembly: GCF_053455715.1. Taxonomy (NCBI): domain Eukaryota; kingdom Metazoa; phylum Chordata; class Chondrichthyes; order Rajiformes; family Arhynchobatidae; genus Rhinoraja; species Rhinoraja longicauda. Next base: position 24,644,162 of record NC_135979.1, read on the forward strand.
GAGTGCACTGAGAGCATTAACTGGATTTTGGACACACACACAGATTTCACACACAAGATCCTTTCTGTTTTGATGCTCATTTATTAAGCTGATGAAACTGCAATATTACAGTTCAATCACAATCACTGGAAGCACAGAACACATTGTGAGCTTTCCAAACATTGGTGTAACAAACAATGTGAAATCAAGAGGGTAATACAGAGAGAGACAGTAATAATTCCAATCAGCACAATCTAAATCAAGAGCAGGATCAGCCTCCACCACAGGGACTTTCCCCACAGTCCGTGTCTGCCCATCACCACCACCCCCGTGCCCCTGGCACTTTCTTGTCTACATGTGCGTGTCAGAGAGATGGCACCAAATGCCCTGGACACCGCTCTGTACTGCTGCACCTTTTAACTGGGATGCCCAACTGTTCCCGGTGGGATTTGAGGAAGGGCTCCAGCAGAATGGACGAGGAGGGGTGTCTGGTTAAAGAGGGCGGACTTGTCTGTTATGAGCAGTCCCTGGACTCAGTGAGTTGTCCGTTACCTCGACGTAAACAGCCCTTTATTCTGGAATCAGCAACACTACTCCTGCTGATCTGGTTTAGAGAGTAAAGATCGCAATGCAAGGTCATACTCAACAAGTGCAGTTTGAGGACATTGTGTTTCCCTCTGCACATTTTCATGGTTTTTGTAGCCAGAAAATTCAAAACGTGCAATCATTATTATCTTCAATTCTTACGTACCCGTGTGATATAAACATTGTTATTCTCCAGTCAATGATGTTCCCTCCTTTACTGAAACAACCCTGACTGATCATCTCTACGTCATTGGGTTGGAGAATATGATCCCACAGGTGAACATCAGTTATCTCTCCCACAAAGGACTGACTGGCATCAAACCTTCCACCGACTGAGTCTTGCTCCTGACCTAGAATGAACTGACCAGACCCTTTCACAACCTGACCCTTTCCACCAACCTTCCGTAGACTGCGTCTCCCATTGACCCACACTGTTATCTCACCCCTTTGAGACTCCCAGGTCACACAGATGTGTCTCAGTAAAGCATTCATTTCTGGGATGTAAATCTCAGTTACAACATTTCCTAAATACACCCAGAGTTGTGTTTTAGATTCTTCCCAAATCAGCAGTTCGTTGTCGGAAGAGTTTGTTGCGTAGGTGTAGATGATATGTGTGTACTCCTTTAATTGTTAGTGACGATGTCCATGTTAACCACTCCCTCACCGGTTAGTATAATTGTAGCGTCCCCACCCCTAGCTAGCTCTCTGGTGATCGTGACAGACCATGTACAGCCAGGGCAGTGATGTGTGTTAATAAAGTAGTTAAAGTTACAATGGTGTCCGAGTACCAACTTTACATGGTGTCAGAAGTTCTTCCTGCGTCTTCAGTTTCTCGGGTTTTGTTTTATTAGTTCCAGTTACCCCTCCCTGTGCCGCGATGGCCTCTGCCTGTCGCAAACCTGACATCTTGGTCTTTGATGCGGACATCACTCATCGCTGGAGTGTGTTCCGACGTGACTTTGAGCATTATGCCGCAATCGCTCACCCAGCCGTGACCGCTGCGGTCAAAGCCTCCCTTTTACTGAACCTGGCTGGTCCCGAGGCGCTCGAGCGGTCGGAGTCATTCACCTATGGAGAAGGCGAGAGTGTCGAGGACCCGGTATGTCTGCTTGCTAAATTTACGGCTATGTGTGACCTCCCCACGAACAACATTTTAGAGCGTTTTAAATTGTTCTCCCGACGCCAAAACCCTGGGGAATCTGTTGACAATTTCGTGGCCGCACTGCGCCGCATGGCTCGCCGATGCCACCTACACGCCCTGACCCCTGACACTCTAACCCGCGACATCTTGGTCTTTGGTCTACGGGATGACAAGCTGCGCTCCGAGCTGCTACGCAAGCCTGATCTGACATTCAATGAGGCGTTGCATGCCTCTCGTTTAGCTGAGGCTGTCTCCTCTGCTGTACAGCCACCGGACCCTGTGGTCCACGCAGCTAGCTTCACCTCTGCTCCTCAGCGACACAGGGCAAGCCCGACGCCGAGCTCTAGGCTGCGCCAACGCTGTCCGAACTGCAACTTTACTTCGCATCGTTTTAATGTCTGCCCGGCGTTGGGGAAAACCTGCAATCTCTGCAATAAGCCCAACCACTTTTCGGCGGCCTGCCGTTCCCGTGGGAACCCTGCACGGCCACGGCAGCAACCCTCTCGATACTTGACACGTGATGATACCGCGTCTGGTTCTCATCTCCAGCATGATGAACTCCCCCTGTCTGACCCTGGCTCTTCCAACAGCGAGATGAGTGTGTTTTCACTGAGAGGTGCACCTGCTCTGATAAGAGACCCAACCGTCCGAGTCACGGTAAATGGCATGGCCTTCTCTGCTAAGGTGGACACGGGGGCTGCTGCCAATGTTATGTCAACAAGCTTATTTAAAAAGATAAGAAATAATGAGCTCGTTTCCACAGACAGTGCTGTTTTGCGTGCGTATGGGGGCGGTGTACTTGTTCCTGTGGGGAGGGCCACTCTCCACTGCAAGGTGCTGAAGACCTCTCGGCCCCTTTCATTCTTTCTGCTAGATGGTAAATGTGTCCCCCTGCTCGGCGTGGAGGCCTGCCAGGACCTCGGATTGGTGAGGTTCCACAGCGATGTCCACATGGTGGAGGCAACCCTAAACCCGCTGGCCGAATACCCGGACCGTTTTGACTCGAAGCTGGGGAAATTACCCTGCAGCTACAAGATTGCCCTCAACCCCGACATCACGCCGGTGGTCCGTCCCCCGCATCGGATATCCTTCGCCATGAGAGACAAGGTCGAGTCCACTCTTCTCGAGATGGTGGCCACGGGCATCCTGAAGCCAGTATCGGTCCCCACCCAGTGGGTCTCCACTATGGTCGTCGCTGCGAAGAAGGATAAGAGTGAACTACGGATCTGCATCAACCCTAAGGACTTGAACTTGGCTATCAAGCGCCCGCATTACCCTATGCGGACAGTGGAGGACGTTGCTGCACAGGTCGGCCCTGCCACTGTGTTCTCGGTTCTCGATGCCAAGAGCTCGTTCTGGCAGATACCTCTGGACGAGCGATCCTCGCATCTGACGACGTTCAGCACGCCTTTCGGCAGGTACCGCTTCCTCCGCATGCCGTTTGGGATCAACTCTGCCAGCGAAGTGTTCCAAAGGACCATGGAACAACTGTTTGCTGGGCTCCCGTATGCCATCATTGTCGACGACATTCTGGTTTACGGGAAGAATGTCGCGGAACACGACCACCACCTTCGCCAGGTGCTACAGCGGGCCCGAGAGGTCAACCTGAAGCTCAACCCGAAGAAATGCCGGTTCCGGGTCCCTGAGGTCACCTACGTGGGACACGTCTTCACAGCATCAGGGCTGAAGCCCGACCCGCAGAAGACAGCCGCAATATCCGAGATGCCTGCACCTGCTGACGTGCCTGGCCTACAGCGCTTCTTGGGCATGGCCAACTACCTGGGAAAGTTCATCCCCGACCTGAGTGAACTGAGCGCCCCTCTGAGGGACCTGGTGAAAAAGGACGTTGCCTGGGCCTGGTTCCCGCAACACCAGAAAGCATTCGACACCCTCAAATCTAAGCTGATCAGCATGCCTACGCTGAAGTACTTTGACCTACAGCGCCCGATCGTTCTCACATGTGATGCATCGAAGTTTGGCCTAGGGGCCGCCTGCCTGCAGGTCCACGACGGGGTGCAACTACCGGTGTCCTATGCATCCCGCACGATGACGGACGCGGAACAACGCTATGCCCAGATTGAGAAGGAGCTGCTGGCAGTTGTTTTTGCCTGCTCCAAATTCAAGGACTATATCCTGGGCACTGGCTTCACTGTTGAAACGGACCACCAGCCTCTGGTCACCATCCTCAACAAGCCGATACACGTGGCCTCCTCCCGGCTCCAGCGCATGATGCTCCAGCTACAACGCTTTACTTTCACCGTGGTTTATCGAAAGGGCAAGGACATGTTTGTTGCGGATATGCTGTCTCGAGCGCCCCTCCCATCCACAACCCGACATCCATACGAGGCGTCCGATCTGATAGTCCTAAACGTCAATTTCGTGCCCTCCAGCCAGTTGAAGTCCCTGGCCAAGCACACGGCAGCTGACGCTTCGCTACAACAGCTGGCCGCGATCATCAAGCGGGGCTGGCCAGGTCGCCGTTCTTCCCTGCCGGCCGCAGCGGTGCCTTACTTCCTGGTTCGTGACGAGTTGGTGCTGCGTGAGGGTGTGATTGTGAAGGGGCACAAGGTGGTGGTGCCCGCAGCACTACAAGAACAATACTTCGAAACTGCTCATCGTGGCCATCCCGGGGCCGAAGCGACCCTTTCCATCGCTCAGAGTCAGTTCTTCTGGCCTGACATGCCTCGCTATTTCCGAGATAGAGTCTCCGCGTGCCCTACCTGCAACAGCCTCGCTCCACAGCAACAGCGGCAGCCGCTCCTGCAGCAGCCAGCCCCTCACCTGCCCTGGTCCGCGCTGGCAACCGACATTTTCGAATGGCACGGGAAGCACTTTCTGGTGCTAGTTGACTCTTACTCGAGCTGGTTTGAAGTTGACCAGCTCCACTCCCTATCTTCCTCCGCGGTCATCGAGAAGCTACGCCGCCACTTTGCCACTTTCGGGTCCCCAGCCAGCATGCAATCGGACAACGGCAGCCAGTTCACCAGCGCCGAATTCCGTGCTTTTGCTGAACAGTGGAATTTTCGGCACTACACCAGCAGCCCGGAGTACCCGCAGAGCAACGGCCTTGCAGAGCGCGCGGTCCGCAGCGCTAAGGGACTGTTGGAACGTTGCCGCCTGTCCCGCTCCGACATTTACCTGGCCCTGCTAAACCTCCGCAACATCCCCCGAGATCATGTCCTGGGATCCCCGGCTCAGCGTCTCATGTCCCGTGTCACGCGGCCCACGGTCCCGGTGTCCCAACAGTCCCTGTCTCCCTCTGCACTTAAACCTGCCTTAGTCCGGGAACGCATTGCCCACAGACAGGGCATTCAGAAGCGCTCCCACGACGAGTCCTGCCGTGTCCTCCGCCCTATTCTTCCCGGGCAGGTCGTCCGCATGAGGTCGATTTCTGGCCGCTCCAGGCTGGCAGTGGTCATCGGTTCTGCTGGCTCCCCCCGTTCGTACCTGGTCGACCATGACGGCACGGTGTACCGCCGGTCCCGCCAGCATCTCCACCTCGTGAACGAGCCCATCCCTCCCCCGGCGGATCCGTATGCCCCTCCCCTGCAACTTTCGCGGCCCGGTGCCTTGCCAGCTCCTCTGGGGGGCACCACTTCCCCACAACCTGGTACTTCTCCTGTCCGTCTTCCGGCTGCGGTCCAGTTTTCTCCGGAGTCCCCGCACTCTTCCAATTCCTCGCAGCTACCACCGCTGCCTTCCTCGCCCAGGGGTTCCCCCGTCCGTAGCCCACCCCATGCCCCGGCGCCGTTCCCCCTTGTTCCCGTCGGGGAAGGAGGTGATGGCGAGGTTCGGACCCGGTCTGGTCGCGTGGTCAGGCCGCCTGTCCGTTACGGCGATTACGTGTGATTCCGTATTCCGGTGCCTTACTGTCCGCATTTGCCCTAGCGCATGAGACATGGTCGCCCTGTCACTCACTGTTCGTTTTGTAGAGGAAGGATGTAGATGATATGTGTGTACTCCTTTAATTGTTAGTGACGATGTCCATGTTAACCACTCCCTCACCGGTTAGTATAATTGTAGCGTCCCCACCCCTAGCTAGCTCTCTGGTGATCGTGACAGACCATGTACAGCCAGGGCAGTGATGTGTGTTAATAAAGTAGTTAAAGTTACAATGGTGTCCGAGTACCAACTTTACAGTAGGAGAGCAAACTGTAAGAGTGAGTCGCTTCAGAGGCTGCCCTGAAACAGACAGTAAAGGCGGTCAAACTGGCAAAGTGCGCTGCATGCAACCTGACAAAGCTGTGGGATGTTTTGCTTGAGAAGATCACTGATTTTGCATCCAATCCTGTAAAATGTGAAGAGTTAAGATTGTCACATGTCAGTTTAAAGTTGCAACTTTACCATCTGAGATGGAGCACAGGGTAACTAGTGAGCAGTTTTCTGCAAAGGGATGTTTTATTTAAATCTGAAAGACAGAGTGGGGGAGGTTTCAGTAGTGTGTTCTGCAGAACCTGCTTTGAAGTCTGTTTCTAGTTCAATTAGAATGGAGCTTTGCTGAAATTGTTCTGATGAATTGTTCTGGCTAGTGGAATCAAGGGATATGGGGAGAAGGCAGGCACGGGGTATTGATTGGGGATGATCAGCCATGATCACAATGAATGGCGGTGGTGGCTCCTCCTGCACCTATTTTCTATGTTTCTATGAATTAGTCAGAGCTGGTGCAGCAAGCCATGTAGCACTGTGAAACCAGAGATCACAGCATCCCAAGAGTTAACATAGGATGCAGGTCCCTGCCTTGAAACAGAGGTTGCTGCTACTTTCCCAAGAGGGAAGAAGGTAAGAAAATGAAAGGCCAGGTCTGGGAATGGTCAGAGGAAGATCTTGACCAACTTCAGAAGTTCGGGCTTCCAGCACATTCTCCCCAACCTTCTTTAGAATCCTGCAAAGGAGAATGGAAGTGACGAGGAACACTGTGCTGATGCAGGGATTGGATGGGGTGGAGGAGATACTGAGACAGGTATCGGGAGCAGCAGATACAAATCAGCATTCAGATGCACCTGCGGGGCCTTCGAGAGGGACTAGCAAAAGTGCACTTACATGGAGCTGGGAGAATATTAATGGGCTACTGTTGCAACTGTTCTTGTTACCGTCAGGCAGGCGATACAGGAGTATAAGAAAATAACCAGATGCTGGTACAAATCGATTTATTCACAAAGTGCTGGAGTAACTCAGCAGGTCAGGCAGCATCTCGGGAGAGAAGGAATGGGTGACGTTTCGGGTCGAGACCCTTCTTCAGACGATACAGGCGATACAGGAGTATGGCTGCGCGTACCACCAGACTTAAGAACAGTTTCTACCATCAGGCCATCAGGCTTCTGAACTCATAAACACATTTCAAATCATATATGTTGATTATTTTTAATATTGTCTTTTATCCTATTTTTAATATTGTCTTTTTACCTTACTAATGTCATTTTTAAAATCTTATTTATCCTTGGAATATTACTGCTGAGGTGACCCGTTGTCTTGTCAATTACATTTAATTGTACCGTAGACCCTGTGTCAACCTACATATGACAAATAAAATGTATTATTATTATTATTATTAAATGACCACTATCAATGCTGCATCTGGCAGTGCAGATAAATGCACTTTGCAAGCATAATTGGAATACATCTCAGTGTTCTGAAGTCACAATCTTCCCGCCCACCAGGTGTGTTTAATGGGTGTGTCCCATTCCTGCCGTATCGAATAGGCTTGGTAAGACACGGGTTTTCCTGATAGTGAGTTTCAGAACCACAAAGAGAGATCCGCCGCCTCGGCACAGACCGGGAATGGAACCTGGGATCCTAAAGCCCTGCGTGTTCCAAGGTACCTCTGTCTTCAGATACACCATGACTGATGCTTGCATCAGCAACTTTTCACATCAGAATAAGTACTAGCCTGCACTGTGCGATCCCGGCAGGTAAATGCCAATCACAAGCACAATTGTAACGAAGGGCTTCATCCTGTCTCCAACCTGTTGAAACACAGAATCACCAATTCATTTCATTTCACTTGGTGTCAATCCATGGAAAATGAAAACCAGCAGCAAGTCCCGTGTGTCATCAACGCACAAACAGCCCCTCTGGTACTCACTGTGTCCGTCTCCAACAAGCCGGTCTCACCTAAGGTTGGTCCAATACACTGGGCACAAGCTGCTGCAATTTATATCCTGCTGAACCCAGTCACAGCCAATCACAGGAAGGAAATGAAAGGGTGGAGATTGGCCCCTCGTCCCACTGATTCACTCCCGGGATAAATCAGCAAGTAGAGTCCAGGAGATCATCTCCTTCCTTCCCATGTCTCCTGGACTCTGGTCACATCATCTCTCGAGTGTGTCCTGTGAGAGTCCAAGTGTTCACATTTGCTTTGACACTGGGAAGCCGTGCCCAGGTTGCTTTCTGTAATGCCTGAGCACTTCATGTGGGGAGTGCACAGAGTGTATGTGCATTAAAGTTGCAGCCTCAGCCCCGGACACCCACGTTCAATCCTGGCTCTCCCTGCTGACTGCAGATACCACCCGCAGCAGGTGACCCACCTGAAAGATGGAAATCGATCACTGTTCCCCACCCACAGGCCGACATCCCCCCCATCCCCACCACCAACCCCCTCACCCCCCATCCCCACCACCAACCCCTCATCCCCACGGAACTGAACTCTCTCCAACGGCGGCTCAGAGCCAGTCCATGCCACAGATAACGTGATATCAGTACCGGCCCTCCCCGTGGTACCGGATACCACAAGGAACGGCTGAACTCTGTCTGATATCAGCTGTTACAACATAAACGAGCGCAATATCTGTATTTCTTTTTTTTTCAATTTTACAAATATTAAACATCTGAATAGGGAACAAATGTATAAGAAGATAACTGCAGATGCTGGTACAAATCGAAGGTATTTATTCACAAAATGCTGGAGTAACTCAGCAGGTCAGGCAGCATCTCAGGAGAGAAGTATAAGAAAATAACTGCAGATGCTGGTACAAATCGATTTATTCACAAAATGCTGGAGTAACTCAGCAGGTCAGGCAGCAACTCGGGAGAGAAGGAATGGGTGACGTTTGGGGTCGAGACCCTTCTTCAGACCAGTCTGACCCAGACCAGTCTGACCCAGGCCAGTCTGAAGAAGGGTCTCGACCCGAAACGTCACCCCATTCCTTCTCTCCCGAGATGCTGCCTGACCTGCTGAGTTACTCCAGCATTTTGTGAATAAATACCTAGGGAATAAATGTGACAGGTTGACAAAGTGAAGCAATATAAAAAAACTCAAGACTGTTTAATTGTCATATGTACAACGGAACAATTAAATTCTTGCAGCTGCAGAAAAGGCACAATACAGAGAGAAAATAATTAAGGGGAAAAATCAATAAATGAATATCCTCCCGAACTAGTACAAAATAGCCCCAAGTACAGAGCAACCAGAGACAGTTCATAGTTTAGTTGGAGTTTCATGGCATTCAAGAGGCTGATGGTGGTTAGGAAGATGCTATTGAACAAGGTGATCATAGTTTCCAAGACGCCTGGACCTTGTTCCTGATGGTAATGAACTGACAGCTTGGCCAGGATGGTGTGTGTCGTTGATGATGCTAGCTGCCTTTTTGAGGCAGTGCCTCCTGTAGCTCCCTTCAATGGTGTGGAGGTCAGCATCCATGATGGAGAAGGCAGTCCCCACCACCTTTTGTAATCTCCTTCATTCCTGGGCATTCGAGTTGCTGAACCAGGCCGTGATGCAACCGGTCCATATGGTCTACTGTACGTACCCCTGTAGACGTTTAAGCGAGCATCCGTCGGCTTACCAAACCCCCTCAATCTTCTCAGGATGTAGGGGCGTCTCTGGCCTTTCTTTATGATTGCATCGTCCCATTCCTTTAGTCCGGACATGCAGAGTGAGCGGTCCCTGGAGAGGGGTTTCTACAGCAGCTGAGCAACAGTGGAGTGGCCATAGTGAGAATGCTGGGGCTTTGCCGAGGAATCTGAGCGGTGGTCAGATGAGGCACCTTTCCTCTGTGGTCCTCGTGGTTGAGAGACGGCGGTCAGAGACTCCTGCAGGAGAAACTGCCAGCATCCCTGGAGACCACCCTGCGGCAAGAATGTCCAACTAGTTCCTGAGCCGACCGACCACATTGTGTTTGGTGAAACTGCAGTTGAACTCACTGAGGAACATCGGTGACGATGAGGGCAGTGTAGACAGGAGCTTTAGGCAGGTGGGAACACCAAAGGGGCAGGTGCAGGCAGTTGGGCGGCCACCAGGAGAGCAGAGGGAGTAGGCAGACAGGGCAGGACTCCAATGTGGCTATTCCCATCATTCACAAGTGTCACGTTTTGCTTTCTGTTGTGAGTGGGTGGCCTTTCAGAGAGTGGCAGCAGAGGTTCTGTGGCACAACAACAGGCCCTGATGTACAGTACATAGAAATAAGCAAGACCATGGTGACTGGGGCCGTGATGGTCAGGGGACAGAGGGGAGATGCTGGAGACTTCAGGGTGATGTGTTGCCTGCCAGGGGCTTCTCCAAGTGGTTTCAGAACATTCTGCAGGGCAGCACAGTGGCGGAGCTGGTAGAGCTACTGCCTCATGACCCCAGACACCCGGGTACGATCCTATCCTTCGGGGCTGTGTGTGTGGAGTTTGCACGTTCTCCCTGCGACCGCATCCATTTCCTCCGGGTGCTCCGGTTTCCTTCCACACCCCAAAGATGTTTGGGCTTGTGGGTTAATTAACCCTCTGTAAATTGTGACTAGTGTGTGGGGATTTGATGAGAAAGTGGGATAACAGAGAACTAGTGTGCATGGAGGATTAATGGTTGGCGTGGACCAAAGGGCCTGTTTCCATGTTGTGTGTCTGAACTCCAAAATTCTCAATGGGGAGGGTGAGCAGCCAGAGGTTGTTGCAGACATCAGGACCAACGCCATGGGATGAAGTCCAGTAGAGAGAATGTGGGAAGGTTAGGCAGAGGCAGGGGCTAAACAGGGAGAGGCAGTGGAATCTCTGGATTTCTCCCAATGCCCATGTTAGTGAGGATAGGAATAGGGGGGGCGGGTGAATGTGTGGCTGAGGAGCTGGTGCAGGAGGGAAAGGATCAGGTTCTTGGTCCAGCGGGACCTCGTCTGTTGCACAGGTGACCTGTACAAGAGGGCCTGGTTGTACCACAACTGGCTGGTAACAGTGGGAAGATTTGCCGGCGCTGCTCGGGAGGGTTTAAACTGGGAGCGAGAAGACAAGGCAGTCGTGTGGCAGATGGGCAGGGTGAGGCAAATATAAATGTTAAAGCAACTGAGGTCAGTAGACAGAACAGGCAGGGGCTAAACAGGGAGTGAGGAAGGTCTGAGGGACTGAACTGCATTGATTTTAATGCAAGATTCCTGACAGACAGGGCAGATAAACTCAGCATTGATTGGTGCAAGAGATAGGAATATTATATTAGTGATGCTACGATTGTGTGATGGAGGGTTAAAATAAGTGTAAGACAGGATACGAGTGTTTAGCATTTGTTTGAGTGTTGAAGTAATCATCTGTAGTTTCTTTTACATGGTAGATATTTACATAGTTACTTAGCAGTGCATACTGGTAGCATAGTTGGTGAGAACTGGTATTGAGGGGGGTGGTTCTGGGATGCCAGAAGTAACTGTTGAGCCTTCCCAATGTGTTGTGGGCCTAACTCAACAAAACACCAGTGAAGAGAGGTCTTGATAACTTGTGCAAAGGCATCTTAGATTTTCATATGTCCTTGGGATTGGGTTTCTCATGGTTAAACATTTGGTGGCTATGTTTGTAAACATGTCGACAGCTTATTACTGAATATGGAGTTAATTATTGTCCCTTAGCATAAATGTGCATAAGCAATTTAGATGCTTATTTAGCAATGGGCTTGCTTGGTTGAGCTCTTACCTTGGTGTTAAAACACGAACTTTGTGTTTTAACAGTAATTTAATTATAGCTACTACGGAATTATAGCTATTACAGAAACAAGACGACACAGTGGAGCACCTGGTAGAGGCTGTTGCCTCAGAGCGCCAGAAGCACATGTTCGATCCTGACCTTGGGTGTGTCTGTGTGGAGTTTGCAAGTTCTCCCTGTGACCATGTGGGTTTCCTCTTGGTGCTCCGGTTTCCTCCTAGATCCCAAAGACGTGCAGGTTTGCAGGTTAATTGACCTCGATAAATTGACCCCGTGTAGAGAGTTGATGAGAAAGTGAGAAAACAGAGAACTAGTGTGAACAAGTGATTAATGGTCAGCGTGGACTCAGTGGACCAGTCGTGTTTCCATCCTGGATTTCTAAATTAATTAAAGTAGTGGTTTATCGAAGAGCAGGACTGGCAGCTCAATAATCCGGGGTTCTGATGTCACCACTTTGATAGAGGTGGTGGTAAGGGATGAGGGAGTGATGCGTTTTTGATTAGGGACTACATCATGGCAGCATTTAGAGAGGATATTCCTGGAGGATCATCCAGTATGTGGACTTAGAAATAAGAACAGATGATCAATTTGATGGGATTGTGTTATAGACCTGCCAAATGTAAATAAAATTAGACGAGAAAACGTGTAGAGAGTTCACTGTTAGCTGAATGAATAATAATAGGTGATTTCAATATGCCTCACGTTGACTGCCTTTGTGCTCAGGGCTTGAATGAGGTAGAATTGGTTAACTGTTCAAGAAAGTAGATGTTTGGTCAAAACCAGAGGATGCAGCAGGAGAAACTACCCGTTCTTTTCATTGCACAAACTATGCCTAACTCTTGGCTGCATAACTCTGTGAACTGTGTGACATGATTCTTTCTCACTCCTACACCAGTTAATCAGCGTACTTTCCCCTCGAGAGAAAGCCATCCTGTTTGATGTTTGGTTCATTTTGGCACAAAGTTGCTTTGGATGGTGAGGTTCTGGGTGCCTCAAAGGCTGATGATCGGACTTCACTCCAACAATGAGTTGGGCATTGACCTTTCCAAAGGCATCCAGGGATGAATCCTGTCTTGGGTGTAACCTGGCTGTTATTTCTCCATGAATTATAAGGTGTGTCAAGGGGCAGAGTGCGGAGGTCAGAGAAGACCAGCAGACACAAGATTCCAGTCAGCAACATGTGGTCTGCTGATTGATTCCTGTGGCTCAGTGTAATTTCCACAACGCTGGTCAGTGCATGAACACATCTTTTCTCATCACAGCCTATTTTTCATAGTTCATTCATAAAGTCATGGACCTACAAAGCATGGAAACAGGCCCTGTGAGCAGATCAGCTCCACACTGGGCTGCATTATGAGTCAAATTAGTGATGGACACTGAGAGTGCACCGAGTGTTAACTGGAGACCAGACACACATACACAGATTTCACAAACAAGATCCTTTCAGTTTTGATGCTCATTTATTAAGCTGATGAAACTGCAATGTTACAGTTCAATCACAATCACTGGAAGCACAGAACACATTGTGAGCTTTCCAAACCTTGGTGTAACAAACAATGTGAAATCAAGAGGGTAATACAGAGAGAGACAGTAATAATTCCAATCAGCACAATCTAAATCAAGAGCAGGATCAGCCTCCACCACAGGGACTTTCCCACAGTCCGTGTCTGCCCATCACCACCACCCCCATGTCCCTGGCGCTTTCTTGTCTACACGGGGAGATGGCACGGATGTGTGTCAAGGAGATGTGTGTCAGAGAGATGGCACCAAATGCCCTGGACACCGCTCTGTACTGCTGCACCTTTTAACTGGGATGCCCAACTGCTCCCGGTGGGATTGGATGAAGGGCTTCGGCAGAATGGACGAGGAGGGTGTCAGGTTAAAGAGGGCGGACTTGTCCGTTCTGAGCAGTCCCAGGGCTTCAGTCAGGGCTCAGTGTGTGGGGCAGTGCCCTGGGGTTTACACCCTGCTGATCCCTGTAGACATCCACCATGGTTCCCCACATCCCGTCCCTCTCTCAATGTGTGACGGAGAATGGCCGAGACTTTTGTGTATTGAGTTTGAAGCCATTACCCTGTCAGTGAGGGAAATGAGAAACAGGAAGGAGTCAGTGAGTGGTCCCTTACCCTGATATAAACACCCCTTTAATCTGGAATCACCATCACTACTTCTACTACTGATCTGGTTTAGAGAAGAAAGATTGCAAAGCAAAGCATATTCAGCGAGAGCAGTTTGAGGAGATTGTTCACCCCTCTGCACATTTTAATGCTTTTTGCAGCCAATGTATTCAAATTTTGCAATCCTTATTGTTTTCAATCACTACACTCCCTCCAGCTGTATATTTTGTTTTTCCCCAGTGGATGATGTTACCTCCGATTCCACAACAGCTGTCACTTACCAGCATAATCTCCCTGGGTTTTAGAACATAACTCCACATGTTAACGTCATTCATCTCCCCAACAAGGCACTGGCCGCAGTCAAAACCTCCACCAACTCTGTCCTGCTCCTGACCAAGAATAAACTGACCACCACCTTTCACATGCAAACCCTTGGTGCCGATCTTCTGCAGACTGCGTTCCCCATTTACCCAGACTGTTATCGCACCCTTTCTCGACTCCCAGGTCATACAGATATGTCTCAATAAGGAATTCATTTTGGGGAGGGAAAACTGAGTAATATAATTCCCTAAATACAGGGAGACCCAGCCATTAGCCATTTGCCAAATCAGCAGTTCGTTGTGGTGGCGAGGTGTTGCATAGGAGATCAAACTGTAGTCCCAGCTGGCATCTGATGCAACCCTGAAGCAGATAGTAAAGGCAGTCAATTTGGAGAAATTACGTTGGAATACTCTGATGTAGCTGGTAGCTGTTCTTTTTGGAAAGATCAAGGACTTCCCCTGCAAGCCTGTAAAACATGAGGATATGGATGTAGTTAATTGAATTTGAAATGTAACCGGTTGTCTTTGTCATAAAAAACAGGAGTTGAATTAGGCCATTCGGCCTATCAAGTCTACTCTGCCATTCAATCTTGGCTGGTCTATCTCTCCCTCCTAACCGCATTCTCCTGCCTTCTCCCCATAAGCAGTGACACCTGTACTAAGCAAAAATCTATCTATCTCTGCCTTAGAAATATCCACTGACCTGACCTTCACAGCCTTCTGTGACAAGGAATTCCACAGATTCACCACCCTCTGACGAAAGAGATTTCTCCTCATCTCCTTCCTAAAAGAACTTGTGTTTCTGAGTTGGATCAGATGTGAAATGGGTGACCCGTGTTCAGGGAAGAAGAAGTATTTTTCCTCAGAGAGGGTGGAGTTTGTGATCAGGAGGAATTTGTGGGCCTAATGGACGAGTAGCCTTGCGGGCAGCACGAAGTGCAGGAGTATCTCAGGAGTAACTTTCACAGATGTGCCATATAGAGCACACAGCCGGCTTGCATCACAGCTTGGTCTGGGAGCAGCACTGCCCAAGACCGCAAGAAATTGCAGAGAGAGTTGCAGGCATAGCCCAATCCATCCCACAGACACAGACTTCACACTAACGACTCCATCTATAGAAAGCAGCCAACATTATCACAGACTTGTCCAACCCTTGCATCTCTGGAGGGAATTGATAGGTGACCCTTTTTCAGACTGGTTGAAGTGGGGGTGGGGGGAAAGTTGGAAATGTGGAGGAAGTGGGACAAAGCATCTCTGGCCTTTCCCCACCCATCTGCCAATCGACCCCCCCCCCCCCCACCTCTCCTGTATCCACTTATCACGCCAGGCTTGGTCCACCCCCCACCTCTCTTCCAGCTTTCTCCCCCCTTCAACAATCATACAGCACAGAAATAGGGCCTTCAGCCCAACTTGTCCCTGCTGAGCAAGATGCCCATCCAAGCTAGTCCCATTTGCCCATGTTTGTCCCAATAGACAATAGACAATAGACAATAGACAATAGGTGCAGGAGGAGGCCATTCGGCCCTTCGAGCCAGCATCGCCATTCAATGTGATCATGGCTGATCATTCTCAATCAGTACCCCGTTCCTGCCTTCTCCCCATACCCCCTGACTCCGCTATCCTTAAGAGCTCTATCCAGCTCTCTCTTGAATGCATTCAGGGAATTGGCCTCCACTGCCTTCTGAGGCAGATAATTCCACAGATTCACAACTCTCTGACTGAAAAAGTTTTTCCGGATCTCAGTTCTAAATGGCCTACCCCTTATTCTTAAAATGTTGCCCCTTGTTCTGGACTCCCCCAACATTGGGAACATGTTTCCTGCCTCTAACGTGTCCAACCCCTTAATAATCTTATACGTTTTGATAAGATCTCCTCTCATCCTTCTAAATTCCAGTGTATACAAGCCTAGTCGCTCCAGTCTTTCAACATATGATAGTCCCGCCATTCCGGGAATTAACCTAGTAAACCTACGCTGCATGCCCTCAATAGCAAGAATATCCTTCCTCAAATTTGGAGACCAAAACTGCACACAGTACTCCAGGTGCGGTCTCACTAGGGCCCTGTACAACTGTAGAAGGACCTCTTTGCTCCTATACTCAACTCCTCTTATTATAAGAAAATAACTGCAGATGCTGGTACAAATCGATTTATTCACAAAATGCTGGAGTAACTCAGCAGGTCAGGCAGCATCTCGCGAGAGAAGGAATGGGTGACGTTTCGGGTCGAGACCCTTCTTCAGACTCGAGACCCTTCTTCCTCTTGTTATGAAGGCCAACATTCCATTGGCTTTCTTCACTACCTGCTGTACCTGCATGCTTCCTTTCAGTGACTGATGCACTAGGACACCCAGATCTCGTTGTACGTCCCCTGTTCCTAACTTGACACCATTCAGATAATACTCTGCCTTCCTATTCTTACCACCAAAGTGAATAACCTCACACTTATCCACATTAAACTGCATCTGCCATGCATCCGCCCACATACACAACCTGTCCAAGTCACCCTGCAACCTCATAGCATCTTCCTCACAGTTCACATTACCACCCAGCTTTGTATCATCTGCAAATTTGCTAATGGTACTTTTAATCCCTTCATCCAAGTCATTAATGTATATTGTAAATAGCTGCGGTCCCAACACTGAGCCTTGCGGTACCCCACTAGTTACTGCCTGCCATTCTGAAAGGGATCTATTTATCCCCACTCTTTGCTTTCTGTCTGTCAACCAATTTTCTATCCATGTCAGTACCCTACCTCCAATACCATGTGCTCTAATTTTGCCCACTAATCTCCTATGTGGAACCTTGTCAAAGGCTTTCTGAAAGTCAAGGTACACCACATCCACCGGCTCTCCCCTGTCAATTTTCCTGGTTACATCCTCAAAGAATTCCAGAAGATTAGTCAAGCATGATTTCCCCTTCGTAAATCCATGCTGACTCGGAACAATCCTGTTACTACTATCCAAATGCTCCGCAATTTCGTCTTTTATAATTGACTCCAGCATCTTCCCCACCACTGATGTCAGACAAACTGGTCCATAATTTCCCGTTTTCTCTCTCCCTCCTTTCTTAAAAAGTGGGACAACATTAGCTACCCTCCAATCCACAGGAACTGATCCCGAATCTATAGAACATTGGAAAATGATCACTAATGCGTCCACAATTTGTAGCGCCACCTCCTTAAGTACTCTGGGATGCAGACCATAAGGCCCTGGGGATTTATCAGCCTTCAGTCCCATCAGTCTACCCAACACCATTTCCTGCCTAATGTGGATTTCCTTCAGTTCCTCCGTCACCCTAGGATCTCTGCCCACTAGAACATCTGGGAGATTGCTTGTATCTTCCTTAGTGAAGACAGATCCAAAGTACCGGTTCAACTCGTCTGCCATTTCCTTGTTTCCCATAATAAATTCCCCCGCTTCTGTCTTCAAGGGACCCACATTTGCCTTGACTATTTTTTCCTCTTTACATACCTAAAAAAGCTTTTACTATCCTCCTTTATATTATTGGCTAGTTTACCCTCGTACCTCATCTTTTCTCCCCGTATTGCCTTCTTAGTCATCTTCTGTTGCTCTTTAAAAGAGTCCCAATTCTCTGGCTTCCCACTCTTCTTTGCTTTATTGTACTTCTGCTCTTTTATTTTTATGCTGTCCTTGACTTCCCTTGTCAGCCACGGGTGCCTCTTACTCCCCTTAGAATCTTTCCTCCTCTTTGGGATAAATTGATCCTGCAACTTCTGCATTGTTGCCAAGAATACCTGCCATTGCTGTTCCACCTTCTTCCCTGCGAGGGCCTCCTTCCAGTCAATTCTGGCCAGCTCCTGCCTCATGCCTCTGTAATCCCCTTTGCTATACTGTAATACTGACACTTCTGATTTTCCCTTCTCCCTCTCAATTTGTAGAGTAAAACTTATCATATTGTGATCACTGCATCCTAATGGCTCTTTTACCTCAAATCCCCTTATCAGATCAGGTTCATTACACAACACTAAATCCAGAATTGCCTTCTCCCTGTTAGACTCCAGTACAAGCTGTTCAAAGAATCCATCTCAGAGACACTCCACAAACTCTCTTTCCTGGGGTCCATTACCAACCTGATTTTCCCAGTCTACCTGCATGTTGAAATCTCCCATAACCACCGTAGCATTACATTTGCGACATGCCAATTTTAGCTCCTCATTCAACTTGCACCCTATGTTGAGGCTACTGTTTGGGGGCCTGTAGATAACTCCCATTAGGATCTTTTTACCCTTACAATTCCTCATTTCTACCCATACTGATTCTACATCTCCTGATTCTATGTCACCCCTTGCAAGGGAGTGAATATCATTCCTCACCAACAGAGCGACCCCGCCCCCTCTGCCCACCTGTCTGTCTTTTCTATACGTTGTGTACCCCTGAATATTCAGTTCCCAGCCCTGGTCCTCTTGTAGCTATGTCTCAGTGATTCCCACAACATCATACTTGACAATGTCTAACTGAGCCTCAAGCTCATCCACTTTATTTCTTATACTTCGCGCATTTAAATACAACACTTTAACTTCGGTATTCACCTCCCCTCTCACACCGGTCACAATTGGCCCTGACCTTACCCTCTTATCCCATCTAGAACTTCCCTCCCCATTTATTCGAGAGTCCTTTGCAATTTCTCCTGTATTCGCTTCCCCTTTAATTCCATCTTCATATTCCCAGTTTGTCAACCCCTCCCCCCCACTACTTAGTTTAAAGCCACACGTGTAGCACTAGCAAACCTGCCTGCCAGAATGTTGGTCCCCCTGCTGTTAAGGTGTAACCTGTCCCTTTTGTACAGGTCACCCCTACCCCAGAAGAGATCCCAGTTGTCTAGAAATCTCAATCCCTGCTCCCTGCACCAGCCCCTCAGCCATACATTCATATCCCCGATCTCTCTATTCCTGCCCTCACCAGCACGAGGTACAGGTAACAGTCCAGAGATAACCACCCTCGATGTCCTACTTCTCAGTCTTCTTCCTAACTCTCTAAACTCACTTTGCAGTATCTCCTTCCTCTTCCTCCCGATGTCGTTCGTGCCCACATGCACAACTACTTCCGGTTGATCGCCTTCCCTCGCTAGGATATTCTGAAGCCTAGAATGTCCCATATCCCTCTAAACCTTTCCTATCTATGTACCTGTCCAAATGTCTCTTAAATGCTATCATACCTGCCTCGGTCTGAAGAAGGGTCTCGACCCGAAACGTCACTCATTCCTTCTCTACCGAGATGCTCCCTGACCCGCTGAGTTACTCCAGTATTTTGTGTGCATCATCCTACCGGCCTCAACCACTTCTTCCTGTAACATTCCATACATCCACCACCCTCTGTTTAAAAAACAGTTGCCCCTCAGGTTCCTATGAAATCGTTCCCCTCTCAACCTAAACATATGCCATCTACTTGATTCACCCCATCTATGCCCTCATCTTCTATATACTAAAACTCTTGTTTGTTCCCTTGTTCCTGAACTACAGCCAAAACGGTACATGATACCACGACAATGTATGCCCACCTGACTCACCGTCACCCCGTGGTCCAATGGAAGAAGTTTCATTCAAATCGGTGTTATATTTTTAAAGTTATTCACATTTTAAAGTTTAAAAAACCGCGCATGCGCAGCTGGGGCTCCGTTGATCTGGTAGTTAAGTAAGATGGCCGCCGCATCCGCACGTGCGTAGAACAAACGCATTCACGCCTGCTCAGATGGGGCCCATTGAGCAGGGCACGGCCGCCTGTCTCTTGGGGGAGGGAGAGCCAGGCCTGGTGCCAGGGGAAGCAGCCAGACCTTGAGCCTGAGCCTGGACGTGACCGGGTAACCGCGAGCCTGAGGTGGGCCAAGGGGAAAGGCAGCAGGAGTAGAGGGCTACAGACCATGTGCAGGGAGGCCGGTAGTTCCCGTGCAGTACTTTTTTATGTTCTATCCCTCACCACCTTTCTCCTCAGCAACAAGCGCCATTTACCAAAGGCACGATTTTGAGACCAGGGGGAGTTTTGCAGAGTCAAGTGATTGATTCATGGTTTGCCTGAAATATGACACAGTTTGTCCTAGTATCACCCGACCTGTCCCCTCTTCCTATTCTCGCCGTGCTAAAGAGATGAAACCAGACATTCTTCACCACCAGAAATAACTGTACAAGGATCAAAATAATCTGGTGCAGGGAAGAACAACAAACTTTGGGAGTTGATGATTCACTTTACCATTTTTCATACAGTGCACTCAATGAGTTCACTGGCTCCCACCCACCAAGTATTGTCAAAGTGTTGTCACATTCCTGTCCTATCAAACAGGCTTGGGGAGACCTCGGCACAGGTCGGGAATGGAATCTGGTCTCCGCCTGCCCTGCATGCTCCTCAGTACCTCTGTCCTCAGGTGCACCATGACTGATGCTTGCACTCAGCAACTCCTCACATCAGAACAAGTACTAACCTGCACTGTCTGATCCTGATAGGTAAATGCACATCACAAGCACAATAGTCACGAAGGGCTTCATCCTGTCTCCAACCTGTTGAAACAAAAAAATCCCCAATTCATTTCATTTCACTTGGTGTCAATCCATTGCAACTGAGAGCCAGCAGCCAGTCCCGTGTGTCAGCAACACACAAACAGCTCCTCTGGTACTCACTGTGTCCGTCTCCAACAAGCCGGTCTCACCTCAGGTGGGTCCAATACCCTGGGCACAAGCTGCTGCAATTTATATCCTGCTGAACCCAGTCACAGCCAATCGCAGGAAGGAACTGAGGGGGTGATACTCAGAGAGCCGCCACTGCTCTGTGTGTCGACATCAACGGCTTGCTCTGTTGGCATCAGATATGAGGCTGTTGATGTGGAACAAGACAATCTGATTCACCCTTCCTGGGAGAGATGAGAAACAACCCCCACCCAATGGCAGGTCTTCCCCTGCCCTCCCCCCACTCTATCGGGAGACAATTCCAGGGATTTGGTCAGAATAGATGTAGGAACAAGTCGGGCCAGTTGGGCCGAAGGGCCTGATTCCATGCTGTGTAACGCTATGACTCAATATGTAATACGGTCTATGTAAAGAAATGAGCCCATTGCACTCAATGGGATTTCAATGGCTTGGAATCCTGATACAGAGTATATCAGGATAGATCTCAATGCCTGGCATTGGCAGGTTATTGCAGGTCCTGCTGCAGAGTCTTGACCTGAAGCATCGACTATCCCTCTGCCTTTACAGATTCTACTGGATCCGCTGAGTTTCTCCAGTAGTTTGGTCTTTGCTCCAGGTTCCAGCAGCTGCAATCTCGATCATTGTTGACTTTAGAAGAGGGAAGCCGTGGATCCACGAACCTGTCTTCATGGGCAGGTGGGTGTTGGAGAGAGTCCACAACTTCAAGTTCTTGGGCATGCCTACATCTGAAGATCTTTCCTGGGCCCAGCACATCAGAAAGTGCAATCATAAAGAAAGCCCTTCAATGCCTCTACTTGAAGATGGAAGAGAATCGGAATATCAACAAATACTCTGTAAAATTCTACAGATGCATGGAAGAGCATATTAGTAGGCTGCATCGCGGCCTGGTGTGACAAGTTGAATGCCCAGGAACAATAGACAATAGACAATAGGTGCAGGAGGAGGCCATTCGGCCCTTCGAGCCAGAACCGCCATTCAATGTGATCACGGCTGATCATTCTCAATCAGTACCCCGTTCCTGCCTTCTCCCCATATCCCCTGACTCCACTATCCTTAAGAGCTCTATCCAGCTCTCTCTTGAATGCATTCAGAGTACAAAGATTATGAAAAGTGGTGGACATTGTCCAGTCCATCACAGGTACTGGTCCCCCCACCATCGAAGGAATCTGTAGGAGACACTGCCTCATAAAGGCAGCCAGCATCATCGAAGACTCGCACCACCTGGCCACACTTGCATTTCACAACTACCATCAGGAAGAAGGTGCAGGAGACAGAACTTTAACCAGGTTTAAGAATAGCTTATTCCCAACAACCATCAGGCTCTTGAAAACTACATAAACACTAACTAAACTATGGATTGTTGCACTAAAGATTTATGACCTTTTGTGCTAATATTGGGCTATTTATTAATTATTTTGTGTATTACAGATTATCTATGTATATTGTCTTTTATAGGCTTTAGACTTTAGAGCCACAATGCAGAAACAGGCCCCTCCGCTCACTGAGACCGCGCCGACCATCGAGCACCCTGTACAGTAGCACAATTTACCATTTTCACCGAACCCAATTAACCTATAAACCTGTACGTCTTTGGATTGTGGGAGGAAACGTGAGCACCTGGAGAAAACCCACGTGGTCACATGGAAAGCATGTACAAACTCCGTACAGACCGCAGTCAGTCAGGAGCGATCCCGGGTCTCTGGCGCTGAAAGGCAGCAGCTCTATCACTGTGCTGGCTTTTGTAAGTAAGAATTTCATTGTCCCATGTCGGTACATGCAACAATTAAGCACTCTGACTGTTGTGTCCCTGTGTTTTGGTCTATTTTTGGGTATGTGGACCACACACAGCCTCCACTGCACGGCTGACCGTCCCTGCTCCCCACTGTTCTCCATCCCCTTCCAGCAGATAAACCCATGTGGCATTGGACAGTGGCATTTTCCAGGGCTCGATGAATGGGGTGGACTACTTGTGAGAGCCCCTCAATCACAACCAGGAATTGCAGCCACATGTAGTAACATAGAAACATAGAAACATAGAAAATAGGTGCAGGAGTAGGCCATTCGGCCCTTTGAGCCTGCACCGCCATTCAATATGATCATGGCTGATCATCCAACTCAGTATCCCGTACCTGCCTTCTCTCCATACCCCCTGATCCCTTTAGCCGCAAGGGCCACATCTAACTCCCTCTTAAATATAGCCAATCAACTGGCCTCAACTACCTTCTGTGGCAGAGAATTCCACAGATTCACCACTCTCTGTGTGAAAAAAAACGTTCTCATCTCGGTCCTAAAAGACTTCCCCCTTATCCTTAAACTATGACCCCTTGTTCTGGACTTCCCCAACATCGGGAACAATCTTCCTGCATCTAGCCTGTCCAACCCCTTAAGAATTTTGTACGTTTCTATAAGATCCCCCCTCAATCTTCAAAATTCCAGCGAGTACAAGCCGAGTCTATCCAGTCTTTCTTCATATGAAAGTCCTGCCATCCCAGGAATCAATCTGGTGAACCTTCTCTGTACTCCCTCTATGGCAAGAATGTCTTTCCTCAGATTAGGAGACCAAAACTGTACGCAATACTCCAGGTGTGGTCTCACCAATGCCCTGTACAACTGCAGCAGAACCTCCCTGCTCCTATACTCAAATCCCCTCGCTATGAATGCCAACATACCATTCGCTTTCTTCACTGCCTGCTGCACCTGCATGCCTACTTTCAATGACTGGTGTACCAAGACACCCAGGTCTCGTTGCATCTCCCCTTCTCCTAATCGGCCACCATTCAGGTAATAGTCTGCTTTCCTGTTCTTGCCACCAAAGTGGATGACCTCACATTTATCCACATTATACTGCATCTGCCATGCATTTGCCCACTCGCCTAACAATACCGTGTGCTTTAAGTTTGCATACGAATCTCTTATGTGGGACCTTGTCGAAAGCCTTCTGGAAGTCCAGATATAACACATCCACTGGTTCTCCCTTATCCACTCTACTAGTTACATCCTCAAAATTCTATAAGATTCATCAGACATGATTTACCTTTCATAAATGCATGCTGACTTTGTCCAATGATTTCACCACTTTCCAAATGTGCTGCTATCCCATTTTTAATAACTGACTCTAGCATTTTCCCCACTACTGATGTTAGACTAACTGGTCTGTAATTCCCCGTTTTCTCTCTCCCTCCCTTTTTGAAAAGTGGGGTTACATTAGCTACCCTCCAATCCTCAGGAACTACTCCAGAATCTAAAGAGTTTTGAAAAATTATCACTAATGCATCCACTAGGAGTGTACCGCGATTATCAAAGATGTAACAATGGCACATTTGGATAGCAGCAACAGAATGGACCTACGCAGGGGAAATGATGCTTGACAAATCTTCTGGAATCTTTTGAGGATGTAACAAGTAAAATGGACAAGGGAGAGCCAGTGGATGTGGTGTGCCTGGACTTTCAGAAAGCCTTTGATGAGGTCTCACACAGGAGATTAGTGGGCAAAATTAGAGCACATGGTATTGGGGGTAGGGTATTGACATGGATAGAAAATTGGTTGGCAGACAGGAAACAAAGAGTAGGGATTAACGCGTCCCTTTCAGAATGGCAGGCAGTGACTGGTGGGGTGCTGCAAGGCTCGGTGCTGGGACCGCAGCTATTTATAATATACATTAATGATTTAGATGAAGGAATTAAAAGTAACATTAGCAAATTTGCAGATGACACGAAGCTGGATGGCAGTGTGAACTGCGAGGAGGATGCTATAAGGCTGCAGGGTGACTTGGATAGGTTGGGTAAGCGGGCAGGTGCATGGCAGATGCAGTATCACGTGGATAAATGTGAGGCTATCCACTTTGGTGGCAAGAACAAGAAGGCAGATTATTATTTGAATGGTGTCAGATTCGGAAAAGGGGAGGTGCAACGAGACCTGGGTGTCCTTGTACATCAGTCACTGAAAGTAAGCATGCAGGTACAACAGGCAGTGAAGAATACCAATGGCATGTTGGCCTTCATAGCGAGAGGAGTTGAGTATAGGAGCAACACCTGTCCCTTTACCTCCCCCCTCAACTCCATCCAAGGACCCAAACAGTCTTTCCAGGTGAGACAAAGGTTCACCTGCACCTCCTCCAACCTCATCTATTGCATCCGCTGCTCTAGATGTCAACTTATTTACATCGGCGAAACCAAGCGCAGGCTCGGCGATCACTTCGCTGAACACCTGCGCTCGGTCCATATTAACAAAACTGATCTCCCGGTGGCCGAGCACTTTAACTCCCCCTCCCATTCCCAGTCTGACCTTTCTGTCATGGGCCTCCTCCAGTGCCATAGTGAGGCCCACCGGAAATTGGATGAACAGCACCTCATATTTCGCCTGGGCAGTTTGCAGCCCAGTGGTATGAACTTCGACTTCTCCAACTTTAGATAGTTCCTCTGTCCCTCCCTTCCCCTCCTCCTTCCCAGATCTCCCTGTCTTCCCTATCTTCCTGTCTCCACCTATATCCTTCCTTTGTCCCGCCCCCCTGACATCAGTGTGAAGAAGGGTCTCGACCCAAAACGTCACCCATTCCTTCTCTCCCGAGATGCTGCCTGACCTGCTGAGTTACTCCAGCATTGTGTGAATAAATCGATTTGTACCAGCATCTGCAGTTATTTTCTTATAGGAGCAATGTGGTCCTACTGCAATTGTACAGGCCCATGGTGAGCCCACACCTGGAGTACTGTGTGCAGTTTTGATCTCCTAATTTGAGGAAGGATATTCTTGCTATTGAGGGAGTGCAGCGTAGGTTCACCAGGTTAATTCTGGGGATGACAGGACTGACATATGATGAAATAATTGGTCGACTGGGCTTATATTCACTGGAATTTAGAAGGATGAGAGGGGATCTTTTAGAAACATATAAAATTCTTAAGGGATTGGACAGGCTAGATGCAGCAAAAATGCTCCCAATATTGGGGGAGTCCAGAACCATGGGTCACAGTTTAAGAATAAGGGGTAGGCCATTTAGGACTGAGATGAGGAAAAGTCTTTTCACCCAGAGAGTTGTGAATCTGTGGAATTCTCTGCCACAGAAAGCAGTGGAGGCCAAGTCACTGGATGTTTTCATGAGAGAATTAGATTTAACTCTCAGGGTTAACAGAATCAAGGGATGTGGGATGCTGATTTTAGATGATCAGCCATGATCACATTGAATGGCGGTGCTGGCTGGAAGAGCTGAATGGCCTCCTCCTGCGCCTATTGTCTATGTTTCTATGACAGAAGACGTACAGGTATGTAGGTTAATTGACTGGATAAATGTAAAAATTGTCCCTAGTGTGTGTAGGATAGTGTTAATGTGCGGGGATTGCTGGGCGGCACGGACTCGGTGGGCCGAAGAGCCTGTTTCCGCACTGTATCTCTAAAAATATTAAAAAACACCACTCTGTAGCCTGAATCCCCAGCCTCTAAAACCCCCAGGGAGTGGATGCTGGACCTGCCATTCGTCCAGGGAGAGGCAAGTGTTTATGTATTGGGTTATTCTTGCTCTGAGGATGTGGTCATTTCCTTTGACAACTGACAAAGTCATAGAGCACGGTAGCAGGCCCTTCGGCCATCTCGTCCATGCTGACCCAGATGCTCAATCTAAGCGGCTCCCATTTGCCTGCATTAGAACCTCTGAACATTTCCTCTCAACGTACCTGTTCAATTGCCTATAAATTCAATTATTGTACCTGCCTCAACTACTTCCTCTGGCAGCTCCTTCCATATCCCCACCACTTGCTGAGTGAAAATGTTACTCCTTAGATTCCTTTTAAATATTTCCGTTACCACCTTGAAGCTACGTCCTCTGGTCCTTGATTCCCCTGCCCTGGGTGAAAGACTCTTTGCATTCATCCTATCTATTCCCTCTGAATTGTACACACATGCTTGGTTGCAGTCTGCTCTAACACTGGGCAAGGTGTGCATTCAATGATGTCTTTGGGACCTGGGAGCAGTGTTCCTGGTCCCAGGCTCCCCGCACCTTGGAGCCCAGTCAATACCTTCCCCTCTCTCTTCCCGTCTGTCTGAATGAGAGCCCGTGGACTGTCAGTCGGTTTGGAGCTTTGTCGGTGGTCGTCACCTGTTCCCCGGGTTCAGCATGAAGCCGTGCGGTCGGGATAAAACTGGACGCGGCTCGCAGGCAGCACAGCACAACATGGAACTGAACTCTCTCCAACGGCGGCTCAGAGCCAGTCCATGCCACAGATAACGTGATATCAGTACCGGCCCTCCCCGTGGTACTGGATACCACAAGGAACGGCTGAACTCTGTCTGATATCAGCTGTTACAACATAAACGAGCGCAATATCTGTATTTCTTTTTTTTTTCAATTTTACAAATATTAAACATCTGAATAGGGAATAAATGTGACAGGTTGACAAAGTGAAGCAATATAAAAAACTCAAGACTGTTTAATTGTCATATGTACAACGGAACAATTAAATTCTTGCAGCTGCAGAAAAGTCAAGTCAATTTTATTTGTATAACACATTTAAAAACAACCCACGCTGACCAAAGTGCTGTACATCAGTTCAGGTAATAAGAACGAACATACAATGGCACACAAACATAACAGCACATACATAAACAGTTCAGAGCGCCCCCTCAGAGGGCCTCAAACGCTAGGGAGTAGAAATAGGTTTTGCGCCTGGACTTAAAGGAGTCGATGGAGGGGGGCAGTTCTGATGGGGAGAGGGATGTTGTTCCACAGTCTAGGAGCTACAACCGCAAAAGCGCGGTCACCCCTGAGCTTAAGCCTAGACCGCGGGATAGTGAGTAGCCCCAAGTCGGCCGACCTGAGGGACCTGGAGATAGAGTGGTGGGTTAGAAGATTTTTGACATGGGGTAGGGGGGCAAGCCCGTTTAGTGCTTTGTATGTGAATAGGAGGAGCTTCAAGTTGATTCTGTACCATACTGGGAGCCAGTGGAGAGAGGCCATAATCGGGGTGATGAGGTCCCTTTTACGGGTACCCGTCAGGAGTTTCGCTGCGGCGTTTTGGACCAATTGCAGGCGGGACAGGGATGATTGGCTGATCCCAGTGTATAGGGAGTTGCAGTAGTCTAGGCGGGTGGAAATGAATACGTAAAAGGAATGTAAGCACAATACTCACAGAGAGAAAATACTTAAGGGGGAAAATCAATAAACAAATAACCTCCCGAACTAGTACAAAATAGCCCAAAGTATAGAGCAACCAGTGACAGTTCACAGTTTAGTTGGAGTTTCATGGCATCCGAGAGGCTGATAGTGATTAGGAAGAAGCTATTGAACAAAGTGATCATAGTTTTCAGACGCCTGGACCTTGTTCCTGATGGTAATGAACTGAGAGCATGGCCAGGATCTGTTATCACCTTAAAACCACGCCCTCTGGTTCTTATAAGGAAATAACTGCAGATGCTGGTACAAATCGAAGGTATTTATTCACAAAATGCTGGAGTAACTCAGCATCTCAGGAGAGAAGGAATGGGTGACGTTTTGGGTCGAGACCCTTCTTCAGACTGATCAAAAACTCTGGTTCTTGATTCCCCTGCCCTGGGTGAAAGACTCTTTGCATTCATCCTATCTATTCCCTCTGGATTGAATGCAGGTGCTTGGTTGCAGTCTGCCCTAACACTGGGGATGGTGTGCACTCAGTGGTGTCGGTGGGACCCGGGAGCAGTGTTCCTGGTCCCAAGGTCCCTGGTAACCCAATCAATACCTTCCCCTCTCTCTTCCCGCCTGTCTGAATGAGAGCCTGTGGTCTGTGAGCCGGTTTGCAGCTTTGTCGACGGTCGTCACCTGTTCCCCGGGTTCAGCCTGAAGCCATGCGGTCGGGATAAAACTGGACACAGCTCACAGGCAGCACGGCACGGCAATGAACTATCTCCAACGGTGGCTCAGAGCCAGTCCATGCCACAGATAACGTGATATCAGTACCGGCCCTCCCTGTGGTACCGGATACCACAAGGAACGGCTGAACTTTCTACGATATCAACTATTACAAAATACCATGACCACTGTGATCTCTGTACTCGAACACAGCTTTAACTATTTAGTTTAGTTTAGAGATACAGAGTCCACACTGACCAGCAATCCCCACACATTAACAATACCCTACACACACTAGTCAAGTCAAGTCAATTTTATTTGTATAGCACATTCTCTAGTCCTCGATGAGCGCTTGGATCGGCGCGTTGACGACATGCTCTCCACTGGTCTTCTGGAAGAGCTGACGAGTTTTCACAACCAGTACAACCAACAGAAAGTAGCCAACAACAGGTCAGATGTAGTCCCGTTAAGGATATAATCAAGTCGGAAAATCTATCCTTTCAAGACATTACACGAATTGTAGAGAATCATACAACATAGAAACAGCCCATCATCTTCATGCCGACCATCAAATACCTCTATATGCTTATCATGTTTAACAACAATGCCTTCGATGCATTGGAAATTTAAGTCCTTTTATATAAAACATGGAAAGTACAGCAGAGGAACTGGCCTTTCTGCCCACAATGTCTGTGCCGAACATACTGTGCGGAACATAATGCCAATATAAACTAACCTCGTCTGCCTACACATGATCCATTAGCCTCCATTCCCTGCTTATCCACGTGCCTATCTAAAAACCTCTTAAATGGCACTAATGCATCTGCTTCCACCACCACCCCTGGTGACGCAATCCAGGCAGCTATCACCTGTTAAAAAAAAAAATATATATATATATATATATATATTTTTTTTTAACAGGTGATAGCTGCCTATATATATATATTGCTCTGCGTGTGTCTCTTTTAAACGTTACCCCTCTCACTTAAAGCTATGCCCTCTAGACTTTGACATTTCCTCCCTGGGGTAAAGGTTTTGACTGTCTACCATATCTATTTCTACATTCAACGAGGGAACAGACCATACCACACCTTGTTATGAGAAATGAGTTTGACCAGGTGATTGGAATTTCAGTGGGAGAACATTTGTTAATTTATGTTCATCTTTTTTCCATTGAGACACAGCCAGGACTATCAGCA
Source organism: Rhinoraja longicauda (assembly GCF_053455715.1). Classification (NCBI taxonomy): domain Eukaryota; kingdom Metazoa; phylum Chordata; class Chondrichthyes; order Rajiformes; family Arhynchobatidae; genus Rhinoraja; species Rhinoraja longicauda. Next base: position 24,673,847 of record NC_135979.1, read on the forward strand.
TGGCATTTTCCAATCCATTGGATTCAAGGAATTCCACGAATATCTGATCTCCAAAACTAGCTCCATTGAAATGAGGGAAAAACTGTTGACCCAAGGTACCATACTATCTCACATGTTGTAATATTAGTGTTCAGCAATACTGGGCTAGGCAAATAGCAGTGAATATGGGAACCATGCTCCAACGAAACCAGTTACATAGGAGTGTGTATGTATCATGAGAGCATATTAGCATTTATTCCCCATCCTAAATTGCTGTTTAGTAGACGGCTGAGAGCCTCTGAACCACAGTCGTCCTCTGGTGAAGATACTCCCACTGCTTTGATCACTAGCAGGTTTCATGGTATAAACTGATTAAAATTTAGTCCCCTCTCTGAACATAAAGAGGAGCAGGAGAAGACCATCTGCTCTCTCCCTCTCTGGTCCTTCTGCTCTTCCACTAGCCCATGGCTCATTTCTTCCTTAAATTCTGTTTAATACCTCTTTATTCTCTTTATATCTAGAAATCTATTAATCTCTGCTTTGAATGAGGATGAATGACCCTCCACAGACCTCCAGAGTGGAGAAAATAGCAGTACAAGCTTCTGTACCTCCTGCCCGATGGTAACCGCGAGAAGAGGGCATGGTCTCGACAGTAGAGATGCTTGAAGATAGATGCTGATTTTTTAAAAGTTGATTTAAAAGTTGCAGTGGCTGCAACTCGTATATTTCTTATACTTGTGTTGATTTGAAATGTGTGCAAGTACATTCCTCTTATTCTGAGTAGAGAATTCCAAATGTATGAATCAGTGCATTACTGTATCTAGCAAATCATGTTTTCAGAGCATCCGCAAACCATTCTTCTGACACATCTATGTCCTTGGAGTGGTGAGTGAGTATGCTTATTATTATTTACATGCTGTTCTACTCTCGGCAGGTATCACTGCGCTGAAACAAGTCACAAAGCGTTATGCAAGGAAACAGAACAAATGGGTTCGCAATCGTTTCTTGAAAAGTAAGTAACAGAATGTTTGAGGAGCAAAACCCCTGAGCGCAGTGTGCTGTATTAAAGATCAAGTATGTATTCAGGACTTCTATGGGGTTCTGTAATCATAATGTGCTATCATTCCTACATGGGCATGTTTAAAACCTGCGCAACCACCTAGGCTTTGACCAAAATTCACTACTCCACGGGGTTTTGGAAGTCGATTAAATAGGAACTTGGTATAAGAAATATGATATTTACTTTAAATAGGAATGATTTGTCAGACCGTGGGAACGAAGAAAGGATTAGGACTACAGGAGACATAGGAATTTGCAGATGCTGGAATCATGAGTAAAATGCGATGCTGGAGAAGCTCAGCAGGTTAGGCAGCATCTAGGAAGGGAATGGACAGGCATTTCCTGGCACAGCTCACAGTGAGAGAGAGAGAGACGATGTGGTGTTTCACAATTTTTATAAAGTCTGACGGAAAAAATCTGGCATTCACGCAGCACGACTTACAGTACATAACCTGAATTATACTTTTCGCGGGCAAATCCGTTACATTAAAACTGAGATGGTGTTGGTGCACCAGAGGTGGCCAGATGCCAGAAGCAGCAACATGGAGGGAGATTGACAGCTGCTGGTGTAGACAGGCCAGCAGCAATGTACAGAACTTGGGGATCAACTGAGATGGGTAGCAAACTTTTAGGGGAAGGTGTGGCTGGGAGAGATGTATTAGGAGGGGTGTTAAAAGTACAGGGGATATGGGAGAATATTATTTTATGCATGATATTATTTGCTAGTATTTTATACATTAGACATTGTTACGGCATTATTTTATACATTGTTGTTTAAGGTTTGTAACTGCTTAGGCATTAGGCGCCTCTTTGTAACTAATTAAGGCGCTCTAGACATTCCGTGCCCTTGACACATCTCTGTAACATAACACTCCTTTGTATAACACTCCTTTGCAGCTTGTACCTTTGCTTTAGCCTTGATGATAAGGGTAGCAGAATCCGAAGGGATGCGGACATTCATCAATGAGTAGGATTTAATGGTGGCAAGAGAAGAGATAAGGAAAAACATAGGCCTTGGGAGGATGGATAGATGTGAGGGATGAACTAGCAGGAAATAAGGGAGGCGAAATATGAAGGGATGTGAGCATTGAGATAAGGATATATTACTAAATGGGATTTAATGGTGGCGGGACAAACAGGTACTACAAAGCAATGAAGGACTGAAGAAAGGGAGTGTGGGAGAAAGAGAGTGTGGGTATGAGGTAATACAAAGGAGATAAGGTTTAGAATCTATCTATCTATCTATCTATCTATCTATCTATCTATCTATATAATACTAAAACTCAGATCTTGTGAATATATATATATTTTTTTTTTGGGTTTGACCTGAATATATCGTATATTTATACGTAACAGCGATTGCAGCAAAACGGCGGACCGTAGCACGACGGTTTTCACACCGCCTCAATCGCCAATCTCGCGCTCGCTCGGCCGTGATATTTTCATTTAATTTGATCGCGTGTTTTTTAAGTTACAGAGGTTTTAAAGCGCTGCCCCCCCCCCCCCCTTTTTCAGGGGGGCGCTGCGGTGCAGATTTAGTTTTCAGCTTGTGGCTTGTGACGGCTACATTTGTTTCGAAAAGTTTCCAGAAAAGGATTTAGTTTTCAGCTTGTGACGGCTACATTGTTTCGAAAAGTTTCCAGAAAAGCACTGATTGTTTTGTTATTGCAAGTCAAGTCAAGTCAAGTCAAGTCAATTATATTTGTATAGCACATTTAAAAACAACCCATGTTGACCAAAGTGCTGCACATCTGATTAGGAAAAAAAAAAAAAAAGAAGTTTATAGTGGTCACTTGACATACACAGATCAGGAGGACGGGCCCAACGGGCACACTTGGAGAGTAAGAGTGGGGCTGGGGGAGGAGAGAATGGGGGGTGTGGGGACGGGCCCAACGGGCCCGCTTTGAACGGGCACACTTGTTCTAGTCTATCTATGTATCTATCTATCTATCTATCTATCTATATACTATTAAAACTCAGATGTTGTGTATATATATATATATTCCACTGATGTCGGCTGAATACGGCAATTCCGGCAAAACGGTGAACCGTAGCGCCACGATTTTTGTACCGCCTTAATCAGCATGCGGTTCGCTGCTGGAAAATGATATTTTTATTTAATTCGGACGCATTTTTTTAAAGCTACAGAGGTTTAAAAGTGCTGCCCCCCCTCATTTATCGAGGTTTTGACAGAAGGGGGGCGCTGCGGTCCGGCAGTGCTCAGTACGCATGCGCGGAATCTCCTCACTCTGTACTCAGCACGCATGCGCGGCATCTCCTCACTCGCACCAAAACAATGGACGCCGTTAGCGGCGCCAGCCCGCGATCACCGGCTCACCTCTCCTCTCTCCCCTTGCTTCCCTCCTCTCTCCAAACACCCGGGAGAACATCTCCCCGCTATCCCCCCCCCCCCCCGGGCCTTTGAATGATGCGATCTCACGAAGCCCCCCCCCACCGGACTTTTCACTGATCCGATCACCCGCACCCCCCCCCCCCCCCCGGGCCTTTAACTGATGCTAAGAGTGTGTCTGGGGAAGAGAAAATTGGGGAGGGGCTGAGAATGGGGAATGGGACAACAGGGGTAGTGCGGAGGGGAATTGGTGGTGGGGGAAAGAGGGGTACTGGGAAAAGGGGAGGTCAATATCCCTCCCCTCTCCCCCATCCCTCCCTCCCCCCCCCCTCCCTCCCTCCATCCACAAATACCACCCCATCTCTCATCACCATCCCCCCTCCCTCCCCCCTTCACTCAAACACCCCCTCGAATTGGTGGTGGGGGAAAGAGGGGTACTGGGAAAAGGGGAGGTCCATATCCCTCCACTCTCCCCCATCCCTCCCTCCACCCCTCTCTCCCCACCCCTCCCTCCCTACACAAATACCACCCCATCTCTCATCACCCTCCCCCCCTCCCTCCCCCCTTCACTCCAACACCCCCACCCGGATACAATGGAAACACTAAGAGGACGGGCCAAAGGGGAGAGTGTGGGGAGTGTAAGAGTGGGGATGGGGCACGAGAGAATGGGGGAGCGGGGAATGGGCCCAACGGGCCCACTTTGTCTAGTATACTATTAAAACTCAGATCTTGTAGGTTTGTATCAGGATTTGTGTATATATCAGTGATTCCAGCAAAACGGTAAACCGTGGCGCCACGGTTTTTGCACCGCCTTGATCACCAACCTCCCGGCTGACCGGCCGCGATATTTTCATTTAATTTGTTCGTATGTTTTTTAAGTTACAGAGGTTTTAAAGCGCTGCCCCCCCCCCCCCCCCCCCCCTTATTGAAGTTTCTATAGGGGGCGCTGTGGTGCGGATTTAGTCTTCAGCGTGTGACGTCACAATGGACAAGCAGCTGCTATTGGGTGACTACTCTTTACAAATTTACATCTTTTTATTTTTAACCTTTTTTTTCAAGGTCTTCAGCTTGTGACGTCACAATGCTTTTGCTACATTGTAGCGAAAAGCAACTGATTGTTTTTTAAAGTTGTGTTTTTTATTGCAAGCCACTTAACATACACAGATCAGCATGGGGCCTCTATGCTCGTGGGCCACCGGGGCAAGTGTTGCGAAACAGCACTTGGAGTGTGTCTGGGGGAAAGAGAGAATGGGGGGGGGTCTGAGAATGGGGACTGGGGAGGGGGACAACAGGGGTCGTTGCGGAGGGGGCTTGGTGGTGGGGGAAAGAGGGGTACTGGGAAAAGGGGAGGTCCCCCTTCACCCCTCAACCCCTTCCTCCCCCCTCCTTCCCACCTCCATCCCCACTCCCTCCCCCCTCCTCCCCCTCCCTCCCCAACTCCCTCCCCACCTCCCTCAACCCTCCCCCTATCTACCCCCCCATCCTCCTTCCCTCCATCCCTCCCTCCCCCAATCCCTGCACCCTTCCATCCCTCTCCCCCTCCCCCCTCCTTCCACCCTCCCTCCCCCCTCCCGGTTACAATGGAAACCCTACGGGGACGGGCCCAACGGGGAAAGAGGGGTACTGGGAAAAGGGGAGGACCCCTCACTCCCCCTTCCACCCTCCCTCGCCCTCCCCCCTACCCCCCTCCCTCCCCTCTGCCTCCCCCCTCCCCCCCTTCCCCCCTCCTCTCCCCCTCCCTCCCCCTCCCCTCCTCCGTCCACACCTCCCTCCTCCCTCCCTCCCCTTCCCTCCCTCCCCTCCTCCCGGTTACGATGGAAACCCTACGAGGACGGGCCCAACGGGGAAAGAGGGGTACTGGGAAAAGGGGAGGTCCGCCTCCCTCACCCTTCCCCCCTCCCTCCCCCTCCCCCTACCCCTCTCCCTCCCCCTCCCCCCCTTCCCCCCTCCCCTCCCTCCCCCTCCCCTCCTCCCTCCCTCCCCCTTCCCTCCCTCCCCTCCTCCCGGCACACGGGGAAAGAGGGGTACTGGGAAAAGGGGAGGCCCCCCTCCCTCCCCCCTTCCCCCCTCCCCCCCCTACCCCCCTCCCTCCCCTCTCCCTCCCCACCCTTCCCCCCCTCCCCTCCCCCCTCCCTCCACATCCCCTCCACACCTCCCTCCTCCCTCCCTCCCCCTTCCCTCCCCTCCTCCCGGTTACAATGGAAACCCTACGAGGACGGGCCCAACGGGGAAAGAGGGGTACTGGGAAAAGGGGAGGTCCCCCTCCCTCCCCCCCTCCCCTCCCCTCCCCCCTCCCCCCCTACCCTCCCCCTCCCTCCCCCCTCCCCCCCCACCCCCCTCCCTCCCCTCTCCCTCCCCACTCCCCTCCCCTCCCCCCTCCCCTCCCCCCTCCCTCCCACCTCCCTCCCCCTCTCCCCTACCACCCTCCCCCCTTCCCCCTTCCCCCCTCCCCTCCCCCCCTCCCTCCCACTCCCCTCCTCCATCCCTCACCCTTCCCTACCCCCCACTCCCCTCCCGGTTACAATGGAAACCCTACGAGGACGGGCCCAACGGGCACACTTGTGCTAGTATACTATTAAAACTCAGATCTTGTGTAAATTTTTGAGAATGACCTGAACCGTACGTAACATCGATTGCGGAAAAAAGGCGGACCGTAGCGCCACGGTTTTCGCACCGCCTCAATCGCCAATCTCGCGCTCGCTCGGCCGTGATATTTTCATTTACTTTGGTCGCGTGATTTTTAAGTTACAGAGGTTTTAAAGCGCTGCCCCCCCCCCTTTTCAGGGGGGCGCTGCAGTGCAGATTTGGTCTTCAGCTTGTGACGGCTACATTGTTTCGAACATTGTTTCGAAAGTTTCCAGGATTGTTTTAAAGTGCTGTTTTTTGTTATTGCAAGTCAAGTCAAGTCAAGTCAAGTCAAGTCAATTATATTTTAAAAACAACCCACGTTGACCAAAGTGCTGCACATCTGATTAGGAAAAAAAAAAGAAGGAAGTTATAGTGGTCACTTGACATACACAGATCAGGAGGACGGGCCCAACAGGTAAGAGTGGGGCTGGGGGAGGAGAGAATGGGGGGTGTGGGGACGGGCCCAACGGGCCCGCTTTGAACGGGCACACTTGTTCTAGTATACTATTAAAACTCAGATCTTGTTTATATATTTTTTTGGGGTTTGACCTGAATATACCGTATATTTATACGTAACAGCGATTGCAGCAAAACGGCCGACCGGAGCACGACGGTTTTCGCACCGCCTCAATCGCCAATCTCGCGCTCGCTCGGCCGTGATATTTTCATTTAATTTGGTCGCGTGTTTTTTAAGTTACAGAGGTTTTAAAGCGCTGCCCCCCCCCTTTTTCAGGGGGGCGCTGCGGTGCAGATTTAGTTTTCAGCTTGTGGCTTGTGACGGCTACATTTGTTTCGAAAGTTTCCAGAAAAGGATTTAGTTTTCAGCTTGTGACGGCTACATTGTTTCGAAAAGCTTCCAAGTAGTCTTTTTTGTTATTGCAAGTCAAGTCAAGTCAAGTCAAGTCAGTTTTATTTGTATAGCACATTTAAAAACAACCCACGTTGACCAAAGTGCTGCACATCTGATTAGGAAAAAAAAAAAAAAGAAGGCTATAGTGGTCACTTGACATACACAGATCAGGAGGACGGGCCCAACGGGCACACTTGGAGAGTAAGACTGGGGCTGGGGGAGGAGAGAATGTGGGGTGTGGGGACGGGCCCAACGGGCCCTCTTTTCTAGTATACTATTAAAACTCAGATCTTGTTTATATATTTTTTTTGGGTTTGACCTGAATATACCGTATATTTATACGTAACAGCGATTGCAGCAAAACGGCGGACCGTAGCACGACGGTTTTCACACCGCCTCAATCGCCAATCTCGCGCTCGCTCGGCCGTGATATTTTCATTTAATTTGGTCGCGTGTTTTTTAAGTTACAGAGGAATTAAAGCGCTGCCCCCCCCCCCCTTTTTCAGGGGGGCGCTGCGGTGCAGATTTAGTTTTCAGCTTGTGGCTTGTGACGGCTACATTTGTTTCGAAAAGCTTCCAGTTTTCAGCTTGTGACGGCTACATTGTTTCGAAAAGCTTCCAAGTAGTCTTTTTTGTTATTGCAAGTCAAGTCAAGTCAAGTCAAGTCAGTTTTATTTGTATAGCACATTTAAAAACAACCCACGTTGACCAAAGTGCTGCACATCTGATTAGGAAAAAAAAAAAAAAGAAGGCTATAGTGGTCACTTGACATACACAGATCAGGAGGACGGGCCCAACGGGCACACTTGGAGAGTAAGAGTGGGGCTGGGGGAGGAGAGAATGGGGGGTGTGGGGACGGGCCCAACGGGCCCTCTTTTCTAGTATACTATTAAAACTCAGATCTTGTTTATATATTTTTTTTGGGTTTGACCTGAATATACCGTATATTTATACGTAACAGCGATTGCAGCAAAACGGCCGACCGTAACACGACGGTTTTCGCACCGCCTCAATCGCCAATCTCGCCCTCGCTCGGCCGTGATATTTTCATTTAATTTGGTCGCGTGTTTTTTTAAGTTACAGAGGTTTTAAAGCGCTGCCCCCCCCTTTTTCAGGGGGGCGCTGCGGTGCAGATTTAGTTTTCAGCTTGTGGCTTGTGACGGCTACATTTGTTTCGAAAGTTTCCAGAAAAGGATTTAGTTTTCAGCTTGTGACGGCTACATTGTTTCGAAAAGCTTCCAAGTAGTCTTTTTTGTTATTGCAAGTCAAGTCAAGTCAAGTCAAGTCAGTTTTATTTGTATAGCACATTTAAAAACAACCCACGTTGACCAAAGTGCTGCACATCTGATTAGGAAAAAAAAAAAAAGAAGGCTATAGTGGTCACTTGACATACACAGATCAGGAGGACGGGCCCAACGGGCACACTTGGAGAGTAAGAGTGGGGCTGGGGGAGGAGAGAATGGGGGGTGTGGGGACGGGCCCAACGGGCCCTCTTTTCTAGTCTATATACTACTAAAACTCAGATCTTGTAGCGATGTTTGTATATATATTCCACTGATGTCGGCTGAAGGCAATTCCGGCAAAACGGTGAACCGTAGCGCCACGATTTTTGAACCGCCTTAATCAGCACCACGATTTTTGAACCGCCTTAATCAGCATGCGGTTCGCTGCTGGAAAATGATATTTTTATTTAATTCGGACGCATATTTTTTAAGTTACAGAGGTCTAAAGGTGCTGCCCCCCCTCATTTATCGAAGTTTTGACAGAAGGGGGGCGCTGCGGTCCGGCAGTTGTCAGTACGCATGCGCGGAATCTCCTCACTCTGTACTCAACACGCATGCGCGGCATCTCCTCACTCGCACCAAAACAATGGACGCCGTTAGCGGCGCCAGCCCGCGATCACCGGCTCACCTCTCCTCTCTCCCTTTGCTTCTCTCCTCTCTCCCACACCCGGGAGAACATCTCCCCGCTATCCCCCCCCCCCCCCGGGCCTTTGAATGATGCGATCTCCCGAAGCCCCCCCCCACCGGACTTTTCACAGATCCGATCACCCGCACCCCCCCCCCCCCCCCCCGGGCCTTTAACTGATGCTAAGAGTGTGTCTGGGGGAGAGAAAATGGAGGGGGGGGGCTGAGAATGGGGAATGGGACAACAGGGGTAGTGCGGAGGGGAATTGGTGGTGGGGGAAAGAGGGGTACTGGGAAAAGGGGAGGTCCATATCCCTCCCCTCTCCCCCATCCCTCCCTCACCCCTCTCTCCCCCCCCCCCCCCTCCCTCCACAAATACCACCCCATCTCTCATCACCCTCCCCACCTCCCTCCACCCTCCATCCTCAACACATCCCTCCCTCCACCACTCCCTCACCCTCGATCACTCCACACCTCCCTCCCCCAAACCTCCCTCTCCCTCCCTCCCCCCTTCACTCCCTCACCCCCTCCCGGATACAATGGAAACCCTAAGAGGACGGGCCAAAGGGGAGAGTGTGGGGAGAGTAAGAGTGGGGATGGGGGACGAGAGAATGGGGGAGTGGGGAATGGGCCCAACGGGCCCACTTGGTCTAGTATACTATTAAAACTCAGATCTTGTTTATATATATTTTTTGGGTTTGACCTGAATATACCGTATATTTATACGTAACAGCGATTGCAGCAAAACGGCCGACCGTAGCACGACGGTTTTCGCACCGCCTCAATCGCCAATCTCGCGCTCGCTCGGCCGTGATATTTTCATTTAATTTGGTCGCGTGTTTTTTTAAGTTACAGAGGTTTTAAAGCGCTGCCCCCCCCCCCCTTTTTCAGGGGGGCGCTGCGGTGCAGATTTAGTTTTCAGCTTGTGGCTTGTGACGGCTACATTTGTTTCGAAAGTTTCCAGAAAAGGATTTAGTTTTCAGCTTGTGACGGCTACATTGTTTCGAAAAGCTTCCAAGTAGTCTTTTTTGTTATTGCAAGTCAAGTCAAGTCAAGTCAAGTCAGTTTTATTTGTATAGCACATTTAAAAACAACCCACGTTGACCAAAGTGCTGCACATCTGATTAGGAAAAAAAAAAAAAGAAGGCTATAGTGGTCACTTGACATACACAGATCAGGAGGACGGGCCCAACGGGCACACTTGGAGAGTAAGAGTGGGGCTGGGGGAGGAGAGAATGGGGGGTGTGGGGACGGGCCCAACGGGCCCTCTTTTCTAGTATACTATTAAAACTCAGATCTTGTTTATATATTTTTTTTGGGTTTGACCTGAATATACCGTATATTTATACGTAACAGCGATTGCAGCAAAACGGCCGACCGTAGCACGACGGTTTTCACACCGCCTCAATCGCCAATCTCGCGCTCGCTCGGCCGTGATATTTTCATTTAATTTGGTCGCGTGTTTTTTAAGTTACAGAGGTTTTAAAGCGCTGCCCCCCCCCCCTTTTTCAGGGGGGCGCTGCGGTGCAGATTTAGTTTTCAGCTTGTGGCTTGTGACGGCTACATTTGTTTCCAAAAGTTTCCAGAAAAGGATTTAGTTTTCAGCTTGTGACGGCTACATTGTTTCGAAAAGCTTCCAAGTAGTCTTTTTTGTTATTGCAAGTCAAGTCAAGTCAAGTCAAGTCAGTTTTATTTGTATAGCACATTTAAAAACAACCCACGTTGACCAAAGTGCTGCACATCTGATTAGGAAAAAAAAAAAAAAGACAGTTATAGTGGTCACTTGACAGACAGAAAAGGATTTAGTTTTCAGCTTGTGACGGCTACATTGTTTCGAAAAGTTTCCAGAAAAGCACTGATTGTTTTGTTATTGCAAGTCAAGTCAAGTCAAGTCAAGTCAATTATATTTGTATAGCACATTTAAAAACAACCCATGTTGACCAAAGTACTGCACATCCGATTAGGAAAAAAAAAAAAAAAGAAGGCTATAGTGGTCACTTGACATACACAGATCAGGAGGACGGGCCCAACGGGCACACTTGGAGAGTAAGAGTGGGGCTGGGGGAGGAGAGAATGGGGGGTGTGGGGACGGGCCCAACGTCCCTCTTTTCTAGTATACTATTAAAACTCACTTCTTGTTTATAAATATGTTTGTATCCTGGGTTTGTGTATGTATCACTGATTGCGGCAAAACTGTAAACCGTAGCGTCACGGTTTTTGCACCGCCTTGATCACCAACCTCCCGTCTGACCGGCCGCGATATTTTCATTTAATTTGGTCATATATTTTTTAAGTTACAGAGGTTTTAAAGCGCTGCCCCCCCCTGATTTATCGAAGTTTTGACAGAAGGGGGGCGCTGCGGTGCAGATTAATCTTCATTGTGATGTCACAATGCCCCTGTGCCAAGCAGCTGCTATTGGGTGTCTGCTCTTTACAAATTTACATTTTTTAATTTTTAACCTTTGTTTTCAAAGGTCTTCAGCTTGTGACGTCACAATGCTTGTGCTACATTGTTGCGAAAAGCAAATGGTTGTTTTTTAAAGTTGTGTTTTTAATTGCAAGTCACTTAACATACACAGATCAGCATGGGGCCCCTATGCTCGTGGGCCACCGGGGCAAGTGTTACGAAAAAAGAAAGGGGAGGTCCCCCTTACCCCCTCAACCCCTTCCTCCCCACTCCTTCCCACCTCCATCCCCACTCCCTCCCCCCCTCCTCCCCAACTCCCTCCCCATCCCTCCCCACCTCCCTCACCCCTCGGGGACGGGCCCAACGGGGAAAGAGGGGTACTGGTAAAAGGAGAGGTCCCCCTCCCTCCCCCCTTCCCCCTCCCTCCCCCCTCCCTCCCCCTCCCTCCACCTCCCCCCCTTCCCATCCCACCCCTTCCCCCCTCCCCTCACCCCCCTCCATCCCCCTCCCCTCCTCCATCCCTCCCCCCTCCCTCCCCACCTCCCGGTTACAATGGAAACCCTACGAGGACGGGCCCAACGGGGAAAGAGGGGTACTGGGAAAAGGGGAGGTCCCCCTCCCTCCTCCCTTCCCCCCTCCCTCCCCTCTCCCTCCACCTCCCCCTCTTCCCCCCTCCCCTTCCCCCCTCCCCTCCCCCCTTCCCTCCCCTCCTCCCTCCACACCTCCCTCCTCCCTCCCTCCCCCCTCCCTCCCCGCCTCCCGGTTACAATGGAAACCCTACGAGGACGGGCCCAACGGGGAAAGAGGGGTACTGGGAAAATGGGAGGTCCCCCTCCCTCCCCCTTCCCCCCTCCCTCCCCCCTCCCTCCACCTCCCCCCCTTCCCCCCTCCCCTCCCCCCCTTCCCTCCCCTCCTCCCTCCAAACCTCCCTCCCTCCCCCCACCCTCCCCGCCTCCCGGTTACAATGGAAACCCTACGACGACGGGCCCAACGGGGAAAGAGGGGTACTGGGAAAACGGGTGGTCCCCCTCCCTCCCCCCTTCCCTCCCCCCTTCCCCCCTCCCTACCCCCTCCCTCCCCTCCCCCTTCCCCCTTCCCCCCTCCCCCTCCCCTCCCCCCTCCACACCTCCCTCCTCCCTTCCCTCCCCCCCACTCCCCTCCCAGTTACAATGGAAACCTTACGAGGACGGGCACAACGGGGAAAGAGGGGTACTGGGAAAAGGGGAGGTCCCCCTCCCTCCCCCTTCCACCCTCCCTCCCTCCCCCCTTCCCCCACCCCTCCCCCTCTCCCTCCCCCTTCCCTCCACCTCCCCCCTCCCCCTCCCTCCCCCTCCCCTCCTCCCTCCACAACTCCCTCTTCCCTCCCTCCCCCCTCCCTCCCTGCCTCACGGTTACAATGGAAACCCTACGAGGACGGGCCCAACGGGGAAAGGGGTGTGCTGGGGAAAGGGGGGGGGAGAGTAAGAGTATATCTGGGGGAGAGAGAATGGGGGGGTCTGAGAATGGGGACTGGGGAGGGGGACAACAGGGGGCTTGGTGGTTTGGGAAAGAAGAGTACTGGGAAAAGGGGAGGTACCCCTCCCTCCCCACTCTCCTCCCTCCCTCATCCCTCCCTCCCTCCCGTCCCAGCAGCGCTGACCGCCGGGAGGTGTAGTCGCCATCGCCTCTCCCGCTGTTTGATTTCATTTATAACAAAGACATTTATTTAAAATGAGGAATGTGATTTTCATTAAGTTTGATTTTATTTATTTAAAAAAAGCTGATGCTCTATAGATAAGTTTATTTCCTTTTCAACAAAGAACGCTGTTTATTTTAAAGTAAAATAGACCCTCCCCCCCAACCCCCTCCCTCCCCTCTCCCTCCCCATCCCCCTCCCCCCCTTCCCCCTCCCCTCCCCCCTCCACTCCACCCTCCCCTCCCCCCCTCCCTCCCACTTCCCTCCCTCCCATCCTCCCGGTTGCAATGGAAACCCTACGAGGACGGGCCCAACGGGCACACTTGTGCTAGTATCTATATACTATTAAAACTCAGATGTTGTGTATATATATATATATTCCACTGATGTCGGCTGAATACGGCAATTCCGGCAAAACGGTGAACCGTAGCGCCACGATTTTTGTACCGCCTTAATCAGCATGCGGTTCGCTGCTGGAAAATGATATTTTTATTTAATTCGGACGCATTTTTTTAAAGCTACAGAGGTTTAAAAGTGCTGCCCCCCCTCATTTATCGAGGTTTTGACAGAAGGGGGGCGCTGCGGTCCGGCAGTGCTCAGTACGCATGCGCGGAATCTCCTCACTCTGTACTCAGCACGCATGCGCGGCATCTCCTCACTCGCACCAAAACAATGGACGCCGTTAGCGGCGCCAGCCCGCGATCACCGGCTCACCTCTCCTCTCTCCCCTTGCTTCCCTCCTCTCTCCAAACACCCGGGAGAACATCTCCCCGCTATCCCCCCCCCCCCCCGGGCCTTTGAATGATGCGATCTCACGAAGCCCCCCCCCACCGGACTTTTCACTGATCCGATCACCCGCACCCCCCCCCCCCCCGGGCCTTTAACTGATGCTAAGAGTGTGTCTGGGGAAGAGAAAATTGGGGAGGGGCTGAGAATGGGGAATGGGACAACAGGGGTAGTGCGGAGGGGAATTGGTGGTGGGGGAAAGAGGGGTACTGGGAAAAGGGGAGGTCAATATCCCTCCCCTCTCCCCCATCCCTCCCTCCCCCCCCCCTCCCTCCCTCCATCCACAAATACCACCCCATCTCTCATCACCATCCCCCCTCCCTCCCCCCTTCACTCAAACACCCCCTCGAATTGGTGGTGGGGGAAAGAGGGGTACTGGGAAAAGGGGAGGTCCATATCCCTCCACTCTCCCCCATCCCTCCCTCCACCCCTCTCTCCCCACCCCTCCCTCCCTACACAAATACCACCCCATCTCTCATCACCCTCCCCCCCTCCCTCCCCCCTTCACTCCAACACCCCCACCCGGATACAATGGAAACACTAAGAGGACGGGCCAAAGGGGAGAGTGTGGGGAGTGTAAGAGTGGGGATGGGGCACGAGAGAATGGGGGAGCGGGGAATGGGCCCAACGGGCCCACTTTGTCTAGTATACTATTAAAACTCAGATCTTGTAGGTTTGTATCAGGATTTGTGTATATATCAGTGATTCCAGCAAAACGGTAAACCGTGGCGCCACGGTTTTTGCACCGCCTTGATCACCAACCTCCCGGCTGACCGGCCGCGATATTTTCATTTAATTTGTTCGTATGTTTTTTAAGTTACAGAGGTTTTAAAGCGCTGCCCCCCCCCCCCCCCCCCTTATTGAAGTTTCTATAGGGGGCGCTGTGGTGCGGATTTAGTCTTCAGCGTGTGACGTCACAATGGACAAGCAGCTGCTATTGGGTGACTACTCTTTACAAATTTACATCTTTTTATTTTTAACCTTTTTTTTCCAAGGTCTTCAGCTTGTGACGTCACAATGCTTTTGCTACATTGTAGCGAAAAGCAACTGATTGTTTTTTAAAGTTGTGTTTTTTATTGCAAGCCACTTAACATACACAGATCAGCATGGGGCCTCTATGCTCGTGGGCCACCGGGGCAAGTGTTGCGAAACAGCACTTGGAGTGTGTCTGGGGGAAAGAGAGAATGGGGGGGGGTCTGAGAATGGGGACTGGGGAGGGGGACAACAGGGGTCGTTGCGGAGGGGGCTTGGTGGTGGGGGAAAGAGGGGTACTGGGAAAAGGGGAGGTCCCCCTTCACCCCTCAACCCCTTCCTCCCCCCTCCTTCCCACCTCCATCCCCACTCCCTCCCCCCTCCTCCCCCTCCCTCCCCAACTCCCTCCCCACCTCCCTCAACCCTCCCCCTATCTACCCCCCCATCCTCCTTCCCTCCATCCCTCCCTCCCCCAATCCCTGCACCCTTCCATCCCTCTCCCCCTCCCCCCTCCTTCCACCCTCCCTCCCCCCTCCCGGTTACAATGGAAACCCTACGGGGACGGGCCCAACGGGGAAAGAGGGGTACTGGGAAAAGGGGAGGACCCCTCACTCCCCCTTCCACCCTCCCTCGCCCTCCCCCCTACCCCCCTCCCTCCCCTCTGCCTCCCCCCTCCCCCCTTCCCCCCTCCTCTCCCCCTCCCTCCCCCTCCCCTCCTCCGTCCACACCTCCCTCCTCCCTCCCTCCCCTTCCCTCCCTCCCCTCCTCCCGGTTACGATGGAAACCCTACGAGGACGGGCCCAACGGGGAAAGAGGGGTACTGGGAAAAGGGGAGGTCCGCCTCCCTCACCCTTCCCCCCTCCCTCCCCCTCCCTCCCCCTCCCCCTACCCCTCTCCCTCCCCCTCCCCCCCTTCCCCCCTCCCCTCCCTCCCCCTCCCCTCCTCCCTCCCTCCCCCTTCCCTCCCTCCCCTCCTCCCGGCACACGGGGAAAGAGGGGTACTGGGAAAAGGGGAGGCCCCCCTCCCTCCCCCCTTCCCCCCTCCCCCCCCTACCCCCCTCCCTCCCCTCTCCCTCCCCACCCTTCCCCCCCTCCCCTCCCCCCTCCCTCCACATCCCCTCCACACCTCCCTCCTCCCTCCCTCCCCCTTCCCTCCCCTCCTCCCGGTTACAATGGAAACCCTACGAGGACGGGCCCAACGGGGAAAGAGGGGTACTGGGAAAAGGGGAGGTCCCCCTCCCTCCCCCCCTCCCCTCCCCTCCCCCCTCCCCCCCTACCCTCCCCCTCCCTCCCCCCTCCCCCCCCACCCCCCTCCCTCCCCTCTCCCTCCCCACTCCCCTCCCCCCTCCCCTCCCCCCTCCCTCCCACCTCCCTCCCCCTCTCCCCTACCACCCTCCCCCCTTCCCCCTTCCCCCCTCCCCTCCCCCCCTCCCTCCCACTCCCCTCCTCCATCCCTCACCCTTCCCTACCCCCCACTCCCCTCCCGGTTACAATGGAAACCCTACGAGGACGGGCCCAACGGGCACACTTGTGCTAGTATAATATTAAAACTCAGATCTTGTGTATATATTTTTTGGGGGTTTGGCCTGTGTATGCACGTAACATATAACATATAACATATAACAACTACAGCATGGAAACAGGCCTGTCCGGCCCTACCTGTCCACGCCGACCATTCTCCCTGACCTAGTCTCATCTACCTGCACTCAGACCATAACCCTCCAATCCCCTCCTATCCATATACCTATCCAATTTACTCTTAAATAATAGCGATTGCGGCAAAACGGTGAACCGTAGCGCGACGGTTTTCGCACCGCCTTAATCGCCAACCTCCCAAACGACCGGCCGTGATATTTTCATTTGATGTTGTCGCATGTTTTTTTAAGTTACAGAGGTTTATAAAGCGCTGCCCCCCCCCCCCTTTTCAGGGGTGCGCTGCAGCGCGGATTTAGTCTTCAGCTTGTGATGTCACAATGCCCCTGTGAGATGAGCTCGAGCTGACCCCCCTTTCCCCCCCCCCCTTCAGCGTGTGATGTCACAATGGACAAGCAGCTGCTATTGGGTGTCTGCTGTTTACAAATTTACATCTTTTTATTTTTAACCTTTTTTTTCAAGGTCTTCAGCTTGTGACGTCACAATGCTTGTGTGAAGCAGCTGATTGTTTTTTAAAGTTGTGTTTTTTATTGCAAGTCACTTAACATACACAGATCAACATGGGGCCCCTATGCTCGTGGGCCACCGGGGCAAGTGTTTCGAAAAAAGAAAGGGGAGGTCCCCCTTCCCCCCTCAACCCCTTCCTCCCCACTCCTTCCCACCTCCAACCCCACTCCCTCCCCCCCTCCTCCCCAACTCCCTCCCCACCTCCCTCACCCCTCAGGGACGGGCCCAACAGGGAAAGAGGGGTACTGGGAAAAGGGGAGGTCCCCCTCCCTCCCCCCTTCCCCCCTCCTTCCACCTCCCCCCCTTCCCCCCTCCCCCTTCCCCCTCCCCTCCACCCCCTTCCCTCCCCTCCTCCCTCCACACCTCCCTCCTCCCTCCCTCCCCCCTCCCTCCCCGCCTCCCAGTTACAATGGAAACCCAACGAGGACAGGCCCAAAGGGGAAAGAGGGGTACTGGGAAAATGGGTGGTCCCCCTCCCTCCCCCCTTCCCCCTTCCCCCCTCCCTCCCCCATACCCCCTCCCTCCCCTCCCCCCTTCCCCCCTCCCCCCTCCCCTCCCCCTCTCTCCCCCTCCCCTCCCCCTCCACACCTCCCTCCTCCCTTCCCTCCCCCCCACTCCCCTCCCGGTTACAATGGAAACCCTACGAGGACGGGCCCAACGGGGAAAGAGCGGTACTGGGAAAAGGGGAGGTCCCCCTCCCTCCCCCTTCCCGCCTCCCCTCCCCCTCCCTCCCCCCTCCCTCCCCCCCTCCCCCTCCCTCCCCTCTCCCTCCCCCCTCCTTCCACTCCCCTCCCCCTCCCCTCCCCCTCCCCCTCCCCCACCCCCTCCCTTCCTCCCTCCACACCTCCCTCCCTCCCCCTTCCCTCCCTCCCCTCCTCCCGGTTACAATGGAAACCCTACGAGGACGGGCCCAACGGGCAAAGAGGGGTACTGGGAAAAGGGGAGGTCCCCCTTCCCTCCCCCCTCCCTCCCCCTCCCTCCCCTTTCCCCTCCCTCCTCCTCCCCCTACCTCCCCTCACCCTCCCCCCTCCCCCCTTCCCCCCTCCCCTCCCCCTTCCCTCCCCCTCCCCTCCCCCTCCCCTCCCCCCTCCCCCCTCCACACCTCCCTCCTCCTTCCCTCCCCCTTTCCTCCCCCCCACTCCCCTCCCAGCTACAATGGAAACCCTACGAGGACGGGCCCAACGGGCACACTTGTGCTAGTAACCCTATAAAAATAGGCTGCCCGGTGTACTAAGTGGGCAGTCAGATGGTTGACATCCTGATTGTTCCAGCCGTTGTTTGCAAATAAAGGCTTTTAACTTCTTGAAGAATTCTCCGTGTCATCTGCTTCATTTTGAACACCGGTAACCACGATAGGGAGAGGGTGAGAAACAGAAAAATCAGGGCAAACTGTTGGGTGAAGAGGCCAAGCTGGGAAATGACATTCTGAGGGAACACAGTATGGGACATTTTAAATAGTCTAATGCTAGTTGTGATTAACCACTGCTTGTCATTTATTATTTTGAAGTTATAACGTGTGTTTCTTTTTAAAACGGTATTTGTTGTAAATGGTTAAATGGAGGAAGTGGTATTGGAAAATATAACGGGAGAATTTGAAGGAGGTGTGTGGTGGGATACTGGGTGGAAAGGACCATGTGAAGCTAACAAAGTAAAATAGCAGTGAAAGTTCCTGGAAAGATATGCAGGCTTATGGAATCCATCCTCTATCTCCCAGTGAACTATCAGTGGGTACTTTCTGACTGCTTTCCTGGATGATTTTGTTTCTAAAGGACCAGGAGCGAACATTCCACCAGTGTATGGCCTGGATGTGACTTTTGTCAACCAATGGGAGGAGACGGTGTTGCAACCTGCTCTGCAGATTGTCGAGAGCTTCTTAAAGGTACAGAACGCTGGGCCAAACGTGATGCATGTTTGCACGTCTCCTGTAGTCCTGATGCATGCACGTGATGCATTCAGTCGTTTAGACTCCGACCATAAACTTTCATGATCAGTGGCACTCAGCAGGGTTTTTTTTCTGGCTACGTTGTTTAAATGCTGTCCGCCCATACTGGTTATAGCAATACTTCTTCTTTTGTGTCCATCATTCAAATGTTACATCACTGTCATCGTCTGTCCTGAAAAGGGCGCAAGCTTCCGGCGACAATCAGTGGGAGCCTCACTTGTACAGTAGACGATGGTGGTAGCAGAATTAGCTCAGGACGCTTCCAGTTTCCAGCCCTGCGACCTGGACGCTTCTGCTATGGGGCCATAGCAATACAGATACATAGCTATAAATCCACATTAAACCCATGTGCAATGCAAGGTTACACTGCTTTCTAAGGTTACTGCAAAGGATCTAGTGGCACGATTCAGATAAAACAAGGTATCACAGTGTCCTGGTCGAACTATCAACCAACATTGCTAATCTGGTCAGGTGTTATGTTATAATATGTTACGTGCATATTGTTGTGTGCACATTTGCTGGCTCTTGTCTACGTTGTTGTGACTGTTATGTGATGGCTGTGGAACACCTTGGGGCACTCTGAAACGAAGATAGCCCATGTAATTTCTTTCAACCCTAACTAGGATTGGGTGGGCAAAGTGGGATAACATCGAACTTGTGTGAACGGGTGATCAATGGTCAGCGTGAACGGTGGGCCGAAAGGCCTGTTTCCCTGCTGCGTCTCTGAAACTAAAATTAAACTAACCCCCACCTATGAACAAGGTGGCAAATAATTTAAGTATGCTTTGATGGATTGAAATTATAACTCTTTCAAAACGTATTGGCATTTCTGGTGAATAAAAGATGATTATTTTATTCAGATTGGTGATTTCAATCTCTTTTAGTTTTACTGGTGATATGATTCGTGTGTTTGTACTGTGAATCTTATTTGATAACTGTGTCCATGTTTACAGGGAGAGCAACCTGCAGCATTGCCACTAACCATGGCTCATGATCAGACTGATGGGAAGAGGAACCGGCGAGTATGTGAATTGTGCGATAAAATCATTCTTGGTGATCAGGAATGGAAAGGTAAGAAGAATTAGACCATATAAGGACAATAACCCAGGCTGCATGAATGAGATGAAGTGAAGGAGTGTTGAGGATGCTGGGGTGAAGACATTATCTGGGTGCCAGATTGAGAATGATCGCTGAATGAACTCTGACTGCTTATCTTGCAGCTCACCTGAAATCCAAGAATCATCAGTACCACTGGAAGAGGAAGAAGTGGGCTGAGGCGCAGTTGAGCACATGCACTTCCCCTGACACTGTAAACACTCCACAAGAAGTGTAGAGGCTTCCTCCAGTCTGCATTAATATCACAGGAACTTGCCCGAAGATGTGAACCAGCTGGTATGGATGGTCCATGACAATAGCTGGCCTGAAGCTCTTGCCCATTGGAGACAATGCAGAATAGCTGTACTCTGCCTCCTTTCCTCTCTTTGTTCCTACAACCAATCAACAAAGAATTTGTTGTTGATATTCTAGGTTGTATCCTGGGAGCTGTCACAATGGATCGTTTATAGGATAAACATTTTGTATCTTTTGAAAGGTGGAATCAATTGACATAGGTTTGCTGAACGTGGTTGGATGTAGTCCCGGAAGTGAAGCCACATCTCTTGCCTCTAACCTCCACATTCAGTCGCGTTATCCGTGTTCACCATCTTCAATATTTTTAACTTGGAAGAGTGTTGAAGTAGAATTAAAAGATGTATATTTTTTTAACGATCCAGTGAATGTTTCTGCATGGTTTGCTTTCTGGGGTATCCTGAAGATATTGGTAACTCTGTAGAATTAGCAATCATGACCTGAAATCAGTCATCGGTTAACAGAGCAAACATGATTTGAAAGAAGGGATGCTTGGAGTTGAGGTTTGTCCAGGGCAACACTTCACATGCCTGTACCCACAAGTTCTGTACGATGGCCAGTAATTCATATTATATTTTTATTTCATATTTCAGATACAGCGCGGAAACAGGCCTTTTCGGCCCACCGAGTCCGCGCCGCCCAGCGATCCCCGCACATTAACACTATCCTACACACACTAGGAACAATTTTTACATTTACCCAGTCAATTAACCTACATACCTGTACGTCTTTGGAGTGTGGGAGGAAACCGAAGATCTCTGAGAAAACCCACGCAGGTCACGGGGAGAACGTACAAATTCCTTACAGAACAGCACCCGTAGTCAGGATCGAACCTGAGTCTCCGGCGCTGCATTCGCTGTAAAGCAGCAACTCTACTGTTGCGCCATCGTGCCGCACAACTGGAAGGTGGCGCTCATTCCTTA
The DNA here is from genome assembly GCF_053455715.1 of Rhinoraja longicauda. Lineage (NCBI taxonomy): Eukaryota > Metazoa > Chordata > Chondrichthyes > Rajiformes > Arhynchobatidae > Rhinoraja > Rhinoraja longicauda. Next base: position 24,694,891 of record NC_135979.1, read on the forward strand.
AAGATGACTTCTCCCAAGGGATGGTATGCTGTATGCTCCATGCTCCATGTGGAGAATGATAGCTGTCACAAGGATTAGATTGTTCGACGATAGTAACATGAAGGGAATTCTATAAAATGGGTGTAAACACGCAATAGAAATCTAGGGCATGGTTTCCATTGAATGTTTCTGCTTTAATTGTCCATTTATGTTCTGCGTGTCTCAAACTTTTGATGAATGTTCTTTACAAGATCCCACCATCTGTAGGTTAAAATTCCCCCTGCTGGAGAGGCTTGTCAGCTACAGTCAAACAGCTGCAGAATCACAATAATTTAGTACCGATTTAAAATTCCCACCACCCTAATGTGCGTATCCTTGGAAATTAATTTTCATGTTTCATTCTGGAATATCAGCCCTGTACTTCCTCCAAGGTCAGTATATCTTTTCATGGGTGTGATCATAGTATTCAAGATGTGGTCTTACCAAGGCTTTTGGAGCTGTGCCATAATTTCTAACCAGGAGACACGAACTGCTGATAATGGAATGTCAAGTAAAACACAAAGTGCTGGAGTAACTCAGCGAGTTAAGCAATGTCTGTGGACGGAATGGATAGGTGACATTTTGGGTTGGTACACTTCTTCAGACATTTAATTTCTAACCATTTGTAGTTCCACTTTCTCCACTTGTCCTAAATATTTTATATATTACATGTAGATCTCTTCGTCTTTTTACATATCTTGCTTAATTTTCACAATTCAGAAAGCAGCCTGCTTTATCCTTTGTAGATCCTGCCTCCGGTTTATCAAGGCTTTTTTTAAACCAAGGCAATATCTTTAATTTTATACTTGTGCTTTGCAATACAGCTCGGTTTGTGCCATTGGTAAACGTAGTACAAAACTCTTATGATTTATTCTCTAACCCTTTGTCTTTAAGCTGTTCTTCACAGGAGGAATAGATGGAGGCTGAGATGATAGTAGTGTTTAAGAGGCCTTTATAAAGGCATCTATAAAGGGAATTGAGGGAGATGGATCGTGTCCAGGTAAATGAGATTAGTTTATCTTGGCATTATGTTCGGCACGGACATTGCGGGCTGAAGGGCCTGAACGGTGCAGGTCAAAGATGCCAAAGTAACAATTATTTTACCATCTGGGAGATGGAACAATTTGAAACATGCTGAAGGTACAGATATGTCTGTACAAAGATGCAGTAAAACTCTGGTGTGCACACCTTTCTGTGGAGTTGCAGGCACTCCTGATAATTCCTAATTTTTGTTGTTATGATGACAACTGTGGGAAGGAAGGGAGAGAGAGGGGTAATTCAACACATGAACAACCTACTCTTCACCCTGTAGTCAAGGAGCCAAAGAAACACCAGTGGCAAGGAGACCACAATCCTCGTCGAGCTTCTGTGACCTCCATAATTCTGCCTTGTGTAATATCCAGCATGATCTGGACCAATTGTACTCTTGTACATGTATGATTGTGGATATTTACAGTATGATTTCACTGGATTGTGTGCAAAACAAAGCATTTCACTACATCTAAGTGCATGTGACGAAGTACTATTGAACTCTGAAGTGCCTTTGAAAGGACTACTTTATTTCAGAGAGAATTTTGGGATGGGCAATAAAGGCAAGCAGTGATCAGGTACTGAACCATGAAGCAGGAGTTAATGGCATTAGAGGAAACTCTCAGCTTGCTGCAGTTATACCCAGCACAACGGAAGATAGTGAAGCTTGTTGGGGGCCTGCCTCCTCAGATCAATGACATTGTCAGAGCAGGGTGCTAGGCACAACCATTTTCTGCTGCTACTTCCCTGTTGTATTTTCCAGTGTAAGACCACTGACGGTTGTGCAGCATTCAGTTCCATTTGCAATTTCTCAGAGAATGAAACAATCCATGCACCTGCACAAAAGCTAAAATTGAAATATCTTTATCACCAGGCAGTAACCATCAGCAACAGCATAGAGTTTGCATATGGTCAGACAGTCATAGGGATAGGCATAGACCACTTGTCTCCATGAGTCTCCACAATAGGATCATGACTGGTCTGACTAACTTCAACTCTGCATTCCTGCTTGCTACAGTAACCATTCACCCTTACATATCTAGAATCTATCTAATTCTGCCTTACTAATGAATGTTGTTAGAAAAGTGTTACAAATCTCTTTTGTTAGAGATGGTCATTACCTGATTATAGAATTAGAGTCATACAGCACAGAACCACCCTTCACAACCTTTTTACCCATCCACACTAATTGCATTTGCTCAAATCAGGTCCTTATACTTTCCCTGCCTTGTCTATTTAAGTACTTTAGAGAATACAGCGTGGAAACAGGCCCTTTGGCCTACCGGGTCTGCGCCGACCAGCAATCCCTGCACATTAACACTATCCTACACGCACTAGGGACAACTTTTACATTTACCAAGCCAATTAACCTACAAACCTGTACGTCTTTGGAGTGTGGGAGGAAATCGAAGATCCCTGAGAAAACCCACGCAGGTCACGGGGAGAACGTACAAACCCCGTATAGACAGCACCCATAGTCAGGATTGAACCCGGGTCTCCGATGCTGTAAGGCAGCAACTCTACTGCTGCGCCACCATGCTGCCCCCTACTTGTCTAGCTGCTCTGAAATTCTATAGTATCTGATTCTGCCTCCTCTGGCAACATTCCAGATATCAAACAATCTCCGTATATAAAAACATTCTTCCCAATCCCCTTGGAAATCACTTTAAACCTCTGGCCTGTTTTTTATACCACCCCCATGGGCAAAAAGCTTGCCTCTACGATATATTATATATATATCAGGAAACTCCTCAATCATTGTCTTTCCAGGCACAATAAGCCCAGCCTCTTAATCACTTCCCGTCACTGAAGTCTGCCAGTCCAGACAACATCCCAGTGAATGTCCTCTGTATCCTGTCCAGTGTAATCACATCTGTCCTGTAAGGTGGCAACCAGAACTGCACACAATGCTCCAAGTGTGGTTTGACCAGGGTTTGTGAAGTTGCAATATAAACTACCCACTTTCTAACCTATGATAGCAAGTGTGGCATTTCCTTTATTCACCACCCTATATACCCATGTTGCCACTTCAGCGACCTGTACACTTGATCCCCGACCCCTCGGTTCATCGACATTCCTTAATGCCCTGCCATTTACTGTAGGTCCTACCCCATTGGACTTCCCAAAATGCATTCACCTTGCACTCGGCGGGTATAAATTCCATCTGCCAATGTTCTGCCCAACTTTTCATCTGATTGAAATCCTGCTGTAAGTTCAGACAACCTTCGATCCACAGTACCATCATCTTTTGTGTCATGTACAAACTCACCAATCATTCCTCCTATATTGTAATATAAATATTACTTACGAATTAGCAGCCAATTCTGAATGTTGCCCAAAGCATGAACTGCTGTGTGTATTAATTTATTAGAATTGAGCAAAACTTAACAATGACCAGCATTTCCCATATTCATGAGAGGAGGATCAACAAATAAATTGGTGAAGACGATTGGGTCAAGAATTCCAACATAAGGAATGATCTGGAATTAAGATTATTGTCCAGGAACAAAAGGAACCATCAACACTTTCCAATGTATTTATTCACAAAATGCTGGAGTAACTCAGCAGGTCGGGCAGCATCTCGGGAGAGAAGGAATGGGTGACGTTTCGGGTCGAAACCCTTCTTCAGACTGATGTCAGGAGGGCGGGACAAATGAAGGATGGAGACAGGAAGATAGAGGGAGATCTGGGAAGGAGGAGGGGAAGAGAGGGACAGAGGAACTATAAAGTTGGAGAAGTCGATGTACATACCACTGGGCTGCAAACTGCCCAGGCGAAATATGAGGTGCTGTTCCTCCAATTTCCGGTGGGCCTCACTATGGCACTGGAGGAGGCCCATGACAGAAAGGTCAGACTGGGAATGGGAGGGGGAGTTGAAGTGCTCGGCCACCGGGAGATCAGTTTGGTCAATGCGGACCGAGCGCAGGTGTTCAGCGAAGCGAACGCCGAGCCTGCGCTTGGTTTCGCCGATGTAAATAAGTTGACATCTAGAGCAGCGGATGCAATAGACGAGGTTGGAGGAGGTGCAGGTGAACCTTTGTCTCACCTGGAAAGACTGTTTGGGTCCTTGGATGGAGTTGAGGGGGGAGGTAAAGGGACAGGTGTTGCATCTCGTGCGGTTGCAGAGGAAAGTGCCCGGGGTTGGGGTGGTTTGGGTAGGAAGAGACGAGTGGACTGGGGAGTTACGGAGGGAACGGTCTCTGCGGAACGCAGAGAGGGGAGGGGATGGGAAGATATGGCCAGTGGTGGGGTCCCGTTGTAGGTGACGGAAATGTTGACGGATGATTTGTTGGATCCGCTGGCTGGTGGGGTGGAAGGTGAGAACGAGGGGGATTCTGTCCTTGTTGCGAGTGTACATTTGATCGAAGTGTAAAAGTTAAAAATAAGAATTAAGAGGATGACACCAGCTTTAGACAAACCATTTCAGCTCAATTTGATGTAATTGGGAACTAGGTAGAAATAACTTTCCAATGTACGGCACCAGCCAAGTGTTATTTCTACCTAGTTCCCAATGACATCAAATTGAGCTGAATTGGTTTGTCTAAAGCTGGTGTCATCCTCTTAATACTTATTTTTAACTTTTATACTTTGATCAAATGTACAGCCTATTTGGTCGTCCAAGGTTCCCTTATCTTTCCTCCTTACTGCAACATGCTTATCCTGAGCTCTGATCAGATGGTCTTTAAACGACTCACATGTCAGATGTGGATTTACCCAAAAACAACTGCTCTCAATTTACTCTCCTTAGTTCCTGCCCAATAATGTTGCAGTTTCCCTTACTCCTGTTTAGTGCCTTCCCCAAAGTCCTGACATACACTTATTCAAAACAATCTTCAAACTTATGGAATTGAGATCACTATCTCCTGGGTGCTACATCTTACACCAGCCAGTGGAGTTCTCCCCAGTTCCCCACGGATTCACATTCACCGGGGCTGTTTCATCATCTCTCAGGCTACAGTAATCTTACTGCCAGCAGATCAGCTCCACACTGGGTTGTGCCATGAGTTGGTTTAGTGATGGACACTGAGTGCACTGAGAGCATTAACTGGATTTTGGACACACACACAGATTTCACACACAAGATCCTTTCTGTTTTGATGCTCATTTATTAAGCTGATGAAACTGCAATATTACAGTTCAATCACAATCACTGGAAGCACAGAACACATTGTGAGCTTTCCAAACATTGGTGTAACAAACAATGTGAAATCAAGAGGGTAATACAGAGAGAGACAGTAATAATTCCAATCAGCACAATCTAAATCAAGAGCAGGATCAGCCTCCACCACAGGGACTTTCCCACAGTCCGTGTCTGCCCATCACCACCACCCCCCTGCCCCTGGCACTTTCTTGTCTACATGTGCGTGTCAGAGAGATGGCACCAAATGCCCTGGACACCGCTCTGTACTGCTGCACCTTTTAACTGGGATGCCCAACTGTTCCCGGTGGGATTTGAGGAAGGGCTCCAGCAGAATGGACGAGGAGGGGTGTCTGGTTAAAGAGGGCAGACTTGTCTGTTATGAGCAGTCCCTGGACTCAGTGAGTTGTCCGTTACCTCGACGTAAACAGCCCTTTATTCTGGAATCAGCAACACTACTCCTGCTGATCTGGTTTAGAGAGTAAAGATCGCAATGCAAGGTCATACTCAACAAGTGCAGTTTGAGGACATTGTGTTTCCCTCTGCACATTTTCATGGTTTTTGTAGCCAGAAAATTCAAAACGTGCAATCATTATTATCTTCAATTCTTACGTACCCGTGTGATATAAACATTGTTATTCTCCAGTCAATGATGTTCCCTCCTTTACTGAAACAACCCTGACTGATCATCTCTACGTCATTGGGTTGGAGAATATGATCCCACAGGTGAACATCAGTTATCTCTCCCACAAAGGACTGACTGGCATCAAACCTTCCACCGACTGAGTCTTGCTCCTGACCTAGAATGAACTGACCAGACCCTTTCACAACCTGACCCTTTCCACCAACCTTCCGTAGACTGCGTCTCCCATTGACCCACACTGTTATCTCGCCCCTTTGAGACTCCCAGGTCACACAGATGTGTCTCAGTAAAGCATTCATTTCTGGGATGTAAATCTCAGTTACAACATTTCCTAAATACACCCAGAGTTGTGTTTTAGATTCTTCCCAAATCAGCAGTTCGTTGTCGGAAGAGTTTGTTGCGTAGGAGAGCAAACTGTAAGAGTGAGTCGCTTCAGAGGCTGCCCTGAAACAGACAGTAAAGGCGGTCAAACTGGCAAAGTGCGCTGCATGCAACCTGACAAAGCTGTGGGATGTTTTGCTTGAGAAGATCACTGATTTTGCATCCAATCCTGTAAAATGTGAAGAGTTAAGATTGTCACATGTCAGTTTAAAGTTGCAACTTTACCATCTGAGATGGAGCACAGGGTAACTAGTGAGCAGTTTTCTGCAAAGGGATGTTTTATTTAAATCTGAAAGACAGAGTGGGGGAGGTTTCAGTAGTGTGTTCTGCAGAACCTGCTTTGAAGTCTGTTTCTAGTTCAATTAGAATGGAGCTTTGCTGAAATTGTTCTGATGAATTGTTCTGGCTAGTGGAATCAAGGGATATGGGGAGAAGGCAGGCACGGGGTATTGATTGGGGATGATCAGCCATGATCACAATGAATGGCGGTGGTGGCTCCTCCTGCACCTATTTTCTATGTTTCTATGAATTAGTCAGAGCTGGTGCAGCAAGCCATGTAGCACTGTGAAACCAGAGATCACAGCATCCCAAGAGTTAACATAGGATGCAGGTCCCTGCCTTGAAACAGAGGTTGCTGCTACTTTCCCAAGAGGGAAGAAGGTAAGAAAATGAAAGGCCAGGTCTGGGAATGGTCAGAGGAAGATCTTGACCAACTTCAGAAGTTCGGGCTTCCAGCACATTCTCCCCAACCTTCTTTAGAATCCTGCAAAGGAGAATGGAAGTGACGAGGAACACTGTGCTGATGCAGGGATTGGATGGGGTGGAGGAGATACTGAGACAGGTATCGGGAGCAGCAGATACAAATCTGCATTCAGATGCACCTGCGGGGCCTTCGAGAGGGACTAGCAAAAGTGCACTTACATGGAGCTGGGAGAATATTAATGGGCTACTGTTGCAACTGTTCTTGTTACCGTCAGGCAGGCGATACAGGAGTATAAGAAAATAACCAGATGCTGGTACAAATCGATTTATTCACAAAGTGCTGGAGTAACTCAGCAGGTCAGGCAGCATCTCGGGAGAGAAGGAATGGGTGACGTTTCGGGTCGAGACCCTTCTTCAGACGATACAGGCGATACAGGAGTATGGCTGCGCGTACCACCAGACTTAAGAACAGTTTCTACCATCAGGCCATCAGGCTTCTGAACTCATAAACACATTTCAAATCATATATGTTGATTATTTTTAATATTGTCTTTTATCCTATTTTTAATATTGTCTTTTTACCTTACTAATGTCATTTTTAAAATCTTATTTATCCTTGGAATATTACTGCTGAGGTGACCCGTTGTCTTGTCAATTACATTTAATTGTACCGTAGACCCTGTGTCAACCTACATATGACAAATAAAATGTATTATTATTATTATTATTAAATGACCACTATCAATGCTGCATCTGGCAGTGCAGATAAATGCACTTTGCAAGCATAATTGGAATACATCTCAGTGTTCTGAAGTCACAATCTTCCCGCCCACCAGGTGTGTTTAATGGGTGTGTCCCATTCCTGCCGTATCGAATAGGCTTGGTAAGACACGGGTTTTCCTGATAGTGAGTTTCAGAACCACAAAGAGAGATCGGCTGTCTCGGCACAGACCGGGAATGGAACCTGGGATCCTAAAGCCCTGCGTGCTCCAAGGTACCTCTGTCTTCAGATACACCATGACTGATGCTTGCATCAGCAACTTTTCACATCAGAATAAGTACTAGCCTGCACTGTGCGATCCCGGCAGGTAAATGCCAATCACAAGCACAATTGTAACGAAGGGCTTCATCCTGTCTCCAACCTGTTGAAACACAGAATCACCAATTCATTTCATTTCACTTGGTGTCAATCCATTGAAAATGAAAACCAGCAGCCAGTATCGTGTGTCATCAACGCACAAACAGCCCCTCTGGTACTAACTGTGTCCGTCTCCAACAAGCCGGTCTCACCTAAGGTGGGTCCAATACTCTGGGCACAAGCTGCTGCAATTTATATCCTGCTGAACCCAGTCACAGCCAATCACAGGAAGGAAATGAAAGGGTGGAGATTGGCCCCTCGTCCCACTGATTCACTCCCGGGAATAATCAGCAAGTAGAGTCCAGGAGATCATCTCCTTCCTTCCCATGTCTCCTGGACTCTGGTCACATCATCTCTCGAGTGTGTCCTGTGAGAGTCCAAGTGTTCACATTTGCTTTGACACTGGGAAGCCGTGCCCAGGTTGCTTTCTGTAATGCCTGAGCACTTCATGTGGGGAGTGCAGAGAGTGTATGTGCATTAAAGTTGCAGCCTCAGCCCCGGACACCCACGTTCAATCCTGGCTCTCCCTGCTGACTGCAGATGCCACCCGCAGCAGGTGACCCACCTGAAAGATGGAAATCGATCACTTCCCCATCCACAGGCCGACATCCCCCCCAACCCCACCACCAACCCCCCTCAACCCCCATCCCCACCACCAACCCCCCTCACCCCCCATCCCCACCACCAACCCCCCTCACCCCCCATCCCCACCACCAACCCCCCTCACCGCCCATCCCCACCACCAACCCCCCTCACCCCCCATCCCCACCACCAACCCCCCATCCCCACAACCAACCCCCTCCCCCCCCATCCCCACCCCCCTCACCCCCCATCCCCACCACCAACCCCCCTCCCCACTACCTCCCCCATCCCCACCACCAACCCCCATCCCCACCACCAGCCCCCCCCCCCCTCCCCCTAGACGGGACACTCCACACACACATGGTCTTCTAGCTTGGCCCTTGGAACTCTGGTCTGTGACAGTACATGACCATAGAGAGGGAGAGTCAAATGTTTAATTAAAGGATTCTTGGCATGAGGAGGTGGTCTTGGCCTTTGACGGCTGATTTAAAACATGAAGTTTGGATTCGCACTGGGCAAGGTGTGCATTCAGTGGCGTCTGTGGGACCTGGAGTCTCCCCCCGGGAGCAGTGTTCCTGGTCCCAGGCTCCCCGCACCTTGGAGCCCAGTCAATACCTTCCCCTCTCTCTTCCCGCCTGTCCGAATGAGAGCCCGTGGACTGTCGGTCGGTTTGGAGCTTTGTCGGTGGTCGTCACCTGTTCCCCGGGTTCAGCCTGAAGCCGTGCGGTCGGGATAAAACTGGACGCGGCTCGCAGGCAGCACAACACAACACGGAACTGAACTCTCTCCAACGGCGGCTCAGAGCCAGTCCATGCCACAGATAACGTGATATCAGTACCGGCCCTCCCCGTGGTACCTGATACCACAAGGAACGGCTGAACTCTGTCTGATATCAGCTGTTACAACATAAACGAGCGCAATATCTGTATTTCTTTTTTTTTCAATTTTACAAATATTAAACATCTGAATAGGGAACAAATGTATAAGAAGATAACTGCAGATGCTGGTACAAATCGAAGGTATTTATTCACAAAATGCTGGAGTAACTCAGCAGGTCAGGCAGCATCTCAGGAGAGAAGTATAAGAAAATAACTGCAGATGCTGGTACAAATCGATTTATTCACAAAATGCTGGAGTAACTCAGCAGGTCAGGCAGCATCTCGGGAGAGAAGGAATGGGTGACGTTTGGGGTCGAGACCCTTCTTCAGACCAGTCTGACCCAGGCCAGTCTGACCCAGACCAGTCTGACCCAGGCCAGTCTGACCCAGACCAGTCTGACCCAGACCAGTCTGACCCAGACCAGTCTGACCCAGACCAGTCTGACCCAGACCAGTCTGACCCAGACCAGTCTGACCCAGACCAGTCTGAAGAAGGGTCTCGACCCGAAATGTCACCCATTCCTTCTCTCCCGAGATGCTGCCTGACCTGCTGAGTTACTCCAGCATTTTGTGAATAAATACCTAGGGAATAAATGTGACAGGTTGACAAAGTGAAGCAATATAAAAAAACTCAAGACTGTTTAATTGTCATATGTACAACGGAACAATTAAATTCTTGCAGCTACAGAAAAGGCACAATACAGAGGGAAAATAATTAAGGGGAAAAATCAATAAATGAATATCCTCCCGAACTAGTACAAAATAGCCCCAAGTACAGAGCAACCAGAGACAGTTCATAGTTTAGTTGGAGTTTCATGGCATTCAAGAGGCTGGTTAGGAAGATGCTATTGAACAAGGTGATCATAGTTTCCAAGACGCCTGGACCTTGTTCCTGATGGTAATGAACTGACAGCTTGGCCAGGATGGTGTGTGTCGTTGATGATGCTAGCTGCCTTTTTGAGGCAGTGCCTCCTGTAGCTCCCTTCAATGGCGTGGAGGTCAGCATCCATGATGGAGAAGGCAGTGCCCACCACCTTTTGTAATCTCCTTCATTCCTGGGCATTCGAGTTGCTGAACCAGGCCGTGATGCAACCGGTCCATATGGTCTACTGTACGTACCCCTGTAGACGTTTAAGCAAGCATCCGTCGGCTTACCAAACCCCCTCAATCTTCTCAGGATGTAGGGGCGTCTCTGGCCTTTCTTTATGATTGCATCGTCCCATTCCTTTAGTCCGGACATGCAGAGTGAGCGGTCCCTGGAGAGGGGTTTCTACAGCAGCTGAGCAACAGTGGAGTGGCCATAGTGAGAATGCTGGGGCTTTGCCGAGGAATCTGAGCGGTGGTCAGATGAGGCACCTTTCCTCTGTGGTCCTCGCGGTTGAGAGACGGCGGTCAGAGACTCCTCCTGCAGGAGAAACTGCCAGCATCCCTGGAGACCACCCTGCGGCAAGAATGTCCAACTAGTTCCTGAGCCGACCGACCATATTGTGTTTGGTGAAACTGCAGTTGAACTCACTGAGGAACATCGGTGACAATGAGGGCAGTGTAGACAGGAGCTTTAGGCAGGTGGGAACACCAAAGGGGCAGGTGCAGACAGTTGGGCGGCCACCAGGAGAGCAGAGGGAGTAGGCAGACAGGGCAGGACTCCAATGTGGCTATTCCCATCATTCACAAGTGTCACGTTTTGCTTTCTGTTGTGAGTGGGTGGCCTTTCAGAGAGTGGCAGCAGAGGTTCTGTGGCACAACAACATGCCCTGATGTACAGTACATAGAAATAAGCAAGACCATGGTGACTGGGGCCGTGATGGTCAGGGGACAGAGGGGAGATGCTGGAGACTTCAGGGTGATGTGTTGCCTGCCAGGGGCTTCTCCAAGTGGTTTCAGAACATTCTGCAGGGCAGCACAGTGGCGGAGCTGGTAGAGCTACTGCCTCATGACCCCAGACACCCGGGTACGATCCTATCCTTCGGGGCTGTGTGTGTGGAGTTTGCACGTTCTCCCTGCGACCGCATCCATTTCCTCCGGGTGCTCCGGTTTCCTTCCACACCCCAAAGATGTTTGGGCTTGTGGGTTAATTAACCCTCTGTAAATTGTGACTAGTGTGTGGGGATTTGATGAGAAAGTGGGATAACAGAGAACTAGTGTGCATGGAGGATTAATGGTTGGCGTGGACCAAAGGGCCTGTTTCCATGTTGTGTGTCTGAACTCCAAAATTCTCAATGGGGAGGGTGAGCAGCCAGAGGTTGTTGCAGACATCAGGACCAACGCCATGGGATGAAGTCCAGTAGAGAGAATGTGGAAAGGTTAGGCAGAGGCAGGGGCTAAACAGGGAGAGGCAGTGGAATCTCTGGATTTCTCCCAATGCCCATGTTAGTGAGGATAGGAATAGGGGGGGGGGGTGAATGTGTGGCTGAGGAGCTGGTGCAGGAGGGAAAGGATCAGGTTCTTGGTCCAGCGGGACCTCGTCTGTTGCACAGGTGACCTGTACAAGAGGGCCTGGTTGTACCACAACTGGCTGGTAACAGTGGGAAGATTTGCCGGTGCTGCTCGGGAGGGTTTAAACTGGGAGCGAGAAGACAAGGCAGTCGTGTGGCAGATGGGCAGGGTGAGGCAAATATAAATGTTAAAGCAACTGAGGTCAGTAGACAGAACAGGCAGGGGCTAAACAGGGAGTGAGGAAGGTCTGAGGGACTGAACTGCATTGATTTTAATGCAAGATTCCTGACAGACAGGGCAGATAAACTCAGCATTGATTGGTGCAAGAGATAGGAATATTATATTAGTGATGCTACGATTGTGTGATGGAGGGTTAAAATAAGTGTAAGACAGGATACGAGTGTTTAGCATTTGTTTGAGTGTTGAAGTAATCTTCTGTAGTTTCTTTTACATGGTAGATATTTACATAGTTACTTAGCAGTGCATACTGGTAGCATAGTTGGTGAGAACTGGTATTGAGGGGGGTGGTTCTGGGATGCCAGAAGTAACTGTTGAGCCTTCCCAATGTGTTGTGGGCCTAACTCAACAAAACACCAGTGAAGAGAGGTCTTGATAACTTGTGCAAAGGCATCTTAGATTTTCATATGTCCTTGGGATTGGGTTTCTCATGGTTAAACATTTGGTGGCTATGTTTGTAAACATGTCGACAGCTTATTACTGAATATGGAGTTAATTATTGTCCCTTAGCATAAATGTGCATAAGCAATTTAGATGCTTATTTAGCAATGGGCTTGCTTGGTTGAGCTCTTACCTTGGTGTTAAAACACGAACTTTGTGTTTTAACAGTAATTTAATTATAGCTATTACGGAATTATAGCTATTACAGAAACAAGACGACACAGTGGAGCACCTGGTAGAGGCTGTTGCCTCAGAGCGCCAGAAGCACATGTTCGATCCTGACCTTGGGTGTGTCTGTGTGGAGTTTGCAAGTTCTCCCTGTGACCATGTGGGTTTCCTCTTGGTGCTCCGGTTTCCTCCTAGATCCCAAAGACGTGCAGGTTTGCAGGTTAATTGACCTCGATAAATTGACCCCGTGTAGAGAGTTGATGAGAAAGTGAGAAAACAGAGAACTAGTGTGAACAAGTGATTAATGGTCAGCGTGGACTCAGTGGACCAGTCGTGTTTCCATCCTGGATTTCTAAATTAATTAAAGTAGTGGTTTATCGAAGAGCAGGACTGGCAGCTCAATAATCCGGGATTCTGATGTCACCACTTTGATAGAGGTGGTGGTAAGGGATGAGGGAGTGATGCGTTTTTGATTAGGGACTACATCATGGCAGCATTTAGAGAGGATATTCCTGGAGGATCATCCAGTATGTGGACTTAGAAATAAGAACAGATGATCAATTTGATGGGATTGTGTTATAGACCTGCCAAATGTAAATAAAATTAGACGAGAAAACATGTAGAGAGTTCACTGTTAGCTGAATGAATAATAATAGGTGATTTCAATATGCCTCACGTTGACTGCCTTTGTGCTCAGGGCTTGAATGAGGTAGAATTGGTTAACTGTTCAAGAAAGTAGATGTTTGGTCAAAACCAGAGGATGCAGCAGGAGAAACTACCGCCCCGTTCTTTTCATTGCACAAACTATGCCTAACTCTTGGCTGCATAACTCTGTGAACTGTGTGACATGATTCTTTCTCACTCCTACACCAGTTAATCAGCGTACTTTCCCCTCGAGAGAAAGCCATCCTGTTTGATGTTTGGTTCATTTTGGCACAAAGTTGCTTTGGATGGTGAGGTTCTGGGTGCCTCAAAGGCTGATGATCGGACTTCACTCCAACAATGAGTTGGGCATTGACCTTTCCAAAGGCATCCAGGGATGAATCCTGTCTTGGGTGTAACCTGGCTGTTATTTCTCCATGAATTATAAGGTGTGTCAAGGGGCAGAGTGCGGAGGTCAGAGAAGACCAGCAGACACAAGATTCCAGTCAGCAACATGTGGTCTGCTGATTGATTCCTGTGGCTCAGTGTAATTTCCACAACGCTGGTCAGTGCATGAACACATCTTTTCTCATCACAGCCTATTTTTCATAGTTCATTCATAAAGTCATGGACCTACAAAGCATGGAAACAGGCCCTGTGAGCAGATCAGCTCCACACTGGGCTGCATTATGAGTCAAATTAGTGATGGACACTGAGAGTGCACCGAGTGTTAACTGGAGACCAGACACACATACACAGATTTCACAAACAAGATCCTTTCAGTTTTGATGCTCATTTATTAAGCTGATGAAACTGCAATGTTACAGTTCAATCACAATCACTGGAAGCACAGAACACATTGTGAGCTTTCCAAACCTTGGTGTAACAAACAATGTGAAATCAAAAGGGTAATACAGAGAGAGACAGTAATAATTCCAATCAGCACAATCTAAATCAAGAGCAGGATCAGCCTCCACCACAGGGACTTTCCCACAGTCCGTGTCTGCCCATCACCACCACCCCCATGTCCCTGGCGCTTTCTTGTCTACACGGGGAGATGGCACGGATGTGTGTCAAGGAGATGTGTGTCAGAGAGATGGCACCAAATGCCCTGGACACCGCTCTGTACTGCTGCACCTTTTAACTGGGATGCCCAACTGCTCCCGGTGGGATTGGATGAAGGGCTTCGGCAGAATGGACTAGGAGGGTGTCAGGTTAAAGAGGGCGGACTTGTCCGTTCTGAGCAGTCCCTGGGCTTCAGTCAGGGCTCAGTGTGTGGGGCAGTGCCCTGGGGTTTACACCCTGCTGATCCCTGTAGACATCCACCATGGTTCCCCACATCCCGTCCCTCTCTCAATGTGTGACGGAGAATGGCCGAGACTCTTGTGTATTGAGTTTGAAGCCATTACCCTGTCAGTGAGGGAGATGAGAAACAGGAAGGAGTCAGTGAGTGGTCCCTTACCCTGATATAAACACCCCTTTAATCTGGAATCACCATCACTACTTCTACTACTGATCTGGTTTAGAGAAGAAAGATTGCAAAGCAAAGCATATTCAGCGAGAGCAGTTTGAGGAGATTGTTCACCCCTCTGCACATTTTAATGCTTTTTGCAGCCAATGTATTCAAATTTTGCAATCCTTATTGTTTTCAATCACTACACTCCCTCCAGCTGTATATTTTGTTTTTCCCCAGTGGATGATGTTACCTCCGATTCCACAACAGCTGTCACTTACCAGCATAATCTCCCTGGGTTTTAGAACATAACTCCACATGTTAACGTCATTCATCTCCCCAACAAGGCACTGGCCGCAGTCAAAACCTCCACCAACTCTGTCCTGCTCCTGACCAAGAATAAACTGACCACCACCTTTCACATGCAAACCCTTGGTGCCGATCTTCTGCAGACTGCGTTCCCCATTTACCCAGACTGTTATCGCACCCTTTCTCGACTCCCAGGTCATACAGATATGTCTCAATAAGGAATTCATTTTGGGGAGGGAAAACTGAGTAATATAATTCCCTAAATACAGGGAGACCCAGCCATTAGCCATTTGCCAAATCAGCAGTTCGTTGTGGTGGCGAGGTGTTGCATAGGAGATCAAACTGTAGTCCCAGCTGGCATCTGATGCAACCCTGAAGCAGATAGTAAAGGCAGTCAATTTGGAGAAATTACGTTGGAATACTCTGATGTAGCTGGTAGCTGTTCTTTTTGGAAAGATCAAGGACTTCCCCTGCAAGCCTGTAAAACATGAGGATATGGATGTAGTTAATTGAATTTGAAATGTAACCGGTTGTCTTTGTCATAAAAAACAGGAGTTGAATTAGGCCATTCGGCCTATCAAGTCTACTCTGCCATTCAATCTTGGCTGGTCTATCTCTCCCTCCTAACCGCATTCTCCTGCCTTCTCCCCATAAGCAGTGACACCTGTACTAAGCAAAAATCTATCTATCTCTGCCTTAGAAATATCCACTGACCTGACCTTCACAGCCTTCTGTGACAAGGAATTCCACAGATTCACCACCCTCTGACGAAAGAGATTTCTCCTCATCTCCTTCCTAAAAGAACTTGTGTTTCTGAGTTGGATCAGATGTGAAATGGGTGACCCGTGTTCAGGGAAGAAGAAGTATTTTTCCTCAGAGAGGGTGGAGTTTGTGATCAGGAGGAATTTGTGGGCCTAATGGACGAGTAGCCTTGCGGGCAGCACGAAGTGCAGGAGTATCTCAGGAGTAACTTTCACAGATGTGCCATATAGAGCACACAGCCGGCTTGCATCACAGCTTGGTCTGGGAGCAGCACTGCCCAAGACCGCAAGAAATTGCAGAGAGAGTTGCAGGCATAGCCCAATCCATCCCACAGACACAGACTTCACACTAACGACTCCATCTATAGAAAGCAGCCAACATTATCACAGACTTGTCCAACCCTTGCATCTCTGGAGGGAATTGATAGGTGACCCTTTTTCAGACTGGTTGAAGTGGGGGTGGGGGGAAAGTTGGAAATGTGGAGGAAGTGGGACAAAGCATCTCTGGCCTTTCCCCACCCGTCTGCCAATCGACCCCCCCCCCCCCCCCCACCTCTCCTGTATCCACTTATCACGCCAGGTTTTGTCCACCCCCCACCTCTCTTCCAGCTTTCTCCCCCCTTCAACAATCATACAGCACAGAAATAGGGCCTTCAGCCCAACTTGTCCCTGCTGAGCAAGATGCCCATCCAAGCTAGTCCCATTTGCCCATGTTTGTCCCAATAGACAATAGACAGGAGTAGGTGTAGGAGGAGGCCATTCGGACCTTCGAGCCAGCATCGCCATTCAATGTGATCATGGCTGATCATTCTCAATCAGTACCCCGTTCCTGCCTTCTCCCCTATACTCAACTCCTCTTATTATAAGAAAATAACTGCAGATGCTGGTACAAATCGATTTATTCACAAAATGCTGGAGTAACTCAGCAGGTCAGGCAGCATCACACGAGAAAAGGAATGGGTGACGTTTCGGGTCGAGACCCTTCTTCAGACTCGAGACCCTTCTTCCTCTTGTTATGAAGGCCAACATTCCATTGGCTTTCTTCACTGCCTGCTGTACCTGCATACTTCCTTTCAGTGACTGATGCACTAGGACACCCAGATCTCATTGTACGTCCCCTGTTCCTAACTTGACACCATTCAGATAATACTCTGCCTTCCTATTCTTACCACCAAAGTGAATAACCTCACACTTATCCACATTAAACTGCATCTGCCATGCATCCGCCCACATACACAACCTGTCCAAGTCACCCTGCAACCTCATAGCATCTTCCTCACAGTTCACATTACCACCCAGCTTTGTATCATCTGCAAATTTGCTAATGGTACTTTTAATCCCTTCATCCAAGTCATTAATGTATATTGTAAATAGCTGCGGTCCCAACACCGAGCCTTGCGGTACCCCACTAGTTACTGCCTGCCATTCTGAAAGGGACCCATTTATCCCCACTCTTTGCTTTCTGTCTGTCAACCAATTTTCTATCCATGTCAGTACCCTACCTCCAATACCATGTGCTCTAATTTTGCCCACTAATCTCCTATGTGGAACCTTGTCAAAGGCTTTCTGAAAGTCAAGGTACACCACATCCACCGGCTCTCCCCTGTCAATTTTCCTGGTTACATCCTCAAAGAATTCCAGAAGATTAGTCAAGCATGATTTCCCCTTCGTAAATCCATGCTGACTCGGAACAATCCTGTTACTACTATCCAAATGCTCCGCAATTTCGTCTTTTATAATTGACTCCAGCATCTTCCCCACCACTGATGTCAGACAAACTGGTCCATAATTTCCCGTTTTCTCTCTCCCTCCTTTCTTAAAAAGTGGGACAACATTAGCTACCCTCCAATCCACAGGAACTGATCCCGAATCTATAGAACATTGGAAAATGATCACTAATGCGTCCACAATTTGTAGCGCCACCTCCTTAAGTACTCTGGGATGCAGACCATAAGGCCCTGGGGATTTATCAGCCTTCAGTCCCATCAGTCTACCCAACACCATTTCCTGCCTAATGTGGATTTCCTTCAGTTCCTCCGTCACCCTAGGATCTCTGCCCACTAGAACATCTGGGAGATTGCTTGTATCTTCCTTAGTGAAGACAGATCCATAGTACTCGTCTGCCATTTCCTTGTTTCCCATAATAAATTCCCCCGCTTCTGTCTTCAAGGGACCCACATTTGCCTTGACTATTTTTTCCTCTTTACATACCTAAAAAAGCTTTTACTATCCTCCTTTATATTATTGGCTAGTTTACCCTCGTACCTTATCTTTTCTCCCCGTATTGCCTTCTTAGTCATCTTCTGTTGCTCTTTAAAAGAGTCCCAATTCTCTGGCTTCCCACTCTTCTTTGCTTTATTGTACTTCTGCTCTTTTATTTTTATGCTGTCCTTGACTTCCCTTGTCAGCCACGGGTGCCTCTTACTCCCCTTAGAATCTTTCCTCCTCTTTGGGATAAATTGATCCTGCAACTTCTGCATTGTTGCCAAGAATACCTGCCATTGCTGTTCCACCTTCTTCCCTGCGAGGGCCTCCTTCCAGTCAATTCTGGCCAGCTCCTGCCTCATGCCTCTGTAATCCCCTTTGCTATACTGTAATACTGACACTTCTGATTTTCCCTTCTCCCTCTCAATTTGTAGAGTAAAACTTATCATATTGTGATCACTGCATCCTAATGGCTCTTTTACCTCAAATCCCCTTATCAGATCAGGTTCATTACACAACACTAAATCCAGAATTGCCTTCTCCCTGTTAGACTCCAGTACAAGCTGTTCAAAGAATCCATCTCAGAGACACTCCACAAACTCTCTTTCCTGGGGTCCATTACCAACCTGATTTTCCCAGTCTACCTGCATGTTGAAATCTCCCATAACCACCGTAGCATTACATTTGCGACATGCCAATTTTAGCTCCTCATTCAACTTGCACCCTATGTCGAGGCTACTGTTTGGGGGCCTGTAGATAACTCCCATTAGGATCTTTTTACCCTTACAATTCCTCATTTCTACCCATACTGATTCTACATCTCCTGATTCTATGTCACCCCTTGCAAGGGAGTGAATATCATTCCTCACCAACAGAGCGACCCCGCCCCCTCTGCCCACCTGTCTGTCTTTTCTATATGTTGTGTACCCCTGAATATTCAGTTCCCAGCCCTGGTCCTCTTGTAGCCATGTCTCAGTGATTCCCACAACATCATACTTGCCAATGTCTAACTGAGCCTCAAGCTCATCCACTTTATTTCTTATACTTCGCGCATTTAAATACAACACTTTAACTTCGGTATTCACCTCCCCTCTCACACCGGTCACAATTGGCCCTGACCTTACCCTCTTATCCCATCTAGAACTTCCCTCCCCATTTATTCGAGAGTCCTTTGCAATTTCTCCTGTATTCGCTTCCCCTTTAATTCCATCTTCATATTCCCAGTTTGTCAACCCCTCCCCCCCACTACTTAGTTTAAAGCCACACGTGTAGCACTAGCAAACCTGCCTGCCAGAATGTTGGTCCCCCTGCTGTTAAGGTGTAACCTGTCCCTTTTGTACAGGTCACCCCTACCCCAGAAGAGATCCCAGTTGTCTAGAAATCTCAATCCCTGCTCCCTGCACCAGCCCCTCAGCCATACATTCATATCCCCGATCTCTCTATTCCTGCCCTCACCAGCACGAGGTACAGGTAACAGTCCAGAGATAACCACCCTCGATGTCCTACTTCTCAGTCTTCTTCCTAACTCTCTAAACTCACTTTGCAGTATCTCCTTCCTCTTCCTCCCGATGTCGTTCGTGCCCACATGCACAACTACTTCCGGTTGATCGCCTTCCCTCGCTAGGATATTCTGAAGCCTAGAATGTCCCATATCCCTCTAAACCTTTCCTATCTATGTACCTGTCCAAATGTCTCTTAAATGCTATCATACCTGCCTCGGTCTGAAGAAGGGTCTCGACCCGAAACGTCACTCATTCCTTCTCTACCGAGATGCTCCCTGACCCGCTGAGTTACTCCAGTATTTTGTGTGCATCATCCTACCGGCCTCAACCACTTCTTCCTGTAACATTCCATATATCCACCACCCTCTGTTTAAAAAACAGTTGCCCCTCAGGTTCCTATGAAATCGTTCCCCTCTCAACCTAAACATATGCCATCTACTTGATTCACCCCATCTATGCCCTCATCTTCTATATACTAAAACTCTTGTTTGTTCCCTTGTTCCTGAACTACAGCCAAAACGGTACATGATACCACGACAATGTATGCCCACCTGACTCACCGTCACCCCGTGGTCCAATGGAAGAAGTTTCATTCAAATCGGTGTTATATTTTTGAAGGTATTCACATTTTAAAGTTTAAAAAACCGCGCATGCGCAGCTGGGGCTCCGTTGATCTGGTAGTTAAGTAAGATGGCCGCCGCATCCGCACGTGCGTAGAACAAACGCATTCACGCCTGCTCAGTTGGGGCCCATTGAGCAGGGCACGGCCGCCTGTCTCTTGGGGGAGGGAGAGCCAGGCCTGGTGCCAGGGGAAGCAGCCAGACCTTGAGCCTGAGCCTGGACGTGACCGGGTAACCGCGAGCCTGAGGTGGGCCAAGGGGAAAGGCAGCAGGAGTAGAGGGCTACAGACCATGTGCAGGGAGGCCTGTAGTTCCCGTGCAGTACTTTTTTATGTTCTATCCCTCACCACCTTTCTCCTCAGCAACAAACGCCATTTACCAAAGGCACGATTTTGAGACCAGGGGGAGTTTTGCAGAGTCAAGTGATTGATTCATGGTTTGCCTGAAATATGACACAGTTTGTCCTAGTATCACCCGACCTGTCCCCTCTTCCTATTCTCGCCGTGCTAAAGAGATGAAACCAGACATTCTTCACCACCAGAAATAACTGTACAAGGATCAAAATAATCTGGTGCAGGGAAGAACAACAAACTTTGGGAGTTGATGATTCACTTTACCGTTTTTCATACAGTGCACTCAATGAGTTCACTGGCTCCCACCCACCAAGTATTGTCAAAGTGTTGTCACATTCCTGTCCTATCAAACAGGCTTGGGGAGACCCTGGGGTCTTCCTGCTAGTGACTCAGGGCCACTAGGAGAGGCCTGCTGCCTCGGCACAGGTCGGGAATGGAATCTGATCTCCGCCTGCCCTGCATGCTCCTCAGTACCTCTTTCCTCAGGTGCACCATGACTGATGCTTGCACTCAGCAACTCCTCACATCAGAACAAGTACTAACCTGCACTGTCCGATCCTGATAGGTAAATGCACATCACAAGCACAATAGTCACGAAGGGCTTCATCCTGTCTCCAACCTGTTGAAACAAAAAAATCCCCAATTCATTTCATTTCACTTGGTGTCAATCCATTGCAACTGAGAGCCAGCAGCCAGTCCCGTGTGTCAGCAACACACAAACAGCTCCTCTGGTACTCACTGTGTCCGTCTCCAACAAGCCGGTCTCACCTCAGGTGGGTCCAATACCCTGGGCATAAGCTGCTGCAATTTATATCCTGCTGAACCCAGTCACAGCCAATCGCAGGAAGGAACTGAGGGGGTGATACTCAGAGAGCCGCCACTGCTCTGTGTGTCGACATCAACGGCTTGCTCTGTTGGCATCAGATATGAGGCTGTTGATGTGGAACAAGACAATCTGATTCACTCTTCCTGGGAGAGATGAGAAACAACCCCCACCCAATGGCAGGTCTTCCCCTGCCCTCCCCCCACTCTATCGGGAGACAATTCCAGGGATTTGGTCAGAGTAGATGTAGGAACAAGTCGGGCCAGTTGGTCCGAAGGGCCTGATTCCATGCTGTGTAATGCTATGACTCAATATGTAATACGGTCTATGTAAAGAAATGAGCCCATTGCACTCAATGGGATTTCAATGGCTTGGAATCCTGATATAGAGTATATCAGGATAGATCTCAATGCCTGGCATTGGCAGGTTATTGCAGGTCCTGCTGCAGAGTCTTGACCTGAAGCATCGACTATCCCTCTGCCTTTACAGATTCTACTGGATCCGCTGAGTTTCTCCAGTAGTTTGGTCTTTGCTCCAGATTCCAGCAGCTGCAATCTCGATCATTGTTGACTTTAGAAGAGGGAAGCGGTGGATCCACGAACCTGTCTTCATGGGCAGGTGGGTGTTGGAGAGAGTCCACAACTTCAAGTTCTTGGGCATGCCTACATCTGAAGATCTTTCCTGGGCCCAGCACATCAGAAAGTGCAATCATAAAGAAAGCCCTTCAATGCCTCTACTTGAAGATGGAAGAGAATCGGAATATCAACAAATACTCTGTAAAATTCTACAGATGCATGGAAGAGCATATTAGTAGGCTGCATCGCGGCCTGGTGTGACAAGTTGAATGCCCAGGAACAATAGACAATAGACAATAGGTGCAGGAGGAGGCCATTCGGCCCTTCGAGCCAGAACCGCCATTCAATGTGATCATGGCTGATCATTCTCAATCAGTACCCCGTTCCTGCCTTCTCCCCATATCCCCTGACTCCACTATCCTTAAGAGCTCTATCCAGCTCTCTCTTGAATGCATTCAGAGTACAAAGATTATGAAAAGTGGTGGACATTGTACAGTCCATCACAGGTACTGGTCCCCCCACCATCGAAGGAATCTGTAGGAGACACTGCCTCATAAAGGCAGCCAGCATCATCGAAGACTCGCACCACCTGGCCACACTTGCATTTCACAACTACCATCAGGAAGAAGGTGCAGGAGACAGAACTTTAACCAGGTTTAAGAGTAGCTTATTCCCAACAACCATCAGGCTCTTGAAAACTACATAAACACTAACTAAACAATGGATTGTTGCACTAAAGATTTATGACCTTTGTGCTAATATTGGGCTATTTATTAATTATTTTGTGTATTACAGATTATCTATGTATATTGTCTTTTATAGGCTTTAGACTTTAGAGCCACAATGCAGAAACAGGCCCCTCCGCTCACTGAGACCGCGCCGTCCATCGAGCACCCTGTACACTAGCACAATTTACCATTTTCACCGAACCCAATTAACCTATAAACCTGTACGTCTTTGGATTGTGGGAGGAAACGTGAGCACCTGGAGAAAACCCACGTGGTCACATGGAAAGCATGTACAAACTCCGTACAGACCGCAGTCAGTCAGGAGCGATCCCGGGTCTCTGGCGCTGAAAGGCAGCAGCTCTATCACTGTGCTGGCTTTTGTAAGTAAGAATTTCATTGTCCCATGTCGGTACATGCAACAATTAAGCACTCTGACTGTTGTGTCCCTGTGTTTTGGTCTATTTTTGGGTATGTGGACCACACACAGCCTCCACTGCACGGCTGACCGTCCCTGCTCCCCACTGTTCTCCATCCCCTTCCAGCAGATAAACCCATGTGGCATTGGACAGTGGCATTTTCCAGGGCTCGATGAATGGGGTGGACTACTTGTGAGAGCCCCTCAATCACAACCAGGAATTGCAGCCACAGGTAGTAACATAGAAACATAGAAACATAGAAAATAGGTGCAGGAGTAGGCCATTCGGCCCTTTGAGCCTGCACCGCCATTCAATATGATCATGGCTGATCATCCAACTCAGTATCCCGTACCTGCCTTCTCTCCATACCCCCTGATCCCTTTAGCCGCAAGGGCCACATCTAACTCCCTCTTAAATATAGCCAATGAACTGGCCTCAACTACCTTCTGTGGCAGAGAATTCCACAGATTCACCACTCTCTGTGTGAAAAAAAATGTTCTCATCTCGGTCCTAAAAGACTTCCCCCTTATCCTTAAACTATGACCCCTTGTTCTGGACTTCCCCAACATCGGGAACAATCTTCCTGCATCTAGCCTGTCCAACCCCTTAAGAATTTTGTACGTTTCTATAAGATCCCCCCTCAATCTTCAAAATTCCAGCGAGTACAAGCCGAGTCTATCCAGTCTTTCTTCATATGAAAGTCCTGCCATCCCAGGAATCAATCTGGTGAACCTTCTCTGTACTCCCTCTATGGCAAGAATGTCTTTCCTCAGATTAGGAGACCAAAACTGTACGCAATACTCCAGGTGTGGTCTCACCAATGCCCTGTACAACTGCAGCAGAACCTCCCTGCTCCTATACTCAAATCCCCTCGCTATGAATGCCAACATACCATTCGCTTTCTTCACTGCCTGCTGCACCTGCATGCCTACTTTCAATGACTGGTGTACCAAGACACACAGGTCTCGTTGCATCTCCCCTTCTCCTAATCGGCCACCATTCAGGTAATAGTCTGCTTTCCTGTTCTTACCACCAAAGTGGATAACCTCACATTTATCCACATTATACTGCATCTGCCATGCATTTGCCCACTCGCCTAACAATACCGTGTGCTTTAAGTTTGCATACGAATCTCTTATGTGGGACCTTGTCGAAAGCCTTCTGGAAGTCCAGATATAACACATCCACTGGTTCTCCCTTATCCACTCTACTAGTTACATCCTCAAAATTCTATAAGATTCATCAGACATGATTTACCTTTCATAAATGCATGCTGACTTTGTCCAATGATTTCACCACTTTCCAAATGTGCTGCTATCCCATTTTTAATAACTGACTCTAGCATTTTCCCCACTACTGATGTTAGACTAACTGGTCTGTAATTCCCCGTTGTCTCTCTCCCTCCCTTTTTGAAAAGTGGGGTTACATTAGCTACCCTCCAATCCTCAGGAACTACTCCAGAATCTAAAGAGTTTTGAAAAATTATCACTAATGCATCCACTAGGAGTGTACCGCGATTATCAAAGATGTAACAATGGCACATTTGGATAGCAGCAACAGGATGGACCTACGCAGGGGAAATGATGCTTGACAAATCTTCTGGAATCTTTTGAGGATGTAACAAGTAAAATGGACAAGGGAGAGCCAGTGGATGTGGTGTGCCTGGACTTTCAGAAAGCCTTTGATGAGGTCTCACACAGGAGATTAGTGGGCAAAATTAGAGCACATGGTATTAGGGGTAGGGTATTGACATGGATAGAAAATTGGTTGGCAGACAGGAAACAAAGAGTAGGGATTAACGCGTCCCTTTCAGAATGGCAGGCAGTGACTGGTGGGGTGCTGCAAGGCTCGGTGCTGGGACCGCAGCTATTTATAATATACATTAATGATTTAGATGAAGGAATTAAAAGTAACATTAGCAAATTTGCAGATGACACGAAGCTGGATGGCAGTGTGAACTGCGAGGAGGATGCTATAAGGCTGCAGGGTGACTTGGATAGGTTGGGTAAGTGGGCAGGTGCATGGCAGATGCAGTATCACGTGGATAAATGTGAGGCTATCCACTTTGGTGGCAAGAACAAGAAGGCAGATTATTATTTGAATGGTGTCAGATTCGGAAAAGGGGAGGTGCAACGAGACCTGGGTGTCCTTGTACATCAGTCACTGAAAGTAAGCATGCAGGTACAACAGGCAGTGAAGAATACCAATGGCATGTTGGCCTTCATAGCGAGAGGAGTTGAGTATAGGAGCAACACCTGTCCCTTTACCTCCCCCCTCAACTCCATCCAAGGACCCAAACAGTCTTTCCAGGTGAGACAAAGGTTCACCTGCACCTCCTCCAACCTCATCTATTGCATCCGCTGCTCTAGATGTCAACTTATTTACATCGGCGAAACCAAGCGCAGGCTCGGCGATCGCTTCGCTGAACACCTGCGCTCGGTCCGTATTAACAAAACTGATCTCCCGGTGGCCGAGCACTTTAACTCCCCCTCCCATTCCCAGTCTGACCTTTCTGTCATGGGCCTCCTCCAGTGCCATAGTGAGGCCCACCGGAAATTGGAGGAACAGCACCTCATATTTCGCCTGGGCAGTTTGCAGCCCAGTGGTATGAACTTCGACTTCTCCAACTTTAGATAGTTCCTCTGTCCCTCCCTTCCCCTCCTTTTTCCCAGATCTCCCTCTATCTTCCTGTCTCCACCTATATCCTTCCTTTGTCCCGCCCCCCTGACATCAGTCTGAAGAAGGGGCTCGACCCGAAACGTCACCCATTCCTTCTCTCCCGAGATGCTGCCTGACCTGCTGAGTTACTCCAGCATTGTGTGAATAAATCGATTTGTACCAGCATCTGCAGTTATTTTCTTATAGGAGCAATGAGATCCTACTGCAATTGTACAGGGCCATGGTGAGCCCACACCTGGAGTACTGTGTGCAGTTTTGGTCTCCTAATTTGAGGAAGGATATTCTTGCTATTGAGGGAGTGCAGCGTAGGTTCACCAGGTTAATTCTGGGGATGACAGGACTGACATATGATAAAATAATTAGTCGACTGGGCTTATATTCACTGGAATTTAGAAGGATGAGAGGGGATCTTTTAGAAACATATAAAATTCTTAAGGGATTGGACAGGCTAGATGCAGCAAAAATGCTCCCAATATTGGGGGAGTCCAGAACCATGGGTCATAGTTTAAGAATAAGTGGTAGGCCATTTAGGACTGAGATGAGGAAAAGTCCTTTCACCCAGAGAGTTGTGAATCTGTGGAATTCTCTGCCACAGAAAGCAGTGGAGGCCAAGTCACCGGATGTTTTCAAGAGAGAGTTTGATTTAACTCTCAGGGCTAACAGAATCAAGGGATGTGGGATGCTGATTTTAGATGATCAGCCGTGATCACATTGAATGGCGGTGCTGGCTGGAAGAGCTGAATGGCCTCTTCCTGCACCTATTGTCTATGTTCCTATGACAGAAAATGTACAGGTATGTAGGTTAATTGACTGGGTAAATGTAAAAATTGTCCCTAGTGTGTGTAGGATAGTGTTAATGTGCGGGGATTGCTGGGCGGTGCGGACACGGTGGGCCGAAGGGCCTGTTTCCGCGCTGTATCTCTAAAAAAAACAAAAAACACCACTCTGTAGCCTGAATCCCCAGCCTCTAAAACCCACAGGGAGTGGATGCTGGACCTGCCCTTCGTCCAGGGAGAGGCAAGTGTTTATGTATTGGGTTATTCTTGCTCTGAGGATGTGGTCATGTCCTTTGACAACTGACAAAGTCATAGAGCATGGTAGCGGGCCCTTCGGCCATCTCGTCCATGCTGACCCAGATGCTCAATGTAAATGGCTCCCATTTGCCTGCATTAGAACCTCTGAACATTTCCACTCAATGTATTTGTTCAAGTGCCTATAAATGCAATTATTGTACCTGCCTCAACTACTTCCTCTGGCAGCTCCTTCCATATCCCCACCACTTGCTGAGTGAAAATGTTACTCCTTAGATTCCTTTTAAATCTTTCCGTTACCACCTTGAAGCTACGTCCTCTGGTCCTTGATTCCCCTGCCCTGGGTGAAAGACTCTTTGCATTCATCCTATCTATTCCCTCTGAATTGTACACAGATGCTTGGTTGCAGTCTGCTCTAACACTGGGCAAGGTGTGCACTCAATGGTGTCTTTGGGACCTGGGAGCAGTGTTCCTGGTCCCAGGCTCCCCGCACCTTGGAGCCCAGTCAATACCTTCCCCTCTCTCTTCCCGCCTGTCTGAATGAGAGCCCGTGGACTGTCAGTCGGTTTGCAGCTTTGTCGGTGGTCGTCACCTGTTCCCCGGGTTCAGCCTGAAGCCGTGCGGTCGGGATAAAACTGGACGCGGCTCGCAGGCAGCACAGCACAACACGGAACTGAACTCTCTCCAACGGCGGCTCAGAGCCAGTCCATGCCACAGATAACGTGATATCAGTACCGGCCCTCCCCGTGGTACCTGATACCACAAGGAACGGCTGAACTCTGTCTGATATCAGCTGTTACAACATAAACGAGCGCAATATCTGTATTTCATTTTTTTTCAATTTTACAAATATTAAACATCTGAGTAGGGAATAAATGTGACAGGTTGACAAAGTGAAGTTCCTTGTTTCTGCACTTTAAAGTAAGCGGAGTAAACACAAATACGAGTCAAGAGTATTTAATTGTCATATGCACCGGCAAGGAACAATGACATTCTCACTTGCAGCAGCATATCAGTTCTGTAAATATGATACTCATAGATAACATAATAGAAATTAAAAAAAATTGGTAAATTAATAACCCCAACACGAGTCACAGATCATAGTTCATAGTTATGGTTAGTATTGTGTAGCGTTGCAGAATTTGATGGTTGTTGGGAAGAAGCTGTTCTTGAACCTGGTGGTCATGGTTCTCACATACCTTCTTCTTGATGGCAGTATCTATTCACAAAATGCTGGAGTACTAATAGTACTGTTGTGCTAATATTAGGCTATTTATTAATTCTTTTGTGTATTACAGATTATCTATGTATATTGTCTTTTATAGGCTTTAGACTTTAGAGCCACAATGCAGAAACAGGCCCCTCCGCTCACTGAGACCGCGCCGACCATCGAGCACCCTGTACACTAGCACAATTTACCATTTTTACCGAACCCAATTAACCTATAAACCTGTAAGTCTTTGGATTGTGGGAGGAAACGTGAGCACCTGGAGAAAACCCACGTGGTCACATAGAAAGCATGTACAAACTCCGTACAGACTGCAGTCAGTCAGGAGCGACCCCGGGTCTCTGGCGCTGAAAGGCAGCAGCTCTATCACTGTGCTGGCTTTTGTAAGTAAGAATTTCATTGTCCCATGTCGGTACATGCAACAATTAAGCACTCTGACTGTTGTGTCCCTGTGTTTTGGTCTATTTTTGGGTATGTGGACCACACACAGCCTCCACTGCACGGCTGACCGTCCCTGCTCCCCACTGTTCTCCATCCCCTTCCAGCAGATAAACCCATGTGGCATTGGACAGTGGCATTTTCCAGGGCTCGATGAATGGGGTGGACTACTTGTGAGAGCCCCTCAATCACAACCAGGAATTGCAGCCACAGGTAGTAACATAGAAACATAGAAAATAGGTGCAGGAGTAGGCCATTCGGCCCTTTGAGCCTGCACCGCCATTCAATATGATCATGGCTGATCATCCAACTCAGTATCCCGTACCTGCCTTCTCTCCATACCCCCTGATCCCTTTAGCCACAAGGGCCACATCTAACTCCCTCTTAAATATAACCAATGAACTGGCCTCAACTACCTTCTGTGGCAAAGAATTCCACAGATTCACCACTCTCTGTGTGAAAAAAAACGTTCTCATCTCGGTCCTAAAAGACTTCCCCCTTATCCTTAAACTATGACCCCTTGTTCTGGACTTCCCCAACATCGGGAACAATCTTCCTGCATCTAGCCTGTCCAACCGCTTAAGAATTTTGTACGTTTCCATAAGATTCCCCCTCAATCTTTTAAATTCCAGCGAGTACAAGCCGAGTCTATCCAGTCTTTCTTCATATGAAAGTCCTGCCATCCCAGGAATCAATCTGGTGAACCTTCTCTGTACTCCCTCTATGGCAAGAATGGCTTTCCTCAGATTAGGAGACCAAAACTGTACGCAATACTCCAGGTGTGGTCTCACCAATGCCCTGTACAACTGCAGCAGAACCTCCCTGTTCCTATACTCAAATCCCCTCGCTATGAATGCCAACATACCATTCGCTTTCTTCACTGCCTGCTGCACCTGCATGCCTACTTTCATTGACTGGTGTACCACGACACCCAGGTCTCGTTGCATCTCCCCTTCTCCTAATCGGCCACCATTCAGGTAATAGTCTGCTTTCCTGTTCTTGCCACCAAAGTGGATAACCTCACATTTATCCACATTATACTGCATCTGCCATGCATTTGCCCACTCGCCTAACAATACCGTGTGCTTTAAGTTTGCATACGAATCTCTTATGTGGGACCTTGTCGAAAGCCTTCTGGAAGTCCAGATATAACACATCCACTGGTTCTCCCTTATCCACTCTATGACCCCTCAAAATTCTATAAGATTCGTCAGACTCTTTTCACCTTTCATAAATGCATGCTGACTTTGTCCAATGATTTCACCACTTTCCAAATGTGCTGCTATCCCATTTTTAATAACTGACTCTAGCATTTTCCCCACTACTGATGTTAGACTAACTGGTCTGTAATTCCCCGTTTTCTCTCTCCCTCCCTTTTTGAAAAGTGGGGTTACATTAGCTACCATCCAATCCTCAGGAACTACTCCAGAATCTAAAGAGTTTTGAAAATTTATCACTAATGCATCCACTAGGAGTGTACCGCGATTATCAAAGATGTAACAACGGCACATTTGGATAGCAGCAACAGGATGGACCTACGCAGGGGAAATGATGCTTGACAAATCTTCTGGAATCTTTTGAGGATGTAACAAGTAAAATGGACAAGGGAGAGCCAGTGGATGTGGTGTGCCTGGACTTTCAGAAAGCCTTTGATGAGGTCTCACACAGGAGATTAGTGGGCAAAATTAGAGCACATGGTATTAGGGGTAGGGTATTGACATGGATAGAAAATTGGTTGGCAGACAGGAAACAAAGAGTAGGGATTAACGCGTCCCTTTCAGAATGGCAGGCAGTGACTGGTGGGGTGCTGCAAGGCTCGGTGCTGGGACCGCAGCTATTTATAATATACATTAATGATTTAGATGAAGGAATTAAAAGTAACATTAGCAAATTTGCAGATGACACGAAGCTGGATGGCAGTGTGAACTGCGAGGAGGATGCTATAAGGCTGCAGGGTGACTTGGATAGGTTGGGTAAGTGGGCAGGTGCATGGCAGATGCAGTATCACGTGGATAAATGTGAGGTTATCCACTTTGGTGGCAAGAACAAGAAGGCAGATTATTATTTGAATGGTGTCAGATTCGGAAAAGGGGAGGTGCAACGAGACCTGGGTGTCCTTGTACATCAGTCACTGAAAGTAAGCATGCAGGACAACAGGCAGTGAAGAATACCAATGGCATGTTGGCCTTCATAGCGAGAGGAGTTGAGTATAGGAGCAACACCTGTCCCTTTACCTCCCCCCTCAACTCCATCCAAGGACCCAAACAGTCTTTCCAGGTGAGACAAAGGTTCACCTGCACCTCCTCCAACCTCATCTATTGCATCCGCTGCTCTAGATGTCAACTTATTTACATCGGCGAAACCAAGCGCAGGCTCGGCGATCACTTCGCTGAACACCTGCGTTCGGTCCGTATTAACAAAACTGATCTCCCGGTGGCCGAGCACTTTAACTCCCCCTCCCATTCCCAGTCTGACCTTTCTGTCATGGGTCTCCTCCAGTGCCATAGTGAGGCCCACCGGAAATTGGAGGAACAGCACCTCATATTTCGCCTGGGCAGTTTGCAGCCCAGTGGTATGAACTTCGACTTCTCCAACTTTAGATAGTTCCTCTGTCCCTCCCTTCCCCTCCTCCTTCCCAGATCTCCCTCTATCTTCCTGTCTCCACCTATATCCTTCCTTTGTCCCGCCCCCCTGACATCAGTCTGAAGAAGGGTCTCGACCCGAAACGTCACCCATTCCTTCTCTCCCGAGATGCTGCCTGACCTGCTGAGTTACTCCAGCATTGTGTGAATAAATCGATTTGTACCAGCATCTGCAGTTATTTTCTTATAGGAGCAATGTGGTCCTACTGCAATTGTACAGGCCCATGGTGAGCCCACACCTGGAGTACTGTGTGCAGTTTTGATCTCCTAATTTGAGGAAGGATATTCTTGCTATTGAGGGAGTGCAGCGTAGGTTCACCAGGTTAATTCTGGGGATGACAGGACTGACATATGATGAAATAATTGGTCGACTGGGCTTATATTCACTGGAATTTAGAAGGATGAGAGGGGATCTTTTAGAAACATATAAAATTCTTAAGGGATTGGACAGGCTAGATGCAGCAAAAATGCTCCCAATATTGGGGGAGTCCAGAACCATGGGTCACAGTTTAAGAATAAGGGGTAGGCCATTTAGGACTGAGATGAGGAAAAGTCTTTTCACCCAGAGAGTTGTGAATCTGTGGAATTCTCTGCCACAGAAAGCAGTGGAGGCCAAGTCACTGGATGTTTTCATGAGAGAATTAGATTTAACTCTCAGGGTTAACAGAATCAAGGGATGTGGGATGCTGATTTTAGATGATCAGCCATGATCACATTGAATGGCGGTGCTGGCTGGAAGAGCTGAATGGCCTCCTCCTGCGCCTATTGTCTATGTTTCTATGACAGGAGACGTACAGGTATGTAGGTTAATTGACTGGATAAATGTAAAAATTGTCCCTAGTGTGTGTAGGATAGTGTTAATGTGCGGGGATTGCTGGGCGGCACAGACTCGGTGGGCCGAAGAGCCTGTTTCCGCACTGTATCTCTAAAAATATTAAAAAACACCACTCTGTAGCCTGAATCCCCAGCCTCTAAAACCCCCAGGGAGTGGATGCTGGACCTGCCATTTGTCCAGGGAGAGGCAAGTGTTTATGTATTGGGTTATTCTTGCTCTGAGGATGTGGTCATGTCCTTTGACAACTCACAAAGTCATAGAGCACGGTAGCAGGCCCTTCGGCCATCTCGTCCATGCTGACCCAGATGCTCAATCTAAGCGGCTCCCATTTGCCTGCATTAGAACCTCTGAACATTTCCTCTCAACGTACCTGTTCAATTGCCTATAAATTCAATTATTGTACCTGCCTCAACTACTTCCTCTGGCAGCTCCTTCCATATCCCCACCACTTGCTGAGTGAAAATGTTACTCCTTAGATTCCTTTTAAATCTTTCCGTTATCACCTTGAAGCTACGTCCTCTGGTCCTTGATTCCCCTGCCCTGGGTGAAAGACTCTTTGCATTCATCCTATCTATTCCCTCTGAATTGTACACAGATGCTTGGTTGCAGTCTGCTCTAACACTGGGCAAGGTGTGCATTCAATGGTGTCTTTGGGACCTGGGAGCAGTGTTCCTGGTCCCAGGCTCCCCGCACCTTGGAGCCCAGTCAATACCTTCCCCTCTCTCTTCCCGCCTGTCTGAATGAGAGCCAGTGGACTGTCAGTCGGTTTGGAGCTTTGTCGGTGGTCGTCACCTGTTCCCTGGGTTCAGCATGAAGCCGTGCGGTCGGGATAAAACTGGACGCGGCTCGCAGGCAGCACAGCACAACACGGCACGGAACTCTCTCCAACGGCGGCTCAGAACCAGTCCATGCCACAGATAACGTGATATCAGTACCGGCCCTCCCCGTGGTACCGGATACCACAAGGAACGGCTGAACTCTGTCTGATATCAGCTGTTACAACATAAACGAGCGCAATATCTGTATTTCATTTTTTTTCAATTTTACAAATATTAAACATCTGAATAGGGAACAAATGTGACAGGTTGACAAAGTGAAGCAATATAAAAAACTCAAGACTGTTTAATTGTCATATGTTCAACGGAACAATTAAATTCTTGCAGCTGCAGAAAAGTCAAGTCAATTTTATTTGTATAGCATATTTAAAAACAACCCACGTTGACCAAAGTGCTGTACATCAGTTCAGGTAATAAGAACGAACATACAATGGCACACAAACATAACAGCACATACATAAACAGTTCAGAGCGCCCCCTCAGAGGGCCTCAAACACTAGGGAGTAGAAATAGGTTTTGCGCCTGGACTTAAAGGAGTCGATGGAGGGAGGCAGTTCTGATGGGGAGAGGGATGTTGTTCCACAGTCTAGGAGCTGCAACCGCAAAAGCGCGGTCACCCCTGAGCTTAAGCCTAGACCGCGGGATAGTGAGTAGCCCCAGGTCGGCCGACCTGAGGGACCTGGAGATAGAGTGGTGGGTTAGAAGATTTTTGACATGGGGTGGGGGGGGGGGGGGGGGGCAAGCCCGTTTAGGGCTTTGTATGTGAATAGGAGGAGCTTGAAGTTGATTCTGTACCATACTGGGAGCCAGTGGAGAGAGGCCAGAATCGGGATGATGTGGTCCCTTTTACGGGTACCCGTCAGGAGTCTCGCTGCGGCGTTTTGGACCAATTGCAGGCGGGACAGGGATGATTGGCTTATCCCAGTGTATAGGGAGTTGCAGTAGTCTAGGCGGGTGGAAATGAATACGTAAAAGGAATGTAAGCACAATACTCACAGAGAGAAAATACTTAAGGGGGAAAATCAATAAACAAATAACCTCCCGAACTAGTACAAAATATCCCAAAGTACAGAGCAACCAGTGACAGTTCACAG
This sequence comes from Rhinoraja longicauda, assembly GCF_053455715.1. Taxonomy (NCBI): domain Eukaryota; kingdom Metazoa; phylum Chordata; class Chondrichthyes; order Rajiformes; family Arhynchobatidae; genus Rhinoraja; species Rhinoraja longicauda. The sequence continues at coordinate 24,728,852 of NC_135979.1, forward strand.
TTTATTTGGAGTTTCATGGCATCCGAGAGGCTGATAGTGATTAGGAAGAAGCTATTGAACAAAGTGATCATAGCTTTCAGACGCCTGGACCTTGTTCCTGATGGTAATGAACTGAGAGCATGGCCAGGATCTGTTATCACCTTAAAACCACGCCCTCTGGTTCTTATAAGGAAATAACTGCAGATGCTGGTACAAATCGAAGGTATTTATTCACAAAATGCTGGAGTAACTCAGCATCTCAGGAGAGAAGGAATGGGTGACGTTTTGGGTCGAGACCCTTTTTCAGACTGATCAAGAACTCTGGTTCTTGATTCCTCTGCCCTGGGTGAAAGACTCTTTGCATTCATCCTATCTATTCCCTCTGGATTGAATGCAGGTGCTTGGTTGCAGTCTGCCCTAACACTGGGGATGGTGTGCACTCAGTGGTGTCGGTGGGACCCGGGAGCAGTGTTCCTGGTCCCAAGGTCCCTGGTCCCTTGGAGCCCAGTCAATACCTTCCCCTCTCTCTTCCCGCCTGTCTGAATGAGAGCCTGTGGTTTGTGAGCCGGTTTGCAGCTTTGTCGGCGGTCGTCACCTGTTCCCTGGGTTCAGCCTGAAGCCATGCGGTCGGGATAAAACTGGACGCGGCTCACAGGCAGCACGGCACGGCACTGAACTCTCTCCAACGGTGGCTCAGAGCCAGTCCATGCCACAGATAACGTGATATCAGTACCGGCCCTCCCTGTGGTACCGGATACCACAAGGAACGGCTGAACTTTCTACGATATCAACTATTACAAAATACCATGACCACTGTGATCTCTGTACTCGAACACAGCTTTAACTATTTAGTTTAGTTTAGAGATACAGAGTCCACACTGACCAGCAATCCCCACACATTAACAATACCCTACACACACTAGTCAAGTCAAGTCAAGTCAAGTCAATTTTATTTGTATAGCACATTTAAAAACAACCCACGTTGACCAAAGTGCTGTACATCAGTTCAGGTACTAAGAACGAACATACAATTTCAATTTACACTTATACCAAGCCAATTTACCTACAAACCTGCACGTCTTTGGAGCGTGGGTGGAAACCGAAGATCTCGGAGAAAACCCACGCGGTCACGGGGAGAACGTACAAACTCCGTACAGACAGCACCTGGAGACAGATCTCCGGCGCTGCAAGTGCTGTAAGGCAGCAACTCTACCGCTGTAACTGAATTTATTGTAACTGAATCTACAATTCACATCTGTCTGTCCATAACTCCATCACTCAGAGAGAGAAACACACTTCCATCTTACAATGGATGCCTCTGGCTGAATCGCTCAGTTACTCCAGCACTTTGTGTCTATTTTTTGTGAACTATTTTTGCAGTTCCTTGTTTCTGCACCTTAAAGTAAGCAGAGTAAACACAAATACGAGTCAAGAGTATTTAATTGTCATATGCACCGGCAAGGAACAATGACATTCTCACTTGCAGCAGCATATCAGTTCTGTAAATATGATACTCATAGATAACATAATAAACCAAAAAAAATATTGGTAAATTAATAACCCCAACACGAGTCACAGATCATAGTTCATAGTTGTGGTTAGTATTGTGTAGCGTTGCAGAATTTGATGGTTGTTGGGAAGAAGCTGTTCTTGAACCTGGTGGTCATGGTTCTCACATACCTTTTTCTTGATGGCAGTATCTATTCACAAAATGCTGGAGTAACTCAGCAGGTCAGGCAGCATCTCAGGAGAGAAGGAATGGGTGACGTTTCAGGTCGAGACCCTTCTTCAGACTGATGTCAGGGGGGCGGGACAAAGGAAGGATATAGGTGAAGACAGGAAGGTAGAGGAAGATCTGGGAAGGAGGAGGGGAAGGGAGGGACAGAGGAACTATATAAAGTTGGAGAAATCTTCAGGAAACGGGGCTTCCCCTCTTCCATTATCGATGAGGCTCTCACTAGGGTCTCTTCTACATCCCGCAGCTCCGCTCTTGCTCCCCCTTCCCCCATCGCAACAAGGACAGAATCCCCCTCGTTCTCACCTTCCACCCCGCCAGCCAATGGATCCAACAAATCATCCGCCAACACTTCCGTCACCTACAACGGGACCCCACCACTGGCCATATCTTCCCATCCCCTCCCCTCTCTGCGTTCCGCAGAGACCGTTCCCTCTGTAACTCCCTGGTCCACTCGTCCCTTCCTACCCAAACCACCCCAACCCCGGGCACTTTCCCCTGCAACCGCACGAGATGCAACACCTGTCCCTTTACCTCCCCCCTCAACTCCATCCAAGGACCCAAACAGTCTTTCCAGGTGAGACAAAGGCTCACCTGCACCTCCTCCAACCTCATTCTATTGCATTCAGCTGCTGTAGATGTCAACTTATTTACATCGGCGAAACCAAGCGCAGGCTAGGCGATCGCGTCGCTCAACACCTGCGCTCGGTCCGCATTGACCAAACTGATCTCCCGGTGGCCGAGCACTTCAACTCCCCCACCCATTCCCAGTCTGACCTTTCTGTCATGGGCCTCCTCCAGTGCCATAGTGAGGTCCACCGGAAATTAGAAGTCTGAAGAAGGGTCTCGACCCGAAACGTCACCCATTCCTTCTCTCCTGAGATGCTGCCTGACCTGCTGAGTTACTCCAGCATTTTGTGAATAAATACCTTCGATTTGTACCAGCATCTGCAGTTATTTTCTTATACGACTGGGCAGTATCTGCCACTGGGTAAGGATGGGTGCCGTTTTGGGTTGGGATCCTTCTTCAGTTTGAAAGTAGGGTGTGCATGGGGGGGGGGGGGGGGGGAGGCAGGAGCTGAAGCATCACCTACCCACGTTCTCCAGAGATGCTGCCTGACCCTCTGAGTTACTCCAGCAGTTTGTATCTATCTTCGGCATCTTAATTGTCTGTTCGTAGGTGAGTCTCCAGTGACTAATGTTTTTTCAGGATCCCGTTAACTGCCATCTCAAAACCTCCTACTGGCTGTTATCATCTGCTTTCTCTCATTGAATCTAATTTGAAACCAGAGGGTTTTTCCCATGCATCGCAAGGGTTTTTACTTCCCTGGTTTGTCAGCCACATTGGACATTGTCAGGAAAATTTATGTTGACTGCATTTAGTCCACTATCCTCATCAACACTCCTCTTCTTTTCATCCCTAGCCTTTGTTTATCCGTCTGCCAATTAAGTACCCTCCTCAATTATATACTCTTATCACTGGCCAAGCTTTGTCTCATTCCACCTCTTTTCCAGCTCCCCCCCCCCCCCCCCCACCACAATCTGTTTGAGGAAGGGTCCCAACCCAAAACATTACTCATCCTTTATCTGCAGAGATGCTGCCTAGCACGCTGAGTTACTTCAGCACGTTGTGTCTGTCTTTGTTATAACCCAGCATCTGCAGTTCCTTGTTTCTGCAGTTCCTTGCTTCTATATCTTCTTGCTATGGAGGGCGTGCAGCGTATACTTGCTATGGAGGGCGTGCAGCGTATACTTGCTATGGAGGGCGTGCAGCGTAGGTTCACTAGGTTAATTCCCGGAATGGCGGGACTGTCGTATGTTGAAAGGCTGGAGCGATTGGGCTTGTATACACTGGAATTTAGAAGGATGAGGGGGGATCTTATTGAAACATATAAGATAATTAGGGGATTGGACACATTAGAGGCAGGAAACATGTTCCCAATGTTGGGGGAGTCCAGAACAAGGGGCCACAGTTTAAGAATAAGGGGTAGGCCATTTAGAACCGAGATGAGGAAGAACTTTTTCAGTCAGAGAGTGGTGAAGGTGTGGAATTCTTTGCCTCAGAAGGCAGTGGAGGCCAGTTCGTTGGATGCTTTCAAGAGAGAGCTGGATAGAGCTCTTAAGGATAGCGGAGTGAGGGGGTATGGGGAGAAGGCAGGAACGGGGTACTGATTGAGAGTGATCAGCCATGATCGATTGAATGGCGGTGCTGGCTCGAAGGGCTGAATGGCCTACTCCTGCACCTTTTGTCTATTGTCTATTGTCTATTGTCTATATCCCTTATCGATGCATGGATATGAAAATATTGATAGATCCAGTCCCTAAGAATAACTTACCCACATTCATGTCAGGTTTATCGGCCTGTAGTTCCCGAACATGTCCTTGCTGCCCTTCTTAAACCAACGGTACATTTTTAATTAATTTTATTTAAATTTTAACAAAACAAATACATGTATGAACTCATAGTACGCAATGGTACCTACATTCTAAATTCGATTATACATTTTAAATTCGATTATACTTGTATTGTTCTGTATTATCTCCCCACCCACAACCCTCTCCCCCCCCCCCCCCCCCCCCCACCCCCCAGTTAGAAAAAAGAGGAAAAAGGAGAAGAAGAAAGATTTAAAAAATAAAATAAATAAAAAGGGAAAGAAAGAAAGAAAGAAGAAAGAAGGAAACCTGGAGACAAGAAGGAAACACTTCCGGCTAATTTCTTATTAAATTCTTTTTAGGGGTATCAAAACAATCCTGAAATTAAATATTTCCAATTCTTAATCCTAGTTTTAAAGTGAATGGGTTCCAAAGTTTCAAAAAGAAATCATATTTATTTCTCAGATTATAAGTAGCTTTTTCTAATGGGATACAACTACGCATTTCTGCATACCATCTTGCCATTCTTATTTCATTGTGATCTTTCCAAGTGACTGCCACACATTTTTTTGCTATTGCTATTGCTATTTTGAGAAATCTTTCCTGATATTTATCTAAAATTAATATTGGTAATATTCCTTTAGTATCTCCCAATAAAAACAACCTTGAATCCAATGGTATGGTCTTATTCATCAATTGTTCCAAAAAGTTTTTTAGGTCTTTCCAAAAAGGAGTTACCTTCGGACATGCCCATGTGGAGTGTAAAAAAGTACCCACATCCTGGTTGCATCTAAAACAAATTTCAGGTAAATTTGGATTTAAATTGTTTAATTTTTTCGGAGTTAAATATAGTTGATGTAAAAAATTGTATTGTACTAAACTATATCTCACATTAATAGTATTTTTCATACTTTCTAAACATAATCTTTCCCAACTTGGTTCATCAATGCTAATATTCAGGTCTGTTTCCCATCTTTGTCTTGATTTTTGAATTCCTGTCTTTGGACTAGATTTTTGTAACAATTTATACATTGAAGATATAAAATGTTTAGTTCCCTTGCCCTGAATCAGGGATTCAATTCCTTTAATTTGAAATAAAAACATTGAATTACCTAACTTTTCCCTTGAAAAAGATTGTAATTGATAATAGAAAAAAATACTATTCCCTGGAATTTGATATTTGTTTCTCAATTGAGAAAATGTCAAAAAATTATTTCCTTCGTAGCAATCTCCTATATGTTTAATACCCTTCTGTTCCGACTTGTAATATTTGATTATTCCAAGCAAACGGCAGTAATCTATTTTTTACTAATGGAGTTTTAGCTGTTAGAAAAAATCTTTTATCATTAGCTTTAACTGTTTTCAACAATATATTAATTAAATGTTTTAGCAAAGGTGACTCTTGATCCTTAACTAATAGCTTCGCTTCCCATTTATAGATAAATTCTTCTGGGCATAGTTCTTTTATTTTATCCATTTCAATTTTAACCCATGCTGTTTTTCCACCCTCTTGATAAAAGGATGAAATAAAACTCATTTGTGCTGCCAGATAGTAATTTTTAAAATTTGGTAATTGCAGTCCACCTAATTCAAATTTCCATGTTAATTTTTCCATAGACACTCTTGGCATTTTACCTTTCCAAAGAAAATTCCTCACAATTTTATTCAATTCTTGAAAAAAATTATTTGGTAAAGGTATAGGCAGTGTTTGGAATAAATACTGTAACCTCGGAAAAATATTCATCTTAATACAGTTCACTCTCCCTAGCAATGTAATTGGAAGGTTCATCCATTTCTTCAAGTCCTCCTCAATTTTTTTAATTAGTGGTTTATAATTTAGTTTATACAGATTATTTAACTTATTATCTACTTTAACCCCTAGGTACTTCATGCCTTCTTTTTGCCATTTAAACTGACTTTCTCTTTTACATTGATCATAATTACCTTCAGAAAGAGGCATTATTTCAGTTTTATCTTTATTAATTTTGTATCCTGATACTTTCCCGTATTCTTCCAGTCTGAAATATAACTTTCTTAAGGATTCCAATGGTCTAGTAAGGCAAATTAAAACATCATCTGCAAATAAAGTAATTTTGTGATTTTCCTGATTAACTTTAAATCCTTCAATGTCTAAATCTGATCTTATTAGCTCTGCCAGAGGTTCAATGGCCAATACAAATAAAGCCGGTGACAAGGGACATCCCTGTCTACTAGATCTTTCCAAATTAAATGATTGAGAAGATTGGCCATTTGTCACCACTTTGGCTTTAGGTTGTTTATAAAGAGCTTTTACCCAGTTAATGAAACCATTTCCCAATCCGTACTTCTCTAATACTTTAAATAAAAAATCCCATTCTAACCTGTCAAACGCCTTTTCAGCATCTAAAGCAACTGCTACGCTCAATTCCTTTCTTTTCTGTGCTAAATGTAAAATACTTATAAATCTTGCTACATTATCAGATATTTTCCTTTTTTTGACAAATCCAGTTTGGTCCTCTTTAACCAGCTTCGGTAAATATTCTGCCAATCTCCTTGCCAAAAGTTTAGCAACTATTTTATAATCTGCATTCAACAATGATATTGGTCTATAAGAAGATGCATTTAAAGGGTCTTTCCCTTTTTTTTGAATTACGGTTATAATTGCCAGTGAGAAGGATTCTGGTAATGTAGAAGTTTTTTCCGCTTGATGTATCACTTCCATAAATACTGGTAACAAATCTTTAAATTTTTTATAGAACTCAGGCGGGAAACCATCTTCCCCTGGAGATTTATTACTTGGTAAAGAATATAATACTTCCTCCACTTCTCTCAAAGTAAAGGAGGCATTTAGTCCCATCTGCTCCTCATTAGAGATTGTTGGTAATTGTATCTTGGATAAAAAATTATTTATCTTAATTTCATCCTTTTCAGATTCAGAATGGTACAGATTAGTGTAGAATTGCTTAAATACCTCATTGATTTCTGTAGGTTTATAAGTAATAATGTTTTGATCTGTTCTAATTGAATTTATTGTTCTTGATATTTGTTCTTCTTTCAGTTGCCATGCCAATACCTTGTGCGCTCTTTCTCCTAATTCATAATATCTTTGGTTAGTTCGTAATATTCGTTTTTCTGTTCTGTAAGTATGTAAAGTATTGTATTGAAATTTTTTATTTGCAAGTTGTGTTTTTTTCGTATCTGAAGAAGTTTTCTGTAAGTCTTTTTCTAATACGGTGATTTCTTTTTCTAATCTTTCAGATTCCTTCCTACAGTCTTTCTTTATCTTAGATGAGTAGCTTATAATTTGGCCTCTCAAATAAGCCTTCATTGCATCCCATACAATAAATTTATCAACAACTGAATTTAAATTTATTTCCAAAAATAATTAAATTTGTCCTCGAATAAAATCACAAAAGTCTTGCCTTTTCAATAGTAAAGAGTTGAGTCTCCATCTATACACTGACTGTTCTTTATCTGGCATTGTAATTTTCATTAATAATGGTGAGTGATCCGATAACAATCTAGTCTTGTAATCTATTTGTATTATTCTACCCCTTAATTGAGCTGAAATCAAAAATAGATCTATTCTAGAATATGTATCATGTCTATTGGAATAAAAGGAGTAGTCTCTTTCCCTGGGATGGCTTTTCCTCCAAACATCTATTAAATTTAAATTTTCCATTAAATTCAAGGTTGTCTTCGCTGCTCTTGTCCTTGTCGTTGTCCTTGATGATCTATCCATTACTGGATCTAAACAAAAATTGAAATCTCCCCCTATCAATATATTTTCATGTGCTTCCGCCAGATTTAAAAAGGTACCCTGCACAAACTTCTCATCATCTGTATTAGGTGCATATATATTCATTAAGGTCCACAATTCTGAGAAAATTTGACAATGTACCATTACAAATCTACCTACTGGGTCACTTACAATATTTTGTATCTTAATTGGTAGCGTTTTCTTAAATAGGATAACAACCCCTCTTGCCTTTGAGTTAAAAGAAGATGCGACCATACTTCCTACCCAATCTCTCTTTAACTTTTGATGCTCTTTTTCCGTTAGATGTGTTTCTTGCAAGAAAGCCATATCTACTTCCAATTTTTTCATCTGTGTTAAAATTCTCTTCCTTTTTATCGGTCCATTTAACCCATTCACATTATAGCTTAAAAAATTTAATATGTTATCCATTCATTCCTTTTTTTTTTTTTCCTTTTTTTTTCTTCCTTTTTCCTTACCTTGATACCTCTTCCGGTATTTACATTGTGCCGTATTTCAGTGTGCTCCCCTCCATAGTCCAGGTATAAAAACAGAAAATAAATAAGAAAGATAGAGAAATAGACCCTCCCTCTAATGTTGTTAATAAATAGATTAGCAACATTACCCCCCTCTATTATACGAGGTGTGATCCGCACCACACTTGTGCCCATGATTATGGTGGAGCATCCACATTCTCCAACCCCCCCGATATATCAAGTACTTCTAAAAATTAACAATCCTTAATACAGTTAATCCCCTCTATAGTATACAGATCTTATTAATAATCATTCATTCATGAATCTTCTTAAGCATATCTCGATGGCAATTCTTCCGCATACTCTTCTGCTTTGACAAAGTCTTTAAAAAATTATTTTCTCCAGTGTTGATCATAATCTTCAAAGTAGCCGGATGTAGTAAAATAAACTTATAGCCTTTCTTCCATAGAATATTTTTTGCCTTATTAAATTCTTTTTTTCTGCTCAACAAGGCATTACAGATGTCTGGGTAAAAGATTATTTTAGTGCCTTCATGTTCTATTGGTTTTCCCTCCCTTATATTATTCCCGACAGTTTTGAAAACCAATTCTCGATCTTGGTATCTTAAAAATTTAATCAACACAGATCTTGGCTTTTGATTAGCCGAGGGTTTCGGTCTTAGAGCCCTATGTGCTCTTTCTATTTCCATCCGACCTTGTTTATCTATTCCCAGAGTGGTCACTATCCAATCTTGAAAAAAATTAATTGGGTCTTCCCCCTCCACTCCCTCTGGCAAACCAACAATTTTAACATTATTTCTCCTGCTATAGTTTTCCAAGGCATCCAACTTCTCCGCCGTCTTTTTGCTTTCAATTGCTGCAGCAGTAATACTGTCTTCATTTTTTTCCACTCTAGATTTTAACATTTCATTTTCCATTTGTATATTATCCACTTTATTTGTCACTGTTTGAAATATCTCCTCCATTTTTTTCAAAGTCTTATGAAATTTCTTGTTATCTCTCCTCATTAATTTGTTATCTCCTTCAATTTTCTTAAGCCTGTTAATAATTTCTTGAAGCATCGTTTTCATATTAGTCTCTGTATCTTCTTGCTTTTCTTCTTCTTCCTCATTTCCACTTCCACTGCTAGTGGAGTCTCCCGTTACCTCATCGTCACTCGAGTCCGAAACTCCAGACACAACATCAGCAGCCTCTCGGCAAACAGTGGGCCTTTTTGGTAACTCACGGCGACTCCCTCGTATTTTGACCCGAGTCAAAGAGCGCTTGCTGGGAGTAGTAGACTCCAGCTTCGTACCGGAGCCCTCCCCAGACTCACCGCCTGCCGAAGGGTCACCAAATCTAGTCCCCTGCTCCATCAGAGCTGTGGGCCTACCTTCGATTTTTTTTCTTGATTCCTTTGCTTGCTTCTGTGGCAGTTGTACTCCTCCTTTTACTTTCTTGGAAGGCATCCATACGTTCTGGATACTTTCTGTATACTTTCTGATTTAATTTAAAGTACTTGATTCCTTTAGTTCGTCTTTTTTTTAGCAGTTTAGGGCTTTGTTTTCGGGAATGCAAAAAGTTATGTCTACTCAGCCAAGCATTGGACACGCCCCCAAACCAACGGTACATTAGCCAAACTCCTAAGTTCTAACCACGAGCATCACGGGATGATCCAGAAGAATATCCTCTCCGAGCACAGTAGTTATATCCCCTCTGCTCTCACCTGCATCTCTATCACAGCTGTAGCATCTATACCCTGGAACATCTATACCCTGTGCTGCCAGTTCTGCCATTCTCTCAGTCATGTTTCTGTTATGGCTAAAATATCCTGGTCCCCTGAGTAGTTTACATTCCTTGTTAAGTCTCCGGTATTAATTTTAAACCACTGGTCTTTCCTCTCTCTTTGCCCTTCACCTGCCTGTTCTGTCTGTTAATCTTGCCTTCTTTGACTACAGTATTTGCCCCAACTTCTCATCTGCCTCCTTTCTGTTCTGGCACCCTCTCCCTACAATCTAGTTTAAACCTCCCGAGTAGCATGAGCAAATCTCCCTCCCAAGAGAATTGGTTTGTCCCGAGTGAAATGAGATGCCGTTCCTCCAATTTGCGTTTAGCCTCAGTCTGACAATGGACGAGACCGACGACAGAAAGGTCTGTGTATGAATGGGAAGGAGAATTACCAGCAACCGGGAGAGCAGGTTGGTTCACGTGGGCTGAGCGAAGGTGTTCCGTGAAACGATCGCCCAGTCCACGTTTGGTCTCGCCGATGTATAAGAGTCCACATCTTGAACAACGGATACAGTAGATGAAGTTGGAGGAGGTGCAAGTGAACCACTGCCTAACCTGACAGGGCTGTCAGGGTCCCTGGGCAGAGTCGAGGGAGGAGGTATAGGGACAGGTGTTGCACCTTCTGCGGTTGCAGGGGAAGGTACCTGGGGAGGGGGTGGTTTGGTTGGGTAAGGGAAGAGTTAACCAGGGAGTTGCGGAAGGAACGGTCTCTGCAGAAGGCGGAAAGGGGTGGAGATGGGAAAATGTGGTTGGTGGTTGGGATCCAATTGGAGGTGGCGGAAACTTTGGAGGATTATATGTTGTATGCGACAGCTGATGGGATGGAAGGTCAGTACTAGGGGCACTCTGTCTCTGTTACGTCTAGGGGGAGGGGGAGCAAGGGCGGAGATGCGGGGTACTGAGGAGACACGAGTGAGGGCCCGTTCCCCATAGAATGAGGACATCTTGGATGTCCTAGTATGGAACACCTCATCTTGGGCGCAGATGCGGCATAGACGGAGTGTAGTCGAGATAGTTGCGGGAGTCAGTGAGTTTGTAATAGATGTCAGTCAATAGTCTATTTCCTGTGATGGAGCCTGAGAGATCAAGAAAGAGGAGGGAGGTGTCGGAGATGGTCCAAGTAAATTTGAGTGCATGATGAAAATTGGTGATGAAGTTGATGAAGTCCATGAGTTCTGCATGGGTGCAGGAGGTAGCACCAATGCAGTCGTCAATGTAATGGAGGTAGAGTTCGGGGATAGGGCCCGTGTACGCCTGGAACAGGGATTGTTTGACGTACCCTACAAAGAGGCAGGCGTAGCTGGGGCCCATGCGGGTGCCCATAGCTACTCCTTGGACTTGGAGGAAGTGGAAGGAGTCAAAGGAGAAGTTGTTGAAGGTGAGGATCAGCTCCGCTAGGCGGAGGAGAGTGTTAGTAGAGGGAAATTGGATGGTTCTGCGGTCAAGGAAGAAACGGAGGGCTTTAAGACTTGCTGATGGGGGGTGGAGGTGTAGAGTCACTGAACATCCATAGTAAAGATGAGGGAATGGGGGCTCAGAAAGTGGAAGTCATTACAGACACGAAGGGCATGTTGGACATAAGTCGGGAGAGATTGGACCAGGAGGGATAGGATGAAGTTGAGGAACGTGGAAATCATTTCCATAGATCAGGAGCAGGCAGAAACAATGGGTCTGCCAGGGCAATTGTGTTTGTGGATTTTGGGGAGAAGGTGAAAACGGGCCGTGCGGGGCTGGGAAACGATAAGGTTGGAGGCTGTGGAAGGCAGATGGCCAGAAGTGATGAAATCAGTAATGGTGTTTGACAAGGGAGGTGCCGTGGTAGTCCGGCGTGCTGACCACCACTGGCTGAGGCCAGGTGACAACTCTCAGACACCTCGTCCTACTTATCCTTGGACCATGACCCCCACAGACGAGCACCAGGCCTTAATCTCAAACACCACCACTGATCTCAGAGAACCTATCTCTGACAGGTTTCCAAAAGCTTGTATACACTTGAATTTAGACTTGTGTACACTGGAATTTAGAAGGATGAGAGGGGATTTTATCGAAAAACATATAAGATTATTAAGGGGTTGGACACGTTAGAGGCAGGAAACATGTTCCCAATGTTGGGGGAGTCCAGAACCAGGGGCCACAGTTTAAGAATAAGGGGTAGGCCATTTAGAACGGAGATGAGGAAAAACTTTTTCAGTCAGAGAGTTGTAAATCTGTGGAATTCACTGCCTCAGAAGGCAGTAGAGACCAATTCTCTGAATGCATTCAAGAGAGAGCTAGATAGAGCACTTAAGGATAGCGGAGTCAGGGGGTATGGGGAGAAGGCAGGAACAGGGTACTGATTGGGAATGATCAGCCATGATCACATTGAATGGTGGTGCTGGCTCAAAGGGCCGAATGGCCTCCTCCTGCACTTATTGTCTATTGTCTATTGATGTAAAATATGAGGAATCAGAAATTCAGCTTCGCCAGGAACAAACAGAAATGTAATACTGTTGGAGTGACTTCTGCTGGAGGTGTACCAACAGGATTGGTGTCTCAACCTGGCAGTGTCCGAATTATAGTGATGCAGCCCCAGAGTTATCAGACTGAGGACACACATGGGATGTGAAATAGCACACACAAAGATTTTGGCTCCAGTGGTGGGAACAGGACAAGCAAGGTAACACGGGGAAAGAGCTCCCTCTGGTGTTGTAAGTTGATAACGCTCTCAGTGAGCTGTGCGGCAACTGGGGAACAAGCCGATCAGACCCCCTTGAAAGAGCAACACCAAGAACAGCTTTCTTCTTCACGCATTCAGAAGCGGAGACACATTCTCCCAGTGGTCTCCCACCATCATGTTGAGGCCTGATAGGTCTGTGATCGATACATCATCAGTCTTCAGAAACAGCCCATCCAGTCTCACACGAGCTACTGATTGACCCATTTATTGGACTCCTGTTATTTACTCACTCCCAGACATGAAGCTATGCTGACTGTTACTGTCCTTCAGAATCCCCTCCATTAACCTTTCCACCACTGACGTCAGGCCTGGCCTGTAGTCCCCTGGCTTATCTTTGCAGCCCTTCAACTTTCGCCACTCTCCGGTATCCCTGTCCCTCCGCCGTGGCTCAAGGTGATGCAGTCTCTCTAACAGGCCCCTGTAACTTCGCCCCTCACTTCCCACAATGTCCCAGCATACACTGGATCACGCTCCAGGCAGGGCCGTCTTAATGCATGGGCCTGATGGGCACTTGCCCGGGAGCCCACGAGCATAGGGGCCCCATGCTGATCTGTGTATGTTAAGTGACTTGCAATAAATAAATACTACTTTAAAAATGTAGGTTCAATAAGTGCTTTTTTCGCAACATTTTCGGTCACTAAGTGTTTCTCACAGCGATCTGTAAGTGCTTTTCGCAACAATGTAGCACCCTAAGTCCATCGCTAAGTGCTTTTCGCCGGCACGACAGGGGGGGGCTGGTAGGGAAAGGGGGGTGGGGGAGAGTAACGGTAGGGGCCCCAGTACACTGCTTTGCCCGGGGGCCCATAATGCTGTAAAAACGGCCCTGGCTCCAGGGATTTATCTAACCTTGCATTAACGTAACCAGAGTAAAGATAGGACCACTCAGGGATAAAATACGGCACATGGCCCTGGAGTCAGAGGATGTAGGTGAGATACTAAATGAGTACGTTGCATCTGTATTAATGACATCAATGTGGGGAATATTAATATGCAAGGGCAGTTTGAGATCAAGAAGGAGGTGGTAGTGGAGCTCTTGAAGAGCATTAAGATGGATAAATCCCCAGGGCCTGATGGGATCCATCACATTATTGAGAGAATCAAGAGAGGAAATAGCAAAGGCTTTCATGAAGATCCTGACATCTTCATCCAGTCACGGATGAGGTCTGGGGGAATGGAGATTTGCCAATGTCGTTAATGTGTTTTAGAAGGTAGTAGAGATTTTCCAGGGAATTATTGGCCAGTCAGCCTCACGTCGGTGGAGGAGGTGCTGGTCCATGAGGAAGAAGTTGTATCCACTCAGTCAGCTGATTGAACACGTTTGCAGAAATGAATGAAGGCAGCAAACAAGTGTCTTTGCAAGCATTTCCCTGGAATCAGCTGTCAGAGGTCATGACAAAATCCCAACGACAAGAATCTGGACTCTGATGTCGACCCACAGATCAATGGCAGCTCTCGGAGTGTCGGTTGGCCCCCAGGTTTTTCCACCCCCTCAGTTCCTTCCTACAATTGGCAGTGACTGGGTTCAGCAGGATATAAATTGCAGCAGCTTGTGCCCAGGGTATTGGACCCACCTGAGGTGAGACCGGCTTGTTGGAGACGGACACAGTGAGTACCAGAGGGGCTGTTTGTACGTTGCTGACACACGGGACTGGCTGCTGGTTCTCAGTTGCAGTAGATTGACACCAAGTGAAATGAAATGAATTGGGGATTCTTTGTTTTAACAGGTCGGAGAAAGGATGAAGCCCTTTGTGACAATTGTGCTTGTGATGTGCACTTACCTGCCGGGATCGGACAGTGTAGGTTTGTAGGAGGTTTACGTGTAAGTTTGGACAGTGTGTGTCTGTGCTGAACACGGTGCCACCAATTACACCTCCTTGCACATGGTCTGAACCCCTCTATTCCTGTAGGTTTGTGTGTCTGTCTGAACACTGCTATTGTATCGGTTTCTACCAACCCATGGCAGTGTGTTGCATAAGTTTCTTGTCTTGAGCTGAATTAAGCAATTTGGTCCATCGAACCTACTCCACCGTTCAATCATGGTTGATCTATCTTTCCCTCACAATCCTATTCTCCTGCCTTCTCCCCATAACCTTTGTCATCTTTACTAATCAAAAATCTGTCTCTCCACTTTAAAAATACCCAATGACTTGACCTCCACAGCAGATTGTGGCAATGAATTCCACAGATTCACTACCCTCTGACTAAATAAATGTCTCCTCATCTCCTTTCTAAAGCCACGTCCTTTTATTCTGAGGCTGTGCCCTTTGGTGCTGGACTCTCCCATTAGTGGAAACATCCTTTGCACATCTACTCTATCCGGGCCTTTCACTATTTGGTACGTTTCAATGAGGTCCTCCCTCGTCCTTCTAAACTCCAGCGAGTACAGGCCCAGAGCCGTCAAACGCTCATCATACATCATCCCACTCATCCTGGGATCATTCCTGTAAACCTCCTCTGGACCCTCTCCAGCATCAGCACATCCTTCATCAGATATGCAGCCCAAAACTTCTCACAATACTCCAAATGCTGTCTGACCACAACCTAATAAAGCCTCAGCATTACATCCCTGTTTTTATATTTTAGTCCCTTCTAATTAAAGCTAGCATTGTAGTTGTCTTCCTCACTACCAATTCTACTTGCAAATTACCCTTTTAGGAAACCTGCAACAGCACACCCAAGTCCCTTTGCACCACTGATTTCTGAATCCTCTCCCCATTTAGAAAATAGTCTAGGCCTTTAAAAGTGGGAAAACTCACATTTTCCTACATAATGCTCCACATGCCAACTTATTGTCCACTCAGTTAACCTGTCCATATCCCTTTCCAGGCTCCCTGTGCCCTCCTCACCACTTGTTCATCCACATGTCTTTGTTCACCAGTAAATCTGTCTACGGTGCACTCAGTCGTTTCATCCGTCACTAATGTGCACTGTAAACAGATCTAACCCTCATGACCCAACACGAGTTACTGATTAACCCATTTATTGGATTCTCCATGACAATTTCCCGGACATGAAGCCATGCTGACTGCTACTGTCCTTCAGAATCCCCTCCATTAACCTTTCCACCACTGACGTTAGGCCTCCCTCCGTCTAGTGTCCGTCTCCCTCCTCCGTGGCTAAAGGTGATGAAGTCTCTCTGCCAGGCTCCCATAATTTCTCCCTTCACTTCCTAAAATGTCTCATGATACTCTGGATCATGCTCCAGGGATTTACCTAACTTAACATGAAGGTAATCAGAGTAAAGATAGGACCACTCAGGGATAAAGTACGGCACATGGCCCTGGGCATTATTGGCCAGTCAGCCTCACCTCGGTGGAGGAGGTGCTGGTCCATGAGGAGGAAGTTGTACCCACTCAGTCAGCTGATTGAACACGTTTGCAGAAATGAATGAAGGCAGCAAACAAATGTCTTTGCAAGCATTTCCCTGGAATCAGCTGTCAGAGGTCATGACAAAATCCCAACGACCAGAATCTGGACTCTGATGTTGACCCACAGATCAATGGCAGCTCTCAAGTGTCGGTTGGCCCCCAGGTCTTTCCACCCCCTCAGTTCTGTGAGATGTAAAATGTGAGTGCTCACAATCACGATGCCAGAGACAAAGTCGTGGAAACAAGAAATTTATTCACGAGTCTGCAGAACCGGGTGCCTCCCTAAACTGAGACACCCCGAGACAAAGACAGTGCCTTCTCTTTATACAGTACAACTTCGTTGAATCTCCCTCCCTTCTGCTGAATCCTCCTCCCCTTCGGGCTCCTTCCAATCAGAGCGCTGAGGTGCACAATCTTCTGTACCGCCCCCAGGTACCCCCCCCCAGATCATACATTGTATGTGCATGGCAATTGGCAGTTCCCCACTCAGGGGCGTATTTGCAATATTCATTTATCTAGTTGAGCAAGCGCAGTAGTTATCCACATAACCCTTAGTTACCTTCACAACCCATTTCAACCCACCCCTGCTACTTTGACACTCTCCTAAATTTATGGCCCTTTGTCCAGTCTGCCTCTCTCCCCGTACCACACTCTCAGTGCTCCAACGAACATGTGGTAGTTCAATCATCCAACCTGTCTCTACCCCCTGACGGTTTAATAGCCCTGTCCCCGGCATCGTGGTAGTTCATCATCCAGCCTGTCTCTGTCTCTGACGGTTTAATAGCCCTGTCCCCGGCATCGTGGTAGTTCCAGTATCCTGTTTCTGGTGGTTTAATCATCCTGTTTCTCACAATCCATCCTTTTTCTTTTGCTACGCATTCCCTGATTAAACCCCATTTTTAAACTCCTTCGTCTCCAACTGATGTAGCATTCTCCTAATTTCCTTACTCTGGGCATCCAGAACCTCCTCTGGCCGCATTATCATGATTCTCTGCACCTCCCCTCTCGTCCCCATTGGTATTGCTACAGCCTGCATCTGACTTATGCTCCGTGTTATGAGTCCCCTAACACAAGGTATACAACAGGGGATAAAGATCAGCCCAGCCAGTGCACATAAGATCACCAGTGCCACCGTTCTCCACCATGATCCTCCCAGGAGGGAATCCCACCATCCAATGCCCATAATTGAGTTCCATTTTTGTATCGGAACATGCGCCAATTTCCGGATTCCTTCGGATATGTCCATTACTGCCTGTCCGTTATCGTCAATATTCAGGCAACAATTAGAGAGGTTGAATTTCCCACATACCCCTCCTTCTTCGGCTAGGAGGTAGTCCAAGGCTAATCGATTTTGGTATATTGCTGTTCTCATCTGCGTTTGCTGCTTTGCCAACATTTCTAGAGCGGCAGCCGTTCGATTAGTGATCACCTCTAATACAGCCTGTAAGCGTATTAGCCGGTTTAGCATGTACACTGGGGTACGATATCCCCAGGAACCATCCTGAGCCCAGGTGGCTGGCCCATAATATGAAATGAGCAGTCCTTGACATCCAGCGTCTGAGCAATCCTGGTAGCCAGGTCCACAAAGAGATTCCCTCCCAATTCAGGAATTTACTTGAGGTCTCTTAGTTGGGGCTGGTGGGGCTGGTGGGACTAGTCGGGTTATCCCTTTTGCTCGTAGCCAGTTTATTAGGATTTCTTTTTGCCTGTCTAGATGTTCCTTCCCCAACCGGGTCCCCATCCCCCACTGCCCGGCTTTCCATAAGCAAAACCATCTCTCCCCTCTGGGGCAGGTGCCATACATCCTCATTCCTGTGTATCCCAAATTCTGCACTAAGTAGTATTCTACCCCCACCTCCTTACAGCTGGTTCTGGTC
The DNA here is from genome assembly GCF_053455715.1 of Rhinoraja longicauda. Classification (NCBI taxonomy): domain Eukaryota; kingdom Metazoa; phylum Chordata; class Chondrichthyes; order Rajiformes; family Arhynchobatidae; genus Rhinoraja; species Rhinoraja longicauda. Next base: position 24,746,899 of record NC_135979.1, read on the forward strand.
CTATGGGTATAACATGAGTCATGCGCATAAGAATGATAGGTAAAAGACCTTCTGGTTTGTCCACCATACCTGATGGGGTGGTAACATTTATCACAGCCGTCCATGCATTTACTTACAGTGGCAACCATCGTGAACACCAGTGCCACGCACTGCATTGTAATCTTTTAGTTCAATTGTCCTTTCTCAAAGATCAGAGTCAGTGGTTTCCTCCCTTGCCTTACTGTCCAGTCCTCCTCAGCTGGAGGTTCCACTGATCCCTTTATTCGCACTGCGTGTGTCCACCCTTTCTCTTTCGTCCGCACTGCCGTCTCCGTGGTCAACAATACCAAATATGGACCAGTCCAACGGGGTTGCGATTTTTCCTCCTTCCACGATTTCACAAGAACCCAGTCTCCCGCCTTCACAGAATGGATTGCAAAGTCGAGAGGGGACTCTGTGCCAGCAGCCCCTTGGTTTTTAATTCTGTAATAGAACGAGATACTGCCAGTACATAGTTCCTTAAGAAAACATCACTACCCTCTAGGGTGGGTATTCCTTCTATCTTTCCCAAATAAGGTAACCCAAACAACATTTCGTAGGGGGATACTGCTATATCCTTTCGTGGGGCGGTTCGAATTCTAAGTGAGCCACCACCACTAGGAGGTATTTCCATTTAGCAGTTGCTTCCCATCCGGCGTCCACCACCGTCCATCTTTTGCTATTCTCGCTCCCAACTCATTCATCCTATCTATTTCGAACTCGGAAAACACGGGTATCTTCTCTATCCCCTCCCTGAGAGGTATCAGAGACATCATCTTTACTGTCCCCTGTAGAGCCGCCCGCTTTGCCATCTCGTCCGCGGCTCTGTTTCCCTGGGCCTCTAGAGAATTTCCCTTCTGATGTCCCGCCACATGTACTACTGCTATTTGCTCTGACTTTGCCAATGATTCCAAGGTTTTTCCAATCAACTGTTCATGTGCTAACTCCTTTCCTCTCGCTGTTATCATTCCCCTTTCCTTCCAAATCTTTCCAAAGGTATGCACCACCCCAAAGGCATATTTCGAATCAGTATATATGGTGCCTTCTTTGCCTTCAAGTAACTCCAATGCCCGCATCAGGGCATAGAGCTCACAGGACTGGGCTGACCAGCTCCCAGGTAATCGCCCAGCCTCTATATCACTTAATGTATTCCCGTCAATTATGGCGTATCCACTGTGTCTTTTCCCATCTATGCACCGAGATGACCCATCTATAAACCATCGACCTCCCTCGGCCAGAGGCTGTTCCTCCAGGTCTTCCCTACTCTTGGTCTCCAATTCTATTATCTCACTACAATCATGTTCTGGCTTCTCTGTCCCTTTTTCCTTTTCTTCGGGCGGGTACAAAAACTGAGATGGATTTAAGTTTTTGTCCGTAATCAGGGTCAAATCATCCTTTTCCATTAGGATAGCCTCATATTTTAATATCCTTGAGTCTGTTAACCACCTCTGGGACCTCTGTGCCAATATTGTTCTCACCATATGTGGGGTGGAGACCACCAAAACCCCCCCCAAGGTTAATTTCCTGCTCTCCTCTACTAGGACCGCTGTGGCTGCCACTGCCTGTATACAGACAGGCCATCCTCGTGACACTGGGTCCAATACTTTTGATAAGAATGCCACAGGCTGCCGGCTTCCCCCCCTCCTTTGGGTCAATACCCCAAGGGCTATCCCATCCTCCACATTTACAAACAAATGGTAGGGCTGGCCTATTGATGGCAGGGCTAAGACAGGGGCAGTTATCAAGCTATTCTTTAGCTGATGGAAATCCTGTTGTTCTTTCGGGTCCCATTCCACCTTATCTTTCTCCTCTCCTAGCCTGTTATACAAGAACCGGACTTGTCTGGCATAGTCATCGATCCAGAGTCTACAGTACCCAATTAGCCCCAGAAATTTTCTGATTTCCTTTTTATTCCGAGGCATCGGCAAGCCTGTGATTCCTGCGATTCTTTCAGGATTTATTCTTCGCTTTCCCCCACTAATTAGGTGGCCCAGGTACTTCACCTCTTGTTCCACAAACTGGAGTTTATTCCTCGATACCCTTAGTCCCTTCTCTCCCAGGAAATTTAGTAATATTATAGTGGCATCCCGCACCTCCCCTTCCCCCTCTCCAGAGATCAGGAGGTCATCCACATACTGCAGGAGCTGGATCTGGGGAGAACACGGGTATTCCTCTAACACCTGTTCCAAGATTTGACCAAACAGGTTTGGAGACTCAGTAAATCCCTGAGGAAGTACTTTCCAGCGATACTGTTGCTTTCTACCCGTTCCTGGGTTTTCCCATTCAAAAGCGAACAAGTCTCGGCTCCCCTCATCCAAGGGACAACTCCAGAATGCATCTTTTAAATCCACTACACTGAACCAATTGTGACTGGGGGGTATCCGTCCCATAATCGTGTATGGGTTCGGGACCACCGGATGCCTAGTCCGGACCACCTTATTTAATTCTCGGAGGTCTTGTACAAGCCGGAATGTTCCGTCTGTCTTTCGTACGGGTAAGATCGGGGTATTATAAAGGGACATGCAACTTTCTAATACTTCCTCCTTCAATAGATTCTCAATGATTGGCTGGAGTCCCTTTCGGCCCTCGATAGAGATAGGGTATTGCCTGACTCGCACGGCGTCATGCCCTTCCCTGTGGACTATTCGGAGGGATGGTATTCTCAGCCCCCCTCTATTTCCTTCCCTAGCCCAGACCTGATCATTGATCCTCTGTTCATCCTCTTCCCTTAGTTTATATAATTGGATTACTATCCGCCCTTCCACAGGTGCTGTTCCTATTCCCAACTGGATCTGCAGATCCCGTCCCATTAAGTTTACTCCAGCCTGTGGAACTAAAATCAAATCTTCCACCGCCTCCCTATTTTCGTATTTGACTTTTACTCCTTCTATCTCCGGGGCCGCCATCACTTTCCCTCCTACTCCAGAAATCTGCACATGCCCCTTTCCAGTTGCCATCCCTTCAGGTATTCTGGTCACACTTGATCTTTCAGCCCCCGAATCCACCATAAACACTGTGTCCTCTCCTTGGGGTCCGAGTTTTAAATTTACTAGGGGTTCCCGTTTGTGTCCTGTTAACCCCAAGGAGGGGAACCCCTGACCCCCCTATTCTTCCTCCATCATGGCATACGACTGAACTTCTTTCCTTAGTTTAAGGCACTCTCTTTTGAAATGTCCCTCCTCATTACAGTGATAACACCTGGCAGGTCCTGCTCTCCATGCCCCATCGCGTCCTATATCTCTTCTCTCGCTTCCCATTCTTCCCCTTATTCCTCTTCCTCGTCCCCTATAGGTCTCTTTCCGTCTATCCCCTTGGTCTTGCTCAACCACTTGCTTTACCGCCTGCATCATCATTTTGGCTTTCCCCTTTTGCCTTTCCTCATCCCGCCGCACATATACTTTCTGTGCCTCTGTTTATAATAGATTTAATGGTTTCTCATTCCAATCCTCTATTTTTTCTAATTTCTTCCGGACATCGGGCCAGGATTTGGTTACAAAATTCGCCCTCAAAAGTTGTTGCCCAGCGTCTGACTCCGGGTCAATCCCTGAATATTGCTGCATGTTCTTTCTTAACCTCTGTAGGAAGGTATTGGGGCCCTCGTCCTTTGCCTGCTGGTTCTCAAATGCTCGCTCAAAATTTTGTCCCTTAGGCACGGCCACCCTTATTCCTTTTATTATTATTTCCCGGAGTTCTCTCATGCTTCTCCGACCCTCTTCGGACTGCTTGTCCCAATTGGGCGAGGCAATCGGGTACTTCACATTCCCCGCTACAGCTGGATGATGCTCGGATCGCTCCCAAATTCTAATCCCGGCCTGTCTAATCATTTGTCTTTCTGCAGAGTCGAACAGATTTCCCATAATGGACATCAGTTCGTCCCAGGTATATATATTTGGGCCCAAAAAACTGGTTGAGTTGATCTGCTAACCCCAAGGGATCTTCCAGCAAACTCTTCATCTCCTTTTTAAAATTCCTAACCTCCATACTGGTCAGGGGAACATTTACAAATCCGAATCCCCCGTCAGGTCCGCCCATGGGGACCTCCCTCAAGGGATATGCAGTTGAAGTTTCACCCCTCCTTTCCTCTATTCGACGGGATCTACGGAGTTCTAGGGAAGGCAGATTCTCTGCCGCTCCCTGTCCTCCTCCACCTGACGTCTCCCCCCCGTCTTCCCTTGGTTGTTCGGGTATAGACCCGGAAAGGGGAGGCGGTGGGACCACGTATGGTGGTGGCAAATGTTCCAAGGGATCCCATTTGGGAACATTTGGTTCTTGTTTACCTGCCAATTCTAGTAAACGTACCTGAGGAACCCAACAGCCTGCATAACAACTTTCCTCCAGATTAGGGGAAGCTTTTGAATTAACAAACACATTTAATGCCTGCCGTACCCAATCCTCATCGGAGCCCAGTCGTGGCCACCAGACTGAACTCCCTTTTATTGGTTCCTTTGGTCAATCAAAATAACAGAATTTAATCATGATCTCCTTATTTTTATCCCCAGTGCCTCCCTCTCCCCAGAGTTGTAACATTCGCCCCAACGGACTATCGGGTGGAATGTTGGGACCTTCTTCCTTTGGTCCCTTTCCCTTGGTACATTTTTATCCCCTGGGTCATTATTTTTAACACAAGAATTACCCATCCTCCCTGTCCGACTTATCCCGTCCGACAGTATCCTCCCTGTCCGACTTATCCCGTCCGACAGTATCCTCCCTGTCCGACTTATCCCGTCCGACAGAATCCTCCCTGTCCGACTTATCCCGTCCGACAGTATCCTCCCTGTCTGACTTATCCCGTCCGACAGTATCCTCCCTGTCCGACTTATCCCGTCCGACAGTATCCTCCCTGTCCGACTTATCCCGTCCGACAGAATCCCTGTCCGACTGTTCCTGTCTGACAGAACCCGCATTCGCCCCAACGGACTATCAGGCGGAATGCTGGGGTTGGGCTTACCGCCCTACCCCTCCCGTTCGGAACTCCCCTCCCGATCTGTTATCCTCCCGATCGGAACTCCCCTCCCGATCTGTTATCCTCCCTGTCTGACTTTTCCCGTCCGACAGAACCCAATCGCCCGAATAATACTTAATAGTCAATTTTCTTACCCGGGTCCCGTGCACAGAAATTGCTCGATTGATCCCGATCAGAGTTTCCCTCCGATCCCCTGTCCGACTGTTCCTGTCGACAGAACTCCGGATACCGGATTCCCTCTTGTTTCCACGAATCTCCTGTCCAGATATCACTCGCTCAAACCGCTGATGGCAAGCAAGGAGATCAGGCACTGCTGAAATCAGCAGGGTGCACCTTCCCTTCCTTTCGTGCCTCCGCCAAGCGGCCGGAGTGGCGATCCCGGACGAGCCCCCAAGCTTGTGAGATATAAAATGTGAGTGCTCACAATCACGATGCCAGAGACAAAGTCGTGGAAACAAGAAATTTATTCACGAGTCTGCAGAACCGGGTGCCGCCCTAAACTGAGACACACCGAGACAAAGACAGTGCCTTCTCTTTATACAGTACAACTTCGTTGAATCTCCCTCCCTTCTGCTGAATCCTCCTCCCCTTCGGGCTCCTTCCAATCAGAGCGCTGAGGTGCACAATCTTCTGTACCGCCCCCAGGTACCCCCCCCCAGATCATACATTGTATGTGCATGGCAATTGGCAGTTCCCCACTCAGGGGCGTATTTGCAATATTCATTTATCTAGTTGAGCAAGCGCAGTAGTTATCCACATAACCCTTAGTTACCTTCACAACCCATTTCAACCCACCCCTGCTACTTTGACACTCTCCTAAATTTATGGCCCTTTGTCCAGTCTGCCTCTCTCTCCGTACCACACTCTCAGTGCTCCAACGAACATGTGGTAGTTCAATCATCCAACCTGTCTCTACCCCCTGACGGTTTAATAGCCCTGTCCCCGGCATCGTGGTAGTTCATCATCCAGCCTGTCTCTGTCTCTGACGGTTTAATAGCCCTGTCCCCGGCATCGTGGTAGTTCATCATCCAGCCTGTCTCTGTCTCTGACGGTTTAATAGCCCTGTCCCCGGCATCGTGGTAGTTCCAGTATCCTGTTTCTGGTGGTTTAATCATCCTGTTTCTCACAACCCAACACGAGTTACTGATTAACCCATTTATTGGATTCTCCATGACAATTTCCCAGACATGAAGCCATGCTGACTGCTACTGTCCTTCAGAATCCCCTCCATTAACCTTTCCACCACTGACGTTAGGCCTCCCTCCGTCTAGTGTCCGTCTCCCTCCTCCGTGGCTAAAGGTGATGAAGTCTCTCTGCCAGGCTCCCATAATTTCTCCCTTCACTTCCTAAAATGTCTCATGATACTCTGGATCATGCTCCAGGGATTTACCTAACTTAACATGAAGGTAATCAGAGTAAAGATAGGACCACTCAGGGATAAAGTACGGCACATGGCCCTGGGCATTATTGGCCAGTCAGCCTCACCTCGGTGGAGGAGGTGCTGGTCCATGAGGAGGAAGTTGTACCCACTCAGTCAGCTGATTGAACACGTTTGCAGAAATGAATGAAGGCAGCAAACAAATGTCTTTGCAAGCATTTCCCTGGAATCAGCTGTCAGAGGTCATGACAAAATCCCAATGACCAGAATCTGGACTCTGATGTTGACCCACAGATCAATGGCAGCTCTCAAGTGTCGGTTGGCCCCCAGGTCTTTCCACCCCCTCAGTTCCTTCCTGCGATTGGCTGTGACTGGGTTCAGCAGGATATAAATTGCAGCAGCTTGTGCCCAGGGTATTGGACCCACCTGAGGTGAGACCGGCTTGTTGGAGACGGACACAGTGAGTACCAGAGGGGCTGTTTGTGTGTTGCTGACACACGAGACTGGCTGCTGGTTCTCAGCACCAAGTGAAATGAAATGAATTGGGATTTTTTTTTCTTTTAACAGGTCAGAGACAGGATGAAGCCCTTCGTGACAATTGTGCTTGTGTTGTGCATTTACCTGCAGGGATCGGACAGTGCAGGTTTGTATGAGGTTTAATTGTGTGTTTGGGCAGTGTGTGCCTGTGCTGGTGCCACCAATTCCAGCTCCTTGCCCATGGTCTGGACCCCTCTCTTCCTGTATGTTTGTGTGTCTGTCTAATCACTTAACCACTGCTGTTGTATGTGTTTCCACCAACACGTGGCAGTGTGATTCATAAGTTTCATAAGTCATGAGCCAAATTCCAAATACCAAAGTTAAAGTGTTGTATTTGAATACGCGGTATAAAAAATAAAGTGGATGAGCTTGAGGCTCAGATAGATATTGACAAGTATGATGTTGTGGGAATCACAGAGACATGGCTGCCAGAGGACCAGGGCTGGGAACTGAATATTCAGAGGTATGCCTCCTATCGAAAAGACAGACAGGTGGGCAGAGGGGGTGGGGTCGCTCTGTTGGTAAGGAATGAAATTCAGTCCCTTATGAAGGGTGACATAGAATCAGGAGATGTAGTGTCAGTATGAATAGAACTGAGGAATTGTAAGGGATTGTAAAAAGACCCTAATGGGAGTTATCTACAGGCCCCCAAACAGTAGCCTGGATATAGGGTGCAAGTTGAATCAAGAGTTAAAATTGGCATGTCGCAAAGGTGGTTATGGGAGATTTCAATACGCAGGTAGACTGGGAAAATCAGGTTGGTGCTGGACCCCAAGAAAGGGAGTTTGTGAAGTGCCTCCGAGATAGATTCTTAGAGCAGCTTGTACTGGAGCTGACCAGGGAGGAGGCAATTCTGGATTTAGTGTTGTGTAATGAACCGGATTTGATAAGGGAACTCAAGGTAAAGGGACCATTAGGAAGTAGTGATCATTATATGATAAGTTTTAATCTACAACTAGACCAAGTGGGCCCAAACCTCTCCTGTAACCCTCCCCCAACTGACGATCCTGCAGACCCGGCAATAATTAAACGGCTTTTTTTTAAAATGAAATAAATATAAATGAAGGTGTGTATTTTTTTTTAAAATGAAATAAACCTTTCTTGAAAATAAAGCGTTTTTTCATTAAATTAAATGGCTTTTTTTAGATGAAAGAAATGCAAATGAAAATGGCGATCTTTAAAAAAAAGGAAAAAATCTTTCTTTAAAATAAAGCGTTGTTTCTTTAAATTAAACGGCGTTTTTTAAATGAAATAAATCTAAATGAAAGCGTTGTAGGAAAATAACTGCAGATGCTGGTACAAATTGAAGGTATCACAGAAAGCTGGAGTAACTCAGCGGGTCAGGCAGCATCTCAGGAGAGAAGGAATGGGTGACTTTTCGGGTCGAGACCCTTCTTCAGACTGAAAGTGACGATTTTTTTTTAAATGAAATAAATCTTGCCTTAAAACATTTTTTCTTTAAATTAAACAGGTTTTTTTTAATGAAATAAATGTCAATGAAAATTATATATTTTTTTTAATGAAATAAATCGTTCTTTAAAATAAAGTGTTTTTTCTTTAAATTAAACTCCCTCTATATGGTACCTGGACCAATTGGTCGCCAAGGGTTTTTTCCTTAAATTAAATGGCGTTTTAAAAAAAATGAAATGAATGTCATGAAAATGTCGATTTTTTAGTATTCCAGTTGAGCAAAGGGAACTATGAGGCATGAGGGAGGAGCTGGCCAGAGTTGACTGGAAAGAGACCCCAGCAGGGATGAAAGTGGAACATCAGTGGCAGGTATTTCTGGGATTAATGCAGAAGGTGCAGGATCAGTTCATTCCAAAGAGGAAGAAAGATTCTAAGGGGAGTAAGAGGCGACCGTGGCTGACAAGGGAAGTCAAGGACAGTACAAAAAATAAACGAGAAGACGTCTAACAGGTACTTTGGTTCTGTCTTCATTAAGGAAGACACAAACAATTTCCCAGAGGACCTAGCTAGGGTGATGGAGAAACTGAAGAAAATTCATATTCGGCAGGAAATGGTGTTGGGTAGACTGATGGGACTGAAGGTCGATAAATCCCCAGGGCCTGATGGTCTGCATCCCAGGGTACTTAAGGGAGTGGCTCTAGGAATCGTGGACACATTGGTGATGATTTTCCAATGTTCTATAGATTCTATTGATTCAGGATCAGTTTCTGTGGATTGGAGGGTAGCTAATGTTATCCCACTTTTTTTTAAAGGAGGGAGAGAGAAAACAGGGAATTATAGACCAGTTAGCCTGACATCAGTGGTGGGGAAGATGCTGGAGTCAGTTATATAAGATGAAAAAGCGGCACATTTGGATAGCAGTAACAAGTCAAGTCAAGTCAAGTCAAGTCAATTTATTTGTATAGCACATTTAAAAACAACCCACGTTGACCAAAGTGCTGCACATCTGACTAGGAAAAAAAAGAAACATACAGTGGCAGGCAGCCAAACACAACGGCGCGGCCATCTTGAACAAAATGTAAATTCAATCACCCACAGTCCAACAACAAAAGCATTAAATAAGCATCAAAATTACACCCCCAAAAAACAGTCCAACAATAAAAGCACTAAACAGGCACCCAAATTACCCAACCCCAAAAACCCCCAAAAACACAGTCCAACAATAAAAGCATTAAATAGGCATTCAAATCACACAACCCCAAAACCCCCAAAAACAGGGGGTAACAGGACCAGTCCGAGTCAGCATGGATTTACGAAGGGGAAATCATGCTTCACAAATCTTCTGGAATTTTTTGAGGATGTAACTAGGAAAATGGACAAGGGAGAGCCAGTGGATGTAGGGTACCTAGACTTTCAGAAAGCCTTTGATAAGGTCCCACATAGGAGATTAGTGGGCAAAATTAGAGCACATGGTATTGGGGGTGGGGTGCTGACATGGATAGAAAATTGGTTGGCAGACAGGAAACAAAGAGTAGGAGTTAACGGGTCCCTTTCAGAATGGCAGGCAGTGACTAGTGGGGTACCGCAAGGCTCAGGGCTGGGACCGCAGCTGTTTACAATATACATTAATGACTTAGATGAAGGGATTAAAAATAACATTAGCAAATTTGCAGATGACACAAGGCTGGGTGGCAGTGTGAACTGTGAGGAGGATGCTATGAGGTTGCAGGGTGACTTGAACAGGTTGGGTGAGTGGGCAGATGCCTAGCAGATGCAGTTTAATGCAGATAAATGTGAGATTATCCACTTTGGTGGCAAGAACAGGAAGCCAGATTATTATCTGAATGGTGTCAAGTTAGGAAAAGGGGAAGTACAATGAGATCTGGGTGTCCTTGTTCATCAGCCACTGAAAGCAAGCATGCTGGTACAGCAGGCAGTGAAGAAAGCTTATGGCATGTTGGCCTTCATAATAAGAGGAGTCGAGTATAGGAGCATAGAGGTCCTTCTGCAGTTGTACAGGGCCCTAGTGAGACCACACCTGGAGTATTGTGTGCGGTTTTGATCTCCAAATTTGAGGAAGGATATTCTTGCTATTGAGGGAGTGCAGCATAGGTTCACGAGGTTAATTTCCGGGTTGGCGGAACTGTCATATGTTGAAAGAATGGAGACACTGGGCTTGTATACACTGGAATTTAGAAGGATGAGAGTGGATCTTATTGAAACATATAAGATTATAAAGGGATTGGACACGCTCGAGGCAGGAAACATGTTCCCGATGTTGGGGGAGTCCAGAACCAGGGGCCACAGTTTAAGAATAAAGGGTAGACCATTTAGAACAGAGATGAAGAAAAACTTTTTCACCCAGAGAGTTGTGAATCTGTGGAATTCTCTGCCTCAGAAGGCAGTGGAGCCAATTCTCTGGATGCTTTCAAGCGAGAGTTAGATAGAGCTCTTAAAGATAGCAGGGTCAAGGGATATGGGGAGAAGACAGGAACGGGGTACTGATTGTGGATGATCAGCCATGATCATAGTGAAGGGCGGTGCTGGCGCAAAGGGTCGAATGGCCTACTCCTGCACCTATTGGCTATTATCTATTGTCTAACAATCTAATTCTTTGTATTCTACAGGAATGTACGGGAAATCAGTGATATTCCCAGCCAAAACAGCCAACAGCTTTGTCAGGATGTATGCATCTGATTTCTCCCGTTTGACTGCCTTTACTGTCTGCCTCAGGGCAGCCTCTGAAGAGACTCGTGCTTACAGTTTGTTCTCTTACGCAACAAGCTCTTCGCCCAACGAACTGCTGCTTTGGCAAGAATCTAAATCAAAACTCCGGCTGGAATTAGGAACACAAAAGATTACGTTTTCCCTCCCAGAAATGAATGCTTTACTGAGACACATGTGTGTGACCTGGGAGTCTCAAGGGGGTGAGATAACAGTCTGGGTCAATGGTAGACGCAGTCTACGGAAGGTTGGTGGAAAGGGTCAGGTTGTAAAAGGGTCTGGTCAGTTTATTCTAGGTCAGGAGCAAGACTCAGTCGGTGGAGGGTTTGACATCAATCAGTCCTTTGTTGGAGAGATCTCTGATGTTCATCTGTGGGATGGTGTTTTACAATCCAATGATATTAAGAAGATAAGTCAGGGCTGTCTCCAGTACGGAGGGAACATCATTGACTGGGGATCAACAAAATATACATTTGAAGGGATTGTGGCAATTGGAGGCAATAAGGATTGCACACTTTGAATACAGTAAACATTAAATTGTGCAGAGGAGAACACAATTACCTCAAACTCCTCTAGCTGAATATGACCTTGCGATATTTCCTCTCTAAACCAGATCAGTAGTAGAAGTAGTGATGGTGATTCCTGAATAAAGGGCTGTTTACATCTGGGTAAGGGACAACTCACTGAATCCTTCCAGTTTATCTTCAAACTCAGCCCAGGGACTGTTAAGCACAGACAAGTCCGCCCTCTTTAACCTGACACCCTCCTCGTCCATTCTGCTGAAGCCCTTCCTCAGATCCCACCGGGAACAGTTGGGCATCCCAGTTAAAAGGTGCAGCAGTACAGAGCGGTGTCCAGGGCATTTGGTGCCATCTGCTGATCCTGCTCTTGATTTAGATTGTGCTGATTGGAATTATTACTGTCTCTCTCTGTATTACCCTTTTGATTTCACATTGTTTGTTACACCAAGGTTTGGAAAGCTCACAATGTGTTCTGTGCGTCCAGTGATTGTGATTGAAATGTAACATTGCAGTTTCATCAGCTTAATAAATGAGCATCAAAACAGAAAGGATCTTGTTTGTGAAGTCTGTGTGTGCGTCTGGACTCGTTATCGCTCTCAGAGCACTCCCAGTGTGCATCACTAAATCGACTCCTGACACAACCCAGTGTGGAGCTGATCTGCTGACAGTAAGATCAAACCACCTCCTCCCCAGGTATTTTCCCATGCAACCACAGGAGATGCAACACCTGTCCCTATACCTCCTCCCTCCACTCCGTCCAAAGACCCCAACAGTCTTTTCAGGTGAGGCAGAGGTTCACTTACACCTCCCACAGCCTCATCTACTATATCTGCTGTTCCACCTGTGGATTCCTATATATCGCTGAGACCTTGCACAGGCTTGGCGATTGTTTCGCTGAACACCTCTGCTCAGTCTGCCTAAACCTATCTGTTCTCCTGGTTGCTAAACACATTAACACCCTCCCTCATTCTCTCCTGAGCCTCCTCCATTGTCCGTGCGGAATAGCACCTCATATTTCGCTTAGGCAGCTTACACCCCAGAGGTATGAACATTGATTTCTCTAACCCTTCCTTACCCCCTTCCCCCATCCCTTCCCAGTTCTCCGACCAGTCTGACTGTCCTTGATTACATTTTATCTCTGTTTACTTTGTTGTTACCTTCTCCTAGCTAACAATGATCTATTCTACATTTTCCTTTATTGTCACCCCCTTGGATCTCTTGTTCTCACACCTTACACTTCCTTATCCTGATTCTGGATTAGTACAGGTGTCAGAGGTTATGGGGAGAAGGCAGGAGAATGGGATTAGGAGGGAGAGATAGATTATCCATGATTGAATGGTGGAGTTGACTTGCTGGGCCGAATGGCCTCATTCTGCTCCTATCACTTATGATCTGATCTCCACATGTTCGCCTCCCCTGACTCAGTCTGCAGAAGGGTCTTGATCCGAAACGTCACCCATTTCCTCTCTCCAGAGATGCTGCCTGTCCCGCTGAGTTGCTCTAGCATTTTGTATCTATCTGCTGACAGTAAGTTCGCTTTAGGCTGAGAAACGATGAATGTGAATCCGTGGGAAACTGGGGAGAACTGCACTGGCTGGTGTCGGGTGTCGCACCCTGCTGGCCAGCTGAGGCCATTGGCACCCAGTCATTGTCCTTTGCTCTTAATAAATTTATCCAACCTCTCAGGATCTTGTTTTTAGCTTGTCTGACATGTCCTCTTCCCCACCTGATTTCCCTCTTAAGTGTAGGTATCACAAAAAGCTGGAGTAACTCAGCGGGTCAGGCAGCATCTCAGGAGAGAAGGAATGGGTGATGTTTCGGGTCGAGACCCTTCTTCAGACTGCGAAAGGGTCTCGACCCGAAACGTCACCCATTCCTTCTCTCCTGAGATGCTGCCTGACCCGCTGAGTTATTCCAGCATTTTGTGATACCTTCGATTTGTACCAGCATCTGCAGTTATTTTCCTATCCCTCTTAAGTGTAAATGCATACTGCTCAAGTGATTAATTAGATCGCCAATGCTTTCATAGAGGTGCTTAAGGAGAATGCCTCCCTGCTTTTCCTGACCAGTGCCTCAATATTCCTTGTCAACCAGGGCTCCTTATTCCTGTTAGTCTTTCCCCTCGCTGTTCTCATGAAGAGTCCTGACCTGAAACGTCCATTCCCTCCACAGATGCTGCCTGTCCTGCTGAATTCCTCCAGCACTTTGTTTTTTATTCAAGATTCAAGATATCGCTGACTCCCCTCACTCTTAACAGAAACACTCCAATCCTGAACCCTCCCTAACTCGCTTTTAAAACCCTTCCACATCCATGCCCAGCCGTCCCTGGAGAAGCATGCAATGTCCATGGACACCTTGGTCACTTTCCAGTCATCCACAAACCTCAGGGTCTGCAGTAGCTCAAGTGCATCTTGGAAAAAAAGGATAATGTTTTGCTATGAAACTCGCTCTCACGTGCAAGAACTGTGCCCCGCCACCTTTTTATATTATATATTAATGATCTGGATGATGGGATTGATGGCTTTGTGGCCAAGTTCACAAAGTCTGCGGACTTTTCACGGAGCCCGCGATCTCTGTCGGGGATCGACTTTGGGGCTCCAACCGCGGGAGCCTGCGGACTTTAACATTGCGGAGCTTGCGGTCTCAGGGTAGAGACCGACTTCGGGAGCTTCAATCCGCAGAGGGTTTCGATCGCCCCCGACGCAGGGACTTCGACCGCCGGCTGTGGAAGCTTCGATCGCCCCAACTGCGCATGCTTCGACTGCCCTGACCACGGGAGAATAAAGAGGAAGATTAGACTTTATTGCCGTCCATCACAGTGAGGAATCTGCTGTGGTGGATGTTTGTTAACTTTTTTGTACAGGTAGTTGTACGTCTTTTTTTTTAGTTTGGCAGTATGGTAATTTGAATTTCACTGTACCTTTGGTACACGCGACAATAAACTGAACTTGAAGTTTGTGGATGATACAAAGATAGGTGGAAGGGCAGGTAATGTTGAGGAAGCAGGGAATCTGCAGGACTTGCGACTGGTTGGGTGTAGGTAAAGAAGTGGCAAATGGAACACAGCATAGCAAAACATAGTCATGCACTGTAGTAGAAGGAATAAAGGCATAGAGTACTTTCTAAAAAGGGAGAGGATTCAGAAATCTGAGGTACAAGGGGACTTGGGAGTGCTGGTGCAAGATTCCCAAAAGATTAATTTACAGGTTGAGTCGGCGATGAAGGTAAATGCAATGCCAGCATTAATTTCAAAGGGACAGGTATATGAAAGCTTAGATGTAATACTGAGGCTTTATAAGGTGCCAGTCACATTATATTTGAAATATTATGAGGAGTTTTGGGCCCTTTTTCCAAGGATGTGCTGGGTTTGGAGAGAATCCAGAGGTTTCTGACAATGATCCAAGAGATGATGGTTAATGTATTTGTCAGGCTCTGGCCTGTACTCATTGAAGTTTATAGGGATGAGGGGGGATTTCACTAAAACCTATCAGACAATGAAAGGCCTGGATAGAGTGGCCATAGAAAGGATGTTTTTTATTAATGGAAGCATCTAGAGCCAGAGGGTACAGCCTCGGGATAAAATGACGCACCTTTAGAATGGAGATAAGGAGGCATTTTTTTAGGCGGAGGGAGGTGAATTCACTGCCACAGATGGCTCTGGAGGCCAAGACATTGGGTATTTTTAAAGTGGCATTTGATAGGTTCTTGATTAGTAAGGACATCAAAGGTTATGGGGAGAAGGCAGGAGAATGAGGTTGAGAGGACTCGCAGTTAGTTTAGTTTAGAGATACAGCATGGAAACAGGCCCTTTGGCCCACCGAATCTGCGCCAACCAATGATCACACTAGTTCTAATCTACACAGATGGGGACAATTTTACATAAGCCAATTAATCTACAAGTCTTTGGAATGTGGGAGGAAACCATAGCAACCGGGGAAAACCCACAGGGAACTCTGTAGAGAGCACCTGTACGCACGATCAAACCCTGGTCTCTTGCGCTGCAAGGCAGCAACTCTACTGCTGTGCCTCCGCACAGGATAAAATAGATCACCCATGATTGAATCGCAGAGTAGACTTGATGGGCCGAATGGTCTAGTTCTGCTCCTCGTACTCTTACAAGACAGACATTGACAGCTTGAGGCTAAGTAGATGGGGGGGGGGGGGGGGGGAGAGAGAGAGAGAGAGAGAGAGGGAGAGAGAGAGAGAGAGAGAACCAACAATTGGCACTGTAAAGTTTAGCAAGCCAGGATCATACCTTTAGAAGTATCTTCCATCTCCTGGTATCAATATGCCTCATCACACTCCTGATGATAACTAATGAGATTCAGATTTCTCAAAGTTATCAAAAAGTGTACAGTAAATTTGAAAAGATAAATATTTATTAATTGGACATTGAAGTTTTAACACCTTCCATGGAAATGCAGATGTTGCAGGCACCGGTGGTCACACAGGTGTACCTTCATTCACTACCTTGCTGACAGACTGTTCTCTCTCTGCAGCCACTGCCTTGCGCCTCTGCCGTTCGGCAGCACGGATTTTCCGAACTTCCTGGAAAACCTGAATTAGAGCAAAACGTCAGAGTGAGAGTAGGATAAGATGGGAATGCGACTGAGTGTGTGTTTCCCTGCTTCTTGGAGTCCACACTGGCTTCCAATGTCCACCCTTTCATCCGATTCTTTGTTGCCAAACTAAGTACCCAAAGATAAATCTGTCAGCGCCGCTGTGATCTTCTCACATTTTGTCACATCTTTTCATCTAAAGTATGTGTGGGGAACATAACATCGAGAGAAATCTCGGCAGTAATTGTCATGTATCATCTAATTACTCAAATTAAGGTTCATGCACAATAACCATCTTCGTTCTCAGTAATGTCCGCCTACTGGGCTGGAGTTCAGCCTGCATCACACAGCTTTTAGCCCTTGCCCCAGGACTGTTCTTCGTGGGCAACTTTGGACAATGTCCAATGGATGTCAGGTTGTTCGACTGTAAAGTTATCACAGCTGAAGTTGATCGTAACTAATTGCGATATCAAGGTTTGTCAGTAAAGGGTGGAAGCTCCAGTCAAACCACAGGTATGGATATTGGTTTGGCTATGTCACCATTGTTCCCAGTAACATTAATATACCCTACAAAATCTCAGCAATGGAATCAGTTTGCGTGTGGCATGCTTGCCTTCATTGGCCGGGCATTAAGTATAAACATCAGGAAGTTATGAGTCCCGGGGTCTCAAATTTGGGGTTTGGGCTTTGGGGTCTCCGGTTCGCGGTCATGGGTTTGGGGTCTCGGGTTCGGGGTCTCGGCTTTAGGGTCTTGGCTCTTGGGGTCCCATGTTTGGGGTCGTGGGTCTAGGACTTTGGTTAGGCCGTATTTGGAGTACTGCGTACAGTTCTAGTTGTCCTATTACAGGAAAGGATGTGGCGGCATAAGAGGGTGCAGAAGAGTTTAACAGAATGTTGCCTGGATGTTGGACAAACTTGGATTATTTTCTCTGGAGCGTCAGAGGTTGAGGGGAGACGTGAAAGTATATAAAATTATTAGAGGCATGGATAGGGTAGACAGACAGGACCTTTTTCCCCAGGGTGACAATGTCAAAGATTACAGCTTTAAGATAAGGAGGTTTTAAAGGAGATGTGTGGGGCATGTATTTTCACAGAGGGTGGTGGGAACATATTGCCAGAGTTGGTGATGGAAGCAGATACATTAGTGGCATTTAAGAGGGCTTTAGATAAGCACATGGATATGAAAGAAATGGATGGATATGGCAGATGAGCTTAGTCCACCTTGGCATCACGTTCAGCAGGAGCATTGTTGGCCGAGTGGCTCGTGTTGGTTCAGTACTCAAGCTATTCTTTAATGGATGACATTGGCACATATCATATCATATCATATATATACAGCCGGAAACAGGCCTTTTCGGCCCTCCAAGTCCGTGCCGCCCAGTGATCCCCGTACATTAACACTGTCCTACACCCACTAGGGACAATTTTTACATTTACCCAGCCAATTAACCTACATACCTGTACGTCTTTGGAGTGTGGGAGGAAACCGAAGATCTCGGAGAAAACCCACGCAGGTCACGAGGAGAACGTACAAACTCCTTACAGTGCAGCACCCGTAGTCAGGATCGAACCTGAGTCTCCGGCGCTGCATTCGCTGTAAAGCAGCAACTCTACCGCTGCAAACACAATATCCACAAATTTTGCACTAAATGGTGATCAGAGTGGTTCCATTGACAATTTAAGCCTTGCACGTCCTGAAGAAGGGTTGACTGCAGCTCCCAAATAACCACCCACGATGAAACAACTGGCAGATATCCGTACCTTTATGCACAAAGCCTTCTTGGCAATCCATCGCTGTGTTGCCTTCCTGTAATACTCAGGGGGAAAGGTATACTGAATACCCAGCTGTGTGCAGACATTTTCAAAGGCCTCGTAGCGTGTCCGCCGGAGGTACTTGAGCAGCTTCTTCCGTCTGTCGATTGCCAGCAACATATAACGCTTGTTGGTCTTATCCTGGCCAAGTGAAAATGAGAATGAGCACTGGATACTGGGGTGTGTAACTATCAGAGCCTCAAACATTGCCTCCAACATTAGGTCAGGTAACAAGATTGGAAAGGAGAGGAACGGCTGAAGATCCATTCAGCCTCTGTCTTCTGCTCAATGGTCATAAATGGGAGTGTGCTCCCTTCTGCTCCACGTAAGACAGTAGGTCTACAGGCAGCTTATCGGAAGTACAGAATCCCAGTGGAAGGGAGAAATGCCACACAATGGCCATGTTTAGAGACCACAGGGCAATGGGAGTAATCAGAGAGGGATGCCTTAATGGGATTATGTGGAATATAGACCACTAAACACCGACACAAAAAGGTTGGTCTGTGTGGCCTGTTCCTCTCCTACATTATTGGGAGATGCATGCGTGGAGAGCAAGTGAGGCAAAGCTCAGTGGCAATCAGTGCCATGGTGATGTCCAGCTATTCGTTAAGGGACAGAAAAAGAGTTGACATTGAGCAACATAGGAGGCTGAGGAGAGAGAGTAGATTGACACAAAATGCTGGAGTAACTCAGCGGGACATGTAGCATCTCTGGAGAGAAGGATCGAGACCCTTCTTCAGACTGAGTTACCGCCTGTCCTGCTGAGTTACTCCAGCATTTTGTGTCTATCTTCAGTTTAAACCAGTATCGGCAGTTCCTTCATACACAGAGGGAGTTGAGTGAAGAAGGGTCTCGACCCAAAACGTCACCCATTCCTTCTCTCCTGAGATGCTGCCTGGCCCGCTGAGTTACTCCAGCATTTTGTGATACCTTCGTAAGGAAAATTAGAATGGGAAAAGAGAGAAGGCAGGCTTTTTTAAATTGCAGAGTTGGCTAGGGAAGGAAAAGGAGGATGTGTGCAATAGTATGCAGGCCAAAGTTGTCAAAGTAACAATTATTTAACAATTGGCAGCTGGAGCAATGTGTAACATATGTTAATACAGAAGGTACAGATGTGTCTGCACAAAGATGCTGTGGAACTCCGATGTACACACCTTCCTGTGGAGCTGCAGGTGCTCCTGGTAATTCCGAATTTTTGCTGTTAGGATGGCAACTGTGGGAAGGAAGAGAGAAAGGTGGGTAACTTAACACATGAACACCCTACACCTCAGCCTGTGGTCAAGGAGGCAAAGAAACAAGTGCTGCAAGTCTGAAGTGAACACATAACAGTGGAAACACTCGGCAGTTCCATCATCACATTTATATTTCAGATTGCCTGCAGGTTTAGCTTGCCCACCAGGTTTAGCCTTTTCAGAGTCTGTTACAGAATGCAGAAAGGGGCTCAAGCAGGGACTTGGGAGGAAACTCTAGCACCTGGAGTAAATCAGGTGAAAGATAATCGACCAGAAACATTAAATCTGATTTTCTCTCCGCAGATGCTGCTGGCCCTGCTGGGCACTTGCAGCACATCCCACACAGAACCACTCGGGGTTTGATGAACTCCAAACACTGCCATCTATCTCTATCCATTGGATTCCTTTTTGACTAACCTGTCATGTGGGACCTTATCAAAAGCTTTGTTAAAATCAGTGCAAGGTGCATCATTGCTCTCACCAACTCTCGTTGTTACCACAACAAGAAGTAATTCCATCCTGAGTCAGACATGGCGTACCATAACCATGCCAGAGGCAGATACGATAGTGCTATTTAAGAGGCTTTTGGATACATAAATAAGCAGTTTAACTTGCTATCATTTTCGGAACAGACATTGTGGGCCGGAAGATTATTTTAAACCCCTCTGATGCAATTGGTCTGAATCATAGAGCCATACAGCACAAATACAGTCCCTTTGGCCCTACTTGCCCATGCCGACCACTAATCAGGCATTCTACATTCTAATCAACATTGTTGATAGAAACCATAAGCAATGGGCCCAGCAATGATCTGGAGGCACACTAGACACAGACCTCCGGTCCCAAAAAACCACCTTTCAACATCACCCACGGCTTCCTTCCATGAAGCCAATTCTCTATCCAATTGGCTAGCTGTCCCTAGAACCCATGTAATCTAACCTTCCAGAGCAACCTCCCACACGAAACCTAATCTAATGCCTTGCTGAAGTCCATATACATGGCTTGGGCCTCACCAGCTTTTTTGGTTACTTCTTCAAAAAAACTCAGATTCGTAAGACACAATCTCCCACATACATAACCATACTGCCGATCCCGAATTAGCCCATGTCTATCCAAATTCATATGCAGTCTTGCAGCACCTCACCCATGTCTAATGACGATTCATCTATATCAGCCACAGTGCCTACAATTTCTTCCCTAGCTTCCCACAGTATCCTTGGATATATCTGATCAGGCCCAGGAGATTTATCTATTTTAATACAGTCCCAGTCTTTATTGGGAAAGTTAATTCCCCTACTATGACAACCTTATTAGTCTTAGCCCGCGATCTCCTGGCATATTTGATGTTCTAATTCCCATTGACTATTTGGGAGCCTTTAGTACACCCCCAAAAAACAGGTCACCCCCGTTTTATTTTTCAGCTCTACCTATATAGCCTCACAGGACGAACCATCAGTAATGTCACCTTGAACTATTGTTGTGACATTCTCCTTGATCAATAAAGCAACTCTTTTACCCCCCCCCCCATCTCCATCTCTCCTTGTAGCACCTGTACTTTGGAATATTAAACTGCCAGTCCTGTCCCTCTCTCAGCCAGGTTTTCGTAACAGCTACACTGTCCCTATCACCTGAGTTCATCCGCCTCGCCCGTCAGGCCTCTCAGTAAAATAAACACAACTCAATCCAACACTCCATCCTTGCTCCCTGCTGCCTATTCTGTCCACCAAATTTTCTTTCTTCAACTTCCATAACAACCCCCAGCCCGTCACCTGCTTCTATGCTGTATTGGATCACGTCCCCCTGCCAATGAAGTTTAAACTCTCCCGAGTAGCACTAGCAAATCTGCCTGCCAGGATATTGGTTCCCTTTCATCCCTATTGTACAGATCATCTTGACGCCAGAACAGATCCTAATGGTCCAAAAATCTGAATCCATGCACCAACTCCTCAGCCACGCATTTATCTGTCCTGTCTTCCTGCACCTAACCTCACTGGCAGCTGGCATTGGGAGTAATCCAGAGATCCCCACTCTGGAGGTCCTGGAGGCTCTGGAACTCCCAATAATCATTTTTGCAGGACCTCATCTCTGTTCCTACGTCATTTGTGCCAACGTGAACAATGTCTACTGGTTGCTCCCCCTCCTCCTTGATGATGTCATGCAGCCACTCCGAGACATCCTGGACCCTGGCATCAAGAACATCCTGGAGTCTCAATCGTTGCCGCAGAATCTCCTGTCTGCCTCCGAACTAACGAGTCTCCTATCGCTGTGGCTCTGCTTGACATTACCCTTCCCCACTGTGCCTCAGACCCAGGCTCAATGCCACAGCCATGATTCCTGCTCACCCCTAACTGGTCATTCCCCCTAACTGTATCCAAAAGGGTAAACCTGTTATGAAGGAAAATGGCCGCAAGGTCACCTGCAATCTCTGATCTTTTCTCCTCCTGGTCACCTACCTACTCTCTTCCTGGATCTTAGACCTGACCACCTTGTACAACTCCTATCTGTGGCATTGGGAGTAATCCGCAGATCACTACCCCGGAGGTCCCACATATGAAGCTCCGATTTTCTTGGATGATCCTGAGGTCGTCCAGCTGTAGCTCTAGTTCCTTAATACTGCAAGGAGCTGTGCGTGCACACAATCCCAAATGTGTAGTCATTAGGGGCACGAGCAGTTTCCCTGACTTCCCACAACCTGTAGAACGTACACTGTACCATTCTACCTGCCATCACCATTGCATTAAAACCGAGAAAAGAAAGCACAACAATCACAGAAGAAAAAGGCAGACTGAACCTTTACCCCCTGTCCTCCTCTGCCCAGCCTCCTTGCCCAAACATCTTGAACCAAAGCCACACACTCACCCACCACACAGCACGTCCTCACTCACCACACAGGTCTCTCCTAATAAGGTGTTCTGCAGCAACTTGCCTTATTTTTATTGACTGCTCAATTAGCTCATTTTGATCACTCAGCCCATCCACCGGCTGCCTTTTGAAATGTCCCGCTGCTGCTGCTGCTGCTTCAACATTGGAATAGACTCAATCAACCAATTCAGCAGCTGTCTTTTGAAATATCCTCCTTCTGCCCACTGCAGACACTGAAACACACTGACTCAACCAATTCTCTTAAATTTGAATAGATTTTGCGATTTGTTTTTTTACACCCCGGCATGCACCAAAACAATGATTCGATGAGTGTTCACTTTTATTGCATACTCTGAGCATGCTTCAGACACGGAACATTGAAAATAGTAGGCCAGGGCCCTCTGCTCTCTTCTCCGCCAGCAAACCTGTACTGGCCTTTCCTCGGCATCCTTCCCATTAATAAACAATAACTCTATTGACCTGTGGAGAGTACTTTCATCTTAGGCCCTCATGATTGCCCACAATACACTCAGCAACTGATTGGTATCGTGTGCAGTGAATTCCAAATATTTACTGCCCTCTGGAATGATTGATCCATAACAACTTGCTTCCTCCATGGACACCACAACTGGCCATTCCTGCTGAAACTTGTCCATCTGCAACATTAACCCAGTGATTCTCCATTAGCACAGCCTGATATGCTGGGCATGTCCTGCATCTTTGCCATGGCAACACATAGTGGAGACAATGGCACATAATCACCTAACTCCCCATCCACCTGTTGTGGATTTAAACATATCATCGATCCATCCCTCTCAGTACCTCCCCTGCAATTTTAAATCATCTTCAAATTTATTTTTCCCAATCTTGATGAAGGGTCTCTGACCCGAGATGTTGAACGTTTTCCTCTCCACAGATGCTGCCTGACCTGTTGAGTGTTTCCAACATTTTCTTGTTTTTAATTGCAAACTTGTGTGGAGTTCAATAGAATTAAATGCAATTTAATTGAAACTAATAAGGTTCTTAAGACATTTGACAGGGTGGAATCTGATAGGCTGTGTCCTGAGTGCAGAAATTAAAATGGGAGACAGATTAGGATAAGGAGTCGTGCTTTTACAGGCACGGAGGGTTACAATTCTCTATCCCCAGAGGGCTTTGGACGTGGGTGCAGAGTTTATTTGGCACAGTCATGTCTGGGAAATAGTGATTGGGTAGGAAAATGAGCTGAGGTCAAGGAACAGCAATGGTCCTGCTTCACCTGTGTCCTGGGCTATTATTAGTGGTTGAAAGATGAATGGAAGGCAAAACTAAAAAGCGAACTCACTTTGGACTTCCGTGGAACCAACGTCACTGGGATTCCTCCGCACCTTCTCCACCAGAAGGCTAGTTTTCAGCTGCAGCTTCTCTCTCTAAAAGTGAGTCAATCACACAATCAAATCTGTACCAGTAGAAAGGTCAAAGCAAAGTCAACAGCACGAGGAGGAAATAAAGGCTAATCCTGCCCCTTCACCCTATCCAGTGAGAATCTCTGAAAGGAGTAATACTGAGAACTGTCAGCCCCGTGACTGTATACACTGGACAGATGTGATTAAACTCTCACCACTGAACATTGACTTTTCCAACTTTAGATAGTTCCTCTGTCCCTCTTTACCCCTCCCCCTTCCCAGATCTCCCACTGTCTTCCTGTCTCCACCTATATCCTTCCTTTGTCCCGCCCCCCTGACATCAGTCTGAAGAAGGGTCTCGACCTGAAACGTCGCCCATTCCTTCTCTCCTGAGATGCTGCCTGACCTGCTGAGTTGTTCCAGCATTTTGAATAAATACCTTCGATTTGTACCAGCATCTGCAGTTATTTTCTTACACTTCTTAAACTCTCATCAAAAGTCAGGCAGTTACTAAGTTCAAGATGCTATTGCAAGATATTAATTAGTTGTTTTGCTAGGTAGCATCTTTTCACGACTTGCCCAAAATGTTCCATGATCACTCAAGGACAGTGGAAATACACAATATTCAGTGCAAAATCTTAAACTTCCTCTCCTTTCTGAAACTAATAACATGCCAACCATCTTCTCAGCCTCATCAGTCTTCTCCAACTTTCTATTTCCATCCGTCTTTGAAGGTTCTCCAGTCATCTGTAGCCTTTAGCAACGTCAGTCAACTGTAGTGACCTGGGGCTTGTGATGCCATCATCTTCCGCTCCACTCTCTCCGTATTCCTTCACCATTATTTAACAGTTACACATTCAATCTCCTTCTCTCTGTTCAGCCCTGAATCACCTGACTAGAAACATCGTCTATCTATTCCCTCTATAAATGCTGCCTGCCCCACTGATTTCTTCAGTACTTCGTGACTGGTTAGCTCGCCACAAAAGCTTTTCACTCTACCTCGCTCGGTACACTTGCCAATAAACTAAACTAAATCTAAACTTTTGCTCAAGATGTAAGCATCTGCAGTCTCTTGTGCCTTCATTTTTGGAACGCCAGCTCCACAGTACTTTTCTTAAACATGATCCAAAAATGGGAAGGACTTACATGACTTGCCATTTCCAGTGACAACAGTCTTCGAACCACGTCATCAGTCCTGTAGAAAACACATCACAGTCCTTACACACGAGAATTAGGGCCAACGCCTTTATATTCCCTCTCTGTTTCCTTCTTTGTCCTCCTGCACATCATCCCAATTCTAAGTCAGCATCTGCTTCCCAGCTCGGTAATGATACTACAGACCAGATGAGCAAGTGGCTTGACGTGCATCATTCCTGCTCATGAACAAATGTTTTCTCCATCTCCCTCAATATTCATCCACATACTCCAAAGCCCCACTCAGTAACATTTCATTGTGTTTCATCAGTAAGCACATTCTATGTATCCTTAGTCCCAGACTCACTCCCCCTTTTTGAAGAGCCTTCCTCAAAAGCACCAACTCACTCAGACAGAGCAACCACAGCAATTCATCCATTCTGTAATGCATGGGGTTAAAACAAATGGGCACCCATTCAGTGGAATTATGTACCCAGTATTTGGCAATTTGATATTCGGAATACCAGGTAAGGATTTCCTATCTTCAGTACAATATTTTTCTATGGTTTGAGGCTTTGTTTTGTTCAGAACCTTACCAATGTCATCAAACTGTCTAAAATAAGGATGAGAGGGGATCTTATAGAACCATATAAAATTATAAAAGGACTGGACAAGCCGGATGCAGGAAAAATGTTCCCAATGTTGGGGGAGTCCAGAACCAGGGGCCACAGTCCTAGAATAAAGGGGAGGCCATTTAAAACTGAGGTGAGAAGGAACTTTTTCACCCAGAGAGTTGTGAATTTGTGGAATTCTCTGCCGTGGGCAGTGGAAGCCAAATCACTGGATGGATTTAAGAGAGTTAGATAGAGCTCTAGGGGCTAGTGGAATCAAGGGATATGGGGAGAAGGCAGGCACGGGTTATTGATTGTGGACGATCAGCCATGATCACAATGAATGGCGGTACTGGCTCGAAGGGCCTCCTCCTGCACCTATTTTCTAATAAACAGGCCCAGGTTCAAATAAGTAGTGACAACTTTAAATTAAATTAAAACAACAGCCAACATTAAAGTGGTGACTTTTTATCACTCGGCCTAATTTCAACAAGGCAACTTTTGTAAAGACTTGACTGACTGAACTATATTGTAACACTGTGGGTGTCAAAAGACACGTCAAACTGAGCTAATGACTGGGAAACACTGAAGGAGATTCCCAAAAGGCATCTCGACTTGGCTGCATCAGAGTCATATGCAGAGTACTTTTGCAGGTAAGTTCAGGAGAGAGTCTTTGCAAAAGATAGGATAGGAGGCAGTGTAGTTCAGATAATTGTGGGAATCGGTGGGATTGCAGTAGACATCAGTTAATAGTTTTTTTTATTCTAGGACATTCAAACTCTTTCTTTAGTAGTCTTTCTTTAGTACTACACTTCCTCCACCCTGCCTCTTGCAAAAACACTATCCCCTACTCTCAATTCCTCTGACTTCACTACATCTGCTCCCACATCAAAGCTTTCTACTCCAGGACATCTCAGATGTGCTCTTTCTTTAGTAAGTGTGGTTTCCCCCTGCAATCTTAGATGAATCCTTCACCCGCATCTCCTCTGTGTCCCCTCACTCGGCTCTCACTTCACCTTCCCCCACAGAACAAGGATAGAGTTCCCTTGGTCCTCACCTTTCACCCCACCAGCCTTCGCATCCAACACATGATTCTCCAACATTTCTGTCACCTTTAATGTGATCCCACCACCAGTCACATTTTCCCATTCCCACCCCTTTCTAACTTCTGCAGAAACTACTCCTTCTGCAACTCCATGATTCGCTCAAACCTTCCCATCCAAACCACCCTCTCCCCAGGTACCCTTCCCTGCAACCGCAGGGGATGTAACACCTGTCCCATTACCTCCTCCCTCGCCTCCATCCAGCGATCCCAGCAGTCCTTCCAGGTGAGACAGAGGTTCACATGCATCTCATCTAACCTCATCCACTGCATTCAGTGCTCTAGATGTGACCTCCATTACATCAGCAAGACCAAGCATAGACTCAGTAATTATTAGTCAGGCCTGCTGGATCTCCAGGTTGCTAACCATTTTAACTCCCCTTACCTTCCTGCACTGACTGTTCTGGGTCTTCCATTACCATTGAGCCCATGTGCAAACTAGAGGAACAGTATTTTGTATTCCTACCCAACGGTATGAACAATGAATTCTCCGATTTTAGGAGAAACCTTTTTTGAAATCTTTATTTTCAACTTCTTCTTCCTCTCCTTTCCCCTGTGTCCCACCGTGACAAACGTCACCTATCCATATCCTCCAGAGATGCTGCCTTAAATGTTGAGTTACTTCAGCATTTCGTGTTTTTTTGTTGTAAAACAACACCTGCAGTCTGTTGTGTCTACTGGGTTTAAGAGCTACGCTTCAGCAGCAGTTGCTTAGTTCTCAATGACAGTTGGCAGCAGCCCTCCAAATGCCAATACATGCGGGGCCCTAATAACTTTTACTTTATTTCAGATTCTGCTGGACAGGGAGGTGTTGGAACAAGAGGTGCTGAAGCAAGGATAAATTGGGAAAATGTCAGAGAGAGGCTTTAACAGACTAAGTTTTTAAACACTAAGCAGCAGTAGTTAGTGAATGATGGCCACGTACTTGCTCACTACTGCCACATCGCGGTAGTTTTTCTTCAACATGGTTGGGGACAGATCATCCAACTGACTGGAAAATTCTATCAGAGAAAAATATTACATAAAAGAGCACTGAGAGACTTCATTCAATTACACAGAAAACAGTTATGCATGTGCAAGCTTTGTAAACGACATTGAATTAGTCCACTCAGCCATTCCTATTCCACAATTCTCCTATAACTATAACCTTGTAAAACTCCCCATTGAAAATGTTTCCATCACTTCACCAGCCGGAAATGTTCTGCCCCTGTTGCTACACAACCCTCTTTAATCCCACACACATGATCTCTTCACTTCCTAGTGTTCTTTCCATTCAATCGAAAACACAGTCCCAACCCAAAATATCATCAGTCCACCCGATCCAAAGATTGTGCCTGACCCATTGAGTTCCTCCAGCACTTTGTATTTTGCTCACGATGCCAGCATCTGCATCTCCATCCTGGTTCTCCTGTGTCGTTCCCATTCCTCTGCCAAGTTAAAACCCTTCACAAAAGCATTAACAAATCCGCAGGGATACTGGCCTTGCTCACACTGAGGTGCAACTTGTCTGGCTTGCACAGGTCCTACCTGCCCCAACCACAGTCCCAAAGGCTCATAATTAGAAAGCCCTCGCTCCAGCTTATGCATTCATTTGCACTATTCTCTTTTTCCTCTACTTGTTAGCATGTGCAACTGGGAGCAATCCCAACCTTTGAGGTTTTTTTAATGCCTTTTCCAGCTCCCTAAATTCTGCTGCGAGGACTTAATTCCTTCCTTCAACCTTTGTCATTGGTACCAACAGGAACCACTATTTACAGTTCTTCACCCACTCCCTTACAACCATTCAATCTGCTCTATTGCCCTGGGATTTGGGAGGTGACTTATCACGTAGTCACACCTCTGGTCACAGCATCACCTATGTGTTCCTCCAACCATTAAATCCCATCAATATTACTCTCCCGCACATCTTGCTCCTCCACTATGGCACTGAACCTCTGTGGTATTTTGCTTCTCTCTCTGCCTGCCAGTCAGTGTCAGGCCTATCCCTCGGGGCGACAGGGAGCCAACACAGGAGCCAGGCTTCTCTGAGGGAGATCACAAACTCAGCTCCCTCTCTGGGCCGACCCCCGGGTTTCACACAGCTGCTGACCCGCACTCACCTGGTGTCCTCCTCGACACCGCAGCATAACGGCAGCCGGCCGGCTCCCACCCCGCACCTGCGACAGACACGGGGAAAGTCAGTGGGCTTGTCAGACCCAGCACCGGCCGCCATCCCAGGGTTATCCAACCCCCCCCCCCCCCCCCCCCCGGCCCCGTCACTGCCCACCCACCTCCCTCCAACAACTCCCCACACGGGTTTCCTCCCTCTGGTTCCCGCCTCCCTGGATCCCTCCCCTCATTCCCTGAGTCTGAGACTCTCCACCCGGGTCCTCTTTCCTTCCTCGCCCAGATCTCTGGGTTTGTCCCACCCGCCCTCTCCCATCCCTGGGATTGCCCCCCTTCCCCTCCACCTCCCCGACCCTCGGGTTTTTTCTCCCGGGTTCTCCTCTCTACCCCGTCCCTGGGTCCCCCCCCCCCCAATTCCCGGGTCCCCCCGCAGCCTGACCCGGTCGCCGTCCAGGCCCGGGGGCCGCCGCCCTGCTCCAGCCGAGGAGGAGGCCGCGAGCCCCGGGCTCCAGCAGCGCGCACACGGCCCTCCTCAGCATCCCCGCGGCAACGCCACCCGAAACGTCATCAGGCCGCGCCGAGGGTGACGGGGGCGGGGTGGGGTCGTTGCCGGAGTGACGGGCGGGGGCGGGGGCGTTGCCGGGGTGACGGGCGGAGCGGGGCGTTGCCGGGCTGATGGTAAGGGCGGGGCGGGGCGGGGGCGTTGCCGGGGTGACGGGCTGATCCACGGCTGGGAGTTGCTGCCGAGACTGCCCGGACACCAGGAGACACTAACTGCAGGTATTTCTGTGATAACGCCCATGAGGGAACACTGTTTACATTTCGCGGGTCAAGCCGGTTACAATGCAATTTCCACCGGGAACTGGAGAGCGACTTGAAATGTGAAAACAAGCAACTACAGACGCGGAAGGGTCCCGACCCGAAACATCAGCCGCCCATTCCCTCCCTCCCCAGACCCGCCGAGTTCCACTTCCACATTTAGACAAAAGACAATAGACAATAGACAATAGGTGCAGGAGTAGGCCATTCAGCCCTTCGAGCCAGCACCGCCATTCAATGCGATCATGGCTGATCACTCTCAATCAGTACCCCGTTCCTGCCTTCTCCCCATACCCCCTCACTCCGCTATCCTTAAGAGCTCTATCCAGCTCTCTCTTGAAAGCATCCAACGAACTGGCCTCCACTGCCTTCTGAGGCAGAGAATTCCACACCTTCACCACTCTCTGACTGAAAAAGTTCTTCCTCATCTCCGTTCTAAATGGCCTACCCCTTATTCTTAAACTGTGGCCCCTTGTTCTGGACTCCCCCAACATTGGGAACATGTTTCCTGCCTCTAATGTGTCCAATCCCCTAATTATCTTATATGTTTCAATAAGATCCCCCCTCATCCTTCTAAATTCCAGTGTATACAAGCCCAATCGCTCCAGCCTTTCAACATACGACAGTCCCGCCATTCCGGGAATTAACCTAGTGAACCTACGCTGCACGCCCTCAATAGCAAGAATATCCTTCCTCAAATTTGGAGACCAAAACTGCACACAGTACTCCAGGTGCGGTCTCACCAGGGCCCGGTACAACTGTAGAAGGACCTCTTTGCTCCTATACTCAACTCCTCTTGTTACGAAGGCCAACATTCCATTGGCTTTCTTCACTGCCTGCTGTACCTGCATGCTTCCTTTCATTGACTGATGCACTAGGACACCCAGATCTCGTTGAACTCCCCCTCCTCCTAACTTGACACCATTCAGATAATAATCTGCCTTTCTATTCTTACTTCCAAAGTGAATAACCTCACACTTATCTACATTAAACTGCATCTGCCATGTATCCGCCCACTCACACAACCTGTCCAAGTCACCCTGCAGCCTTATTGCATCTTCCTCACAATTCACACTACCCCCCAGCTTAGTATCATCTGCAAATTTGCTAATGGTACTTTTAATCCCTTCGTCTAAGTCATTAATGTATATCGTAAATAGCTGGGGTCCCAGCACCGAACCTTGCGGTACCCCACTGGTCACTGCCTGCCATTCCGAAAGGGACCCATTTATCCCCACTCTTTGCTTTCTGTCTGTCAACCAATTTTCTATCCATGTCAGTACCCTACCCCCAATACCATGTGCCCTAATTTTGCCCACTAATCTCCTATGTGGGACCTTGTCGAAGGCTTTCTGAAAGTCGAGGTACACCACATCCACTGACTCTCCCGTCAATTTTCCTAGTTACATCCTCAAAAAATTCCAGTAGATTTGTCAAGCATGATTTCCCCTTCGTAAATCCATGCTGACTCGGAATGATCCCGTTACTGCTATCCAAATGCTCAGCAATTTCGTCTTTTATAATTGATTCCAGCATCTTCCCCACCACTGATGTCAGACTAACTGGTCTATAATTACCCGTTTTCTCTCTCCCTCCTTTCTTAAAAAGTGGGATAACATTTGCTATCCTCCAATCCACAGGAACTGATCCTGAATCTATAGAACATTGAAAAATGATCTCCAATGCTTCCACTATTTCTAGAGCCACCTCCTTAAGTACCCTGGGATGCAGACCATCAGGCCCTGGGGATTTATCAGCCTTCAGTCCCATCAGTCTACCCAAAACAATTTCCTGCCTAATGTGGATTTCCTTCAGTTCCTCCATCACCCTAGGTTCTCCGGCCCCTAGAACATTTGGGAGATTGTGTGTATCTTCCTCAGTGAAGACAGATCCAAAGTAACGGTTTAACTCGTCTGCCATTTTTGTTCCCCATAATAAATTCCCCTGCTTCTGTCTTCAAGGGACCCACATTTGCCTTGACTATTTTTTTCCTCTTCACGTACCTAAAAAAACTTTTGCTATCCTCCTTTATATTATTGGCTAGTTTACCCTCGTACCTCATCTTTTCTCCCCGTATTGCCTTTTTAGTTAACTTTTGTTGCTCTTTAGACCAATCCATGCTACTCACACAGTTCTCTTACTAATAAAGCCATTATCCCGTTTTCAGAATATTTTCTTCAGTTGTAAAACTTTGCAAAACTTTGATTTTAGATTTCTAATTAAATATTTTTGATGTTTGACAGGTGAGTTGATTC
Source organism: Rhinoraja longicauda (assembly GCF_053455715.1). NCBI lineage: Eukaryota > Metazoa > Chordata > Chondrichthyes > Rajiformes > Arhynchobatidae > Rhinoraja > Rhinoraja longicauda. The sequence continues at coordinate 24,778,327 of NC_135979.1, forward strand.
AATAACCACTTATTGGATCCAGCTGTGGTCACTTGACTGGCTTCAGCTCAGTCCAGAGTGCCAGTGGTTCCTGGCTGCCAGGCATTGTTGGTCGGCTTCTTCTGGCCTGTCTGCTGATGACAGGGATTGGAGTGGACCTGAGGGAGGATGCGTCGTCACAGCTTGTACAGAGCAGTGAGACTACATACATACAGTGTAAGAAAATAACTGCAGATGCTGGTACAAATCGAAGGTATTTATTTCACAAAATGCTGGAGTAACTCAGCAGGTCAGGCAGCATCTCTGGAGAGAAGGAATGGGTGACGTTTCGGGTCGAGACCCCTCTTCAGACTTCTACATGCATACAGTACATACAGAAACCTAATTGGTGAGTTTCAAGCATAGTTGTAGGAAAGAATGGATTGGTTCTGGGATGTGAAAACTGTTAAGGGCTTTAGGTGGAAAAAAGATTTTGGAAATGGGGTAATTTACAAAGATAAAGATGCTTTTCAAGTATGCCTGTATTTTCTGACATGAAATGTGTTGCCTACCCAGCCTATATCACCATACACAAGTGATCTTTGGGTGATGCTATAGAAGAACATGTTTAATGTTAATGCCAAATTGACCCATAGAGTCTATGTTGACTCAAAGCAACCTTGTCTATCCCATTTCTTTCCCTGTAACAGATTCTCTCTGAGACATATGCCCGACTCTGACTGCCATTTCTCTCTCTTGTAGCACGAGGTAGAAAGCACTCACAACTTTCATTGCCCCTGCCCCTGCACTGAAAGGATCCCCCCTCTAGTAGAAGCTGCTGCTGTAGAATCTGGAGCCACAGCCAATGCTAATACTTTGAAAAATGGAACTGGATCTAAACTCCATCTTCCACTGTTCTACACTGGCACTGTCCTCCACTATTTCCCCAAAACATCAATGACTGCATTGGGGCTGCCTCCTGCATCTGTGCAGAACTTTGACACTAACTTCTACCCTCTTCATAAATTCTCTTGGACCATCGACACATCTCCCACCTTTCTTGGTCCCGGTTTCTATCACTTATCAACTGATGTCTACGATAAACTCACTGACTCCCATAGTTATCTTCACCTCATCCTGTCTCTTGTAAGGACACAATCCCCTACTCGCAATGTCTCCATCTCTGCTGCATCTGCTCCCAAGGTGATGCTTTTCACTCTAGGACATTCGAGATATCCTTTCTATAGTGAACATAGTTTCTCCCTGGTGTTGTGGATGGATCCTCACCCGCATCTCCTCTGTGTTCTGCTCGCGCTCTCCCCCTCTCTCCAGATGGATCAAGGATAGAATTCCCCTGCTTCTTACCTTTCACCCCACCAACCACTGCATCCAACACGCACATCATCCTGACATTTCTGACACCTGCAACATGATCCCACCGCTAGTCACATCTTTCCTTCCCCACACCTATCTGCTTCCTGCAGTGACTACTCCCTCAGTTCACACACCCCTTTTCACCCAAACTGCCCCAGGTACTTACCCCTGCAACTACAGATGTTACACCTCCTCCTTCACTTTCACCCAGGGACCCCAGCAGCATTTCCATGTGAGACAGAGATTCACATACCCCTCCTCTAACCTCATCTATTGCATTCAATGCTCCCAAAATGGCCTCCTTTACATCAGCGAGACCAAGTGTAGACTAGGCAACGGTTTTGCCAAACAGTGGTCCACCAAGACCGGCTGGCCCTCTCAATTGCTAATCACGTTAACTCCACTTCCCATACTAACCTTTTGGTCCTGGGCCTATTTCCACACTATCTCTAAAGGAGATTAGTTTGTCTTGGCAAACTGCTTGGCATTGACATTGTGGACCTAAGAGTCTGTTCCTAGTCTGTACTGTACTATGTCGACGAGGATTCTCCTGCACCTCTACAGATGCGTCACAGATTACATTGACAAGGTTGTATCTCAGCCCGATATGGCAACTACTCTGCTCTTGACTACCTGAACTCACAGAAAGTGGTGAACACAGCCCAGTCCTCTTTCCTCTCTTTTTTTCCTTCCTTCATTCTTAATGGTTCAAGAAACTGATGTTTGCTAGCGACGTATAGCTCCATTCCTTCACCCTTGCAGTCAGTCGTTGAACCCCCACCCTAGCAACATTATCAATGAGTTCTACAGCTTGGAAACTCAACCAGGCTAACCAAGGTGTCTTGCTCAGCTCATCCCATCTATCTGTGTCTGGCCCCATTGAAGCTTTCCTATCCATGTACCTGCCCAAATATCCTTTAAATGGTGTAATTGTACCCGCCTGTACCACTTCCTTAGACGGCTCGTTCCACGTTCCCATAACCCTGTGAAAATGTTGCCCCTCTCACAAACCTGTGCTGTTTAGTTTTAGACTCCCCTACCCTAAGTAAAGTCTGTGACTGGCCATCTCACTATGTCCCTATGGTTTGATAAACTTGTAACATCACCCTTCAGCCTCTTATGCTCCACGAAAACCATCTTCGCCTATAGTCTGCCCTCATTGCTCAAGCCCTCTAGTGCCAGCAACATCTTGGTGAATCTTTCCTGGAATCAAACCCTCCGGATTAGAGGTTGGTCCCCACAATACAAGGGTCATCTGTGGAGGCCATATGCCCATGAGACAGTGTGGTGTGAGCTAGTTGGCTGCTGGCAGCGGCTGCCCAGATGGAGGCAAAGTCATAAAGTGCGGTGAGGGGGATGACTTGCATCACATTTTGGTTTCGGAAGAGTTGTACCCAAGAGTTTTACATGTCATCCCCCTTAATGTACTTTATAACTTTTCTTATCTATTTTCTTCTTACTTATTTTGTTTTTCCTTTTAATGTTTCTTCCTTTCTTCTTAGCATTCTTCCTTCTCTTTTATATTCCTTTTCCCTGTCGTTTCCTTCCTTTACTTTTTGTCATCCTCTCTCTGCTGCTCCCTCACACCCAATCCTATTTTCCTGCATTAATGCTATATCCTGTCAAGATGCCTTGTAAATGTTGGTCCCGTTGCTGCCTCCACCAACTCCTCCGGAAGCCCTTTCCAGATATCAACTACTGTTTGTGTGAAATCTTACTCCTAAGACCTCCTTTAAACCTCTCTCTGACATTAAGCCTATGACTGCTAGTTTTGGACAACCCTACCAATTGAAAGAGACACTGGTTATCCACTCTATCTATGCCTCATAATTGTTATATACCTCTATCATACCTCTCAGTGTCCTTTGCTCCAGAGAAAACAGACTCAATCTATCCAATCTCTCCTGATAATTAAAGCCCTCCAATTTAGGAAACCTCCTTGAGAATATTTTCTGCATCATCTCTTGGCTTAACTATCCTCCCGATGGCGTGGTGACTAGAACTGCACACGAAACTCTGTTGGTCTCCGTGTGGTCTAACCAACATTTTGTACAACTGTTAACATGACGTCCCAACTCTTGTACTCGATATTTTGTCCAAGGAAGGTAAGCATGCCATACACCTTCATTACCTCCCTGTCTATCCGTGATTCCATTTTCAGGGAACTGTACTTGTACTCTGTATATTCTTCCCTCATTTAACTACCCAAAATGCATCACATTGCACTTGTCTGAGTTAAATTCCATCTGCCATTTCTTCAATATCAATATCCTGTTGTAACCTAAGACAACCTTCTTGATTGTCCACTATAGCTCCAAATTTGGTGTCATCCGTAAACTTATGAAACATGTCACCTACATTCTCATCCAAAACATTAATAAATATGACAACACAAGAACCAGCTCTGATCCCTGTGGCTCACAGGTCTTCAATCTGAAAAAACATCCTCTGCCACCCATCACCAAGCCTCCAAAGCGGTTCTGAAAATTCCAAGGATTAGCTGAGAGTGACAGAAATGGGGATCCATTAAGGCTGAAGATTGCCGAGAAAAAAATCTCCAGGCTGAGGAAGATTTGGTGCTTTTTTCTTTATATCTTCTTTCTTCGACAAGCAATGCTTCTGACTGTCTGAAGAACATGAAATCCCAAAGATACCTTTGATTCCAGAATTGGGATTATCAATCAGAACTGCTTTGTCTGCAATTGCAATGGCAGAGCAGAATTAATAGGGGACAGAGAAAGGGAAATAACTAGATTATACACAATATATTAACCCCACCCCCTTAAATAATTTGCAGGCTGCACAGGTTCATGTTGACTTTAATAAGGTGCTCTGCACATGAAGAGTGCTAAAAAAGAAAATTATGTCAGTTACTGCATGAACATTTGTGGCTAAGAACACTGTCTGGATAACTGTTAAAAGTGATGACTGCACTGAACTTTTCTGCCAACGCTTCATTGCAGACAGTCACAGAAATCGGTGCAAACACCCAGTTAATTTTATGAACAAAACGTGTAGGAATAACAGCACACAAATAGCTCTCCTTTAAAGATACACAAAGCTACCACGATGCATTATTCTAAAGTATCTTTATCCCTCTAAACTCATCAGTGATGTAAACAGAGATTTTGAGGAGTGAGGTTCGGATCTTGCTGCCACAGTTAATGAGCTCACTCACAGCTGGAAGAGCAGCCGAGGGGCCACTGGATTCCTGAAAGGGCAGGGCTCTCAGTTTTGTCCAGATCTCATGCCCATTTATAGATCCTTCCACCCTGCAGGACTTTGCAATTTAAAACCTGCACACACGTGGATAGACTCTGCCTGAGGAATCGGCCTCTGGCTGCTCCGAAAGTATGTGGAGGGAAGCATCAGGATGGCCATCACCACAGAGACAGGTCACGTACACAAGCAGGCACTGACGTCATTGGTTTAACAATGTATCTTTGTCACAACTCACAGATCTCTTGCTTCCCGCTGTCATACAAATGACAAATCATCATTAACACTAATATTCATCCTACCTCCTCACATCAGACTCATTAATGTTCATCTGACTGAATAACTGGCGTAAAGTAAGTTCACATTCTCTTTAATTACAATCAACCCATTTGTAAAATAAACCTTTCTACTTTCTTCTCACATAATGCTTCCTGGAGTTGCCAGGTGTGTTTCTCTTTCTCCCATCCTACAGTTTCTCCTGGGTGCAGCCTGAGTACCGCAGTAGGTGATCAGCTATTCCTGTGCCACAAATGGGTCGTGAGACCGGAGCAAGACAGGTCCACCTCCTCCTCGGGCTGCCTGCTCCTGGCTGGGAGCAGCTGCTGCCTGCATCTCCTGAGCTCCTGTATGTGCCGACTGACATTGTTTCCTAAACTCTGATGCTCTGGTACTGAGAGGGGGCAGGCCAGACCTCTGCCTGGTGATTGTGTCCTGAGAATTGGCCTCAGCTGCACTGGGCCCTGCATTTGTGTTCCCGTTGACCAGAGGAACGGTTGGTCTAATGGCAGCTATAAGTTCCTGAAAGCCCTGCGACAGAGCGGTCTGTATCCCCGATCCCAGAGCCTGAAAGCCAGCGTGTAGGGTGCCATCTATTCTCTCCCCTATCATGGTCATGGCTGTACTTTGTGCCTCAGCAGGGGCACGGAGTGGTTCCTGGGTGTTACGGAGATGAAGGTGTGCAGCAGTTTCAAGTGAAGCTGCCACATGCTCCATCGACGTCTGCAGGGAAGCGAAAGCTTCCTTGATACTGCTGCAGATGAGGGCTGTGGATTCCAGCGTCACGGTGGTCAGGTGCTGCACATCCTCGAATATCGATCGCAGGGGCTGCAAGTATGCAAGATGCTCGTTGAACATCCTTCGCTTTGGCCGAGTCCCCGACAGGTCAGAGTCCCACGGCTCCGAGACAGGATGCATCCTTCTTCTCGGCCTCTGCTGTGAAGATGACACATCCTCGTACACTGCCCAGTTATATGGTTCCCTGACATCTTGGGCATCGCCCAATGCATCCTCCTCACTGATGCTATCCAACCGTGCTCTGGTGAGCGCATCGGAGCTGGAGTAGGGGAGTGGGAAAGCCATGTTCGATGAGGTTGGGATGGAAGGGGCTGGACCTGTGGAACACGGAGATGGATCAAGTTGCAAGGACTCACGATCCGGTTTGCTTTCAACATCCTCATCCTCCTCCTCATCATCGTAGTCAATTAAGAAGCAGAGCTTATCATCATCATCATCCTCGTCATCATCATCGTCATCATCCTCCTCTGGACCCCACTGCTGTGAAGGCTCTAAAGTGAAGCAAGAGGCAAGATAAAAAATCCCCTCCTGTTTTGGAGTGTTGCAATTCAATGTACTGATGCAATCCCACAAACCTGTAGCCTTCAGCGTCACACCAATCTCACCGTCCGCCACCACTGCAAGACCACACTCTCTACCCACCAACTCCACAGCCTGATCCTCATAAGGGGTGAGCTCCTTAATGTTGGGGATGTACCCTTTGCATTCCTGTACCTCGCGCGCGTTGTGCATTAGTTTTTCCTGTAAAAAGAATGCAGCGTTAAATTATTGTTAGCCAGAGAAATTTCTCCCAGATCTGAGGTGAACTTTTATGGCCTTGTGATATAACACAGGAAGGTTCTGCATGCAAGGGATCTGGCATAGGAATGGAGGGACAAGTAGACCATTGAGCACATCCCACCATCCAATAAGACTCTACCTACTTGTCTTTCCCTGTGTCGCATACCATTGATTACCAGAAAAATGATCAACCTTTGATTTAAAAACTAGAAGTTGATCTAGAATGAACTGACTTCTGTCCCATGGCTCTGACACCCAGTGTCACAAAGTGCTTTGAGAGACCGTTCAGATTGCACATCAACTCGTCTCCCAGACAGCGTTGATCCACTGCAATTAGCATTCAACTGCTACATTTCCATGGCAGGTGCTATTTCCTTGGCTCTACACTCATCCCTGGAACATCCTGTTTATTGTCTAAAACTCTGCCTTCAACTCTATAATTCCAACCAAACGTCTCCAAACCCGTGAACTTAGGACCCAAATTTGAGGAAGGATATTCTTGCTATTGAGGGCGTGCAGCGAAGGTTCACTAGGTTAATTCCCGGAATGGCGGGACTGTCGTATGTTGAAAGGCTGGAGCAATTAGGCTTGTATACACTGGAATTTAGAAGGATGAGGGGGGATCTTATTGAAACATATAAGATAATTAAGGGATTGGACACATTAGAGGCAGGAAACATGTTCCCAATGTTGGGGGAGTCCAGAACAAGGGGCCACAGTTTAAGAATAAGGGGTAGGCCATTTAGAACGGAGATGAGGAAGAACTTTTTCAGTCAGAGAGTGGTGAAGGTGTGGAATTCTCTGCCTCAGAAGGCAGTGGAGGCCAGTTCGTTGGATGCTTTCAAGAGAGAGCTGGATAGAGCTCTTAAGGATAGCGGAGTGAGGGGGTATGGGGAGAAGGCAGGAACGGGGTACTGATTGAGAGTGATCAGCCATGATCGCATTGAATGGCGGTGCTGGCTCGAAGGGCTGAATGGCCTACTCCTGCACCTATTGTCTATTGTCTTTTGACCCCTCCTCTGCAACTGGATCCTTATCTTGCTGACCCATCTTCCTGTGAAAATGAACATATTAGTGTGGTTTTATGTGTAACATGATTTCTAAAGCCAGTTCCCTCTTAACCACAAAGGGGAATGAAGTAGCTGCTGCACAGGTGTAAAACTTTATAGGGTGAGGAACATGACAGTGCATAAGAGGGAGAATGCCCGGAGAGTTACCTTGCCTGCTCTGGTCAGGTCATTGAACTTCTTCCGACACTGGTCTGCAGTCCTTGAGGTGAGAGAGGTGGCGTTTAGTGCCATTGCCACCTCTCTCCACATGGCACGTGAAATAGATTTCTGTGGTTTTCTTCCATGTACACCCAGCAGTCTGTCTCTCCTTGGCTGCATCTCATTTAGAAGCGTCTGGAGGTCGGTGTCGGTAAAATTTTGAGCCCTTCTTCTCTGCCTCTTTGAACTGCCAGGCTCCCAGGTCTGGATGTCACTCCCAGATCCTCCATTGGAAGAAATGCTTTAAAGAGTGTCACGAAAACTAACATGAGCCAATGATTTCAGACACTTGACAGTCGAGTTGATTTGCAACTCACTTGCCTAATGGAATCATACAGCACAGAAAAAGACCCTTTGGCCTACCATCAAGTATCTAGCTATACTAATCCATTTACCAGTACAAGGCTAAAGGTGTCAGCCATTCTTGGCTTTCCCAGATGCTAGGCCACTAACTTGTGAGTTCCACACAGCAATACTCCTGGCTCAATACTACTCAATCTAAAGAATCTCTCAACAATTTGCAAATAACATAAGGTCAACTCTGAGTATAATCAGGGAGTTGTTTTAGCTGAGGGACATACAGGTGTAAATGACTGAAACTAATTAATTAGATACATTGATAATTAGAATCAGAGATGTCTAATTGAATACAGGGGTTATTGCCATGAATATATAGATTAAAGGTTTGTCTGGCCCCGTCTCACTGGATTGCTGAAGATGAGTATTTAGCATGTCACATTTAATTCACAGACTCACACCATCTTTCTAAAATTAATCAATATACCATATTATAAACATCCTATTGTTGGTTATCAGGTCAATCATCTACTCCCCAATATACTAAAGATACTGATTATTTCAAAGTTGAATGAGAACGTACTCATTTAAATGCTCTGCTGATTTCAGGCAGTTTGCCAGTCGACTCCTGAAGGTGCTTGGCATCTCCATTGGCTGTTCACCCTGTTAATTAATTGGGGAAAAAAACCATACACCAGGTTACACGTATCGCAATCAGTCAATTCTCCAGCAGTTGATAATGAAGGCTTTGATAGACACAAAATGCTGAAAGTGACTCAGCGGGACAGGCAGCATCCCGAGAGAAGGAATGGGTGATGTTTCGGGTTGAGACCCTTCTTCAGACCGTCTGAGTCTGAAGAAGAGTCTCGACCCGAAACGTCACCCATTCCTTCTCTCCAGAGATGCTGCCCGTCCCGCTGAGTTACTCCAGCATTTTATGTCTATCTTTGGTTTAAACCAGCATCTGCAGTTGCTTCCTACACAGCGAAGGCTTTGGACAGCTTGGGGATTTTTAAACTCTACTGGTTTTAAGCACCTGCGATAAGGTACTCCCCCATCAGTATGGGTGTTCCTTGGGGAAATCACATCAGTAGTGCCATTCTGATGTGCAGGATGTACTTGTGTGTGAAGGTGGTAGAGATCAGAGGTAGAGGTGATAGAGCAGCAGTAGAACCACCACTTATTTCCAGTGACCTGGGTTTGATTCTGACCCTGTGTGCTGAATATTGGAAGCACTTGTGACCATGTGGGTTTCCCTGGGAGCTCTGGTTTTCTCCCACATCCCCAATAAACTGTGGCTGGTTAATTTCCTCTAGTGTAGGAGAGGGACAGATGAACCAAGGGAATTTGTGAGCTTAATAGGTAGAATAGTTACAGGGAAATACACAGGGAAATTTGGCTCATGTCAATGCTCCAAGAGCCAGCACAAATTTGACGGCCAAATTGACCTCCTTTTACTGCAAGAAAATATGAGAATATAAAATCAGATTTAGTGGTGATGAGGAATCCATGGAGAATTGGTTCAGTACTCTCAGAGATGGTATCTCTTGGGATCATGTACTGGTGTTGAAGGCAGTAAATGTCCAGGGATGTTGAATATTCATCAGACAACATCCCCCCTTCAGGCTATTGAAGGAATAGATGATGAAAGATGACAGGCCCTAGAACCCTACATGAAAAGTTCATGTAGTGGGGAGGAGCTCACCCACATCATCACGATGTTGATGATGGGCGATGTGGCTAATGCAATTTAATGTCAAGTTGATAGATTGATTGAAAGACACAGCCAAGGAGTTGGTGCCGGCCAGCTTTGTCCTGCCTTTCCTCTCTTCTTGCTTTCTCCCACACCACCCCCCAATCAGTCTAAAGAAGGGTCTTGACCCAAAACATTACCCATCAATGTTCTCCATAAATGCTGCTCGACTCACTGAGTTACTCCAGCACTTTGTGTCCTTCAATGTGACTTTACTGTTATTTTTCCTTGGTGCAATCCATATAACCTCATTTATTGATCTTTTTGATGAAATGTTCATATCCACTACTTCTTTAACCAAAATGGCCACCTCCTTTTATCCTCACCATCACTTTCTAATCTGAAAATGCTGTAACTGGGAATGCTGAGGTGGCATTTCCAACTTTCTTTTAACCATTACTATTATCTCGACACAAAGTGCTAGAGTAACTCAGTGGGTTAGGAAGCATATACTGCCTGGCCCGCCGAGTTACTCTAGCATTTTGTTTCTATCTTCGATTCATCTGCAGTTCCTTCCTACACATTATTATTATATGTTTGATGAATTCCTGGGACCTTATCTGCCTTATTCTTCACAAATCACATGAAGGAGTTTTATATATTAGTGCTGCCAAACTCCTTTGTTGTCTATCTTCTATTTTTTGTTTCCTTTACCCGACACGAATTTCCACCACTCATGGAATTGTACAGCCCAAATTTCCCATTGAATACCAGAACCGGTTCCAGGAAACATGGTGCCTAATCATATTTCTTCAGCTTTATATTATTACCTGGTAGTTATGGCCTTACTGCAGCATCTCCTTTGGCAGGGTGGGTTCAACTACGACAGACTGGGCAGCAATATAAAGGTCTCATCATAAATGTAAACATAGCTCAGCATGAGTGAATAGCAGGAATTGCTAGAAAACTGAAAATATAGAATGAAAAACAAATAAAACTACGGATGCTGGAAATACAAAAAGGAATGTTGGAAGAATTCAGGAAGTCAAGCAGCATCTGTGAAAAGAGAAACCAGTTACCATTTCAGCTCATTTTAGGACAAGATAGCGGCACAGCTGCTGCCTCACAATACCAGAGACTCAGATTCGATTCTGACCTCGTGTTATATGTGTAGTTTGCACATTCTTCCTGTGACTGCATGGGTTTCCTCTGGTCCTTGGATTTCCTCACACATTCTAAAGACGTGCAGGTTTGCAGATTGATTGGCCTCTGTAAATTGCCCCTTAGTGTGCGGGGAGTGGATGAGAAAGTGGGATAATATAGAACTACTGTGATCGATGGTCAAAGTGGACTCGGTGGGCTGAAAGACCGGTTTCCATGTTGCATCTGTAAATTTTTAAAAATCAACTGGGAACAGTCTGACAAATTTTAACTGATTTCTCTCTCCAGGATGCTGCTTGACTGGCTGTGTTCTTCCAGCATTCCTGAAAATGTCTGAAAATATTCAACATGTGATGTCCTTTGTACTGTTTCACAGGTTGGCAGGGCAGCATAGTAGAACTCTAGGGAGGGGTGGGCTGGCAACAACAGGGGGAGTACAATGACAGGATAGGAAGGAGACTAATGGGAGGGAGAAGTGTGATGGGAAGGGAGAAGGAACGTGATGAAGAGGGGATCGTGGAGTAAGAAAGAACATATGAAAATAGTACCAGGTGCAAGCCTGAAACCTCTCCACTATTCAATGTGATCATGACTAATTTGCCCCAGACTTCAATTCATCTTTTTACAAGCTCTCCACAGCATTCAATATCCTGGTCATTCAGAAATGTATCCAACTCCTCTTTCAACACCTTCAGCCATCCACCCGTCACAACCATCTGTAGTAAAGAATTCGAGATCCACCACCACCCACCACAGTAAGCTGCGGGGCGAAGACTGGGAGTGGAGGTTGGGGGTGTGCGGACAGATGTGGAAAAGGTTAGAGATCGGGGAATTGAGGTGAAGGCAGATTTCTAGGGGTGAATGTTAGGGTGGGGCGCATTTGAAGAAGGTTGGGGTAGGACATTGAGGGAAGATGTGAGGGTGAATGAAGATCTGGGGGAGGATGTGAGAATGGGGACATGTTTGGGACTAAATTTTTGGGTGAGCCAAATTAAGAGGGTTGGTGTTTGGGAGGGGGTGTGAGGGTTGGAGGTGAGGGACGGGGGGGGAGATCTGGGGGTTGGAGAGGAGATGGGGAGGTTGAGGATCTGGAGGTGGCAGGTTTTCAGAATGTGAAAAGGGATGCTGGGGCTAGAGCTGAGGGGGTATCAGTGGTTAGGGAGCGTCCAGGTTGAGGGGATGTGGGGAGGTTTGAGGGTCCGAGGGATGGGGCAGGTATGGAGAAGGTTAGGTGGAGATTGGGGATTAAGGTGGATCTGAGGCTGGTGCAGGTCTGGAGAAGATTGAGGTGGGGAGGGGTGCAGGGAGTTGGAGCTGAGGGAGGAATCAGAGGTGAGGGCCTAGGTTGAAACATAGACAATAGGTGCAGGAGTAGGCCATTCGGCCCATTTGAGCTAGCACAGCTATTCAATTTGATCATGGCTGATCATCCAAAATCAATACCTTGTTCCTGCTTTCTCCCTGTATCCCTTGATTCCGTTAGCCCCATGAACTATATCAAACTCTCTCTTGATCATCCAAAATCAGTACCCCGTTCCTGCTTTCTCCCCATATCCCTTGATTCCGTTAGCCCTAGAGCTATATCTAACTCGGGGGGAAAACATCCAGGGCTTCCACTGCCTTTTGTGGCAGAGAATTCCACAGATTCACAACTCTCTGGGTGAAAAAGTTTTTCCTCATCTCAGTCCTATTCTTACACTGTAACCCCTGGTTCTGGACTCTCCCAACATTGGGAACATTTTTCCTACATCGAGCCTGTTCAATCCTCTAAGAATTTTATATGTTTCTATAAGATCCTCTCTCATCCGTCTAAATTCCAGCAAATACAAGCCCAGTCAACCCATTCTTTCATCATACGTCAGTCCCGCCATCCTGGGAATTAACCTGGTGAACCTACGCTGCACTCCCTCAATAGCAATAACGTCCTTCCTGAAATTAGGAGACCAAAATTGCACACAATACTCCAGGTGCAGTCTCACCTGGACCCTGTACAACTGCAGTAGGACCTCCTTGCTCCTAAACTCAAATCCTCTCGCAATGAAGGCCAACATGCCATTAGCTTTCTTCACTGCCTGCTGTACCTGCATGCTTACTTTGTGACTGATGTACAAGCACACCCGGGTTTCGTTGCACCTCCCCTTTTCCTAATCTGACACCATTCAGATAATAATCTGCCTTCCCTGTTCTTGCTTCCAAAGTGGATAACCTCACATTATACTGCATCTGCCATGCATCTGCCCACTCATCCAACCTATCCAAGTCACCCTGCAGCCTCATTGCATCCTCATCGCAGCTCACTCTGCCACCCAGCTTTGTGTCATCCGCAAACTTGTAGATGTCACATTTAATTCCCTTGTCTAAATCATTAATATATATTGTAAATAATGGGTCCCAGCACCGAGCTTTGCGGCACCCCACTAGTCACTGCCTGCCATTCTGAAAAGGACGCGTTAATTCCTACTCTTTGCTTCCTGTCTGCCAACCAGTTCTCTATCCATGTCAATACCCTACCTCCAATACCATGTGCTCTAATTTTGCACACTAATCTCTTGTGTGGGACCTTGTCAAAGGCTTTTTGAAAGTCCAGATACACCACATTCACTGGCTCTCCCTTATCCATTCTACTTGTTAAATCGTCAAAAAATTCCAGAAGATTCATAAAACCATGTTGACTTTGACCAATCCTGTCACTGCTTTCCAAATGCGTTGCTATAACATCGTTAATAATCAACTCAAGCATCTTCCCCACTACCCATGCAAGGCTAACTGGTTTATAATTCCCCATTTTCTCTCGCCCTCCTTTCTTAAAAAGTGGAGTTGCATTGGCTACCCTCCAGTCCACAGAAACTGATCCAGAGTCGAGAGAACATGAGAAAATGATCACCAATGCATCCACGATTTCTAGGGCCACCTCCTTGAGTACTCTGGGATGCAGACCATCAGGCCCTGGGGATTTATCTGCCTTCAGTCCCAACAGTTTACCTAACACCATTTCCTGACTAACGTGGATTCCCTTCAGTTCCTCTCTCCCACTCAAGTACTTGTTTAGCTGTTCAGCCATTTCTTTGTTTCTGATTATAAATTCATCTGCCTCTGATTGTAAGGGACATACATCTGTCTTCACTAATCTTTTCCTTTTTACATATGTAAAGTAGCTTCTAGTCAATTTTTATATTCCTTGCAAGCTTTTTTTATGCTCTTTTCCCCCCCCTCTTAACCCCTTTGTCCTCCTCTGTTGATTTCTAAATTTCTTCCAGTCCTCCGGTTTGCTGTTTCCTCCAGCCAATTGATATGCCTTTTCCTTGGATTTAACACTATCCTTGATTTCCCTCGTTAGCCACAGTTGAGCCGCCTTACCTGTTTTATTTTTTCGCAAGGGATGAACAATTTTTGGAGTTTATCCATGCAGTCTTTAAATCTTTGCCATTGCATCTCCACCATCAACCCTTTAAGTATAATTTGCCAGTCTATCCTCACTGCCCCAAACCGTTAGAGACTCCCCCACACTCACCACATTCAAAACATCGCTGAAGTCTCACCTGTTCAGTACTGCCTTCAACCACTGAAGGTCACCTCACCTTCTGTCTCCTTTCTCTGTTCATTTATTTATTTACTTATTTATCTATTTATTCATTTACCTATGTTCTCAAAATCTCTGTAAAGTATCTTTGAGTATATGAAAAGCGCTATATAAATAAAATGCATTATTATTATTATTATTATTATCCTAGCCAATTCCTGTCTCATACCTTCAAAGTCTCCTTTCTTTTTCAGGGCCCTAGTCTCCGAATTAACCGTGTCACTTTCCATCCTAATGCAGAATTCCACCTTATTATGGTCACTGGTGCCCAAGGAGCTTTGCACAACAAGTTCGCTAACTAATCCTTCCTCATTACACAATACCCAGTCGAGGATGGCCTGCCCTCTAGTCGGTTCTTCCACATATTGGTTTAAAAACCCATCCCGTATACATTCCAGGAAATCCTCCTGCTCAGCGCCGCTACCAATTTGGTTGGCCCAATCTATAGGTAGATTAAAGTCACCCATGATAACTGCTGTAACTTTGCTACACGCATCCCTAATTTCCTGAGTGATTTCCCCAACCTCCCTACTGCTGTTTAGTGGTCTGTGGGGATTGTGTAGGTTGCAAAAAGGTTGGGGTGAGGGAGAAGGAGGTTTGGAGCAGGTTGGTGTGAGGTGAGAGTATTTGAGGATGGGGCCAAGTTTGGAGAAAGTTGGGGTGAGGGCGTATCTGAAGGTGGTGCAAATTTGGAGAAGGCTGGGGTGGGGAGGGGTGCAAGAAGTTAGAGTTGGGGGAATCTGGGGTGAGGGTCTAAGTTTGGGGATGTTTGGGGAGATTGGATGGGCCAGGGATGGATTGGGCCGGTTTCGATTAGGGTTGGGGGCGAGAGAGGTTTGGAAAAGGTTGGGGGTGAGAGAGTATTTGCGGATGGGCAGGTTTGGATTTTGGGGTTAAGCAGGATCGAGGACAGGTTTCGATGAGGTTGGGTTGAGGGAGGATCTGAGGGTGGGGCAGGGTAGTGTGGGAGGGGAGTTTGGGGTGAGGGAGGAGCAGGTTTGGAGAAGGTTGGGGTGAGGGAGGGTCTGAATGTGGGACATGCATGGTGAAGGTTAGGGTGGGAGGGGAGGAGGTTGGATTGAGGGTGGATCTGAGGGGTGGGGCAGGCATGGAGAAGATTTGGGGTGAGGCGGGTGTGGAGGGGGAGCAGAGGGCCATGTGAAGCCGGGCACGGTCCGCGGGATGCGGGCTAGTGGTGGCGGCAGTGGGCCGGGTCGGGCCGGACCGGTGCAGTCCCATCCCGGGCCCCGGTCCCGGGCCGCCAGACTCGGGTTAAAGGTCACTGACCTGAGGAGAGGAGGCTCCAAGATGGCGGCGGCGCGGCGGCTCCGCACGGGTGCGCATGCGCCGGCACTGGGCCGGTCCGCGCCTCCCCTCTGTGGCTGCGCTGCGGCCGCCCGGAGCGAGGTGTGGGGTCCGGCCGATGATGAGTCTGGCCTTCGTCCCCCTCCCTGCCCGGCACTGGTTCCCGGTCCGTGCCTATCGGCGTCAGCGACGCGGCGGGATATCTCGCAGCCGGTCTGCGGGAGGCCTGCCTGCACAAGCCCAGCCGCCCTCGCTGCTCCCCGGTGTGTTTGCACCTCTCAGCTTTACATCTCTCGTTCACCCTTGGCCTCAACTGTTCAGGCAGAGAGTTCGACAATTATCCCGCTTTTTGTGTGAAGAAATAACGTCACGCAGCATATAAACAGGTAGCTTGTCCATGCCGAATTAGATGCCCCAGCTAACACATTCCCGTTTGCCCAATATACCTCTCCTATCCACGTACCTGTACAAATAAAGTTACATACATATTAAATGTTTTTTTTGTTGTAAATCAGCATCTGAAGTTCATTGTTTCTACCTGTTCAAATGCCTTCTAAATTGTACCTGCATCGACTACATCTGGCAGCTCATCCCACATAACCACCATCCTCTGTGTGGAAAAAGTAGCCCGCCAGGGCTTTCTCCTCTCATCTTAACCCTGTGCTCTCTAGTTCTTGAATCTGCAACCCTGGGGGGGGAGACACCATGCATTCACACTGTCTTTGCCTATTGTGGTTTCACACAGCTCTACACAATTGCCTCTTTCTCCTACACTCCATAATTTTTACAACTGGTTGCACCTGTAGAGGACATTCTGAAGACGGGTCTCGACCCAAAACGTCACCCATTCCTTCTCTCCAGAGATGCTGTCTGTTCCGCTGAGTTACTCCAGCTTATGTGTGTCTATCTTCACCAGGACATTGGCTGGATTGGAGGACTAGCTAAGGGGAGAGATTGGATAGGCTGTGCCTGCCTTCCCAAGAGCGAAGGAGGATGAGGGATGACCCGATAGAAGTATTTAAGGTGTAGATAAGGGCAATAATAAGAACTTTTTTTTCCTCATGGCAGGGGAATCAAAAACAAGATGGTGTTGGTTTTTGGTAGGAAGAAGGAGTTTTAAAAGGGAGCTAAGGCTAAGATTTCTGTTCAGAATAGTTGATATATGTAAGTCGATGGCAGAGGAGGTGGTGGATTTGATACAATCACTATATTTAAAAGGCATTCAGGTGGACTCTTAAATAGACAAATTGGATTAGTATAGATGGACAAAGCTGAAGGGCTTGTTTTAGCTGGACAACTTTATGACTGTCTGAAGAAGGGTCTCAACCCGAAACGTCACCCATTCCTTCTCTCCAGAGATGCTGCCTGTCCTGCTGAGTTACTCCAGCTTCTTGTGTCTATCTTAACTTTATGACTGTATTGGTCAATCAGCCTGCACAATGTTCTGCCATTCAATGACATTGTGGCTGGTTCAGTCTTGGCCCCAGCACCACTTTCCTGCCATGAGCATACTCCCAAGACTCATGCTGACAAACAATGGCTCTTATGTGTCCACACTCTAATTGTAAGCTTCTGTTCGCTTGAAAATAGTTTAAGCAACTCTGGTTTGAAGCATTTTCATCACAGGGTTCTTACTGCATTACACCTTATGGTGCTGTGGTGCTCCTCTCACCACTATCCTCTCCCATGTTTTTTGTATTTAACATTGGAGAATCATTTAGATCCCCCTATCTACCTTTCCAATGGGTAGCATGGTAAATGATCAAGAGCCAACAATGAGACATATAATATGAACATCTTCAGGGCAATTTGTTGTTATGGTATAGACCCATTGTTTTTGAGGCATAATGGCAATATCAGCAGTGCCCATTAACAATGTGGTCAGTTAAAACATTGTAGAATCAAAGTTGAAGGTAGACACAAAATGCTGGAGTAACTCAGCAGGTCAGGCAGCATCTCAGGAGAGAAGGAATGGGTGACGTTTCGGATTGAGACCCTTCTTCAGTTTGAAGAAGGGTCTCGACTCGAAACATCACCCATTCCTTCCCTCCTGAGATGCTGCCTGACCCGCTGAGTTACTCCAGCATTTTGTGTCTATCTTCAATTTGAAACAGCATCTTCAGTTATTTTCCTATACATAGAATCAGAGTTGATGTGCTGATATCATTGAGGTCGAAAGGAAAATTCAGAGGGTTCTATGGAAGGGTTTACAGGATAATAGAGCTGGAGTAGGTGACATATATTGCAGAGCAATGGTGGAATTCTAAATGTGAAGCTAGAAAATGTAATTTGCATTTATGCAGCAGAGATGAGGGAGATAAGGAATAGTTATGAGAAAGAAATGAGGCACAACCAGCCTGACACAAATATATTATACCATGTAGACAGACACAAAGGCTGGAGTAACAGCAGGTCAGGCAGCTTCTCTGGAGATAAGGAGTAGGTGACCTTTTGGGTCAATATCCTTCTTCAGACTGAAAGTCGGGGAAAGGGGACGACCCTAACCCAACTTTGCATCCCCTCTCTCTCCATCCCTCCCCCACCCTAGTTGTCATACTAATTTTACTGTCCTGTTGAGTTCCTCTGTTTACTCGTTGTCACCTAGCCCACACGCAACAATGGCCTGTGTGGGAAGGAACTGCAGATGATGGTTTAAACTGAAGATAGACACAAAAAGGTGGAGTAACTCAGCAGGTCAGACAGCATCTCTGGAGAAAAGGAACAGGTGACGTTTCGGGTTGAGAGCCTTCTTCAGATGAGGAAAAACGTTTTCACTGATAGTTGTGAATCTGTGGAATTCTCTGCCACAAAAGGCAGTGGAGGCCAGTTCACTGGATGTTTTCAATAGAGAATTTGATTTAGCTCTGAGGGCTAACGGAATCAAGGGATATGGGGGAAAAGCAGGAACAGGGTACTGATTTTGGATGATCAATCATGATCATATTGAATGGGGTGCTGGCTCGAAGGGCCGAATGACCTACTCCGGACCCTCAAACGTCCCCACATCCCCTGCAACCTGGACGCTCCCTAACCACAGATACCCCCTCAGCTCTAGCCCCAGCATCCCTCTTCACCTTCTCAAAACCTGCCACCTCCAGATCCTCAACCTCCCCATCTCCTCTCCAACCCCTAGATCCCCCCCCCATTCTCACATCCTCCCCCAGATCTTCTTTCACCCTCACATCTTCCCTCAATGTCCTACCCCAACCTTCTTCAGAGATGCTGTCTGACCTGTTGAGTTCCTCAAGTCAAATCAAGTTTATTTGTCACATACACATACACGATGTGCAGTGAAATGAAAGTGGCAATGCCTGCGGATTGTGCACAAAAAAGAATTACAGTTACAGCATATAAATAAAGTTACTATAGTGTAGACAAAATTTAGTCTCTGGAGTTATAAAAGTTGACAGTCCTGATGGCCTGTGGGAAGAAACTCCGTCTCATCCTCTCCGTTTTCACAGCGTGACAGCGGAGGCGTTTGCCTGACCGTAGCATCTGGAACAGTCCGTTACTGGGGTGGCAGGGGTCCCTCATAATCTTACTTGCTCTGGATCTGCACCTCCTGATGTATAGGTCCTGCAGGGGGACGAGTGTAGTTGCCATGGTGCGTTCTGCCGAACGCACTACTCTCTGCAGGGCCATCCTGTCCTGGGCAGAGCTGTTCCCAAACCAGACTGTAATGTTGCCGGACAGGATGCTCACTACAGCCCCAGAGTAGAAGCAATGAAGGATCCTCAGAGACACTCTGAATTTCCTCAGTTGTCTAAGGTGGTAAAGGCGCTGCTTTGCCTTACCTACCAGTGCGGCAATGTGCGTTGCCCATGTCAGATCTTCTGTGATGCGGACTCCCAAGTATTTAAAACTGCTCACCCTATCCACAGTAGACCCATTTATCTCCAGTGGCGTGTACGTCCTTGGTTGTTTAGCCCTTCTAAAATCCACAATCAGCTCCTTTGTTTTAGTGACATTCAAGAGGAGGCTATTGTCCTGACACCAGAGTGCCAAATCAGCCACCTCCTCCCGGTAGGCCTTCTCATCGTTGTCGGATATCCGGCCCACCACCACAGTGTCATCAGCAAACTTGATGATGGAGTTTGATCTGAACTTGGCCCCACAGTCATGTGTGTACAGGGAGTACAGTAGGGGGGTAAGGACGCAACCCTGGGGGGATCCTATGTTCAGGGTGAGGGAGCTAGATGTGTGTTCCCCCATCCTGACCACTTGGGGCCTGGCGGTGAGAAAGTCCAGGACCCAGGCACAGAGTCATTTATGCCTACAATAGCCTATAGTGTGCCCCACATTTCCTTAATTATCAGTGTTTTGTGCATTCATTTCTTCTGAGTACCGTCTATATCTCTCGTTCCCCTTTCCCCCCTACTCTCAGTTCGAAGAAGGATCTCGACCCAAAACATCACCAATTCCTTTTCTTCAGAGATCTCCACCTATCACTTGCCTGGCTTTGTCCTGCCCCCACCTCTCTTCCAGCTTTCTTCACCCCCTCTTCCTCCTCCTCCTCACTACAATCAACCTGAAGAAGAATCCTGACCTGAAAAGTCACCTATCCATGTTCTTCAGAGATGCTGCCTGACCTGCTGAGTTACTCCAGCATTTTATGTCGGTCTTTGGTTTAAACTAGCATCTGCAGTTCCTCCCTACACACATTATACCACTTTATTATACCACTGATGGGCCCATACATTGGAACTGAAAGCACAAGGTGATGGCAGATAGATGTAGCCTGTAGGAAGGAACTGCAAATGCTGGTTTACACTAAACCAGGGTGGTGAATCAGTGGAATTTTTAGCCACAGAAGGCTGTGGAGTCAAAGTCAGTGGAGATATTTGAGGCAGAGATAGATAGATAGATTCTTGATTAGTACGAGTGTCAGAGGTTATGGGGAGAAGGCAGGAGACTGGGGTTTGGGGGGAGAGATAGATCAGCCATGGTTGAATGGCGGAGTAGACGTTGGGCCTAATGGCCTTAATTGTACTCCTAAGACTTATGATCTAGACACAAAATGCTGGAGTAACTCAGCGGGACAGGCAGCATCTCTGGAGAGAAGGAATGGGTGACGTTTCGGGTCGAGACCCTTCTTCAGATACATGTAGCATTGGGACCAAAGATACTAGTTTGATTGGGACGCTGGTACCTTCTACCACCTGAATCCTCCTGCCCGCCAGGGGGCAGTGAAACCCCCCGCCGGCTGCACAGGCACCCAGACCAGAAGCGCCTCGGTGCCCCATTGGTCAGCGACCCCGTCACTCACTGCGTGTCCCCGCCCCGCGGCTGCCGGCCGGCCTCTGATTGGCGGAGGTGGGCGGGCTCAGTGAGCGGGGACGATGGAGCGGGAGGGCAAGTGGCCACCGAGCGACCTCTCCTACAAGGTAGGCCGCGGCTCACGGCTCCCCAGCACCCACACACGGACCGGTGTGTCCGCCATTCCCCCGTCCCACGACGGCTTCGGCGCCGACTGAAGCACTCCCTCCGTCGGCCGCTCCCTCGCAGTGTCCTCGCCTCTTTCCTCCCTTCCTTCCTCCCTCCCCCCCCCCCCATTCTCCCTCTCTCTTCCTCCCCCTCCCTCTCCTCCCCCTCCCTCTCCTCCCCCTCCCTCTCCCTCTCCTCCCCCTCCCTCCCCTCCCTCTCCTCCCCCTCCCTCCCCTCCCTCCCCTCCCTCTCCTCCCCCTCCCTCCCCTCCCTCTCCTCCCCCTCCTCCCCCTCCCTCTCCTCCCCCTCCCTCTCCTCCCCCTCCCCCTCCCTCTCCTCCCCCTCCCCCTCCCTCTCCTCCCCCTCACCCTCCCCCTCACCCTCCCTCTCCTCCCCCTCTCCCTCTCCTCCCTCTCCTCCCCCTCCCCCTCCCCCTCCTCCTCCCCCTCCTCCTCCCCCTCCCCCTCCTCCCCCTCCTCCCCCTCCCTCTCCTCCCCCTCCCTCTCCTCCCCCTCCCTCTCCTCCCCCTCCCTCTCCTCCCCCTCCCTCTCCTCCCCCTCCCCCTCCCTCTCCTCCCCCTCCCCCTCCCTCTCCTCCCCCTCCCCCTCCCCCTCTCCTCCCCCTCTCCCTCCCTCTCCCTCCCCCTCCCTCCCCCTCCCTCCCCCTCCCTCCCCCTCCCCCTCCCCCTCCCTCCCCCTCCCCCTCCCTCCCCCTCCCCCTCCCTCTCCTCCCCCTCCCTCTCCTCCCCCTCCCTCTCCTCCCCCTCCCCTCCCTCTCCTCCCCCTCTCCTCCCCCTCCCCTCCCTCTCCTCCCCCTCCCCTCCCTCTCCTCCCCCTCCCCTCCCTCCCCTCCCTCTCCTCCCCCTCCCCTCCCTCTCCTCCCCCTCCCTCTCCTCCCCCTCCCTCTCCTCCCCCTCCCCTCCCTCTCCTCCCCCTCCCTCTTCCCCTCCTCCCCCCTCCCCCTCCTCCCCCCTCCCCCCTCCCCCTCCTCCCCCCTCCCCCTCCTCCCCTCCTCCCCCCCTCCCCCTCCTCCCTCCCTCCCCCTCCTCCCTCTCCCTTTTCCCCCATCCCTCTCCTCCCCCTCCCTCTCCTCCCCCCCTCTCCTCCCCCTCCACTCTCTCCACTCCCCCCTCTCCTCTCCCCTCTCCTCTCCCCCTCTCTCCTCTCCCTCCCTCATCTCCCCCCTCTCCTCTCCCTCCCTCATCTCCCCCCTCTCCTCTCCCTCCCTCCTCTCTCTCTCTCCCTCCTCCTTCCGCCTTCTCGCTTGGGTGAGATCGCTGGGGCTGTGCTGTTGGCTCTACATCAAAAAATGCTGGGCTGTCAACAAATGGTCTGAGCTATCCGTCTCTTGCCACAGCAAACCAGGAAAAATCAAACCCCAGATCTAGCAGGAAACAGAACAGAACAGTTAGGTTTAGTATTATTATTGTCAAGTGTACTCGGGTACATTGAAAAGCATTGTTGGCGTGGTTGTTGGAATTCTTTGGGGAAGTGAATATTAGGAGAGTCAGCAGATGTGGCTTACCATGATTTTCAGTAAGCCTCTGATAAGGTGCCGCACATGAGGTTGCTAATGAAGACGAAGAAGCCCATGGTATCAGAGGGGAGATACTAGCACGGATGGCAGGTTGGCTGGATGACAGAAGGCAGTGCGGCAATAAGGGGAGCCTTTTCTGTTTGGCTGACAGTGACTAGCGGTGTTCCGCAGGGGTCGGTGCTGAGGCTGCTGCTCTTCACATTGTATATAAATTATTTAGATGAGGGAATTGAAGGCTTTGTGGCCAAATTTGCAGATGATATGAAGATGGGTGGAGAAGCAGGTAGTGTTGAGGAAGTGGGGACTCTGCAAAAAGTCTTGGACAGGTTGGGAGAGTGGGCTGAGAAGTTGAAACTTACTGAATAGTGAAAGGCCTGGAATAAGTGAATGTGGAGAGGATGTTTCCACTAGCGGGAGAGTCTACGACCAGAGGCCATAAGCCTCAGAATAAAAGGAGATACCTTTGGAAAGATGAGGAGGAATTTCTTTAATCAGAGGATGGTGAATCTGTGGAATTCATTGCCACAGAAGACTGTGGAGACAAAGTCAATGGATATTTTTAACGCAGAGATTGACAGATTCTTGATTAGTAAGGGTGTCAGGGGTTAATGGGCGAAGGCAGGAGAATGGGGTTGAGCGGGAAAGATAGATCAGCCATGATTGATTGGCAGAGTAGACTTGATAGGTCGAATGGCCTAATTCTGCTCCTAGAACTTATGAAATTATGAATACTGTACTTGAATGTAATCAAGCCAAACGCAAGTCCAATACATAGTACGGGTGATAGAGCGAAGGGAAAGATACAGAATACAGGAAATAATTCTCAGCATTGGAGCATAACAGTTCCAGGGTTAGAGTCCAATGTCTGCAATGAGTAAGAGAAGCCTGAGAAACTGTCAACTGTCGTATGTTGAAAGACTGGAGCGACTAGGCTTGTATACACTGGAATTTAGAAGGATGAGAGGGGGATCTTATTGAAACATATAAGATCATTAAGGGGTTGGACACATTAGAGGCAGGAAACATGTTCCCAATGTTGGGGGAGTCCAGAATCAGGGGCCACAGTTTAAGAATAAGGGGTAGGCCATTTAGAACAGAGATGAGGAAAAACATTTTCAGTCAGAGAGTTGTAAATCTGTGGAATTCTCTGCCTCAGAAGGCAGTGGAGGCCAGTTCTCTGAATGCATTCAAGAGAGAGCTAGATAGAGCTCTTAAGGATAGCGGAGTCAGGGGGTATGGGGAGAAGGCAGGAACGGGGTACTGATTGAGAATGATCAGCCATGATCACATTGAACGGTGGTGCTGGCTCGAAGGGCCGAATGGCCTACCCCTGCACCTATTGTCTAAACAGGGGAAGAAGCTGTTCCTGAGTCTGGTGGTGCTTGCTTTCTCGCTTCTGTATTTTCTGCCCAAAGGGAGCAGGGTGAAGAAGGAATAAATGGGGTGTGAAAGGTCTTCGATAAAGTTGGCTGCTTTTTGGAGGCAGCATGAAGTGTAGATGGAGTCATGGGTGAGGAGTCCGGTCTGTGTGATGGACTGGGCGACATTCACAACTCTGCAATTTGATAAGATCCCAAGTGACATGAGTAGAATTAGGCCATTCGTCTCAAGTCTACTCCGCCATTTATTCACGGCTGATCTATCTCTCTCCTAATCCAATTCTCCTGCCTTCTCCCCAGAACCTCTGACACCCATACTAATCAAGAATCTATCTGTCTGCCTTAAATATATCCACTGACTTTGCCTCCACAGCCTTCTGTGGCAAAGAATTCCACAGATTCACCACCCTTTCACTAAAGAAATTCCTCCTCATCTCCTTCCTAAATGAATGTCTTTTAATTCTGAGGCTATGGCCTCTAGTCCTAGACTCTCCCATGAGTGGAAACATCCTTTCCACATCCTCTCTCCAAGTCTTTCACTATTCTGTATGTTTCAATGAGGTCCCCCCGTCCGTCCCCCACCTCATTCTTCTAAACTCCAGCGAATATAGGCCCAGTGCCATCAAACACTCATCACATATTAACCTACTCATTCCTGGGATCATTTTTGTAAACCTCCTCTGGACCCTCTCCAGAGCCAGCACATTCTTCCTCAGATATGGTACCCAAAATTGCTCATGATATTCCAAATGTGGCCTGACCAGCACCTTATAGAGCCTCAGCATCCGTTTTTGTATAGAAGCCCTCTTGAAATAAATGCTGGCATTGTGTTTGTTTTCTTTACTACTGATTCGACTTGTCAGTGTTACCATCGAAGAAGTACATAAGGTACTATCGTGTATGAAGGTAGACAAATCTCCAGGGCCTGATCAGATATATCTGAGAACACTGCGGGAAACTAGAGAGGAAATTGTGGGAGCCCTGGTTGAAATTTACGAGTCGTCCTTAAATACAGGAGAGGTGCCAGAGGACGAGGGTGGCAAATGTTGTGCCTGTTTTCAAGAAGGGCTGCAGGGAAAATGCTGGGAACTATAGGCCTGTGAGCTTAACATCTGTAGTTGGAAAGTTACTAGAGAGTATTCTGAGGGATAGGTTATACAGGTATTTGGATGGGCAAGGGCTGATTAGGGATAGTCGGCATGGTTTTGTACGTGGGAGGTTGTGTCTCACAAATCTGATTGATTTTTTTGAAGACGTGACCAAAAAGGTTGATGAGGGCAGAGCTGTAGATGTTGTGTACATGGATATCTGTAAGGCATTCAACAAGGTTCTGCATGATTGGCTGGCCTGGAAGGTTCGATCCCATGGGATCCAAGGAGAGATAGCTGAATGGATAGCAAATTGGCTCCGTGGAAGGAAGCAGAGGGTGATGGTAGAAGGTTGCTTCTCGGACTGGAGGGCTGTGATTAGCGGTGTGCCTCAGGGTTCGGTGCTGGGCCCGTTACTGTTTGTCATCTACATCAATGATTTGGATGAGAACGTACAGGGCAAGATTAGCAGGTTTGCTGATGATACAAAAGTGAGCGGTTTAGCTGATAGTGAAGATGGTTGTGAAAGATTGCAGCAGGATCTGGATCGATTGGCCAGGTGGGCTGAGGAATGGTTGTTGGAATTTAATACAGAGAATTGTGAGGTGTTGTATTTTGGGACGTCTAACAAGGGCAGGACCTACGCAGTAAATGGTAGGCCTCTGGGGAGTGTTGTAGAGCAGAGGATCTAGGAGTGCAGGTGCATGGTTCCTTGAAGGTCGAGTCTCAGGTGGTCTCGGGTTGAAGGTGGTCAAAAAGGCTTTTGGCACTTTGGCCTTCATCAGTCAGTGTATTGAGTATAGAGGTTGGGAGGTCATGTTGCAGTTATATATGACATTGGTGAAATCGCATTTAGAATATTGTGTTCAGTTCTGGGCACCATGTTATAGGAAAGATATTGTCAAGCTTGAAAGAGTTCAGAAAAGATTTACGAGGATTTTGCCAGGACTAGAGAGTGTGAGCTATAGGGAGAGGTTGAGTAGGCTGGTTCCTTGGAGTGCAGGGGGATGAGGGGTGATCTTATAGAGGTATACAAAATCATGAGAGGAATAGATCGGGTAGATGCACAGAGTCTCTTGCCCAGAGTAGGGGAATCGAGGACCAGAGGACATAGGTTCAAGGTGAAGGGGAAAAGATTTGATAGAAATCCGAGGGGTAACTTTTTCACACAAAGGGTGGTGGGTGTATGGAACAAGCTGCCAGAGGAGGTAGTTGAGGCTGGGGCTATCCCATCGTTTAAGAAACAGTTAGACAGGTACACTTAGACAGGTACATGGATAGGATAGGTTGGGAGGGACCAAGCGCAGGCAGGTGGGACTAGTGTAGCTGGGACATGTTGGCCAGTGTGGGCAAGTTGGGCCGAAGGGCCTGTTCCACGCTGTATCACTCTGACTATGACTTGCAGATTAACTTTTTGGGAATCCTGCACCAGCACTCTCAAGCCTCTTTGCACCTCCAATTTCTGGATTCTCTCCCTATTTAGAAAATAATCTACGCCTTTATTCCTACTACCAAAATGTATGACTCCACACTTTGCTACACTATATTCCATCTGCCACTTCTCTGCCCACTCTCCCAACCTATCCAAGTCCTTCTGCAGAGTCCCTGCTTTCTCTACACTACCTCCCCCTCCACTTATTTTCGTATCATCCGCAAACTTGGCCACAAAGCCTTCAAACCCCTGTTCTAAATGTCTTGTGGTCTTGGGCCGATCTGCCCCAAACCAAGTTGTGATGCATTCCGACAGTATGGTTTCTTTGGTGTGCCTTCTTGGATGTCCCTTTGAATGTGGTTGGTACACGATAGATCGTTGGTAATATTTATGCTAAGAAATTTGAAGCTCTGAACCATTTCCAATTTAGCACCATTAATGCTGATTGGGGCAGTTACCTTACCATTTGTTCCCTACCAACTTTCCTGTATTCCGTCTTGTCATTGTTCATGATTTGGCCCACCACAGTGGTGTATTCTGCAAACCTGTAGTTGGAGTTAGATCCGACTTGGTCGCACAATCGTGAGTGTGTAAGGAGTATAGTAGGGGACAGGGCACCGGTGTTGAGAGTTATTGTGGAGGAGGTATTAACATCTAAGTTCACTAATTGTGGTCTCTGTCTGCACAGGAACAGGCCCTTCGGCCCACAACATCTGTACTGAACATGATGCCAACTAAACTAATCTCCTCTGCCTACACATGAACCATATCCTTCCATTCCCTGCATATCAATCAAAAAGCCTTTTAAATGCCACCATTGTATCTGCCTCCACCACCACCCCTGGAAACGCATTCTAGGCACCCACCAAAAAGCACCATTTATCAGTGGTAAAGAAGGCGTGTGGCCCACTTGCATTCATCAGCCAGGCATGGAGTACAAGGGTTGGGAAGTCATGTTATGAGACATTTATAAGGCCACACTGCCTTTCCGATTACCTAGCTACTGAAAGGTGTCATTATACTGGAATGGGTGCATAAAAGATTCACAAGGATGAAGGAAGGGCCTGTTATAAAGAGATACTGGATCCATGGGAGCTTTTTCCCCCCCGAGTCTAAGAGGCTGAGCGATGACATTATAGAAGTATATAAAACCATGAGGTACATAGATAAGGTGAATGATTGCAGCCTTTTTCCCAGGGTGTGGGAGTCTAAAACTAGAGGGCAAAGGTTTGTGGTGAGAGAGAAAGATTTAAAGGGAACCTGAGTGGCAAACTTTTCACACACAGTGTGGTGGGGGTATGAAATAGGCTGCCAGAGGATGTGATAGAGGCAGGTACAATTGCAGTGTATAAAGACATTTAAAGAGGGCGTCACGGTGGCGCAGCGGTAGAGTTGCTGCCTTACAGCGAATGCGGCGCCGGAGACTCAGGTTCGATCCTGACTACGGGCGCCGTCTGTACGTTCTCCCCGTGACCTGCGTGGGTTTTCTCCGAGATCTTCGGTTTCCTCCCACACTCCAAAGACGTACAGGTATGTAGGTTAATTGGCTGGGCAAATGTAAAAATTGTCCCCAGGGTGTAGGATGATGTTAATGTGCGGGGATCGCTGGGCGGCGCGGACCCGGTGGGCCGAAGGGCCTGTTTCCGCACTGTATCTCTAAATCTAAAAAATCTAGGAGCTGGATAGAAAGGTTGAGAGGGATATGGGCCAAGTGCAGGCACATGGGTCTAGCTCAGGCGGCGTCTTGGTCAGGTCAGTTGAGATGAGTTGGGCCAAAGGGCCTTCTGTTCTGTATAACTCCGTGACTATAAACCGTTAAATAACGGCGTAGGATTTCCAGAGTACCTTGTGGTAAGGCAAGTCCAGAAACATCTGAAATTCACACCTGTCCAGAAATTTTCCTTGATCCTTCAGAGAGAATAAAACACTTCATCGTGGGGAGGCTATATGAAGTAGCCATTGTAACTGTAGGGGTTCTGTGTTAAATTACACCCGTGTGGAAATTCCAAAGTTGCTGTTAGGTGGAATTGTGATGGTGAATGACAATACAAGGACGCAACAAAATGGAAGCAGTAGTTGGACAACAGCCCCCTCCAGCTTGCCCCACCGTTAAATATGATCATGACCCAGGCCCAGCTCCTCCTATGCCAGGTCCATATAGCCCTCAATTATCCAGTCTTTAAAAAAATATATCTACCATCTCTTTACATACCCCACTGATATAGCCTTTGTTATATTAACTTTATTTCAGAGATTGTAAGAGGAACCTGCACATCTCTGTATTAAATATCCAGCCTACAGTCTTGTCATTATATCCCCTCCTGTAAGTTTAGTTTATTAGTTTAATTTAGTTCATTGTCATGTGTCATGTGTCATGTCATGTGTACAGTGTATAGTACAGTGAAAAGCTTTTGTTGCATGCTAACCAGCCAGAGGAAAGACAATACATGATTACAATCGAGCCATTCACAGTGTACAGATATATGATAAAGGGAATAAAGTTTAGTGCAAGATAAAGCCAGTAAAGTCTGATCAAAGATGGTCCGATGGTCACCATTGAGGTAGACAGTTCAGTGCTGCCCTCCAGTTGACGTAGGATGGGAGGTAACACTCTCCCACTGATGGAAACATCTCACCATCAGACTTATCATTGCCCCTCAGCATCTTATATGTTGCAGCAAGATCACTCGTCTATTTTCTAAACCTTGAACTAAACAGATCCAATTTTCTGAGCTGCTTATGACAGGATAATCCTTAAATCCCAGGAATTAACCTAATGAATCTCTTCTGAACTGCCTTCAATGCAAGAATATCCTTTCTTAAATAAGGTTACCAAAACTGCATAGCACTCCCAAGTGTGGCCTCACAAACATCCTGTACAATTATGACACCATTTCCTTTCTTCTAAACTCTATCTCTTTTGCAATTAAAGGCAATGTGACAGTTACCGCCCTAACCACTTGCTTCACATGAGTACTAACATTTTGTAATTTAGGCGCAAGAACAGATCGATACCTCTGAACTCCTCTCATTGCATCCTTTTTCCTTTTAGGTAGTAATCTGCCTTTTAATTCTCCTTTCTGAAGTGCGTTACCTCGCACTTACCCATTTGCCCACTCACTCAACCTATCTATATCCTGTTGTAAAGTACAAATATATTCTGTCAGACCATACCTGGATTTGACCATATTGTCATCACTACTTCCTTGGAATTCATGAAACCAGATGATCTTAATTAATCATATTTCATTTCTCACCATCAACATTGAAAACCTAGTTCCTTAAATAGATTCTGTTACGTACTACTCTAAGGAATAGTCCCTGACACACTCCACAACCTCCTTGTCTATGGTTAAGCATATTGCTTAACCAATATGCAGATTAAAGTTGCCCATGATAATTTCAGTTCTCTTACATGCCTTTGATATTTCCCCATTTATTCTCTGTCCTATTTAGAGGTGACAGTTGAGGGGGATAAAAACTAATCCCATCCATGTCTTTTGTTCCCTGCTATTCATTATTTCCACCCAGATTGATTCCACCTTATTATTTATTGCGTCATTATCACTCCTCAGCACCTTCCTTGGGTGTGAAGTCATAAGGGGAATGAATGTTATGTTACCTCCTAAGTTCTAAATTTTGTGTTAGGACTGGTTGTCTCTTGTTCCTTACTGTATGACGTTTTGTTTTATTAACAGGAAAATCTTATTGGAACTTTACTCGCCATCTTTGGAAACCTCATCATCAGCATCTCGCTGAACATGCAGGTGAGCCTATGACTGGAGGGAGGGAGGGTTCTGGCGGGAGTGTGGGCCTTTGAGAAGAGCGGCGAGGATCACACTAAGGTCAAGTTGAAGTTCAAAAGACCAATGTTTATGGTTGCCGTGATTGTGTTTACTGAACACTGATATGGGTCGGTACTTGCAATTACTTGACCAATCGAGGAGCTCGCAAAGCCATATGCAACCAAACATGTAACACGTTACATCCAGTTGAAGCAATTATCTTATTTGGAGGAATGTTGAGAATGTTAGCGTGAGCAATTGTGTAGCTTTACAACAGATTGCAACACAAATATATAAAACCCACTGTTTACATAAAGAATAGAATAGCGTCTGACCTGAGAGATAACTGCAATCAATCTCGTGAACCCACTTTGCATTGCCTTGAAGTAAGGTTTATTCTTCCTTCAATAAGAAGGCTGAAACTTTATGTTGTTTTGCAAAGCCTTGTTCAATGACAGACAGACGTCCCTATTTTGGTACTCCATCTCTTCGGATTAAAAGGAAAAATATTACTGGTCTGTCTAATTACGTTGTGTATCTGCAGGCTATTTTTTTGTGTTGTGTAAGAGCAAGCCGGGTCTTCCTTAAAGCAGTATTCTGTACTCTTTCCCTATCTAAACAATATTCTGTGTTTCTGTTCCTCCTGTCAGAGTGGACAACTCCTATTTCCTCACGTTTTACTTCATCCGCCATAGTCCGAGCACTCATTTTCTTGAAATTAGAGAGTATCGGCGCGGATCCCTGTCACTGCCACATTGATGGTCTCAATCCTGAGTTTCTGGGATACTGATAATGACCCACTGTGATCCAAAATCTTGACACTAATCTCTGGTACTCTCTGAGACACTGTCACTGAGTCTTTGGGACCTTCTATTGATCTGTGAGAACCGTTATGAACATAAAAACACCAGAAGCAGGGATAGACTGTGCTGTGTACTCTTCCATTTAATCAGATCATGACTCTTCCTTAACCTCTGCTGCTTGCCTGTACTGATGTTTAAAAAAGATGGACACAAAAAGCTGGAGTAACTCAGCCGGACAGGCAGCATCTCTGGAGAGAAGGAATGGGTGGCATTTTTTTTAATTTTTATTTTATTTATTTTTTATTTTTTGAAAAGCATATGTACAAATCGAAATTTAAAAAAAACACATTTGTTACAAAGTTCTTACATAGCTTCAATTTTTAAATTTTTGAAGAGAGAAAGTAAAAATAAAAATATAAAACTATAAACTTGGGAAGAGAGAGTAAGAGGGTTAAAAAAAAAAAGGATCTAACAATAAAATGGGTGGCATTTTAGGTCGAGACCCTTCTTCAGACCGACCCGAAATGTCACCCATTCCTTCTCTCCAGAGATTCTGCCTGTCCTGCTGAGTTACCCCAGCTTTTTGTGTCTACGGTTTAAACCAGCATCTTCAGTTCCTTCTTACACACTGATGTTTAAAAAGTCAGCTAAACAGGCAAATTGTGGAAAGATGATATTGAATGCAGAGAAGTGAGAAATAACATAGTTTAAGAGAAAGAAAGATAAATTATATGATGCAGTGTTTTGACCCAAATTGCTGGCCATTCCTTTCCCTTCATAGATGCTGCCTGTTTCACTGAGCTCTGCCAGTATCTGCAGTCCCTGGTGTCTCAGTGATGTTTTGAAGGATGTGCAGGAACAATAATACCTAGATGGATAATGCATTTGTAGTCAAAAATAGCCATTATGATATTCTGTAACTCCTGCACTATCTCTAGGACTAGGTATTGATCTCTGAGAATCTGAGAGTTTTCACATTCCAATGATTTGTGAGAATCTGGTACAGTTTAGTTTAGTTTAGAGATACAGCGTGGAAACAGGCCCTTCCGCCCACCAAGTTTGCGCCGTTCAGCAATCCCTGTACACTAATACTATCCTACACACTAGGGACAATTCATAATCTGTACCAAAGCCAATTAACCTCCAAACCTGTACATCTTTGGAGTGTGGGGAAAACCCACGCAGTGACGCTCAGAACATACACACTCATAGGCAGCACTCATAGTCAGGATCCAACCCGGGTCTCTGTTGCTGTAAGGCAGTAACTCTACCACTGCGCAAGACCCAGAGATGCTAGTACTAATCTCAGAGAACGCAGTGATGACTTGTAAGATTCTAATCCTGTTTCTTAGTAATGAGCAATGTTTTCATAGAATATAGAAAGATACTGATTTATTCTCAAAATGCTGGAGTAACTCAGCAGGTCAGGCAGCATCTCGGGAGAGAAGGAATGGGTGACGTTTCGGGTCGAGACCCTTCTTCAGACTGAAGAAGGGACTCGACCCGAAACGTCACCCATTCCTTCTCTCCCGAGATGCTGCCTGACCTGCTGAGTTACTCCAGCATTTTGTGAATAAATCGATTTGTACCAGCATCTGCAGTTATTTTCTTATAGAAAGATACTGCATAGGAACAGGCCCTTCGGCCCACAGTGCCTGTGCCAAATATGATGCCACTATAAACTAATCTCATCTGTCTTCACATGATCCATATCCCTCCATTCCCAACATACTTAAGGTCTTATCAATATTGTATTGTCAGTGATAGTATGCTGTACTAAATAATTAATTACATTCTTCAAGAGTCCTGCTATATCCCATCCTCTTCCAGGTCAAACCTCCAGCAAACGTTTGTGATTGATCTTAATGATATAATCTCGCCCTATGAGATCTGCACCATTGACGAATGTTATCCCCATATCAAGTCAAGTGTTATATAAATCAAAAGGCTACATTGCTTTCTGTTTTGCTGCCCAGAAGTTATGGACATTTCATTCTTATTTCTCACCTATTTGGTCCCAGTTCTGATGCAGGGTCTTAACCTGAACTGTTGACCATCCCTCTGCCTCCACAGATGCTGCCTAACATGCTGAGTTCCACCAGCAGTTTGTATTTTGATACAAGTATTCTTGGATATTATTTTCCGTGAGCAGCTGCTCAGAGTTGGTCAGATTTGCATCACAGGCACCATCTCATGGGGAATACAGTGTGAAAGGATTTTCATGTGGGGACCTCAACTCGCCCTTAGGCCGTTATGTTATGGTCGTGCCACTGTGCACCAGTGCACGAGGGCTTTGGGGAGGTGGTTATCTGGACAGCTGTGCGAAATTCTTTCAGGTAATATTGTGCGTGGTTTAAACATCGAGAGGATCCCAATTTGTCCACAGGACTTCTCATCGACCAGTTTTTGGCATGCTTAAGATGGATTGCATCACGAGGTATCAGATATGTTGGCCAAGAAACCATACTTGATTTGCAGGCATATGGTCCCCCTATCTTGGCCAACGCAATAATCCGTTCATTACCCCTTCTCGTTTTTTCAGTCTGCCTGGTCTTTAATGGTGGTAACCCTCCAATTATCCACCTCCAATTTGCACCCTCCTACAGAAATTCCACTCCATACTTTTCACACTTCAGACAAACCCATATGCTTCTTTGGGATGATGTTATGTGACTTTCACTCTGCTGAAATCCATGCGTTGGGTGCGCATATGGTGCTGCTACTCTTGAGTGGTAAAGCTGTGACATTTCCTTCTCTGCCGTTGTTATATTTAGCAGATGCTGGTCCTTATTCAACGATCATCATCTTAATTCATCTTTAAATTGGCCTGTTTAGCATTATCGTGATGGGAGTTGAAAGAACTCTCTGACAGTTGTCTGTGTTTGGACTTAGTGCAATGAGATGAGTTGTGGAGTCTCTGCCACGACTATTGGAGTTTTTATGGTGCACCTGCTCTACTACTAGCATGTACAGTAATATATCCATCTATCTTTGCATTGTACAATGATATTTATTCATCTGCTATTACAGAAGTACAGCCATGTGAAGCTAGCAGGCACCAAAGATCCCCGATCGTATTTTCAGACAAAAACATGGTGGTTGGGACTGACGCTCATGTTAATAGGCGAGTTAGGAGTTTTCACTGCCTATGCCTTCGCTCCACTGTCGCTGATCACACCCCTCAGTGCTGTCTCCATTGTCGGTATGAAATTTTCTCTCCGATTCAGTGTGGGATATACTGGGTCAATGGCGTTGGGAGAAAATCAGTAAGGGATTCCTGCCAGTTGTTTTAAAGAGGCAGGAGGAAGGGGCCCATCTCGGTAAGGGGAGTGGGAGGCTCCTCCAGACGGAATGAGGCGCTGGGGAACAGAGGGACTTGTGGAAGCTGAGGGGAGGGTTCAGAAGGCATGCTGCTACATGTGTAAGTTGATAGAAGCTGACCATTATACTTCTAAATGTGTTCATTTTATCTCGTCAGCCAGCTCAATTATAGGGATCATATTCCTACGGGACAAGTGGAAACCGAAGGAATTCCTACGTAAGTGTTTATCACGTGAAATTATCTTTTGTAGATTGAAACCTGAGCTGTTTGCTGATTTACCATGATGTGGGCAACACATGGGATAGATGAAATTCACCACGGATTAAATGTGGCTGATCCATTTTCAGAGGAAGAATGCTATAACACCTATTAAATAGTACAGTTTTAAAGGGAATTCAGTGCAAACTTTGGATAATCTAACTATGAACCATTGAAGGTCGTAAGCCAGGTACACAGAACAGTTAATGATAAAAGAAGGATGGACTACACAAGCTGGGAAATTATGCTTATGTGATGTGACGCAATGGTTTATCCCCAGTTATGCCGCCACGCTTTAGGAAGCACATGACGAGATAAAAATAGAATCAGACAGCACGGAAGCAGACCCTTCGGCCTGACTTGTCCATGCCAACCATGATGCACCATTTAACACAGTCCCATTTACCTGAATTTGACCCATCTCTCTAAACCTTTCCTATCTATGCACCTGTCCAAGTATCTTTTAAAAGTTGCTATTGTACCTGCCCCAGCTACTTTCGCTGGGCAGCTCATTCCATGTATCCACCATGCTCTGTATGAAAAAGTTGCCCCTTCAGGTTCCTATTCAAACCTTCCCCTCTTACCTTAAACATATGCCCTATAGTTCCTGATTCCTCTACCCTTGGAAAAA
Organism: Rhinoraja longicauda; assembly: GCF_053455715.1. Classification (NCBI taxonomy): domain Eukaryota; kingdom Metazoa; phylum Chordata; class Chondrichthyes; order Rajiformes; family Arhynchobatidae; genus Rhinoraja; species Rhinoraja longicauda. The sequence goes on from NC_135979.1 coordinate 24,813,694, forward strand.
GACACCGTGCTTCCATCCTATCAATTCCCCTCATGATTTTATACAGAGATACAAATTTTACAGATGGCATAGGATAGATTTACTACAATGGTCGGACGGATGATTTGCATCCTCTTGAGCCCCAGGCGAGGTCCTGGAGGACTGGAGAGGACATTTTCTTGCTTTTGGGCTAAACTGCAGGTGGCAGTAGAGCTGGTCAGTTTGGAGACTGAACAATTTATCCAAACAAGCTGACTGACCATCCTGTTCTCTGCATTAGAGTAAAAATCTGCAGATGCCTGATTCCCACAGCAGGGAATGCTGAAAGAGGGGAACAAACCAGGTGGCCTCGGGGGGAGGGGGGGGGAAGAAGAGAAGAGTTGAAGGTTGAAGACCCTTCATCACAGCTGCAAACACGAGAGACAGGAGATGGGAGAGCTGGAGAAAACAATTGATTAGTACAGGAATCGGAGGTTATGGGGAGAAGGCAGGAGAATGGGGTTAGGAGGGAGGGATAGATCGGCCATGATTGAATGGCGGAGTAGACTTGATTGGCCTAATTCTACTCCTATTCCTTATGACCTTATAAAAGGGAACGTCAATGTTAGGGTGCAGATCAAAGTTGTCAAGGTAACAAAGCTTTTAAAACCAACACTTGGAGATAGAAAATATTAAAAAGAGGAAATTAAAACAGAAAAATGAAATCCAAAGGGATTATATATATGGTGCAGCAGTTAGTGCTGATGTTGACAGATGCAGGGACCTTGGTTCGATCGTGACATCTGTGGAGTTTGCTCATTCTCCTGAGGGTGCACTGATTCTTGGCCAATGCTCTTATCTTCACCCATTTTCCAAGATGCACTGGCAGTTTAATTGGTCGTTGTAAATTACCCCTTGCTGCTGGTAAAATACTCAAAGGGAAGCCGATGAGCATGTGAAAGAGAATATGTTGCTGGGCCACAGCAGCAACAGAGAGAGACAAGGAGAAAGGGACTTCCCTGCTGGGAGCTAGCATGGATCTGGAGGGATGAATGGTTTTCTTTGCCTCAATAAGTCAGTAATATATGTGAAAGGAAAAAGTGGAGTGTGTATCTGAAATTCTTACATTCAATAAGTTCTAAAGCATCAACGAATGCTGACTAAAGATGAGATGCTGATCAAGCATGCAGAGCATTGTTGTTGAAGTGTAGAAAGCCAGAAACAGAGGTGTTAGGGTGGACATGGTGAAGAGAAAAGATGTTATTCTCTCCGATTTGCAAATGAAAAAGCATATGAAAATGCATTAACAATGGATATGGTTGAGGGAAATGACAGTGGATGAGAAAGTCATGAAGGGAATAGTCTTTTTGTAATTCTGAAAGTCATAAAGAGATACAGCATGAAAACAGGCCCAAAGAGTCTACACTGACCATTAACCACCCATTAACTCTAATCCTATATTAATCCCATTTTTATTCTTCCCACATTCTCATCGTGCATTCCACCACTTATCAACGAGACAATTTAGAGGGGCCACTTAACTTACCAATCTGCACGAGTTTGGGATGTGGGAGGAAGCCAGAACCAGGGAGAAGGTACAAACTCCACACAATAGCACTGGTGATCAGGGTTGGCACTGTGGTGAAGCAGCTCGACTAGCTGTGTCACTGTCAAAAGCCTGTCAACGATAGTAGGGTCTCGACCCGAAACGTCACCCATTCCTTCTCTCCGGAGATGCTGCCTGTCCCACTGAGTTACTCCAGCTTTGTGTGTCTATCTATAGTAAAAGGAAAACCATGGTTGAAGAAAGAAGCCATGTTAAGGCACCAGTGTGTGAAGTAATTTTTTCATCAGAGAAGATAAAATAGGGACCGCAAAAGTGGGAGAATGAAACCAAATCCTTATAGAAACAGTGTGGGTTAAAATGTATACCTGTAAATCACTGTGTAGGTCACTCATTTGTTTTTCTGCTTGTTCTGCAGGAAACTACGTATTATCGTTCCTTGGATGTGGGTTCACGGTGGTTGGAATCTATCTCCTGGTCACATTTGGACCAAATGTTCACGAGAAGCTTTCGGGAAGGAATCTTATTTCACACTTAATGGGCTGGCCCTTTCTACTGTATCTGGTAAGGACCAGGCTTGTCAGGGGTGAGAGCAAGCTGCAGGTGAGAAAGAGAGGGAGGGAGGCAAAGAGGAGTGGAAAGGAGAGATGTGGGGAAGGAAGAGAGATGTAGGAAGAGGTAGCCTATAAAAAGGAGATGATTAGGATGCAGAATGAGTACATTTCTACAAAGAAGAAAATTATGGGCACCAAAGCCAGAATTCTACAGGTAATAAAAGGCACTGGGAGGAAGATGAAGCAGGAAAATGTGAGTATTATGTTATATTACATGTTAATATTATTCATGTTATATTATTCGCAAGTGAGAATTAGACTAAATATAAGAAGTTTGGAAAGGTACTGAATGAAATGTGTGAAAAGGAGAATGAGAACATAAAAGGGAATTCAGAATTTTTAAATAATCATTTAAATAGTACACCTAACAGCCACATAAGTTGTAAACAAGCATTAAGAGAAGTTTGGAGATGAATAGAGATCAAAAACTGAACCGAGAAACTGTGTGTATGTACGCAAAGGATAGTAGGACATAGTGAAAATGGTTAAAAAAGGACATAAAAACATAGAATTCTATGGAATCTTATTACGTGTTCTTATTAAGTATTTATGAACTGGCTTGCTCACAATTCTGCTCACTGCTTTTTTGGAATAGAAATTAGGTTTAGGTTTATTATTATCACGTGTACTGAGGTACAGTGGAAAGCTTACTTTCAGATGCTAACCAAGCAGATCAGATGTACCATCCATGAGTACAATCAAGTCAAACTTAAATACAATAGAGAGAGAGCAAAGGGGAAGATGCAAAGTGGAGTATATAGTTCTCAGCATTGTAGCGCACCAGTTTCATAGACAGAGTCCAATGTCCACAGTGGGGTAGAGGTGAATCGGACCGTACCCCAGCAGATGACAAAGGGGAAGAAGCTATTCCTGAATCTGGTGATTGTAAAAGGTGATTAAAAAATGTAGATGAGGAACTTCAGTTAGGTCGATAGAGTGAAGAGATTGATGTTCTTAAAGATTTTACAGAAAGTTAGCACAATTTTCTAGGAGGTGAGAGATGAGTGAGATTTCATTAAGAGGGAATGAGAGTATCTGTGGAGCCTAGAATGGGCAAGGGTGTTGGATGGGGACATGGAGTGCATGATGGCATGGGCCTGCATTACTGTTGTCACTGGAGTAGATGGTGTACTGGCAAAATTGTTGTTGAATTGCCAAAATGAGTGATTCTGATTGGCTTCTTAATGCTTTGCAGCTGGTGATGGTTATCCTCTTCTGCATTCTCCTGTACTTCTACAAAATACGAAAGATGAATTATCTTGTTGTAATTCTGCTGCTGGAAGCCTTGTTGGGTGAGTGCTGACATCCCCCACTGCAACAGTGTAAATAAGGGAGTTCTGGCCTCCCTCCACTACAGGTGCGCACAATAAAACAGTGGTTGTAATTAGTCATTCAAATAGATGATTTCATAGCCTCTTCACTATGATTGCTCCTTAGACCCTTGGTGTTTGTGTTGTGTGAGTATTTCTCGTTCCCTCAGTATCTATCCGAGAGTCAGCCTGATGGTCACCTTGCCCCTCAGTATACCAGCATCCTTAGCTGATGGTCACCTTGCCCCTCAGTATCTATCCCAGCATCCTTAGCTGATGGTCACCTTGCCCCTCAGTATCTATCCCAGCATCCTTAGTTGATGGTCACCTTGCCCCTCAGTATACCAGCATCCTTAGCCTGATGGTCACCTTGCCCCTCAGTATACCAGCATCCTTAGCTGATGGTCACCTTGCCCCTCAGTATACCAGCATCCTTAGCCTGATGGTCACCTTGCCCCTCAGTATACCAGCATCCTTAGCTGAAGGTCACCTTGCCCCTCAGTATCTATCCCAGCATCCTTAGCCTGATGGTCACCTTGCCCCTCAGTATACCAGCATACTTAGCTGATGGTTACCTTGCCCCTCAGTATACCAGCATCCTTAGCCTGATGGCCACCTTGCCCCTCAGTATACCAGCATCCTTCGCTGATGGTCACCTTGCCCCGCAGTAACTATCCCAGCAGCTGATGGTCACCTTGCCCCTCAGTATCTATCTCAGCATCCTTACCCTGATGGTCACCTTGCCCCTCAGTAGACCAGCATCCTTAACTGATGGCCCCTCTGCCCAAAGATACGAGAGGAACAAGATGGACCACTCCGTTGAAATCGCCTATACTGAAGTTTAGTACGCAAAGGAGCCATTTTAGAAGGTAAAACCCGCCGTTCGTTATGCCTCTCGCAGTGTAATCAGTGTTTTGGGGGAACAGTATGTGTGATGATATCATTAAAATGCAGAATAGATCTCATCTATCAATTCACAGATTTTTGTTATTTTTCTTTTAAAATGTTTCTGCAAGTTTCTGCTTACTAAAATGGTGTCATGACATTCTACGGTTTTTAGGGTCGAGTGGTATATCTTGTTCCTCTAGTATCTTTGCCTCTGCCCCTCAGTATCTATCCCAGCATCCTTAGCCTGGTGGTCAGCCTGCCGCTCAGTATCTATCCTAGTGGCCGCAGCTTTATATTGTGAGTGTAGCTGATTGTACAGATTGACAGGCTGTAATGATTGGGACGTTTCGGGATCAATGCTGGGGTCACAGCTGTCTGTAATATGTATTAATGATTTGCAAGATGGAAGTACATAAACCGTTCCTAAATCAGCAGATGATATAAAAGTAGGCGGGAAGGCAAGCTGTAAGGTGGGTATGAATGGATTAAGCACCTAAATGTTATGCACTGCAGTCAGGGTGCACACCTGTGGTGCTGAAGAGTACGTTTAATGACACAGGAGACAAGGATGTAATCAAATGATTCCTTGATGGTTTTAAACTGCCTGAACTTTTTTGTGAATGCACCATCTAGGTGAGCGAGTATTCATCACATTGGTGACTTGAGTTGTGTAGATTGACTCACAGTGCTGGAGTAACTCAGTGGGTCAGGCAGCATCCCTGGAGAAAAGACGGGTGACGTTTCAGGTCGGAACCCTTCTTCAGACTGTAAATAGTTCTATATACAGTGGAAACTATTGTGTATCAAGGTAAAGCCATTTAGCACATTTGTCTGGCCTTTGACATCTTTAATTAGCCCTGGTATTGTTCAGTCTGTAAGGGTGCTAATGGCGTTAATGTGCTTGCTATTTAGCTGTGGATTCACTTTTAATTCAGTAGGACTAATTGTGTATCTGTACACAATTAATACTCAATTAATCGTTATTTGTCCCTTTAGGCTCCATGACAATTGTGGCAGCCAAGGGTGTGTCAAGAATGATTGTTCTGTCGATCCAGGGAAATCAACAGCTGACCTATCCTATATTCTATGTTTTGTTTTTAATTATGGGTTCTACTGCAGTGTTTCAAGCAATGTGAGTAAATATTCTCTAAATTTAAACTTGCATTTCTTCCACTTCCTGACAAAGATTGATTTCTCACTGGAGTTGGAGTCTCCGTGTGTTGAATGTTACACCCAGCTAATTGACTGGACTTCTGGCTGAGACTTGCTAAGCCACAACATTTAAAACATTTTTTGTAGAGATTCAGAGCGGAAATAGGCTCTTCGGCCCACCGGGTCCATGCCGACAAGCGATCCCCGCATATTAACACTATCCTACACACACTAGGGACAATTTTTACATTTACCAAGCCAAACCTGTACGTCTTTGGAGTGTGGGAGGAAACCGAAGATCACGGAGAAAACCCACCCAGGTCACGGGGAGAACGTACAAACTCCGTATAGACAGCACCGCTAGTCGGGATCGAACACGGGTCTCCGGCGCTTCAAGCGCTGTAAGGCAGAAACTCTACCACTGCGCCTCCATGCTCATATTGATGCTTTGATGTAAATAACTCAATGTCCTCCTCTCCTCTTATCTAAAATCCTTTGTCTCATTTTTCACCTCTAGCCTTTGTCACTTACTTCCCCCCACCTCACCTGTATCATCCATGTTTCACTTAAGATAGACACAAAAAGCTGGAATAACTCAGCGGGTCAATAGACAAAAGGTGCTGGAGTAGGCCATTCGGCCCTTCGAGCCAGCACCGCCATTCAATGTAATCATGACTGATCATTCACAATCAGTACCCCGTTCCTGCGTTCTCCCCATACCCCCTGACTCCGCTATCATTAAGAGTTCTATGTAGCTCTCTCTTGAAAGCATCCAGAGAATTGGCCTCCACTGCCTTCTGAGGCAGAGAATACCACAGATTTACAACTCTCTGACTGAAAATGTTTTTCCTCATCTCCGTTCTAATTGGCCTACCCTTTTATTCTTAAACTGTGGCCCCTGGTTCTGGACTCCCCCAACATTGGGAACATGTTTCCTGCCTCTAACATGTCCAATCCCTTAATAATCTTATATGTTTCAATAATATCCCCTCTCAACCTTCTAAATTCCAGTGTATACAAGCCTAGTCGCTCCAGTCTTTCAACATATGACAGTCTCGCCATTCTGGGAATTAACCTAGTAAACCTACGCTGCACTCCCTCAATAGCAAGAATGTCCTTCCTCAAATTTGGAGACCAAAATTGCACACAGTACTCCAGGTGCAGTCTCACTAGGGCCCTGAACAACTGCAGAAGAACCTCTCTGCTCCTATACTCAACTCCTCTTGTCATTAAGGCCAACATGCCATTAGCTTTCTTCACTGCCTGCTGTACCTGCATGCTAACTTTAAGTGACTGATGAACAAGGACACCCAGATTCCTTTGTATTTTCCCATTTCCTAACTTGACACCACTCAGATAATAATCTGCCTTCCTGTTCTTACCACCAAAGTGGATAACCTCACATTTATCCACATTAAACTGCATCTGCCATGCATCCGCCCACTCACACAACCTGTCCAAGTCACCCTGCATCCTCATAGCATCTTCCTCACAGTTCACACTGCCACCCAGCTTTGTATCATCTGCAAATTTGCTAATGGTACTTTTCATCCCTTCATCTGTCATTAATGTATATTGTAAATCGCTGCGGTCCCAGCACCGAGCCTTGTGGCATCCCACTAGTCACTGCCTGCCATTCTGAAAGGGACCCGTTAATCCCTACTCTTTGTTTCCTGTCCGTCAACCAATTTTCTATCCATGTCAGTACCCTACCCGCAATACCATCTACTCTAATCTTGCCCCCTAATCTCCAATGTGGGACCTTATCAAAGGCTTTTTGAAAGTCCAAGTACACTACATCCACTGACTCTCCCTTGTCCATTTTCCTAGTTACATCCTGAAAAAATTCTAGAAGATTAGTCAAGCATGATTTTCCCTTCGTAAATCCATGCTGATTCGGAACAATCCTGTTATTACTATCCAAATGTTCCGCAATTTCTTCTTTTATAATTGACTGCAACATCTTCCCCACCACTGATGTCAGCCTATCTGGTCTATAATTTCCCATTTCCTCTCTCCCTCCTTTCTTAAAAAGTGGGATAACATTAGCTACCCTCCAATCCACGGGAACTGATCCTGAATCTATAGAACATTGGAAAATGATCACCAATGCGTCCACGATTTCTAGAACCATTTCCTTAAGTACCCTGGGATGCAGACCATCAGGCCCTGGGGATTTATCAGCCTTCAGTCCCATCAGTCTACCCAACACCATTTCCTGCCTAATGTGAATTTCCTTCAGTTCCTCTGTCCACTAGTACATCTGGGAGATTGTTTGTGTCTTCCTTAGTAAAGACAAATCCAAAGTACCTGTTCAACTCGTCTGCCATTTCCTTGTTCCCCATAATAAATTCACCTGCTTCTGTTTTCAAGGGACACAAATTTGTCTTAACTATCTTTTTCCTCTTCCCATACCCGAAGAAGCTTTTAGTATCCTCCTTTATATTCTTGACTAGCTTACCTCATCTTTTCTTCCCGTATTGCCTTTTTAGTTATCTTCTGTTGGTCTTTAAAAGGGTCCCAATCCTCTGGCTTCCTGCTCATCTTTGCTACGTTATACTTCTCTTTTAATTTTATACTGTCCTTGACTTCCCTTGTCAGCCACGGTCGCCTCTTACTCCCCTTAGAATCTTTCTTCCTCTTTGGAATGAACTAATCCTGCACCTTCTGTATTATTCCCAGAAATACCTGCCATTGTTGTTCCACCATCTTCCCTGCTAGGGTATCTTTCCAGTCAACTCTGGCCAGCTCCTCTCTCATGCCTCCATAGTCCCCCTTGCTCAACTGCAATACTGACACTTCCGATTTTCCCTTCTCCCTCTCAAATTGTAGATTAAAACGTATCAGATTATGATCACTACCTCCTCATGGCTCTTTTAACTTGAGTTCCCTTATCAAGCAGCATCTCTGGAGAAAAGGAATACGTGAAGTTTCAGACCCTTCTTCACCATCACCGAGTAACTCACTGAGTTACTCCAGCTTTTTGTGTCTATGTTCGGTTTAAACCAGCATCTGCAGTCCCTTCATACCCATGTATCACTGGTGAGGCTTTGTCCCGCCCCAATCTCACTTTATTCAGCTATCTGTGAATCAATTCCACTCTCTCAGTATGTTGCTATCGATGTAACCAGGACATACCGTACAATGCTGGCAGCCAGACAGAATCCAAGGCAAAGAGTCTCCTAAACATCTATAATTAATTGATTCGTAAACCTCATGTATCCTACTCATAGCTCCCTAGTTAAAATGATAGATGCAGAGAATAGATACATAGATCATGCAATAAAAGTTCACCCTTTTTCACCTGTGAAACTTTTTTTAAATAAAAAAAAATATTTGGTCATGGGACAGAGATATCTGTCACTGACAATACCAGTATTTATTATCAATCCTTAATGACCCCGAAACAAGAAGGGAGCTGAGAGATAACCACAAATATTTATCCAAGAACTTCTCTCTCGAGCTTCTCTCTCGAGCTTCTCTCAAGAACTTCTCTCAAGAACTTTCCCAGCGATCTCTGTTCAGACATTTCAGATTTATAACTTTAAATTCTGATCTTCAGAGTGAGGTGTTTGAGCATCATTTTGCAGGCACAGACTCCTTTGCAATTGTTTGAAGCTGAGTTGCTATAAAGGATATTTGTTGTCGATATTACTGGATTTTTAGACATTAAAGGATTTAGTGTAAGAGGATCTAGGAAACATGTAAATGGGGGCAAAGGATCAGCCATAATCTAAATGAATGGCAGAGCTATTGAATGACTCATGAACTATTCTTGCTTCTGTTTTTTTTAATGTTTTATTTAGCACTTCATTGATTAACGGAAAATTTGATTTGACAAAATCTTTATTGTTCCAATAACAATTGTCTGTCATTCCCTGGTCACTCCTGAGAACTAATCCTCTCATCACCAGAATCATCATTGTACATCTCTTACACAAACCATCAATGAGAAAAGTGAGCACTCTGTAAGAACGATTATCTGGGTTTAGTTTTACCTCTTTACCAATGTCCCCCAGTTGACAATATAATTACATTTGCTTTCTTCAACAAATTTACACTGCAGTTCAATATAATGGGTGGCACAGTGGTGCAACCTCACAGCACCAGACACCTGGGTTCGATCCTGAATACGGGTACTGTCTGTACGGAGTTTGTATGTTCTTGTATGTGTGGGGATCGCTGGTCGACGTGGACTCGGTGGGCCGAAGGGCCTGTTTCTGCATTATATCTCTAAACTAAACTAAACAGTTCCATTAATAACATCATAGTTGGGTTGGGCAGTGGGTGAGTGCCTTTATCACACTGGGACAGTGTTTTCTCATCTACGATTATTTCAGCCTCCATCACCATTTGCCTTGCTCCCTGGAAGTTTGTGGTATTTCTATATTCACTTAATGTCTTCCTCTATATCCCTTCACACTTGGTCATTGTATCAGCCACCCTTCTGGAATTTGCCTTGCACACTGCATCACCTGCAGAGTCAGCTGCTCAGGCATGTCAGCTTATTAGACTTGAACCTCAATTAATGGGCCGCATAGAAGCATAAAAATCAGGACAGCAGTCAAGTCATTTAGTCCTTTGCTCTGCCATTTTATATGATCGTGGCTGATCATCCAAATGCAAAACTCTGTCTCTGTTTGTTTCTCTATATGTTTCTCTATATACTAAAACTCTTGTTTGTTTGTTTGTTCCTGAACTACAGCCAAAACGGTACACGATAGCGTGACAATTTTAGGCCCACCTTACTCACCGTCGTCCCTTTGGTGCTAATGGAAAAAGTTTCATTGAAATCGGTTATATTTTTTAAGTTAATCACATTTTAAAGTTTAAATCTATCTCCGAGGGAGGGGGAGGGGGGAGGGGAGGGTGCTGCACCAATGCAGGAGAGGATTGGGCCCAATGGGTCCACTTAGTCTAATGTTTCTCTATATCCCTGCTGTCCCTAACCATTAATGTTACACCTAAAATGTTTAATGATTGGGCCGGAACCGCGCGCTGTGGTTGATAATTCCACAGGTTTTTCATTCTAGGTTGAAAATTTCTCCTCATCTCAGTCCCCTAGTTCTACACTTCCCCACCGTTGAGAACATCTTTCCATTTCCCTCGGCTTGCTGTCTTAGACAACTTTTAACCTCATGCTTCTTTGCCACGGATCCTGGTGGGTTTTCCTTTCTCCACCAGCCTGTCTTTCACAAATGCTTTGCTGAAATCCAGAAACAACAACAAAAAAAGCACTGTGCCTTCACTAAGGGATGGGACGGGGGAGGGGAGGGGAGGGCAGACACTGTCCTTTCACTGAGGGACGGGATGGTGGTGGGGATCAGACCGTTCTTTCACCATGAGACACTGTCATTACACTGGGTCGGGGGGGTCAGACACTGTCATTACACTGTGGTCCGGGGGGGTCAGACTCTGTCCTTTCACTGAGGGACGGGAAGGTGGTGGGGATCAGACTACTTTCACCATGAAACACTGTCGTTACACTGTGATTCGGAGGGGGTGGAGGAGGGTCAGACACTGTCCTTTCACTGTGGGACAGGGACACTGTTTTCAGTATTCTTTTTATACGTTTGCATTGCAGCAACACAGCCCTTTCAGTCTCTGGAACACTGGGTCAACCTTGGTCACTGCAGAGCCTGGGGCTGTGACACAGTTACCTTTTATACTGTGGGGCAGTGAGATATTGCCCTGCCACTCCTTGGACCAGGCACTGCCCTTTCATTCCATTACTCAATGACATTGACACTGTACTTTGCCACTCGGGACATTAAACCAAACGCTGCTCTTTCAGTCACTGGGACAGTTCTTTCAAATGGACAGTGAGCCAGAGTCTGCCGTTTTACAGTTTGGAACAGATTATGACTTGGTCTGCAGTATGGTGTGGGAGGCTCTGGGGTTTTAGTGTGAGCACACAATGTTCTTGGCGAGGGCGGTGTGTTCCAGGGCTTGAGACTGAAGCTGTTCCTTGTTATACTGAAGGTTCCTGCGCGAGGTTTCCGAGCTGTATGATCCATCCCAGATTGTCAGTGTCGGCTACATTTTGTCCACAACCATCGCTGTCATTGTTGGTGAGTATCCATCCATTCAGTGGGTGGCAAATTTACCACGTCCAGGAGAGTTTATGTGGCTACAATAGATAAAGGCGCCAAAATGGGTTATCAGCGAGTATAATTAGAATAAGAAAATAACTGCAGATGCTGGTACAAATCGATTTATTCACAAAATGCTGGAGTAACTCAGCAGGTCAGGCAGCATCTCGGGAGAGAAGGAATGGGTGACGTTTCGGGTCGAGACCCTTCTTCAGACTGATGTCAGGGGGGCGGGACAAAGGAAAGAGTCTCGACCCGAAACGTCACCCATTCCTTCTCTCCCGAGATGCTGCCTGACCTGCTGAGTTACTCCAGCATTTTGTGAGTATAATTAGAAGCCTGCAAATGGGGTAGGAGTTATGGGAAGTAGTAGGTAACCAGCAGGCGTGTAACGGCCCCCCTTGGGTTAGTGTGGTGTCTCCATTAGTTCATAAGTGGTAGGAGCAGAATTAGGCCAATCGGCCCATCGAGTCTACTCCGTCCGGCATTCAATCATGGCTGGTCTATCTCCCTGTTGACCCCATTCTCCTGCCTTCTCCCCGTAACCGCTGCCTCCAAGTGCGTTTCCGGTCCCTGTGAATAAAGAGGAGCTTGTGAATGGTGTTGCAACCTCCAGGGAGAGGGGATTCCAATTAGTGAAGGTCAGAGGGGTGATGGTGAAGCCAACAAGACCCGACCCATCCTGACAGACTTGTTTTGCTTTCCAGGGGCCATCTTTTATTTGGAGTTCAACGGCACTGACGCTCTGCACATCTGCATGTTCGTCTTCGGGTAGGTTGATGCTGGGAATCTACTCTCTGTGCAGCAGCTGAATTAACCTGTGCTTTGGCCACAGTATCACAAACACTTGTGGATTCCCAGTGCTAACTTCGGACGAATAGTAATCTTATCTTTGTGTTTATTTTTGGCCACTTTTTCCCTTCTCCCTGATACATTTAGCTTTTTTTTTTAGTTTAGAGATACAGCGCGGTAACAGGCCCTTCGGCCCACCGAGTCCGCACCAACCAGCGATCCCCGCACACCGACACTATCCCACACACACACAGGACAATTTACATTTATACCAAGCCAATTAACCTACAAACCTGTACGTCTTTTGAGTGTGGGAGGAAACCGAAGATCTCGGAAAAAGCCCTCGCGGGGAGAACGTACAAACTCCGTACAGACAATCACCCGTAGTCAGGATCCGGCCTGTATCTCTGACGCTGTAAGGCAGTAGCTCTGTATGCCATCGTACCGCCCTTCAAAATACATGATTGACTGGAAAATTGATTGATTGAAAGATAGTTGGGGACTGTACATGAGTTAGAAAACCATAGAAAGGTACAGTACAGGAACAGACCATTTGGCACACGATGTCTTTGCCGACGACATTGCCGTTAAAATGCACATCTGCCTGCACGTATCCATATCCTTCCATCCCCTGCCTGCTCTTGTTACAGTGACTTATTTGCATCCCAGGCTATTGAGAATAATTTTGAAACATGTAACCACACGGAACATGGTTAATAAAATTACTGCGCTGCAGAAAGACAAGTTGTCACTTGGGATAACAGCAATAACCAAGCCTGACTCAATGAAGGGGAGGATTGAAAACTTGTTCCCAGGCTCACGGTATTCAGGAAAGGTAGTGATGAAAATAAGGGGATGGTAGTATTGAACATTAAAACCAGCACCATAGAGACGAGAATCTGGAGACAGAATCGTTTTATTAACAAATTAATCTGAGTAAACTATGAATAAATTTTACTGTCAATAATAGAATTTCAATATTTTTAATGGTCCTACTGAAAATGCTGTGCCTTTATGTAACCCCTAATGATATAATTTAAAGTTCTCATTGGGTTCCTTCTGCTCTTCTGCTCATGCCTAATTTCTTTCACCCATCGCTGACAACTAAGTGGCCTGTAATCAAACAGGTTTGTTACGCACATGAACTTACACACTGAGAATAGTTTATTATGGATAAGGCCTGAGCTGCCATGGGTAGGCTGGCCCAGATCCCATTCGCCCCTTGCAGGCACCAACTCCAACTGTTGGCAACTGCACCAGCTGCAACTTAACCAGATCAGGCCTGGTGTGTAACTCAATGCCTGTAGGAAGAGTAGCTAAGAAATCATTGGATGTTTCAAAAAGGGAAAACTAATTCACAGCCCCACAGGGAAAGATGAAGGGAAATGAACCATTAAGTTGCTGTTGAAGACGTTGGCAAGTATGGTTGTTTGATTGTGATTTTTTAATTTCCTTAGCTCCTGCATCGCCTTTCTAGGAGTATTTTTGATCACACAAAGCAAGAAAAAGACTTTTCAACCATACATCACCATGGATGTGCTTCCAGGTCAGTTACGATGTGCATCACTGGCGGAGGAACAAGGCGGGTTGGTTTGGAAAGGAGAGGGTGTGATGGGGGAGTGTGAAAGAGCAACGGTGGAAGCCAAGGGAGCAGGTCAAAGGTGAGATGGGGAGTGAAGAGGAAGGGAGGGGGGAATGTGAAGATGGAAGGATGAAGAAGTGAAGGAGGATTGAAGGGTGTGAAGGAGTGGGAAGAGGGGAGTGAAGGGGGAGTGCTAAGGTGTGAAGAGGACGGTGACAGCAGAGGGAAGGAGTGAAGAGGCAAGAGACTGAAGGGGGAGAGTGAAGGAAAGGCTGAAGGATTGGGGAGGCAAGACAAGGGAAAGTGAAGGAGGCAAGGAAGTAAAGAGGGAGGGTGAAGGGATGGAGGAAAGGGGGAATGGGGCATGATGGAAAGAAGGGAATGGCAAGGGAGCAAAGGAGGTTGGCAAGGGAGTGAAGGTGGAAGTACAGGGAGCAGAGTGAGCCCATGAGAGTGGGGGGAAAACAAGGAACAAAGAGTAAAGGAGAAAGCTCAGGTTTGAAGGAAGTGATAAAGGTTTTTGGGTTTGAGAAAGCAAGTATGGGGTCAAGGGAATGCAGCAGTGGAGGTGGATGTGCAAGGAGTTGGGTAAATGGGAAGGGTTGTGTTCAGAGGAGATGAGTGATAGGTGGAGTGTGAGGAAGCAAAAGCGGAGCAGGGGATAAAGAGGCTGCACGTCCCTGCGGTGGAGACTAGGGAGAATACAGAGGACAGGAGGGAGTTGTGAGGACACAAAGTGGATGCTGGGGAAGAAGGTAAGAGCACATGGGAGCGGGAACATGAGCAGTGAGAGCAAAGAGGGAGGGGAGGGACAGCAAAGCACAGGCGGGCCATGCAGTGGACAGGAGCGGGAGGTGATGAAGGGTGAGAGGGAGAGCAGAGAGGGTGAGGAGAATGATATATATGAACATATGAATCAGGACGAGGAATAGGCATATGGACTTCGAGCCCTGGCTCAAAACTTTAATAAGATCATAAATAATGTGATTCCAAATTTAATCTCCCATTCCTGTCTGCCTGCGTTCAGTCTTTTTCCCAGGAAACGGGAATCTAAAATGACTCACAAAAAAAGCACTGACCAACGCCTGATACAATTGGAGCAATAAGACTGCTTTTGTATTGAATTCCCCTCATAGTGAATGATATTATTCTCCGACCTTTCTCAGTTACTCAGTTACTAACCTGCATACTAGACTTTTGTTAACCATGAACCAGATCCCGCTGCAATCATTATTCAGATTCTATCTTTTTTCAATTTTTTATTTTCCACAATAACCTCTGCAACACCTTAAAAAATGTCTTTTGCAAATTTAAATCAAGAATGAAGAGTGTTTAATTATCATTTGTACCGACAACTGAACAACAGAATTCTTACTTGCAGCAGCTAAACAGGCCCATAAACACAATACACGCAGATAAAATCAATAAATTAATAACTGGAATGCTAAAACTGGAATGCTAGTGCAAAAGTCTATCCTTAGCAACGGTGCACTTCCATGTGCATCTTTGGTTGCACTGAGGCCTCGTGTGTGCAGTGTTCAAGAGTGCGATGGTTATAGGGCAGAAGCTGTTCTTGAACTGGGTGGTCATGGTTTCCAGGCTCCTGTAACTTCTTCCCCATGATAGGAGTGAGATGAGAGGGTGGCCTGGGTGGTCTGAGTCTTTGATGATATTGGCTGCCTTTATGAGGCGGAACCTCCTGTTGATCTCTTCACTGGTGGGGAGATCACTCCCTGGGATTTAGTCTATTCAATGGTTTCCCTTTATCAACAGCTTACGTTATTTCAGCAAATTCCAATGACTGGGTGAAACATGCTTTACCAATTCCACAATCCTGTTGACTTTGCATGCTTTCCATTAAGTTGTTGTGGGCTTCCCTCCCCCCCACCCCCCTTTGTTCGTCCCCTTCCTCCCTGGCACTCAATGCCATTGAAAGGTTTAACAGTACCACACTGCCAACCTCTCTGTCACCTCCTATCCCGGTTGGTAGCCACCTACTTCCCTCTGAACTCTCCGCAGTTCTGGGATAAGCAGCATCCCGGAAAATTCCAGATTTCTAATGACTGTGCCATGATTCCAGCAGCTGCTTAATATCAGAAACCCGCAACTCCAAGTCCAAGAGACGGGAGAAACTTGCTGCACACTTGATCATCCTGAATCCAGGAAGTATCTGAGAGTTCCTAAGTGCCCACGTGTGTTTATTTAAAGCTGGTTTTGCTTGGCATCTGATCCTTAGTACAGAAACCTCCCACTCTGTCCAACCGCTGTGCATCAGAGTTTACTCTTGTGGTGAGTCTCTTCTCACCCACACGGTCATTGGATCCACCAATACTGTACCAGCTCTACACGGAGTAATTCATTCAGTCTCCTGTTTTAACTTGACCACTTCTCCAGGTCCCTGATTGACTACGTTACCACAGGCACTGCGTTCAAGATCAGAACTACCCTCTGAGAAAATAAAAGTTCTACTCACAAACCTCCTTGCACCTCCTCCTGATCTGCCATTTTAAATGTGACCCTCCTGGTTGTCAGACACTAATAATACACCGATCAGCCAAAACATTATGACCACCTGCCTAATATGCTGTTGGTCCTCTGTGTGCTGCCAAAATAACGTCGACCCGCCGAGGCATGGACTCTACAAGACCCCTGAAGGTGTCCTGTGGTATCTGGCACCAAAACATTAGCAGCAGATCCTTCAAGTCCTGTAAGTTGCGAGGTGGAGCCACCGTGGATCGGACTTGTCGATCCAGCACATCCCACAGATGCTCAATCAGATTGAGATCTGGAGAATTTGGAGGCCAGGGCAACATCGTGAACACTTCCTCACGTTCCTCAAACCATTCCCGAACAATGTGTGCAGTGTGACAGGGCGCATAATCCTGCTGAAAAAGGCCACTTCCACCAGGGAATACCATTGCCCTGAAGGGGTGTACCTGGTCTGCAACGATGTTTAGGTAGGTGACACGTGTCAAATTGACGTCCACATGAATGGCCGGACCCAGGGTTTCCTAGCAGAACATTGCCCAGAGCATCACACTTCCTCCACCGGCTTGTTGTCTTCCCACAGTCGGTTCGGACCAGACAGGATAGCCTTCATTGCCCTTGAGCATTGATGAGCCTTGGGCACCCAACACCCTGTCGCCGGTTTGTGGTTTGTCCCTCCTCAGACCACTGTCGGTCGGTACTCACCACTGCTGACCGGGAGCACCCCAGAAGCCTTGCCTTTTCAGAGATGCTCTGACCCAGTCGTCTGGCCATAATAATTTGGCACTTGTCAAAGTCGCTCAGGTCTTTACTCCTGCCCATTTCACCTGCATCCAACACATCAACTTCAAGAACTGACTGTTCACTTGCTGCCTAAGAGATCCCACCCCTTGACAGGTGGCATTGTAACAAGATAATCAATGTTATTCACTTCACCTGTAAGTGGTCATAATGTTTTGGCTGATCAGTGTATTCTTTCTCTCGTGTGTATTTCATTTCCCATTAAATACCACCCATCTCAACTATCCCATGCCCTCTCAGTGGCATAGATGGCAGAGCTGCTGCCTCAGAGCATCAGAGACCCGGGTTTGATCCTGGCCTTGGGTGCTCTCTCTAGAGTTTGCACGTTCTCCCTCTGACTGGGTTTCCGCCGGGCTCCTCCCACATTCCAGACATGCGGGTATGTAGGTTAATTAGCCTCTGAAAATTGCCCCTAGTGGATGAGCAAGTGGGTTAACATACAGCTAGTGTGAATGAGTGATCTACATTCAATGTGGACTCACCAGACCAAAGGCCCTGTTTCCATGCTGTATCTCCAAACTAAATATAATGTTTCTTGAGGTATAACCCCCTCAATCTGCCCATCTCCAAAGAAGACATTCAGTCTCTCCTGATAATTAGGGCTTGTTTTTAGTTGGTTCAGTTCAGAGAAACTTCATTTTTTAATAGGTGTTTGGCAAAATCAGTGTTACTGAAGAACAGCTACATAGTACAGTTACTAAAAATTATTTAACCGGAGATTTATCAAGTTTTACTCTATACAGCACACGGAAACTGAAATTGGAAGTAATAGCAATTACAGAATTAAAACAGACTGGTTTCTATAGAACAAACCAGTCAGTTGTTCCCTTGTTCCTGTGTTGAGTGAGCACCTTAGCAGTTCCCTTAAAGGTCCTGGGATACTGGGATGGCTGTACTGGGATGTACTGGGTGTACTGGGATGGCTGGGAGGTCGATGTGAGCACTTTAAAAGTCAAGTGCAGTATTTTTAAACTTACGAATAAAAGGGTTAAATCTTTCTGACCGACAAAGAGACCTGCTGGTGGAAAAAGATTTACCTCTGGCAGTTCATGGATGATTTTGCAAGAAAAACTCAGACCGTCCTGATGGCTTTGATGGTATTCTGTACAGCCCTCCCTCCGATCTCCCCACTACTGCAGTTCACGAGTTGTTTCTTTTCCAGGGCTGGGGAGCATGTTTCTTAAGAGCCCAGTGCAGCCTGATCTGGGTGGCTCCTTCTCATACGGCACCCTGGACCACAATGCAGATGTGCTGCAAGACCCTCAGCACGAGCCCAATTCTTCTCACCCCGAGATGACATCCAAGCAAGACTGAGCTGTGAACCCGACAGGGCAGGTGAACTCTGCCCACCTGCGCCAGTACTGAGCTCTGTGTGTGCTGCTCTCAACGGTCCTCCTCCAGCTCGCCATCCTGCGACTGAGGCAACAGTGTGAGTGGCTCAGAGAACCATCACTGTCCCACAAGCTCCTGCTCATTGCTCCCCACTTACTGCTCCGAGACCAGATGGAGCAACCAAGCATTACACAGAGTAAGATGGGGAGACCCCTGCCCCATCCCTTGATCCACACGTTCACTTGGACAACTCATCTACAGCCAGGCTCCTTGCGTTGAGTAGCAGTCACAGGCTCCCCGCTGCAATCACTTGATTAAAATGGACAGCTTCATCTTATTTCATGACACTTTGTATTTGCTGTACAGTAAAACTCCAATAATCTTGCGCACTTGGAACTGTGGTATCACTATTTTAGATATTGCACTATTATAATGAATTTCCCAGTGTACCAGTTCAGTAACAGGGTCGTGCCTGGTTGAAAGAGAGCAGGGGGATCATGGGCCCGGCAGTTCAGAAGGTGGCAGCACTAGGGGTCCCAGCGAGTCGTAGGGGCCGTGGATTACCAGTAGAGTGTGGGCTCCAGGGGTCTGGTGAATGGAACGGAGTGCGGAACCGGCGCCTGGTGCGTTGGAGGGAGCTCGGGAACAGGAATCCCGACGAAAGAAGGCGTGGGCCAGACATTAGTTGGTGAGCTACACGCTGGACCGTAGGGATTTCTGAACGTTCAATTAGCAGATTATCAGAGTTTTACTTTTTGTTGAGTTCCACTGTTTAAAATGTCTGTTTTATCTCTATTTAAAGAAACTCCTGTTCATTATTTTCTGCTGGACAGTTAAATGTCTCCTCCATACTGTTAAATAAAGGAGACAAAATAAATAGTCAATAAAGAAATGGTCTATAATTTATATGTTGCCTTTTGTGGTCTTATTGCCAATGAAGTACTTTTGGAATGCAAACATGATCTAATCTTGGATTATTGGAACCGTGGAAATATTCTATGCAGCCTCTTACACCAATGGTGGAAGGAATGAATGTTTAGAGTGACAATGTCACTCAGGTGGGCTGCTTTACCCCAATGCAGATCAGCTTCATGGACCGAGCTGAATTCACTCAGGCAGGAGATGAATGTTCTACCACTCCTTATTTACGACTGGTGGAAGGGCTTTGGATATCAAAAATCACGTATCAGAATCTGAAAAGAGAGAGAGTTAACAAACAGTCTGAGACCCTCCATCAGTTCAGAGAAAGAGAGAAAAGTATGTTAATTGTATTGAAGGTGGGGAGAGGAATGGATAGGGAAAGGAAACATCTGTGACAGGGTGAAGCTATGGTTGAATGGGAAATGTTGTAGAGGAAATGGAGGGAGTTGAGGGTGATAATGCACAGTACATAGCATGTACAGGGTTGAGGAACATGCCCAGCAGTTCTCTTTCCACAGATGTTGCCTGACCTGCCACAAATTCAAAGCATTTTCTGTTTATTTCAGATTTTTGGTATCTGATTTTTGATTTTCTTTAACAGTATTTATGAGGCTGTGTCTGGTTGCTTTTGCTCACCAGTGGAGATCTCAGCCACAGTAAGACCATTGAATCTGGTAGGGAGGTGGCTGGACTCTAGTTCAGGTGGCAATTGCCTTTCTGAATTGGTGGATGCCACATCAGCACATTGTGCCAGTACTGCTTCATGAATGGATGCTTCATTTTGTGAGGATGATTATTCATACAACTGGTATAAAACAACGAGGCAAAAACTCTCCCGAGGGTGTGAATTTCATGCAAGAGCGCAGAATGAAATATTCACAGAGAGACTGTCTAGAATTGTGGATTCGACGGTTCAAGAACCATTGCTTTGAATAAACCAGATGAGATTTGCCGTGAGGCAGAGTGCACAGTGACTCAAGTTAAAGCCATTGTTGACTTAGCAGAACAGGATGTGAATGCAGTATGTCAACTTAAAGAAATGTCCTGGGGTCATAGCAAAACACCACAAGCTCAGGCTAATAAAACCATGAGATCTACAGGAGAGAATTATTTCACACTTTTGCTAAAAAAAATGCAACACGTGGAAAGAGACTCATTTTATAAAAACATGCCACGGGAAAGAATCATCTGGACATAAACCAGAAGCCATGGACAGTCAAATCAGTGTTCAGGACCGGCATAGACAATAGGTGCAGGAGTAGGCCATTCGGCCCTTCGAGCTCAGCACCACTATTCAATGTGATCATGGCTGATCATTCTCAATCAATACCCCGTTCCAGCCTTCTCCCCATACCCTCGGACTCCGCTATCCTTAAGAGCTCTATCTAGCTCTCTCTTGAATGCATTCAGAGAATTGGCCTCCACTGCCTTCTGAGGCATATTCCAACAAGGACAGAGAAGGTTGTGAACGTTAGAGAACCGAGGATGATCAAAGAGTATGTCAAAAAACGAAAGTGTATGTAAGGTTTAGAAAGATGAAATCAGAAATCATTGAGGAATATAAAGTAAGCAGGAAAATAACACAAGCCGGCAATTAGAAGACTCAGAAGGGCAATGAAATGGCATTGGCAAATTGGATTTATGAAAATCCCATGTCTTTAAATGTACATTAACACCAAGAGAGTGGGTGACCAGAGACGGTAGGACAGCTCAAGAATAAAAGATAGAATGCATGGTTGGAGTCAGAAACGTCCAGAACAAGGGGCCACAGTTTAAGAATAAGGGGTAGGCCATTTAGAACTGAGATGAGGAAAAACTTTTTCAGTCAGAGAGTTGTGAATCTGTGGAATTCTCTGCCTCAAGGCAGTGGAGGCCAATTCTCTGCATTCAAGAGAGAGCTGGATAGAGCTCTTAAGGATAGCGGAGTCGGGGGGTGTGGGTAGAAGGCAGGAACAGGGTACTGATTGAGAATGATCAGCCATGATTACATTGAATGGCGGTGCTGGCTCGAAGGGCCGAATGGCCTCCTGCACCTATTGTAATTTTTTTTTAATGTAGGTGAGTTGATTAGCAGATGACACCAAAATTGGTGGAGCTGCAGACAGTGAAGAAGTGTGCAGCAAGATATTTGATCAGCTGCAGAAAAGCATGGAGAATTGGCAAATGGAGTTTAATCCAAGTAACTGTGAGGTGTTCCATTTTGGGAGGTTGAAAGTAGGGGAAGGTATATAGTTAATTGCAAAACCCTTAACAGCACTAATGTACAGAGGGATCTGATGGTTTTACCTGTAATACTTGAGATACCTGTAGTCAGTTTTCAAGCTGGCTGCTCAGATCCTCTGGTCCTTTTAAATAAAGACAACAGCACAACTGGCGTGACGTGCTCCCAGTTGTACAGAGACTTGGCCACAATAGCTGAAAGTTGTAGTTTTGAGCTCATTTTATGCTAGGAATGTTGGATCAAGTGTCACATGATGGGCAACACCATATGATGCATACCTGATGCTGGGGAAATGCCGGATCTGCTTGTGTGTGTGTTATAACAGTGTCATGTCCAATTTCACAGTGGCTTTGATTTCACCTGGAAATTAGTTTTGATGTAAGCTACCCCAGAGAATTACAATTTTTAGCCAACTACTAGACCAAATGGACCCGTTGGGCCCAAACCTGTCCTGCATTGGTGCAGCACCCTCCCCTCTCCTCCCCCTCCCCTCTCCTCCCCTCCCCTCCCCTCTCCTCCCCTCCTCCCTCCCCCCCACTCCATCCCCCTCATCCTCCCTCCACACCCCTCCCTCCCTAGGAGATAGATTTAAACTTGAAAATGTGAATAACTTTAAAAATATAACACCGATTTCAATGAAACTTCTTCCATTAGCACCAAAGGGATGGCAGTGAGTAAGCTGGGCCTAAAACTGGCGCGCTATAGTGTACCGTTTTGGCTGTAGTTCAGGAACAAACAAACAAGAGTTTTAGTATATAGATGTCTGCTGCATATCCTTCTACCACAGTGAGTACATCTCCACGTATTTTATTGGTTGGGAAGAGCTGATTTGAGAAAGGTAAAAGTCTTTAATTTCTTATTTTATGATGCAGAAGGCAGAGTCAAAATTGGTAGATTAGCAAACCTGTGGTTCACATACAGACTGATGCAAGTGCAAATTCAGTAAATATATTTAAGAATATAGATTTGGCATGTGGTGAGTGTCGGGTTCTTGACTCTTGTTGGACTTCTCAAAGCTCTCAATCAATAGTCAATAATCGTTTATCTGTCACATACACATAATGTGTAGTGAAATGAAACATTACCCGCAGTTGAACAATAAGACCAATAAGAATAATCAATAAAAATGCAATAACACACACAATCACAAATTAACACCAAACAAAAAAGAAACATCCATCACAGTGAGTCTCCTCCAGTCCCCTCCTCAATGTGATGGAAGGCCACAATGTCTTTTTCTCTTCCCCTGCCGTCTTCTCCTGCGGTCAGGCTGTTGGAGTTGCCAAGTCGGGGCGGTCGGGGCTCCCGACATTGAAGCCCCCGCTGGGCGGTGAAAATCCCGCGGCCTATTCCAGGCCGCGCCGGACTGTAAAAGTTCCGTGGCAGGCCGACCCAAGCCCCGCGATTCGGGGCGGGCGAACACGCTGCCTCTGCCGCTGCCGGTGCTCCCGATGTCGGCCCCCACCCAGGGGCCTGCGGGCTTCCGACGTCCACGCGGCCCGCGCCGGAGCCTCCGGAGACGAGTCGCAGCTGCTCCCGCAGCATCCGCAGGCGGCCAGCGCCACAGGTGGTGAGTCCGGGCCGCGGGCTCTGCGAACCAGAACCCCAGGTGGTCCCAGGTGCATGGCCGGTGGTAGGCCGCAGCGGGAACGGAGACACGACACAGAAACAAAGGTCGCGTCTCCGTTCGGGAGAGAGAATTTTACAGTTCCCGTTCCCTCCCACACATAACATACAAACCCTACACCATATTAAAACTACAATTCATACAAAAACAACAAAAAACACAAAAGACAGACGGACTGCAGGCAAGCCGCAGCTGAGACGGCAGTGCTGGCTCCTCCTCGAGTCTCCTGCCAGAGTTTTGCTGGGGTTATTTATGACTGGGTCTGTCACTACCTGTGATT
This sequence comes from Rhinoraja longicauda, assembly GCF_053455715.1. Classification (NCBI taxonomy): domain Eukaryota; kingdom Metazoa; phylum Chordata; class Chondrichthyes; order Rajiformes; family Arhynchobatidae; genus Rhinoraja; species Rhinoraja longicauda. Next base: position 24,837,315 of record NC_135979.1, read on the forward strand.
GACTGAAACTAATTGTTGTGATAAGACAGCAATTTCATTGTTGTATCCTGCTGCCACTAAGCCAATAGAAGACAAACTAGATAGACCCAAATCTATGAAGAAGGATCCCGACCCAAAACATCCATTTCCATTTGTCCATTTCTGACCATTTCCCTCCACATATGCTGCTTGGCCCGCTGAGATCTTCCAGACGTTTGTTTTTCACTCCAGATTTCAGCCTCCACAGTCTTGTATTTCTATATCTCTGGATCTAGGTCTTTCTCAGCTTGCGTCATGTTCTGCCCATGAGTGTCACAGGAAGTTGAAAAATCCAACTGAGTTTGAGAACAGAGGCAGAGAATATATCTAAAGCAAGAATGGTCTCAGAACTTCTCTGTATAATTTCACAGCAAAGGATACTTTGCCTTGATATCAGAGCAGGGATTACACTGGGAAAGAACATTTTTTATAGCGTGCAAGCAGTCAGGTCTAATTCATGAATTGTAATGGTACCCTATCGGAGAATAAGAATGGGCAACTTGGAATGGGTTAATTAAACCGCAGCCACACATGGTTACTGGAGCCAGTGTCAGGCTCCAGTGGTCTTGCTTGCACACATAAAAGTTCTTCAAGCAAGAAATGTCCAGCCAGTTCCCACTGATAGACTTCAACTGAAGACTGCACCAGTTTCTGGTTCGGACTGGTTTTTCAGGAGCTGAGTGTACCCGGTGAACCTGTCCAAAACATTCCCTTCAGCCATTCACCGCCTTGCTTGTCATAACAATCATTAGCAAGAATCTCCTTCCATAAACTCCCTTCACAGGAATAAACACCGAGCAGTGGGAGAACCTTGTGCCAGGACGTACACTGGTGCAGCAGGTAGTGCTGTTGTCTCACAGGTTCTTGGGTTTCCTCCGGTTTCCTCCCACATCCCAAAGACGTGGGTTAATGGGCCCATGTAAATGACCCCTAGTGTGTGGGAAGTGGATGAGAAAGTGGGAGAACATAGAACTAGTGTGAACGGTGATCGATGGTCGTCATGGACATGGGGGGCTGAAGGGCTTGTTTCCCTGAAAGGCTGTATTCTTTAACCAAAAAAATAATCCCACAGATCCACAGGTTCACCCACTCCTAACCTCTCACCCACCACTGATCACAGGATATTCTGCACGTCACTGACCCAAAGGCTTGGATGGACTTCGCACCTGGCCCCTCAGCTTTGAAGGTGCATGCAAAGTCCTCGTTCACAGGCCGTGGTGGTTCCCTGTGCAATCAGGGCGACTGAGATCTGTGGCAGTGACCAGGAGACCTCGAGGTCACAGGGGTGTCACGCCAAGGGGCAGGACAGGGGCCCACGGAGACTCCAGCACAATGTTTGACCATAGTCCGATCTGACCCGATGTTTCAGAACTAACGAATAAACAATGCACGTCTGAGCAAAGTGTGGACAGCAACACCACTGGCCGGCGGCGTTCTCTTTGCCTGCCTTGGCCGCGACTTGTTCAAGAAAGGTTGAGAGTTCAGCACTGTTTCAGCAAGGCTTTGCTCAATCGGCAGCTCCACTGAGATGAAAGCCAGGTTATTGTTGACCATCCATGCCCACATGGACTAAATGGTCAGACTTGGTTCCATAGATTCAACATAATTCCATCTTTCCAAACACAAAACAAAGCAAAATAATAACACAATAAGTTCAAACAGCACTGAATGTTAACTTTTTTATTAACAATAAAGTTTTAAGTCAGCACTTTAGAACATAAAAGATTTCCAATTGAATACATCTGTAAAATTATCAAGACACAATCCAATATTGGACAGTGTCAGATATGTCAGATATTTAGGTTTGTTTAAAGTAACTTATCTCCAGTTCACAACAGAAATGTAACAACCAAATCTGGAGTGAATCATCAGAGAGTGAAGTGAGTTCCAGAGTCAGTGAGACATCAGCACTGGTGGTCACTGCCCAGTACCCCCACCACCCACCGCTTGGCCAGGCCTTCCCCTTATTTGAGAGAACTTCCTTTCTGGCAGTGGTGAATTGTTTACCAGCTCTCCCTCTGAGCACATTAAAAAAAAGCCATCGGGCTCAACCAGCCGTCCCAAGTCTCACAACCTGCTGAAGCAAGAACCACAAGGCAGAATCTATCAGCACGTTGCATTCATTGTATCAAAAGTATCTTGCATTTATTTTACCCCTTATTTTAATTCTGAGCACATTCTTGCACATTGCAAGAAAAATGAATCTATCTGTTAGAATATTAGCAATACAAAGAGGAGACACAAAAAACTACAGATGCTGGAACCTTGAGTAAGCCATAAAGTGCTGGAATAAGGTCAGGCAGCATCTGTGGAGGAAGTGGTCTGAAGGAGGGTCCTGACCCAAAATATCACCAGTCCATTCCCTCCACAGATGCTGCCTGACCCGCTCATTGCTTTGTGCTTTATTAACAATTGGTATTAGTTGTAAATATTTTGCTGATTCTCTGATAGTAAAACACAACCTGTTCAGTCCAAACACAAGAGAGTGGATCTTATATCAGCAGAATGTTCTTATCTTTACAAATGAGTTTCCAGGAATAGTCTTTTTTGAGCCATCTCTGGGATGAGGATGTGGCTTTAACATGGGAAATGGTGCAAAGAGAGGGGGCATGTGACCTGTCCTCCCCAGTGTGGCCACCCACCCCTTGCCTCCGGCTTCTCCTCTATTCTATTGCAGATTCTTAGTAGTCTCTTACATTTCACGTCAGAGTTAAACCAGTTTTCTCTTTTTCTGCTTCTCCCCCCCCCCTTCCTGCCTTGATGTGACGTGACACTACTCATTTACAGGTCAACATTGTTACAGCCAGTTATGTGCACTTATGCATAAAAAATTATAGAAAATTATACAGCTACCAGATAAACACTTGGAAACAGAAGAGTGCCAGACTTTAGCTAAATAATCTCACAACAGGATTTTCCTTTGGGAATATATTCCGAACACCTGTTTAACGCTTAACACCTTAACACCAGGAATATCCCGAACTTTCAGTTCTCCTGCCTCAGTTCCAAGGTTGTGCGACAGAAATGGATATTGCTTTATTTAACATGATCAATTTCCAATATCCTTTCATGAACTGTTTGCATTGGGAGAATAAAGGAAAACCAGGACACTGCATTCTTACAACAGAATGACAGCTCTTTAAAAAACCGCCCATGAAAAAAAAAAAAAACTTTTTGTTTTGTGATACGCTTCACTTTAAAACCATTCATCAAGTGTCAAAACTTTTCATAATAAAAATAAATATTCTTAAATAGCATAAACGTAAAAGTTCAATGTTCCACGGTCCCTGTCATAAGGTGCTCGCACAACAGCTAAAGACGCAGCAGCAAATGACTCCCGTTATATATTCTGAGTCACTGAAGCCACCTGTGCTTGGTCTCAGTCACACTGACACATACAGTACAAAGCATAACAGCAGCATCCAACAAAGGCCCCCAGTGACTGAACACGCGTTCCCAGTGTGAGGGAACTCCAAACGATTTATGTTCAGCCTTATTCTGCAGCCTCTTTCATTGGGTTAAAAATGGTAACCAAAGATCAAACTCAAAACATGGGTTCACAATTATCATACCCATACTTAAAAATGAAACATAACACATTTTGCTTCAATAAAAACAAATCTTAGTTTAGTTTAGTTTAATTTAAAGATGCAGCATGGAAACAGGCCCTTCGGCCCACTGTGTCCATGCTGACCAGCGATCCCTGCACACTAGCACTATCCTACACACCAGGGACACTTTATAATTTTACTGAAGCCAATTAACCTACAAACCTGTACATCTTTGCAGTGTGGGAGGAAGCCAGAGCACCTGGGGAAAACCCATGCAGGTCACGGGGAGAATGTACAAACTCTGTACAGACAGCACCCATAGTCAGGATCGAACCCGGGTCTCTGGCACTGGATTAAAAAACGTCAAGTTAAAAGTATGTTGACTTTTCTATCTATTTCTAAAACTATTCTTTAAGATATCCTTTACACAAACTCACAATAGAAATCTTAATGAGCTAGTCTCCACATAGGTAGAGAGTCCCCTCACACCTTACATTCTGTTTCTTATTTTCACAAGGACTTTACTCTGATCCATCCAACCATATTGTCTTAGAAACCAGGAATTTAGCCCAGAGTGTGATTTTACTGACATCATTCATACCAGATTGACACACTTTTCAGAGACTAAACAGCATTGCAACTGAACCAGAACATTTTCAAAACAAAAACAAGCACGAGTTTGCATGTTTACTGGGCAAATTTCACCATCGGGTCTCTCTCTGCATATGTTTCATTTTTGAATGGAACATCTTTTGTTGCATTAGCCGTCAAAACACAACTCAACCTCATGAAAGGATCTGAATCTGGACACTCTCTCCTAAAGGAGGAAATGAGGTTTAAGTTTGATTTCAATATTTGGTCATCAAAAAGAATATTTTCTATTACCCACGATTTAAACACCGCATGGATTGTCACTGCCACACATACAGATCAGCACACTGTGCTTGTTAATGGCATGCTGTAAAGTCTTTAACCTACAACCTGTCCAATCCTTTTGGCACATATTTCCATCTCAATTCTGCACTATTTTTTACCACATTTCTGCTGCCTCACAATATCTTCCACAAAATTATTTTGGCGATCCACAGGATTGTCCGACCCCATTCCCCTACACGGCTCTAGGTTGTTCTGAAGTGTGTGTGGCTCCATCACTGCAGCTCCAATGTGCTGAGAATGCTCTTGGCTCTGTCCACTGTCCTTCCGTAAGCCGGCACAATGGAGATGCCGGCTCGGACAATAAAGGGCCGACCATTGCTGTTCCTGAGCTTGGCGCGGTTCTGCATATGTTCCTCTCTGACTGCAGGAGGTAAATCTAAAGGGGAACGGGTCGTTTGCTCCACTGTGGCAGGGGAGGTCCACTCGCTGCATGGTCGCTGCATTGGCCGTCACAGCGTGAGGGAGGAGAGCGTTCTCGGCGGTCACTCTGCCACCACGGCCAAGATGTTGGGTGTAATCGGGCATTTGAGGTATGAGTGAAGGTGGGCAGTCCAGTTGGTCGACATGCTGAGGATCTCCCGAATCTGCTGGGACATTACCTGCAGCTTCATTTGGAAACGTGGGCACCTGTTCCTCAGGTTGCAGACCGATGTGTCCGGCCGACAGAAGATGGTTCAAAATCTCAGCACAAGAAGGGATTGTGGATGGAAAATGGCTGTAAGCATCAGGTTGTGAAAGGGTGCTCAGAGGAAAACTTGTGAACAGTTTATTCAGCTCTGCAAGGTATGTGGCTGTATCTTCTCCACACTGAGCACTTACAACCCCAACACCTTCATGTTCATTTACATCAATGTCACTTTCTTTGACTGATCCATCTTCCTGCTGAAACAGTAAATTCAACTGTGTCACACCGAGTAGAATGTTTTCAGTTGAGGCATCTTCTGGTTTAAACTGGGCCAACAGATTTTGATTGCTGTCTACGTTTTCATTTGTTGATCTGCTCTCATTTCCTTTCCTTGAAACGACCCCGTGATATTGTTCATTCGTATCTACGTTCTCATCCAGTCCATCAATTTCCCATTCATCTGCATCAGGTGAATTTCCAGTCCCACCTGACTCATGCATATCGTTGTAGAAAGGCTGGAATATCTCAGCAGCAGAGATATTGGACAAGTCCGCACAGGGGAGCAGCTCCTCATTGGACCAAATATCTCCCAACAACAAACCCGGTGGCTTGGTGTGAACGGGAGGGTGGAACTGGTCTCCTTGCTGTGCATAGGGAATCATCGGCAAGAGGTGCGGTTTGTCTCCAGGTTTAGCCAAGGAGGTGGGAAGGCGAGAGTGGTCACCAACATACTGTTTGTCAAGGCCCGCGAAGCTCTTAGGTTTTCTTCCATGATCATAAGGTTTTCTTAGGGCATCTGCCGATTTGTGCGTCTTGGAGAATGCTATTGCCAGCAAAAGATCTGGGTGTGATGACTCCAGCCCTGTCAAAGACAACAGCAGAGAGTCAGTACATTGTTGCACCAAAACTCCTTCTGTCACCGCAGATGGAGCAAAGTGTTTTGCTTATATAAACAGTCAGTTTCCCGGTCGGTAAATGCAGGATGCCTAGGTTCTGTTTCCCACCTACACTGGAGCAGTAGTGACAGCATTAGCCTAGACCCATCAGCCAGGTTAGCTGTTCCCAACAACTACCCAATGACTCCTGCTGTTCATCTGTAGCTGTGGGACTCAGCTGAGGTTTTATACTTCACGGGGCAAGCTCGATCAGCTCCTGGTCCTCAGGCTCTGTTCCCAGTGAGGCTTAGTGAGTGGCACCTCGTGAGCCTCTGGGGCAGAAGGTGGAGACAGGTCCCACACCACAGAATCCAGACCAACTCGTTGGCCCACTATTACAGGTGGGTGGTGCAGTCAAAGGTGCTGCTTTATCAAAACATCTGAGATTATCTGAATTAAACATTGAAATGCCCTTTTCCTTTAAGATAGAATTTAAAACGACATCAATCAATAAAGTGCCAAGGAATGATCCCCTGTGTACGTCATCACTAAAGAACATTCTGCAGGCGGCAATAATCACGCCCTTGAGATCTTAATCTGCGTGAATTGTGCCGAGCTATTGGTACATATTTCAATGTCAGCAATGTCCCTGTGGAGCTGCTTCATAAACAAACCCCACTGAAAAACACTGAAGAGACAAAGAGGTGAAAGGACAGAGATCTGTGCTGTAATGCCAGATTTAAACTTGCACATCACTGAAGGTGCCATCTTGTTGAAGAGGTAAATGTGTTGTGCTTGCAAATGATGGATGAAGTAAATGTCTGGGTGTCATTTTCCTCCCAGTCCTCCTATTGCCCAAGAAATCTCCTCCCTAAACAAGTCCATTTCTCTCCCGCTCCTTCCTTCTTAAAAACCCACCCCTTCCACCTACTCATCTGCTCCTTTAACATATTTTGCGGCCTGGTGTAAATGTTTTATACAACTCCAGTGAGGCATAGCAGCATGGAGGACATTGCATAAATGTCCCCTGCTGTTTTAACTGTTGTTTAATTGATTGAAAGATACAGCATGCAAACAGTCTCTTAGGCCCACTGAGTCCATGCCAACCATCAATCACCCGTTCACACTAGTTCTCTGTTATCTCACTTTCACACGCACTCCCCTCCCGACCCACCAGGGGTAATTTACAGAATCCAATTCACCTACAAACCTGCACCTCTTTGGGGTGTGGAGGGAAACCGGAGCACCCGGAGGAAACCCACTCCAAACTCCACGCAGACAGCACTCAAGGTTAGGATTGAACCTGGGTCTCTGGCAGGCACTGTGGGGCAGCAGCTCTACCAGCTGAGTCACTGGGCTGTAGTGTGTTACGATACGATAGAACTTTATTTATCCCGGGAGGGTAATTGATCTGCCAGCAGTCATGAAAACACAAAATGCATGAAACGTGAAATTAAAGTGATGAGTGGAAAGGCTTGGGGATGTGCAAAGATTGGGATGGGGGGGTGGGGGGAGGGGAGTCAGTCTCAGTTTAACCCATGACAGAAGGGGGAGGAGTTGTAAAGTTTGATAGCCCCAGGGAAGATGGTGGATGAAGAGAATGATAGGAGCTGCAAATGTACACGAATCAATCTCAGAGATAATAACTGTGAGCAAATCAAGGAGTAAGTGGGCAAAACTCCCACCTGAGAATTAGGTGTCTGGGAGTACGTGTCCCACCCAGGCACACACTGACAACTCAACCTGCTGAGGGAGCAACAGCTTAGGAGGTGTTAACTTTTAAAGAAGCATTAACTACAATCCAAGGAATAACCTGGCCCTGTTACGATGGGCAGGAAATTCCTGGCCTCACCAAGTATTGGTGGTACAGATTACTCAATGATTTATCTCTTTGCTATCCTATGGACTTTCCTGTTTGCAATTTGGCTGCCACATTTTCAAGAGACTACTATCCCAAATGCTTTTAATTGGTTGAAAATTGCGTTGGCAAGTTAAGTTACTGCAGAAAATGGAGGGACATGGGTCACATGCAGGCAGAGGCGATTAGTTGATCTTGTAGGATATTGTAGGCCGAAAAGGCCATTCCTGTGCTGCACTCTTCTCATTGCTAAGTTTGAGCAATAACAGAGGTGATAAATTTAATCTTCTGTTTACCAAGAGGCTAAACAAAATCCTGGACATAAATGGGTGATGCGAACTTCACAGATTCAGATGCTCCCTTACCTGGGCCGCTGAGAGGAGGCAGTCTGGAGGGAAGTTTCTGTAAGGCTGGGAGAGGTACAAGATACACCGTCTTAGATGGACACTGCTCAAGTAGCACCAGGCCGTACCTCTGTTGGCTATTTAAGTAAGAGTAGTAGGAGGTGTACAGCTCCAAGTCCCCCTTGGAAACAGGTTTAAAGCAAACTACACATGTTTCCTGCAGAACAACAGATCAGTATCAATGCATTGGTAACAATATTAAACAGCTGCTAACGTACTGAAACGTGTGGGGTTTGTAAGATGGCCTCTGTAAATTGCCCATAATGTGTAGGGAGTGGATACAAAATCAGGATTATTTAGAACTAGTGGGAGTGGGGTATCGATGGGCAGCATGGAACCAATGGGCCTGTTTCAAGGCCGTATCAATCAAAACTATGCCTGCTCTGCATTCATTGTCTCAACAGATCGATTCATTCAGTGCCTGCTATAAATCAACGATAGCATGAGAACAGTAGGAGGCCATTTGGCCCACTTGGCCTGTTCAGCCCATCAATTGGATCTAGGGTGATTTGTACATCAGTTTTGTTCAATGGCCTTTGATGCACCACTTTTTTTAAAAAATCGACCTTGGTCTTGAAAGCTCCATTTGACTTCATTTATTGGTGGGGGGGTCAGAATTCTTGATTTCTATTTCTGTTGCGTTATTATATACTGAATAAAAGGACTGTATAAAGGTTTGTTTGCTTGTCTCATTTCCAGCTGATCTCGAGCGGGGGAGTTGGAGTTATTTGTGAAGTATTCTCTTTTTTTGTTATTGCTTACAGGAACGATTGCATTTTATGACGCCTGGAATTGTTTGATATAAATGAGCAATGAAGCATTGAAAATCAGCATCAATCAGGCCCTGTCTGCCGACTGACGTCAATTCTCTGTGGCTCCTGTGTGTTTGCGCGTCACACACTGGCAGAAATATCTGGAAATACAAGCCACGTGTGCATTGTGCCTGACAGTGTTCACTAATCAAGTTTTATATACATTTTATTTGTGCGGCACAAAGAATGATTCTATGCAGAAAAACTTTAGGCAGACTGGTCATGTTCTTTGATTCCTGATTTAAGGACACTCATTACACACATTGATAGAACATAGTATCAGATCAGGCCCTTCGGCCCACAATGTCCATGTAGAACATGATGCCAGTGGAAACTAATCTCCACTGCCTGCAGGTGATCCATATCCCTCTATTCCCTGCATTTCCATGTGTCTATTCAAAAGCTTCTTAAACGCCACTATCATTTCTGCTTACCCCACCACCAGCGTGTTCCAGGCATCCATCACCCTCCATGTGAAAAAGCATGCCCAGCACATCTCCTGTAAACTTTGCCCCTCTCATGTTAAAACTATGCTCTCTAGTCTTTAACATTTCCTCCCTGGGGGGAAAGGTTCTGACTGTCTATCCTATCTATGCCTCTCGATAACAATTCACGTTTGTCCAGCCTCTCCTTTTAGCTCAAACCCTCTTATCCAGGCAGCATCCTGGTAAATCTCTTCAGCACCCTCTCCAAAGCATTCACATCCTTCCTGTAATGGGGTGATCACAATGAGGCCTGACCAAGGCCCTATAAAGCTGCAACATGACTTCTTGACTCATACTCATCAGACAAAAGCACTCTCTCTCTCTCTCTCTCTCTCTTTCTTACTCTCAGACTCTCGTTCCCACTGTTACTTGGAGCACCAAGCAGCCACCGTCATACAACTGTTGGGGGTCCTTGTGGTGAAGGCAAGAGCCCTGGATGTCAATTCTCCCCAGCCAGGCCCTGTGACTTTCCTATGATGCCCTGTGACCTGTGTGCTCAGTCTTGGTCTTCTACCTCTAACTGACCACAAGGACCTTGGGGAGGTTATTAGAATCCTGACCCTCTTGCTTCAGATATTCTTCTTCCCTCCTTCCTCTCCAGCATCAGTAAACTCACCAGCAGTTGTCGTAGATAAAGGCCCATGTGACTAAAAATTACCCTGGTAGGACAATGAAACAGGCAAGGGTCGGCGACCAAATTCAGGAAGCAACTTGGACCTTTTGGTTAATTCTTGGAATTCGAACAGAATATATATATTTCTATATATCATATATATCAGAATATTTTTGTCCTGGGCATCCTCCACTGCCAGAGTGAGGCCACAGGAAAAAACTGGAGGAACAGCACCTCATATTCCGCTTGGGTGTCTTACAATCCAACGGTTTGAACATTGAACGGAATTCTCCAACTTTAAGTTATACCCTCACTTTTCCCTCTCCCTTTCCTGTGCTTCCCTCACCCCCATATCTCCAACTATCCTTCCCCCCTCTCCGTCTCCACTCTCCCCCTTCTATCCCTCCCTCTGGATTTACATTTCACTCCTCTTTCATTCCTCCTTTCTCTTTATATCAGACCCCTTTGATTACTCGACCCCTTTTGGTCTCTTTTTGTTACCCTTTTGAATCCTTTTCATCTCTGGGCTTTGTCCACCCATCTGCCATCCAACACCCCCTCCACTTCACCTGTATCCACCTATCACTTGCTCGACTTTGTCCCTGCCACACCTTGGCATAACAGACCAAAATAAAGATAGGGTGGGAGCAGAATCTCTGTCAGAAGCTGGTGCGGAGGGTTAGGAATGTGGGATTCATATTTTAATTTAGAGGAATACCGTTCTCCAGATCTGGAAATTCATAACCAAGAGTACGAACATAACATTCCACTGAGATGAGAGTGTTCCTCGATTACAGACCCATCCTTGCCTCCCACCCCTTGTGTTCACTGTAACCCGTCACATCTATTAACTATCACATCTATTAATTATCCCCTATTTATAAATCTTATTGCAATGACATGTAACTTCATGGGACCAAATGTATTCTCTGAACCACATAAGCAAAGGAAACATGTCTCCATGTCCAGTGATCTGATGTGTGGATTCTATGTCTTACACGAACCTCGACCGAACATAATGTTGAAAACACTCAGTGATCTCGGCAACAACGAAGGGAAAGAAAGATAATGCTTCAGGTCATTAACTGGCCTGACTTGCTGAGTTATTCCAGCATCTGCAATCTTTCTGTCAATTTGTATTCAGGGTGAATCAGTAACCTTGCTCAAAACAATCGTGAGTGCACAAAGTTTGGTCAAAATTCAGCATTCTGCCAAAAGGTAAAGAAACTTAACTTTCACACTGCGAAGGGCACAAAGTGTTCTGTAGAAATGTTGCCTGACCCGCTGAGTTACTCCAGCACTTTGAGACCTTTTTTGTAAACCTTTTTTCTACATCCTAACTTTCCGTGAGCATTTTTGGGCACCATATCTGAGGAAGGATGTGTTGGCTCTGGAGAAGGTCCAGAGGAGGTTTACAACAATGATCCCAGGAATGAGTAGGTTAACATATGATGAGTGTTTGTCGGCACTGGCCTGTACTTGCTGGAGTTTAGAAGAATGAGGGGGGACCTCATTGAAACATACAGAATAGTGAAAGGCTTGGATAGAGTGGATGTGGAGAGGATGTTTCCACCATTGGGAGAGTCTAGGATGAGAGGTCATAGCCTCAGAATTAAGGACCTTCTTTTAGGAAGGAGATGAGGAGAAATTTCTTTAGTCAGAGGTTGGTGAATCTGTGGAATTCTTTGCCACAGAAGGCTGTAGAGGCCAAGTCAGTGGATATTTTTAAGGCAGATATAGGGAGATTTTTGAATAGTACAGGTATCAGGGGTTATGGAGAGAAGGCAGGAGAATGGGGTTAGGAGAGATAGATCAGCCACGATTGAATGACGGAGAGGACTTGATGGGCCAAAGGGCCTAATTCTACTCCTAGCACTTATTATGACCCTGGAAGGTTGAAACAAAGTTCTCCCTCTCCTCATTTTAAACAGTTCACCAAATCTGTGCAAGTCAACTGCCACTTTTAATTGTGGGAGGGGTAAATGATGTCAAGCTGTGGCGGGCTGAGGCCAGCACTAGCTCTCGTACACCTCCTCACACCTACACCTCCTCATACCTACACCTCCTCACCTATACCTCCTCACACCTACCCCCTCCTCACACCTACACCTCCTCACACCTATACCTCCTCACACCTACACCTCCTCACCTATACCTCCTCACACCTACCCCCTCCTCACACCTACCCCCTCCTCACACCTACCCCCTCCTCACACCTACACCTCCTCACACCTACACCTCCTCACACCTACCCCCTCCTCACACCTACCCCCTCCTCACACCTACACCTCCTCACACCTACCCCCTCCGCACACCTACACCTCCTCACACCTACACCTCCTCACACCTACACCTCCTCACACCTACCCCCTCCTCACACCTACCCCCTCCTCACACCTACACCTCCTCACACCTACCCCTTCCTCACACCTACCCCCTCCTCACACCTACCCCCTCCTCACACCTACACCTCCTCACACCTACCCCCTCCTCACACCTACACCTCCTCACACCTACCCCTTGACCATGACTCCACAGATGAGCACCAGCCCATTGCCTCCCCGACCTTCTCTGATCTCATCACCTTTGGCGATTTGCCCTCCACTGCCTCCAACCACATCACTCCCCAGGCCCACACGGCCTGCTTCTGCCTCCTCCTGAAAATCCACAACAGGACTGCCCTAGCAGACCCATTGTTTCTGCCTGCTGCTGCCCCACTGAACGCATCTCCACATACCTCGATTCTATCCCATCCCCCCCTGTCCAATCCCTTCCCACCTACGTCCAGGACATCTTGCACGCCCTTCAGCTCTTTAATAACTTTCCGTTTCTAGGCCCCCGTTCACTCACCTTTACCATGGACGTTCAGTCCCTCTCCACCTCCATCCCCCACCAGCAGGGCTTTAAGGGCCTCCGTTTCTTCCTTGAACAACCAATTTCCGTCCACTAACACTCTCCTCCGCCTAGCGGAACGTCCTCACCCTCAACAACCTCTCCTTTGGCTCATCCCACTTTCTCCAAATCAAAGGCATCCATGTGGGCCCCATCTATGCCTGCCTTTTCGTCAGTACTTATTCCAGGCGTACCTTGGCCCTATCGCCCAACTCTCTGCGCTACTTCGGCAACTGCGCAGGGCTACCTGGGCTACCTCCTGCACCCGTGCAAACCTCTTTTGAGATAGACACAATTTTTATATCTCCTTGAACTTGCTTGGTCTTGTGGTCGGCTGGATAAGGGGCAGGGTAACAATGAAGGGAGCACTCACCTGTGATCGGTCACCAGATGACACAGAATTGAAGTGACTGCCACAGGTATTGTTGGAATCAGGAAGGAATGAAAGGGAGATGGAGGCAAATACGGTAGAAATTTCAAAAGAGAACTGGATCGATGTTAAAGATAAAAAAAACATGCTCTTATGTGGAGGAGTGGAGAAGAGGGATTGACTGAATGTTAGCACAAGCTCAATTGCCCAGCATCTTCTCCTGTGCTGCAAGGTTCCTGTGACTGTGTGGTATTGTGACTCTCAGTGACCGCTCCAGTGTGTGTGTGACACGGCACGGAGGGGGATGCGTTGACCCGCGATGGCAGTGTACACCTCACACGGGTCAACAGAGATGGACGTTAAAGTTTTTTCGAGGGGAATATTACCTTTGTCTTTGAAGGTGCCAACTTGTCCACAGATTCCCAGACTGGATCAGGCAGAACGCACCTCCGCACAGCGATGACCGTCGATAACACCTGATCAACACAATGCAGGAGAGGATGGTAACTACTGGACAATAAATGTGACAGAAGTGGAAGCGAGGACGAACTTCAACCTGTGGCCCCAACCTGGTAGTTATGGGCTGTGGGGTTAAGGGGTGTGAGTGGGAACCGAGGATATGTAGAGTCTGCTGACCTATCCGGGCCCACATCAGCCCGCCTGCATCACGGACTGCTGACATGAAATCACTCACGGTCCCCGTTGCCAGCAAGCACGAGCCAAGTTTAAGTATGGACGATCGAACATGGTCAGCATGGATGGACTAGGCGAGCCGAAGGACTCAATTCCACGCTGAATAGATCTGCAATTAAACCGGTGATGCAACACAGTTGTTACTGAGACTTGCTGGGCAGATTTGGTGGTAACTGAGCAGCCAAGGTAAATAAGGTAGACACAAGGAATGGGTGACGTTTCGGGTCGAGACCCTTCTTCAGACTCAACCCCAAACGTCACCCATTCCTTCTCCCCAGAGATGCTGCCTGTCCCGCTGAGTTACTCCAGCATTGTGTGTCTACCTTCAATTTGAACCAGCATCTGCAGTTATTTTCCTAGCCAAGGTAAATAAAATAGTTTGTCCAGAAATTGGATCGCTCAGCTCCTTGTTTTTTGTTTGCACAAAGCGGTCCAATTTTCAAAAATTAAAACGTGAATGGCAATCGATGACTTCAATATGTGGTATGTGGGAGGAAACCGGAGCTCCCAGAGCAAACCCACGCAGGTCACGGGGAGAAGGTACAAACTCCGTACAAACAGCACTCATGGTCAGGTTGGAACCTGGGTCTCTGGTGCTGTCAGGGAGCAACTCTACCGCTGTGCCACAGTGCTGCCCACTGAGTGCTTCTCCAAGCAGGCCCCAGGTTTGCTGCTGACAATTTGACCCAGCCATGGTCCTCTTCTGGGCATTTACTTATCCTGATGTCCCATGGATTCTCCATCCCTCACCTTTTGTCCCACCCCTGCAAGCACCAAACTCAACTGTCCAAATGTGCACCCCCCAAGTGACAATCACACCCTTCAACTCGATTGCATTCCCCTGCCCCAATTACACGGTCTCACCCAACTCCTTACAGACCTACGGTAGGCACAAAATGCTGGAATAACTCAGCGGGTCAGGCAGCATCTCTGGAGAGAAGGAATGGGTGACTTTTTGGGTCGAGAACCTTCTTCAGGCTGATGTCAGGGGAGGGGGCTGGACAAAGATAGGATGTAGTCGGAGACAGGAAGACTGGTGGGAGAACTGGGAAGAGGGAGGGGATAGAGAGGGAAAGCAGGGACTATCTGAAGTTAGAGAAGTCAATGTTCATACCGCTGGGGTGTAAACTACCCAAGCGAAATATGAGGTGCTGTCCCTCCAATTTGCCCTGGACCTCACTCTGACCTAACCCATCCGTCAGAAAGTCATTGAGTCACATTGCATGGAGATATGCCCTTTGGCCCAACTCATCCATCCCACCAAGGTACCCCATTTAAGCTATTTATCTGCGCTAGGCCCATTTCCCCCTAAATCTTCCTATTGAACACACTGACCAAGGTGCTCCTAACTAGCAGTCTGTAGCTGTGGTGACCCGTACCTGTGCCAGCAGGTCTGTGGGGCCGAGGACAGGATAGGCTTTCACCAAGAACCGTTTCACTGTTGATGTTTGGATAAATCCCCTCCAAACAACACGCTTCCTAGAAATAGACCTGCAGGAAAAAAAAATTAAATTAATACAGATATTGGGTCTTCTTGTAGCTCCGACATTAAATATCAATTTCTGGGGGCACAAAATATTTTACTTTTAAATATCGGAAGTGCTGAGGTTTACCACAGTTTACAGGCGGTGTGATGCTCCCTCCTCTCGCCCTCTGCTTTACACTGATCATAACGCGAGGAATACAAGTCAGTGAACCTTATCTACATGAACGCAGGGCTGCAGCACAGACCTAGATTTTTTAGATTTAGAGATACAGCGCAGAAACAGGCCCTTCGGCCCACCGGGTCCGTGCTGCCCAGCGATCCCCGCACATTAACACTATCCTACACCACTAGGGACAATTTTTACATTTGCCCAGCCAATTAACCTACATACCTGTACGTCTTTGGAGTGTGGGAGGAAACCGAAGATCTTGGAGAAAACCCACGCAGGTCACGGGGAGAACGTACAAACTCCGTACAGTACAGCACCCGTAGTAGGGATCGAACCCGAGTCTCCGGCGCTGCATTCGTTGTAAGGCAGCAACTCGACCGCTGTGCCACCGTGCTGCCCACTAGCACCGACCTGTGCTAGTAAATGAGGAATCAACGGCCAGTCCTACTGATCAAACCATGCTGCTGTACTGGAACTCTGCATATGTGGGAACTACCAATATTGCATTGTACTTTCCAGTATAAACTGGAGGAAAGAACTGCAGATGCTGGTTTAAATTGAAGATAGACGCACAATGCTGGAGTAACTCAGCGAGCCAGGCAGCATCTCTGGAAAGAAGGAATGGGTGATGTTTCGGGTTGAGGCCCTTCTTCAGACTGATGTCAGGGTAGTGGGCTAACAATGATCCATTCTACATTTTCCATGAACTTCATTCCCTTTGCCCTGTTTTCACACCTTATGATTCCTTATCTACACACTTCCTCATCTATGTATTGCCCACTCCCTGACATCAGTCTGAAGAAGGGTCTTGACCCGAAACGTCACCCATTCCTTCTCTCCAGCGATGTTTCCATTATAACCTGTCCTACTACACAGCAATTTAAACAGGCAGGGTGCCTCTGATGAATAATATATTATATTTACAATATAGTACTGGAACAGTCCCTTTGGCCCTCAATGTCCGTGCTGAACATGATGCCATTAAACTCATCTGCCCTGCCTGCACATTATCCATATCACTCCATTCCCTGCGTATCCATGTGGCTATTGAAAAGCCTCCTACATACCACCATCGTATGTGCCACCAACACCATCCCCGAGAGCACGTTCATCCACCACTCAAGGTGTTCTGACTGTCTACCCTATCCATGCCTCATATAATTTTATATACTTCTATCAGGTCTCTTCTCAATCTTTCTTCTAGAGAAAACATTGCGAGTTTGTTCAACCTCTCCTTGTAGCTGAAACCCTCTCACCCAAGCAGCATTCTGATCAATGTAGAAACAAATAACTGTAGTTGCTGGTTAATATACAAAAGGACACGAAGTGCTGAAGTAACTCAGCAGGTCAGGCAGCATCTCTGGAGAACATGGGTAGGTGACGTTTTAATTCTTCAGACTGATTGTAGGGGGGTCTTTTGCAGGGGCCCCTTTTCCAGTTTTCTTATCCCACTCCTGCAATCATTCTGAGGAAGCGTCTCGACTCTTGGAAACAAGATTGATAAATTGATGGCAGTAATAAGCGGGTACCATCTAATATACAAGGTCGAGTATGGAGATGCGTTTGCAAAATTACCAGGGTTGGGAATGAAGTATTCCAGGATAACTACATGTTTTGAGATGAGAGATTAAATGTTGGTTGCCCCAGGTACGTAGGAGGGTCCAGATGTGAAAGTGGGATAACATAGAACTCGTGTCAACTCGATGGTCGGCATGGACTCGATGGACCGAAGAGTGTAAAAAGGAACTGCAGATACTGGTTTAAACCAAAGATAGACACTGAAGCTGAAGTAACTCAGCCCGTTTCTCTCTATCAATTCAATCCTATGCACATGAAATACTTATCCTGTTCAGTGCGTATAGGAAACCTCAAGAGCCAAGAGTGTTTTATTGTTATATGTCCCAGATAGAACATTTGTACTTGCAGCAGCACAGAGAATACGTAAACATAGTACACTGTAAACAATATAATAAACAAGAAAAAAAGTTCAGTGTCTGTGTATATTCAGACTGAAGAAGGGTCTCGACCCAAAATGTCACCCATTCCTTCTCTCCAGAGATGCTGCCTGTCCCGCTGAGTTACTCCAGCTTTTTGTGTTTATCTTCGGTGGGCCGAAGAGTCTGTTTTCATGCTGTATCTAAACTAAACTAAACTAAACTAAATCCAACCCAAGAAAAAATGGAGAATGGTAAGTCCAAAGAGAGTGCAGAGATGAAAGAAGTTAACTTTAATAAAAAAACATGACTAGCGGAACTGAAAGGTGGTGAGTGCTGGGACCTGATGAGTTTCTGCATGATGTGGCAATGGAAATAGTGGATGCACAGATTGTCATCTTCCATATCCTTAAACAGAGCACGAGATACAGTTTCCGAACAAATCAAAATCATCTACTTAAAATGGCAACATAAAAATACCACTCCCAATAAGCAAGCAATTCTCTCTAAAAAAAACAGACTCAAAATTTAGTTCACACACAATTTTTTTTTAAAATCTTCTAAAATCCAATTTATTTTCCCAAAACTCAGTTTTCCCTCGAAACAGAGCAGTCATCGCCAGTGCAGCCACTTCACCGTGTATAGATCATAAGTTAATAAGCTATCTCTCCCGCTCGGCCCCATTCTCCTGCCCATAATCCCTAACACCCATACCAATCAAGAATCTTATCTATCTCTGCCATAGAAATATCCATTGACAGCCACCACAGCCTTTTGTGGCAATGAATTCCACAGATTCACCACCCTGGGACACATCTACCCAACTCCCACAATGGAACTCAGGCACAGAAATAGGACAAGGCTCCTGAAATAGATCATAATTCCAGAAATTGCTGCTGAAATGGAACACCTTCTACAGATTGAGAACATAGTTCCACAAGCAGAACACCTTTCTAGAAACAGAATGGTTTCAAAACAGAGCCGGTCTCCAGAAATAGAACAAAGCTTTTCTAAATACTGCACTTCTGGAGAAACAGAAGGAAGGAACTTTGTTTACTATCTTTTGACCCTCAGGAAGTTTTGCGATAAATGGAAGAAAGAAAGAACATCCATCACAGGCTAATTTATTTCCATTATATACAGCCTCTAACGTGAGAGCCAATTTATGTATACACGGTCCTCACTAACACCAAGTTCGTTGAATAATTGACAGACACAGCATGGAAACAGGCCCTTCGGCCCACCATCCATGCTGACCTTCAATCGTCCGTTCACATCGGTTCAATGTTATCCCACTTTATCACCCCCCCCTCCCCTTACACACATGGGGCAGTTTTCAGAGGCCGATTAACCTTCAAACTTGCATGTCTTTGAGATGTGGGAGGAAACTGGAGCATCCGGAGGAAATCCACACGGTCACTGGGAGAAAGTGCAAACTGCACACAGAGTTCAGAATCAAACCCAGGTCTCTGATGCTGTGAGGCAAGAAGCTGTACCAGCTGTGCCACTGGGCTGCCCCGTGCAAGTGATTTACACAGAAATGGCAAGGATACGGGAAAACCCTTTGAACAAGTGTCACAGTTTCTTTTTTGTCTACAGCCAAATGAACAATGGGACTTTGTCAATGCAGCATTCCCTCAGTACGGCACTGTTCGGCCAACTCAAACCCTTCCCAGAAAAGTAAAAACTCCAGAAATGGAACTTCTTCCACTTTCTTCAAAATAATCCAGATTTTTTTTCCTGATGGTGAGATGGACAGCCTACAGCATCAAGCTTCTTTTTTTCAGTTTCCAATATACCCACATCTGATTCCGTCATCTGTCCAGATGGGGAAGAGGGGCGATGGGGGGTGGAAAGAAAGGAGTGGAGGAAGAAGGGAGTGAAGGGATCTGTGGAGTTCTCAAAAATTGGAGAACTTAACGTTCACACGGTTGGGGTGTAAGCTACCCAAGCAAAATATTGGCCACATGTACCACTGCCAGAGTGAGGCCACACGCATACTGGAGAAACAGGACCTCATATTCTGCTTGGGAAACTTACAACTCTACAATATGAACACTGAATTCCTCTATCTCCCCACCTGAACTTGGACTTACTTCTCCCCTCTCCCTCCCCATCCACCTACATTCATTTCTCCTGCCACACAATTCACACCTCTTCAATCCTTTTGTCTCACACCTGTATTTTCATCTCTGGCCTTTTGTCCAACCATCTGCCTATAACCACCACCCCCCCCCCCCCCCCCCCTACTCACCTATATCCATCTATTGCTTGCCAGGCTTTGTCCTGCCCCTCTTGTCCCTTCCTTCCCCTTCCAACCCCCCCCCCCCCCCCCCACACACACACACACAATTAGTCTGAAGAAGACCCGAAACATCACCTATCCATGTTCTCCAGAGATGCTGCCTGATCCGCTGAGTAACTCCTGCACTTTGTGGGGGTTTTCTTAAATCAACATCTTCAGTTCCTTGTTTCTCCAAATGATCGAGTCGAACAAACACGAACGAGGTGATAGAAACAGTCATTGTGGGAAATGCAACTAAAGTAGTGTATGCCCATTTTCAATGTGGCAATTAATCAAGATATTGTTCCTGCCTTGCCTTTAAGCACATTGTAAACTTTTCCACCCAACTGCTAAACATGTACGTCTGTAATCCTCACCAATCCTGCATCACAGTATCACAATGCAACACCATCCACACAACTCGAAGGAAGACACAAGATGCTGGAGTAACTCAGCGGGTCAGGCAGCATCTCTGGAGAGAAGGAATGGGTGACGTTTCGGGTCGTGATCTTTCTTCAGACTCATCGTGCACTGGAAGATTTGCTGGAAAATGCTCACTCGGGAATCAATTCCTCACTCACGTTGTTCGATATCACATCAGATGTTAGATTTAGGACCACGCCAACTTGACTAACTGCAATTCATTAAAAAATAGTTATGAAGTATGTAAATCCAAACCCAAGGCGCAAGCTCAAGACTTTAGTTAGGCTGCATTTTGAATATTGTGGGCAATTCTGGTTGCCGCCAAAAAAAGAATGATGTGTGGGCTTTGGAGAGGGTGCAGAAGAGAGAGGTTCACCAGAATGATGCCTGGATTCGAGGGTATTAGCTATAAGGAGAGGTTGGACAAATTTGGATTGCTTGCTTTGTGGCGCTGGAGATTGAGGGGAGGCCAGATAGAAGTGTATACAATGGTGACGAGAGGCATAAGTATTGTAGAGTACCAGAACCTCTTTACCAGGATGGAAAAGTCAAGACTAGCGGGCATAGCTTTAAGGTAAGAGAGGCAAGAATTAAGGGAGATGTGCGGGGAACTTTTTTTGCACAGAGGGTGCTAGGCACCTGGAATGTGCTGCCAGGGGGTGGTGGTGAAGGCAGATACGACAGTGGTGGTTAAGAGGTTTTTGGATGGGCATATGGATATGGAGGGATATGGGTCACGTGCAGGCGGATAACTGTTTATCATGGAATCATTTTGATACAAACATTGTGGGTTGAAGGGCCTGCTTCTGTGCTATACTGTTCTATGTTCTATAACACACAGTAAATTAGGAGCAGAGGCAGACTACCTGACCCCTGGAGCCTGCCCTGCCATTCAGTCTGATCACGGCTGCTCTATGCTGGCCACAACTTCTCTTCAGTGCTAGTTCCCCATGGCCCTCAATTCCTTGGTGCAACCCCAGAAGATAGTGTTCACCTCAGGTGGCACATTGCCCAGGTCGACACGCCGACCATTACCTTCTGTGACCCACGGCAGAGTTGGTGGAGGTCACTGAAGCTGCTCTGTTTTCCATTGGCGAGAAATATTTGGAAAGATGCGAAGTAATCTCATCGGCTGTATCTGCGGTGCAGTCAGGAGAGGCCATCCAACATTCCTTTGATCTTCTCAATCTACTTTTAACAGGTGGACCCATTGTCGCTGTGAAGCAAAGTAAGGTTTATTTTTTTATAAATACACTTTTAAGTTCGGTCAGAACAAACACAGAGCCTCCATTGTTAGCTGCCCACACCTGGCTGTGACTAAGGACCACTTGCTCCAGCCTCGGCCACACCGTGCTCCCACTCTCCAGCAGGTTGCCAGGCTTTGTCCAGGGGAGATCCACATCCACCGGCTCTCCCCTGTCAATTTTCCTGGTTACATCCTCAAAGAATTCCAGAAGATTAGTCAAGCATGATTTCCCCTTCGTAAATCCATGCTGACTCGGAACAATCCTGTTACTACTATCCAAATGCTCCGCAATTTCGTCTTTTATAATTGACTCCAGCATCTTCCCCACCACTGATGTCAGATTAACTGGTCTATAATTTCCCGTTTTCTCTCTCCCTCCTTTCTTAAAAAGTGGGACAACATTAGCTACCCTCCAATCCACAGGAACTGATCCTGAATCCATAGAACATTGGAAAATGATCACCAATGCGTCCACAATTTCTAGCGCCACCTCCTTAAGTACTCTGGGATGCAGACCATCAGGCCCTGGGGATTTATCAGCCTTCAGTCCCATCAGTCTACCCAACACCATTTCCTGCCTAATGTGGATTTCCTTCAGTTCCTCCGTCACCCTAGGATCTCTGCCCACTAGAACATCTGGGAGATTGCTTGTATCTTCCTTAGTGAAGACAGATCCAAAGTACCGGTTCAACTCGTCTGCCATTTCCTTGTTCCCCATAATAAATTCCCCTGCTTCTGTCTTCAAGGGACCCACATTTGCCTTGACTATTTTTTTCCTCTTTACATACCTAAAAAAGCTTTTACTATCCTCCTTTATATTATTGGCTAGTTTACCCTTGTACCTCATCTTTTCTCCCCGTATTGCCTTCTTAGTCATCTTCTGTTGCTCTTTAAAAGAGTCCCAATCCTCTGGCTTCCCACTCTTCTTTGCTTTGTTGTACTTCTGCTCCTTGACTTCCCTTGTCAGCCACGGGTGTCTCTTACTCCCCTTGGAATCTTTCCTCCTCTTTGGGATAAATTG
This sequence comes from Rhinoraja longicauda, assembly GCF_053455715.1. NCBI lineage: Eukaryota > Metazoa > Chordata > Chondrichthyes > Rajiformes > Arhynchobatidae > Rhinoraja > Rhinoraja longicauda. The sequence goes on from NC_135979.1 coordinate 24,860,010, forward strand.
ATCCTGCAACTTCTGCATTATTCCCAGGAATACCTGTCATTGCTGTTCCACCGTCTTCCCTGCGAAGGCCTCCTTCCAGTCAATTCTGGCCAGCTCCTGCCTATTGCCTCTGTAATCCCCTTTGCTATACTGTAATACTGACACTTCCTATTTTCCCTTCTTCCTCTCAATTTGTAGAGTAAAACTATCCCAGGGATTAAAAGTACCATTAGCAAATTTGCAGATGATACAAAGCTGGGTGGTAATGTGAACTGTGAGGAAGATGCTATGAGGTTGCAGGGTGACTTGGACAGGTTATGTGAGTGGGCGGATGCATGGCAGATGCAGTTTAATGTGGATAAGTGTGAGGTTATCCACTTTGGTGGTAAGAATAGGAAGGCAGAGTATTATCTGAATGGTGTCAAGTTAGGAACAGGGGACGTATAACGAGATCTGGGTGTCCTAGTGCATCAGTCACTGAAAGGAAGCATGCAGGTACAGCAGGCAGTGAAGAAAGCCAATGGAATGTTGGCCTTCATAACAAGAGGAGTTGAGTATAGGAGCAAAGAGGTCCTTCTACAGTTGTACAGGGCCCTAGTGAGACCGCACCTGGAGTACTGTGTGCAGTTTTGGTCTTCAAATTTGAGGAAGGATATTCTTGCTATTGAGGGCGTGCAGCGTAGGTTTACTAGGTTAATTCCCGGAATGGTGGGACTATCATATGTTGAAAGACTGGAGCGACTAGGCTTGTACACACTGGAATTTAGAAGGATGAGAGGAGATCTTATCGAAACGTATAAGATTATTAAGGGGTTGGACACTTTAGAGGCAGGAAACATGTTCCCAATGTTGGGGGAGTCCAGAACAAGGGACCACAGTTTAAGAATAAGGGGTAGGCCATTTAGAACTGAGATGAGGAAAAACTTTTTCAGTCAGAGTTGTGAATCTGTGGAATTCTCTGCCTCAGAAGGCAGTGGAGGCCAATTCTCTGAATGCATTCAAGAGAGAGCTGGATAGAGCTCTTAAGGATAGCGGAGTCAGGGGGTATGGGGAGAAGGCAGGAACGGGGTACTGATTGAGAATGATCAGCCATGATCACATTGAATGGCGGTGCTGGCTCGAAGGGCCGAATGGCCTCCTCCTGCACCTATTGTCTATTGTCCATTGAGATGAGGCTCTAACCTTGCAGAGGAACAGGCCCTTCAGCACACCATATCTGCAGCAAACATGATGTCAGGTTAAACTAACCTCCTCTGACTGCATATCCCTCTATTCCCTGCATATCCATGTGCCTTTCTAACCTTCCCCCCACCACCACATTCCAGGCATTCACCAATCGCTGAGTAAAAAACGTGCCCTGCAGATCTCCTTTAAACGTTGCCCATCTCACCAGATGCTCTGGTTTCTCCCCACATCCTGAAGATGTGCAGGTTGCTAGTTTAACCAGTCACTCTAGTGGGTAAATGAGTGTTGAGTCTGGAGAGAGGTGCTGTGAATGCGGAAGTAATATAGGATTTGTATAAATGGGTGGTTGATGGTCAACCAACCTGATGGCCTGAGGGATGGTTTCTTTGGTGCATCTAACTCTAAGATATAGGTTGACAAATACTCTATTGAACTTATACAGAACCATGGTAGAGAGCAAAATGACTTGTTGCACCACAGCCTGGTTCAGAAATTTGAACACCCAGGAATGAACACACTGGGGATTTATCTGCCTTCAGTCCCAAAAGTTTACCTAACACCATTTCCTGACTAATGTGAATTCCTTTCAGTTCCTCCCTCTCACTAGATCTTCGGCCCCCTAGTATTTCTAGGAGATTGTTTGTGTCTTCCTTCGTGAAGACAGAACCAAAGTACTCATTTAATTGTTCTGCCATTTCCTTGTCTCTCGTTATAAATTCACCTGTCTCTGATTGCAAGGGACCTACATTTGTCCTCACTAATCTTTTCCTTCTTACATATCTAAAGAAGCTTCTACAGTCAGTTTTTATATTCCCCACAAGCTTTCTTTCATGCTCTTTTATCCCCCTCTTAATTAACCCCTTTGTCCTCCTCTGTTGAATTCTAAATTTCTCCCAGTCCTCCGGTTTACTGCTTCCTCTGGCCAATGTATGCCTTTTCCTTGGATTTAACACTATCCTTGATTTCCCTCGTTAGCCACGGTTGAGCTGCCTTCCCCGTTTTATTTTTTCACTAGACAGGGATGAATAATTTTTGGAGTTCATCCATGTGGTCTTTAAATGTTTGCCATTGCATCTCTCCCGTCAACCCATCAAGTATAATTTGCCAGTCTATCCTAGCCAATTTCCGTCTCATACCTTCAAAGTCTCCTTTATTCAAGTTCAGGACCCCCGTCTCTGGATTAACTGTGTCACTCTCCATCCTAATGCAGAATTCCACCATATTATGATCACTGTTGCCCAAGGGGCTTTGCACAATAAGATTGCTAATTAATCCTTCCTCATTACACAATACCCAGTCCAGGATGGCCTGCCCTCTAGTCGGTTCCTCTACAGATTGGCTTAAAAAACCATCCCGTATACATTTTAGGAAATCCTCCTCCTCAGCACTGGTACCAATTTGGTTGGCCCAATCTATTGAAGGCACCCATGATAACTGCTGTACTTTTGCTCCACTCATCCCTAATTTCCTGCTTGATGCTATCCCCAACCTCCCTACTGCCGTTTGGTGGTCTGTATACCACTCCAACAAGCGTTTTCTGCCCTTGGCTATTTCGCAGTTCTACCCATGCCAATTCTACAGCATCCAAGCTAATGTATCTCCTTGCTATTGCATTAATCTCCTCTTTAACCAGCAATGCCACCCACCTCCTCTTCCTTTCTGTCTATCCTTCCTGAATATCGAATACCCCAGCATGTTTAGCTCCCAGCCTTGGTCACCCTGGAGCCATGTCGTCGTAATTCCAACAATATCATATTCCTTAACTACTAACTGCGCATTCGGTAACATTAACTAGAGGAAGATGAAATGAAGTCGGCATAAAACACTTTTAACTGATTTTAGCAATGGCCATGATTTTTAAAACTAAAAAAGTGTGACATTTTCATTTTCTATCTTGCTACTTGATAAAGAGCAAGCACTTTCAAACTGTTGTAGCATTTGAAGAAACAATATCACAAGCTATCAAAGCAAGTAAGACTCCCTACACACATCCTAACACATGGCATCCTAACACATGACATCCCTGTGTGGTATCTCAGCTGCACGGAGGCAGAGAGGAGAGCTCTTCAGCGGGTAGTCCATAGAGCTCAGAGGACCATCGGAACACAGCTACCAGCCTTGGAGGGCATCTACAACACACGATGCCTCAGAAAAGCCACCAGCATCCACAAAGACTCTTCACACCCCTGCAACAGTCTGTTCAAACTTCATCCACCTTATTACGAATGCTCCTCACATTAAGGCACATAGCTTTCAGATGGGTTTTTCTTTTCTCCCTTCTATTTTTCACTTCTGCACTCCTTTAATGACCCGTCTCCTTGCATTGGCTCATTGGTTCCCATCCCCTAGTTGAAACGTGACCTTTCCTACCCTTTCTTTCCCGTTAACTGCATGCATACACTTCCACGTTTTTGACCCCACCCCCACCCCCACTGTTTAGTTGCATTGAATACGATTCACTTGCATTGAATGAGTGACACAGCACCATTAAGAACCATTTCCTTACACACAATGTGTATTGTAGATATACAATTGACAAATAGATGTCAGAAGTGAAAGGCTCCCTGTTATCCAGGTAAGATCCCTAGGGAATGTGTTGGAACCATCATGAAGTTGGAGGGAAAAGTGACTGGGCCCTGGGAGCTGCTGCTTTGCTTACCTGTACAGATCTGGCAGCCTGGATCCAGCAGGTGGCTCCTGTGGTCATGTGTGGTGTCCAGTCCTCTGTTCCCCTCAGAATCTGATAACTCCCCTCTCCCAATGCATGTGGGTGAATTGGCCTACAAATAAAATAAGCCCTTTTTAAAGAAACATTAACTAGAGGAAGATGAAATGAAGTCGGCATAAAACACTTTTAACTGATTTTAGCAATGGCCATGATTTTTAAAACTAAAAAAGTGTGACATTTTTGTTTTCTATCTTGCTACTTGATAAAGAGCAAGCACTTTCAAACTGTTGTAGCATTTGAAGAAACAATATCACAAGCTTTCAAAGCAAGTAAGACTCCCTACACACATCCTAACAAATGGCATCCTAACACATGACATCCCTGTGTGGTATCTCAGCTGCACGGAGGCAGAGAGGAGAGCTCTTCAGCGGGTAGTCCATAGAGCTCAGAGGACCATCGGAACACAGCTACCAGCCTTGGAGGGCATCTACAACACACGATGCCTCAGAAAAGCCACCAGCATCCACAAAGACTCTTCACACCCCTGCAACAGTCTGTTCAAACTTCTGCCATCGGGCAGACGATACAAGGCCTTCTGCGCCCGCACCTCCAGACTCAGGAACAGCTTCATCCCCAGGGCCACAGCTGCTATGAACCGGTCCTGCTGAGCCGGATGGTCACATCGCACAGTGAACTGGCACAGACCTACTGCACTTTATTCTGTTTAAAACTGTTCTAATTTGTTTAATTGGGTTGTATAAATACTGACTAGCTAATTAATTTATTGCATCGTAAGGGAGGCGCATTCCCAATCTCGTTGTACACTTGTACAATGACAATAAAGATATATTGTATTGCATTGTATTGAATATAAGCAGTTAGGTTGCTATTCCCCTATAGTCACGGTCTTAACCTTTCTTCAGTGTTATGATAACACAATGTAGCCTTAGGGTAAGGCCAATTACACATCCTTGCCTCACCCAAAGCTGGCTTTGCCATTCAGTCTACCCTGGTCTGTATTTTAAACCTATTTACCTGCCATGACTCCATGTACTTTGAAATCCTTATCAAACAAACGTCTTTCTGGATTTGAGGCCCACTACTGCTTGGCAATTGAAAGCATCACCACATGTGTTACAAGATTTATCTGTTCCACTGACCAACTGCCATTGTACCAGTGATGTCTTGGCCCACCCCTCACTACCGAACTACTGCGCTAACCAGAATGTGATCACGCATTCCTTCCGTGACATTTATGGGGAAAATAGGATACAATCAGAGTTTTTATTCATTCTGTAGAGACACTTCATTTGTGTCCAACCTTGAACATTTGGAAAAATGGGCTTGGATCCACATATTAACCAGAATGACACTAGGTCTTAATTATTAAGCTAAGCCAATGGGTTCCATTAGCTGGATGGATGTATTCTAATGAATATAGAAATATCATGGGGCTATCTGATAGATGTGGTTGGTAATATTTCATTGGGGGTATCAAAACCAATTTCAAGCTGTAGGTTACAGGTCACCACGTGGTCTCTGCTTTGAATAATAAATCAATGTGCGCGTAATACCACTTACATTTCAAATTTACGTTATAACATCCGACTTATACAAGGGTCCTGGGCACGTAACACTTACATAAGTTGGGGAACGTCTGTATACTTTGTAAGCTTCGTAAACAAGAAATTTCATTGTATCCTGGTGCTTATGACAATTAACCAAACTGAAATGTAACCCTCGAAAGAAGTTTAAGTCTGCTCTAGTTTGAATGGTTTGGGATTTGGAAGATTTTCTTCCTTCCTAATTTGAGGAAGGATATTCTTGCTATTGAGGGAGTGCAGCGTAGATTCATGAGGTTAATTCCCGGGATGGCGGGACTCATATGATGAAAGAATGGAGCAACTGGGCTTGTATTCACTGGAATTGAGAAGGATAAGAGGGGATCTTATAGATCTTGTAGGTTAATTGGCTGGGTAAATGTAAAAATTGTCCCTAGTGGGTGTAGGATAGTGTTAATGTACGGGGATCGCTGGGCGGCACGGACTTGGTGGGCCGAAAAGGCCTGTTTCCGGCTGTATATATATGATATGATATGATATGATATGATAATGTTTCCTCACTAATTCTCTCCCACATGCTGAGCTGTCCATGTTGAAACAGTTGGAGCTTTCAATACTGAGCGCATGGGACCTTTATTAGGAAGTGGTTCCGGGAAATGTTTCAAAATCCAGTAAATGGTACAAATTGTAAGGTGTAAGGTATGAAAATAACTGCAGATGCTGGTACAAATCGAAGGTATTTATTTCACAAAATGCTGGAGTAACTCAGCAGGTCAGGCAGCATCTCAGGAGAGAAATTGGAATGGGTGACGTTTCCGGTCTCGACCCGAAACGTCACCCATTCCTTCTCTCCTGAGATGCTGCCTGACCTGCTGAGTTACTCCAGCATTTTGTGAAATAAATACCTTCGTAAGGTGTAAGGGGCTAAATTGCCTACTGCTGTCCCAAATGTTCTTTCAGACAACTACTTACACGCTGCAATTGGGTTTACAGATAGGTTTATTATAGTTTCTCCCTATTCTGCCCATCCCATGATTTCCATTTTACCTATTTGCATTAGAAATGTACATCTTCTATGGTTACAGTAAGTATAGTTCAGCCCCTCCTACTGTTTCCATTATTCAACGGCATAAACAAAATACTGGATGTACGAGGTCAGGCAGCATCTATGGAATGAATCACAAACGTCATCAAAGTGAAACCTGAATATTGTTCCTCCCTGTTGTTTTAAGTATTTTCTGCTTTTAATTCAGATTCCCCGTGTCTGCACATTTTACTATTGCTCCATTATTCAAGGAATATATGGATTGCAAAGCGTGAACACTGAATACTAAAGTAAGGGCACTATTCTTGGTGTAAATTCAGTGGTATTTATTTAGCCCCAGTATGGCAAGCAACACAATGCAGGCTCTGCAGAAAACATACTCAAGATCATTTTGGCTTCTGTCTTTGGCTTTTTCACTACTCAGTAAGAGAAAATCATGAGCGATGTATATAACATTATGAGAGGCGTAGATAGGATAGACAGTCAGAAACATTTTCCCAAATGAAAGGGCATAGCTCTAAGGTGAGAGGGGCCAAAGTTTTTTTACACAGAGGGTGGTGAGTGTCTGGAATGAGCTGTCGGGGGTGGTGGTTGAAGCAGGTACGTTAGTGGTATTTAAAATACTTTTGGATATACAGGGAATGGAGGGATATGGATTATTTGCAGGTAAATAAATGATGGTCTTGCTTGGATAGACATTGTGGGCCTAAGGACATGTTCTTGTGCTGTTCTATGTTCCATGTAGAACAAGGGAACGATCTGAAATTTCCTAATTTACACTATGGCCCAAGTCAAAATTATTCGTACTAACATCAGAGGAAATATGAGGGTAACACAACCGCATAACATATGGACACTGAGTGTCAATCTATGCAAATAACCAGGTAGAAAACAATCATAAGATATTATCTCTGTCAAATTCTAAATGCTGACTCCCTAATCTGTGTCATCATCATTTTTCCATGGGCTTTCCATGTACATTTGTTAACTGAGGCACAATTCCATTATAGAAAATAGGTGCAGGAGTAGGCCATTCGGCCCTTCGAGCCTGAATATTAAAACTTATCTCCTACCTGGGTAATTTTAGCCAAAGGCCTGTTTCTCTTTGATGCTTTTCTTCATTCACTTTATTGATTAATCAGTTAATTGTAGAATCATAGAGTTGTGCAGCACAGAAACGAACCCTTCACCTCATCGTGTGCATGCCGACCTTTGTGTCCATTTGCATTATCCCACTTGCCTGCATTAGGACCACATCATTCGGTGCCTTGCCTATTTATATCTATATACTAAAACTCCTGTTTGTTTATTTGTTTGTTCAGGCGGGAGGGGTGGAGGAGAGGGTACTGCACCAATGCAGGAGAGGTTTGGGCCCAACGGGTCCACTTGGTCTGGTATCTATTTAAATGCCGCTTTGCAACAAGGAAGATCGGAAAATCATACTTAGTATATGAGTGGTCCATTCAGTGGGGAAGAAGCTATTCTTGAATCCGGTGTTCCAGATGTCAACTATTCTCTAACCCATTGCAGACATTGGGCTTTGTCTCCGGAACTGATGCGCTACAATGCTGAGAACTATATTCTGCACTCTGTATCTTTCCCTTTGTTGTATCAAGTGTATTTGAGTTTGATTTGATTATATTCATGTATAGAATTATGTGATCTGATTAGACAGCATGCAAAACAAAGCTTGTCACTGTACCTCAGTAAACGTGACAGTAATAAACCTAATCATAAAATGTGTTAAAAACTTAACTCTTTTTCCATTCCTTAAATCTAAGCCCCCTTGTTTTTGATCTCCCTATCATGGGGAAAGGATTATCTATTCTATTTAAGCCTTTGTTAATCTTATACGCTGCTATCAGGTCACGGAGACTGTGGTCAGGATGTCACACTGACTTCCATTTCACAACTAAGTGTAGATTGCTTCACTTCCAGCGAGCCTGCTCCGCGCAGAGTTAAAGTCCACAACAGTGTTCAGTCAGGGCTGTTTGCATGTTTCAATTCCCAAGCAACTACTAAAATCTTAGAACTCCATGCAGAGGAAATGTATCTGACTGATAGCAGGAATGAGGGATTCAGTTCTGTGAGTTTCTGGTGCAGCTTTCATGAAGGCAAAGAAGATTAAGAGAATATTTAATACCAAGGTAAATATCTTGGGAGATTTTAACAGAGCTAATTGGAAGGAACTGTTCCCACTCGCAGCTTGGTCAGTACCAGAGGAAAAGATTTAAGATAACCGCCCATAGAATGTTTCATTTTACATACGGAGCTTTTATTAGCAGGATGAAGAAAGTGAAAGGTTGGTGGAACAGATACAATAGGCGATCACAGAAGAAAATTGGATCAAAGAAAAAGAAAAACAGCCACGTGAGAGTGCCAAAGAGTGGAACAAATTGAGTAAGTCTCACAGAGACCAAGGGCAAGTTAGGTGAAACCCCCTTCTCTGTCCTGTACGACCCCGTGATTGTTTAAACACTCGATAGTTATTCAAAGTGGAATTACAGATGAATACATAGAAGTCTCATATCACAAAAAGAATCCTAAAGAATAATGATTACACTGAATGATTGAATTCCAAACTTAACCTCCACACAAGTTAGGAGATATTGCACAACTAAATACCAGAACATAATTCTTTATTTAATTGATCTAGCAAGTACTTCCGATCTACAACAAACTGATATAATAATTGGCCAAAGCTAGCAACGAGGTGAAAGGGAAGGTGATACTATAGCCACTGTCTCACATCTCCACTGCCCTGGGTTCAATCCTGATCTCAGCCTATGTGGAGTTTGCACGTTCTACCTGTGATAATGTAGGTTTATTCCTGGTGTTCCCGGTTTCCTTCTGCATCCAGAAAACATGCAGTTGCTACTATCCTAGGATCAACATCTCCCTCTCTTCCTGGCCCTGAGGAAAGCTGATCCTTCATTTCTACATTCACACCGTATTACTTACCATTAAATCCTCGAGAGTTAAGTTCTGGTCATTGTCTCTTTCAATTTCTATCTCTCCCTTATGCGTGAGTTTAGTCAACGGCTGCCTTTCAAATTCTTCTGATTTTGTGGTAATTAGTTTTATGCTCTGTGAAGGACAGGAAGTGGGAACGAAACACAAGCAGATATTAAACATTTGACATATGTTGTGTGAGGATATAAATAGAAGCCATGTAGCACTAGCCAAAGAAAAAACACATTCATTTATGAGGGGAATGGATTAAATAGAAACATACAGCACAGACACTGGCCCTTCAGCCCATCTTGTCCATGCCGACCCACACTAATCCCATCGGCCCACATTGGACCTGTATCGCTCCCTGCTTTTCCTGTCCAAGTATCTGCCCAAACACGTCTTAAACATTGTAATTATATCTGTCTCCATCTTCTTCTTTAGCTCATTCCAGATATTCACCACCCTCTGTATGAAAAACGTACTCTTAGACCTCCTTTACAGACCTCTCCTATCTCCTTAAACCTGTGTCCTCGAGTTCTGGACTTCCCACCTTGGAAAAGAGATTCCATCTGTTCTAACGATGCCTCTTGTAATTCCATAAACCTCTGCAAGGTCGCCTCCCCCAACTCTACATTCCAATGAGAATAAATCCACCCCCAGCCTACCAAACCTCCCCTTGTAACTACAGCCCTCCATTCCAGGCAACAGCCTGCAAATCTCTTCTGTACTCTCTCTGTTGCCCCCACACCCTCCCTGTGGTGCAGCGATCAGAACTGTACACAATCAATGCAGCCTAGTCAACGTTTTGCACAATTGTAACATGACATACCATTCTGATATACAAAGCCTCGAGGTATCAAGGTGTGTATAACAAAGGTCTTTTTCGCTGACCACACCCAGCTGTGTTACCACTTTCAGAGAGCTACAGTCTTGAACCCTACATTGATCCACTTTGTGATAAACAAATGACCACATGCTCTAATCATCCAAGACGTACAGGTATGTAGGTTAATTGGCTGGGTAAATGTAAAAATTGTCCCTAGTGGGTGTAGGATAGTGTTAATGTATGGGGATCGCTGGGCGGCACGGACTTGGAGGGCCGAAAAGGCCTGTTGCCGGCTGTATATATATGATATGATAATCATCTTGAAAATCCTCTCTACAGTATGTTAAACATCTACCGATGCAGAAATTGTTTGCTCCTGTATTATTGCACTGACTTATTTTAAGCTTATCACTCCAGTAATGTATTACATCAAAACATGCCAGCCAGCCTTGCAAATCACTCACTTGCCTCAGGATGGGACCCATTTTATGAAAAATGGAACATGACAAGCAAAACTTGAGGCTCAGAAGATTTTTCGACCAAACCTGCCAGGAGCCAAGGCCTTCAGAAAATTAGATCGGGCATTTCTTGGTGTAATTCATCGTAATGCACATTTTATTTCCCTGTTGAGTTTCTCACATTTGTTGATGCTGTCAAAGTGCCTGACTTGCTTTGAGCAAACGTTTGACAGAAATTGGATGGAAATGTCACAGCTACAACTCTTTCAAATTAACTCACAACAGAACAAGTCACGAGTCTGGAAATCTTCAGCCCACCCCATTTTCCCCATTGACATTTGTTTTTATAACAAGAATGTCTATAATACAAGGCTTTTATTCAGAATGCAATTATCGCATTATGACGGAAATAGGACTCTGAGAACTGCATTTTGCAAGGGTTTAAAGTGAACCCTCTCAGATATCATTTTATGGTCCATAAAATGCTCTCATTAACTTCTTGCTTAAGAAAAACATGGACCTTTTACTGGTGTATAGTTCTCAGAGCTGATAGTTGCCACTGATCAGGGGGGGCTTGGAACCCCCCAAAACCAGGGGTCGTTGACCTGCAGCATGACTCCCATTTACATCCCCATTGCCCCACCCTCTCACCAGAGGGTCTGCAGAATAATCTCTTTTAAAATGTGGACCCCTCCCATGGTTGACTGCTGCTGATGGTCCAGCTTCATCTTTGAGCAGAGTTCACACACAGAACCTGTGGTCACCACAAACGTGCAATTTCCAGCGTCTCAGCCAAACATTATCCTCGGTGTAACACACACACACACACACACACGCACACTTGCAACCACTCTCAGGCCTTTGGCAACCCCCCCTCCCCCCCTTACTTACACACTTGTTTTCATGTTCCCTCCATTTTATCAGCTCCAGGGAAGCGAGCTCTGTGGGGCTCATGAGAACCAAACACTGGGCTGTGATCTCGCCCAGAAGAACCTGTCTAAACAAATGCTGTAAGGAAAATAGAGAACAATAACTCCAATCACCGGGATTTTACAGACATAGAAACATAGAAAATAGGTGCAGGAGTCGGCCATTCGGCCCTTCGGGCCAGAACCGCCATACAATATGATCATGGCTGATCATCCAAAATCAGTACCGCGTTCTGGCTTTTTCCCCATATCCCTTGGTTCCTTTAGCCCTAAGAGCTAAATCTAACTCTTTCTTGAACACATCCAGTGATTTGGCCTCCACTGCCTTTTGTGGCAGAGAATTCCACAGATTCACAACACTTTGGGTGAAAGTTTTTCCTCATCTCAGTCCTAAATGGCCTATCCCTTATTGTTAAACTGTGACGCCTGGTTCTGGACTCCCCCAACATTGGAAACATTTTTCCTGCATCTTCTAAGAATTTTATATGTTTCTATAAGATCCCCTCTCATCCTTCTAAATTCCAGCGAATACAAGCCCAGTCAACCCATTCTTTCATCATACGTCAGTCCTGCCATCCCGGGAATTAACCTGGTGAACCTATGCTGCACTCCCTCAATAGCAATAATGTCCTTCCTCAAATTAGGAGACCAAAATTGCACACAATACTCCAGGTGCGGTCTCACCAGGGCCCTGTACAACTGCAGTAGGACCTCCTTGCTCCAAAAATCAAATACTTTCACAATGAAGGCCAACATGCCATTAGCTTTCTTCAATGCCTGCAGTACCTGCATGCTTACTTTCAGTGACCGATGTACAAGCACATCGCCAGGTCTTGTTGCACATCCCCTTTTCCTAATCTGACACCAATCAGATAATAATCTGCCTTCCCTGTTCTTGCCACCAAAGTGGATAATCTCACATTATACTGCATCTGCCATGCATCTGCCCACTCACCCAACCTATGCAAGTCACCCTGCAGCCTCATAGCATCCTCCTCGCAGCTCACACTGCCACCCAGCTTTGTGTCATCCGCAAACTTAGAGATGTTACGTTTAATTCCCTCATCTAAATCGTTAATATATATTGTAAACAACTGGGGTCCCAGCACCGAGCCTTGCGGCACCCCACTAGTCACTGCCTGCCATTCTGAAAAGGACCCGTTAATTCCTACTCTTTGCTTCCTGTCTGCCAACCAGTTCTCTATCCATGTCAATACCCTACCCCCAATACTATGTGCTCTAATTTTGCACACAAACCTCTTGTGTGGAACCTTGTCAAAGGTTTTTTGAAAGTCCACATACACCACATCCACTGGCTCTCCCTTATCCATTCTACTTGTTACATCCTCAAAAATGTCCAAAAGATTAGTCAAGCATGATTTCCCCTTCATAAATCCATGCTGACTTTGACCGCTCCCGTCACTGCTTTCCAAGTGTGCTGCTATAACATCTTTAATAATCGACTCCAGCATCTTCCCCACTAACGTAGCGCAGCAGTAGAGTTGCTGCTTTACAGCGAATACAGCGCCGGAGACTCAGGTTCGATCCTGACTACGGGTGCTGCACTGTAAGGAGTTTGTACGTTCTCCCCGTGACCTGCTTGGGTTTTCTCCGAGATCTTCGGTTTCCTCCCACACTCCAAAGACGTACAGGTATGTAGGTTAATTGGCTGGGTAAATGTAAAAATTGTCCCTAGTGGGTGTAGGATAGTGTTAATGTACGGGGATCACTGGGCGGCACGGACTTGGTGGGCCGAAAAGGCCTGTTTCCGGCTGTATATATATGATATGATATACCGATGTAAAGGGCCTATCCCACTTAGGCGATTTGTTAGGCGACTGCCAGCCACTGCCATAGTCGTAGCAGGTCACTGAAAAACCGGCGACTGGACCCTCCCCCACGACAATGTCTACTACAAGCTACAACAACCTACCACCTAGTCGACATCAAGTTACGGCAAGCTACCGACAACCGGCGACCCAATTGTCGCGAGTAGGACGTCCACCTACGACCGCACCTACGATGACACCTACGACAACCTACCACCACAGAGGCAACAACCTACGACAACCAAAATCAACCTACGTTCACCCGCGACAAGCTACGACAAACTACGACTTTGAAGACTGAAGACAACTGAAGACAATTCACGTTTCACCCACTTTCCCTATAAAAGGGGGTGTATGGTAGAGTTTCCAATCATTCTGCATCATGACTATTTGAAAGTGATGCCATGGGAAACTACTCTGAAATACAGTAACTTCATACATCTATTTTTCATCAAGAATTTCCTTTATTGATATTGATTTCCTTTATTGATATTGAAACTCGCTGGAATTTAGAAGATTGAGGGGGGATCTTATAGAAACTTACAAAATTCTTAAGGGGTTGGACAGGCTAGATGCAGGAAGATTGTTCCCGATGTTGGGGAAGTTCAGAACAAGGGGTCACAGTTTAAGGATAAGGGGGAAGTCTTTTAGGGCCCAGATGAGAAAGTTTTTTTTCACACAGAGAGTGGTGAATCTGTGGAATTCTCTGCCACAGAAGGTAGTTGAGGCCAGTTCATTGGCTATATTTAAGAGGGAGTTATATGTGGCCCTTGTGGCTAAAGGGATCAGGGGTATGGAGAGAAGGCAGGTACGGGATACTGAGTTGGATGATCAGCCATGATCATATTGAATGGCTCGAAGGGCCGAATGGCCTACTCCTGCACCTATTTTCTATGTTTCTATGAAACAACCAAAAAATTTTAAGAGGTTGATAAGAACATACAAAAATATTGTAATAAACTTCAATAAATCTCAATAAACTTCAAACTTTAAAATTCAAACTTTAAACAGAATACGTGAAAAACATACAAAACCTAACATCATTTATGGACACATTACACTGATGGGTAATCAGATCAAGTCCACACTTGGAATTCACTGAAGTCAGCACCGGCGACAACCTAAATCACCTGGCGACAACCTACGACAGCACCTATGTCACGATACGTCAAGCTACGCTCATTGGCGTCAAACCCACTGTTGCAGAAAAATTTCCAACATTCTGAAAATCCAGTGGCGACCAGAAAGATGCTACGACTCTTTGGAGACTATTCACGACCGCACAGGCGACACCTCGGCGACCTTATGGCGACAGCCTAGTCACCTGTAGTCGCCTAAAAAATCACCGAACTGGGACAGGCCCTTAAGGCTAACTGGTCTATAATTCCCGGTTTTCTCTCTCCCTCCTTTAATTCATGGTGCTCTTTTCATCAACTTGTCAATGTTATATGTGATGATGAAAGCATACTGTCGGGTTGCATTAGGATAACCCAGTGTTGGCTCTGCCTACGACCGCAAGAAATTGCAGAGTTGTGAATGTAGTCCAATCCTTCACACAGACCAGACTCCTGGCCATTGACACCATCTGCATTAGTGTTGCACTGTTAAATCTGCTGGGCAATACTGGTGGGCCAGATCTGTCACCAAATTACAATGGCGTACGATCAATTTTTAAATAGGGGAGAAAGTATTATTTGATTGCTTCTAATTAATTATCAACAGTCTCCAGGACCCTGTGAAACCTAGAAACAGAGGTCATCTACATTCGGCATAAACTGAAGCAATATTCCACGCCATTCGGAAAACACTTCAAAGCTTGGAGGAATCTGAAATACAAAGTACTGTTGATACTGGAAATCTGAAGCAAGGCAGAAAATGCCAGGAGTATTCGACAAGCCAGGCAGCATTTCTGGAGTGGTAACTGGAGTTAACATTCAAGTCGACCTTTCATCAGCCCTGATGTGGGACCGTCAAACTGAAACATTAACTGTATTTCTCTCCGCAAATAGTGCCTGACCTGCTGAGTATTTCCAAAATGATCTGTCTTATGAAAGACTTGAGGTCATGAGCACGGTGGGAAGGATCGCTGAGGTACATTTAGTGTCCGCCCCAGTCCCTGTTTACTGGCACGAACAGGATTAGTCAGACTCGTGCCTTAAACATGACCAAAGGTATCAGTGTCTGCTTATGTATGATTAAAACTTGACCAAAATAATCTGTTATGCTTGATTACACAATCAGGCTTCTCGTGAATGGTCTTCATGAGTACGGATGCTAATCTACCCCTTTCCTCCCCACAAAATCAATTATTGAACTATGAGTTAACCACCATTTCATTTTGACTAAACTTGGGAAAGTGATTGTTCGTATTCTTTGTGTTTTACACCCCTGAGTTTTAGTAACTTATCCCCTTACCGTGTTCCTGCGATCTTGAAGATTGAACATCAAGCTCCTGTACTTGTTCTTGTATCTGGCATTTGTGCAGAAGAACAACAGGAACAGTTCCTTCTCAATGCTTATAGCTGTGGCCTGTACCGTATCTTCATTTATATTCAAATCATTTGCTTCTTGCAACCTAATTTTAAAAAAACCAAAATAACATTACTGAGAATGAAGGCATGAACGCTCTGGACAGGAAAGATTGAGAGGAATATGGGCCAAATGTGGGCAGGTGGGACTATTGTAAATGAGGCATCTTGGTTAGCATGGACATGTTGGGCTGAAGGGCCAGTTTCTGTGCTGTATGACTCTACGCTTTTACTTCCAATGTTCCCTCCTCATTTCTTTAGTCTTTAGAGTTACAGTGCAGAAACAGGTTCTTCGGCCCACCGAAGAACGCCAACTATATTATTAACTATGTTATTCTTGTCTGCAATAAATACCTGTGCAACAGGATTGCCGTCAATGTATTGCACACTTTAATCCTGATTTCCTCGCTGGACAGCTGTGGCAGCACCACGTGAGTAGTTGAAACAATACCTCTCCTATTCCTCCTGTATCTCCTTCCAACTTGCTGCATCAGAACTGATCAAAATAAAGTAACAGCCATTATAAAATGCTCCAAACAATCCAGGCAATATCCAGACTATAAACCAGGGGTCTAGTACCGTGACTTTCACCCTTGGGCCTGGTCTCAAATCTACACTCAACCACTCCGATTAAACTTCTCAATCTGCTGTCTGCCAGAATCCTTCATGTAATGCAGTGATGATGAATACTTCATGCAAGTTGCAGCTAAACGGTAAATTCACTCAGAGAGGACTCAGAAACAGATAAGATGACAAATGAAATATTTTAGCCTAGAAAATGCCTCATTAATGCAGAGCAGAAAGATCTCTCTTCTGAAGGTGGAGCACAGCAGTTAACCAGCACGATGTTGACGCTGGATCCCTGCCCAATTTCCCAATTAATCCATTCTTCAACTTGATGAGCACAATATGTCTCTTTAAAAAAAACTAAGAGTGAGATTTGTTTCAATTATTTATCTGTGTGATTTCAGGAACAAGCAGGAAGAGGTAATGTTTGGGGTGGGTTTGTATTTCATACCTTCCAACCCAAACAAGCATGAGCAAAGGAGGAAATAATAGACAATAGACAATAGGTGCAGGAGTAGGCCGTTCGGCCCTTCGAGCCAGCATTGCAAATAAGGAATTGAGCTTTGTGTTTATACACTACCGAGAAACAGACCTGGCAAACCTCCACTGCACTCCCTCCATGGCAACCCTGTGCATCTTTGTATGAGAGAGCAGACCTGTGCACATTGTTCCAGGAGTGGTCCTACCAGAGCTCTGTATCATTGGCGCCAGACATTTCCACTCTTTTGCTCAAATCTTCATGCATTAAAGGCCAAGTCACTCCATGAGTTCCTAATTGCTGCTGTACCTACATGTGAACCTTAAGTGATTTAGAAATGGAATAGTAGGGGACAGGAAACAGGCCCTTCGGCCCACAATGTTCATGCTGAACGTGAAGTTAAATGAATCTCCTCGGCCAACATGTGATTTATCTCCCTGTATTCCCTGCATATTCATGTGCCCATCCAAAAGATTCTTACAAGCCATTACTGTCTCCATCATCATCCCTGGCAGCCACCACGCTAAAAGCTTGTCCCTCAGATCTCCTTTAAACTTTGCCCCTCTCACCTTAATGCTATGTCCTTTAGTCTTTGACATTCCACCCTGGGAAAAAAAGGTTATGACTGTCTATCTTATCATTGCCTCTCATCCTTTCATATACTTCTAACAGGTCTCCCCTCAACCTCTGACATTCCACAGAAAACAATCTAAGTCTGCCCAACCTCTCCTTGGAGTTAATGCCCGCTAATCCAGGCAGCATTATGGTAAACCTTTTTGCACCTTCTCCAAATCCACATCCACCCTTTAATGGGGTGAGCAGAACTACACATAATTTTGTGTTCATGGCCACCCAGGTTGGCCTGGACAGAAACACCTTTAAATCTTTCACTATTTAAAAAAAAGTATTCTAGCTTATTATTTTTTTATATATCACACAGTTTCCACATCATATTCCTCCTGCCCATTCACATAAAAACTGCCTAAAGTCTCTGCAATCTCCCAACACCCTGCACTGTTACCTAGTATTATTCCACAGCAAAATTGGATCTTTTACACCTGGTCCCTTCATCCAGATCAATGAAAGAGATTGTGAACTTGTAGGGTCGTTGAACTGATCCCTGCAGCGTTCACTAGCCACAGCTTACTTCTTCAGGAATGGCCCATGCATTCCTAACCTTTCTTTTCCATCCATTCCTAACCTTTCTTTTCCATCCATTCCTAACCTTTCTTTTCCATCCATTATCCAATCCTCAGTTAAGAAATACAGGCAAGTTAGACAACACATGAAAGGTACCTCCTAGACCGGGTCCATAGATGCATGCCTTCACCAGGATGGCTGTTACAGGAACAACCTACAATGGTGCTCCTGAGATCAATCAGACTTCATTTCCCCAGTGTATAAATTCATGAGGGGAATAGGTAGGGTGAATGCACAGTCTTGAACCCAGGATGGAGGAATCAAAAATAAGAGGACATAGATTGAAGGTGAGAAGGGCAAGATTTAACATGAACCTGAGGGGCAACTTTTTCACTCAGAGTATGGTGGATACATGGAATGAGCTGCCAAAGGAGGTAGTTGAGGCAGCATTTAAAAGATACTTGGACAGGGTAAAGAAAGTTTGGAGGGATCTAGGCCAAATGCGGGCAAGGAGACTAGTTTAGATGGGGCATATTGGTCGGCATGAACAAGTTGGGCCAAAGGGCCTGTTTCCATGCTGTATGACTCTATCTCTCCACAGGAGCATTGGTATGGGGAAATAATATCACCCCCTGTGTGACTGACTTGGAGATAACATCGTAGGCACAACGGGAAAAGCCTGGTTAAATTTCCAGGGTAGCAAAATTCAATCCGTTCCACTCCGGAAATAAACAATTGACTTTTGCATGGTCTTAACCAAAGTGTACGCTCTGAACCTCGACATTTAGCCAGACCAAATAAAATGTTAACAGTTGTGTACGATTGTGGAGTCACTTTAGATCAGTGGTGGTGCTCTCACCCTACCTTTGTGCAGGTATCAGGTTTGCGTGTTCTGCCCAGTACTGAGGGAGCGCTACACTGCCAGAGATGCCATTTTTCAAGAAAGACCTTAAACCAAGTATCATATCATATATATACAGCCGGAAACAGGCCTTTTCGGCCCTCCAAGTCCGTGCCGCCCAGCGATCCCCGCACATTGACACTATCCTACACCCACTAGGGACAATTTTTACATTTACCCAGCCAATTAACCTACATACCTGTACGTCTTTGGAGTGTGGGAGGAAACCGAAGATCTCGGAGAAAACCCACGCAGGTCATGGGGAGAACGTACAAACTCCTTACAGTACAGCACCCGTAGTCAGGATCGAACCTGAGTCTCCGGCGCTGCATTCGCTGTAAAGCAGCAACTCTACCGCTGCGCTACCGTGCCGCCCCAAGTAAGGACAGTCCAAGTGCTTGTACAGAGAATGGTCCACAGATCTGGAAAATGCTGCAATTTCCGATTGGCATACTGCATTTACCTCGTCTAACCTTGACTTCACGTGCGGCCGCCTACTTTAATTATTATTTTTTAAAAAGCTTTAGTAATCTAGTTTTCAACTTTTTTGAGGTCACAAAAGAAGCACTGGACATTAGCGTTGTAATCTCTACCTTGGTTTGAGAAGAAATCTGATACCACTTCTGGAATCCCTCCCAGTTCTTGATATTCTTGCTGTTGAATAATATCTTTGGCGCAATCAGACTGCTGCAAAAATAAACGCAAAAGCGCCTTACAACAAACTGAAAAGCTCAAAATGGAACAGTGTGGCTCTCTATAATTTATCCCTATATCATTTTTTCCAATGTGAATAAAAATCTGCTCCCACAACAGCCAAGTTGCCCTCACGATAGATCAATCAATCAGTCCAGCTGCTGTGTGTAATCAAACACTCCAAGCAGTATTTTTACAGAGGAAACATTCCTTGCATTGATGCATTGTGAATCTAATGTAACGATTTGATGACACAACTAATGTAAAAAGAGACATGGACCAATTTTGTTTTGAAAAATACAGAGTGGAAGCAGGCCCTTTAGTCTACCGAGTCCAATGCCTCCAATGATCACCCTTTACACCAGTTTAATGTTATCCCGCTTTGTACCTGCACACTAGGGGCAAGTTTACAGAGGCCAATAAACCTACAGGTCTGCATGTTTTTGGGATGCAGAAGGAAACCAGAGTCCCCTTGAGGAAACCCACGCAGTCACACGGTGAATGTGTATATTCCAACCAAGACAGCACTGAGAGAAGGATCGACCTCAGATTTCTGGCGCTGTGAGGCAGCAGCTCTGCCAGCTGTATCACTGTGCTGTGTATTTCTTGTTTTTAAAAAAAAATAATGAAAGGACATGTGTGACAGGAGACTTGGTGGATAAAAAGAACACAGAAGCTCAACAGCTCAGCCAACCATGCGCGGGTTCCATGCGCTGTGAACGCTATCTCTGGTTCAAACACCCACAGCCCCACCTCACTGAGATCCAGGAATGGAGATAAACCCATGAACAAAGAGGCAGTCAACACCAGCTTACTGCCAAGGACCTCCCCACTCCAATTCAGATCTTGCCGTGAGCACCCTTGACTCCATCCCACAGCAACCTATTCACACCAGTCTTGCTGCCAACAAGAAGCCCACATCCCAACTCAAAAATAATAAAGCCTCGGGAGCAGACAGAATCTCTAGCAAAATCATAAAACTAATAGCTTATATTAGTTTTAAAGTAGTTAAAGTATGGAGAAGGATTGGACTGGCCCAAAAGTTAAAGTTCTAATTTTGAACATTTCTATCAAGTCCTCTAGGGCAGCACAGTGGCACAGTGAAAGAACTGCTGCCTCACAGCGCCTGACACCTGGGTTCGATCCTGCTAACGGGTGCTGTCTGTGCAGTGTTTGCACGTTCACCCTGTGACCGCATGAGTTTTCTCCAGGTGCTCCGGTTTCCTCCCACACTCCAAAAAAGTGCGGGTTTGTAGGTTAATTGGCTTCTGTAAATTGTAAATAATCCCTAGTGTGTAGGATAGTGCTAGTGTACGGAGTGATTGCTGGTCGGCGCGGACCTAGTGGGCCGAAGGGCCTGTTTTCATGCTTTATTTATAACGTCTAAAGTCCTCCCTTCACACCATTTATTTCTGCAAGCCAACCTCTTGTTCAGTCATCTTAGAGCTGTTGCTTCTGTTCACACTGTCCCTCCATGTCCCTGTTTCGGCTGCATCTTCTCCGTTTTGGAAGAGGCCCAGCTGAGTATTTTGGTCACAGACGCCCAGCAGTTGGATCATGGGTGGCTTATTCACCTGAAACCGAGAAACAACGTCCTCGATTAAGTGAAATTTAGAAAGACGGTTGCAGATAAATCTCAGAAAGGCAACACAATTATGGATAGAGGTGTTACGACAAAGAGAAGCAACACACTTAAGCCACACCACTGAGAAAAGTCGTTATTTAAATCACCGAGGAAGCAAAGAAAGGAAAGAGTTAAAGTATAAGAAAATAACTGCAGATGCTGGTACAAATCGATTTATTCACAAAATGCTGGAGTAACTCAGCAGGTCAGGCAGCATCTCGGGAGAGAAGGAATGGGTGACGTTTCGGGTCGAGACCCTTCTTCAGACTGATGTCGGGGGTGGGACAAAGGAAGGATATAGGTGGAGACAGGAAGATAGAGGGAGATCTGGGAAGGAGGAGGGGAAGGGAGGGACAGAGGAGCTATCTGAAGTTGGAGAAGTCGACGTTCATACCACCGGGCCGCAAACTGCCCAGGCGAAATATGAGGTGCTGCTCCTCCAATTTCCGGCGGGCCTCACTATGGCACTGGAGGAGGCCCATGACAGAGAGGTCAGACTGGGAATGGGAGGGGGAGTTGAAGTGCTGGGCCACCGGGAGATCAGTGGCGTTAATGCGGACCGAGCGCAGGTGTTCAGCGAAGCGATCGCCGAGCCTGCGCTTGGTTTCGCCGATATAGATGAGTTGACATCTAGAGCAGCGGATGCAATAGATGAGGTTGGAGGAGGTGCAGGTGAACCTTTGTCTCACCTGGAAAGAATGTTTGGGTCCTTTGATGGAGTTGAGGGGGGAGGTAAAGGGACAGGTGTTGGACAACCGCACGAGATGCAACACCTGTCCCTTTACCTCCCCCCTCAACTCCATCAAAGGACCCAAACATTCTTTCCAGGTGAGACAAAGGTTCACCTGCACCTCCTCCAACCTCATCTATTGCATCCGCTGCTCTAGATGTCAACTCATCTATATCGGCGAAACCAAGCGCAGGCTCGGCGATCGCTTCGCTGAACACCTGCGCTCGGTCCGCATTAACGCCACTGATCTCCCGGTGGCCCAGCACTTCAACTCCCCCTCCCATTCCCAGTCTGACCTCTCTGTCATGGGCCTCCTCCAGTGCCATAGTGAGGCCCGCCGGAAATTGGAGGAGCAGCACCTCATATTTCGCCTGGGCAGTTTGCGGCCCGGTGGTATGAACGTCGACTTCTCCAACTTCAGATAGCTCCTCTGTCCCTCCCTTCCCCTCCTCCTTCCCAGATCTCCCTCTATCTTCCTGTCTCCACCTATATCCTTCCTTTGTCCCACCCCCGACATCAGTCTGAAGAAGGGTCTCGACCCGAAACGTCACCCATTCCTTCTCTCCCGAGATGCTGCCTGACCTGCTGAGTTACTCCAGCATTTTGTGAATAAAAGGAAAGAGTTAATGAGGGCAGGAGTGGCAGTCAGGGGAGTGATGTCTGGTTACATCAGTGCCAACTAGAAAATGTAACTAAAATGGACACAGACACATAAGACACCTATATTTTGCAGGCAGATATATTGAGATAGATCTTCCGCCAAGTTCTTCTGTGTAGGCTGGAGAACAGCAGGAAGTAGGGGCCAGTAGCCAGCATTCCCTGATTGCACAGAAATGAGTGAGTTACGTTTCCTATCATTTGTAAGAGGCACTGCTGGAGCTTTTGATCCATGTTGAGACCTTTGCCCTGACTGCTCGGGGACTCGGTGGGTGGGTGGAAAGAGTAAAGGTTTGGTTCCCAAGTAATTTAGTGTTCTGTGGAAACAAACCCGATAAAAAAGTACTTTGTTTTAACTAGCTGGTACGTGACTGTTTTTAAAAGTGAAACAATCCCCTTAAGGTTAAACTTAATGGCCTTGGATCTCTAATATGATCAATCAAAAGGATTGATCCTATTAATCCAACTGATCAGTTAATAATTAAGTGATATTGGGAAGGCAATTTAAAAAAGGAATAAGAAATATGAATTATTAAAATATTTCACTTAGCCTAGAATAAACTATTGAGAGCTGGAGAAAATGTAAAAGCTTTATTCATGTTTAGGAGGCAAGATCACTGCAGTAAGGCCATAACAAAAAAGAATCACTGTTTGATCTCGACATGAATAGTGAACAGGAGCAGATAAGCCAAATAAACAACCAGGGCCATCTGGGCCATAGGAATTATAGCAACTGCTTTAACAAATATTTATTTATTTTTGGTAGCATTGATCATTTTGACAGCTCTTGGATATATGCTCTTCTGAACAGTTCTTCTGGTTCAATTTTCTCTGATTCCATCTCTCCTTCCAATCTCAGCCAATGCCTCGATTTCCAAAGACGTACAGGTATGTAGGTTAATTGACTGGGTAAATGTAAAAAATTGTCCCTAGTGGGTGTAGGATAGTGTTAATGTGCGGGGATCGCTGGGCGGCACGGACTTGGAGGGCCGAAAAGGCCTGTTTCCGGCTGTATATATATGATATGATATGATATTAACCCCACTGACGATCTGCTCTCTGATTCAGAATGATCCAACCTGTGCATCAGTCCCGGCCTCATTCATTCACATCCCCACCGCAGTGAGCTGTGGTAAACACTGACTGACGTTTGTCACGTCAACACCACTTCTTTTTGGCCAAGGCAACCGTGTCTCCACAGCTGATCAATTATACTTCCCAGTCCTCAGGGTAGCATGAGAGCCCGGCTTCTGTTTTTAACGGGTCTGTCTAGTCCCTGTGTTACACCACCCAACTGTGCCTGGCTAAACCTGCTCTCACATTGAACAATTTATCCTACTCACTTCTCCACGATTGCTGTTACTCTGACAATCTACATGACTCCTAACAATGCTTTTGAGTCTGAAGGAGGGTCTTGACCAAAACATCGTCTGCCCATTTCCCTTGCAGACGCTGCCTGACCCGCCGAGTTCCTCTAGCAGTTTGTGTTTTGCTCAAGATTCCAGCATCTGCAGCTCCTTGTGACTCCTAACCACACATGCCTCCTTGTGGGACAGTGGAACCTTTCCTCGCCTCTATTTCTGGGTTAGAGATGGCTGTGTTGACACTGTTTCATCTTCTGGGCCAGACGTAGAAAATGTTAACAACGTGGCTTCCAAATTTCATCAACCTCTCACCCTCACATTGAACAATGTTCATGCCGAACAAAATGCCAGGTTAAACTTAGCTCCTCTGCCTGCACGTGATCCATATCCCTCCGTTCTCTGCCTCTCCATGTGTCTATCTAAATGCTTCTTAAATGCCAGCATTGTATCCACCTCCCCTACCATCATTGGCAGCACGAACTAGGCACCCACCATCCTCTGTGTAAAAACATTGCCCTGCAAATGGTCCATTTTCAATTCCATCCTTTCTTTTCTGCTATTCCTGGGGTTAATTTCCGGATATATTATCACTAGAAGCCCACGACTTTGATCACTCTTTCCCAATCCCACATTCACACTCCTTGCTTCTCCATCTGCGACTGACAAAGTTTCCACCATGCCCATCTGATTTCCCCATTTTACCCCTGTCACTTCTACTCTCATTCCTTGCCTAAATTAAAACTAAATGATATGGTTTCCTGTGTTCTCAGTTTTCACACCACCAGACTCCACATTTAACAGATCAGCTTCCATCATTTCCGTCACCCAACTGCAACAGGCCGCTAACACCAAATGCATCGCCTTCTTTCTCTAGGGAAATAACTGCAGATGCTGGTACAAATCGAAGGTATCACACAAAGCTGGAGTAACTCAGTGGGTCAGGCAGCAACTCAGGACAGAAGGAATGGGTGAAGAAGGGTCTCGACCCGAAACGTCACCCATTCCTTCTCTCCTGAGTTGCTGCCTGACCCGCCGAGTTACTCCAGCTTTTTGCGATACCTTCGTCTTCTTTGTCTCTCTTTTCAACATTGTCAAGTGAATGTTCCTTCTGGGACAGTCAGGTTCCCTTGTCCCTCACCAACAACACCTTAATTTGCTTTTGTTAGCAATCGGAGATGCAATACCTCCCCTTTTACATTCTCCCTTCCCATCTCCCACACCTTCCTTGGAGTGTAACAATGATTTAATGCCACGACCGCCCCGACGTGCAGCAGCAGCGGCAGCGACAGCGTGTTCGCCCGCCCCGGATCGCGGGGCTTGGGTTGGCCCGCTGCGGACCTTTCAACGTCCGGTGCGGCCTGCAGCCACAACAACCTGACCGCGGGAGAAGACGGCAGGGGAAGGGAAAATACATTGTGGCCTTCCATCACAGTGAGGAGAGGACTGGAGGAGACTCACTGTGATGGATGTTTCTTTTTTTTGTGTGTTTTTGGGGTTGTGTAATTTGCCTATTTTAATGCTTTATTGTGTAATCTGCCTAATTTAATGTTTTATTGTTGGACTGTGGGTGACTGAATTTCGTCCAAAAAAATCGTTTTTTGGATGACAAATAAAGCTATCTTGAATCTTGAATCTTCATACTTTAGTGGATGGGAAAAGAATGACCACTTAAGCTAAAAGTGATTTCAGTCCGGGCTCTCTGAAGAAATGGGAGTAAGCTAAAGCCACAGCCAGGGTGCTGTCAAACAATTGCCAAACAGCACAGCTAGATTATAACAGACAGTTTGTCTGTTTGTTTCTATGTTAATTGTTTTTGTAAAGCGCTTTGAGCATGCGATAAGGCGCTATATAAAATAAATGGATTATTATTATTATTATTATTATTATTATAAGTCCACCATTCTTTAAAGAGCACCAAGAGTTCAAAAATATGAAATGCAGACTGAATTAAATAGAAATTAAATAATAGAAAGACTTACATAATACACAGCCAGAACGCCGTTGTTAGAGTAACGATGAACACCTTGCTGAAGCAGGGGAAATGCAAAATATAACATAAGCAGGGTAGAAAGCAGTCTTATGCAGGTTATTGAGGCAGCGGGAATGATTTTGTACAAAAACATTTATATCAATCTTAAAAGACCCACGACAAATGTTGAGAATGTGCAAGGGATTCGCGGGTTTTGCAAGGGTTTCGTACTTTAGAACTGTTCGTAAAATAAATATTCCTTAAGACAGAAACAAAAAAATTCCGCAATATCAGAAGTGAAATCTTTTGCCTTGACATTCATTGAAGTCTGATTTACAAAGAGTACACTGGGGTAAGTCAGCGTAGGTTACAGGAGATGTATCAACAAGTGAACTATGAAGATAGGTCCCTACCCGAAACAGAGATGCTGCCTGACCCGTTGAGTTACTCCGGCACTTTGTGTCTTTTTTTGTAAACCAACCACTGCATTTCCTTATTTCTCTGAATGTTTGCCTGACTGAAACCCGGGGAGCTGATCTACTAATCAGGGATAAAATCATCGTCCGTTTAACCAAAGGAAGTGTCCGCTAACGAGAGAGGGCTCGGGATTTGTAACAGAAGGAGGGTTTGAAGAAGGCGTTGGCTTTTACTATTTGTGTTTTCTGCACTGGTTCCTGGTGCGGTGATGCAAGTACAATGCCGGGGAGCAGAGTCTGGGAGAAATTGCATAAAGCTGGATTTCTATAAAGTCAGGTTTTCTGTAACCATGGGACCCCTGTAAAGCTAAAGTAAAACATGTCTAGAGATGGACAGGAATGCCAGGTTGTACTCCCGATGACAAATTTCTCGGATGAAATGGAGGGGCAGGTAAAACAGGAATGGGTGTGGCAATGCTGGCTCAGGAAACATTTACAGCTGTGCCTGACAATGTGATGTAAGGATCAGTGAACCATGTTTGCTTCTCTGAGAGCCAGATGTCAAGGGCTGTACTTCAAAGCAGCTGCTACCCAACACGGACAATGTCCAGGTTATTAACTTGTACGTCATTACACTGTGGAGAGACTTGATCGTAATCATGCAGTCATTCCACTGTCTGGATAGCATCCAACAAAAGCTTTTCATTGTTCCTTCAGTACACGTGACAATAAACTAAACAATTCCAATTGTAGATATCACCCATTTAACAGGCATGTACAATTCTCAATAATATAACTCCTGCTGTTTCTAATCTGCCTTAGACTTGAAATGAAAACGAATCACCTTTTCTCTTCCATATCCACCTTTTTCATTTTTAATACCTTATCTACTCGAGTGCCTCCAGTATGTAGTTTCATCATCTCCTTCTCCTTTTGGTGATGTACCTCGGATTTTGTCAGTCTGGACACCAGGCCGCTCACATTTAGAATGACCTCTTCCCAAGAACGGCACCCTACGATTGCCGACGTCAGCTCTTGGTCCCCCTGCTCTGCGCTGAGGGGGGCCTCTGTGGGAAAGCAGTCTTCCTCTGAAGTTGCTGCAGTAACATCTAAAACCTCTACCTCCACTGTATCCACAGTCCAAGCCCCAGGCCTGGCGCTGTCTGGCCCATTTGCTTGCGGCGATGAGTTAGTGGAGATGCTCTCTGGAGCATTAACTTGTAAAGCCATTGCCTTTTCTTTCATGTACTCATTGGGTGATGAATTTGAAGCTCTCTCCATAGTTTCCAGTAATTAAGGATAGTGCCCTTGACTTGTTAAATAACTTCTGTGAGTCAAAAAGATAACCAGTTATGAGGAAACATTTAAGGCAAATGACAACAATAAATAAACTTACATTTCTTTGTTATAAGTTAGTCTGTTCGCTCTCCCTGTCAGTGAGGGGAAACCACCCTCCCTTATGAATACTCTCTCCACTTTACCTCTAACCCTTATTATCCCACTTATTATTTTACATTTAGGAAGCAGACTGACTGGTTGCATCATGGCTGGGTTGGCAACTCAAATGCCCCGTAACAAAGGAGATAACCAAGAGTGGTGAA
The DNA here is from genome assembly GCF_053455715.1 of Rhinoraja longicauda. Lineage (NCBI taxonomy): Eukaryota > Metazoa > Chordata > Chondrichthyes > Rajiformes > Arhynchobatidae > Rhinoraja > Rhinoraja longicauda. The sequence continues at coordinate 24,888,114 of NC_135979.1, forward strand.
CACTGCCCCGGTCCATCATGGGTATTGACTTCTCCATCATCGAAGGGATCTATAAGAGGCGCTGGCCACATTCACATTTCACTCCTACCATCAGGAGAAGGCACAGGAGCCTGAAAACTGTGTCCCCCAGGTTTAAGAATAGTTTATTCCCAACAACCATCAGGCTCTTGAGGTTACACAACATTAACCTCAACTATGAACTTCTTTGGACTATCTTTGGTTGCTGAGACTATGAACTATGGCTACTAAGAACTATGGGTTTTTTGCACTCTTATTATGGTTATTCATTTACTGATGTTTATTGTTTAGAATACATATTATCTGTGTGTGTTGGGTTTACAGGCCTATTATGCTGATGCTCCAGTTTCCTTCCACGTCCTGAAGTTCCTTGTGTCTGCATTTAACTGTACAGCTCCAGCTATCCCTGCAGATGCTGTCATTTTTTCCATGCATGCTCCCTAACCCTGCCTTGCCTCTACCAGCTATAATTGCCATGCAAATAACCCAATGCACGGTCAGCTCCCAGGACTCGATCATGTCCTCCTTGAACATGGCCCACACGGTCTGAACAGTGAGTCCTTCAGCAGCCAGGACGGACAAGGCCTGGGCTTGAGTGACCAGGGTTGGAGGCTGCAGGAGGACCATCTCCAGGCCCAGGCCCAGGCCCAGAGGCCCAGAGGCCCAGGCCCAGAGGCCCAGAGGCCCAGAGGCCCAGAGGCCCAGAGGCCCAGGCCCCCAGAGGCCCAGGCCCCCAGAGGCCCAGGCCCCCAGAGGCCCAGGCCCCCAGAGGCCCAGGCCCCCAGAGGCCCAGGCCCCCAGAGGCCCAGGCCCCCAGAGGCCCAGGAGGCCCAGGCCCCCAGGCCCCAGGCCCCCAGGCCCCAGGCCCCCAGGCCCAGGCCCCCAGGCCCCCAGGCCCCCAGGCCCAGGCCCAGGCCCAGGCCCCCAGGCCCCCAGGCCCCCAGGCCCAGGCCCAGGCCCAGGCCCCCAGGCCCCCAGGCCCCCAGGCCCAGGCCCAGGCCCAGGCCCAGAATGCGCGCCCCCCCCCTCCGGCCCGCGTGCCCGCGCTCCTCACCAGCCCGCCGCGCGCCGCTCCCTCGGGGTCCGCGCCTCCCGCACGTGACCTCACCCAGCCACGTGCGGATTCGAAGCAAAGGGGAGGAGGAACTGTCCATCATTTGCCTTGTCCGGATGGTTGCAATGTTTGCACCAGCCAGTCCTGCCAACACTCTGCATCTGCTACCCGGACCGGGTAGTGCTGCATGCTGCATGTTGCATGTTGCACGCTGCAGGCAAGCAAACCTGCATTCAGTTCTCAGGCCAGGGCATGCATGCCCCACATTCAGACCAAGCAAAAGTGTAGCCAGTGCCCAGACTAAGCAAAACCACACTCAACACTCTGTGCACCACTCTGTAATATCACAAATGCACCACTCTGTAATATCATGTCCCGTATCCAATGAAGGGGAAAATGCATTCAGTTCCATGTACCATAAAATTGTATATCCAGTAACTAGTCCATGGAATACTGCATCCAAGATCCAGTGCAGGAAATTCAGCTTTCAGACCAAGATAGACTGCGGCCAGTGGTATTTTGTCTGCAGTACTGTGTCCGTGGGGATACTGCATGCTGTGCTCAGTGCAGGGAATGCTGCATCCATTCTCCAGTCCATGTATTCTGTACCCAGCACAGGGGGGCACAAGGAACTGTAGATGTTGTAATCATGAAGAAAGCGAATGGTATGTTGGCATTCATAGCGAGGGGATTTGAGTATAGGAGCAGGGAGGTTCTGCTGCAGTTGTACAGGGCATTGGTGAGACCACACCTGGAGTATTGCGTACAGTTTTGGTCTCCTAATCTGAGGAAAGACATTCTTGCCATAGAGGGAGTACAGAGAAGGTTCACCAGATTGATTCCTGGGATGGCAGGACTTTCATATGAAGAAAGACTGGATAGACTTGGCTTGTACTCGCTGGAATTTAGAAGATTGAGGGGGGATCTTATAGAACCTTACAAAATTCTTAAGGGGTTGGACAGGCTAGATGCAGGAAGATTGTTCCCGATGTTGGGGAAGTCCAGAACAAGGGGTCACAGTTTAAGGATAAGGGGGAAGTCTTAGAGGACCGAGATGAGAAAGAAAATGCATTCAGTTCCATGTACCATAGAGTGGTGAATCTGTGGAATTCTCTGCCACAGAAGGTAGTTGAGGCCAGTTCATTGGCTATATTTAAGAGGGAGTTAGATGTGGCCCTTGTGGCTAAAGGGATCAGGGGGTAGGAGAGAAGGCAGGTACGGGATACTGAGTTGGATGATCAGCCATGATCATATTGAATGGCGGTGCAGGCTCGAAGAGCCGAATGGCCTACTCCTGCACCTATTTTCTATGTTTCTATGATCAAAACACAAAGTACTAAAGTAACTCAGCAGCAATTCTGGAAGATGGATAGATGATGTTTCAGGTTTCTTCAATCAAATTCTGCAATAGGGAAAACTGCAGGATTCCTGTCTCTCAAGACCAGTGCATGGAATCTCGTTCCCAGACCAGAGAGTTCTGCATCCAGAACCCAGTTCATGGAGTTGTGGATCTGGTAGCCAGCACAGGGGATTGTACACCCAGTCCTCGGAATGCTATATTCAGTTTCATTTCACTGCACATTTATGTGTATGTGACAAATAAACGACTATTGAGTATGGAACGCAGGCAATTCTGTCATCATTGTGCCGACCTGGGAGTATAGGTGTGGAAAACTGCATCAAATATCCAGCATTGGAATTCTGCATAGTTCTTGGCCCGGGGAATACTGGGATAAAGGTTCTGACTGTCTACCCTTTCTATGCCTCTCATAATTTTATATACTTGCATATATTTGCCTTGCATTTGCCATGAAGGAACTGTCAGAAGCAGTTTGTCCTTCCAGCACAACTAATGCAACAAAATGCAGTCTGCCTTTACAGGTGGGGGAGGGAGAACATGATGGGGTGGGGGTTGCCTGGGCCTTGAGAAGTTCTTGTCCAGTTACTCATAGCTTTCTTTGTGGGCAAATGTTGGGCATCGATCAGACTTCAGTCACGGAATATTGCAAGATACAATTTTTATCATATTTTAGCAGGTGAAAGTTAGTTTTTGTGAAAGCTCTTAACAGCCTAAGTATTGAATGGGATGCAAGCTTCATGGAAGCTATTGCCTTCGGTTGCAAGGGATGAGGCCATTTTTACCAGCACTTTGATTCCCTGACTGCAGTCACGACAATAATGCTTCTGTGGCAGGAATTTCTGGAATGCCATTTAATTAGAAGCTCTGCAGCCTCATTGACAGTGCCTTCCATAATGTTTGGGACTCAGACCCATCATTTACTTATATGCCTCTGTACTCCACAATTTGTGATTTGTAATAGAAAAAAAATGACACGTGGTTAAAGTGCACATTGTCAGATTGTAATAAAAGCCATTTTTATACATTTTGGTTTCACCATGTAGAAATTACAGCAGTGTTTCTACATAGTCCCCCCCATTTCAGGGCACCATAATGTTTGGGACATAGCAATGTCATGCAAATTAAAGTTGTCATGTTTAGTATTTTGTTGCATATCCTTTGCATGCAATGACTGCTTGAAGTCTGCGATTCATGGACATCACCAGTTGCTGGGTGTCTTCTCTGGTGATGCTCTGCCAGGCCTGTATTGCAGCCATCTTTAGCTTATGCTTGTTTGGGGCGCTAGTCCCCTTCAGTTTTCTCTTCAGCATATAAAAGGCATGCTCAATTGGGTTCAGATCGGGTGATTGACTTGGCCACTCAAGAATTGATCATTTTTTAGCTTTGAAAAACTCCTGTTGCTTTAGCAGTATGTTTGAGATCATTGTCTTGCTGCAGAATGAATCGCCAGCCAATGAGTTTTGAAGTATTTGTTTGAACTTGAGCAATTAGGATGTGTCTATACACTTCCAAACTCATTATGCCACTACCATCAACAGTTGTATCATCAATGAAGATAAGTGAGCCAGTACCTTCAGCAGCCATACATGCCCAGGCCTTAACACCCCCACCACCGTGTTTCACAGATGAGGTGGTATGCTTTGGATCTTGGGCAATTTCTTCTCTCCTCCATTCTTTGCTCTTGCCATCACTCTGATATAGTTAATCTTCGTCTCATCTGTCCACAAGACCTTTTTCCAGAACTGTGGTTGCTCTTTTAAGTACTCATTGGCAAACTGTAACCTGGACATCCTATTTTTTCAGTTAACCAGTGGTTTGTATCTTGCAGTGTAGCCTCTGTATTTCTGTTCATAAAGTCTTCTGCGGACAGTGATCATTAGCAAATCCGCACCCGACTCCTGAAGAGTGTTTCTGATGTCGGACAGGAGTTTGGGGATTTTTCTTTATTATTGAGAGAATTCTGTCATCAGCTGTGGAGGTCTTCCTTGGCCTGCCAGTCCCTTTGCAATCAGTAAACTCACTAGTGCTCTCTATCTTTTTAATGATGTTCCAAACAGTTGATTTTGGTAAGCCTGAGGTTTGTCTGAGGTCTCTAACAGTTTTATTCTTGTTTCTCAGTCTCATAATGGTTTCTTTGACTTTCATTGGCACAACTTTGGTCCTCAAGTTGATAAACAGTAATAAAAGTTTCCAAAAGTGATGGAAAGACTGGAGTAAAGACTAGGTGCTGAGAGCTCTCTCATACCTGCATTAAGGAGGCAATTAAACACAACTAAGCAATTACAAACACCCGTGAAGCCATGTGTCCCAAACATTATGGTGCCCTGAAATGGGGGGACTATGTAATTTCTACATGGTGAAACCAAAATGTATAAAAATGGCCTTAATAAAATCTGACAATGTGCATTTTAACCACATGTGATTTTTTTCAATTTCAAATCTCAAATTGTGGAGACAAATAAATAAAAGATGGGTCTTTGTCCCAAACATTATGGAGGGCACTCCATAATGTATGTGGACTGCTCCAGGAAGAACAAAGGTAGGAAGAAACAGGCCGAAAGGACTAGAAGAATATTATATTTGGAATACATTAAGAAAAGGCTGGCATCACAAGCGTTGGCTTCAGTTCTTCTCTTTGCCCAAACTGGTCGAGCTGCTCCAGTGCTGTTTCACGAGTTCAGTTTAAAATAAAATGAATGGCTTTATAAGTGATGCAACAATAACATTTTTGCATTTGATCTTTGACATTGGGAAGAAATACAAGCAGTGCGATGGAGAGGGAGCGAGAGAGATTTGAATCTATCTACTCCACAGCCAAGGTCAACAGATGGTAAGACTGGAGATCTCTGTTCAGAGTGTGCATTGGGCTCCTGGTGTGCTTCCAGAGTGGATGCAGCTAAAGATCTAACCAATACAAGTGATATTTCGCCATGTAAATCGGCTCATGAAAGAGCTGTGGAATTATACAGCAAGGAACAACAGTTTAAGAATAAGGGGTAGGCCATTTAGAACGGAGATGAGGAAGAACTTTTTCAGTCAGAGAGTGGTGAAGGTGTGGAATTCTCTGCCTCAGAAGGCAGTGGAGGCCAGTTCGTTGGATGCTTTCAAGAGAGAGCTGGATAGAGCTATTAAGGATAGCGGAGTGAGGGGGTATGGGGAGAAGGCAGGAACGGGGTACTGATTGAGAGTGATCAGCCATGATCGCATTGAATGGCGGTGCTGGTTCGAAGGGCTGAATGGCCTACTCCTGCACCTATTGTCTATTGAAACAGGCCTTCTGTCCAACTTGATTATTATCTAGATTTTATTCTGTGGTATCTTATTTTGTGATATTGATCGAAGACTGAGTATTATTTCTGACGTTGTATACTTTTGGGTTCTAATATTACGCTTGCAGCACTTGCTAATTTGTAAGTAATATCAAGTATAAAATGGCCAATACAGGTGACCTCTTGGTTGTGGCACTTCAAGTAATGGAGTCACCCTAACAGTATTCATAAATCACCAACAAATATGGGATATGGAATAAAAACTCCCCCACAGAATTTGTGAAAGTGAATGAATAAACAATTTTGTTTATTCACTTTCTTTCACAAATTCTTGAAGCATGTGCAGATGATATGGGTTTGCACCACAGAAAATTACAATTCGGATTGGTTCTTTGTAATAATGGGGTCACTGCATGGTCAATTGCCATTTTGTGCTGCAGGATTTTACACATTAAATTTGCACGTTTACCTTTCAATGTACAACATTAATTTATCACAGTTGCTAATTTTTCTTGCAATAAACAGTAACCTACACACCAAACTTTTTTTAAATTTTGGACAATGAAGGAAGGAGTTGCAGATGCTGTAAGGCCAAAGAAGGGACCTGACCTGAAACATCGTCGGTCTATTCTTTCCGCAGATGCTACCTGAACTGCTGAGTTACACTAGCACTTTGTGTTTTGCTTAAGTTGCTTCTACTGTCAACAAAATTTATGATCAAAAATTCATTGGACAGCTGTTCAGGACAATCTGAAATGACCTGCTTTATAATGCATTAGCATTTCATTACATTAGATGAAAAGGCAGTGCACAATAATTGACAGAAGATTGAAGCTTCAGTAATTAATTTTGGTCAGTGGCGCAGCATTCAGCTGTCCTCAGAGGCCTGGGACTGAAGGGATGATTTCTGCTGCAAGTTGTGAGAATTGTCATTTTCTTTGGTGCAAGATCTTGAATCACCAGAATCACTGTTGAACCTTGGGTTTTGTTGGCGTTTGCTTCCCATTCTAATGGAAATGTCAGACACGTACACACCTTTCCTAACTGCATTAAGACACCTCAACACGCATTTAAACCTTGCAAAGCCAGCAAACTATTAGCTTTTATTCATTTGCTGTGCTGATTACCTTTCAGAACCTCGCATACATGGACACCACTCTGTGCATTCCCTGCTTCTGCCTGGCAGAAGGTTCAGAGCTTGAAAGCGCGCACCACCAGACTCAGGAACGGCTTCTTCCCCTCTGTCATCAGGCTTCTGAATGGTCCTTCAATAGTGTAAGAGCAAGAGAACTAAGCAATTGCAGTAGATTTGATGTCAGTGAATTTCCAATGCCACATTGGTGTCTAATTTGTGGAATATTAATTTGTTACAATACTAATTAAAACCTGCAGCTTGTGTCCTCCAGTGTCAAAAGATCAAAAAGATGAGTGCAGATGTAGTAGAGTTGTGTGAAAATTATATCTGTGCAAAAAGCCAAAAGTGACTGCCAAGCTTTCAAAATAAGCTCTTGAAAACCCAATCCAAAAGGATTACAAGGATTGATGGAAAACTGCCATAGAAACACAACAAGTAACATCTACGAAAAGAAACGGCCACTGACGTGTGTATAAGCCCGAGCTCTTGTCATAGAGCACACACACACATACCTAAAACATGAATTTTCTCTTTGTAAACACAAAACAAGGCCTTTCAGCATTTCATTTTCATACCAACATATTTCAATTTCAACATTTTGGTGAAAGGCTAATACAGTTAATATTTGCAAATTTTTGTGCTGCATTTATTAGGATTGCTACTTTGGTTGCATATTTAATTGACTGCAGAAATAACACACAGAAGGCAATCGGGACAGGGTTTGTGTGAAAACTAATCTTGCTCAAAAATGGCACTTCTCAAGTCAAGTCAAGTCAAGTCAATTTTATTTGTATAGCACATTTAAAAACAACCCACGTTGACCAAAGTGCTGTACATCTGATTATGTACTAAGGAAAAAAATGAAACAGTAGCACACAAACATAACAGCACATACAAAACAGTTCACAGCGCCTCCTCAATGAGCCTCAAACGCTAGGGAGTAGAAATAGGTTTTGAGCCTGGACTTAAAGGAGTCGATGGAGGGGGCAGTTCTGATGGGGAGAGGGATGCTGTTCCACAGTCTAGGAGCTGCAACCGCAAAAGCGCGGTCACCCCTGAGCTTAAGCCTAGACCGCAGGATAGTGAGTAGCCCCAAGTCGGCCGACCTGAGGGACCTGGAGTTAGAGAGGTGGGTTAGAAGATTTTTGATGTAGGGGGGGGGTGATGTCCATTTAGGGCTTTATATGTGAATAGGAGGAGCTTGAAGTTGATTCTGTACCGTACAGGGAGCCACTGGAGAGGCCAGAATCGGGGTGATGTGGTCCCTTTTACGGGTACCCGTCAGGAGTCTCGCTGCGGCGTTTTGGACCAGTTGCAGGCGGGACAGGGATGATTGGCTGATCCCAGTGTATAGGGAGTTGCAGTAGTCTAGGCGGGAGGAAATGAAAGCGTGAATGATTTTTTCAGTGTCGTCGAATTGGAGGAAAGGTTTGATTTTAGCTATGGTACGAAGTTGGAAGAAGCTGGCTTTTACCACAGCGTTGACTTGCTTGTCAAATTTTAATGCAGTCAAATATCACGCCGAGGTTTTTGACATGCGGTTTGACTAGGCAGGATAGGCTTCCAAGACTGCCTGTTATCGATTTGATGGAGTCGGGGGGGCCGAATAGGATGACCTCAGACTTGCTCTCGTTTAATTGGAGGAAGTTCTGTGCCATCCAACATTTTATGTCCTCAAGGCAGTGTAAGAGGCTGTTTAAATTTGACTGGTTGTTGGGTTTCAGGGGGAGGTAAAGCTGAGTGTCATCGGCATAGCAGTGGAAAGAAATGTCGTGCCTTTGAATGATTTGGCCAAGGGGGAGCATGTATAGAGAGAAGAGAATGGGGCCTAGGATGGAGCCTTGTGGAACTCCGCAGGAGAGGCTAGCTGGAGCAGAGGAATAACTGCCTATGTTGATGACGAAACTCCTATCTTTGAGGTAGAAAATGAACCAGCTCAGGGCTGTGCCATCAATGCCAACCGCGTACCGGAGACAGTCAATAAGGATGGTGTGGTCCACTGTATCGAACGCTGCGCTGAGGTCGAGAAGGAGCAGGATTGCACAGTCGCCGGTGTCGATGGCGAGAAGCAGGTCGTTATGTACCTTCAACAAGGCAGACTCTGTGCTATGGTGGGCTCTGAAACCTGACTGGAAACTTTCCAGGATGGTGTTTTGGTGTAGGTAGGGCACTAATTGGTTTAGAATTGCCTTTTCAAGGACTTTTGACAGGAATGGCAGTTTGGAAATGAGTCTGTAGTTGCTAGGCAAGGTGGGGTCTAGGTTAGGTTTTTTCAGTAGGGGCTGGACCACCGCGTGCTTGAAACAGGTCGGAACAGTGCCAGTGGCCAGAGAACTGTTGATAATAGAGAGGATGCTGGGACCGGCTATTGCAATGACATCCTTCAGAAGGGCAGTGGGGGCAGGATCAAGGGGGCAGGTTGCAGGTTTCATAGCGGAGACAAGCTTTGCAAGGGAGGATAGAGTGACGGGTTGGAAACAGTCCAATTTAGATGAACAGACTAGTGAGACAGCTAGGTCACGGGTGGGAGGGGAAATGTTCATTCTAATGTTCTCAACTTTGCTGGTGAAAAATTTAGCGAATTCTTCGCACTTAGCAGGGGACCCAACTAAGCTGGTACTGGGGGCGGGACATATGACAGAGGTAATTGTGCTAAATAGGACCTTGGAGTTATGAGAGTTTTTGGAGATAAGGTCGGAGAAGTATTGTGCTCTAGCAGACTTTACTGCTTCCTGGTATTTGAGAAGATTGTTTCTCAGAATTTCGAAAGAAATTTGAAGCTTGTCACATTTCCACCTCCGTTCTGATTTTCTGCACTCCCTTCTTAGGGCTTTGGTGGTGTCATTGAGCCAAGGCCGACCTTTGGGCTTAGGCTTTTTCATTTTAAGGGGAGCGATAGAATCCAGGATGGAAGAGCAAGTGATATTAAATAAAGAGGTGAGATCCTCAGTGCTGAGATGGGGGGGGAGAAGCCTCGATAGTGCAGATGTTGGGGGCAGCTGTGAGAGCCTCGGAGAATTTACTGGCAGTCAATGAATTTATGTCGCGGGAGTAACGAACAGGGAGATGAGATTTTGCAGGAGATAAAGGCAGAGATGCGTCAAAAATGATAGCGCTGTGGTCCGATAGACAGGCCTCAGTAGTTTCAATGTTGTAGATTGGGAATCCAGACGATAACACTAGGTCGAGAGTATGGCCTAACTTGTGAGTGGGTCCCGTGGTGTGAAGAGTCAGATTGAAGGACTCAACCAGGTGCATAAATTCACTCACAAGAGGCTTAGTGGGACAGCAAACATGAATGTTAAAGTCACCAAGAATCATGACCCGGTCAAATTTGGGCAAAATGCTAGAAATCAGATCAGCAAATTGGGTGATGAAGTCCTTATGCATTTTTGGTGGGCGATACACAAGAACAATTAAGAGGGGATAGGCTAGGTCTACTTTAATTAGTTGCACCTCGAAACTGGAGAAATGATCAGCGTTCAGGAGGCGGCAGTTGAAATGCTTCTTAAACACAGTGGCTAAGCCCCCTAGAAAGGGGAGGTAAGTCCGGAGAGCCTAGGCGAGCTGAAGAAGTTACAGTCATCAGGACAGAGTTCCACGAGTGGAGCAAGCTCACCAGGGTTAAGCCAGGATTCTGTGACAAGTAAGAAGTCCAAGTCTGATGATTTGACTCATTAGTGTGGGTTGGTTCACAAGATCCTAAATGCTAAGCTTTGACTAACTGTATTTGATCAAAGAATAAAACATGGGGAAATATGCTTTAAAAATATTACATCCAACCGCCCTCCCCCCAGAAAATGGATTGGCTCTGTGTCAAAATGGATCAATGCAGGGATTAGCTTGATAGGAAGTCACCACAGCCTATTTTATCCATGGTGTATTACAAGCATCCATTCGGCAGGAAAACCTGTGATACTTCACCTGTGGTCAGCTGCTATATTCATCAAGTGTACACGTTTTAGGTCCATATGTAGATGATCAGTTATGCTTTCATCATAAACTCATTGAATACCAGAAGTCTGTGTGCAAAGGTTACAGATCTGGGGCAAGAACACTGGTTATTCGCTTATCCTCAACCTGATTGCACTGACAATGGTGCTTTATTTTTTTTAATGGCTCCCCACTATGTCCCCATTTCCACAGTACGTGAAATCAAAGATCAATGAACTTAGCACTTGTGGGATAGTGATGTGTTTCAAATGGTCATCAAGTTACACAAATAGTCTCACTGGGATCCGGTAAAGTAACAAACTGGAATCGTTTTAACAATTTCCTAGAAAGGGGAGGTGAAGGAGAAATATACTGTTCACTGGAATCTGGTTTATCAACAGACATGAAGCATTCTGGTCCGTTGGAACTCTATATCCTCTTCAGTATATTCGGAATGTAGAGAGTGAATTAATAGCTTTTGAACTTCTGCACAAAGTGAGGTAAAATGAGGGGAACAGGATTAAAATCTCACAGGTCAGCCAGCTGATAATGATTTTATGTCAGTTGTACAAACAAGACAATATAAATGTTGAGCCTAAAACAAAGTGCTCAAGGAACTCAGTCAGTCAAGCAGCATCTGTGGAGGGAATGGTTTAGCTCAGTTTATTGTCAAGTGTACCAAGGTAGTGCAAAGTTTTTGTTGCGTGCTAACCAGTCAGCGGAAAGACAATACATGATTACAATCAAGCCACCCACAGTGTAGACACTGTATGATAAAGGGAATAGCATTTAGCGCAAGATAAAGTGCAGTTAAGTCCGATTAAAGACAGTCTGAGGGTGTGCAATGAAGTAGATAGTAGCTCAGGACCGCTCCCTAGTTGTAGATAGAATGGTTCAGTTGCCTGATAACAAGCTGGGAAGAAAGTGTCCCTGAATCTGGAGGTGTGCATTTTCACACATCTACCATTTGCCTGATGGGAGAGGGGAGAAGAGGGAGTGAGACATGTCCTTGTTTATGCTGGTGGCCTTGACAAGGCAGTGTGAGATGTAAATGGAGTCAGTGGAAGGGAGGTTGGTCTGGTTTGTGTGATGGTGTGGGCTGCGTCCACAATTCTCTGCAATTTCTTGCGGTCTTGGATGGAGCTGTTCCCAAACCATGCTATGATGCATCCCGATAAAATGCTTTCTATGGAGCATCTGTAGAAGTTGGTGAGTTGTTGGGGACTTCCTAAGCCTTCTAAGGAAGTAGAGGCATTGGTGTGCTTTCGTGGCCATTGCTCCGCCATGGGTGGTCCAGGACAAGTTCCTGGTGATACTTACTCCTAGGAATTTACATCGGAATCAGCAGACGACAGAGTCGGGACCCTTCAAATCTCAAACATGTTCTGCCCATTCCCTCCAGATGCTGCCTGACTCACTGAGTTCCTCCAGCATTTTGTTGTTGGTTCAGCATTCCATAATGTCGATCACAGTTGGGCACGATCACTCCGATCTGTTCTATTACTCAAAATTAATGCCTACAAATTGTTCACAACGGCAATGGACTCAAGCTGATAAATTTAAGAGTTGCAAGTGCCGTGGTGGAACTTTTCATACCTGTGAAATCAATTACCAAGACAGGCATTTAAACCAATGCAGTTTGCGCTGTGATATTTTGGTGCGTTGCTGTTGACTGAAGGTTATTCAGGGATATTCACTGGGTTGGATTTGACAAAGGAACACGGCTCACTAACCAGTCACAAATACCCAGCCACACTGCGGGCTTGAGTGGAAACTTTAAAAATACAGGATGATTTTTTTTTAGCTTGGTAATTTATATAGGAAACTTTTGGCATCCTCAAGTAGTGTTTCTTTAAGTCAAACTTAAAAATTATGAGTGCAATGCCTGAGTTTTGCCTGCAATTTGAATATTTGCCTGCAAAATGAATTAGGGGGAAATTGGATTGAGATACAAAGAGGCGGAGGAATAAAAATGTTTATTTGAACTTTAAAAATTGCCCAACAGTAATGTTGTAGATGCATTGACACAAGACGGAACTTTCAAAGCCAGGAAGGTTGCTTGGCTGAGATTCACTAACCTCGACTCGCATGTTGAGTGAGCTTTAGGTAGTGTGACATAATCTTTGTACTTGACTGCCAAGACTCTCGCGAGGCAGATCTGAAATGCACCTTGCACAGATGGAAATCAAATCACCAAAGTTGCCATCCAATTATGTTTAATTGTGCAAATGCAGACCCTAGTGTGAGCTGAAATAAAAACAAAAAATGCTGTTAATACCTAATTCAGATAATAGGCCATCGACCTGAAACATTAACTTTTCTTTTCACTAATGCTGTTTGCCCTGCTGAATAGACAGCCTTTTGTGTTTCGGTTTAAGAGTCCTGACATCTGCAGTGCCTCTCGTATTACAGCTGGTCAATTAATGAACAAGGACTTGTGCTGATTGTCCCAGAGTTTGCAAAAACAGCAAGTGCATGTAATGTGTTCCTATTCATACACGTCTAGGGGACTCTCTCACCAAACTGAAGCATTGGTCGGATCTTAGAGATATTATGTAAAGGTTACAAAATTGCTTCGAAACCACAAAATTAATTTTAGTAAATTGAAAAATGTAATTTAAATTGAAAAGTAGTCACCTGATTGGGATAAGTTTTAGTACAACATCTGACCTAATTGAGCAATGTAATCACCTCAGTTGTTTGGTAGGTATCAGGCATGAGTCAGTGTTAATGCAGTTGCCCAAGTCAGGAGAATTCAAATTCACATCATACTTGAACATGCAGGTTGGTAGGTTGAAGACAGACCCAAAATGCTGGAATAATTCAGCGGGACTGGCAGAATCTCTGGAGATAAGGAATGGGTGACGTTTTCGGGTTGAGACCCTTCTTCAGACTAATGTCAGGGGAGTGGGCGGTACAGAGATAAAATGAAATCGGAGACAGTAAGACTGCTAGAAGAACTGGGATGGGGATGGAGTGAGAGGGAAAGCAAGGGCTTCTTGAAGTGAGCTATTCTATTTTTCAAAATTAATGCCCACAAATTGTTCACAACAGCAATGCACTCTAGCTGATAAATTTGAGTTGCAAGTAGCCCGTGCTTTCCCTCTCTCCATCCCCTCCCCCTTCCCAGTTCTCCTACCAGTCCTACTGTCTCCAACTACATTTTATCTCTGTACCGCCCACTCCCGACATAGTCTGAAGAAGGGTCTCGACCCGAAACGTCACCCATTCCTTCTCTCCAGAGACTCTGCCTGTCCTGCTGAGTTACTTCAGCATTTTGTGTCTATTTAAACCAGCATCTGCAATTCTTTCCTACACAGGTTGGTAGACCTCTAAAAGTGCCTGTGTAGGTAGTGGATGAGAAAGTGGGATAATAAACAAGCGAGAACGGGTGATCGATGGACACCATGGACTTGATCAAAGGGCCTGTTTCTCTGCTGCATCTCTGAAAATACTAGTTGTGAAGGAAATTTTCCTCCATCAAACATGAGCAAGTATCCTTCATTTCCAGTACTTAAACACAAGCATGGGTGCCCTTAAAGGCCAAGTTGATGGGCCTTCCACAGTCTTTAGTTTTTATTAAAAAGAGAAGTAGATGACAGATCTGATTTTTGGCATCTTGATTACTGAATCCAGAATGAAAGACAATATTATAAATATATTGTAAAACGTTAGCCCAATGAATGATTAAATTGCAAAAAGAAACAAAAACACAGTAAGAGAGCTCTAATGCCGAAGTCAATTGATCTCTTTAATATCAAATCAACAAAAGCAGGATTTATACCAGAATACTATTCCAGAAAGACTGAATCCCTTTGGTCTACAAAGAAGGTAAGAGCAGCTCACAGCAGGGGCAGTTTTCCTGCAAGAATGAGCTGCGTTTCCAATGCCATTTTGTTCTGTAACGTGAGATAAAGTACACTTGGACCATAATTGGTTTAAAATACATTTTTATAAAGCTGAGTGATTGCTAGTATGCACACACGCACACATACATACAAACACACACTCTTTCCCAAACCAGGCATACATAAAATATCCACAGCAAAGACAGATAAGTGTCTTTCAAACAGACTGATTTAGGATATTAATGAGTTTCATGTCATTCCGTCATTTTAAAGAATGCACTTTTCAGCTTAAATCAAACCACAAACAACATCAGCATTCTCTCTCTCTCTCTCTCTCTCACACGTGTACACACACACACACACACACACACACACACACACACACACACACACACACATACACACTGTGCCCATTCCAAACTGGAAATATCACATTTCCAAGGTCTGCTGAATTTTCAGATTTGGTTAACTATTTTTGTCATTGAGAAACCAAACAAGCCAATTGAAAGGAATGCAGTCTTTCTAGGACAGGCATCACTAAGTTCAATAAAAATTACCATTTAGAATAGTATATTCATTTTGAAATGACAGCATATTGATTTTAAATGTGAACAGTTAGAAATTGTGAAAAGAAATGTTATCTTTTCACTCTTGTGCATTTATTTTAGCAGCCAAAAGCACAAGTTTGGTAACATGAAAATCCACAGAAAAATCTGGACATGTGTATTGGAGTTGGGATATCAAAGCTCATCACTCAAGATATCTAGGTATAACCCACTTTGATAAGATGGTGGTTGCAGTACCTTGCTTATGAGCACCAGTCCATTTTCCAACTGGTCTATATTTGTTAATGCCAATAGCGACTGTCGCAATGAGATGTACACAAGTAAAATAGTATCCAGCTGATGGTTGTGACAAAAAAATGGAAACCAGTACCAGGGCACAGAAAAAAAAATCACCCAAATAGTTGTGCTGATGAATGTTTTGCACACAATTTCGTCAAGAGCCTCACTCAACTCATTTCCAATGCATAAGATACAACATGAGTTGCACCATATCAAGCTCTCTCAATGCTAGAAACGGTTCAATCTCACTGAAGAAAGAGTTGACAAAACCCTTGAAGAAAGAGGCAAATTTGACCATGTAAACTTGGTTCAGCTTCTAAGGATCACAATTGAATTAGTGCACAGTCCAATATGGCAGGATTTGTGAGATCCAACATTTACAAGTGTGACACTTAAATACTTGATGTTGTCCTTCCAAAGTAAGGGCAAATTAAATTACACCAGCTTCCATACAGGGAGTGACTGCTTCCCTTCCCCTCCCACTTCTGTCAACCTTAATTAGCTTCCTTCTTTCCTGATCCATTTAGGTTTGTACGGAAAAGTGGTTTGCCCCAAACAGCCGGCCCAAAGCAGGTGTGCTTTCCCGCTCCCTCAAAGGCCTCCTCACTGACTCATAAATCATTCTTTACAGTTAAGTCAGCAATGCAAGGCATCCAAAGAGCCCAATTCAGCCTACTATGTAACTGATATTGCAAATGAATCCAAGGAAGTGTGAAAACAGTTTGATGATAAAGCTGCCCAAAATTCCCAAGTCAGAGTGCAATGCCCCAAAACATAGAGCGGTCAATTTTCTGTCTCAGAAACACGTGGTACAGTTGATTCAAGTCTGTGTGCTTCTTAATGTTGCGGCTACTTCGGGAGTCATTCCCACTGATGACATTTAACAATGTGTATGGGGACATCTAGGACGAAATAGAGTTGGAATTCTGACACATTCATTGTGCTGCAAATTAAGGCTAAATCCTTTGGATTTTAAAAAAAAATTTTTTTTAGGAGGTGGAGGAGAATTCACCAAATAACAAATTTCTTGTGATGGACACTTAAAAAAACCCCCAAAGATTTACAAAAAAATGGTCTAGAAAATGCAGCAAGAGCTTTACCTAGTATTGAAAAAAAGGCAAATCACACAAGAGTAGCATGATGAATTATTGGAGGATAATTTTAGAATTAACACCGTTCCAAGGATGCATCAGTTTCAACATTGCGGAAAAATATTCATTTGAAATCAGGTTTAAAAAACAGTACAAGTTCACGCTCAACAGACAAGCACTGTTAATGATCAGCCAGGTTTCAGCCAATCCAACTGGGATGGTATTGTTGCCCAGTAATTTTCATGATTCGTTACATATTGCATATTACAACATGACAGGAGAGTTGCTGCAAAATTAGTGCCCCCGACTCTAGGACCAATATTATAAGCATTTACCAGGTGCCTTTGATGAATTTAAATTTTGTTACACACTACATTTCTGTAGTTGGCCTTGCACATGTATTTTGAGCATACAGGTCACAGCTAAAGGATGGCAGCAAAGAGGCAGTGTGCAAGATATAAAATGTTCCAAAAACAGGAAGTCCTCTTAGGTACAAATGCAGCCCACGTTACCTAGCAAAGGCAAAAACCAGTTTAACCTCACATTTGGTGAGGAACTTTGAAACTCCTCTTGTAACGTTAGTTTCCAGTAGAGGTGAATAAAGGTGTTTTTTTAATTATAAAAAGGCTGGCCATAAGTTCTGCAGAATCTTAATTGTACATGCATTGCAGTGCAACTTTGCACATTTGGCCACACGTGTGGCCGAGCTCTTGCACCAGCCACGCCTGTAGGATTAAAATGCAAAACTGTTCACTGAAGGAACAAATCCAGTTGCTTTAAACCATTTGGCTGGCACATCTGCTGCTGTTCATCCAGTAGTGATGCTTTCTGTAACACAAAATGTGCCTGTACGGAGATAACAGTTTGCAACAGATATAAGCTGAAAATATTAACGAGAAAATATTTTTAAAAATTCAACCATAATTCAGAAGCATTTTCACCTCAAGTACAAGGCTGATCACAGGACACAACTCGCAAAGTACCTCTCTTCCCCAAGGATTATATACATAATTTTCACCTTACTCAAGCCATCCCACAAATTTCCTGCCCTTCCACTAGAATGAAAGTGAATAAAATTAAAATAAATCCAGCTCAATTGTCTTCTTTGATTTGTTGAAAAATGGTTTTATAGAAAATGTTGCTTGTTTAATTTTTAAGAGGGATCAGTGTTAAATACATACAAAACCATCCAGAAAAAAAACCTATGAATTTAATGGGAGCACAAAAAAAATGTCCGTTGTCAGACATGTGTTTTTACTTAAGCATTCCCACCCTTTTCTATATAAACTTCTGCCACCCACTCACTTCCAAGCTTTCTTTTAGCCAGCTAGCAAATCCATTCAGGCTGTACTTTCTGCAGATATGAAGCAGACCGATCATCCTACACCACTCTCACCTCACTACCTGTCCCAATTCACATAACTTACTCGCCACTTTTTAAAAAACTGATTGAATTGGGAAAAATGATTAAGCAACATTGCTGAGGCATCATTCTACTGTGCTCGGTGGCCACAGAAAATTGCAGGGAACACAAGATGCACAGTGGAGTGCACTTCTCGATCAACTATCTTTCTGCAAGGATTTCCTACACATACAACTCACTGACCAAGTGACACACATCCATTTTATTTTCCCAGTGTGATAATTTTATCTGTTCCTCTACTCCAAGCCACATTACCCAGGGAACAACGTAGTGAGAAACATCATCCAGTTGGCTATAAAAATCTTAATCACATTAGCACTAGTTGGAGAGTTTGCCACAAATGGAACGGAAAGCCAGTGACGTTAAAAACAAACATGAACACATGTTAGATTTTTGATGATGTTTCATGAACACCAGAATGCCATTGCATAGGCACCCCATACTAAATATTGTTCAGTTTTTGTTTTAAAGCAAAAAGGACAGATTCCTCCTTGCTTCTAAAACATTTTGAATGAAAAGGTTGGCAGATTTAAAAAAAAACAAAATAAAAATACAGATATTAGTCCAGATTTAATTCTCATGTTTTCTAAAAAAATTATAAATCAAACCAATGATTACTGCAAAGGGTTGGCATTATTTCCCGAAATCAAATACAAAACAATTACAGTGCCAGATTCCACCTTTTATTTTGCCTACCTGCTGCAACCAGGAGAAACAATTGCATCAAACCATATCCTCAGCAAGTTTTGTGCAATACAAGTGAGGTTTACAAGGTGAGGTGACAGAGTGCTGGGGCTTTGCACAGACATAATCTCAACCTCCTGCACACAGAGGCAGTGAATTCCTTTATTTACAGACTGTTTGAACCTCCCTGATAAGATCAATCATAATATGAAACATACACAATTCCTTCACCACAAAGACAGATTTCTTTTTGTAAAATTCACTCCAAGATTGATGGTCTTGACTTCACCACAGTGTGGATACGTCTCGGTTGTGTGTTCGTGTCACCAGGATGTCTAGTCCGGTCTGAGAGTGCTACTGGATGCAGCAGCTGGGACTATTAGCGGCTCGGAAGCGCAAACGCAATTTTGGCCGATATTTCTCGAGGTAAAGTAGTTGCTTTGAATTAAAAGCTCCACGCCTTTTCCTAAAATGCAAGAAGTGCAATAATATGATTTGAGTAAATTCACAATCTATAACAAAACCAAGTGAACTGTAGTTCATAATTATAACTTTTAACAAAGCCTTCTATATTCTGAATTTCACATTTTCTAAAGTGGCATTAAATTTTAACATGCACAAATGATTTAATTTCACAATTGGTTGTTGCAATAACCGGTCAATTTCAGTGTTCCTTTTGGGAATGGCTGAAGAGCAACTCCAGCACTGAACACTGATTTTTGACTAAAGATGCTAAAGTGTATCTCTTGCAGTTGGCAAGTTAATCACCTGCCAAAATAGAATTAAATAGAAACTATAGAGCATCTTCCATTATTACAAAATATATACTAATTTTCCACATTAGTCAGTCTATACCCATTGAGTGAGCTATATAATGGGGGGCTTTCTTTGTTAATGTATATCCAATGACTAGTAAAATGAATATCTCATAGGCGTCTTGGTGCCAACAGACAAAATATTTCTGCCATGTGTCTGGAATGGCTGAGAACTTGGTCTCAGAGAATTCCTACCAAAATCATTGCATCAATCTGTACTTATTCTGGTTTGCCTCAGTCGGCAGTGTCTTGCCTCTGTGTTAGCAACTTGTGGGATATTGCTGCGGTAAATTAACTATTAAGTTTTCCTACATGACAATCACCGCATCAGAAATGATCTTATCCCGTGAACACCTTTGGAACAGTTGCAGTAAAATAGCACGAATTATGATCAGATAAATAAAAATAAAATAAAATTCAGGACTTTATTTCATCAGTTGCACATAATGCAATCCACTAACCACCTACAAGAAACGGCTTAATGCATGAAGTTGCTACCAACTCTTAAGCACGATTTTAAACATTCTTGCAAATGAGAACTGTGGTATACTTACTGCCGTATAAATTGAACAGCATCTTCATACTTCATTCCTGATTCAATCAATGCTAGTGCAACAAGAACTGGAGCTCTGCAGTACAAGAAAATGGGTAGACTGAGTGCTACTGGTGCTTGTTCGGCCAGACTGCACTATCAGAGTCACAAATAGATAGTAGGAGCAAAACAAAAGCTGGGGCTCAGTAAACCCAGTTCTTCATGTAACAAATATCTTTTGCCTTTCTATCCAATTATGCACCATCTTATTTAAATTCAGTATAATGGATTTAATTTATACCATTTATGTCACCGTCTTAACTTGGGGTCAGTCTTGTTTGCTCCTCTCTAAACTTTCCTTTGTAAGTGGCAGTGATCAAACAAAATTCAAAACTTCAAGTTATATTTATAATATACTGAAAATACAACTGTATTTCAATTATTAATGCTATTAAATCTGAAGTATTCTAAAGTCTGAAGAAGGGCCCCGACCCAAGTAACCAATCCATGTTTTCCAGAGAAGCTGCACAACCCACTGAGTTCCTCCAGCACTGTGTGTCTTTCTTTTGTAATCCTTTTTAATTTATACATTTAAGTTCGAATTTCCTACAACAGTTAGACTTGGTATTATCGTGTTCAGATAAGATTTTCACTGTATCTGCACCTCACTGTATTTGTACATATTGCAATAAACTGGACTTGGCTAAACGTCAGGGTCATTTTGCATTTCTAATAATGCTTCAAAGTTTTTTATCAGCAATTCTAGTTTAGAGATACAGCGTGGAAACAGGCCCATCGTCCATGCTGACTAACGTTCACCCATACACTAGTTCTATCCTGCACACTAGGGACAATTTACAGGAGCTAATTAATCTACAAACTTGCACATCTTTGGAATGTGGGAGGAAACCGGAGCACCCGTAGAAAACCCATGCGGGTATAAACACCGTACAGACAGCACCCGTAGTCAGGATCGAACCCGGGTCTCTGGCGCTGTAAGGCAACAACTCTACCACTGCACACTGTTGTTAACACACTTGCGCCAAATCTATTTTCCTGATTTTAGTAAGTTATGGAGAAATTTCCTCGATTCAACTTTACCAAAACAAAATTACTGCTTAATGCTTATGCAAAATTCAACACCACAATTTTAAAACGTGTTCTGTGGTGCTTTTCAACATCATCCTCCAATTTATTTATTTTAGTTTGCTCAAGATCTTATTCAATTTTCTTTCTAAAATACAACATTCCTTCCTTGCCTCTCCAGCCACTTGGTCAGAGTTGTTTATCAAACATATTAATGACATAAATAACACATTTCCCAAACCACAGTGTTTAGCGGTAATGATACCCCGATGTGCAGTTGATAAAAGTTTACAGAGCATTAGGATTCCAACATATTATTTTATTCTTGCAGATTTGCCCTCACCAAATGAATTCATTTCTGAAAAGCAACAATGAACAGTGCTTGGAGACACATGGAACTGCAGATGCTGGAATCTTCAGCAAAACACCAAGTGCTGGCTGGAGTAACTCAATGGGTCAGGCAGCATCCGTGGAGGACATGGATAGGTGATGTTTTGAGTCAGGATCCTTCTTCAGACTTTGACATATCAGGTTGGGAGTCTTCTTCAGAGCAGGGAACATGTTGGGTGACTTTTCGGGTCGAGACCCCTCTTCAGCTCTGAAGAAGGACCTTGACATAAAACGTCACCCATTCCTTCTATCCAGAGATGCTGCCCGTCCCGCTGAGTTACCCCAGCACTTTGAGTCTATCTTCAGCGTAAACCGGCATATGCAGTTCCTTCCTACACAGGGACCAATGTTCGTTGTATCACAGGTATCATTTCCAGATGAGCAGTTCTAAAATGTTGTGGTCATGTTTACTCATTGACAGAACCAGTTAAAGCTCTGGGAGCTAGCACTTGCGAACAAAACATATCAGTCAACATTTAAAGACTACTGATGTTGCACCCACATTGACAAGATCTGGGCGATGTGCATAATTTCCAGTCTTGGGTGGTTTGATCAGGCAACATGGTAGGTGGGACAAACATTTCCTCATAAGCCGAAATAGCAAAATATACTAAACTACATTGAGTCCATTGCAATCGCAGTAGGGATCGGGAACAAGTTGTTGGCATTGCTTCTCGTGGGTGTTTTGTTGCATCAAATTCACTATATTAACAAATTATAGTGTAAACTCTTCCTTACCGTCCCAGTCCTGCCACACAGTGCACAGCAATGCAACATCCAGGCTCATTATGAAATCTTTCTCTCAACAGATTCAACCAATCATCCACAATTTGGGTCGGAGGTGAAGCTCCATCATCAAATGGCCAATCCTAAAATAAAAGAGAAACGTGAGACTCATGCAGAACCCATTGGTGCAGCATGTAATAGTGGGGATAATGCCTTGCCCACTCCCGTCTCATCGCAAGAGTGTTGGATGTATCACATGAATGCAATATAAGTTGCTGAACTGTGAGGAGGTCAAGAATGGTTATAGAAGCGGCAGTCATGTAAACCATGGACAGTGCACGCCATTTGAATCAATATTCCTTTTCAACAATACACAATCAATGGCATGTAGAGAAGTGGGTGCACACTTGTCACTTCACTTATTGACCCGTGTGAATTTTTTTAAATGTCCAATGAGGGCAAGCTATAAAAAGAAAATTAGCAAGATATTTCAATGTTAAGGAAAGGATGCATTTTACATACCGTTACTGTCACTAGAGGGTGATTTTATTTGATAATAACTCCTCCAGCTTTACACGGTCAAAGAGCCCTCAGTTCATGTTGTTAGTTTAGTTTAGAGACACTGCGCAAAAACAGGCCCTTCGGCCCACTGAGTCCGTGCCGACCAGCGATCACCCCGTAAACTAGCACTATCCTACACATTAGGGACGATTTCCAATTTTTACTGAAGCCAATTTAACCTACAAACCTGTACATTTTTGCAGTGTGGAAGGAAACCCACGTGGTTATAGGGAAAATGTACAAACTCCGTACAGACAGCACCTGCAGTCTGATGCTGTAAGGCAGCAACTCTACCGCTGCGCCACCAGATTTATATAAATCGGGTTCAAAGTGAAGAATGCTGTGGCAAACTTGTACTTCCAGCAAATAAGTGTTCACTGATCTTTCTTCAAACTCCAGCCCCCAAAATACTGAACAGCAGAAACTGGGCACACAACCTGCAACACTCTACATGTACAGCGTGCCACTAAAGTCAATGGCTTAACTTTTAAAACCCAATCAGCACACTCAGTTTCAGAGCAAAGGCAAACTTTTCGATTGACCAACAGTAGAATGGGCAGATGCCAGACATTCTAAGGTTTGGAGGACAGATGATATCCTCAATAGCGATAAATGCAAATAATGAATGGCGAGATGCATACCTGGTGCTAAGGTAATAGATCTCTCAAGGTAATAGGAAAGGAATTTAGAAAGAAAAACATAGTTGTTGTGGTTCGCGATGAAACAAAACAACTTGGGAAGGAACAGGAAGCAGGTCCCCAAGAGCATTACACGAGCTAACTAAATTAAAAACAAGACCAAGCTGGCATTATCCGGACTGCTGTCAAGCTTCATGCAAACTGACAATACGAGCAGGTAAATAAGCACAAGACTTAATGGATTATTTTGTGTGCAGATGTTAATCAGTATCTCGGCAGAAAAGGTCTAACGGGGAAAGTTCCACCAATGCCTTGGAGAAAGGGATAAAGAAAGAAATGTCAGTATTTAAACTTGGCAGAGAAGATAACAATGGCGTATCCTGGCAGTGGTATCTGTACTTTCAACGAGGAACTGGAGACAATAACACCCTGCAATGAATGTAATAATCCCTTCTCCCTGCATGTGATCCATATTCCTCCATATTCAGGTGTCTACCTAGGAGCCTCTTAAATGTCACTATCTTATCTGCTTCCACCACCACTCCTGGCAGTGTTTTCCAAGCTATCTACCTGCACAACAATAACTTGCCTCCTTTAAACTATACCCGTCTTACTTTAAAGCTATTCCCTCTGCATTTGAAATTTCCATCCTGTCACAGTCATGGAGCTATGAAGCATGGAAATAGGCCCTTTGGCCCATCTTGCCCATGCTAACCTAGTTGGCTAGTCCTATTTTTCAAGCAATCCAAGTTTGCCTAACCTCTCCTTTTAGCTAATACCCTCTAATCCGATCCTGGTAAACCTCTTCCGCGCCATCTCCAAAACCTCCACATTGTTCTGTAACGGGGCGACCAGAACTGCACACACTAATCTAAAGACGGCTTAACCAACACATTATAGAGCTGCAGCATGACTTCCTGACACTTGCACTCAATGCCTCAGTGGATGAAGGCAAGCATACCATACGCCCTCTTTGCCTCCTTACTTGATTTGCCACTTCCAGGAAGCTATGGAGCTGGGGCCCATGATCACTATGTGCATAAATGCCGTTAAAGGTCTAACATTAACTGTATACTTTCCCCTTACATTTAACCTCCCAAAGTGCAACGCTTCACACTAGGCTGGATTAAACTCCACCTGCCATTTCTCCACCCATATCTGTAACAGATCTATATCATTCTGTATCCTTTGACAATCCATAACCTCTCCAATTTTTTTTATGTCCCCCAATGTTATGCCAACCCATCTACATTTTCATCGAAGTCAATTAATTTATTTATTTAGAGATACAGCGCAGAAACAGGCCCTTCGGCCCACCGGGTCCACGCCGCCCAGCGATCCCTGCACATTAACACTATCCTACACCCACTAGGTACAATTTAAAAAAAAAAACATTTGCCCAACCAATTAACCTACAAACCTGTACGCCTTTGGAGTGTGGGAGGAAACGGAAGATCTCGGAGAAAGCCCACGCAGGTCACGGGGAGAACGTACAAACTCCGTACAGTACAGCACCCGTAGTCAGGATCGAACCTGAGTCTCCGGTGCTGCATTCGCTGTAAGGCAGCAACTCTACCGCTGCGCTACATCATTAACAGATGTCCCAGCACGGATTGCTGCAGAACTCCACCGGTCACAGAATGACACCCTTCCACCGCTATCCTCTGTTTTCTGCTAATTCTGAATCCAAACCACCAAATCACTATGAGTCCCATACATCTTAATCTTCAGAATCAGTTTATCTTGATGAACCTTGTCAAATGCCATAATAAAATCCATGTAGACAACATCCACTGCCTTAACCATCTTTTTCAGCTCCTCAAAAAAAAATCAATCAAGTTTTTACAGCATGACCTACCCTTCACAAAGCCATGCTGATTGTTCCCAATTAGCCCATCTCTTCAAAATGTAAATAACTGCTATCCTGAGGAATCTTCTCCAGTTGCTTCTCTACCAAAGATGCGAGACTCCCCTGCCTATAATTTCCTAGATTAAACCCATTTCTCTTCTTAAATAATGGAACAACAATGAGTACTCTTCAGTCCTCTGGGACCTATGGGCAGAAAAGATCTTCGTCAAAACCCCAGCAATCTTCTTTTATGCCTTTCGCAATAACCTGGGATAGATCCCATCAGGTCTCAGGGACCTATCCTCCTTAAAGCTCTTCAAAAGTTCCAACACTACGTCCACCTCGATCTCAAACTGCCCCAGCTGATTAGTATACCTTGTATTGACCGCACTATCCTCCTTGTCCATCTTCTTGGAGATACCGATGCAAAATACTCAATTAGAACCTCGCTGATATCCTCTGACTCCAAGCACAAAAACCCCCATTAATTTACTGGTCCTACCCTCAGCAGTTACCCTCTTGTTTTTCATTCACGTATCAAATGCCTTTCGTTTCTCTTTAATCCAATTTGCCATGGCTCCTCTGGTCCTCCTAATTCTCTGTTTGTGCTATTGCCTGCTTTCTTTATATTCCTTGAAGTTGGAGTTGAACCTAATGGAGCACATTTGGAAAAACAATGTGGAATAGCTGCCTTTAAATAACAATGGTAGAAAAACATGATGTAACCTTCAATAAGACAGAAGTACAATGTGTACACTTATAAAACAAAATATATGGTAATTGCAATAATAGGATAGTCCATGGGTCATAAAGATAGAAAAAAGTGGAATTGTAAATATACTAGGCAAATAACAAAAAGGGAAATATCAACCATCCTGACATTGCCTGGCTACAGGAGTTGGGTAAAAGGGGTGAAGATACAAAGGCACAGCATCTCAATGAGTTCAATGAGGAAGTACATGTTCCCATATTTGGTGAAGAATGAGCCAAATTAAAATAAGCAAAGTCAGGGGAATAGTTTGTAACAATAACCATAACATAAAAAATGTTATGACCAAGGTAACTTTGGGAAAGGCTGTTTTTCAGGAACTACAGAATCCAAGAGCTGTCTTGTGCCAAAATGCAAATGACAACTTTACATCCAACAAGTTGAAACCTTAACCAGTACCAAATTCTAATAATCAAAAGATACAGCAGCTATGACAAATAGAGTTCTGTTACAGTTCAAATCTTGGCAATACACAAAAATACAATAGTCACACAATTTTATTATTGTTGCCCCGGATGTGGCAAAATGCACAATTTTAGATGTTGGAAACTTAAAAGCATTTTAGACACTGAAACGCCCAATACGAGAGAATGCAGGAGCTGGAACCTTGAGTAAAAAGCAAATTACTGGTGGAACACAGCAGGTCAGGCAACATCTGTGGAGAAAAAATGGATAGACTGAAGAAGGGTACCGACTCGAAACATACAAACAGATACTGCCTGCCCATTAACACATCCAGCATAGTGGCGCAGCTGGTAGAGCTGTTGCCTCACAGCCACAGAGATTCGGGTTGCATCTTGACCTTGGATACGGTCTGTGTGGCGTTTGCACGATCTCTATGTGACAGGGTGGATTTCCTCCAGGTGTTCCGGTTTCATTTCCACATTGCAAAGACGTGCAGGTTTGTATGTTAATCAGCCTCTGTAAAATTGCCCTCCATATGTAGGGAGTGGACAAGAAATTGAGATGACATTGAACTGGCGTGATCAGGTGATCGACGGTTGGTGTGTACTTGGTGAGTCGAAGGCTCATTTCCAAGCTTCCAGGCTAATCTCAAACAAAACTGTTTTTACTCCAAAAACATGCAGCATTGAATTAACTGTTTATTACTCGGTGATATTTCTCCAGAAATCTGTACAGCGGTTCAATTGTGCCATCGTCAAAAAAAATTGTGTCTGGTAAGAAAGCTGCCGCCAAATGTCACCAAGGCAAAATGTGAAATACCGATGCTTCATCAGACTTTTCAGACCATTGCCCCATGTCCGAGATTCATGGCTGAAAATAAGGTAGATTCTAAATACCAACAACTTTCAGGTCTAAAATCAGTCATGTCAAGTAGGAGCTGAGCAACACCAATGTGTTAATTTAAATTTGTGCTTGGATAGACGAGAACAATATTGTCCATCAGATGGCACCAAAACAGGTTTGAAAAATTACCCATTTAACACCAGAAGATGGTGAGCAGGGAAGAAAAAAAAAATCAAACTGATTCTCATGAACTTCATTTCATATTTGTCAATGTGACACCTCAGGTATTACAACTGTACTTAAAAAATACTTCCATTCCTCAAAGACTAAGATTACTTTTGTGGATACATTGCAAAAATAGGTAAACGGGAACTGCGGGATAATTTTCTCTGCTACTTGTTTGCTCCTATACGTCACTAACTCTACGTTGAGAAGGTAATAGCAGCCTTAGTCCTGATACCCTAACTAACAACAGAAGTTTGGGATTTCAAGTGGAACATCATTGTCTTTCTTGGAAGAGCCATCAGGCAACTTCTAACTTAACATGCATTGAAACATGCATTGGAATTATAAATGGATAATTGAAGTGTTATATCCTAGCCTTTCTATCCATGACGTAATGTATTACTGCATCAGTAATGGCTAATTATTGAGACTATCGTGTTGAAATGCCTTTTAAATGTTGTTTAATGCGTCTTAACATTACACCAGCACTCAGTTTTAGATTAACACTCGCAGTTTTAGACTAGCAGACAATACTGTAGCATCAAGTGTGTCAAATTTTTCTTCCTCCAGGCTCTCTAACATTAAGTGTAAATGAAACTTTGCACATCTCTTGTTAAGAATCGCAATACGGTTTTTTAAATAAATAATTGCTGCCATTCTATCAACACACTGCCTTTCAGCCATTCCATTGAAAAAATAGTTGCAAAACGACCATTAAAAATATGCCGTCAGGTAGCTGTGTAGCCAAGATTACAACATTATGGCATAGTTTGCATGGATGAATCAGGATGGACGCACACGAAAGATGCAATGTGGTGTAACACTCAGCAGCTGCTCCTTTAAATCTGTTTGAACATGTTTGTTCCAACCTTGCAGACTAACAGAAGACATTCTCATCTACAAGAAAAAATACAAATTTAATTTAGTATCCAAGCCCCATCATAAGCAATTCACAGGACCATTGATAACTAACCATTCCAGCACTTGGCATGGTTTTACTAATCTTGTCAACTGGGTACAAAGGCAAAAAGACAAAGGGGAAGTGGAATCTTGCATCAGGGACTTTGTCACAGCTCAGTCACTTTATTGACAAATCACTTTCCGGGAACATCATAAACAGATTACCATTAAAACAAAAATATCTTTCATCTGCCGTTTCCGAAGAATCCAATCGGATTAACCAGAAGAAACTGGATTCATTTCCAGGAATGTAGAGGTTATAGCAAAACTTTGTTAATGGTGAAAAACAACATTGCCTGTTGCCAAAAGAGCAGAAAACTAACGCAAGAAGTGATAATAAAGGGAAACCTATCTGCCATCAGATAGATCCTTGACTTTTTGATGCAATAGACCCAATCAGTGAAGACAGGTGACAACATCTCCTCCACAATAATCTTCAACATCGGTGCCCCGCAAGGATGTGTTCTCAGTCCCCCCACTATGCTCACTCTACACTCACGGACGTGTTTGGCAAATTCAGCTCTAACTCCAACTACAAGTTTGCAGATGACACTACTGTGGTGGGCCAGATCACAAATAATGATGAGACAGAGTACAGGAAGGAGACAGAGAACATCGTAAAATGGTTTCAGGACAATAACCTCGCCCTCAATGTCAGCAAGCCGAAGGAGCTGGTTATTTACTCCATGAAGCGTGGAGGAGTACATGCCCCAATAAGCATCAAAGATGGCGGAGTGGAAGGTTGACTGAATGCAAGCTTTTCATCATAAGTATTATCAGCAATCTGTTGTGGACTAACCACATCGATAAGAGAGCAAGGAGGCACATCACGTCTCTACTTCCTCAGGAGACTGCCCCCTTGTATTTAAAAGAAACAAAAAGCAGTACATAACAGTGCATTAACACTTCAGTTTCCTGCTAGTATTTTGCAATAAGCATTCAGTGCCCAATCGCCAGCCACAGAGATAAAAAGACTGCCTCTCTGGTTCTAATGATCTTTTTTAAAGCATTACGTTTTCCAACTGTGTCCAATGTCTTTCCAGATTGGTCTACGGAAGAGGGCCCACAAGAAGATGACCGTGTAGCTCCAAAGAATCTCACGCCAGATCCTGCACTCTGACATGTTTCAATGTAATTGAAATTAATAATTACTCACCAAAACCCGGATACCTTCTTTTTCAACAGGAGCTTTGTCATAGGTGGCCTCACAAACTCGGACCAGTGTGGTAACACCGTACATTTTGAGCTCCTGGAAGGTACAATAATAGTTCACATTGAACGAGTTCTGGAGAATTAGCTGTGCCATTGGAAACACACATATCCATAATTCTGTCATAATTTCTCTCCGTATCAGAGAATATATCTAGCAAAACAAACAATAATATATCAAATGCAAAACTATTTAAATCTTTTGTTTACATGCACAAAATTAATGACGCTAATGCATTTCTGAGAATTAATTTTCGAACATCGGCCCAAGGCTATTCTGTAGATGGTAATCTGTGATCATTTAGCATGATTACACACAAGAAGCAAACAAAATCGCAAGTACATTGCAGAAGTGTCAAATGAGTTATTAGTGTCTAACAAGCTGTGGCTACCATTTAGTAGCAACATTGAAGTGTTTGCTGTTTTAACACAGTATTCTCAGAGGCTGCCTCCTGCACCAGTGCAGAAAAGGTATCAATGACTCATTATTTCCCTCTAACCTCTCCTTTAGAGCGGATGGGGAGGGTGCTTGGGCAAGAAAAGGGAGGGTGTCACAGAAGGGTAAATGGGGGTGCTTATAGAAGTTACCAAAAATTGGAGAATTCAATATTCATACTGCTGGGCTGTAAGCTGCCCAGGCAAATATGAGTTGTTGTTCCTCTAGTTTGCGTGTGACCTCACCCTCGTGATGGAGGGCGCACAGGACAGAAAGGTTCTCCCCCCCCCCCCCCCCCCTCCCCTCCCCTCCCCCTGTATCCTTTCTCCAGCCTCACAATTTTGCAACTTTTCTATCCTCAAGCTTCATAATTTGCAACTCTGCATCATTTTGGCTTGCACCTGGTTTCCCCCCCCCCCCCATCTCTGGCCTTTGTCCAACAATATGCCTATCGGAAAAAAAACGTCCACCTTTTACCTATTATCCCTTACCAAATAGGTATTACCAGCCATTACTATTACCGGCTACGTTAGGTCCTGCCCTCCACTCTTCCAGCTTTCTTTCCCGCCTACCCTGTGCAATCATTCTGAAGAAGGGCCCTGACCCGCATGTTCTCCAGGGATGCTGCCTGACCTGCAGAGTTATTCCAGCATTGTGTATCTTTCTTCGGTAAACCAGCATCTGCAGTTCCTTGTTATTATATTTGTGAACTAAGTTGGAATAGAAGATAAATGTGCTTTTACCTCAGTGAACTTGTTGCGGGTGGCATCAGTTGGGTTGTGTGTGATGAGAAATCTCATGCTCTCGGAACATATTTCTACTGGGGCTGGGCGGTTCATTGTGGCTGCAATGCTTAAATTTCAATTTTTTTTTTTTTAAATGGGAGAGACTAGTCAGAACCGAGTTTGTTTTCACTGTTGGTGCTTGTGCTTTTAAACCTCCACTCACAGCTGGATTTAGCACACAGGATGTCAAGTCCAGTTTAACCTGGCACTTTTTAAGTTGGTGTCTGTGCAATGGTGCTTCTCAAAGCATCCAAGTGCACAAAACACAAGTAGATTTACCCCATCCAGACAAGGTCACCGAAAGAGCAGCCGTTCTCTGCGTCTCACAAATTATCCAATCTTAAATCCAGTATCGAGAGGAATCCCAGTCTGTTGAGGCCACTTTTCCGTTTAAGGTAATTTCCCAATGGCGTAGTTGAAAGCAGAGACCACGTTCACTTGTCTGCAAGGAGGCCGTGCTGTGCTTGGCAATAGTCACTGCTGCCCTTCAGAAACTCCATAAATGAGCAACCGGAAATACCGCTGAATTGCTGTGGAGGAAGAGGAAGAATCACTTAGAAACAGGTCCAGCCAAAAATATATTAACCATTCTTAATGTTTTTAATAATGATGGAATAGAATGGCAATAAACTCAAGCAATAACGGTCATGCACAATTAAGACATATATCGCACGGCAATCAGTTTGTCAGTTGTGTTCAGGATTTTCAACCCAAACATCCCAAAATATGCGTGTATTTTGTAAAGCCTCCCTTCAGCCTTTCTTGGAGCCACTGTGACGTTTGGGAATCAACAAGGTTTCCTTCAGTGTTTTACTTAAATTGATTATTCTTTACATACAAACCCTATCTAGCCAGTGAGATTTTGAGACCAACATTACATCCAAAGCCATATTGCCTTTGCCACATGCCCACATACATAAAGTTCTCAGCAGCAATAATGAAAACAGGCTTATTTCCACTGACAATAACTAGCCAAATAAACATGTAATAGAAATGCCCTTTATAGCTTTAAAAACATAGTTGTGCCATTGGAAACACACATACATATCCATAATTCTGTCACAATTTCCCTCCATGTCAGAGAATATATTTAGCAAAACAAGCAAAGATATATCATATGCAAAACCACAGCCTCAGTAATAAAAATCGAAATACACAAACTTCGAATAGACAAAAAAGAACGTTTCGTTCGTTTGGTTAACAAAATCAGGAAGAAAGAAATAAAAACGGCCTATTTCTGCTGCAAAATAATCAAGAGAGCCCACAAGCTTAGGGCTGACAGGAAACTTTAGTTCTCATCTTGGCAGCAGTTTGAATTATTCAAATTAAAACTAAACTTCCCTAACCATCCATGCCCAAGGTTCAACTTAAACTGCTCAATTTAGCAAGCTCCTGTAAATCTGAAAGGCAGCTTAAGGTCTGCAATTACATGGCAGACTAGTCTTACACACACACACACACACACACACACACACACGGCACGGAGCCTTTCAGCACGAGCTGTTAACCAAAACTCAAAATATGAAGCCCAGCTACATGTTTAATGTTTGAGTGAATTTTGTTCTGATGGTACATCAGCACTTCCAAATAAATTACAAGGATCAGCTTTTAAATATATTTGCACACCCAATTGGCAGATTAAATGTATACCTATTTGGACATTGCCACATACTAATGCCAAAGATAAACTGGTAAATTGGCTGATTCTGGATTTTAGAAAAAACAATGCAAAGTAAGAAAGGGTCATAAAATAATATCATTTTAGAAATCTCATATTAAAGGGCATATCTTTGAGGCAGTAGATCGCAGACAATCCAGCAGAAATAAGGAACTTGTCAAAAGAATGACAGCTTCGAGGTTAGACTGCCCCTGAGCAATGAATTCTAACCAGAAATAAGTTTTGGGTTAGAATATTCTTTGTAAGAATGGGTTAATAAAGTAGACAAAATGTGTTGCCTTCAAAGCCCAGAACATCTCCAAGGTTCTGCATCTGTAAGCATCATCCTGATGGTTATAAAAAGGTTAGCTGTGTACTCCACAAGCCTCCATACTTTCAGTGTTAAACAGATTAAACAATGCAGCCTGCTGAGTAGTCTTTTAGCGACAGGTCAAGTTGCCCAAGCCAGCAGAGCAGCCTGAAGCAAGCCACAAAACTTAAAAGCAATTGTGCAGCTGCAAGTTCGCACACATTATTTTACTGTCGTCTGTGGGCTGTCAGAGCCCTGAATTGGTCGTGACATAAATGGCTCCTTTCCTCTGGAATATTTTGGCTCTGCTACTGTAACCTGCAATTAAGGTTTTCTCTGGTTACTAAACATCAAATTTACTTCCTGCATCATTCTGTTCTGGTTACATAATAGAAACTTCTTTCGACAGAGAATATTGTGCCCTATCTGTACAAAATCCCCTCAGTAAATAGTACAATGTATAGCAATCAACATCAAAATGTGGTTAAATATTAAGCAATAGTACTAAAGTTTAAAAACACATCATGCCTAAAGCCGGTTCACACCACAGTTCCCATTGATGACATTTTCACAAATGACACCATCAAAAATATTTTTTCCTAACATCCTTAACTTTTTGTTTTTTTAAACTTTGTAACAAGTCGGTATAATAAGTCATCTTCCTCTTTGCATCTCCTTTGGTTCTATTTCCATTTTGACCTACCGTGTTGCCGTTCCATTTTGTTTCCCAAGAAACTGGCTGTCATTTAAAGTGGAAAAACATTACAGCTGCACAACCTCTCTCTGAATGTCGACAAGACGAAGGGGATGATTGGCGACTTCAGAAGGGCTGGAGCAACTCACTCCCCCTTGCAGGTTGACGGCAGGATAGTGGAGAGAGTGCACAGTTTCAAGTTCCATGGAGTGCACATCACAGACAATCTCTCCTGGAGTCAGAACCTCCTCCTCAGTGAAGAAGGCTCAACAACGCCTGTACTTCCTAAGGAGGCTAAGGAGAGTTGGTCTGGGTACATCCATTCTCTCCAGATGCACAATCGAGTCCATTCTGACCTGCTGCATCACTGTCTAGCATGGGAGCTGTTCAGCTGCCGACAGGAAGGCCCTGCAGCGTGTTGTGAAGACAGCCCAGCACATCACTGGGACCAGATTCCCTGCCATCAGTAACATTCACAGAGGAAGGTGCAAAAGTAAAGCCTGCAGCATCATGAGGGACTCCTCTCACCCCTTCCAAGGTCTATTTGACTCGCTGCCTTCTGGAAGAAGGCTGAGGAGCATTAGCTGCAGAACCACCAGGTTCAGGAACAGCTTTTTCCCCTCGAGCTGTTCATCTACTGAACTGTCCCACCTGAATTGGGGGGGGGGGGGGGGGGTTAGCACCTCACCTACCACTCTGCACTTTATAATCTCATTTAATGTGCAATCAATAATTTACCTGCTCTCATTGATGGTTTTAAATTCACCATTTACATGCTTTAAATTCTAGGTTAAATGCTTTACCTTTTACCATTTACATGCTGTAATCCCCTGTCCATATGTATTGCATGGTATTGCACTGTCTAATTGTATTGTACTGTATCGTATTGTACTGCACTGTCATCCCCTGTCTATATGTTTTGCATTTGTATTGCACTATGGCCCCCAGAGGCATTCTGTTTCAACCCATTCGTTGCATGATCTGTAAGGAGCAGAATGACAAATAAACTAAATACAAATACAAATAGAAAAAAAACAAGAAGATCTACCAAGTGTGCAAAACAGTGTACTGGAGAAACTCAGCGGGTCAGGGAGCATCTATGGAAGGAATGGACAGGCCATGTTTTGGAACAGCACCCTTCTTCAGTCTGTCCATTCCCTTCACAGATGCTACCTAACCTGCTTAGTTACGTCAGCGCATTGTGTTTTACTCACGATTCCAACACTGTAGTCCCCTTTTCCTCCAGATCTACAAAATGTCTTGTTAGATGTCAGCAAGGATCAGGGACAGAAGAGCAAATAATCAGGGGACGTAATAAGAGTAATCGAAACATGGCATTTACCAGAGAGCATAGAACAGCAGCCTTTTGAACTTTGAATAAACCTGAATGTGCATACAAATGTGTGAATCAAGAGGCAACAAGTCTGTACTGGCTAGTTGATCTCAGCAGCAATGGCAGATGGGGTTCAATTTCAGAAGAACATTGATCAAACACTTTTCCATTTGATCTTAACCAACGATTCACACAAATTTGATATTAATATCACGCCATTGTTATGTCATACTTGATGAGTTAAAAGCCTTCCAACACCTACCACATACGCTGTCTTCAAGGACGACAACACTATACATCTTTACCCCGACACCTTTCTATCTTCATGAATGTAGAAAAATAAAATTATATGGAAGGGCTCTGAAAGTGGTAGCGGTTCTTCAGTGCTTCCCGAATGTCTACCTGGGTGATCCCAAATGGGCTGTTGGTAACAGGCTATTTCACCGTGAGGTCCAGAACAGGAACTTGGAAAAGGGACTTCTCCAGATAAGATTTATATTCTCCCCCTACTCTAAAAAGATATCATCTCAGGTTAATAATAGCTCACAATTTTTATAAATCATATTGCAGAAAGTAATTACAAAACAACTTGCACATCAACTACACCTTGGATAGAAATTCTATCTGCTCTTAAATATCTCTGGATATATGCATGGTTCTGGAATGCATGCATTGTAAAGCTCCCAGTTCAAAGACATCAGCTGCTCTTCCTACTGACTGATTAGACATTCCTCAACAATTTTTCCTCTCAGCATGTGGACCATAAAACGGTTTACAATGTCAGCCGCAACCTTTATCTGCATTAAAACCTGCCTCACAAACTTCTAAAATTGTTGAAGAAACCAGTTCAATAAATCTCCAAAAGGCTACTGTAAAGACCACTCATAGCAGGTTTTTAAACTGAAATGCTGTTCTATTTCTAATATACCATTAAACTGAAAACTAGTGTGATTAAATTTCAATGGAGGCAGAGAGAGATCTATGTAGAATTATTTTACCAGCAGATTCTCACCTATGTTTTACCTCAGCTCCATTATGAAGAGAACAACTCGGCTGCCGTCTGGAATTCATGAAGTGCAGATGAGAAAGTTAAAAAGGCTTCAACAAATCATAGCCAAAACCCTTTGCAGCAACTTAGAAACTTACCTCAGAAGTATTGTGAAATCCTGAGTATGAGTATGAATTAAAATGCTGTTTTCCTGTGGTTTGTACTCAAGTCTCTAATTATGGTCCCTAACTGAAATTTTTATTTCCTCAATCATCTGAAAGTAATCACACTTTGTTTACAGTCCAGATCTCAATGCTGCTGCCCTATTTTAATTATTTATTTGCAGCTGCCAAATTCAACACAAAGTTAACAGTTCAGAAAATTAAAATCTTATCTATATATTCCCAAATAGATGTGGAGTTTCAAATAAAGAGGATGATACATGCTACAACGTCGATTTTGCTTAACGTTCTAACGGCAGAATGTAAATAATATGAACACAGAAAGCCTGCCTGCAGGTACTTAAAAATCATTGCAGGAAACATATCTTTAAATTTCAAAATAAATGAAACAAAAATATCACACTATCACTACTTCCCCACCTACTCCATCTGCCCGTCACCCAGAAATTCCTCCCATTGGGTCTTGTTTCCCCCCCATAAAGTTAAAGCCACAACATTATTTCTCAACTACCCTCCAATCCAATCAGTAGACTAAATCTCTGTTACGGGAAATAGACACGGTAAACAGAAAGAACCTACGCTCTCATACTTTTAAACACGACAAATATATCGCTCCCATGTTATCCTTTCATCTGATGAAAATAGCCTTGACAGTCTATTGCCATTGCTATAATTTTGGAAATTATAGAAAATGGTGGAATTACTTGAGTGCTGTCATAAGAGGTCAGATTCCAGATTCAGGGACAGTTTCTGCCCAACTGTTATCAGGCAAATGAACCATCCTATCACCGACTGGAGGAGCGGCCCCGAAACTACCTCATTGGAGATCCTTGGACTATCTTTAATCGGTTATTACTGGACTTTAACTTGCACTAAATGTTATTCCCTTTATCCTGAATGTGTACACTGTGGACGGTTTGACTGTAATCATGCACAGTCTTTCCGTTGACTGAATAGCACGTAACAAAGGGGCTTTTTACGGTATCAATAAACTAAATAAACGTGACAAACTAAACTAAAAATTCTTAGATAAGTGCTTGGGATGCTTGCATTTATTAGTTGAGGTTCAGAAGCCAACTCAGAGGTCAAGTTAAACTAATTAAATTATATCAAACATGAATATAGCATGAGTAGGGCTCAGAAATAGATGTTATGGGTGGCCAGAGAACTATCCAAAAGCGAAGTATTGGAGATGATGACAAGAATTTATATACTAAAACTCTCGTTTGTTTGTTCCTGTACTGCAGCCAAAACGGTACACGATAGCGAGACAATTTTCAGCCCACCTTACTCACTGTCGTCCCTTTGGTGCTAATGGGGGAAGGGGAGGGGGTGGAGGGGGGGAAGGGGGAGGGGAGGAGGGAGGAGTGGAGGGGGTGAAGGGAGGGGAGGGGGAAGGTAGGGGGAGAAGAGGAGGGGGAGGAGAGGAGAGGGTGCTGCACCAATGCAGGAGAGGTTTGCGCCCAACGGGTCCACTTGGTCTAGTTTGAAATAAACTAGGTCAGAATTTGAGTATTAAAATATATAATTTTATTGCTAATAAACATTGGAATGGCAGTGCTGTTGATTTTAAAAACCTGTCAAAATATATATTAGCTGTTCTACGCCTACTGCCACAAAATAGCAACAACTAAGGTGAAGTGTTTGAGCAATGAGAGATTGGAAAGGTTGGTTATTTTCTTTGGAACAGAGGAGGTGAAGAACATAGAGACGATGTATTGTAAGAAATTCTTCCCCATAACAGAAGTGTGAAAAACTGGAGGACTTTAGTGGCCCAAAGGGGATGTTTCACGTTGTACAACTCTAACTCAAAACTTCCGAACAACTTTAATTAGCTAGAGTTTGCTCTCGGGTGATTGTCACATGATTTACAAATTCTTGGTGCATCAAACAAATTTGATATTCTCAAATTTGATATTTTTCAATCAAATGAATAAAGCCTCCATGATTTCTCAAAGATTCATTATGTTATTAACCAAACAACTGACACTTGAGCTTGAAAGCAAAATGAAATCACTGGTCTGGCTATATAAAATTGGAAACTTTTATTAAAATGTACACGTTGTACTTTACAAGCTTTGTTGGAGGCAGTTTTGTGAAATGCCAGACTAATGCCAACTTGCTGAACACAGCACTGCAGGTCTTCATCGGGCTGTTTCTCTTGATTCCTACTCACTAACCTCCTACGCTGTAAAGAATCTGACTCCGTATGCATTGAAAATGTAGAAATATAAAGACAAAAAGGAAGATTTTAGGAATTAGATCCACAACAGCTAACACAAAACAATTAAATTAGGGGGACAATGTCACTGTCACAGATGCAGTAAAATGCAAAACAGTTACTTGAACACAGACCAACATTAATAAAAATTGAGATAGTTAAGACAAAGGGTAGAGTTATGCTTTTGCATTTTCGCAACTGGACAATACTATTATCCCAGAACATTACTTGGCAAAATATATACTTTACACAAACTATTCAGGAAATTAATACAGGGCGACACGGAGGCATAGCCATAGAGCTACTGCCTTACAGCGACAGAAACCCGGGTTCGATCCCGACTACGGGTGCTGTCTGTACCTGTTCTCACCATGACCTGCATGGGTTTTCTTCAAGATCTCCGGTTTCCTCTCACACTGCAAAGACCTACAGGTTTGTACGTTAATTGGATTGGTACAATTGTGTGTGTAGGGTAAAGTTAATGTGCGGGGATAGCTGGTCAGTGAGGACTCAGTGGGCCGAAGGATCTGTTTCTCACTGTATCTCTAAACTAATCTAATTAGGGAAAGTGCTTCATGGTAGCAACATGTAATAAGATCCTGATATGTTGATAAACCTTGCATGCAGTAAATCATCAACACCCTATAATATGGTTGTGTTCTAACAAACTCCCATATATTAAATACTAGACCAAGTGCAGCCGTTGGGCACAAAACTCTCCTGCATTGGTGCAGCACCCTCTCCCTCTCTCCCCCCCCCCCACTCCATCCCCCTCAACCCGCCTTCTCCTCCCTCCTCCCCCCTGCCTCCCTCCCGAGGAGATATAGATTTAAACGTTAAAATGTGAATAACTTTAAAAATATAACACCGATTTCAATGAAACGTCTTCCATTAGCATCAAAGGGGATGACGATGAGTAAGGTGAGCCTAAAATTGTCGTGCTATCGTGTAACAAGAGTTTTAGTATAAAGATGTTGATGGAATAGTTGGGGGAGTGGTGGTGGGAACCTTCTGCAGAACAGTGAGCTGCAGTGATGGTCATTGCCTAGCACTTGCAATGTCACAAGTGGCAATCCCCAGTTCACGCCTGGATGTGTTTTAATTTCAGGTGAATACAGGGATGAGCTTCTCCATTGGCTGTGGAATTGCAAATCAAACTATACACCAGCAACAACAGCAAAGAGTTCCACTTCATGACAGATATACGGTCGTTTGACAGTTGCATCTACAACTCAGGTCAACTCTGTGAGTGCTATGACCCCAACCACAGGGCTATTTTTATGATATTCGTTACTGCATTGGCCACTTCCACCAGGATTCCTTGAAGATATAAACAATGCCTGAAATAGCAGTCACCTTCAGCTCACTTCTGGAATTTAGCTCTGAACTCTGCATGGACCAAGTGACGTGGAGCTGAGTAGGGTCAAGTCACAGTGTTATCGATTAAAAAACTGCTGATGATTGGTTCAATTGGGTGATAGTTAACAAGGCTGAATTTGGCTTGCTTTTGTGGACGTGGACAGGAGGATTTTGCACGGGAGTGGTATTTCTGTGATGGAATTGCTTGGCTGGTTCTTAAGTACAAGTCTTCAGTTCTGCATCTGGGATATTTGCTGGTCTCATTGTCATAAAAGTCAGTCATAAAGCACGGAAACAGGCCCTTCAGCCCCACTCGTCAATACTGACTAAGATACCCTCACAAAAATCTTGCCCTTCATCTTAAACATATGTCCTCTCCCTTTCGATTTCCCCACGGCGTCCTCGGATATATTTGACCAGGCCCAAAAAAATTATCTATCTTCACATGCCCTAGGACGTCCAGTACCTCCTTGACCGTAATATAGACTGCCCTCGACATCTCCATTAACAGTCCCAAATTCCCCGGCCTTTAAGTTGTTCTCCACAGTATAAACAGAGATATACTCATTGAGGACCTTGCTCATCTTCAGTGGCCACACATAGATGACCGTTTTGGTATCGGAGGGGCCCTATTCTCTCTTTAGTTATCCTCTTTCCCTTAATGTATACAAAATCTCTTTAGATTGTCCTTAATATTATCTGCAGGAGCCATCTTTTGTCCCCCTTTGCCCTTCTGATTGTCTTTGTCATAACCAGCCAATTATTTACAACTAATTATCCAGCTAATTATTGTGAAATTAATCAAACTGGCTGAAAATTGACCTCCATTGGTGGGGAACACAGTGGTAACTGCAGATGCATTACCTACTCAGCACTACTAGCTGAAGAACATTCCAATGTTACCGCCTTATCTTTTGTACACACTTGCAGGATTTCAGTGTAGTTATGGATGGGGATGTTCTAAGAATCTCTATCCACTTTGATTAATCAAGTGGCACAGTAATCTTGTTGCCTCAGCTACACTTCACCCAGTTCAATAACAACGCCTGATGCTATCTACATGGAGTTTGGATGTTCTGCGTGGGCTTCTGGGGACGCTCTGGTTTCCTATCCAAAGACACGTTGGTCGGTAGATTTATTGACCATTGTAAATTACCCTGAAGTAGATGGATGGTAGGGGAACCAGGGTGGAGTGAATGGGTATATTGAAGAGAAAAAGTTACAGAGAACTCACTGGGATAACAAGATTGATGGGGTTGTTCTGAGACACAACACAGGGTTGATAGGCTAAATGGCCTCCGCTATGAGAAATAATAAAAGTTAAAAGCAACACAATGATGGAGGATAAAGCATCAGAAAGCTCAAATTGTGATCAGGTAATTGAAATGGGGTTTTACATCTGCAAATACACATGTACATAAATGTGGAAGCACAAATTTATTAACAGAGAATCGGTTAAAGAATGGTCGCCGGTACAACTCCAGGAAGTAGTCATGTTTTTATGCATGTAATGATGCGGCAGACAGCTTGCAGACACTGAAGGGGTACTGGACTTTCATGAAGTTTCTGTACCGACACTTCCTGCCAATCATGACATCCCGTGCATGAGCAACTTGTGACCAGGCCACATGTCAGGGCAAACTGAAGCCCCTTGGAACACTCGCAGATTTTGAACGAACACATTAGTTACACCGATATTTGTTTGTAAGGTCATATACGTGTTCCAATACCTCATAAATCAATGATAACAACCAGAAAACATGGCCAGAAAGGTCATGAGTAAAAAGAGGATTTTGACCTTTCCCCAACCAATTAGTACAGGCAGACAAACAGCTTTAAAGCAAACAGATGCACCACAAAAGATTCTCCTTTTAAACAGCAACGGCAACACCCTCTGGATATCTCAACCTTCTGCTAAGGAAGGACATTTGAAAGTTACTGTTCCAAGGCAACTGCTGCTGGAAAATTATCAACTCTAATAAAGACACCCAATGGCCTTTCTGAAATTTGCTGCTCTTCCAGTACAAGAAATTATTTAGGCTGGCACAATCCAAAGTCAGGACCCGGGACTCTGTTTGTGGAACAGCAGCAGTATCTTTAAGAGGGAAGGCTACAGTTTAAGACCCTGATCCTATCACATACAATGGGACTGGAACCTCTCAAAAGGTTTGCTCGCGGAACTATATAAAGGAAAAGAAAGTGACATGATAATATAATAGAAATTGAAGAAGAAAATGGAGTGACATGGCTTACGTTGTTATTTTCGGTACATGTACAACATTATATACGCAATAAATACAATGTATTATATATACAATAAACTACTCAAAGAAAAATTAAGGCATTTTCTAAAATGATTTCTGAAACTTGGGTTTTCATAATTCAGGGGAAGAAATAATTTTTAGACCATGTTCTAAATCAGCTGCGTTAGCATCACAGGCTGCTGGGCACAGCCCCAACATTGATCTGAAAGGTTAAACCCATTTCTCTCTACGTAGGTGATGTCTGACGTGAATATTTCCAGGACTGTTTATTTCAGATTGTCAGCGCCTTAAGTACTTTGTTTTTGAACAGGTTACTACACCCTTTTCAGTGGTAATGCTTCCACCCAGTAATTTCATTAAAGATTTATGCAATACAAATATCGCAATTGATCCAGAAACATCAAGGCAAATAGAGTCTCTTTATTCACTCCTTCAGATTTTTTATTTAAAAGATCAGTTCGGTAACTGCTTAAAACTCGAGGAAATACATGTTTCTGCACATTTCCTCAATACAACCTTAACAACATGCACCATTTTTGTACATTAGCATTTCACCCCAACCTTCCTACAGCCTGAACTGTTTGTAATTCAGGAATCCTCAGACTGCTTCACTCACTGGGGAAAGCAAGATGTTTACTCAATTGTTTACCTCTACTGATTTGGAAATTGTATGCTGGGTTCCATCAACATGCTTGCAGAGCACTGGGAGACCATAATCGGCGGACCCAACATAGCTCTGGGTGGGCAGCTAAGGATTTTCCTAAGCCTCTCTGGGAGAGGTCCTGGGGTTGCACGTGGGGTGGAGTGTTTGTGAAGGTAACAGAGGCAGGAGTTGCTTCAAACAAAGAGTTATTCTTATGACAAATGTTCAATGAATGCAATGTGTCTCAACAACCATCCAAAACAAAGAGGAAACAAATACTGTGCAAGTGCCCAAGATTTTGTTAGCATCCCACTGGGTGCTTGAGAGATTCAATCGGTTTTTAACCCGCATAGGTAGAGTTTGTCATTTTAATCAACAAAGAGAATTGAGAAATTTTATCAATGCTGTGGTGGCCCAGGTCTTCCAACTTTTCCCCTGCTCCGTCATTACTACCATCATTTCATTAGATGGTATGAAGGAGAGTCTGAAGAAGGGTCCTGAGCTGAACATCACCTATCTATGTTCTCCAAGGATGCTGCCCCACCCCACTGAGTTACACCAACATTTTATGTGACTTTAAGAACATTTTCTATTACCATCAGAAACATAAAAATGGCAAGCAATCGTGAACAAATCAACTCTAAAGCTTTGATCAACTTATATATAAGTTATATATAATATAAAGGGTTAAGAAAAAGTAACTAGGGATATTAA
This sequence comes from Rhinoraja longicauda, assembly GCF_053455715.1. Classification (NCBI taxonomy): domain Eukaryota; kingdom Metazoa; phylum Chordata; class Chondrichthyes; order Rajiformes; family Arhynchobatidae; genus Rhinoraja; species Rhinoraja longicauda. The sequence goes on from NC_135979.1 coordinate 24,931,368, forward strand.
AATTCAAGTAACTCTCAGTTAATTACTTGGGATCAAAGGGTATCTTTATGGTCACGTGTACCAATTAAGGTGCCGTGATACTCGATTTACCATACGCCATATTAAAAAAAGTAACAAGACACACAACTGCATAAAGGTTAACATAAACATCCACCACAGCGGATTCCTCACATTCTTCTGTGATGGAAGGCAATAATGTCTAATCTTCTTCACTGATGCTTATTATCAGGTCATCAGCTTCTTCCTGAGATATATTCCTACTGTTTTATATCCAAACATGGAAACAAATTGAAGAGCATGTCAAATGAACTTCTTGCTGCTTTGGATCACTGTTGCACCGTATGCATATATACTCCTTCAATGTCTCCAAAGTAGGACAAGATGTTCCACATTAGGCTTGATAATATTCAGCCCTATTCAAAATTTGCTTTATTCCACAATAGACCAAAATACAGAACATCAAATATAAGCCACTTGGTATAATCGTGTTAACTTCTCCCTGAAAATCTTTACAAAATTACTTGTTTCAAAACTAAGACTGATCTGGACACATGACAGTTGTTCTTGTCCTGATTTTTCTGAAACCTCAGCCTTGATAGATTTGATGACTGGAGCTAGATATCTTTCTGAAAACACACACATTGCCTTTAATTAATCTGACACACAAACAAGAAAATGAGCCCCTCAAGACTGCTTCGCCATCCAATTAAGTCAATACCCTCTTTCCAACTTCTCTTCTGTGGCACTTTCACATGAACCCCAATTCAAAGATCTTACAATCTATCCTTTGCAACCAACAGGGCAGAGAATTCCAGAGATTTACCATCCTAGAGCCAGACAGCATGGTCACAGGCCCTTCATCCCAACGTGTCCTTGCCGATCAAGATGGCATATCTACACTAATTCCTCTGGCCTGCATTTGTGCCTGTCCAAATGGCTTTTAAATGCTGTTATAGTACCTCCTCTGGCAACTTGTTCCATATACCCACCAACTTTGGAGTAAGTTACCCCTCAGATTCTTATTAAATCTTTAACCGCTCACCTTCAACCTATCTTCTGGTTCTTGATTCCTTACTGGGTAAAAGAAGCTATGCTTCTACCCTGTCTATTCCCCTCATGATCTTAAACACATCTATAAAATTAAACCGCATCCTTCTGCACTCCAAGGAATAAAGTTCTTGCCTGCCTAACCTCTGCCGATAGCTCCTAGCAATATCTTTGAATATCTTCTCTGCACTCTTTCCAGTTTAATAACGTCTTTCCTTTCGCAGGGTGGCCAAAACTGAACACGATAGTCCAAATGTGGCCTCACCAATGTCTTCTACAACTGTAACATAACATCCCAACTTCTATACCCACTACCCTGACTGATGAAAGCAAATGCACCAAAAGTCTGCTTGGCCACGCTATCTACCTGCGATGTCACTTTCATGGAACTATGTGATTGCTCCCATAGATCCCTCTGTTCTACTCCAATCCCCAGAGCCCTGCCATTCACTGTGAAAACGAAAGTAATTTCCAAAATGCAACACTTTACACTCATCCAGTACCCACTTGCTGAACTGAACAAGTTCCTGCTATAATTATTGATAACCATCATCAATGTCTAAGATAATTATCCACTTTGGTGTAATCTGCCTTGTACATTCTCGTCTTTGGTGTAATCTGCAAACTTACTTGTACATTCTCGTCCATATCATTGATAGATAGAAACCACAAACTGCATTGGGTCCAGCACCGACCCGAGGCACATCACTAGTCACAGGTCTATAGTGCATAAAACAACCTTCCATAATCACTCTTCGCTTCCTTCTTCTGGAATGCCTCCAAAGCTTGCAAATTAGATAAGGAACCAAATTTGTCCCCACTATTCCACACGTGCGCTCTCACCAACACACTGTACAAATGTAAAATTATTTCCTTATTTTAAACTCTTGCAATAAAGGCCAATTTCCCTTCTCAATTACTTTCCGCACCTGCACATTAACTTTGTGTTCATGCACAAGGACACGTAGTTCTCTGCACACCCAAAACATCTGAGTCTCTCTCCATTTGAACAATTTTGCCCTTTGATTCCTCCTCCTGGAGAGGATTAGCTCACTTTCCCACGTTAAACTCCTTTTGTCGAGTTTTTGCCCCATTGCATAACATATTCATATCCAGAAACAAGGAACTGCAGATGCTGGCTTACAAAAGACACAAAGAGCTGGAGTAACTCAGAGGGTCAGGCAGCATCTCTGGAGAACTAAGCTACAAATTATTTTTAATATGCAAAAAAAATGTGAATTGTGAGCCGATTGATAAACAAATGATCACATTTATGCTCATAGCATAACACATCGAAAGCAGAGTGTCAAAATAAACACATATTTTTCACACTGGAATAATGTTCCTGGCAAACGGATCAGTTACTGGTCGACAAAGAACACAAAAGTAGTAAAGTTATGTAAAACTGTATAATACTGGTCAGGCCACAGCTGAATTATCATGTTCACACTGATATGATGTTCCAAACGGATGTAGGAAAGATTTACTGGAATAGTTCCAGAGATGTGGGATTTCAGGCACCAGGTATCTGCAGAATCTGATGGCGTTTGCCTGGGAGAAAGCACTGAAAGTACAGTAGAACTGCAAGATCATGACTAAGAAAAAAAGGTGGGAACACTTTCCATTGGCCGATTTAAAAACTAAAAGCACATATTTATAGGCAGGATGTGAGGCAAAAATATGTTTTTAAAGTGTGTACAGCAGTTATGATACTTTTAGGATACTGGAACTTGTTACTACAACAGTGGGAACAATCACAGGGCTTTCAAGAGGAGACTGAATAAACATTTCAGGAAAATTAATTTTCAGTTTGATGCAGAGGAACAGTGGAATTCAACTGCTGGATTTCAACTGCTGGATTTCTCTACGAGACTCAATGAGCTGAATGGCCTAATTCTGTGCCATTATAAATCTATATTATGGTAATTATCAGCCCATGACTGAGTATTGTCCAGATCCTACTGCACGCAGGCATGGAGAGCCTGAATGCACGGTCTTTAGAAGCAAACTTCTAAAGCTTCTTTCCCAATATTATCTTTTATATATTAATAAAACATGTATTCTCGAATCTACAAGTGGGTAATTTACAACTAGCTCATCTGGACTATCACTCTTCCAAAGAAAGATTCACTTGTTACACAGTGGCGAGACAATCTACTTAAAAGTCTGCTGCTGCAACAACTGTGTTTTACTGGGACTAGATTGTTAATTACTGGTGAATGTACAATAGACTAACTAACCCACAGACGCCAGTCATGCAGAACAATTCAATGGGACAAAAATAGCAAAATTGCAGGCTAAATTAAGGTCATCGCCAACACAAATATAGCCTAGACTGATGTAGACAAAAATTAAGCACATCTAAAGAATTGTCTGGGCTCTCACTGCGGACTGATGGAATCTGCCAGCAGCAATATTTCGGCCAGCTTATTTCAATAATAGTAATTTGCTGTGACTGTTAATTCTAAATGAGAATTAAGTTCAAACAAAATGGATTCTGAATATATAAAATGCTGAAAAGTGTGCTACAATATGAAAAGGCAGAACTGCTCTAAATTCAGAAAGAATTGCTGAATTTAAAGGAGGAAACATGGCACCTCAAGTTATCTGGATATACCCTTTTTCTAATGTACTAAAGAGCAATGAACATCAAGGCCTTGTGTCACATTTCACATGAAAGCTGCATTAATTCCTTCACCAACACTTTTAAAAATGATCACATTGGCTTGGCTTAACTTAACTCATTTAAAATGATTTGTGATTCAATATGGCACAAAACAGAAATAGTAACATGTTGGTACTGAAGTCATTAAATCAGGTTGCTCTTACTCTTCTTATGTGTAGCATCAATAATGGAATTTGTTCATTTAAGGGCTGTAGATAATTGGCCAATTGAAGTTTTCAAGACACGAATTGCACATTCAAGAGTCGAGAATGTTTAATAGTCATATGTACCGATAACTGAACAATGAAATTCTTACTTGCAGCAGGGCAACAGACCTGTAAACACAATGCACATAAATACATAATAAGCAAAAATTAAATATAGATATCAGGGAATAGTGCCAATGAGAGGTAAATCAAATTGAGCAGCTGAAAACTGGTTCCTGAGGATATATTACCCACTCTGGTGCCAAACTCTAAATTATTAAGGGCATGGTAGGTCGATGAACATAGGTAGAATATAAATAAATAGTGAATATGAATATAGGTAGAAACAATGTCACAGTCTGGGCAGAGTAAAACATGTATTTAAGGATGGGTCCACTCAGAGTTTAGCGTATAATTTTTTTACTCCACTTATCTGCCAAATGTGAGCGTACAAACCACCCCATTCTGCCCCTGTTCTGAAGTAGAAATCACTATCTATTCTTCTGGCCTACTTACAGTACCTAATATAGAAAGACACAAGCACAGATGGGAGTGGGAAAAAACACAGTTCACGGCAGAATTAGTTGAAAACTATTGGTTGTACCTGTAGCATCGGGTATGATCCTGGACTAGAAACAGTGATCCCAAGTTTAAATCCCTCTAGGATAGGTTATAAAGTATGTTAAATCTGATAACTTGTGGACTGGCATCAAAAATGATCATGTTAGCTGCAGTTCCTTTACTCATGCTTGAAAGGAGAAACTCATCCACCTGATCCACGCAACCTCGTGCCCCGGGTCAAATATTGCCTTACTAATGTCGCCCACAATTGCAAGAAAAATAGCATAGAGAGAAGAGAATGAAAAGCTCTTTTTGTCAAATATAATTCAATGGAAAAATACAGTACAATGACAGTCTCAAAGTTATGAAAAGCAATAAGGCAACATTAGCTAGCTGGACATGTTTAAGTAAGGCGGCGAACAATTGCCACCTGATCACCAAAGAGAACCTAAATTACGAATGATAGACACAAAAAGCTGGAGTAACTGAGCGGGACAGGCAGCATCTCTGGAGAGAAGGAATGGGTGACGTTTCGGGTTGAGTCTGAAGAAGGGTCTCGAGCCGAAACGTGGCCCATTCCTTCTCTCCAGAGATGCTGCCTGTGCCACTGAGTTACTCCAGCTTTTTGTGTCTTTGGTCTGCATCCCAGGGTACTCAAGGAGGTGGCTCTAGAAATCGTGGACGCATTGGTGATGATTTTCCAATGTTCTATAAATTCTGGATCAGTTCCTGTTGATTGGAGGGTAGCTAATGTTATCCCACTTTTCAAGAAAGGATGGAGAGAAAGCAGGGAATTATAGACCAGTTAGCCTGACATCAGTGGTGGGGAAGATACTGGAGTAGATTATCAAAGATGTAATAGCGGCACATTTGGACAGCAGTGACAGGATCGGTCCAAGTTAGCATGGATTTACGAAGGGGAAATCATGCTTGACAAACCTTCTGGAATTTTTTGAGGATGTGACAAGTAAAATGGACAAGGGAGAGCCAGTGGGTGTAGCGTACCTGGACTTTCAGAAAGCCTTTGATAAGGTCTCACACAGATTAGTGGGCAAACATAGAGCACATGGTATTGGGGGTAGGGTATTGACATGGATAGAAAATTGGTTGGCAGGCAGGAAACAAAGATTAGGGATTAACGGGTCCCTTTCAGAATGGCAGGCAGTGACTAGTGGGGTGCCACAAGGCTCGGTGCTGGGACCGCAGCTATTTACAATATACATTAATGATTTAGATGAAGGAATTAAAAGTAACATTTGCAAATTTGCAGATGACACAAAGCTGGATGGCAGTGTGAGCTGCGAAGAGGATGCTAAGCGATCCTTCTGCAGTTATATAGGCCCTGGTGAGACCACACCTGAAGTATTGTGTGCAGTTTTGGTCTTCTAATTTGAGGAAGGATATTCTTGCTCTTGAGGGAGTGCAGCATAGGTTCACGAGGTTAATTCCCGGGATGGTGGGACTATCATATGATAAAAGAATGGAGTGACTGGGCTTGTATTCACTGGAATTTAGAAGGATGAGAGGGGATCCTATAGAAACATATAAAATTATTAAGGGATTGGACAAGCTAGATGTAGGAAACATGTTCCCGATGTTGGGGGAGTCCCGAACCAGGGGCCACAGTTTAAAAATAAGGGGTCAGCCATTTAGAACTGAGATGAGGAAAAACTTTTTCACACAGAGTTGTGAATTTGTGGAATTCTCTGCCTCAGAAGGTAGTGGAGGCCGATTCACTGGATGCATTCAAAAGTGTTAGATAGAGCTCGTAGAGCTAGCAGAATCAAGGGGTATGGGGAGAAGGCAGGAACAAGGTACTGATTGTGGATGATCAGCCATGATCACATTGAATGGCGGTGCTGGCTCAAAGGGCCGAATGGCCTACTCCTGCACCTATTGTCTATGTATCTATGCATCTAGTTACATTTCAAATGGTTGTGTGTCTAAATTTGATCCAAATATTTTGATGAAGGCAACTGCCGCAGTTGCTAACAGCAGCATCCCTTTTAATAGTGTGAGTCATGTTCACTCTGCTCTGCAGGTGGCTGTGCTGCAGATGACGAGTGAATGCTAGACTTAGAGCAGCTGGCACATTGGAAAAAAGGTTCATCAAAAAACACAACCATAACTGTCAAAAGGCTTGATGCTTTTGGCAAACTGCTGTTGTGTTTTACCCCCATTTGTGCAACACAAACTTGGATCCAAGTTTATCATCTAATCCAAAGTCCATTACTAATAAACTTAGACCCCATCCCATGGTCCAGGGGGCAGTTAACCCAATCATGGCCGGTAACATATGGCCTTGTCAGCAGCCAACTGATCGCGTATCACGTAAATCAGTGCCAACAGACTGACCAGTTTTAATAAACTGAAATTAAAAAAGAAAATGCTGGAAGCACTCAGCAGATCAAGGATGGGATCAAGAAGTACAACATTTCTGACATTTCCTCTAGTTCTGAAACAGAGCACACCTAGAGATGCTGTCTGACTTGTCGAGCTGCTAATGTGTCTGATCCAGAGATGCTGCCTGACTTGCTGAACACTCTCAACGTTCTATTTTCATGGCAGATTTTCAGCATTCACGGTATTTTGTTTACGATAGAAAAATGCAGTTGAAACAGCATGCACTTTATCCATTCGCTAAATACAAGATGCTTTCAGTCACACTTTTCAAACCCATCAAGTATTTTTGGTTTTTGAATTTTACAAGTATTTGTACAACTCTTATGGATTGTACCATTTGAAGCAAACACTAGGAATTACTTGCAAGCAGCCATCCACACTAACAAGTCACACATTGTTAAAAAAAAGGACTCTTAAGATTGAAGAATGGTCCCCAGTCCTAAAATAGTTAAATATTAAAGTCTAGTCATAAAATCAGTTATGTTGCCCCAGCACTTCAAACTGAGGAACTAATTTGAATTATGTATGCATAAATGAAATTAGTTCCTCAGCTAAATGTGAGGAACTAATTATGTATTGTAGCACAGTAAGGACCATCACCCCTTATAAAGTTTACTTCTATTATCACTTCATCACAAAGATCAGAAATTTGATGTTTTCCATAGTAAGACATAAGAAGGTCTCACTAAATAAAGTCTACACAAGTATAATTTTCAAACATATACATAACAGTTCAACTACATGCTATAACTACACCATTGAAAGGGTGTGATGAACAGAATGAGGGACACAACCTCCTGCAATGCAGGGTCAGCAGAAAGTTGATGTTCAAAGGGATCCAAGTGTCCTTGCACCAATTGCACTGAATGCTAATGTGCAGGTGTAGCAACAATTAGGAATACATATGGTATGTTGGTCTTAATTGCAAGTGGATTTCAATATAGAACTAAAGATGTCTCACTGCAATGATACAAGGTCCTGATAAGACTGCAGCTGCAGGAGTGTGTAAAGTTTTGGTCTCCTATGAATGAATATTCTATTGGGGGGGGGGGGGGGTCCAGTGAGGATTTCTTGGACTGGGGTTCCTGTGGAGGCAGGTTTGACCTACAAGGAAAGATTAAGACCAAGCCTGAATTCTGGAGAATCTAGAAAAATGAGTGGCAACCTCATTGAGATCTACAAAATTCTTACAAGAATTGACAAAGAGTGACTATTTCTCCTTGCTGAGGAATCTGGAATGTGGAATCACAGTCCCTGGATAAGTGGTTGGGAATTTAGGATTGAGATGAAGAGAACTATCTTCAGTCAAAGAGTGACGAATCTTTGATATAATCTACCTAATAGCTGAACCACTGCAGTCTGAGTTTATTCAAAACATTAAGGACATTGTGGAATATGGGAAAAAATAAGGAAAACTAATTCCTAGGTCACAAACTGATGCAGGCATGATTTTGAATAACCGTGGAGCCAACTTGAAATGGCAAATGTTCTTCTCATGCTTCCAATTCTTAAGTCACAAAGGAGACAATTTGAGGTAAATTAGGAGAGGTAAAGTGGATCAATTTAACTAGGCAGGCATGATTTGAAAAAGTCTGAAAAATGGTATAAAGTGATAGCAAACATGGTAAAGTGTAAAGTAAAGTGTAAATGGTAAAGTATAAAGTGATAGCAAACATTGCTCAAAAGGGTGGAGAAGGAATACTGAAAAGAAAATTAGGAATGTAAAGCATTGGCAGGTAAAACAAAATCAATTGTAAAGCCCAAGGATTTATAAATAAGTAAATGTGAATGATATCAAGGGAAAGAGGAAGGTTTATTAGACATCAAAAAGTAAACTTTGAGGCAAAAGACATGTTTACATTGAAATTAATACTTTTCTACTGTCTTCACTGAATAGTGGGCATCAATTGAGGAAAAAGGTGAAACACAATATCAAAAGCACAAATATTGAAAATTAGACGGTCGTCTTGCAAAATGAAAAAATTGCCAGCTCTGGATAAAATGTATCCCAGGAATTTTAGGGAAACAAGGGAGAAAAAAGAGAAGACTCTAATCGTCATCCACTACAGATGTTGGTTGTGCTGGCAAACTGCAATTGTTTAAAAGTATAGTGCCAAGGAATTACAGGCTCATTAGCCTAACAACAGTGGAAATTTTTTTGACACAATCTTGAGGAACAAGTTTAATACAAAGACTATCAGGGAGGGATCGCGAGTATTGATCATTCAGTGTAGTCAAAATGTGCAGGAAAGAACTGCAGATGCTGTTTTAAATCGAAGATAGATACAAAATGGTGGAGTAACTCCGGGACAGGCAACATCTCTGGATAGAAGGAATGGGTGACATTTCGACCGGTCGAGACCCTTCTTCAGACTGAAGGATCTTGACCCGAAACGTCACCCATTCCTTCTCTCCCGAGATGCTGCCTGTCCCGCTGAGTTAGTCCAGCATTTTGTGTCTATCTTCAGTGTAGTCAATGTGGATTTTAGTTAAGTTTAAATCCAAACAGGTCTAGTGATCATGAAAGTTAAAGTTGGATTGTAGAAGTGTACGGTACAGAAACAGGCCCTTGCAGCCCACCTGGTCTGCACCAACCATGATGCCTACCGATGTTAACGCCATTTGCCTGTGTTAGGCTCGCATCCCCCGGCTCCTTTCCCTATCCAGTACCTGTTCAAATGTCTTTTAAACATAACTGTCTGCCTCCATTGACAGGCCATTCTAGATATTCAACACCCTGTGTAAAAAAACTGATACCTTTGATCTCATTTAAATTTCTCCCCTTATTTTAAACCAGTGACAAGGAAAAGAGTTCTGACTATTTATCCCATCTTTGCCATTGAATCAAATTATACAGCATGAAAACAGGCCCTTTGGCCCAACTCATCTATGCCGACCAAGATGTCTTCCTGAGCTAGTCCCATCTGCCTACATTTGGCTCACATCTCTCTGAGCATTTCCTATCCATGTATCTTTTAAATGTTCTAATTGTATCTACCTCTACCACTTCCTCTGTTGGCTTGTTTTATATACCTACCACCTTCTGTGTGAAAAACTTGCCCCTCCGTTCCCCTTTAAATCTTTCTTCTCTCACTTTAAACCTATGCCATCAAGTTTCAGACTTCCCGACCATGGGAAAAAGACTGTGAGTGTATTTTATCTATGCCCCTCTTGATTTTATGAATCACTTTAGTCACTCCCAGGGCTTTTTGGCTCTAGGGAAATTATTCCCAGCCTATCCAGTCTCTCCTCATAACACAAGCCCTCCAATCCCAGCAACATCCTTGTGAATCTTTTCTACACTATTACCAGTTTAATCACATCCTTGCTATAGTATAACAACCAAAACTGTACATAACATTCCAGATGTGGTCTTACCAACATCTCGAACAGCTGTCACATGAAGTCCTAACTCTTGTGGTTAATGCAATACTCTTGTACTTGATATTGCCATGTCCATAGGTGTGTTGCTATGGGTCAGTGCCCTTTCTGCTAACCGACACAATTGAAATTCTTAAAGAGATATTATTTTTGGAAATTGGAAACTTGTCATTGCTCACATGCGGTCATGTTAGAACTATATAAAATAATTACACTGTAGCTGGAGTACTGTGCATAGATCAGGTCACCACCCAGGAAATATATGATATGACTATAGAGTGTTTGGAGATTAACAAGGATATTGCCAGAACTGGAAACATTTAGATATGTAGAGACAGCTTAGGTTGGGAATGTTTACAGTGGAACAAATAATATTGAAGTGAGATTTAACCAGTGTTTAAAATAATGAGCAACCGTGGCAGGATGGAGTGAGTGAGCCCATTTGCCGTAGCAGAGGGTTCAATACTAAGGGACAGAGATTCAAGCAGTAATATTAGGTGCTGGCATTGACACAGAGCAAATTATTTCCTTTCTATGGTGCAACTTTATGATTCTACAAGAAAATTATAGTTAAAAAAATCTTTTTAAACAAATCAAGTAAACACAGATAAAAGTTTTTGCTCTTAACTTTAAGAATTGTTTCTTGGCTCCTGGCTCAAAGCAGTCGCCCGAGTGGCTGGACACACGATACAGCACATGCTTCTGTGAGTCATTTCCCATTATGCTAACCAGGCTACTGAAGTGGATCCATGATATAATTTCCTAACAGTATCACAGCCATTCTTTTCCAAGGTCACAGCTTGTAAAACTGCATTTCCAGCAGGAAACTTCACGCAGTACATTTAATTTCAACAATTAAATATTCATCAAAGAGCTGCAGCTGCACCAGCCCATAAGGTCATCAATTTGGGGATAAATTAATCCCTGTGTGTACTCTGTCCTTCAATTTGACTTTCAACGACAAAATGTTCAAGAAACCAATAAGCAGCTGCCAAATGACTCAGTGGTAGAGTTTCCAACTCTCAGCTATTCCGAGTATTTGGAAAAAGACCAGGTTCAATCCCTGTATGCCGTGACCTACTGCTCCAGCTGACTTCGCCAAAATTCATGCAGCAGAGTCAGGTTCCCTGAATGAAGGATTCCCGGGTCTGCTACATCTGTCACTGCTATCCCTTTACATTTACCACTGCTAGACTACCCGGTGGGTGCGACAAACAGCTGAGACTGGGATCAGGTTTGGTCGTGAAACAGCGACTGCAAAGAGGCAAAGACAAAGAAAATAGAATACACACTCGGGGAGCTTCTTATATATCCATTTCTGTTGTGAACATCACCAGTCTGATATCTTTGTTATTCATGAAGCTGATACCACAGATTTGGAAGCTTACTCTGGCAATTATTGCCACAGTGACCTTTCGTAGAAGGGATGATCATTTAAAGATGCATCAGGCACTAATCCATTTTTTGGCAATCTATAGGTATCCATATACCAGCCAATGTTATGTGTCTGCTTTTCAAATCCAACAGGACCGATCTTTACACTTGAATTAGACAATAGACAATAGCAATTGGTTATTTATTAAAGATAACCACTTCAAGTGTAACGATGAGTCCTGTAAGATTCTTTCTTAATTTAGAACAAGAGATTACCTTGTTGAAACATAGCATTTTATGGGGTTTAACAGGGTAGATGTGGAGTTTGCGATACATTTGGCCAGGGTGTTTAGAACCAGGAGACATTTTTAGTTTAGTTTAGAGATATTGCGTGGAAACATGCCCGTCGGCCGACCGGGTCCGCACCGACCAGTGATCTCCGCACATTAACATTACCCCACACACACACACACTGGGGCCAATTTTATATATTCACCAAGCCAATTACCCGAGGAAACCGAAGATCTTGGAGAAAACCCATGTAGGTCACGGGAAGAACGTACCAACTCCATTCCGACAAGCACCCGTAGTCAGGTTCGAACCCGGGTCTCTGGCGCTGTAAGGCAGCAGCTCTACCGCTATGCCACCGTGCCACCAATGTCTCAAAATAAGGGGTCACTCATTTGGGGAAGGGGTAAAAAGATTTATTTCCACAATGAGGTTGAGGAATCTTTGGAGTTCTCCATAATGATGCCTATGGAGCCTCGGTATAATCTGCTGCATCCTTTGACAACCTTGCTAACTGTCCACAACTCTGCCAATTTTTGATTTGTCTGTAAAGGTAAAGGTTACTGAGCTGGATGATCAGCCATGATCATATTGAATGGCGGTGCAGGCTCGAAGGGCCGAATGGCCTACTCCTGCACCTATTTTCTATGTTTCTAACCCTACTTTTCATCCACTTACATTTTCATCCAAATCATTTATACATCACAAACAACCTAGGTTCCAGTAATGATCCCTGCAGAATACCACTGGTGACACACCTCCAGTCAGAATAACAACCGCCCATCACTACCCTGTCTTCTATGGCCAAATCAATTTGAATCCGATTTATCAAATTTCTAAGGATCGATCACACATTTCTTAAATTTCTAGATCATGAACGATCTTGTTTAATGCTGTACCAAAGCCCATCTAGACAACATCCATTATCCAACCCTCATCAATTATCTTCGAAGATAAGACACAAACTGCTGGAGTAACTCAGCAGGACAGTTGGCATCCCTGGATAGAAGGAATGGGTGACGTATCGGGTCGAGACTCTTCATCATGTCAAAATAAGACGTGACCCCACCTACACAAAGCCATACTGACTGTCCCTAGCTAGTCCATGCTTTTTTTTAAAATGGAAGTAAATCCTATTTCTAAGAATCTTCTCCAATAATTTTCCTGCCATTCTTGCATGGACGGGCTGAAATTTTCCAGATTTGCCCTCCTTATACAAACGAACAACATTAATAATTCCATATCACCAGAAGACTTTCAAAAGTTAACTTAATGTGATGCAGAAGTAACAAAAGGGTACAGTTCAACTTGCAAAAATAAACTCAATTTGTAAAACGGAACTTAGCAACACTAAATGTCAGCACTATTAAGATATTAGCAGGAAATTCATAAAAGTGGCATTAAAGTATAAAAAACATATATTTTTGTCCCAATGTGGAAGATGCAATGCATAAAGACTGGTGCAAAAAATAATTCATAATATTGGGTAGTGTCAACATTGTGTTATGAAGTGAAAATTATGTTTAACATAATTTGTTTGTAGAAACATGGAACTCCAGCTGCTAGTTTACAAAAAAAAAAGCATCAAAGTGCTGGAGTAATTTAGCAGGTCAGGCAGCATCTCTAGAGAATATGGATAGATGACGTTTCAGGTAGGGAACTTTCTTCAGAATGATTGTGGTGGCAGGGTGAAAGATGGAAGAGAGAAGGCCAGGGCAAAGCCTGGCGAGCGAAGGGAGATTTTGATAGGCAGATGGTTGGTCAAAAGCCAGAGGTGAAAAGACAGAAGGTGCGAGACGAAGGATTGAAATGTTGTGAATTGTGAAGTTAGGGAAAGGAATGTAAGTGGAAGGGGAGAAAAGGGTGTTAGTCCAGGTGGGAGGTAGGGGATCGGAAAGAACAAGCCTAGACCCGGCGACTGTTTTGCTGGACACAGTCCACCAAGGCCTTTGGGGCTCCTCCATTGCCAGAGTTGGTCCATAAGCAAACTGGTGACAGAGGGTTTGGGACCTGTTCGCCCATTCTCACACCAGGACTGGAGGAGGCATAAATGCAACACTCGGCCCTATGCAGCCCCAGATAAAGTCTCACTGACCTGATGACTCCGAGTTAAGGATGACAGATGGCACCAGCAGGGCGAGATTAAAAAAATCAGTCTGTGGGAGAGAAAACTGCAGTCAAGGCTTTACCTTGAGTATTTGAACCTTTCACAAAAAATACAATTGACAGAAGGCCTTAATAATAAAGACTGAAAACTGATAAATTTGTAGTGCAACATTGTCTGTTTCTGTGTGCAACAGTATTGTGCCAGTTTTAATGTGCTGCTGTGCAGAATCATTACAATTCATTGCACCTTCTGGTGTTAAGCCTCCTAGCTACATTTGTAGCTACACACTTGAGCCAGTTCTCAAAAGGTGCAGGGTGGTGTTGCTACTTCATGAATAGAAACCGCAATGATGAGCAGTGGATGGGAGAAGTCTCTCAGGGGTCAGTGGGATCTGCACAAGATGAGGAACATTGCCAGCACAAGCTATGTTCTTTGTGCAAGGGACCACAGAGTAACAACTGTGTGTTTCTCCTTGCAGGTTGCCAGGGAGAATAGTGAAAGAGTAATACTGCACAGGACTAACCGAAGAATGCCTGCAAGAGAAAAAGGGCACAAAGTGCTAGAGTAACAACGGGTCAGGCAGCATCTCTGGAGAACATAGAAAGGTGACGTTTTGGGTCAGGGGCCACCTTCAGTCTTATCAAGGGTCTTGACCCGAAACGTTTCCAGTCTACGTTCTCCGGGAGATGCTGCCTGACTTGTTGAGTTATTCCAACGCTTTGTGCACTTTCTTGTAAACCAGCATCTGCAGTTATTTGTTCCTACACGAAGAACGCCTGCACATTGAAGAATACCATGTTGATTAATCCACAAGTCTTCTCTCTGAATTTGTAGAGCAGAGGGATTTAGGAGTACAAGTACATAGTATCCTGAAAGTGGTATTACAGGTAGAGAGGCCAATGGAGCAGGCTTTTGGCACACTGGCATTCATCAGTTAAGGAATTGAGTACAGAAATTTATATTATAGTTGGTTAGGCCATTCTTGGAGGATTATGTTCAGTTTTATTTACCTAGTAATAGGAAAGATGTCTTTGAGGGGGGAGAGAAAAGATGGAGAGAGCGAAAAGATGATTTTTGATGATACTGTCAGGATTAGAGGGCCTAAATTGTAGAAAGAGGTGGAGCAGGTTAGATTTTTATTCCTCGGAGTTTAGAGAACTGAGGGGTGCAGTTAGATGTTTATAAAGCATGAAGGACATGGAAGGGTGAATCCAGAGTTACTTTTTTTTTTACCATGGTAGGGAAATCAGGCACTGTAGGGCATAGGTTTAAGGTGAGAGGGAAAGAAACCAAGGGGCATCCTTTTCACTAGAGGGTGGAGGGTATAAAACAACATGCCAGAAGATGTATTTGAGGCAGGTATAGTAACAATATTTAAAAGGCAAGTATATGGATAGCAAAGGTTTATAGGGATATGGGCCAGGCGCAGGCAGATGAGAGTAGCTTCGATGGGACATCTTGGTTTGTATGGATGAGCTCGGCCTAGTGTCATGTTCCTGCGCAGTAAGACTACGTTCATAAGTCATAGGAGCAGAATTAGGTCACTCGGCACATCGAGTCTACTTCCCCATTCAATCATGGCTTATCGATCTTGCCCTCTCAACCCATAACTCTTGACACACTTACTAATCAAGTTACTGTCAATCTCTGCCTTAAAATCTCCCAATGACTTGAGCTCCACAGCTGTCGGTGACAATGAATTCCACTTATTCACCACCTACTGACTAAAGAAATTCCTCTTCATCACCTTTCTAAAGATAAGTCCTTTTATTCTGAGGCTATGGCCTCTGGTCCTTGACTCTCCCACTAGTGGAAACATAGACTCTCTCCAGGCCTTTCACTATTCGGTAAGTTTCAATGGGGTCACCCCTCATCCTTCAAAACTCCAGCGTGTGCAGGTCCAGTGCTGGCAAACGCTCTTCACGTTAGCCCAATCATCCCCGGGATCATTCTCGGAAACCTCTTCTAGACCCTGTGGAATATCAGCATATCCTGCCACAGATATGGAGCCCAAAACAGTTCATAATACTCCAAATACAGCCTGACCTGTCTGTGCCTTATAAAACTTCAGCATTACACCCTTATTTTTATATTCTAGTCCTCTCAAAATAAGTGCCAACATTGCATTTGCCTTCCTTACTACTGATTCAACATGCAAATGAACCTTGGGAATCCTGCACCTGCATGCCCAAGACACTATGACTCAATCACTAATTCAAATGAAACATAACTACTCAGCATTGGAATTACTAAATAGACCATTTGCAGCAGGTAACATTCTTTTTTCATACAGACTTTTGGGCAGTGCAATATTGTTACTTTTAATTTTGAGAAATGTTATGCTAATAAAGGTGGTGGAAACAAAATTCCTGCTGAAAAGTCAGGAGTCGAATTACAGTACAGGTGCTACAACTTTGGCAGCAGCGATTCCCTGCTCTAGATTTTCAACCGCACAGCACCATTTTATTTGGGAGTAGTTCAAACTTTTCAGATCTCTATCTTGAGCAAATTAAATTTTTCTTTGCTGTAAGTTATCCCTTGGCCCTGCAATATCTCACTTATTGGCAAAGTTATCAACAAATACGCTGGAAAAAAATGGACAATTAAGGAATTGAACTTTTGGAGATGCAATTAAGAAACATTTACGCACACAAAGAACGACGGATGTTTGCAATTGTTGCTATTTTTAATTTTCAATCACACTGATATTTTTGTTAATGAGGTATAGAGCAAAGAATGGTTGCTGGGACCTAGCTTGGTATCCATAATCTGAATGATCCCAATGTCCCAGTCCTCCTTGGTGTGTCTACTTTAATTCACCCTGTCAATTAAATGGTCTACCTAAACGGCTTCTATATGCTTCAGTCTGAAGAAGGGTCTCGACCCGAAACGTCACCCATTCCCTCTCTCCTGGATGCTGCCTGACCTGCTGAGTTACACCAGCATTTTGTGATACCTTCTATATGCTACACTGTGAGCACAACTATATGGAATTCTTGACAAACACACAAAAAACAGACATCACTATTTTATACTTGTTGTTTATAGATTATACTTACAATCATTCATTTTTTGCTTTGCACCCAAGACCACATTATTTTAGAGAATTCAGAAAAAGACTTCAGAAAATTGTTTTGTAACTTGCTAAAAAATAAACTACCAACTCGCAACTACCAATGTTCAAAGGTAGAAACTAGAAGTCGCACTTGCAACTATCACATCAGCCTCGCCTCGCACACCTGTGTGCATATGAACGAACAATTACATTAAATGCGAGTAAAAAAAGTTTAAAGGGAGCACAGGAAACAGGGTCCTCCCATTCAGTGGGAAGGGCACTGGCAAGCCAGATGCACAACCATTGGCATTTGTGAATAGTTGGATAGCTGATAATCGGAGTTTTACTCTAATGGTCAGCACACTTAAGTTTCTATTTTCAATATACCCGAGGGAATAGATATGTATTTTTTTATCTGCACTCCTTTCCACTCGTTGGATGCCAATTTCCACAGTCCCTTTGAATTTACACGGTTGACTGGAAAACTTAATATAATACTGTACAATATCAAAGAAAAACAATTAAAACTATTATGGGATAACAATAGAAATAACATACAGCCAACAACTCGGGCACCAGAGGTCTGAGCATGTGAGCTGATCAGAGTTTTACTGTTTATTCACTCCCTTAATTATCAGGTGTTCATTATTCCTTGTACACTTTGAATCTAACAATGTAATAAACATCATGAGTGGTGAGCAACTATATAATACAGCCAAAATTATGGGTGTTATTATGGAGAGATAAAGTCTCAAAACTCCTTATGGTAAATATGGAATGCTAAAGTTAAAAGTTGAATTTAATGCGCTTAGAGAACAAAATAAAAACCTGGCTAAATTTTGAAACTCAACTCTAAACGATCTAATTGCTATTTTTATCTAGAATTTTACTATGAACTGCTCAGTCATCTATTCTAATTTCTCTCAGCAGATAAGCCGGCAGAAAAAATTACCAAAAATTCCATTTATTAATCTTTCAAAGTAGTGCAAGGTTCAACTGGAACAACTACAAGAATTATACCAAAGCAATTTTCTAAGTTATATAAATAGCAGCAAGAATGCCAACTTTTAAAATAAACTATCTGGACATTGATTTTTTTTTTGTGTATACATGCCTCTAATATTTGACACGCAGTCACATTTACAGTAAACCAAATTATAATTAGAAAATGTGCCAAAAACTGCAAGTAAAAGGAAGTCAAGCTTCCTTAAATAAGTGTCGCAAGTCTCTGTGTTTGCATATGTTACTGGAACAGTACCAGTTTGAATAAAACAGTTTTAACATAATTGAATAATTAACCCCAAGCACACACTGAGCAGCCCAAACATCGTGCACTTCAAGTACTCAAGGAACTCAGGATGTTATTTTTAGCACCAAATTCTTTCAGGAAGCAAGAATTTCTTTCAAATTTAAAGGATAAAGTAGATTACTAACCAAGAAGTGGTTTTCAATAAAAATGGAAATGGAACTTTAATTCTAGTTTCATTTAGGTTCATCTATAGGGATTTTTCTGAAAGAAACTAGGTATAGACGTTTTTTATCAAAACCTCCCTTCCAAACAAATGAGGGGCTTTAATACAATATAACAAAGAAAATCCTTCTGCGAAATGACAACTGTCCACTGCAGGAGTCTGAAACACTTTAATATGAATCAAATGGAATTAATTTTCACTAACCAGACATTTTTATTTGAGTGGGATCCTAAAATGTTGAAAAATTATTAGTTTTTAAGCTGCTGTTCTCTCAGGCACAAGGATTTGAAAATATCCAGAGTGGAAAAACTAATTTTAAATATTTTGCTCCAAATATCTAGTCATCAACCAACATCCAAAGCATTTAAATCACAAACTAACTACATTCTTGAAGAATTAGCAGTTGGCCATTATTTTTTTTTTACATAATCATGTATCAAAATGTTCTTTATAGACAATGGGTACACGAGGAGGCCATTTGGCCCTTCGAGCCAGCACCGCCATTCAATGTGATCATGGCTGATCATTCTCAATCAGTACCCCGTTCCTGCCTTCTCCCCATACCCCCTGACTCCACTATCATTAAGAGCTCTATCCAGCTCTCTCTTGAATGCAATCAGAGAATTGGCCTCCACTGCCTTCTGAGGCAGAGAATTCCACAGATTCACAACTCTGACTGAAAAAGTTTTTCCTCTTCTCAGTTCTAAATGGCCTACCCCTTATTCTTAAACTGTAGCCCCTTGTTCTGGACTCCCCCAACATTGGGAACATGTTTCATGCCTCTAACGTGTCCAACCCCTTAATAATCTTATACGTTTCGGCACGGTGGCGCAGCGGTAGAGTTGCTGCCTTACAGCGAATGCAGCGCCGGAGACTCAGGTTTGATCCTGACTACGGGTGCTGTACTGTAAGGAGTTTGTACGTTCTCCCCGTGACCTGCGTGGGTTTTCTCCGAGATCTTCGGTTTCGTCCCACACTCCAAAGACGTACAGGTATGTAGGTTAATTGACTGGGTAAATGTAAAAATTGTCCCTAGTGTGTGTAGGATAGTGTTAATGTGCGGGGATCACTGGGCGGTGCGGACTTGGTGGGCCGAAAAGGCCTGTTTCCGCGCTGTATATGAAATATGAAAATAAATAATAAGATCTCCTCTCATCCTTCTAAATTCCAGTGTATACAAGCCTAGTCGCTCCAGTCTTTCAACATGTGATAGTCCCGCCATTCCTGTACAACTGCAGAAGGACCTCTTTGCTCCTATACTCAACTCCTCTTGTTATGAAGGCCAACATTCCATTGGCTTTCTTCACTGCCTGCTGTACCTGCATGCTTCCTTTAGAGATACATCAAGGAAGCAGGCCCTTTAGCCCATTGTTTCCACGCTGGCCATCTTATCCCACTTTCTCACCCACGTGAGGCAACTTAGAGGTAATTAACTTGCAAACCAGCACGTCTTTTGGGATCAAGCCTCTTGTTTCAGGTAACTTAGCCTGCACTACCTGGCTTTGCCAGAAAACACACATTCCTGTCACCAAGTGTGCCAAAATTATTGGACAACTTGTAATTGTGCACAATCCTATTGGGCCAGTCCAGGATAGCAATAAATACCAGTATGCCCAGGACTGTATTCTCCACAAATATCAAAATAAATTCCCTCAACTGGATCTCTAAACTCCTAGTGTTGGATCTTGTATAAAAAAAGGTCACTTCAACGAAGAATCTCACAGATAATGATGCTTTAAAACAAAAAGCCACACAAGACCACATTGGGATCATACAATACAATACAATATATCTTTATTGTCATTGTACAGGGGTACAACGAGATTGGGAATGCGACTTCCATACGATGCAATAAATTAATTAGCTAATCAGCATAAATTTAGACAACCCAGTGAAACAAAATTAGAAACAGTTTTAAGACAGAATAAAGTGCAAATAGGTCTGTGCCGGTTCACTGTGCGATGTGACCATCCGACTCAGCAGGACCGGTTCAGAGCAGTTATGGCCCTGGGGATGAAGCTGTTCCTGAGTCTGGAGGTGCGGGCGTAGAAGGCCCTGTAGCGTCTGCCAGATGGTAAAAGTTCGAACAGACTATTGCAGGGGTGTGAGGAGTCTTTGTGAATGCTGGTGGCTTTCTTGAGGCATCGTGTGTGCAGATGCCCTCCAAGGCTGGTAGCTGTGTTCCGGTAATCTTCTGAGCTCTACGGACTACCCGCTGAAGAGCTCTCCTCTCTGCCTCCTTGCAGCTGAGATACCACACAGGGATGCCATGTGTTAGGATGCTCTCTATGATGAAGCGGTAGAAGGTCGTCAGAAGCTGTTGGGGCAGACCAGACTTTTTCAGTGTTCTCAGGTAGAACAGTCATTGCTGTGCCTTCTAGACCAGCGCAGCGGTGTTAGTGGACCATGTGAGGTCCTCCGAAATGTGAGTGGCCAGAAACTTGAAGCTGGACACTCTCTCCACACTGTCCCCGTTGATAAAGATCGGAGCGTATTCCCCATTATGTGACCTACGGACGTTGATGATCAGCTCCTTGGAGGTGTTTAGGGACAGGTTGTTATCTGAGCACCAGTCTGCCAGGTTCTGCACTTCCGCTCTGTAGTTTGTTTCATCACCGTTGGTGATCAGCCCGATCACCGTTGTGTCGTCTGCAAACTTGACAATGGTGTTGATGTCGAATGCAGGAACACAGTCGTGTGTGAAAAGGGAGTAGAGCATGGGGCTCAAAACACAGTCCTGTGGTGTGCTGGTACTCAGGGTGATCAAGTGGAGGACAGGTGCGGGCCCATTCTCACTGCCTGTGGTCGCTCCATCAAGAAATCCAGGATCCAGTCGCATAACGACAATCTGAGGCCTAGCTGGTGGGGTTTGGTGATGAGCTTGGTGGGGATGACCGTGTTGAAGGCAGAGCTATAGTCAATGAATAGCATCCTCACGTATGTGCCCTGTCTCTCCAGGTGAGTCAGGACAGTGTGAAGAGCCAGAGAGATGGTGTCCTCTGTGGATCTGTTTGCCCTGTATGCAAATTGATGCGAGTCCAGTGAGGCAGGGATGCTGGATTTGATGTGTGAGAGGACCAGCCTTTCAAAGCACTTCATGATTATAGGAATTAGGGCAACCGGACAGTAGTCGTTCAGGTTGGTGATTTTTGTTTTTTTCGGCACCGGCACTATGGTAGCCGACTTCAGGCACTTGGGGACCGTAGCCAGAGATAACGACAGGTTAAAGATCCTGGTGAATACCTCAGCCAGCTGTTCAGCACAGTCCCTAAGTACCCTTCCTTGAACTCCATCTGGGCCTGCAGCCTTGCTTCTGGGCATGCAGCTTTACGCCACTAGTACTTGTTATTTCCCCACCCTCCCATTGAAGTTGACATCAAAATATTTTGTGAAATTCAGCGTAGGCGAGCCCAATGAAAATATGATTCAGAAATCATCCCAGATACACAAAAAATTAATTTTCACGGGGATTGCTCAATCTGTTTTGTGAGACGTGGACATCGTTACTGAGGACATCGTTACATTTACTTTCAGTCGCTAACTTTCCCGTTAACTGAGTGGCTTGCCAGGTTATTTCCAAAAGCATTAATGAGTGGTCAAAATAATTGGCAGCTTGGGGTTACAGATGAGGCAGACCAGCGGAAAGCAGCAAATAATACGTGCCAAATACCGCAGACGATGCTGATGTTGATTTACGGCTCTAGCAACTTGGGTTCAATTTAAATTCATCACGACATCAATAGATTAGTTCCTTGGATATGTCCAGAAATCTATTCTCCATGCTTTTCTCTAATTTTACTCCCTATAATTTTTTTTCTTGACAAACTCCTTCAAAATTTCTGGCTTGTCCACATCTTCCAGGAATTTGAGCCATAGCCCCCATCCCAAAAACAGTCAACTTAAGTGTTCACACTATTGATTATTAAACAACGAACAAACTCAAGATATAGAACTAACCACAATAGACACTCCGCCCTACACACCGTTTGTATATTCACAGCGACTGACTCAACAGTCTACGCACAATCATGGAATAAGGGTGTTTGAAATAGATTTAATTAGGTAGTTTTATTTTAGCTCAATTCTTACACCATTGTTGTTTGTTTTGAATAGAGTAAAAATTGAAAGCACGCAAGATTACTCAAAATCCAAATTAACAATCCCAGATGTTATCAAGCTGCAACCGACCTCATTGGAGACCCTCAGACTATCCATAATCGGACTTTACTGGATGAAATGTTATCCTGCATCTGTACACTGTGCACGGCTCGATTGTAATAATGCGTGGTCTTTCGTCTGCTTGGATAGCACTGTACCTCGGTACACGTAACAATAAACAAAATGAAACTAAATCAGACCATTTTGTGTATTATTTTTGGAAAGATAAGTTTCACTAGCATGTTCTACTATTGATGTTTATTTCTAACTTCTGAAACTTGAGTACACGTTCAAATACTTGGTATAAAAGGGGTCTGCTATACCTTGGATAATAAGCATATTTATTCATGTGTATTTTATAACATGATTCTGAATGATTTTATTATGCCAGATCACGTTGCAGCTTTAGCAATTTTTGCAATGGTCTTCAGAAAAGACGACTAACAAGCAAATCCTATATTTTTCAAATTTGGTATTTTGTGGTCACTGGAGAAATGGGATTATATTTTATCATGGAAACAGACATGCTAATCCAAAATTTTTAAATTGAGCTTCCAGTTGCAGGTCATTTCAACACCCCCACTCATTGCTACACTGACTCGTCTGCCCTTCGCCTTCTCCACTGCCACGGTGAAGCCAAATACAAATCACAACGCATATTTTGCTTGGGCAGCCTATAACACAATTGTACGAACAACAAATTTTCTATTCTTCACCCATTCCCTCTATGTTCCTTTTCCATTTTCACCTGTTCTTTGTTCTTTTCCACCTTTTTCCTTCCACTACACCCAAATCACCCAGACTCACTCCCACCCCACTCCCAACCCTCACTTGGTTCCATCTCTCTATCAACCACAATATTTATAATGCAACTTAATCAATCCGAAGAGATCAATCTGCAACAAATTTGCACAGATTGGGTGCTTTTACAAACTTGGAGAGATACTTATTTTACAGACTGACAGGCTTTCCCAAGTATGCACATATTTGCAATGGATTCAGGTCAATTTGAACAGCCTATTATAAGAGTATTTGAAAGACAATAAGTGATTATGTTATTTTTATGCAATATTTTCATTATGGTCATGCAAAGTTAGTGTACTCCTATGAATTTAAAATTAAAAAAATCTTTAATTAACTATTCAAGGAAAAATCTATGAATTCAGTTCATTTAAGAACATAAATTGCCCATCAAGCCAAGAATCAAGAGTGTTTAATTATCATATGTACCAACAGCAGAACAATGAAATTCTTACTTGCAGCAGCATAGCAGGCCAGTAAATACAATGCACATAGACAACATACAACACAAAATTAAATAAATAACCCCAATATTAGTGCACAAATATCCCCAATGTCCTCACTGAAACCAAAGATGGTCCATAGTTCATAGTTGAGGTTAGCGTTGTGTAATGTTCAAGAGTCTTATGGTTGTAGGGAAGAAGCTATTCTTGAATCTGGTGGTCATGCTTTTCAGACTGTCTTTGGCTGCAACGAGGACTTCGGGGGGGGGGGGGGGGGGGGATTTATGCACTAGCATTCGGGTTATTTATTGAGTTTCGGGTTGTATATTACCTATGTGTACAGTATTTACAGGTTTATGGTCGAAATATGTTTATTCTTCCCAATGTTAGCAATAAAATGAGAGCATGGCCAGGGAGATGTGGGTCTTTGTGCCTACCCTGCCGTTTGATCCGATCATGGCTGTCCTGCCCCAGGCCTCACCTCCTCTCCCTGTGACAGATCCCCACAGTGCTCAGTTCCCGATCTTTCAAATATTTACCTACTTCCTTCTTTAAATGATCCAGTATCCACCACCTTCGGGCAGAGAATTCTAGAGATTCACCTCTTTGAATCAAAATGTAAAAAGTACAGAGATGTAAGATTTCCTGACCGCATCCTAACTTTGCCTAGTATTCTTAGATTACCTGAAAAACTATATTTTAGGTATTTACACTAAATATTAGAATAGTGGGTTGTGCATTAGTATTCCATCAAAAAGCTACTTAAATTTATCACCACCCAGCTCCAACACTTACAAGGCATAACATTTGGTTCTTCTCCATCCGAACTAATTAAATTATAAGGACAGGAGGTACATAAGACAAAAGTAAAATCAGTATTTTGCTCATAGATGTTTTTCCTTTCAATTATATTGGTAATTAGCAATACTGTATTTATAAAAGTTCTAAAAACCTCCGTTTGTAATAGTCAAGAGTGCAGTTTGAAATGGCTTCCTCAATATGTAAAAGAAAATACTGTATCAAACTACAAAACAGTATACACATTTCTCAAAAAAGAATCTGGATAGTTACTATTGCATGCTCTAGTAAGGATCCCAATGCTCTCCCTCCAAGTATATTGGAACAGTTAAAAAGACGGAGGTTTCCAAAGTAAACTACTAAGCTTTTCCCATCCGTAACTGTGCTAACTGTAGCTGTAGATAACAAATTTAAAACCAGTACACACCTTTTGTGACAAACCAGTCAATCAGTAGTTACTGGAAATGATGCATCAATCGTCAAGCTGCACACTATTAGATCGGCGCCAAATATATTTCGTTTCAAAAGGCCCTGTTTGAGAACTTAGTGTTCTAAATGAACAAAACCTGGTCTGAAAGAAGAGCAGCACCCTGGACTATATGCTTATTACATTCTTGTCATTATTCTGTTGAAAACTAGATGATCCTTTTCATGGAGTAGTTTATTCTCTGTCCTACATTGGCTAACTTTTCACAGGTAGGAAACATCTTCCTGAGAAAATCTTTTGTATATCTGCTCAGAGTGTAAAGCCTTTATGTCAGTCACTGTGCCACGTTGGATGTCAGCAGGGTGATCCATTAGAGATTATTGCCAGCAGAGCAGCAGATAGCATGTGGTCTGATTAACATCAGCTGGTTGCTTTTCTGCTTTTATTGCGATGTTCTGTCAAGAATTAAATCATTTTCACTACCCACTGCCAATATAACATGAAAAAAACTTTCCAGCCTCATTAGAAAATGGACAGTTACACGTCCCCAGATGTACTTTGCCGAGAAAAAAAAAATGTAGACTACTTTACAGACATGAACTCTGCTTTAAACTGTTGGATTTACACGCTGAAAATAAATTAGTTTTCAACGAAAAGTTAATAAAAATACATATTTTTTGAAAAATCATTGTTTAAGCTGATAAACAAGGACTTTCATTGAATTTTTAGCCACCAATATTTAGCCACAGATCTTACTCAACATATGATTATATCAAAACTTTAAAAATCATTTCATCCACAGGTCTTCAGTTCAATTTCAAAGTATTACCATCTGTCAGAAATTGGTCAATTGAAACCATAGCCTACAATTTAGAAAATCTTAAAAATTAAAAAAAGAAACAAAATAATATACGAGATATTAATCTTTACAAGCTGTTTTAAAAAAAAATACAAATTCTGCATTTTCTACAATGGTATATGAAGTTGGTTATTGTTCTAATTCAAAGTGTACAGCTTGGGTAACGACCAAATGAAGGAGATCTGGTCCAAGCTCCCCATCAGTCTCACCAGGGTTATGTCTGGTCTGCAACCCTACAACCTGGCACAATAAACAAGCATCATACAAGCAGCTTTCCCAATCAAGGGCCACCACCTTCTTCAGGGTATCATTTAAAGGGACTCAAAGAAGAGACCAATAAACACTGGCCCATGTCGAGAAAGGTAAATTGCTACACCCAAAATATGACAACAGTGAGCCACTTAGTGCAGGACTAAGAGATCATTCCTTTGGGCAGAAACTGCAAAAGGACTGGATGGCAATGAAAAATCATTTAGTGTCAATGAGTCAGTCACAGAACATGGAAACAGGCCCTTTGGCCATGTCTGTGATGACCAATCTACACTAATCCTCATTTTCCTCTTGCATCCCCATAAACCTCACCTCCTTATACTTGAACCAATTTACAGCGGCTAATTAATCTACCAAGCATCCATGGCATGTGGGTGGAAACTGGGGCACTTGGGGGATGATGTCCAAATTCCACTAAGATAGCACCCAAGGTCAGATTGAACAAGTTGCTGGAGCTGTGTTACCCACGGTAGACACAAAATGCTGGAGTAACTCAGCAGAACAGGCAGCATCTCTGGAGAGAAGGAATGGGTGATGTTTCGGGTCGAGGCCCTTCTTCAAACTGATTCTTCAGTCTGAAGAAGGGTCTCGACCAGAAACGTCACCCATTCCTTCTCTCCAGAGATGCTGCCTGTCCTGCTGAGTTACTCCAGCATTTGTGTCTACCTTCGATTTAAACCAGCATCTGCAATTCTTTCCCACATACACTGTGTTACCCACCATGTCTTTGTGCCATTCATATGTGCTGTTTCTTTCACAACTTATGCATAATTTATAGATACACACAGATTTTTGACCCTGCTTTATCAAAATGTCTGGTGCATATATAATGCAAACCTCTGGGTAACTATGCCAACAGCTTACAATCCCTCCCGAGGGGTTCCATTTTTACAGACATCTACAAGTCAATTTTGTATGTCAGAAAATACACAATCATATGATATTTTAACTGCACCTCCACAGTATTATAATGAATGGCACCAAAAGTACATAAGACTGATTTGAGGGAATCATTTCTAGATATGGATAGAGGGAAGAGACCAATTTCATAAGAACAAACATATTTAGGCACAACGGACTTCCGGAATGAACAATATCATAGGAGTTTATTCATATACAAGGGAGATCACATCGACGTTTGGTAACCCAGAACAGCCTGTATAGATTTACTTGGGTTTGCCTCTCTTCCCCTCCCCCTCCCCCCTCCCAGATCTCCCACTGTCTTCCTGTCTCCACCTATATCCTTCCTTTGTCCCGCCCCCCTGACATCAGTCTGAAGTAGGGTCTCGACCCGAAACGTCGCCCATTCCTTCTCTCCTGAGATGCTGCCTGACCTGCTGAGTTACTCCAGAATTTTGTGAATACTTGGGTTTGGTGATCACAAGTAAAGTTTGCGAGTCAGATGCTGAAACCTATTCTCAAGGAAGTGGTAACAGGACTGTAAATTTTAAGTAGTTCACTAGCTTCTAATCAATATCACTTTATAACCAATTCAACCCATATAATACAAATAGTATTCCCTAATTTATCGATCATTTTATATTCAATTTGTGATATGGAAACATGCTTTATAGCAGAACTACCTGTACTTGTGATTGATGGGAGTGCAGTGTTCGTTCACGAGATGGTGGGTTTTGCTAGCAAGATCTTAAGCAAACAGCACCACTGAGATTGGCTACATCACAGATGGTGCTGAATCAATATGCAGGTGAGAAAGAGTGGTCAAAAAAAGACACACAGTTCTGGAGTAAATCAGCAGATCAGGCAGCATCCCTGGAAAACATGGATTGGTGATGTTTTGGGTCAGGATCCTTCTTCAGACTTTATAGGGATGGAGCAGTGCCTGGTTGAGTGGTGCTACAACAATGGTGGCTCGCTCAACATCAACAAGGCCAAAGAACTAATCGTTGACTTCAGAAAGAAGTCGGGAGAATTCGATTTTTTTTTGTAGAAAGCAGTCTTAACCTGCATGATAATCAATCTTTGAATTCTTTATCCATGAGGACAGAGAGACCTTGGCCATTGAGCATATTCAAGAATTAATAGACTTTAGATATTAAGGGAATCAAAACATATGGAGTTACGGCAGAAAAATGGCAGAGGGAAAAGATCAGTCACAATTTCCTTAAAGGGCAAGCAGGTATGACAAATTTATTCCCAACTTTTGCTTCTATTTCTTGGGAACTATCCTTGGATTCCATATCTTCACAACAACTTTAGATTTTGTATGTAATCACCAGGTCTCAAAAATGGAAACTAACCCCCTTTTAACTCCTTGAAATAACCTGCATTAAAAAATACTTTAATTCAAATAGATGTTCCAGGATTCCATACACATCGGTATGGAGCACATCAAGTCAGGCCTCCTAGATGACCTTGCCTACTGCTATCCCTCTGGACCTACACTCACCCCCATCATCTGGCCAATAGGGACAACTATGACTGACTCCTATTCATTGACTATGGCTCAGTCTTCATAATTCAATCTAAACTCACTCCAAACTCCTGGATCTGGGACTCTCAGCAACCCCCTCTCCAACTGAATCTTAATCCATGATAATTCTCAACACTGGCTATCTCCTCAGCCCTTTACCGCACTCCCAAAACACTCACAACTGTGCAACCAAATTCTGCTCAAATTCCATTTGCAAGTTTGTAGATGACAAATCAGTTGTCTGCCAGTTCTCGGACAATGAAGAGCCGAACTATAGGACAGAGATAAAGAGCTTAGTAACATGGCACTGAGACAACCTCTCCATCAATGTTAGCAAAATGAAGGAGTTAGTCACTGACTTAAGAAATTGGGTTGAGTACATGCTCCATAATCAAAGATGCTGAAGTGGAAATGGTCAAGACGTTCAAATTCCTAGGTGTAAATATCACCAACATCTTGGTCCAATCATATTGATGCTATGGCCAAGAAAACACACCAACCTCCTCAAAAAATTAAGGAAATTTGGCTTGTCTCATATGACTCTTACCAATTTCTATAAATGCACCACAGAAAGCAGGCTATCAGGGTATATAATAGCTTGATTTGATCTACCCAAGACCACAAGAAATCAGAGTTGTGGACATAGTTCACCATGCAAACCAGCCTCTCGCACATTGAATCTATGTACATTTCACATTGCTCGGAAAAGCAGCCCATAAAATCATGGACCAATCACACCCCTGTCATGCTATTTTCCCCCTCTCTCGTGTGGCACAAAATACAAAAGCATGAAAGAACACATATTGCCAGATTCACAAAAAGCATCTTCCCTACTGTTTTCAACTCTTTCATAAGTGAAGAATGCATTCTTGATCTCCCAAACGAACTCATTGCTGCCCTTGTATTTTTTTGTTAGATGCACTTACTCTATAATATAACACAATATTCTGTACTCCATTTTCTTTCTCTGTTTACAATACCTGGTGTAAATGTATGGTATGATTTACCTACATAACATGCAAAACAAAGTTTTCCCCTGAATCTTGGCACATGTGAATAATGTCAAGTCAAGTCAAGTCAATTTTATTTGTATAGCACATTTAAAAACAACCCACGTTGACCAAAGTGCTGCACATCTGATTAGGAAAAAAAAGAAACATACAGTGTGAATCAATCGTCATCATACGGGACAGTGATGCAACTTTTTAAAGCAGTGAAGTGACCTCAAAGTTTCCAAAGCTAAGCTTTTCTGTTTGGGAATTTCCAAACATATGTCATGTGTTATATATTTAAACATTTTAGCCAATGACTTGGCTTCAGCTTGGGTATCCAAAGCTTCTCATAGGGATACTGTGCTGCTCTTATGCAAGTGAACATAAGATGCTCGTCCAGCAGATAGGTACAAAATGCTGAAGCAGGAAACATGTTCCCAATGTTGGGGGAGTCCAGAACCAGGGGCCACAGTTTAAGAATAAGGCCATTTAGAACGGAGATGAGGAAAAACTTTTTCAGTCAGAGAGTTGTAAATCTGTGGATTCTCTGCCTCAAAAGGCAGTGGAGGCCAGTTCTCTGAATGCTTTCGAATAGAGCTAGATAGAGCTCTTAAGGATAGCAGAGTCAGGGGGTATGGGGAAAAGGCAGGAATGGGGTACTGATTGAGAATGATCAGCCATGATCACATTGAATGGTGGTGCTGGCTCGAAGGGCCGAATGGCCTACTCCTGCACCTATTGTCTATTGTATCTCAGCGGGTCAGGCGGCGCCTCTGGAGAAAAGGACTAGGTGACGTTTCGGGGCGACAAGGGCCCCGACCAGAAACATCACCTATTCCTTTTCTCCAGAGATGCTGCCTGACCCACTGAGTTACTCCAGCATTTTGTGTCTACCTTTGATTTAAACCAGCATTTGCAGGGTTTTTTCCTACACAGCTTGTCCTCTGACTTTTGTTCAATGACTCGGAAGCTTCCAAACAGTACTGTGAGTTGAACACTTGCCTGAACATCTCTGGTGGATGAAATGGTCAGCCTCTAGAGAAGGAGACTGTGAGAAAAGAAGGCAGACGGAAAGTTCCAATAGTATGTAGTCAACAACAGATGTGACATCTTCAAAACCCATGTTCTGTTACAAATTGCCATTCACTGTGGACACACACTTTTAAATGGTGGAAAAGTGTCACTAAATGACACAGATTTTCCTACTGGGATAGTACAGTTCCAATGGCGATATTCTCCCAGGAAAAATTAAACTAAAGTGACTACATTTTTGATATGATATTCCAAATTCATCACATATTACATTCAATTCTGTCTCAGTTAACCCCAGCTTTGTACTTAAGTTTGGAACCTCAAAATCCTTCTTGCTGTAAAATTTGAAAAACAAATTATGATTTGAAATTTCATCTGACCAGGTTACTGAAATCCAAACAAACAATAAAATGTCCACATGAAGAATGAAAGCAGAAAAAAATCTTCTCAAACTGTGTCACTTTTACAAGGTGCCACCATGTTCTATGAGAAATCTAAGCTTCTGCATGATGGATCGTAATAATTCAATGTAAGCCTGCTATTATGGATTTATTTGTCTCATTCATACCATCCTACAACTACTTTGCAAATAACTCCTGAATTTTTAACAGATCTGAAAATACACTTCACACTTGTCATTAATCTATAAATCTGCAATGTCCCACTGAGATCCAAGTGTTAGGAACACATAAGTACGTCTGAAGTGGTAGAGTTGCTGCTTTACAGCGAATGCAGCGCCGGAGACTCAGGTTCGATCCTGACTACGGGTGCTGCACTGTAAGGAGTTTGTACGTTCTCCCCGTGACCTGCGTGGGTTTTCTCCGAGATCTTCGGTTTCCTCCCACACTCCAAAGACGTACAGGTATGTAGGTTAATTGGCTGGGTAAATGTAAAAATTGTCCCTAGTGGGTGTAGGATAGTGTTAATGTACGGGGATCGCTGGGCGGCACGGACTTGGAGGGCCGAAAAGGCCTGTTTCCGGCTGTATATATATGATATGATATGATAAGAAGGGCAGAGGAATCAAGAACCAGAGCTCTTGATCAGTCTAAGGAAGGGTCTCGACCCGAAACATCACCCATTCCTTCTCTCCAGAGATGCTGCCTGTCCCGCTGAGTTACTCCAGCATTTTGTATCCACCTTCGATTTAAACCAGCATCTGCAGTTCTTTCCTACACACAAGTATGTCAAATATGTACAACACTGACCAAATTGGTGAATTGAATGTAATAAAAGCAGCTCATTGTGCTGAATGCATCCTATATTTTAGAAAAGTAAATAAAATATTATAGCTTACTCTCTATTTATCTTGAGTAGTCATACTATAACAGTTTCCTCCCTACCCAGATTTGGGAAAATATTTTTTTTTAAATCAAAGACTTTGAACGTCAGTAATATTTGAGGGACTGATTATCCATCCCAAGTCACGAGAGCACATTTACTGACTATTCTTGGGAGACAACAAAATGAAATTGTTTGATAAACTTACAATATCAACAAATATCAATTTTCTTATGACTATACTATTCCATATTAACTACATTCTGCTGGTTGATCAAAATTTGCAAAGAATGAAAAATAATAATGGTAGATTATGCCTCTACCACACTTCAAAATGCATTTTGTTGTCTGCATATGAAAACAAAAAAATACTGCGGGCGGTAGAAACTGGAAATAAGAGCAAAAATGGTGGAAACACTCAGAAGGTCAGACAATATCTGTGAATATAGAAAAAAAGTTAAAATTTAAAGACCCTTCATTGGAATTGACAAAAAATCTTCAACTTTATATATAAGCAGTTTCTACCCATTTCTCTATTCACAGATGCGGCCCGAGTTGCTGAGTGATTCCAAAATGTTCTGTTTTTATTATTTGTTTTCTGCATAGTAACTGGGGAGTTCCAAGGATGTGAAAGTTACGTGTACTTTTTACTTAAACTATTAGTTATGGTCATGCACCATAAAGTACTATTTTACAGTCACCAAAACTGATCATTATGTTTTTTACTCTTAATCTCAGGAGACAGCATTCTTTGTAGTTCCTGAAGGAACCTCCGTTGAGC
Source organism: Rhinoraja longicauda (assembly GCF_053455715.1). NCBI lineage: Eukaryota > Metazoa > Chordata > Chondrichthyes > Rajiformes > Arhynchobatidae > Rhinoraja > Rhinoraja longicauda. Next base: position 24,964,203 of record NC_135979.1, read on the forward strand.
AGTAATTTCTGTTTTTAATTCTCAACAATTCTTGTTCACACCCCTGCCATATTTGTGTCTAAAGAAGTTCAGTTCTTCAGCACAACACTTCTCAGAGAAGCTACCTAATATCTCGTGGACATGTCTCATTTCAAATTCCAGACAAGAATTGCCACCAGGATAAAAGATTATGACCCTATTATCTGGCAAGAATTGGTATTACATTCCACTTGTCAGAAACACTTGGTTGCAGTTATGAGTTCCTGATACCATGAAATACATTCAACCAGTGAACTACAGTTTGCAGAATGACCAACGGCACACTTTTAAAGTACCGAAAGCATGAAGCGTGAATTTAAATGACACTTGGTTTTATAGACATTTACGTTTCACAAGTGCTTTCTGCAATGAGACAGGTTACAGTAATCAAGAGATAGAAACAAAAAGCTGGAGTAACTCAGCGGGTACAGGCAGCATCTCTCCAGAGATACTGCTTCTGAGTTACTCCAGCTTTTTGTGTCTATCTTCGGTTTAAATCAGCATCTGCAGTTCTTACACATACGGTAATCACTAGCACCTTTAAAAGTATTACATTTCAGTAGCCAAACCATACTGAAGCATCAATTTAAGCCACTTTCATAGCTAAAAATACTTTCATATGCATAATGTCAAAACAGCAGTTCCAGAGCAAAATTCAGGAAATAACACCAAGCATCATATCTTTGAAATAAGTAGCTAACTAAATATTCTAAAATTAAAAAATATCATGGTACCTTAAAAACTCTCATTTTTAATGAGAAAGATCATTCAACTACACTTCCATGTCTTAATTATCTCTCTATTCTTGTTATTCTGCCCTTTCTCATAAATGCTGCCAGTACAAGAGTTCACCTAGAACAGTAAATGATAGGCCATTATATTCTCCCTACTTCAAATATTTTGGAAATGCTCTTCTTGCCAGTAATATATTTATCTGGCATTTTCATGACACAGGAACTGACTAACCACACCCATGCCCTCCCAGGATCAGGGAATAACGGTGATCTGATGACTAAATACTTCCTTCCATCACTCTTAATCTATTTTTTAAAAATTCTACACATGCTAGAAAAACAATGATTAAGTTGTAACTGGAGCAGTGTATCTCATTCAAACCACAACACTGTAGCAAGTTTGTGAAGATCCTAAAGGGAGCGAGGAAAAGATTGAACGGAATATCGCCTAGGTTGGGGAATTCAGCTACAAAGTTGGACTGGTAAAGGAGTGGTTTTTGGACCAGAAAAAATGACAGAGGTTTAAAGGGTCAGATTTAATAAAGGCAAACAGAGAGAAGCTATTCCCATTTATTCACAAAATGCTGGAGTAACTCAGCAGGTCAGGCAGCATTTCGGGAGAGAAGGAATGGGTGACGTTTCAGGTCGAGACCCTTCTTCAGACTGAAATATATAATAGCATGCTTGGGCGGAACTAACCATATCGGGTTGGTTCATAGACTGCTGAAGCACACTATTAGTGACAGGTATGAGGGGGTATGTTATGATAGAAGGCAGAGTGGAAAGTTGGGGACAAATGTGAAGGGGAACTTATCTTGTGTATCGAAAGGTAAATATGTAAATCTGACTATAAGAGTGGTAGAAACAAAGACAATCAGGGCTTTCAATGTGGGATAAGATAGGCAATTCAGGAAAATGTGCACATGGAAATAAACGTGACTGAATTACCCTTCAAACAGTTGGCAGTTACAATTTCACCATTCTACACATTTACCATTTTAATGAAATAGATCTGCAGGAAAGCCATAGAGTCAATATGTGCATCCGCCTTGTTTTGCCTTCAGACCCACCATACTTCATTTCTCCCACAAAGCTTTATCCAGACACGTGCATAAAGGATTATTGAATTGTCTAACCTTGTGGTAGTTGTATAATAATCAGTTTGTCTAAGACAGGCTGGAAAAGTTCCGTACTAAATAGTTTTCGGAAAGAGTCGTTAGTTCCGCCCAAGCATACTATTATATATTTCCAGCTTTCTACCCCATGCTCCTAATCAAGTCAATGTGCTGAACTTTGCTCGATCACTACTCCATCCCACGCCACACATAAAATACAAACACCCACAAGAATTAACCAAACAGTAGCCCGCATCCTTTTCCTCTTCCATGGCCAAGCCGCAGCCTGCGATAATTCCATTAGTAACCCGGAAACAATGCAGGAGTCACTCCCCGATCTGTCCTGGCAATTCACTCCCATCTCCAACCTGTTCTGATGTGGCCGGTGCCTGCTCTGCTCTACTCGGCCCGGCCCTGCCCCACCACCGCACGGCACTGTTCTAAGCCGCCGTCTTCTTACTCTCCCTCCTGCATTGATCCAGGCCCGGGACCAGCTCAATCCCCGGCCCAGGACCCGTCTCCCCTGCCCTGCCGGCCGGCCAGCGACCACCCAACAGCCACAGCCCCAGCCCCGCCGCTCGCTTCAGCACAGAGGCTTCGGGCCGGCGCACATACACGGCACGGCCAGGCCAGGCCCGAGGAGAAATGGCGGTGCCGCCTTCACTCCAATCCAGTTCAATCAGTGCAATGTCGGCTCGGCATACTTACAGCGACCAGCCCGTTCATTGAAAACTACTAAAAGGAGTGAGGTTCTGAGCAGCGATTCCAACACACACCGCCTCGCACGCAGCGTCACACGGTCTCAGGGCGGCTAGCAGCTCCAAGTCTCCGAAAGTTCACGACTTGCTCCGAGGATTGCCGAATGCCCCCAGTCCACGCCGAGTGACGCCGGGCGTTGCCGAGGGACGCCGGCCCTTTCCATGTGACGCCGAGCGTTGCCGAACGCCCCCAGTCCACGCCGAGTGACGCCGGGCGTTGCCGAGGGACGCCGGCCCTTTCCATGTGACGCCGAGCGTTGCCGAACGCCCCCAGTCCACGCCGAGTGACGCCGGGCCTTTCCGTGTGACGCCGAGAGATGCCGAACGAAGCCTTGCGTTTTGGACTCACAGGGGCAATAATGCTTCCCATCTCGAGTGCTGCCAACCCATCAAGGAACGCGGCGGGCTGACGAACCTGCCATATTAATTCACATCCCAGGCACTGCGGGGACACCAGACGACACTCCGCACATGTCTCTCTCGTCGAGTGCGAACGTCGTCTAACGCCCTTGCCGAGGCTCGAGGTTGATGATAAATCCTCCTGCAGTTTCTTCAACCCAATGCTGGTCGGCGGAGAAATACCCCTCTGATGGTGGTGTTGGCCACGATGCCCGAGCACCGGCCTCCGCCGTCGTCGAGTGGAGCAGCCGCAAGGAAATGGCGCCTGTCACTGGCTGCAGGGAGAGACAGGCTCCACCACCCCTCAGGTTCATTGAACTGCCGTTCTGGCCCACTGCCGTGTTTCAACATAGAAAAATAGGTGCAGGAGTAGGCCATTCGGCCCTTCGAGCCGGCACCACCATTCAGTACCCCGTTCCTGCTTCCCCCCCCCCCCCCCCATATTCCCTGATTCCTTTAGCCCTAAGAGCTAAATCTAACTCTCTCTTGAACATATCCAGTGAATTGGCCTCCACTGCCTTCTGTGGCAGAGAATTCCACAGATTCACAACTCTCTGGGTGAAAAAGAAGATCCTCATCTTAATCCTAAATGTCATCTTAACCCCTTATTCTTAAACTGTGACTCCTGGTTCTGGACTCCCCCAACATGGGGAACATTTTTCCTGCATCTAGCCCGTCCAATCCTTTAAGAATTTTATATGTTTCTGTAAGATTTTCTAAATTCCAGTCAACACAAGCCCAGTCAACCCATTCTTTCATCATATGTCACCCAGGGAATGAACCTGGTGAACCTACGTGGCACTCCCTCAATAGCAATAATGTTCTTCCTCAAATTAGGAGACCAAAAATGCACACAACACTCCAGGTGCGGTCTCACCAGGGCCCTGCACAACTGCAGTAGGACTTCCTTGCTCCTAAACCCAACATGCTATTTGCTTTCTTCACTGCCTGCTGTACCTCAATGCTTACTTTCAGTGACTGATGTACAAGCACACCCAGGTCTTGTTGCACTTCCCCTTGTCCTAATCTGACACCCTTCAGATAATAATCTGCTTTCCTGTTCTTCAAGATTCAAGATTCAAGATATCTTTATTTGTCATCCAAAAAACAAGTTTTTTGGACGAAATTTCGTCACCCACAGTCCAACAATAAGAGCAATAAAATAAGCAAATTACACAACCCCAACCAACACAAAACCCCCCAAAAAGAAACATCCATCACAGTGAGTCTCCTCCAGTCCCCTCCTCACTGTGATGGAAGGCCAGAATGTCTTTTCTCTTCCCCTGCCGTCTTCTCCTGCGGTCAGGCTGTTGTCGTTGCCATGTTCCAGGCTGCGCCGGACGGTGAAATGTCCGCAACGGGCCGACCCAAGCCCCGCTGCAAGTCGGGGCGGTCGTGGCTCCCGACATTGAAGCCCCCGCCGAGCAGAGAAAATTCCGTGGCCTATTTCAGGCCGCGCCGGACGGTGAAATATCCGCGGCGGGCCGACCCAAGCCCCGCGATCCGGGGCGGGCGAACACGCTGCCGCTGCCGGAGCTCCCGATGTCGGCATCCACGCGGCCCGAGCCTAAGGCGAGTCGCAGCCGCTCCCGCAGCCTCCGAGAACGGCCGGCTCCGCTGATGGTGAGTCTGGTCCGCGGGCTCAGCGAACCAGAGCCCTGGAGGCCGCCAGCTCCAGGAGTTGGGCCGATGGTAGGCCGCAGCAGGAACGGAGACACGGCCCAGAACACAAAGGTCGGGTCTCCGTTCGGAAGGGACACATATTTACAATGTTACAGTTCCCCCCCTCCCCCCCCACATACACACATAGTACACAACCACAAAAACACCACATCACAACTACAATTAAGACAACAAAAACAACAAAAACACAAAGACAAATGGACTGCAGGTAAGCCGCAGCTGCTAGGGCAGCGCCGCCATCTTGCAGGTAAGCCGCAGCTGCTAGGGCAGCGCCGCCATCTTGCCACCAAAGTGGATAACATCACATTATACTGCATCTGCCCACTCACCCAACCTATCCACATCACCCTGCAGCCTCATTGCATTTCATCGCAGCTCACACTGCCACCCAGCTTTGTGTCATCCGCAAACTTGGAGATTTCACATTTAATTCCCTCGTCTAAATCGTTAATATATGTAAATAACTGGGGTCCCAGCACCGAGCCTTGTGGCATCCCACTAGTCGCTGCCTGCCATTCTGAAAAGGACCCATTAATTCCCATTCTTTGCTTCCTGTCTTCCAACCAGTTCTCTATCCATGTCAATACCAATAAGAGATCAAAGGAGATAAGAGCTCAAGGAAAATGTAGAACAGATCATTGTTAGCTCGGAGAGGGTGACAACGAACAAAACAGAGATAACATTTAATCAGGGACAGTCAAACTGGTTGACGGACTAGGAAGGGAGAGGGAAAGCAAGGATTTCTTGAAGTTAGAGAAGTCAATATTTATACCACTGGGGCGTAAGCTGCCCAAGCGAAATATGAAGTACTGTTCCTCCAATATGCACTGTGCCTCACTCCGACAGTGGAGGAGGCCCAGGAAAGAAAGGTCAGTGTGGAAATGGGAGGGGGAGTTAAAGTGTTTAGCAACCCGAAACGTCACCCATGCCTTCTATCCAGAGATGCTGCCTGTCCCGTTGAGTTTCCCCAGCATTTTGTGCCTATCTATGGTGTAAACCAGCATCTGCAGTTCTTTCCTATACCACAACCAAAAAAAAGCTGGGGGAACTCAACAGGTTAGCCAATATCTCTGGAGTACATGGGCAGGCAACATTTCAGATTGGGACACTCTTCAGACTGATTGTAGTAGAGGGAAGAAAGCTGGAATATCTCTGCTACTACAATGTCTGAATAAGGGTCCCAACCTAAAATGTCATCTGTCCATTCCCTCCAGAGATGCCCGCCTGAGCCGCTGAGTTTCTGTCGCACTCTATTTTTTGCTTAAGATTCGAGAGGCTAGAGTGTTTTATTGTCATATTTCCCAGATAGAAAAATGAAATTCTTACTTGTAACAGCACAACAGAATATGTAAACATAGTAGACTGTAAACAATATAATAAATGAGAAAAAAAGTTCAGTGTGTGTACATACACACACACACATGCATCTGTACTCTTAAAAATAATAACAGTGCAATAGTAACAATAATAGTCTATGTAGTTCAGAGCTTATTTAAGGCTGTAGTGTTTAATAGCCTAATGGCTGTAGGGAAGAAGTTGTTTCTGAACCTGGACGTTACAGTTTTCAAACTCCTCTACCTTCTTATCGATGGTAGAGGTGAAATGAGTGTGCGGCCAGGGTAGTGTGGGTCTCTGATGATGCTGGCTGCCTTTTTGAGGCAGCGATTCCGATAAATCTCTTCTATGGTGGGGAGGTCAGAGCCGGTGATGGACTGGGCAAAGTTCACAACTTTTTGCAGTCCTCTTCGCTTCTGGGCATTCAAGTTACCGAACCTGGCCGTGATGCAACCAGTCAATATGCTCTCTACTGTAGTGTAAGAAAATAACTGCAGATGCTGGTACAAATCGAAGGTATTTATTCACAAAATGCTAGAGTAACTCAGCAGGTCAGGCAGCATCTCGGGAGAGAAGGAATGGGTGACGTTTCGGGTCGAGACCCTTCTTCAGACTGAAGAAGGGTCTCGACCCGAAACGTCACCCATTCCTTCTCTCCCGAGATGCTGCCTGACCTGCTGAGTTACTCTAGCATTTTGTGAATAAATACCTTCGATTTGTACCAGCATCTGCAGTTATTTTCTTACACTACAGTAGAGAGCATATTGACTGGTTGCCTGACCTGCTGAGTTACTCCAGCATTTTGTGAATAAATGCTCTCTACTGTACATCTGCAGAGGTTCAAGAGAATCCTCCCTGACATACCGAATCTCCGTAATCTTCTCAAGAAGTTGATGTGCTTTCTTTATAATTGCATCAGTGTGCTGGGTCCAGGAAAAATCTTCAGAAATATGCACGCCCAGGAATTTGAAGCTTTTAACTCTCTCCACCATCGTCCCGTCGATATAGACAGGTTTATGGGTCCTCATCCTTCGTCTTTCAAAGTCCACAATCAGTTCCTTGGTCCTACTGACATTGAGCGCCAGGTTGTTGTGCTGGCACCATTTGGTCAGTCGATCTATCTCACTTCTACACTCTGACTCATCACCAGATTCTCCGATACTCTGATTCCAGTTTGGCAGTTACTCGTGTTTCCAATTTGTTGGAAGAAGTCAATGGGTTGAGCAGCATCTGTGGTGGAAAAGCAACAGTTGACAATTTTGGTGGAAGCCCTGCATCAGGATAGAATGTAGCATCTGCACTTTCACATGCCTCCATTATGCTTCCTCCAAACATGCCTTCCGTTGGGACACCATTCCCTTCTCCCAGTGCCTGAACTTTAAGTTGGCTCTGAACCTTCACTTTCCATCCCATTCCCACTTGGATCTTTCTGTGCCCTGGCACAATATGAGCCCAACCTATACTTCCACCTGGAAGCATTATATCCTTCCAGCCAATTTAGTGTAAACGGTATAGGCAGAAGTGCTACCAGGCTCCTGCACACCATTAGGAATGGAGCCATGGTGCAAATGCTGATGTTGTGGGTTGAAGTTTCACTCCATAGATCTGTATAGTAATATTGGCTGTCGCATCTTTAGACATCAGTATGTAGGATGGTTGAACTGTGGAACACATTATCTGAGTGGGTGGTGGAGGCAGGACACTACAGGGTACTGGTAAATGAGATTAGTATAGATAAGCATTTGAAGATTGACATGGATATGGTGGGCAGCAAATTCTGTCTCTGCTAAATGAACTATGAAACGCTGCCTGACCTGAAAATGCTGTTTTCAGCATTTTCTGCTAAAAAATATACTTACAGTATCTGCAGATTTTTAATATTCATTTTTTAACTTACTATCTGTGTCACTTTTAGATTTAATTTCATACTGTAAGCTTGGATTATTGCAATTAGCTTTCTTTGACACTTTGTGCTCAGACCCACACTGGTGATCTTTGATTTTTCTTTTGATCTCAGAAGCTCAATTCTTGACACTGATCTGTAATTACAATTTAATTTTCTCTACTTTCAACTAGGTGTCACATTGAAAACTATCCACTATTCTGATACATATATATATATATATATAGACAACAGCCTTGTCTAATTGGAGGCGAACAAGCATTCCATAGTAACTTTGATGTTTGGTTTCATCCTGAACAATGATGCTTGTCATGGTATGTTATCCTTTGCCACCAGCTCTGGCAGGTAGCCCAGGTCTTAATTCAGGTTGTTCTAAAAATCCAGGTGAGCAAAAATTACATTCTTTGTTCTTGTTCTTGGCCTTTTTAAGCCCCACAGAACAGCACCTGTTTGTAAGGACATTTGCAAAAGACCTGACTTATTTATTTGCCCTTTGGGCTTCTCTTTTTTTTCAGTCCTTTGATATGAGGTTTCTAGTCTGCAAACAACCTCATCTATCTAATATTATAATCGAAAGACCAATATGTTCTGATCACCTCCCTGAAGATTTTCTTCAGCATTCACTTTTGAATAATAACCTGAGAGTCAAATGTCACTTGCTGCATTTCACTCCACATAGTGTGAGCTCAGTGTGAGGTAATTTGTGAAACGTAAGGAATTACCTTTATATCTAAAAAGTGAAATGTGGTATTTTAAGGGGTGAGTATTACCCTTTTAACAAAGCAGTGAAGTAACAATAATAAAAAATCACATTTAAAAACAATTAACAGAATGGGGAAATGAAGATGGACACAAAGATGGCACGGCGGCAGAGTTGCTGCCTTACAGCACTTGCACCACTGTAGACCAGGGTTCAACCCTGACTACGGGTGCTGTCTGTACGGAGTTTGCACATTCTCCCCGTGACCGCGTGGGTTTTCTTAGAAATCTTCAGTTTCCTCCCACACTCCAAAGACGTACAGGTATGTTGATAAATTGGCTTGGTAAATGTAAAAATTGTCCCTTGTGTGTGTAGGATAATGTTAACATGTGGGGATCGCTGGTCGGCGCAAACCTGGTGGGGCGAAGGGCCTGTTTCCGCGCAGTATCTCTAAACTAAACTAAAATGCTGGAGTAACTCAGCAGGACAGGCAGCATCTCTGGAGAGTTGGAATGCGTCACGTTTCAGGTTGAGACCCTTCTTCAGACAGGACTGATGAGCTATTTTAATATTTTTCTACGGAAGGTGCAATGAGCAAAAAATCATTTAAGATTGGCTGATTCCCAATTGAATTTTTTTATTTTTTATTGCCATGACGTTGTATGTCTGCTGATCTTTGAGTTTCTGTGTTGATTAAAGTTTGCTTTGAAGCCAGAAGGTAAATTAGAATGTGGAGCATATCATCGAGATAGACTCAGCGGGACAGTCATCATCTCTGGAGAGAAGGAATGGGTGACGTCTGAAGAAAGGTCTCGACCCGAAATGTCACCCATTCCTTCTCTCCAGATATGCTGCCTGTCCTGCTGAATTACTCCAACATTTTGTGTCTATCAAAAGTTCCTTTCATCATTTTGAAAACAATATTTGCTCACTAGTTGGTTCGAATGGTTCTACTTATACTGCAGCTTCGATTGATCGATTACATGGTTTTCTTACTCCAGAATATAATCATATTTTACAACCAGTTTTTGGAACTGATATGCTTCAAGTTTTTGGTTAACGTTGATTCTAAGGTGGAGATTGAATGAAATATAAGAACCAATGATTAACATATAACATATAACATATAACTACAGCATGGAAACAGGCCTGTCCGGCCCTACCAGTCCACGCCGACCATTCTCCCTGACCTAGTCTCATCTACCTGCACTCAGACCATAACCCTCCAATCCCCTCCTATCCATATACCTATCCAATTTACTCTTAAATAATAAAATCGAGCCAGCCTCCACCACTTCCACCGGAAGCCCATTCCATACAGCCACAACCCTCTGAGTAAAGAAGTTCCCCCTCATGTTACCCCTAAACCTTTGTCCCTCAATTCTGAAGCTATGTCCCCTTGTTGGAATCTTCCCTACTCTCAAAGGGAAAAGCCTACCCACGTCAACTCTGTCCGTCCCTCTCAAAATTTTAAAAACCTCTATCAAGTCCCCCCTCAACCTTCTACGCTCCAAAGAATAAAGACCCAACCTATTCAACCTCTCTCTGTAGCCTAAGTGCTGAAACCCAGGCAACATTCTAGTAAATCTCCTCTGTACCCTCTCCATTTTGTCGACATCCTTCCTATAATTTGGCGACCAGAACTGCACACCATACTCCAGATTCGGCCTCACCAATGTACAATTTCAACATTACATCCCAACTTCTATACTCGATGCTCTGATTTATAAAGGCAAGCATACCAAACGCCTTCTTCACCACCCTATCCACATGAGATTCCACCTTCAGGGAACAATGCACAGTTATTCCCAGATCCCTCTGTTCCACTGCATTCCTCAATTCCCTACCATTTACCCTGTACGTCCTATTTTGATTTGTCCTACCAAAATGCAGCACCTCACACTTATCAGCATTAAACTCCATCTGCCATCTTTCAGCCCACCCTTCCAAAAGGCCCAAGTCTCTCTGTAGACTTTGAAAATCTACCTCACTATCAACTACTCCACCTATCTTAGTATCATCTGCATATTTACTAATCCAATTTGCCACACCATCATCCAGATCATTAATGTAAATGACAAACAACAGTGGACCCAACACAGATCCTTGGGGCACTCCACTAGACACTGGCCTCCAACCTGACATACAATTGTCAACCATTACCCTCTGGTATCTCCCATTCAGCCATTGTTGAATCCATCTTGCAACCTCACTATTAATACCCAACGATTTAACCTTCTTAATCAACCTTCCATGATTGGAAGAGAAAATAATTATTCTCAATGGGTATATCTGGATTTTCTAGTACAACCCTCAGTGAAGTTCTACAATTAGATTAATTAATTATTTATCCCAAAACTATTCTAGTTTAAGGATATAAACACTGCAAAAAATAGTTTTTGAGTTATCAGCCAATTGTAGTCTTATCAAATATTTGTGCAAGTTTCCGGTACAGCAGTTAGCCCTGTCCTCTCACAGCTGTGAGAGGACAGGGCTAACTGCTGTACCGGAAACTTGCACAAATATTTGATAAGACTACAAATGGGACCTGGGTCCCATCCTGATCTCGGCTGTTGACTGTGTGGATTTTGTATCTTTTCCCAGTTACCACATAGGTTCCCCTCAAGTGCTCTGATTTCCTCACACATCCCAAAGATGTCTTGAATGGTAGGTTAATTAGTTACTAAAAATGTCCAAGTGCAGGTGGAGTAGTAGCATTAGGTAGGTATTGATGGGCACATGAGGGACAATAGATGACAGGAGTTTGAATGGTGCTGATGGCAATGTCCAATGCCAGCATAGGCATGGGGCCCAATTACCTAATTTTACATCATGAAACATCAAATATTGGTACTAATTACATAATTTAGGTGAATGATGATGCATACACGATAAAGAATTGTGCTATAGGCATAGGAAGGTATTAGTTACTTTTAACACACATTAACTCCAGCCCTGTTCCACTACAGTTTGCCAACCGTCGCAACAGATCCCCAACATATATCATCTCCCTTGCCTTAAACGTCTCTGGAAAATCTAGATACCAATTAAACCTTTTTAATCATTCCAATAATTTTCATTTGCTAATTTATTACTTTTAAGTTCTCATCGTCTTCGACCCTTAATTCACCATTTTTGTACAGTAAAGACAGATCCAAAATATTTGGTAATTCACCCAGCCATTCTATATATTAACTTCTTGCCTCGAAGGGACCCAGTCCTATCTTTGCTATTTCATCTATTTTTATATACTTGCAGGAGCTTTGAAAATCCTATCTAAATTATTTCTTGCCAGGTTACTTTAAATCTTCAAATTTATTAGCACTTTTTTTGAGGTTATATATTGTTCCTAAAATTCTCCCCAATCTAGCATGTTGATTTTAGTTCTTATAATATCGTGTGGTTACCACTGATAACACACTTTTCCTCTGGAGGTTGTATTTCTCAGTGAAATTTACATTTGCTGATAATTGTGTTTCTTTAAAGGATTGTTGTTTATTTAATGGCAAAGCTTTTAATTTATTTTTCCTATCTGTTTTAGCCAATTTGGCCACATTCAATAGAAACAAGGAACTGCAAATGCTGGCTTACAAAAAAGGACACAAAGTGCTGGAGTAACTCAGCGGGTCAGGCAGCATCACTGGAGAACATGGATATGTAATGTTTCAGGATGTCCCATCCCGAAACGTTACCTATCCATGTTCTTACGAAACGCTGCCTGACCCGTTGAATTACTCTAACATTTTGTGTTTATTTTTAACCACATTCTACTTTTAATTAAGTTCAAGACCCTAGGTTCCAACTGAACGGAGTCATTCTGAAACTAAATTTAAAATGTTATTGTGATATTCCCCTCAAAATTATACTATTCCACGTTATATTTATTTTTCTTGTCTTTACTTCCAAGCTCTATTAATTCATGCGTGGCTGTGATAATCTTTTATCTGCCATGTTTCACATGTTCCATCAGGTTGTTTTAGCTTTCTTAATATCTCAGAGTGTTTACCACATTACCAACATTGTTTCATTTGTAACCTGCACAAAAACAACTCAAACTCAGCAAACCAAGACTACAAGTTTGAAAATGGCGTATGAATACCACCGAAAAATTAGATTTTGTGCATAAACCTGCATTGTTTAGCACTTTCTATGTTCAAGTTCAAAGCAAGATTGGCAATTTTAAATAGCCTGATTAAAATTGCAGGTTTATGATATTTGCTTTTCTTTATCAGTTTTAACCACACAGCAGTCTCAATAATGTGGGAAATGTAAGAATATGGGTCAAATAGAGCTTAATGATTATTCACCATGGTAACATCTGTCAAATGTGGTTGATCAAACATTTCGGTAAAACAGCTTCAACAAGCTCCATTCCTGTGGTTACAGTTGTAAATAAACTATTTGTATTGTGGAAACTTACAAGAAGCCTCAGGGTTGCAACTAGAAGTGTGTGCGCAAGTATTAGGCATTCAGTGCTGTGTTGTGTTTCCTGCACAAGGACATTAAATCTACCACATTGCTCACTTGCACAGAGGGAAATTGCTCATCCGATTGCAAGATCACATTGCATTAATTTTGCATTAATGCTACATTTCCATGTAAATAGCCAATTGTTTTGTTTTGTGAAATAAAAACTGCCCTGGCTGAGGAACTCAGTGGGTCAGGCAGCATCTCTGGAAGGAAATGGACCAGTATGGAGAATGGTCGTGACCCGAAATATTGTCCGTCCATTTCCTTAAAGTGTTCACTGTACCTTGTGACAATTATGAAGTAACAGCAAAACTTCAATGTTCCTACATGGTAGTCTGCAACCCAATGGTCTGAACATTAAATTGCTATCTCCATCCACCTCCTACCCACACATTTCACCACCTGATCCTATCCGTCCTTCATCTCTGCCTTGTGGTTCCCATTATCACCTTGCATACGTATCAGATTCTAGCACCTGTAGCCTTTGTGTTCCCGCTTATCACCCTCCAACCTTCACCCTCCCCTACCTGGCTCTATCTGCCTATTTATTTGTCTGCCTTAAAAAAAAAATCACCCACCTGTCTCTGTATATCTGGCCTCATCTGCCCGCTTTCCTTCACGCCTCTTTGATGCACCCATCACCTACCAGCCCCTATATCACCCTCCCTTCTCTATACCAGCCATCTTCTATTTTCATCTGTCTTCCATCAGTCTGAAGAAGGGTCTCGACCAGAAACGTCACCCATTCCTCTCGAGATGCTGCCTGTTCTGCTGAGTTACTCCAGCATTTTGTGTATATCTTCCATTTCACTCTCATCCCTGATGCAGGGTCTCGACCTGAAATAACGCCAGTTCCTTCTCCCCGCTCCCCCCCCCGCCACCCCACAGATGCTGCTCGACCCACTGAGTTCTTCTCATAGTTTGTCTTTTGCTCCAGATTCCAGCACCAGCAATCTCTTGTCTCTCAATTTCTGAGTTTCTCGTCCCTTAGTCATGAACGGAACACTTAGGTTTTTTGAGCCATCGGTTTATTCTGTCGCCGTTAGAAATTTATATAAATGAACACCAAGATCCTTGGTCAGCAAAACTTTCCAAACTCAAGACGCTTATAATTGTCCTTTATTTTTTCTGTTCTTATTTTTAGTTCAGCTGGGAATGTTTTCTATTTTTAGCAGTGTTGAACAGTATGTGTGAATTTTATTTGTTAAAAACTCAGCCAAACCATTGGTCTTTTTTTTTACTCTTTCAAAGAAGGAAGAGTTCAAGCATGTAGCTTGTAGAACCAATGCACACATTTTACGTTTGTCCACAATATACTGAAGGTGTCGTGAACTTGTCCAATCAGCGTTGCTGCAGAGAAGGAGTTAATACTTGCATAATTTCCATGATGCTCATTACTGCATTCTTCCCATGTTTTTGCAGCTAGTTGGCCATTTACTTTAGGGCATTTGTGAAAAGTAATTAAAGTCAGTGCACTTGCAATGCATTGCAAATCATTTTCAAAAGCAGCCAACTGTTTACTGGAAAGTTGGTATTTGTATAGATGATTCTCACTGCAAAACTACTCACCAAGGGGTCCATCCACTTAATTCAGTGAGCCCCCGATTGCCCAAAAAGGTAAACAGTCATCCTGCTCTTCCTCATACTTCTTTTTCATTTTAAATTCTGTTGGCGATATCTGTGCTGTTCCAGAGATAGACAAGACGAAGACAGCTCTCTCTGTCTTTTCCCCTCATTCTCTGTCTCTTGCCCTCAGCTTCTCCCCCTCTTTCTCTGATACTCTCCTCTCTCTGTCTCTCTCTTTGTTTGTCTCTCTTGTTCCCTCTTTCACTTTGACTTGCATTCTTCCTATCTCTCTCTCCATCTTGTTGCTTGCTTTCGTTCGTGCACATCGTTTCACAAATTCTTCTCTGTTGTCTATCCCTTTCTAAATCCTTTACTCTCCCTCTCTTTCTTGCTCTTTCTCAACTCTTCCCTGACCCCTTTAATGCAAAAACAGGCAGATCATGCTTCAGTGATGTAGGCGAATGACGGACAGCATCTGGAGTACCATGTACAGTATTGGAATCCTTTTTAAAGGAAGAGTTGGAAGCAGTTCAGAGAAGGGTTACTGGACTGCTCAAAGCACAAAGTGCTGGAGTAACCCAATGGGTCAGGCAGCATCTGTAGAGGGTGGATACAGGAACTGCACATGCTGGTTTACAAAAAATGACACAAAGTGCTGGAGTAATTCAGCGGGTCAGGCAGCATCCCTGGAGAACCAATTACTTGCCAGGCTCTGTCCTGCCCCTCCTCTTATGCACTGTATCAACCTAGTACCTACCAGGCTTTGTCCTGCTCCTCCCCTCTTCCAGCTCCCCCCCCCCCCCAGTCTGTCTGAAGAAGAGTCCTGACCCAAACATCACCTGTATATGTTCTCCAGAGATGTGGCCTAATTCGATGAGTTACTCCATCGCTTTGTGTCAGGATCTATGGAGGGAATGGACAGGTCATTGTTACTGTGAGGGGGTGGTGGGAGTGGTGAGGGAAGGAGTATGGCACTATCTTCAAGAAACGTCGATAGCTTGAAGGTCAGGTTGGAGATGACGAATGATGTGCCATAGAGGGTTATAGGGCTGGGCTGGCAATTTGAATGGAGGATAGTGTTATCATTGCTTATGTCAGGCAGCATCTCTGGAGAAAAAAGATGGGTTATGATTTGGGTTGGAACCTTAAGAACTCTTCTTTTTGCTTTGTGTCTATCTTCAGTATAAACCAACATCTGCAACTTTGCCTGTAATCCGTGCCTGTAACTTTGTCTGCTGGATCTTCATAATGTGTGCATATTGCCTCTAAAAGTGAGTCCATGGTGTCCATAATTCAGGCCTGGGTGCCTATTAAACATTGAACACTTCATCCCATACAGACCCTTTATCCATTTCCATCCAGCAAAATTATATTTCTCTCCAAGGGCAAATGCATTGAATGTTTTCAAGTAGACACAGGGCTGATGTGGCATCATGCAGGGGGCATCCTCATGCAGAGGAGGAATCTACTATTTCCTACTGGAAATCTACCCAGTCTACCTCTTGCCTGGGCCACATGTCTCAGTTCTGGTGGTGTACTACCATTTTGCCATGTCACATTGACATGCTGACTTGGGAACAGAGCTGATTTAGGGCTTCCTTTTACATTATCAGGGAGCTGCCCGGAGGCATAATGTTTCATGACATGGCAAACTAATTTGTGCCTGTCAAGTATCTTTGCTAGAGGATGAAGCTATGACATTCAGCCCTTTGAGTCTGCTTACCATTCAATGTGATCTTGGACGACCATCTGTGTCCGCCTCCCATTCTCTCTGTATCTTTTGACCCCTTTAGCATTGAGAAGCATGTCTACCTACTTCTTGAATATATTTATGGACGACCTTCACTGTGGTGGAAAGTTCCATAGGTTCGTCACCTCTTGGGTGAAAAAATGTAACCTCATCTCCTTAATGGTATCTCAATACCCTGTGACCCTGGCTTCTGGGAATGACTCTCTAGCCATCAGGAGCATCCTAATGGATCTGGCCTATCTACTCCAGTGGGAACTATGAGATCCCCTCACTTTCCAACAAACCCCAATAAATTCAGGCCTAATAAACCCAGACACAAAATGCTGGAGTAACTCAGCGGGACAGGCAGCATCTCTGGAGAGAAGGAATGGGTGACGTTTCGGGTCGAGACCCTTCTTCAGACTGATGTCACTATTGCTGTCCCGGGAATCAGTCCAGTAAACCTTCCTCACGCTCACTCCATGGCAAGAACATGCTTCCTCAGATAAGGAGACCAAAACCGCACACAAAAAGCCGAGTAGAGTTTAGATCGTAGATCATATGCAGCATTGGACAGGCTCTTCAACCCAATCATCCATGCCAACCAAGATGCCCCATCTAAGCTAGTCCCATTTGCTCGTGTTTAATCCATATCCTTCTAAAACTTTCCTATCCATGCACCTATCCCAGTGTCTTATAAATGTGATTATAGAATCTGCCTCAACTACCTCCTCTGGCAGTTCATTTCAGATACCCACATCCCTTTGTGTGAAAAAGCTGCCACTTGGGTTCCTATTAAATCTTTCTCCAAATCTTTCTCCATCTCCATCACTCCAAAGACGTACAGGTATGTAGGTTAATTGGCTGGGTAAATGTAAAAATTGTCCCTAGTGGGTGTAGGATAGTGTTAATGTACGGGGATCACTGGGCGGCACGGACTTGGAGGGCCGAAAAGGCCTGTTTCCGGCTGTATATATATGATATATGATATGATATCTCACCTTAACCATATACTCATTTTTGATTCCCCCTACTCTGGGTAAAAGGCTGTGCATTCACTATATCTGTTCCCCTCATGATTTTATACACCTCTGTAAGATCTCCTCGGGTATGTTTCAGGTCAGTACGCTTCTTCATACTGAATCGTCACCTATCCATTCCTTCCACAGATGCCGCCTGACCAGTTGAGTTACTTGTGCTTTGCTCAAGATTCAAGTATCTGCAGTTCTTTTTGTCTCTAACCAATGAATGTCAGTTTCGATAAAGAAATCTATCTTGTCCACAGTCACCTTTGATAAAAACATTTTCTTCTATGATGCGAAATGTGTTGAAAGGCCATCATAATTATAATATATGATTGTTTGACTGCAGACGACTTGTCGTGCATTCATGATTGATAGGCAGAAAACAAGTCTGTAGTCAATTGTGGACACAAAATGCTGGAGTAACTCAGTGGGACAGGCAGCATTTCTAAAGAGAAGGAATGGATGACACTTTAGGTTGAGACCCTTCTTCGGACTGAGAGCTCAGGGAAACTAGAGATATGGAAGGGCAAGGTGTGAAAACGACAGATCAAAGCATACGATGCCAAGAAAATGTAGAATGGTTCATTGTTGGCTCATATGAGGTGCTGCTGTTCCTCCAATTTGCCTTTGGCCTCTGACAGTGGAGGGGGTCCAGGACAGAAATGTCAGTATGGGAATAGGAGGGGGAGTTAAAGTGTAGAGCAACCGGGAGATCGCATAGGCCCAGGCGGTCTGAGCGAAGGTATTCAGCGAAACGATCGCTGAGTGTATGCTTGGAACTTTGCCTGACACTGAGGTGATGGAGTATTTTACAGACTAGCAAAGATGCCAGTATATTCCCCTCTGCCTGGTGAAAGGGAGGAAAAATTGTACTCAGAGCCAATCGTTTTCTGCAGCTGAACTGAAATTAATACTTGTGAAAGTAATTACAAGGCTCAGTAGTGTGTAGATCAGTGTTAGGCACTTTATGCGTCTTTTAATTAAAGAATGGAAGACTGGAGTTTGGATTTTCATAATTGCTCCCTTCTCACTAAGCCAAATTTTTTTAAAAAAAACAGAATTCAGGATTTAAAAAAATTCTTAGTACAGCCATTAGTGTCATCGTGGTATAATATCAAACACTATTTCTCAACAAAAGCAGTAATATGAATAATTGAAATCAAAATCTCAAAAATCACTCTTGAAATGTATGGATAACATTTTTTCCTCTTCTAATCTTTCACATTGCATTTGTTTATCGTGCTTTTAACATACCTTCACCACCCTCTTTCAATAGCTTGAGCACTTCTGCAGACAAATATCTGGTGAAACTACCTATAAAATTGTCAGTTTCTTAAACTGGTTCACTTCTCCCCTTCAATAAAGAAAAGCTCCCATTGCTACCCAGTCTACATGTAACTCCAGTCCAATACCAGTTCTATATTTTGCACTCTGCATCTTCTTCTTTGCTCTATTCTACTTGAGTTTGACTTGATTGTATTCGTGTATAGTATTATCTGATCTGTAAAACAAAACTTTTCACTGTACCTTGGTACACATGACAATAATAAACGTAAACGGCTTCTCCGTGGATTGTCACCTTGTCGTGGTGGAGAAGTGTGTGTGGTCCTGAGATCCTGAGAGCGATGCCGTCTGGAGCTACGCTCATGGTGAGGATGCCCATGGCGGTAAGGATGAAGAGCAATCCAACCAAAACCTCAACGGTGGATCAGGCGGAGGATAATGGCTGACTTTAGTGGAGCGTCACAACGGCTGGGAAGGCGGATGAAGGCTGCAGCAGAAAAGGGTCCCCGGTCGTCTTGGACTCCATGCCACTGGATCCTGACCCAGATCTGTCAAGGACCATGTGGTGGCTGTCTGTCCACCAGTCTCCCCATGTTAAACAAAGTCACGCACAGTCGTCCTTCCGAGGACAGTCATACTCGCTTCGAGTGACCACCGATGGATAAATGTAAACCTACACCTAACACAATTAATCCTCAATTTTTCTGTAAAATGAATTACAGAGTTTTAAGAAAAATGCCTCAGTCCTTGTTCATGGTAACTAGGGAAAAAAAGTGAAGTGAATACAAAACACATTCATAATAGCTGCTGCTTGCAATGGAATAATTCAACCTCTGTAGATTCAAACGCTCCTGGTTATTGTGCGATCACTTACATTGTCTTTTGTTCTTCCCAATCCTTAGGTTAAAATTTGTTTAATTTCTAACTCTTCCATTCTGATGAATTATTAACTACGTCTCTTTCTCCCCAGAAGCTGCTTGACCTGGTGAATAATTTCATCGTTTCCTGTTTTCATTTCAGATTTCCAGCAACTTTAGTAATGTTACCTTTTCACACTTAAAATATCGTAGATTTTTTATTTATGCACAGAATACTTGTGTGAGCAATCCTTCTAAAGCAACAGGCCGCATTGGTAAGCTTCAAAGTCCTGACCCCAGAGTGGTGATGTCGTATCTCAGTGGATCGCCTATCCATTGCCTCCACAGAGGCTGCCTGACCCATTGAGCTCCTCCAGCACTTTGTGTTTTGCTCAAGATTCCAGTGACTATGAACTGTATATGAACTATGGGTTTTGAACTAATGTTATCGAGATTACGTTTAGTGTCAGAATGTTAGGGTGTTGCACACAGGCAGTGGAACAAGGCACCAGAGTTTCACTTACTTGCATGTTATAATAACTCTCAGCCCTAAATAATTATGTGAAGGGCAGCTTTTTCAAGTTGGATCAGGTATTAATATTGTTAGAATGGGTACCCAGAAAAGTTTTTTATTCAAATTATATAGCAACCAGTAAAAATTATAAAGTTTCTAATTAATATTGAGAGTATTTGCTTCCATCACTGTCTCTGTACCATGTTATTGACGATAATGAGTTAGTACCTAGATCAAGTAATTACATCAAATTCCATGTTATTACCCTGTTTGAAGATTTCGTCTGTGCACGTATTTGAACGAGTCAATAACTTGGTGTGCTCCAAATGACACTGTGATCTCTGCTGTTTGGGTTTGTGTGCACCTGGTCTGAACTGAACAGATCTTATAGACACAAACTTTCTTCCCTGTTTTAACAATCACTCAGGGACAGGCAGCATCTCTGGAAGGAAAGAATGGGTGACGTTTCGGGTCGAGACCCTTCTATAGTCTGAGAATCAGGGGAGAGGAAGACATAGAGATATGGAAGGGTAAGTTATGAAAACAACAGATCAAAGGGGACAATGGTCAAGGGAAATGTCGAATGGTTCATTGTTATCTGAGGGAAAGGGGACGACAAGGCACCCAATCAGTGAAATTTAATCAGGGCAGTGAAACTAGTCGGAGTCGTGGAGCTGGAGAGCAGGAGGAATCACAGCAGCGAGAGAGGGTGCTGCAGAATTAAGCTCTGAAAGCAAGAAATACCGTACAACAGTCTCGAAGCTTGTTCGGAATATTAGATACAGCAGAAATGTTGTTAACTCTGAATTTTCGGCTCGGTAATGACTAGGTTAGGCTTGGGACACTGAGGTGCTGGTTTCAATGTAGAGAACAACTTGAAATGTAGCAGGAGAAGCACTGCCTATCTGTACTCCATAACCTTTGGGCTTCTGAGAATTAAGGAAACCTAGCTGGTGGAAACAACCAGAAAGGTCAGGAACACAAACATTGGGCATGGGCAGTGTGCACGGGCAGGGAACACTAGTGAGCGTGGGTGTGGGTAGTGATCACGGGCAGTGTGCACGGGTAGGGAACACAAGTAGTGAGCGTGCGCAGTGGGTGTGGGTAATGGATGCAGGCAGTGGGCATGGGTAGTGATCACGGGCAGTGAGCACGGGTAGGGAGCACAGATAGTGAACACGTAGTGAGTGCAGGTAGTGAACACTGGTAGTGAATGCAGTTAGTGAACACTGGTAGTGAGTGCAGCTAGTGAACACTGGTAGTGAGTGCAGGTCATGGGCATTGGTAGTGAGTGCCGGTAGTGAACACTGGTAGTGAGTGCAGGTAGTGAACACTGGTAGTGAGTGCAGGTAGTGAACACTGGTAGTGAAAGCAGGTAGTGAACACTGGTAGTGAGTGCAGGTAGTGAACACTGGTAGTGAATGCGGGTTGTGGGCACTGGTAGTGAGTGCGGGTTGTGGGCACTGGTAAGGGACATGGGTAGTGGGCACTGGTAGTGAGTGTAGGTAGGGGACATGGGAAGGGAGCACGGGCAGGGAGCACTGGTAGGTATCGATTTGAGGGTGATTCTGCCCAACAACTACCAGTGTTTTGAGGAAGGAGTGACATGTTTACAGGAGTGACACGTTTTCAAATTCACCTTCATTAGTTGGCTAAATGCTTTTATGTACACTGAGCTTTTTTCAACAATGGCAATGAGATCTTTTACAACCATCTAAGAGGGTGCACCTCATGCAATAGACAGCAGTGCAGTGCTCCCTCAAGCTTGCAACCTCAATGTTGTGTCCAAGTCTTGGTCCAGACACCTAAATGCACAACTTTCTGATTCAAGTCTACACTTGGCTACAGCTGATAATCTCAGACCATTTGAAATATGATTATATTTCCATCACTTTAATGCTCATTACACATGGATTTCCATTCCCCTTGCACTTCCCTGTTCTGGTTCTGGTGTACGTTGTGCTGTTCATGTCATTTTCAATGTTTATTACTTTGTCTGCCACCTTGTGGTTAAATGCACAAGTACACAGAGGTGGTGAGATTCACTTCTCAAGTCGAATTTAGTGTCTTGACCCGAAACGTCACCTATTCCTTCTCTCCATTGTGTTCTGTTGCTGAGGTAGGATTAGCTTTGTACAGGTCGGTTCAAGAAGTTGATGGTTGTAGAAAAGTAGCTGTTCCTGAACCTGGTGGTGTGGGACTTCAGGTTTTTGTATCTCCTGCCCGATGGTAGCAATGAGAAGTGGGAATAGTCCGGATGGTGGGGATCCTTGACGCAGTGCCTCATGTAGCTAGGTGCATTTAATGGTGGGGAGGGCTGTGCCCGGTCCATCATGGATACAGCCCTCTCCACCATCTCAGGCAGCCCCTCCTGTCCTTGCTTCCACTGTGGTTCTGAGGTGAATGATAAAGCCAATGTTGGACTCTTCCATGCGGAGGCTGGAGTTCATGATTGAGTCGTTTTGTGGGTGATATGCTCCTTCACTCAGGAATTGTGAAAACAGTATGCTGATTTTATAGGATTACGACAAAGAGTACGTTGGAGGTTCGGTCTGACCGAGGAAGTCCAATGATGTGAAAATTAATCAGTTTGAAACTATGTCTGTTCTTCAGGAATTATCTGCAACATTAAAAGCCGGGAGACATTCAGCCAACAATTTTGAAAAAGGGATTATTTGACTGCTAGCCACAAAATGCTGGAGCAACTCAACGGGTCAGGCAGCATCTCGGGAGAGAAGAATGGGTGACGTTTCAGGTCTCGAGCCTTCTTCAGACTGATCTTGCCTGCTAGCATCAGGTTTCATTTTGACTGAAAACGTTACTCTTTTCTCTAGAAAGCTAGAGGTTTAGGGGAGATCCTATAAAGTATATAATATTTTGGGAGGCATAGAGGAGTAGACAGTCAGAAACTTTTCCACGTGGAGGAAATGCCAAAGATTGGAGGGCATAGGTTTTAGGTGAGAGGGGTACAGAGTAGAGATGTGTGGAGCAGGTTTTCTTTTAGACATAGTGGTGGGTGCCTGGAATGCTGTGCCAGGAGTGATGGTAGATACAGATACGATAGTGGCAATTAAGAGACTTTTAGGTAGGCACATGAATATAGAGGGAATGGAAGAATATGGATCAGGGGTAGACAATAGACAATAGACAATAGACAATAGGTGCAGGAGTAGGCCATTCAGCCCTTCGAGCCAGCACCGCCATTCAATGCGATCATGGCTGATCACTATCAATCAGTACCCCGTTCCTGCCTTCTCCCCATACCCCCTCACTCCGCTATCCTTAAGAGCTCTATCCAGCTCTCTCTTGAAAGCATCCAACGAACTGGCCTCCACTGCCTTCTGAGGCAGAGAATTCCACACCTTCACCACCCTCTGACTGAAAAAGTTCTTCCTCATCTCCGTTCTAAATGGCCTACCCCTTATTCTCAAACTGTGGCCCCTTGTTCTGGACTCCCCCAACATTGGGAACATGTTATCTGCCTCTAATGTGTCCAATCCCCTAATTATCTTATATGTTTCAATAAGATCCCCCCTCATCCTTCTAAATTCCAGTGTATACAAGCCCAATCGCTCCAGCCTTTCAACATACGACAGTCCCGCCATTCCGGGAATTAATCTAGTGAACCTACGCTGCACGCCCTCCATAGCAAGAATATCCTTCCTCAAATTTGGAGACCAAAACTGCACACAGTACTCCAGGTGCGGTCTCACCAGGGCCCGGTACAACTGTAGAAGGACCTCTTTGCTCCTATACTCAACTCCTCTTGTTACGAAGGCCAACATTCCATTGGCTTTCTTCACTGCCTGCTGAACCTGCATGCTTCCTTTCATTGACTGATGCACTAGGACACCCAGATCTCGTTGAACTCCCCCTCCTCCTAACTTGACACCATTCAGATAATAATCTGCCTTTCTATTCTTACTTCCAAAGTGAATAACCTCACACTTATCTACATTAAACTGCATCTGCCATGTATCCGCCCACTCACACAACCTGTCCAGGTCACCCTGCAGCCTTATTGCATCTTCCTCACAATTCACACTACCCCCCAACTTAGTATCATCTGCAAATTTGCTAATGGTACTTTTAATCCCTTCGTCTAAGTCATTAATGTATATCGTAAATAGCTGGGGTCCCAGCACCGAACCTTGCGGTACCCCACTGGTCACTGCCTGCCATTCCGAAAGGGACCCATTTATCCCCACTCTTTGCTTTCTGTCTGTTAACCAATTTTCTATCCATGTCAGTACCCTACCCCCAATACCATGTGCCCTAATTTTGCCCACTAATCTCCTATGTGGGACCTTGTCGAAGGCTTTCTGAAAGTCGAGGTACACCACATCCACTGACTCTCCCTTGTCAATTTTCCTAGTTACATCCTCAAAAAATTCCAGTAGATTTGTCAAGCATGATTTCCCCTTCGTAAATCCATGCTGACTCGGAACGATCCCGTTACTGCTATCCAAATGCTCAGCAATTTCGTCTTTTATAATTGACTCCAGCATTTTCCCCACCACTGATGTCAGACTAACTGGTCTATAATTACCCGTTTTCTCTCTCCCTCCTTTCTTAAAAAGTGGGATAACATTTGCTATTCTCCAATCCACAGGAACTGATCCTGAATCTATAGAACATTGAAAAATGATCTCCAATGCTTCCACTATTTCTAGAGCCACCTCCTTAAGTACTCTGGGATGCAGACCATCAGGCCCTGGGGATTTATCAGCCTTCAGTCCCATCAGTCTACCCAAAACCATTTCCTGCCTAATGTGGATTTCCTTCAGTTCCTCCATCACCCTAGGTTCTCCAGCCCCTAGAACATTTGGGAGATTGTGTGTATCTTCCTCAGTGAAGACAGATCCAAAGTAACGGTTTAACTCGTCTGCCATTTCTTTGTTCCCCATAATAAATTCCCCTGCTTCTGTCTTCAAGGGACCCACATTTGCCTTGACTATTTTTTTCCTCTTCATGTACCTAAAAAAACTTTTGCTATCCTCCTTTATATTATTGGCTAGTTTACCCTCGTACCTCATCTTTTCTCCTCGTATTGCCTTTTTAGTTAACTTTTGTTGCTCTTTAAAAGAGTCCCAATCCTCTGTCTTCCCACTCTTCTTTGCTATGTTATACTTCCTCTCCTTAATTTTTATGCTGTCCCTGACTTCCCTTGTCAGCCACAGGTGTCTCTTACTCCCCTTAGAGTCTTTCCACCTCTTTGGAATAAATTGATCCTGCAACCTCTGCATTATTCCCAGGAATACCTGCCATTGCTGTTCTACCGTCTTCCCTGCTAGGGCCTCCTTCCAATCAATTTTGGCCAGCTCCCGCCTCATGCCTCTGTAATCCCCTTTGCTATACTGCAATACCGACACTTCCGATTTTCCCTTCTGCCTTTCCATTTGCAGAGTAAAACTTATCATGTTGTGATCACTGCCTCCTAATGGCTCTTTTACCTCTAGTCCCCTTACCAGATCAGGATCATTACACAACACTAAATCCAGAATTGCCTTCTCCCTGGTAGGCTCCAGTACAAGCTGTTCTAAGAATCCATCTCGAAGGCACTCTACAAACTCTCTTTCCTGGGGTCCATTTCCAACCTGATTTTCCCAGTCTACCTGCATGTTGAAATCTCCCATAACCACCGTAGCATTACATTTTTGACACGCCAATTTTATCTCCTGATTTAACTTGCACCCTAAGTCGAGGCTACTGTTTGGGGGCCTATAGATAACTCCCATTAGGGTCTTTTTACCCTTACAATTTCTCATTTCTATCCATACTGATTCAACATCTCCTGATTCTATGTCACCCCTTGCAAGGGAATGAATATCATTCCTTACCATCAGAGCAACCCCACCCCCTCTGCCCACCTGTCTGTCTTTTCTATACGTTGTGTACCCCTGAATATTCAGTTCCCAGCCCTGGTCCTCTTGTAGCCATGTCTCAGTGATCCCTACAACATCATACTTGCCCATGACTAACTGAGCCTCAAGCTCATCCACTTTATTTTTTATACTACGCGCATTTAAGTACAACACTTTAACTTCTGTATTTACCTCCCCTCTCACATCGTTCACAATTGGCCCTGCCCTTAATTTCTTTTCCGCTCTGGAACTTCTGTTCCCATTCTTCCTAGAGTCTTTTGCAATATCTCCTGTATTCCCTTTTACCTCATCTTCATATTCACAATTTGTTAACCCCTCCCCCCCACTACTTAGTTTAAAGCCACAGGTGTCACACTAGCAAACCTGCCTGCCAGAATGTTTGTCCCCCTGCTGTTAAGATGCAACCCGTCCCTTTTGTACAAGTCACCCCTAGCCCAGAAGAGATCCCAGTGGTCCAGAAATCTAAATCCCTGCTCTCTGCACCAGTCCCTCAGCCATAAATTCATACCCTCTATCTCTCTGTTCCTGGCCTCACCAGCACGAGGTACCGGTAGCAGTCCAGAGATAACCACCTTCGACGTCCTACTTCTCAGCGTTTTTCCCAACTCTCTAAACTCCCGCTGTAGCACCTCCTTCCTCTTCCGCCCGACGTCATTCGTGCCCACGTGCACAACGACTTCAGGTTGATCGCCTTCCCTCGCTAGGATTTTCTGAAGCCGGTCTGTGATGTGTTGAACCCTGGCACCAGGGAGGCAACAGACCATCCTCAAGTCCCTCCTGCTGCCACAGAATCTTCTATCCGTCCCTCGGACTATGGAGTCACCGACCACTACGGCTCTTCCAGACTTCGGTCTCCCCCGTCGTGTATCCTTGCCAACAGGTCCGCCACTCGGACTGGAAACGTCTTCTGCCCCGACAGTTCCCAAGAGGGTATACCTATTTGCAATAGGCACAGCCACTGGGGTCTCCTGTAGTCCACGTCCACTCCCCCCGGAAACAGTCTCCCACCTTCGCTCGACCTGGACCCTTGGCGTGACAGCCTCACAATAGGTCCTGTCGAGGAAACTCTCGCATTCCCGGATGGCCCTGAGGTCATCCAACTGCCTCTCCAACTCCACCACACGTCCCTTCAGGAGCTGCACCTGGACACAGTTCTTGCAGGTGTAGCTCCCAGAAGCTCCCGCGACGTCCCTGTCTTCCCACATCCTGCAGGAAACACACCGCACCAACTTTTCCGCCATCACCTTGTGCCTATAACCAGCTCTGGCTTAAAACAATGGTATCCTCCTCACCTCAGCCTCCTCGCCGAAGACTCGCAGCCAAAGACTCGCACTTTTCTCACTGGGCACTTCCCTCGCTGGGCTGCACCTGAACAGGGCTGCACCCTTTTGTGAGCCTTGCTTATATCACCAATTTAAATTGCCTGATTGTCCAATTTACCTGACTTCTCACTTAAACTGCCGGTAGGCAGATGAGATTAGTTTAACTTGGCATGATGTTTGGGATGGACATTGTGGGCTGGAGGTCCAGTTCCTGTGCTGTATAGTTCCATGTTTACAAGCCATTTAAAGGGGCATTGTGGTTAGCAAGACCTTAAAATGCCAGGGTCCATACTTTATGGTCAAAGGTGCCCGCTTTTGTCAGTTAAGATAACAAGAGATGTAGAACTAAGGCATGGATGCAGATGTCTGTCGATGTATGTGCATGGCTTACTCCCGTATCCCATTACAAGTGGAAGCAATGGATTTGGTGGCACTACTTGAGGGAAACCTACCTACCATATATTGGAATATTTTGTTAGAAGCGGGGCACAGCAAACATGCTATAGGCCAGCGGATTGGCTTTAAGCTAATAATGCATTGCCATTTTGTTGGGAATCCAGATGTGTCCTACATCAGTTTGTGGTGTTCATCCCAATGCTCCTGTGTTACAAGGGAACAGGTTCAAGGATCTGACTGGTAGAACAGAAAGAAGGCAAACTCATCCACTGTTCCAAATCAGATTTAATGGCAAGAGGGAGAACAAAAATAATACTTATCTTGGTATGTGCGGGGCCCGTCTTACAGCAGCACACCTTTTCTCTCTCTCTGCCTCCGTCCGCGGTGCTGATCGCAACCCAGCCTGTCGGTGAACCCCTCTCGTCAAGAACTACCTAATGGCTTACTGGTGCCTGCCTTTATACAGGCACAAATCAGCCGTCGAAATAACAGCCTGGAAGTCCCGGCGGCTCTCAATTCAAACTGCACCCAATGGCAGGGGTCTGCATCTGAGCAAGGTCCCCCCTCCCCTATGGAAACAAAGCGCTACTGGCCGCAGACTGGCACGCAAAGCAATACACACAGCGCTACAGACTGGCACGCAAAGCAATACACCCAGCGCGACAGACTGGCACGCAAAGCAATACACACAGCGCTACAGACTGGCACGCAAATCAATACACACAGCGCTACAGACTGGCACGCAAAACAATACACAGAGAAACAATACACAGAGAAGGAATGGGTTTCATTCGGGTCGAGACTATTCTTCAGATGAATCAATTCAGGCATTTCCAATAATCCCTGAAACCTATCTGATGGCAGGAGTCATGTTTAGTTTGGTTACAGATTGCATTTATACAGCATTTTAAGGTACAAAAACACATCCCGAGGAATTTTACAAGAACATTATCAAATAATATTTGATGCTGCATCATATAAAGATGTATTAAAGCCGGCCGTGGCAGATTTTAAAGAACATCTTAGACGCGATGGAGCAGTTTAGAGAAGAAATTCCAAGAATCCATTTGTCGCATGCTATATCTCTGACATAAAAGTAATTTATTTGGTGATCAGAGAGAAAGCACATTATCTACATTTCAATGTAGTGATTGATATGCTCATCACCTCCAGCTTTCACAAATTTCGGTTAGGCATTTATGCTGTTGATAATTGGAAGATCCATTTTACACGCACGAAACTTGACACCCATAACTTGAAAATGACTTGTTAAAATGGGTTTTTGGTTGGAACATCTTGTAATATGAGGTTATTAATTATAAAAGGATAGAACAGGGAAAATGACAGCATAGTATCCAGTTGTGGAGTGACCTGGAACGTACCAAATTAATGAAGAGGGTCTCAGATGGATTTCTGTTTCTCTTTAATTTTTCCCTCAAAGACAGAGAGATTTGCTGAGGTACATTTTCTGTTAAACTCACTCATAAAGCTGTCTGTCATATCGTGGGTTGGTCAATGGGTGGGGATGCAAATAATAGACGTTCAACTTCCTTCCTTCTTATGGTAAGTTTGTTCAACAGCAGGAAGCAGTGAACACCTGTAAGGACCAGCTGCTGGCCAGATGTGAAACACTGAGATCGGCAGCAGCAGTCCTGCAATGTTGATCAGGCGAGGAGTGTTCTAATAAAGCCATGTACTGTGGAAGCTGAAAATCTGTTAAATAAATAGGAAATACTGGAGATACAAATCGGGTTAGACAACACTTGTGGTGGAAGAAACCAAGTTAATGCTGGGGCAGAGGACATTTCATCAGAATTGTATGGGATTGGTAATGCAAGCACAGAGACGATATGGGGGAAGGTTGGTAAAAACAAAAGGGAAAATGTGTGACATGTTAAAAGGCAGAGAGATTAAAGGAGAAAATAAATAATGTTGCAAGAAACAGGCGAGGAAAAGTGACGTCAAGTACATACAAGTGTTACAGAATCAATACTGGTCTGGAAAAAGAAGTTTAACTTGTGTAGGAAAGAAAACTGCAGATGCTGGTTTAAATCGAAGGTAGACACAAAATGCTGAAGTAACTCAGCGGGTCAGGCAGCATCTCTGGAGAGAAGGAATGGGTGATGTTTCGAGTCGAGACCCTTCTTCAGACTTGATGCCCTGACATCAGTCTGAAGAAGGGTCTCGACTCGAAACATCACCCATTCTCTCCAGAGATGCTGCCTGACCCGCTGAGTTCAGCATTTTGTGTCTACCTTCAAGAGGTTTACATTTGAGTGTATAATATTGTGAAATATCTAATAGGAAGATGAAAAGTTATTCCTCGAGTTATTATAAGGATGGACCAGTGTAGAAGGCTGAGGGCATAAAGCTTTTTGTGAGGGTGGGATGGAGAATTAAAAAGATCAGGTACTTGGAACTTTAATTTGGACTTCCTGATTTACATGACCAACAAATACATTATTTGAAATTGAAATCCAGTTTAGTCTGCTGTGGGTAAAAGGGCAGGTGTTGTATCTCTTGTGCTTTCATGGAAAGCTCCCAAGGAGGATGGTTGGGAATGTTTGAGGAGTGCTTTTTGCACATTGGCCTCTATCAGCCAGTATTAAGTGTAGAAATTGGGAGGTCATGTTGCAGTTGTATAAGACGTTGGTGAGGACACATTTAGGGTATTGTGTTCAGTTCTGGGTACCATGTTATAGGAAAGATGTTGTCAAGATAGAAAGGGTAGGGAGAAGATTTACGAGGATGTTGCCAGGACTGGAGGGTCCGAGCCATAGGCAGAGGTTGAGTAGGCTGGGACTCTATTCCTTGGAGTGCAGGAGGATGAGGGGTGATCTTATAGAGGTGTATCAGATCATGAGAGGAATAGATCGAGTAGATGCACAGTGTCTCTTGCCCAGAGTAGGTGAATCGAGGACCAGACGGCATAGGTTTAAGGTGAAGGGGAAAAGGTTCAATAGGAAACTGAGGGGTAACTTTGTCACACAAAGGATGATGGATATATGGAACAAGCTGCCAGAGGAGGTAGTTGAGGCAGATACTATCCCAACTTTTAAGAAGCAGTTAGACAGGTTAGACATGGATAGGATAATTTTGGAGAGGTATGGACCAAATGCTGGCAGGTGGGACTAGTACAGTTGTGACATGTTGGCCTGTGTGGGCAAGTTGGGCTGAAGGGCTTGTTTCCACGCTGTATCACTCTTTCACTCTATGAGTGGACCAGGAAGCTGCAGAGGGATGCCTCTGGAATTCCGAAGAGGGAAGATGGGATTGGTGGGATTATTCTGAAGAGGCAGATTTGGCAAAGGGCAAGGGATTGATACTGAATACAATGGATGGAATGTGAAGACGCAGGGAGTGCTAGACTTCGGGGAAGGCGATGAACACAATTGTGGGCCCTGTTGATCACAGTGAAGGGAAATCCATAGTTCAGGAAAATGGAGGGGATATTGGAAGCACTAGTATGTAAGGTGGTCACGTCAGAGCAGATTGAAAGATACAACATAGAAACAATCCCACTGAGTCCACACGACCATCAATCACCTGTTCACACTAGTTCTAGGTTATCCCATTTTTCCATCCACTCCCTACACGTTAGGGGCTATTTACAGAGGACGATTAACCCACAAACATTTAGAACTTTGCCACCTCAACAGATTTGGTCACTTGTGACTGTGGTGTTTCTACACTGTTGTTGTTGTTTGCATCCATGACCATCCTCATGCCTTACATCTCGAATCAGAAAGTGGGCAATTTGCAAATGTCGGGCAACTTCATTCCAACAGCCAATATTTCAATAAAATATTAAAAGGAAATCAAAAATAACAGTTTTAATGCTCATGTTATTTTTCTTAGCAGGTTCCAGAAAGTTAATAAAGGTAAAAAATGCTGGAAATTCTCAGCAGGTCAGGCAATATCTATGGAAAGAGAAAGAGGTGAAGTTTCAGGTCTGAGATTATTCAACATGAGTGGGAAAGAGGGAAGGCATATTCACTTTCAGTAGCAAAAAAAATGGGGGTGGGAGCGGCGGACTATCCCTAATAGGGTGAGGCCAATTAGTTAATGTGGCAGATGGAAGATGAGGTGCGGTTACTCAAGCTTTCACTGGGCCTCAATGTAACTGTGCAGGAGTCTGCACACAGAAAGCTAGAGGAATTAACGTGGTAGGCAAAGGAAGCTCTGGGTCACACAGAGAGATTACCTACTATCAGCACAAGTCCACGTGTAAACACTGAATGCAATAGACTGGATTTGGAAGAGTGCACTTGTTTCTTGGGTAAAAATGATGACCGTATCAGGAGAGGCTAGACGCCAAAGATATTCTCACTTACTGTGACACAGAGACCATTCTGCCCATTATGTCTGTGCTAATTCCCAACAGATCATTCCCTCTCCTGATTTCCCTCTAATAGACAATAGGTGCAGGAGGAGGCCATTCGGCCCTTTGAGCCAGCACCGCCATTCAATGTGATCATGGCTGATCATTCTCAATCAGTACCTCGTTTCTGCCTTCTCCCCATACCCCCTGACTCCGTTAACCTAACTTATTGTCTCAGAGGGCTGCTTCACCCAGAAAGACTGTTTAGGTCCCTGGTGGGAAGGGATGAAAAGGCAGAAGCCGCATGTCCTATGGTTGTGTGGAAAAGTGGCGAAGGCAGGGTGTGTTTGGTGGTACAGGAGAGTGGACCAGTGAGGCATAGAGAAAGTGAACCCTTTGAAATGCTGAAAGGAAGAGGGAAACTTGTGGAATCTTGTGGATCTGGTGGAATTTCCTTTGCAATTAGCTCCCCTTCTCTTTCTACAGATGCTGCCTAAATAGTGGATTTTCTAGCATTTTCTGTTTTTATGTCAGATTGTCAGCAACTGCAAACTTTTTGTTTGATTACCAGAAGGCTCATAATTAATTTAAACATTCTCCAGTATAATCCCAAAAAGTTACCTTTGCCACTGACTGTACAGACACTGACATATCAGGGGATTTATTTACACCCAAACCAACAAGAGGATATGTGAATGTTCTGTTTATATGACAGTGAAGTGTATAGGTGACGAGATCTTCCATAATAAATGGATGATTTTAAGAGGGAGAATGTATGTATGAAGAGATTTGCAAAAACTGCCACTGCATCACCTGAGAAACATCTGACTTCATTTGCTTATTTCCCTTCTAAACTTCCAGCTACATCAGTGAGCATTCCATGCTGTTCGCAACTAGCTTATGACATTAACACTGTAAAAAAACATAATTTGCTTCAAATCTCACTCGTAAAGTAAATGTAAATTACAAAACCAAATCAGAAAAACTGAAAAAATTGAAAAAGCCGTAAAATCTCATCGGGCAGAGCCTGACAAAGAACAGTTTTGATATTTCAGGTTGTCTTTTTATCAGCACAAGTAAGAATTTTGATCACCTACCATTATGCTTTGCCATCCAAGCACCAGTGCTGACCAGTCTTGAAAATTGAAGTCATTGGATGCACTGGCAGCTGCAGCCTAATGCCCTTCAATCATTTTCCCTTCTTTCTGAACACAATGATCATACTGACTCTTGAATTACAATAGATTGAACAGGACAGCATCCAAACAGGCCCTTCAGCCCATCATGTGTGTGAATGGTGCCAATTTAACCAATCCCATCTGCCTGTACATGTGTATCCCTTCATTCCCTGCCTCGTCTGTCTAAATACCTCTTAAACATTGCTTTTGTACCTGCTTCTACCACCTCCCCTCGAAATACATTCTAGGCACCTTAGTTAGGCTCAAATAAATGGGCACGGAGGTGAGGTTGTGGAAGAATTCAACGTAATTTAGAGCTCGGTATTCATTGAGATTGAGACGTTTGGAACCAAAACCGAAGCCTCTGCTGAGGACTGGTCGTTCAGGATAAGAGAGGGGAAGATCAAAAGGGATAGTGAACATGTGGCAGGGATTGAGAGATGGGGCCTGAGGAAAGAGGAGAAAGCTCTAGAGGGATATTGGAAAGCAACGGCTATTGGAGTTCACAATTTTGACATCTTAAAGAGAGAAATCGGCTATTACAGCACTGTGTGATGAAGTGGACCATAACAGCCATGGGATAGAGTGAATCGGTGCTGTTCCAAAGTTATTAATCTCTGTGGCGTCACATAGCGTTGACTGTGGATCAAAGGGAACACTGTGCCGAGGGATACTGTGACCCTGGGTGCGTCTCAACTGTGAACAATGGCATTTCAGTTGGAATCCTTGTGGGATCAGTTGGAGCTGGAGATGTTCTAAGGATGAAGATGTGGCTGTGGGAGTGTGCTATGGTCAGTATCCTATTAAAGACAAGAAGGAATGGACTCACAATGAAGGGTGAACAAAGGCAGAGAGATGGATGGAAATCCCATTAGAGAGCACAGTAGAACCTCTTCAAATTAGACATTCCCGGAATAGATGTGGGAGTAAAATTTTCAAGGGTAAGGTCTGTCAGCAGTATATGGACAGTTATTTAAGTTTTGGATTTACTTGGTCAGAAGAGAAAGACTGCCATTTGCCACTATTTGGTGTTTGTGTCGAAAAATTTGCAAACAATGCCATGGTTCCCAGCAAACTATACATGTCCTTGTTCTGTTGAACACAGGCGGGAGAGAGAACACAGAGCACCCGATCCTTGTGTTTGCCATTGTCACATGATATTGTCAGTATGTGATTGGTATGTACAAGGAATCCTGCTCAGACGAGCAACTGCAAGAGACACAGAAACTGCTTGCAATGACAGCACTGATGTCAAGTGCGCCATGAGATTACCTCCTTCATGTTTCAATTATTTATTGGGAATCAATACATATATACATCATCAATACAAAATAAAGGACATGCATTTTAACTTCATCAAGGCTTATCTCACGGATACCCCAAAATATTTCAAGTAGAATGAATTATTTTGGACTTGTGTCACCAAATGCAGCAGGGACTCTCCACTATGCAATCTCCAACAGTGAAGTTGCTACAGGTGGGAATCATTCAGGACACCAGTTCTTCCAGTAATGTGCACATGAACCATAAAACCACATTGGATTTGCCAGTCAGAAGTGGCCAGATCCAACAATGCAGTATCCTCTCGGCATTGCTTGGGATCGCAGACTCATGGATTGTGTGATGAGATTTTACCCAATGATTTCCAAATCCATGCATGAAGGTACAGCCAACTGATGGAGTTTGGAAGTGTGGTTGTCCTCATCAATGTCACTGCACCCTGGTTGTCTTGATTCCATTCCCACCCCAATCCCATATATAATTCTGTCCTGCTTTTCCACCCTGACTCCCTTTTACAACAGCCCTCTCTCTAATTCCATATATAATCCAGCCCTAATCCCCTCCTTCCCCAGTGAAGCTCCGACCACAGAACGTCTGCTTGTCTGGGCTCGGCACACTATTATCTTTTGGACGGAAATTCTTTTCTTCCTCGATCTTTTGCCCCAAAATTGCGCACTTGGTGAATTTTCTGCAGTTGACAGTGGATGGTATCGATGATACTGATCTCATCTGGAATGTGAACATAACGTACGTTTCTGCCGGTGACGAAGAAGTCATCCAGTTGCAAGGCCTTGCCTGCCCTGTCAGTGTACAGCACTTCAGAAAGACGGACATTCATAAAGGCGTCGACATTAACAATTCGTCCTCTGACGGAGCTCTCGTCTCTCAGCTCCACAGTGGTAACATGGCCATGTATCCCCTGGAGAAGGATGATGAGGCTGTTCTCAGAAATCGTCCGCTCTTTAATGGAGTGGCTCACCGACATGATGCTCAGACTCTGCAATTAGCTTAAGGAAAGCGAAAGATCAAGTCCAACTACCAAACCTCTGTGACAGAGCAGCATCAGAGTCTGAAAGAAAAAACACAAATATAAACACAGCTGGTAAGTAATGGTCCAGCAAAGAGACAAGGGGCTGCTTCGTTTCTCTGTTTCAATCAGCGCACTGCCTCCTGATAGGGATTTACAGATAAGCAGCACTAAATCCCCAAATTTGCACACAAGTCTGAAGAGCCAACATCCAAGTAGCCAGTGGAAAGCCAAGGAACTGTAGATACTGGAACTCAGAAAA
This sequence comes from Rhinoraja longicauda, assembly GCF_053455715.1. Classification (NCBI taxonomy): domain Eukaryota; kingdom Metazoa; phylum Chordata; class Chondrichthyes; order Rajiformes; family Arhynchobatidae; genus Rhinoraja; species Rhinoraja longicauda. Next base: position 24,999,965 of record NC_135979.1, read on the forward strand.
TAAAAAATGCTGGACATATTAGGTTAGGCACCATCTGTAGAAAAGAACCATAAATCATGTTTTAAGTCAAAAGCCCTTCTTCAGAATAATTTCCTCAGTTTCACAATCCTCATTAAAGTTAATGGACTTGAAAATGCGGTAACCTGTGCAGAACCGAGGACAAGTGCTGGGATCAGAGCAAGATCATAGCAAGATCTGTTGCTTTCTTCCTCAGCTGGAGCTTCCATTCCATTCCCCTCTATCGTAATGGACTGATCCCTTGAGTGAATCTCAACTACTGCTCGCACCTTCTTCTCCAGGACAGAACAACAGATTTCCTCCAGTATTTACCTTCCATCCACCACCCGCTGCATTCCACATTTCATCCCTCACAGCTTCTGACAGCTCCAACCAGATTCTGCCACCAGACGTACATCCCCTTCCCCTTTGCGACTCCCTGGCCTGCTCTTCATCATGCCTACCACTCTTCATTGGGTGGCACATTACCCATAACGGCAAGAGATGCAACAATCCTTCGGTATCCTGCTTGTCTAGCCTGCCAGACAGGTCCCACCACCTGACCATTAACAACGTATTACACAAACCAAGATCCTTAACATGCTGGTAACTGCCACCATTAAGCCATTTTAACATCCTGTCACAGGCATCCTTTTTGTTCCATTCCATACAAGCATGGCTGTCTGTCATCCCCCACTGGTGCAGGCGATGGGCTGTTCTTGCATGGAGGGGGCGGATCCTGTTCAGGGTTAGCCATTGCTTGTGATGGAGGTCAAATCCCGGTGGTTTCACTGTGGGGTCTGTGATCACCTCTCCGTTGTTGGTGTTGGCATCTTTCCAGGCTCTGCACCACTCAGTCTTGGGGTCAATGTCTTCCAGGGATTTGGCTGAAGACCAGAAGGGTTTGCAGGACTTCAGGCGCATGTTGGGCAGATTGTTCAAGTCAGCATGGATAGGAAGGTCAGGGTTAGCCTCGATGGTGCACCAATTTTTCAACATCCTCTCCCTTCTGCTGGGTGGGGCGATGTGAGAGAGGACAGGGAGCCACTGCAAAGGTGTTGACTTAAGCATCTCTGTGATGACCCGCATTGCAGAGTTAAGAACAGTGTCAACTCGTTTGGTGTGGCAGCTATCAGCCCAAGCTGCTGAGCAAAACTCGGCTGTTGAGTAGACTAGGACTAAACGTGAGGTACGGAGGGTGTGTACATTAGATCCCCAGCTGTTGTCTGCAAGTTTCCTGATGATGTTGACCCTTGCTTTCAGTTTATCAGCCACCCTCTTCAGGTGTTCATGATAGGTGAGGGTGACGTCCAGGGTGACTCCGAGGTACTTGGGGAATTCCTCATTCTTTACCGGCTTACCACAAAAGAACACGCGGAGCTTTGCATTGGCGAGCCGATTGCTGAGCTGAGCGACAGTTGTCTTAGATGGGTTGGGGCGAAGTCGCCAAAAGGTGAAGTACTCCTCCATCCCCTTCAAGTCTTGGGTTAGCACTCTGCTGATATCCTCAAGGGCAGCTCCCTGGTAGGCAAGGGCAAGGTCATCTGCATATGCAAACTTCCTGGACGAGAGTAGGGGAGCTAGGACATTCAGGGTCTTGACAGTAATCGGCTCGCCAATGCAAAGCTCCGAGTGTTCTTTTGTCCCCAAGCGAGACCCTAAATCTACGGTTGCTGAGGATGGATGAGAGGGCATGGTGGTTTGGCACTTTAAGATTCAAGGGTGGGAGATTGCACCCTTGGTCCACCCTGTTTCAACTAATGCAATCAACCCGACATGCACAATCTAATAGGAATTGTGATGGAAGAGCCTGACTGCTAGGTATAACTCTGCCAGTACAAAATTACCACATTATTCCTTGCCGAGAATGTTATACTGCCAATCTACAGACCATATGTGAGGATGGCTTTACATAATTGATTAGTTTAGGAAGTGATCAAATGCAGTATCAAGGTCAATGCCCAGGAGGTAGATCTGGTTTTCTTATTTTGATACTTTGATTACAATTTTAAAACTTTGCCATTTCAGAGGACATTAAGAGCCAACTAGTCATACAGTTTGGAGACAGGCACTTCAGCCCAGGGTCCGTGCTGGCCATCAATTACCTGCCTCCATTAATTCTGTTTTCCTGCACTTCCTACCTATACCATGGCATTTCAAATGCTCATCTGAATACTTCTGAAATGTTCCAAGAGTATCTGTCTCCACTACCTCCTCGGATTTCACAGTCCAACCATCCCCCCGGGTGAAGCAAAATCTTCCTCAGAATCCCTCTGAATCCGTTAGGAATATTGTGCAATCAAGGAACTGCACATGCTGGTTTACCAAGGAAAGATCTCAGAACTCAGTAGGTCAGGCATCATCTCTGGAGAACATGGATAGGTGATGTTCTGCATCAGTACCTTTCTTCAGACTGATCATTGTATATTGTGTGTGGTTCTGGTCTCCCCATTACAGGAAGGTTGTGGGGGATCTGAAGAGGGTGTAGGAGCAGTTTACCAGAGTACTGCCTGGATTTGAGGGGATTGGTTTTCAGTAGTAGAGAGTGGACAAATATGGATTGTTTTCTCTGGAACACCAGAGTTTGTGGGAAGACCTGATAAAAGTCCATAAAGTTAAAGAGAGGCATAGATAGGGTAGACAGTCAGAGTATTTTTCTGAGGATTGAAATCTCAAAGGCTGGAGGGCAGACCTATAAGGTGAGAGGGGTAACGTTTCAAGGAGATGTGCGGAGCAAGTTTGTATTTTACACGGAGGGTGGTGGGTGTCTGGAACGTGTTGGCAGGGCAGGTGTGGTGGAGGCAGATATGATAGTGGCGTCCAAGGGGATATTTCGACAGGCCCTGGGTGTGCAGGGAATGGAGGGAGGGGTGTGGATCATGTGCAGGCAGAGGGTAGTGTAACTGGGCATGTCTATCATGTTTGGCACGGACATTATGGGCCGAAGCGCCTGTTCCTGTGCTGTACCGTTGTATGACATTTAAACTGCAGAGGAGGCGAGGTGTCTGGTTGCCTCCACCCCAGGGGGGGGGCGCGGCGGACCGCCGGCATCCAGGGACCCGAGCCCCAGGTCTCGGCCGACCCCGGGGACAGAACCGGCCGCGCCCTCCAATTAACTCTCCCCCACGACCCCACCCACCACACTGAGGAAAGGATCGGCTGAGCAGCCCCACGCCGCTGCCTGGACGCCACAGGTTCACTTGTCTTACTGTGAAACACTTACTTCAACGCGCGTCGGGCTGGTCGACCGCCGGCAGCAGGCCGCGTCTCCCTGGTAACGGCAGCGCCCCCGGGCGGCGGAGAGCGGCCCTGCACCCGGCCGCAGCTTGGCTGGGCTAGGGTGGACTGGGCTGGACTGGACTGAGCTGGACTGAGCTGGGCTGGACTGAGCTGGACTGAGCTGGGCTGGACTGAGCTGGGCTGGGCTGGACTGGACTGGACTGAGCTGGGCTGGACTGAGCTGAGCTGAGCTGGGCTGGACTGGACTGAGCTGGGCTGGACTGAGCTGAGCTGGGCTGGACTGGACTGAGCTGGGCTGGGCTGGACTGGACTGGACTGAGCTGGGCTGGACTGAGCTGAGCTGAGCTGGGCTGGACTGGACTGAGCTGGGCTGGACTGCCTTGAGTCAAGGCGCTGCAGGGTTCACCCAGACAAGGGTACAGAGAGGGACGCTGGCTAAAGCCCGAGAGTTATCAAGAACTATGTTGGAAGGAACTGCCAATGTTGGTTTACACCTAAGATGGCCACAAAATGCTGGAGTAACTCAGCGGGACAGGCGTCCTTCTCTGGAGAGAAGGAATGGGTGGCGTTTCGGGTCGAGACCCTTCTTCAGACTGAGTCAGGGGAGGGGGAGATACGGAGATAAGGCTACTAAACCGGTTGCTAAACGCTTTAACTACCCCTCCCATTCCCACACTGACCTTTCTGTCCTGGGCCTCCACTGTCAGAGTGAGGCCCAATGCAAATTGGAGGAGCAGCACCTCATATTTCACTTGGGCAGCTTACACCCCAACGGTATGAACACTTCAAGTAACCTTTGCTTTCCCTCTCTCTCCATCCCTCCCTGTTCCCAGTTCTCCGACCAGTCTGATTGTCCTTAATTACATTTTATCTCTGTTTACCTTCTCCTAACAATGATCAGTTCTACATTTTCCTGGAACTTCACCCCCTTTGATGTCTCCTTCTCACATTCTTATCTTATCACATTCTTATCACTTCCTTATTGATGTCTCCTTCTCACATTCTTACCTTATCACTTCCTTATCTCTGTATCTCCCCCTCCTGACTCTCAGTCTGAAGAAGGTGTTCTACCCGAAACGTCACCTCTGTTCTTGTCTTATGTTGTCTCCCAGACCCGTTGAATTCCACCAGTACTTTGTGTTCTGCTCAGTATTCCAGTATCTGCACTTCCTTGCGCCACCAGTAACAGGCAGGTTCTCCCTGTTTAAATCGTGTGAAACGATGTAACTCACATCCATCCCACTGTCACCTCTCCAGTTCTGTTTGGGACTCCACAGTCATATATAATGTGCGAATTCGGAAACTTCAGGGGACTGTTTGACTTTTAAAGCGTTACATTTGGATCATAAACATGCCTGGATCATGAACGCTTCAGTTTCTTTAACAAATACTCATTTATTGGCTTAAGGATTAAGATCTTTTACCGCCATCTCTTGTATCTTTCAAGCAAACTACATTCCTCAGCATTTCCCGTTACATTAAAATTCAAACATTTCTGTAGTTCAAAGTGAAATGCTTCAGATTTCTTGGATAATTTGTAAACACCTTCAAGGCTGCCATAATTGTTTAGAGCTCAGTAGTAACAGACATAAGATAAATGGAAATCTGGAAACCAGCGAGGAGACTGTGGCTTGGCCATAGAATACAGAGGGTATCTGTTATTTGACTGGAACTCCAGATCCGTGGTGGCTCACAAGGATCAGAGCTGGGGAGCTTGGTGGTTTGTGACAGATATAAATGATTTGGATGAAAATGTAGGTAGGCTGATTGGTAAGTTTGCAGTTGACACAAGAATTAGCAGCTGTGTATCGTGAGGAAGGTTGTTAAAGAATTCAGTACAATGTAGACCAGTTGAAAATATGGGCAGAGAAATGGCAGATGAAGTTTAATCCGAAGAAATGTAAGGCGTTGACATTAAATGCAAGAGGAAATGATACGTGACTAGCAGAACACCCGAGGAGCATTGATGTAGAGGGATCAAGGGATCTTGAGGTACAAATCCAGAGCTCCCTAAAAATGGCGACACACTTGGATAGGGTGGCAAAGGCATGTGGCAAAACACATCTTCAATTGGTCAGGGTGTTGAGTATAAAAACTGAAAAGTCATATCGCATCTGTATAAAACTTTACAGTATCGTAATCAATTCAGGCTACCACATTACAGGAAATACGTAGAGGCTTTGGAGAGGATGCAAAAGAGGTTCACCTGAATGTTGCCCAGATTAGAGAGTATGAGCTCCAAGGAGAGGTGGGACAAACTTGAATTGTTTTTTTCTGCAACTTCAGAGGTTGAGGGGCAACTAAATAGATGTAAATAAAATCATGAGAGGCATAGATCAAGTAGAAAGAATGTATTTTTTCCCCCGGGTAGAAATATCAAATACATAAGGGTATAGGTTCTAGGTGAGTACAGGAGATTAATGAGGCAAGTTTTTTTTCCACTTGGAGTGGTAGGTACTGGAATATGTTGCTGGGCAAGTGGTGAAGGCAGATATGATAGCAATGCTTAAGAAGTTTTTAGGTAAACACATGCAGGGAATGGAGGGAAATTGTCATTTGTGGGCAGAGGGGAGTTTAAATTGACATTCTGTTTGGCGTAGATATCATGGACCAAAAGGCCTGTTCCTGTGCTGTACTGTTCTATGTGCTTTTCATTAGCCATTTCACAGCTAATTTGAAATGCTGAAACAAAGGCTGAAAGATATGTGGAAACAGCTAAAGGAAGCACGCTCTGGTAAGATACAAGCACATTGGGTTGCCAGGTCCACAATGATGAGTCCATATCTGCATGAGAAAGGCGCAGCCAACATTCAGTCATTGGGTAATGTGACAAAACAATATACACTCCACAAATGTGCCAAGGAACGAGCATCCGCAACAGAACCCAAACAGTTACCCTTGACATTGAACTTTATCACTGTCAGTAACCTGAGGCAGAGGATCATCAATGTCCGGGAACTCAACAGGATCAGCCACATGTATCCTGTGGCTACAAAAGTAGATCAGAGATTGGGTATTCTACTGAAACGGATTTGCAACTGGTAGTGCTGCTGCCTCACTGTGTCAGTGACCCGGGTTCGATCCTGACATCGAATGCAGTATGTGTGGACTTTGCACGTTCTCTCTGTAACCACGTGGGTTTCCACCAGATGCTCCGCATTCCTTCCACACCCCAAAGACTTTTGAGTTTGTAGGATAATTGACCTCTGTAAATTGCCCCAAGTACGTAGGGGTGGGGTGAGCAAATGGGATAACATAGCACTTGTGTGAATGGGTGATCGATGGTCTGTGTTGCAATTCTGAAATTACAGAAAATGCTGGAAATATTCAGGTTAGGCAGCATCTGTGGAGAGAGACTATTTCACATTGAACTTCCATTTTTCTCACAATCAAAACTAGCAAAATGTTAAGGGATTGGACAAGTTGAAGGTTCTGAGGAAGAGGCGAGTGGATACTCTTTAATTCTCTCTCTACCTCGTTCTGTCCTTGGCCACCTGCACTGTTTTACTAAGGATAAATACTTAATCTTCTAGCTAGACAGCAAACACCTTGAGGGATTCAAGATGTTCAACAATTTGAGATGCAGCCACCCCCCCCCGGGTAACGACCCCGACCCACGTACAGACTGTACAAGCGTTTGGAAGACCAATGGGGTGGATTTGCCGGCTGTGGCGGGATTGCAGATGTCTTCAGCAGTGTGGAAACTAGCTTCATGACCTGCAAGAATCTCAGGAATGGAACCCTGCAGTAACCTGGGGACACCTTGTATTGAGTACGTTAATTGAGTTTTTCATTATTTATTCCCCTTTCTTCTGATAGTTTCAGATAATTATTCCACTTCCACACCTCCTGTTGATGGACTATTTTCTTAATTGCTGGAGAGAAGGAATGAGTGACGTTTTGGGTCGAGACCCTTCTTCAGACCCGAAACGTCACCCATTGCTTCTCTCCAGAGATGCTGCCTGTCAACTGAGTTACCCCAGTATTTTGTGTCTACCTTTGATTTTAACCAGCATCTGCAGTTCTTTCCTACACATATTTTCTTACTTTACCATCTTCTTTCAAGTTACACTATCATTGGACATTAAAGCCCTCCAGAAAATGCAGGCCATATTCAAGCAGCATCTGTGGAAAGAAACTATGTTTTAGTTCAACGATCTTGCACCTGTTGCCTGACTTGCTGAGTATTTACAGCAGCTTCTGCTTTTATTTAAGATTTCCAGCATCGCTTTTGCATCTCTTTATCTATCATGGATCTTGCCTTTCACTATTTCCTTTCCTCCTCCTTTCTTTGTATTTTCAAACTAGTTTTATTTCCAACTTATACGTTATGATTAATTAACATTTGCTGTTTTAATAGTAGACCAAGATTATTCAGGAAACATCATAAAATAACTAAAACTGTCAATCAGTTAAAATGTAATTTTTTAATAAAGTTGTCACTATTTAAAGCAATATTAAAAAATCATTTAATGGTAGATATTAATAGCTGGGTTTCAGAAATGACAGATTCAGAGACCAGAAATCCTCTGCATCTTAACATTTAGAATAGAATCAAAAGCAAAATACAATGTGCTGGAGGAACTTAGAAGGTCAGGCAGCCTCTGTGGAGGGAATAGATTGGTGACGTTTTGGGTGGGGAACCTTCTTCAGACTCTATTCCCAGATGCAGCCTAACCCAGTGCTAAGTTACTCCAGCACTTTTTGTGTTTTGCTTAAGTATCCAGCATTAACAGTTCCTTGTGTCTCCAGAAAAGAATCAAAGTTTGTCATGTACAAATCTGAGCTGCTTGTGAAAACTGCCAGGATTTTCATAGAACTACTTGTACAATTTCATAGTATGACCACGTGATCAATCTGCCACACACAAAGACTTTATCAGAAGCAATGATCTCAGTGTAATACATTCCATTGCATGAAATACTTTGCTCCCAGTACCACACACATACACCACACACTGACACCAGCCTGATCTTGTTGTAACCTGCATTGAGTGGGTTCAATGGCACAGCACACAAACTAACCATTCACATCACCTTTTAAGCTAGTCTAGCCACTCTCCCACAATGGATGATTAAGGACCAGTAATGACCAAGTGCAACTTGAATTTCACTGATGTGGACTCTGGATAGAAATAAACACAGATGTCACTCCAGAAATTCATTTCTCTCTGACTTGCCACCTCATTTTCTGAACCTACCTATTTTCTTAACATCCTCATTCCAGGTTCTGAGGGTGAAAAACAGTGGCGAGTACAATTAACAGTTAGACTCATTTAACAGTGAACTTAACTGGATGAAACTGTCTAAAGATGCACAAAACCATACAGAACAGGAGTTCAGCTCTTGGTACAGAAAGTAGGTGAGCTGTAAATAACAAATGTTCAGAGTTTTGAAAGCCGTTGGATGTTGTGCTGAAGGAAAGTCGCAGGTAAGAGCCCGCATTGTCTCAGCTGCTGACTGGCAGGAGGTCACAGGTTGTCCATCATGGCCAGGAGGTCATCGCCTTTACTGCAGTCGTGCCTGGGCTGCTGCTCCTGCACACAAAACTCCCCCATAATCCGAACCAACTCTTCGTGCTGCTGCTGGTCCTGCAGTGGAGGAGAGCACACAGTCTGATCAGCGGGCTGCCGGTTGGTGAGAGGGAATCAATCGCGGCTGAGTGTGTGAATGTGCTGCACACTGCGTGGTCTAGGTGGAGAATGGAGCTCTGGGCTTTCTCTCTGAATCGCCAACAGGGAAAATGTAAAACCACCTCCACTGTTAGGATAGGCAACACTATGGCTGGAATCCTCATTCATAATGGCCATGTAGTGAGTTCTGCTGAAGACCAGGCATCTCCATCACAGGGCAGAATAGGTTTGAATGAATGTCAGAAATAGCAGGAGGAGTAATCTCATTTAGACCTGCTCCATAGATCAGAATTGATGTGATCATTAAACCAAGCTCCACTTTGCTGCCCAATATTCATAATTCTAGTTTCCATGGCTGTCCATGAGTTTAATTAATGCCCAATGTCTCGGCATCCATTGTCCTCTAGAAGTATATTTCAAACAAGAAAGTCATCTTCCCCTACCCCAAATGAACAATTAGGATCATGTGCTCATTAACATGAACTACTATCGAGGTACTGGAGCGCATGGGCAGACAAGATTTAACATCTTCGGGGTGAGGAAGTCGGAAGGATAATCTCTGATCCATGCATTAAACAGTAACAATGCTGCAAATAACCGGGTCATTCACTCACCTTGATGGCCTGTATGTTGACAATCCCCTCAGAGAGTTCTGGTGGCCTTTTGGTTGCTGCTTGGCTGTAACACAAAAACAGGTCAAGGCAAAACGCTGTGGATCCTTTAGAGCTTAAGAAAGTGAACAGGTGTGTTGTATTTCTGCAATGCTCCTCCTTTAGAAAGCCACTCGGAGGTACAAGATGTTATCATAGAATCATAGGATTTACTGCACAGCACCCATGTCTGCCAACCAAATGAAGGCACTACATAAATAAGACCCACTTCCTGGAGCTGAGTTTACAATCTTGTAGTTGCACTCATTCTACCACTCATCCAGCTATTTTAAAGCACGTTGATAAAATCTCTGCCTCCACCATCCTTTCAACAGTGCATTCAAAACCCCAGTATTATTCAGGTGAAAATTGTTTCTTCATTGTTTCTTCAAGAAGTTAAGATACAGCTCTACAGGACTTTGGTTATGCTGCATTTACAGTATTGTGTGGAGTTCTGGTCATCCCATTACGGGAAGGATGTGAAAGTTTTGGAGAGGATGCAGAAAAGATTTATCAAATGCTGCCTGAATTAGAGGGGTTTAGCTATGGACAAACTTGGATAGTTTCTCTGGAACACCACAGAGGTTGAGAAGTTTATAAAATTATGAGAGGCAGAGACAGTGAGAACCTTCTTCCCCCAAGGTGAAAACGTCAAAGATTTTAGGGTTTAAAGGAGATGTGCGAAGCGTTATTTTTACACAGAGGGTGGTAGGTGCCTGGAATGCACTGCCAAGGGAGGTGGTGGAATCAGAGATGATAGTGGCGTTTAAGAGGCTTTTAGATACGCACTTGGATATGCAGGAAGTGGAGAGTTATTGATCATGTCTGGGCAAATAACATTAGTTTCTATTGGCTTCATGTTTAGTTTAGTTTAGAGATACAGCGCGGAAACAGGCCCTTTCGGCCCACCGGGTCCGCGCCGACCAGCAATCCCCACACATTAACACTATCCCATACTCACTAGGGACAATTTTTACATTTACCAAGCCAATTAACCTACAAACCCTTACGTCTTTGGAGTGTGGGAGGAAACCGATGATCTCGGAGAAAACCCACGCAGGTCACGGGCAGAACGTACAAACTCCGTACAGACAGCACCCGTAGTCGGGATCAAACCGGGGTCTCCGGCGCTGCATTCGCTGTAAGGCAGCAACTCTACCGCTGCGCCACCGTGCCGCCCTGTTAGGCAAGACATTGTGGACTGAAGGGTTTATTTCTATGGTGTACGTTTCTATGATCGACGTTCAATCTGCTTATAATCTTGCTACTGAATAGCAATTTGCTATGCTGATTATCAACCTTGCTACTAAAGAGAATAGTTTGCTTTTATTCAGAATTTGTTTTGTATATACCTCGGTTAATTCTCCTGCTCAAAGAACCCCAGCCTTGCCAGTCTCTTCCCATTGCAAAATGTTCTTGTTGTGGATGTGAGAAAGAGCGTGTGAGAAAGACATGGGTGTGTTTATGGGTGGATGCATGTTGTCAAGAGTGGATATGTGAACGAGTGGGTGCCTCTAGTTATGAATCCTGCTCATTTGAAAGAAACAATGTGAACATTGGCATTGTCAACTTACTCTTCCTCCTCGTCTGTGCCAAACAGGTTTAGGCGAAATCCTGACTCATTGCCTGCTGATTTCTTGACATCAAGACCTCCCATTAGGCGCGCAAGAAAATTTAGCTCCTCCTTTGCCAGTGGATTAGGTGCAGTATTCTCCTAGGGTGAAGACCAGGAGCAAATCAAGTCCACAGAAATGTCAAAAAAGTAAAATAGCAGATATAGAGTAGCATTGTCTAGGGCTAATACATAAACCGCACTAAAACATAAAATGCCGCAAATAGTACAGGCAGTATCTGTGGAGAGAAGAAATGTGAACTGCTCAGGTCAGTCGTTTTCCATAATTAGGAAAAGTTGGGAATGAAATAAGACTTAAGTTGTGCAGTAAGTGGGGAACTGGATGGTTGAATATGCACAAGGGAAGGAATGAGAGATGAAGTGATATACGTGAGTGGTCGATTGAGAGGGCAATAATGGCCAGTAAATAACAAAAGGAATGTCTGAAAAAATTGTCAATAGGAAGAGATGAATGAAATAGTGAATATTAGAGGAGAGAGACAGCTTAAAAAAGGCTGAATATGAGATTCAAAAGTGGAATGGCTGATTATTTGAAATTATTGAAATGGACAATGTGTGCCAAAGACTGTAAAATGGCAAGTTCGAAAAAGAGATACTGCTCCTTGATCTTACATTGGACTTCACTGGAGACCAAGGGCAGGTGTCAGAGTGAGAACGTGATGGAGAATTAGTGGCAGGCAATAAGAAAATCAGATCATTCTCCTAGACTAAACGGGTTCAAACCAGACTAGAGAAGGGTCTGAGCTAAAACATAATCTATCCATTTCCCTTCACAAATGTTGTCTGACCCACAGTTCCTCCAGCACTTTGTGTTTTGCTCAAGATTTTGAGCAAGATTTTGTTCCTCCCTCAGACTGAATAACTTCTTTAATTTTGCCTGCATATTCCATCATACATAACAACATTGTTGTGCCATATGTGGAATGGAACCTGACCAGTTTTATCCAAGGATAAAAATAAGATAGTACTGGGAAAATATATTTAGCAATAAAGTTAAGGGGCGAGAAAAATTTAAAGATTTTAGGTAACATCTAACCATCCCCCCTCCCCCTTCTCCCCCACCTAGAAGGGAGACTAATTTCTCCCTTCATCCTCCACCTACATTCCTTCCTCTGGCTTCACAATTCACAACTTTTCAATCCTTGTCTGACCTTCTCTGTTAAGGCCACATTCTTTCCCCAACATGCCCACAACTGCCACGTTGCCTGCAAATTTACAGATGTTACATTTAGTTCCTTCATTAAATCATTAATGTATATTGCGAATAGCAGGGGAGTAAGTACTGATCTCTGTGCCGCCCAACATTTGCACAAAGATTGCATGTACACTGGTTCTCCTTTATGTATTCTCCAAGCTACATCCTCAAAGCTCCAGTAGATGTGATAAATCTATGCCAACTTTGTTTAATCCCATTTATGGTTTCCAGGTGTTCTATTCATGCATCTTTTTTATCAAGAATGCTAATTTTTGTTTTCTCGCTACCGGTGTTAGATTTACTAGTCTGTAATTCCATTTCTCACTTCCTCTTTAAAAGAAAATATATTCTCTAATCTGTTCTGAAACTGCTGCAGAGGATGAAACATTTTGGAAGTAACCACACTGATATAGTCCATGGCCATTCCCCCAGGAGAGACAATGCTGTGTCTGCTGATATCTGTACATGAGTGAATGTAAGCTGATACAGGTACATGGTAGCCATTGATAAAGACACCAAATGCTGGAGTAACTCAGTGGGACAGGCAGCATCTCTGGAGAGAAGGAATGGATGAAGTTTTGTATTGAGACCCTTCAGACTGAGTCAGGGGAGAGAGATATACAGAGATAAGGAAATTTAAGATGTGGAAAAGAGACAAAGGGGATGAAGTTCAAAGAAAATGTCGAATATATCATTGTTAGCTAGGAGAAAGTAACAATAAAGCAAACAGAGATAAAATGTAATCAGGGGCAGTCAGACTGGTCGGAGAACTGGGAACCTGGAAGGGGGGGGGGGTGGAGGTGAGGACTAGGGGGACTGTCCCTGTTGCGACTGGGGGGGAGGGGGAGCAAGAGCGGAGCTGCGGGAAACCCTAGTGAGGGCCTCATCTATGATGGAAGAGGGGAGCCCCTGTTCCCTAAAGAATGAGGACATCTCATATGTCCTGGTACGGAACATCTCATCTTGGGCGCAGATGCAGTGCAGACTATTGACTGACATTTATTATAAACCTACTGACTCCCACAGCTATCTGGACTACACTTCTTCCCACCCTGCTTCCTGTAAAGGCTCTATCGCCTACTCCCAATTCCTCTGTCTATGCCGCATCTGTGCCTAAGATGAGGCGAGACCAATATTTCGGCAATATCTTCGCTGAACACCTCCACTCAGTCCGCCTAAACCTGAATATTGACTTCTCTAACTTCACGTCACCCTTGCTTTCCCTCGCTTTCCACCCCCCCCCTTCCCAGTTCTCCGACCAGTCTGACTATCCCTGATTACATTTTATCTCTGTGTTGCTTTGTTGTTATCTTCTCCCAGCTAACAATGATATATTCTATATGTTCCTTGATCTGCATCCCCTTTGTCTCATTTTCACACCTTACACTTCCTTATCTCTGTATCTCCCTCTCCCCTGACTCAGTCTGAAGAAGGGTCTCAACCCGAAACGTCAGGTATTCCTTCTCTCCAGAGATGCTGTCTGTCCCTCTGAGTAACTCCAGCATTTTGTGTCTGTCTTTGGTTTAAACCAGCATCTGCAGTTCCTTGTTCCACATATGGTAGTCATTGTAGCCAGCCACTTCCCTCATGATGTTAGGGGTAAGACTGTCAATGTAGTTCAAGAATATGAGACTGTTGTGATTGTTGCAGCTGCTCCTTCTCTTCCCCTCCTTCACTTGGCTCTGTCCTTATCCCTTCTGTTCCGCTCCTTCCTCCCGCACCAGCATGTAGCCGCAATTAAATAAGAGTAATGAAAAGCGTTTTAATTCCCCTTCTTGTTCCCATAACAATCTTTCTACCCTCTGCTACTACACTACCAGAGTGTGGCGAGAGGCAAACTGGAAGAACAGAACCTCATATTCCACTTGTGTAGCCAACAACCCAATAGCACAAAAGGTAAATTCTCCAATTTCATTTAACTACCCCCAGCCCCTTCTTTCCATCTGACTGTTTTTTACCCTTCCCTCCATCCTCTGTGCACTTTTCTCCGTCTGCTCCCGTCGACCAGTTCTATTCCCCTCTTCCTTCCACCCATTTCCGAACCCTCCTCAGTTCAAGACCTAATTTTCCTTTTATTCTCTCTTCACCATTCCAACCCTCCTCAGGTTCCCTTCTTTCCACTATTCCTCCCTCCAGTTAAAAAAAATAAATCAAGATTCCAGCATCTACAATCTCACTCATCCCCATATTAATTGGCTGCAGATAATGTGCAGGAAATACACTAACAGATTAAAATAAGGTTGAGGTAAAAAGCATTAAATACAAATCTGGAAAAGAACAGAAGGTCAGCCAGCATTGGCAAAACAGAAATATTTTTTCTATAAAATTTGTAAACAAGGAATGCAAAAGGAAAATTAAAATAACAATTGGGAAGAACAGGTAGAATCAAGGAGAAGCAAGTTGAAGAGGTGAATGTCAGGCTTGAGCAGCAAACAGCACTTACCTTTGCACGGACAGCTGAGCTCTTCATTGTCCCCATCATGTGGGTTTCCACCTGCCGGGAAACACTGTACCTGTGGCCATTTAGACAAGGCACAACAGTCATAGACAGGCACCTCATGGAACATCAACAGTAACAAGAGGAGTAACAAGAAAATCATGAATGCATTGTCGAAGAAGGGTCTCGACCCGAAACGTCGCCCATTCCTTCTCTCCCGAGATGCTGCCTGACCTGCTGAGTTACTCCAGCATTTTGTGAATAAGACAACAATGAGGCATCAATTACCACCCCGGTTATTCCCTTAATCGTTACTATCCACAGAGACAATTGTTTCTAATTTGTTTGGGATTTTAAGGATGACCACAAACTATTTCCATAGGTAGACACCAATAGATCATGGTGCAGGGCATTTTTGTGAATATTGCTACTTTCTTAATCTGGACTACACCAAGCAGAGTTGCGGAGAAAGGAATTGCACATGCTGGTTTGCACCGAAGATGGACACAAAATGCTGAAGTAATTCAGCAGGACCAGCAGCATCTCTGAAGAGAAGGAATGGGTAACGTTTCGGGTCAAGACCCTTCTTCGACAATGCATTCATGATTTTCTTAGATAATCTAACTATTTTCTCTGCTGAAACTGTCAATTCATGTCTCGATACATATTCTAATTCTGCAAAAAATATAACAAACATCTTTTAAGAAATCTAGTGGTCCCTCCGTGCATGTGTCTAGACAACGGCAAGTCATAAGGATCTTTGCATTTCACCCCCATGCACATTTTCAAAGCAAAGTTAGCCAGGGTCCTTCGTAGTAAACTTCTCCTGAAGTGTACATTTGAGAGAGGTAGCATTAGTCACCTATCCCTTATGTAACCCAAGCATAAGCCTGGGTTCCTCTAACCACCCAATCTGAACTGCCTTTCTATAATTCTCCTGTTGCAAGGAGTTGCAGCTCCAACCCTTGCAGCAAATTCATTCTTCAATGAAAAGCCCTCTCCATGCAGATGATAAAACAGCACACATCTCAGAATCCTGCACTTTCATGGGACTTGCACTTCTTGATACAGATCAGAATGTCCTGGGATGTATGTCTCAAAGATGTCTCCATATAACGCATCATGTTCACACCAGAAGATTTGCTTGCCTCGAGGCTGGGTATCACATCTAATCTCATCCTCATTCAATATGCAGAGGAATAGATTATTGGTCAGTATTTATGCTTAATTTTAACTATAATTCACAGAAGCCAGGGGCAATTTAAATGGTGACAGAAATTAATTGTTTAGCATTAACAATTAGGAACATCCACTATGACTTTGAGACGTACATCCCAGGATCTTCTGGTCTGTGGAGCTTAGTGTAAAATTGTCATTACCCACCAAACAACTGAAAATTATCAATGATCAATGATTAATGGATCGTTTTCAGGGAGATGGAGATGGTTGGCTCAGCTTATACATTCTTGGGTTTGTGCCCAACAGATCCTAAGGGAATAGACATGGCATACTTACATGTTGGTGCCGAGCTTAATGACACGGTCACCAAAGAAGTTTAAGGATCCTTCTGCCAATGCACTGGTATAATTCCCAATCGATGGGAACTCTCTCAGCTTCACCTCGTCTCCATTATAATTAAACATTCTAGGACAAAATGACACAAACCAAAAGTCAATGTTTTCACATCGTAAAAACATTGCAATTAATTTCATGCTCACCGTTAGAATTCCTAATGGTTTCTATTATTAGACTTTGATGAATGTATATATTCTAATTAGATTATGTAAGAGGGGATAATATAAAATTTAGTAAACTTACAACCTGAATTTATGAAATACAAAATGTCCTCTAATGCAAGTCACACGATTTTTACAACACAAAATTATCATGAATGTATCAAGAAAACAGATTTTTTGAAACATTGCTGTAATAACAGTCTGCACATACTCAAACTCCAGAAGGTGTAAAAATAACTGAAAATAATCAACTTTTTGTCTTGCCATCATGCAAGGTTCCTATTCTCTTTTCTCATCATTGTTGTTATCACAAAAAGCTGGAGTAACTCAGCGGGTCAAGCAGCATCTCAGGAGAGGGGGAATGGGTGACGTTTCGGGCCGAGACCCTTCTTCAGACTGATGTCAGGGGAGGGGGCGGGACAAAGAAAGGATGTAGTTGGAGACAGGAAGGCAGCGCGAGAACTGGGAAGGAAGGGGGAGGGGAAAGAGGGACAGAGAATCTATCTAAAGTTAGAGAAATCAATGTTCATATCGCTGGGATGTAAGGTGCCCAAGCAAAATATGAAGTGCTGTTCCTCCAATTAAAGTTAGAGAAATCAATGGTCATACCACTGGGGTGTAAGCTGCCCAAGTGAAATATGAGGTGCCTGTTCCTCATATGATGTTCCTCATCATTGTTACTGATCTGCCTGACAACTGTGATGTCATCAGAAAACTTGAAATCGAGCTGACGTTGTACTTGACTTCACAGTCATGTGTGTACAGGGAGTCGAGCAGAGGACTGAGCACAGAGGAGCACCAATGTAAAGGATAAGGGTGGGGAAATAGCCGATACTTATGAAATTCCACAAAGAAGATTTGTGAACATGCTTCCATATCTTGCAAATTAAAAGCAAAGTGAAAGTTCCCTGAGAAAGGTGAGACAATTCATGCCAACAAATCTATGAACATGACAGTATTTACAAGAATATTGTATTGCATTGTTCAAGAGTTGGGATGTTATATACATTGATGGACTTGGTATATTGTCTGCATTCCTGGGTGCCATACTATAGGAAGGATGTAAATAAGCCAGAACGGGTGAGTAGAGACTCAGAACTACATTGCTGGGTTTGGAGGGCTTGAGTTACAAGTAGAGACTGGATAGCAGGGACAGTTTTCTTAGAGTGAAGGAGGCGGTTACTTTATAATGGTTTATAAAACCATGAAGGCATGGATAAGGTGAATAGTTGCAGTCTTTTTCACAGGGGAGGGTCGCTAAAGTTAGGAGGCATAAGTTTATGGTGAGCAGGAAGAGATGGAAGGTGGTGGGTATATAGAACCAGAAGTGTAGAGGTAGGTATACTTACAACATTTAAAATACATTTGGACAGGTACATGGATTTGAAAGGTTTAGAGCAATATGAGCTAACTGCGGGAAAATGGGATTAGCTCAGATTGACACCTTGATTGGCACAGACAAGTTAGGTTGAAGATAGACACAAAAAGCTGGAGTAACTCAGCGAGCCAGGCAGCATCTCTGGGGAGAAGGAATGGGTGACGTTTCGGGTCGAGACCCTTCTTTAGACTTAGGCAGACAGAGTTAGACAGAGTTAGGTTGAAGGGTCTATTTCCATTCTGAATGACTCCGTGGCAGAGTCTCATCCAGGAAACCATTAAGGTCTAACATCAGTCTAGTACAAGCATTTAGCAAAATAATAGACACTAAAAATTGCAGCTTCTGGAATCCTGAACAAAACACAAAGTGCGGGACACTTCTTAAGACATCAGTCTGAAGAAGGTTCCGAACCGAAATGTCGTCTGTCCATTCCCTCCATTGTTGCTGCCTGACCTGCAGAGTTACACCAGCATTTTGAGTTTTGGCAAAATAATGGAATTGATCACCAGCTAAAAGTTTATGAATAATCCAGTTAATTTCCTTTACTACTCGTCAGTGCTTTTTCTATCTATTACTGATCTAAATGAGAGAGACAGGACATCAATGACCCTGCAGCAGTCTTCTCACCAGATGCCCCGACTCTGAAATAAGTTCTTCAATTACTATTCATGGGTACCCAACTTTCAAACTTTTGTTCAATAATTCAATCTGCTTCTGTTGGAATTGCTTCCTGAAATTTGGAAGTTCAGTGTTCTGTGGGAAGTGTTGTAATGTTGGTGGGATCACCGCCCTACAGAGAAGATGAGTTGAATCATTTTAGCGATAATTTCAATTAAATGAGGTTATTGAGCTTTTTTTGTTAATGAGTTTATGTGGATGGAATTCCTGCTTTGTAATTTAGTGCGTGTTTCACAGAATGATCATTAGACATAATGATTTAGTGTGGGAAAATGCCAAAAAACAAACTGATCAACTGCTTGGTTACATTTTAGAAGAATGCACAAAGCCAACACATTTATATTTAGAAAATTGCAAGGAATAAGAGGACATAATTTTTAAAGCGAATAACTTTCCTTCTGCTGCAATGGAGATCAAAAGGCAAGATGGTGGCCACATGGTCAGGAAATCATCATGGGAAATCCGAAGGTACAGACATGTGTGAATAAACCAATGTGTTACCTTATCAGCCCTGGGACGTCTGTTCCACAAGGTACAGGCCCAGAAACCGGCAGCACAAATCGGCCATTAGAATTCTGAACCTTATCCTTCAGAAATATGGAAACCTAGTGAGATAAATTAAACACATTTAATAATAAATGATAACATGTGCTACCATTATACATTTCCTTTCATGACTCATGTTGCTGATGAGCATACATGAGTACGTAGCAACCACCATCCTCAGGTACCCAATCCCTATTTAATGGTAAAAGGAAAATCAGCATATTAAACGATTTTCTTTTAGGAAAACGATAGAACCCTTAAGAAAAATGTTGATTTATTTGGGATCTAGATTGTAGTTTCTGGTTTCATTGCAATTTTTCACAAGGGAATGAGTTTGCGAGTTGAGAATGTCATGATTTATAATATTTTTTTGTTGCTCCCAGTCTCTTAGAACTTGTTCAATTGATACAAGGCGTTGAAGTTTGAGATGGTTGGCCCAAGAGGAACGTTGCTGAAAAGTTCCCTTAATTAGTTGTGTTATCTCTTTTCTATTTGTTTTTTCCCCCCAAATTGAATACAAAAACAAATATCACAAATTTTGCACCTTAGGCCAAAATGAAAATAAAATCATTTTATCTTTTCAAATATTGCTCTTACAATTGCAGAAACTCCAAAATGAGAAAAAAAAGGGATAAATATGAGTGATTTTGTAGATTGTGCTACGTAGAATAGATAAAAGAGAATCTATGGTACTTTATTGTCAAATGTAGCTAGGTACAGTGAAATTCATTTTTGTGCATGCAATTCAGTAAAATCTTACTCTACACAAGCACAATCATACCCAAGTACAAGAGTGTAAGAGAGAATATACTGAGATAGGCCACAAGACTCGTCATGTTCCTGGCACCAACCTGTATCCTTCATGTTTCTTAAGAATATAGAGTCTTAACCTGACGGATAAGAAGTAGAAACAAAGAACTGAAGATGCTGGTTTATACCAAAAATAGACACCCACCTCGATCAGTTGTCGGAATGTCTCATCTACTTGGTTTAAAATGCTTGGAGAATCACGTACAAAGTCCTTGACTGCATCCATATGATTGAACGTGACCAAGATGAGGCATTTTGTAACACAGCCGGTCAGGCAGCATCTCTGGAGACATTTTGGGTCAGGACCCTCCTTCAGACTGAAAGTAGAGGGTAGGGCGAGGGGGAGGGAGGTGATTTCCATGCTGAAAATCACGAGATTCTTACACAAAATTAGGGCACAAGGGATTAGGGGTAACAGACTGGTACGGTTTGAGGATTGGCTTAAAAACGAAAAAGAAAAAAGGAATAAATGTGTCATTTTCAGGCTGGGTAACTGACTAGTTCCGGCAAGGAGTCAGTAATCTGATCAATGATGTAGAGGTGGGGTCATGTATAATATATCCAAGTTTACTGATGATATAAAACTAGGTGGTAGTCTGAGTTGTGAGCAGTGAAGACTTTAAAGGGATTGAGACAGTCTATAAAATAAGATTGGGCAATTGAATACAATGTAGAAAGGTATGAAGTCATAATTTGGGTAAAGAAGAGGAAATCAGGATACCTTTGAAATGGTAAGAGAGAGACAGGTGTTGGTGTCCAGAGGGACCTGTGTGTACTCCTAAACAAACTGCTACAAAATTAAAATGCAGGTATAGAAAATAATTAGGAAGACAAACTATATTGCAAGAGATCTTGCTACAATTATATAAAGGTCATGGTTTGACTGCATTGGAATATTGTGTAAAGGTCTGGTTTTCTTATTTAAGGAAAGACTTACTTGTGATCGCAGGTGTGCATTAGAGCTTCACCGGGCTGATTCTTGGTATTATGCAGACAGGGGTAGGCTGGACACTGGACTGTCACAGAAGTAGAGATGGGCCAATACTATCCCAAGTTTAGAACAATGAGAGAACTTATCAAAATGCTTAAGGGCTTGCCTGGTTATATGTAGGGATGTTGTTTCCCTTAGCTGGTATATTTAGAAACAAGCATCAAAGCAAAAAATTGGTCACAGAAGAAATGTTGTCACCTTGAAGACAGAGAATCATTTTTGGGTCTCAAACTATGAGGTTATGTAATTAAGTGTATTCAAGGCAGTTTGATAGATTTTTGGGTAAGAGACAATTAAGAGATACAAGGTTCATATAAGACAGTGATGTTGAGGAAAAAGGTCAGCCATGATTCTACCAAATGAGGAAAATATGGAATGGACTTCCCATCTATTGCTTGTGTCATCATGGAACTGGGAGACTACTTACCCTGATATGCAAGTCCTGAAAGAAAATGAGCAAGGTTTGCCTGATGAGTTGAAACTCCCCGCCAGGTAGGCAGCTGTACAACTGTCAATTAAAGAAAGGCAGAAACATATGCATTAACTGTCAAACTAGTAAATTCTAAGATGCAATGAGAGTTAAATTCTTATGCACCCAGAGCATTGTGTTAACACAGCATTGTGTTATTTTTGTGCATGACTTTATATTGGCCATACCCCATCTCGTGAAACCACTGAGCATGTCTTATGCCTACTTCACCAACCTATCTGTATTGGCACTTTCAGGGAATTATAGATTTGAACCCCTTTGTTCATCAACATTCTGTCGCACCCTACCATTCTCTATATATATATATATATGTTGTACCCTGATTTGACTTCCTAAAATGCCTCACCTTGCACTTGTTAGGATTTGGAATTCCATCAGCCAATGCTCCACTCAACATTCCACCCAATTTATACCCTTATACAATCTACCTCTCTATCAACAACACCACCAATTTCCAAAGATAGATACAATAGAAAATGGATAAGTGACATTTCAGGTCAGGACCCTTCTTCAGACAACATTCTTATCCATTTTCTCCAGAGATGCTGCCAGGCCTGCTGAGGTACTCCAGCATTTTGTGTCTATGTTTGGTGCAAACCAGCATCTGCAATTCCTTTCATTTACCACCAATTTCCATTTATTGCAAGTAGCATGTCAACTGGCAACTTAGAAAAAAAGTTACACTTTCACCTTTCATCTGTACAATTCAGAATGCAACTTATGAAAGGTTATCAGTCCAAAACCTTCATTGTGTTCTTCACTCCATAGATGTTGCCAAACCTGCTGTTAATTTCAGAAGAATTTTGCCTTTTTATTTTAGATTTCTACAATTTTATTCAGAGGGACCTAATGTTCTCCATTATACATCATAATGTTGCTTACTTCTCCATTATAAACATTGGAGGAGCTTGATAAAAGGTTAAGAGCAACAGATCCAAATTAGAAATGTGAACAATTAATCTAACTTTCAGCGTCATACACTCTTCTGATCTGAAAATGCAAAAATAACACCTTGTTGTTTTTCTCCATGTTCACCTGAACCTTAAATCCACTCTGTCCTGCCCATTCTCTCCCACCATCACTGAGAAACTAGTGGACTTTGTCATCATTTTGCTAATACATCCCTTCAACTGCCCCTGCCACAAGCTCGTGTCATTCAAGCCAAATTTCATCCAATGTTCCTTCTGCACGTATTTTCTTCTAATTTCCCCCTGCATATCCCTCTCTGATCTCATCGGGAACATAATCACATTGAATAATGGCCATCCATTTTCTACATACCAAGGTAGGTGACAATGCAGTCTTCTTTTTCTCAGATACCCTCCTACTGAATCATTCCTCAAATCAACTACTCTCTCCTAGATATCATTGATTGTTTACTGAAAGATGTCTCCAGACCACCGTTGCATAAGCTTCTTGTTTACGTTCAAGAAGAAATTGATCTGCGGTTGAATATTTGCTTTGTGTTGATAAAAATCGCAGCATCACGTGTAAAAACAACACCCACCTCGATCAGTTGTCGGAATGTCTCATCTACTTGGTTTAAAATGCTTGGAGAATCACGTACAAAGTCCTTGACTGCATCCATATGATTGAACGTGACCAAGATGAGGTCTTTTGGCCGTGGGCAGAGGAGTACTTGGTATTTGAATGCCATCGTCATCAAGTCATAGAGCTGGAGCATATGGAAAAAGATAAAAATACCCAATGCATACAGGACAAAGATAATTTTTTTCACCAACCAATAATCATTGTTGTTTCTTTCTGCCCCTTCCGCACCCCAGTCTGCCCCTGAGATGTTACCATGTGTTCTATTTGACCCGAGGCCTATCATTCCAACCCTACATCAGCTGAGGTGGGGAAGTAAGTTGCCTTCTCACAATGTGAACCAACTAATTAGTCCTCAGGAGCTTGCCAACAGTAAGAGTCCCATTTATTGTTCGTGCATAATTTTAAGAAACTAGATTTAGCTACTGATTTAGCTACCCACATCTATTAACCCAAGATATGTGAAAGGGTGAAGTTGGGCCAGTGTTTGAGTTGGGAGTGTGACTGGCCAAATAAGAAATATTAACATCAGAGCATATTAGGCCACAGTCACAGACAGTGTCAATTTTAAGGGTCTGGCTCAGACCAGTAGCAGTAGATGTAATCTAAAGCATTTTCTATTTTTTGATTAAAACCAGAATCTAACTTTTATGTTTTCATTAGTAGTTAAATTACTTGCATATTGATAAAACAGTCAATTCATTAGGATTTATTCACCTTGTCCATGCTAGCCTGGTTTAGTCTCATAATTGAGGCATGAGCCAGTCGATCATACACAGTTCTGAGGGCTTTCTTAGAATACAACTCCTGAGGTTTGAACAGTTCTTCCATGAATTTCTTATTAAACATTGTACTGACAATGTCGTTCATTACTGAAAAAAAGCAGAAAAAAAATTTAACAATCATAAGCATCTTCTACGTCAGCCTAGCAGGTAAATAGCATACCATGGGCAGAACTGAACAGTTGAGCAGGAAAAATGCGATTACGCTGGAGTACAAAAGATTTATGGAGGATGGAAAATCTGAGGTATGCGGAAGTATTGATCAAGTGAGGTTGTTTTCTTTGGAATAGAACGCAAGCAGTGAATTAATTTGTGCATAAAATGATGAGGTGCCTGGATGGAGAAAGCAGGAATGATCTATTCCTATTAGTTAGAGGTGAAAAATGAAGACTCATAGATTTATTGTACCAGATAGTAGACAAAGATAGGAGTCGGAAACTCAGTACCTCCAGAGGCAAAAACCCTTGGCACATTCAACAGTTCTTGGATATGTGCTGGAATTGCCTTGAACTGCAGGGTTACAGTCCTAGTGACAGAGATGGGATTTGGCTGAGCATCTCTTTTTCGACCAGCACAGGCATGATGGGCAAGTGGCCTCTAAAGCGATAGATTTTCATGGATTTCTATGCAAACATGTGACCTTCACTCCGTCAATGGATTCACCACCAAGCCTAGGGTGGAACAGAAACATCCTGACTTGCAAATAATTTATTTTTTAAATTTCCAGCATTTAAAGTAGATATAAAATCAATAAAACAATGATTTTTTTAATTGGAATTTCTTTGATCAGAGAAATTTACAAACTGTTCAAAAGCCCTTGGCAGCAGTGATTGTGAAGCCATGCTTCCAGATGATTAGACCCATAGGACTGCCAGTAGCCAAGGGAGTGGGGCAGGTAGGGTGGAAACAGCATGTCAGGGATGGGCAGTGACTGCTGTGCATGCCCAAGGCAATCTGTGGATGATACACAGGGTGGAGTGCATGAGAGAGGTCTTCATGTGGGCTGGGGAAAGATGTACATGTAGAGTAGGGAGTCTTGTACAAGTAGAATATATACTTATTTATGATCATATTTTTGCTTTACAATAAATTATCTTGATTGTTCTGTGGAGATTCCCTCATTAATTTGCATTTCACTCAAATCCGTCAAAAGGTCACAAAAATAAATTGGACCACTTCCACAAGTGTGTATGTTGCGAGAAAGAATGCTGATGTGCACATGTAATTAAGTAAAGTGGTGATGCTCACATAAATCTAATCTAACTACTCGCTGCACCTACATGTTGATACTTCCCATATCTCCAAAATCAGTAGATGCAGACACCTTCATACAGGTACCCACTACCTTATCACTACTTGAAATTATTGTTTTTCTACTCTTTCAACCAAAGTGAATTATCTTGTCCCCCACCACCAAACTATTCACCTTCTAACCCCCATGTTTAATTCGCCTGTCATTTTGCAGACCTCACATATCTCTTAACCATTTTACTTTGTACTGTGAAATTAGGGTTGGTGCTTATTTTATGTAATAACCTTGAGGTACCTTATCAAATGCCTTCTGAAAATCCCAAATCTCTATCCACTGATGCCCCTCATCAGCCCTACAAGTTATATCTCTAAAAAAAATAACAACCTTATTTTCCCTTCTTAATACCATGCTGAATCAGAAAATCATAGTCTCCTTAAAGTTGCTTGTCACCACTTTCTCTGTGGGGAAATACATTGAATTTTCAAGCCAACCACCTTATTGAAGTAGTAGTCTTACATTTGTTTCCTATTTCAGAATCCAAGGAATCTTGGAGGATCTGCAATGCATCCACTATGTCTGTAGCTCTGTCATTTTGAATCTTAGGATGCAATCCAGAAGATTTGATCAGTTTTAGTCTAACTTAATTTTCCAGTAATGCAAGTTCTAATTTATTTGCTGCCACTACACCCTTCGTTTCTCTAGTGTTTCTGATGTATTTGTTACATCCTCTATAACAAAGACTTGCAAAATATTTATTTATCACTCTGCCATTACTTTATTCCGCAGAACAACATTATTTTCTAGACTTGAAATGAGTCCGTTATTTTGGCTACACTCTGCCTTTCCACACAGCTGTAGAACCTTTTATTTTTCCCCAATCTACTTCAATAAATCCACCAGTGAAATCAATACAATCGGTTCTATGTTCAATACTAGTTTCCAACTCAATGATTTTTTTTCGCTCTAAAACAGATTAAATTGCAGAATATTGGGATCACTTTACCCACAAATCCCCTTATCTGAAATTACTAATTAATCCTGCTTCATTACATATGACAAGGTGTAAAATTAACTTGTTTTATTGTATGTTGTTTGATAAAACTGATCAAAATGCAAAACAAACTCATCTTCTAACTACCCTCATGTAAACAAAACTAGTATATGTGAATTAAAATCCAATCATACGAACTGTTACAAAACTGCTCAAATTGAGAGCTTTAACTGTTCTGCACAATAGTTTCATGTTAGGTTTTTGGTTCATTCATCCCTTTCCACCCAAATCAACCCCTCCCCAGGTACTTTCCCCTGCAACTGTAAGACATGTAACACCTGCTCCTATTCCTCCTCCCTCACCTCCATCCACCGACTCCAGCAGTCTTCCAGATGAGACAGAGGTCCATGTGCACTTCCTCTAACCTCATCCACTGCATCTGGTATTCCCAATGTGGCCTCCTGTACATCACCAAGACCAAGTGCAGACTCGGCAACAGTTTCACCGATCACTTGTGCTCAATCCACCAAGGCCTACTGGATCTTCTGGTTGCGAAGCACTTTAACTCTATATCCTATTCCCATATTGACATATCTCACCTGGGCCTACTCAATTGCCAGAGTGAGGTTACACACAAACAGGAGGAGCAACTCCTCATATTCCACTTGGATATCTTACAACCCAATGGTATGAACATTCTCATCTGCAATTTTATGTAACTACAAAACCCTCTCCTTTCTTCCCCTCTAAAATCTCTCCCCCTTTCCCGATCCCCACTCCTGTGTCCCACCTGGACTCGAACCCATTTCTCCCCTACCCCTCCAACTACATTCCTTCCTCTAGCATCACCATTCACAACTCTTCAATCCTTTTGTCTCACACATTGTCTTTTCATCTCTGGCCTTTGTCCACCATCTGCCTATCAAAAATCTCCCTCATCTGCATCAACCTATTACCTGCCTGGCTTTGTTCTGTCTCTCCTCTCTTCCAGCTTTCTTTCCCCTCACTACATTCAAGCTGAGGAAGGCTCCAAATCGGAAACGTCATCTATCCATGTTCTTCAGAGATGCGGCCTGACCTGCTAAGTTACTGCAATTTGTGTCTTTTTTAGTTTCATATTAAGTTTTGTACGTCAGGGTCTAAAACCTCCAGAAGGTATTGAAAATACATCACTCTTTATAGGTGAATACAAAGGTGATCAAGGTTATTTTCTAAGTAACTGTTGGTGTAGATTTTGCATTGAGAATAAGAAGTTAAAATCTTTCTACATTACTACAAAGTACCCACATGCACAGATCCAACTACAAATCCAACAGTGATCAACTTATCCATCCTCTCTCTCTACTTATCTTATAATAGTGTCTTGACAAAGAAATCCATTCAAGGACAATATGTTATGGTTCTTACAAACTATTTACCTATTTGTTACCAGCAAGGCAAAAGAGTTGCTGACCCACAAAGGTCCTTATACAAAGCTGCTGTAGAGATGGTCGACAACTTCAATTCCTAGGCATCGTCAGCAACCTCCAGGTACCTTCATACTGATGGAGTGATCAAGAAAGCGCATCAGTATTTTTACTTTCTCAGGCATCCGAGAAGACTCAGCATGTCCATGCGGATTCTCTTGAACTTCTTCAAATCATGCTATACATAGAGTATTCTGACGAGCTGCATTTCAGCCTGGTATGGTAACTGCTCAGCTCTTGACTGCCTAAACCTGCAGAGAGTGGTGAACACAGTCCAGTCCATCACAGGCTCATCGTTTTCTTCAATCCAGTTCATATTTATGGTGTGTTGCATCAGAGAGGCGGGAAGTTTTGCCAAGTATTGCCAAGCATTTGGCCATCCCCTTTTCTCTCTTCTACCTCCTGGGAGAAGTTACAGGAAGCAGAAAGCCCTGACATCCAGACTTAAAAACAGCGTCTTCACTGCTATCAGACTCCTGAACCAATCATCTCTTTGCAGTGCTGTATTTGAGATGGTACGTATCAGTACGGTGTACCGGCACCTCCAAAAAGTTAATTGTTTTCCAGCCGTGTAACACATATGTTTATTAAAGATCCATATTGGCACTTTTTAATCTACAAAAAAAGACTACCTCTTTCACACACCATTCTCAGAGTTGCTAGCACACACTCTTACTCTCAACTCTCCCTCATTTAGTTTTTCCATTATTGTACTATAAGTTTATTTTACGGTACTTCAGATTGTACTACAAGATTACACCATTCTGTTGTTTTGCACTCATCATTGTATTTATTGTTGAATTTATGATTACTGTGTTTGCTCTATGAGCTCCATGTGAATAAGGGATTTCATTGCGTGTCACAATAAACTAATCTGAATCAGATTGAAGTAGGCAATAATTACTGCCAACAACCTCTTTGACAATGAAAATGCAATTTTACAAGAGGGGATGATAATTCCTACATTCCATTAATGTAGAGATATTTGGATACAAATGAAAACAAAATGTTTACACCTTGTAGGGGCAGCAGTCTGCATTGGAGGAGTGGGTTTGAATCACATTAGTTCTTCACTGCTACTAACCAGATACCCGAAAAACATGTTTAACAAATGCACACTCTCACATATTTTGACATCTTCTCCCAAACTGGCTCCTACAAGGACTCCAATCTATTTGCTCAGTTTCTCAAGCTTTGCTGTCTGTTCACATGACGACAGCAAATGCTTCCAAGATGTTTTCCTTAAAAGTGGTCTTTACTACCCGAGAAAAAACAATGCAGATTGGATGATGCATTGCAGAACACTTCCATTCAGTTACAAGGGTGGCCCATGACTTCTCCATTGTCATCTTTCGCTGATTGGAAGATGTCACTTAAATTCTCCATCACATT
Organism: Rhinoraja longicauda; assembly: GCF_053455715.1. Lineage (NCBI taxonomy): Eukaryota > Metazoa > Chordata > Chondrichthyes > Rajiformes > Arhynchobatidae > Rhinoraja > Rhinoraja longicauda. Next base: position 25,028,809 of record NC_135979.1, read on the forward strand.
TCAACTCCAACCTTTCCATCTTCAACCTCTTTATACTGACCAATTACTGTAAAAATCATGTTTATAAAACCTAAGGAATAACATCTCATTTTCAGAGTGTAAAGGATAAAAATGTGAATTTAACAATTTCCAATCAACTAGCTTTTGCAGTTTTTACCAGAACTGGCCAGTTCTGATGAGAGATTAACAGGTAATACAATTTCCTGATCAAGCATTCTCTTTTATTTCAGATTTCCAACAGCTGCAGAAGCAACAAAATTACTAAAGAAAGGTCCCAAACTGAAATATTGCGTGTTCATTCCCTCCACAGATGCTGCATGATCCATTGAGAAGTGAGTGGGGAGAGATGGTTGGAGGTGAAAGTACTGGTGATGGTGAAAAAAATTGTTTGGAACAAAAGTTGTTCTTTTTCTCCTGGATCTCTGGTGAGAGTGCTTCCTCTTTCTCACTGTATTCAGTCTCCCTGTATGTTGAAACATTTAGTTTCACTATAGAGCCACGCACTGTGGGCCTGCGTCCTTATTCATAACTCCAGACAATATAGTGCTCATTTGGGTCATGTTAAATTTGTGCCTGTCTTGGTTCTGAAGATGAACTTACACCAACTGGATGGGTGTAAGGTTGTATACGAATCCCATTTCCAGATGATCCTGAGGTATTCTTCCATCACCGTGGGTCCCACTGTCTCCCCAAGGTAAAACTGCACCCATATCTTGACTGATGATAGAAGAGCTGATGGGCCTGGACTTCCATTTGCAGAAACGTCCTGGTGTGATTAATGGCTTAGTTCTATTTTATTGAATGGGGAGTTGGATTTGAATAGGAAAATAACAACTGTCTGCCTTCTCCATTTGATTGAAGAAAAAGCAAACATCCAGGGCTGAAGGTTTATTCTGTACATCTACAAGCCTATGTAGAGTAGATGATTTAGAACTACACAGAGTAACTACGCAGCTATAGAGAACAAAGTACAATACCTCGTTTCCTGTCTGCCTCTTGCCAGTCATCTACAAGATGTATGAAAAGAACAGTTAAATGACAAAATTTTCAAAATGCACAATCATTTTATAAACTATACTTGCCTGATGACAACATATTATTCTAAGAAGCAAGATTCATTGAGATTTTCAATATGAATAAGTTGGTGATGACTTTGAAACACTGGCCTAGACAGTAACACCCAGATCCTAAAATACAAATAAAAGGCTTTGCTTTCAATTTCACATTATAAAAAACTGTTGTCACCCCCTCACACTTGAGCTCACTGACCCTGCAGGCTACTTGTTGGTGTAAGACACTGCGGTTTCTCTCTGTAGCTAGCTACTGAGTCCTACGCTAGAGTAATGGGGTGACAACACAGCATGTGTTGTAAAATTTTGCATTGAGGAATTCATCAAAAATGCATGGCAATTTAAAAGTTATGTCAAGCTACAATGCAAAAAAAACCCCCCAGCAGAAATATAATTATATATTTTATCCTTCCAGGATGCATCTGGAGAGAATCAACTGAACCATGTAATAATACAGATAAGCATAATGTTCAAATCCTATACCATCTCTCAAGCACCTAGTCTTTATCGAATCCATAGACTTAATCTTAAGAGACTTTTTTCATATGTTTGTGCTGTGTTATCACACCCCCCAATCATCCTGAAGTTTTGTAAACAAAACATATCCAAATACTTAACCGTCTGGGTGGCCCAATATACCTGATTTGATTTTCAAATGTCTTTTTAAATCTTTCACTTTCATTATATCTGAATTTTGTACCGAAATGCCTCTAACATCTTGCCCTCATTTGATTCTTACATTAATGCTATAGAAGTGGTATAAAGATAGTCTGAAGGCAGCTTAAACAGTTTGGTACAAGAACTGAGATTACAACCATGTGGAAAGATTGAACAGATTGGGTCCTTTACTTTTGGAGAAGCCAAAAAATGATTAAGTTGGACTATTGAGAGCAGATGTGGAGGTAATGTCACTACCTTAATGTTATGTTAATCCCTTTCTGTTTTAGATGGAGCAATGAGATCAATATTCTTATTATAATCTAAACAAAAGCAAGACTGCATATCTAAAACATGATGCAGACATTTGACAGATCCGATAGAATGTGGAGAAGATGGGTCTGTTTGAATGTCAAGAATGAATCGTCGTTCATAGTTTAGTTTAGTTTAGAGATACAGCACGGAAACAGGCCCTTTGGCCCACCAAATTCGCGCCAACCAGCGATCCCCGCACCTTAACACTATCCTACACACCAGGGACAATTACATTTATACCAAGCCAATTAACCTGTCTGTCTTTGGAGTGTAGGAGGAGTACGATCGCGGAGGTAGCAACTCTACCTTTGCACAACCATACCGCCCGTAAACCGGTGAATTTCACAAAATTCACAACTGGTAAAAAGAAAATTAAAAACACAGTTCCTTGTGTTTTAGTGGAGTAAATTAATGAATTTAGAAAACTTCTATTAGACTAAACAATAGATAAATAGGATCAACTGAAACACAAGTTGTGGGCTAAAGCAAGTTATCTGAATTGCAGTCTGAGCGTTTGGCCTGATGGCATGGTCCCAAATTAATAAGTTGTTGGTAATGTCTCCACCTTTAAATCTCTGTCTCAATTAAGCTAGATTGCAAATTGGAGATACTTCAATCCATAATGGCAAAAGAGGGCCAATTACTAAAGAATGTACCTCTGTAAAAGTGTAACTGTAAAATCAAAATGAAGTTGGTATGAAAAATGTACGCTAAAAAAAGGACCAACAGTCATTTCCGCTGCTACCAGTGTATACTGGCCGCAGTGTGCACCATTTACAAAATGCACTGCCAACATTTACAGATAACTGCTTCTCCACTAACAGAGATTCCATTCGCTCCATTCCTTGCCCATACTTTGAAAAAAATTGGATCACCTTTGAGTGAGGCTGTCCTCTTTCTTTCTGCGTATATGCGATGGTCAAGGACTCGGTAATGGTCCTGAACAAATATACCACAGCTGTTACCGACTTCTTAAGAAAATGTGTGTTCACACCAAGACCATCTGAGGGTTCCCTAATCAGAAATCTACTGAGGACCTGGTCCCACGTATTTAAGTCAGGCGATAGAGTGTCATCTAAGAAGTCCCGGTATGAACTCAAGAAGGCTATCAAGAAAGCAAAGAGATACTTTTGGTTGAAAGTATACTGTTGGTTGAAAGTGGGGATTCAGACGGATGTTTGGCAGCTGTGGAGGGCTTGCACGGTACTATTTCCTAAAAGGTGAATGCAAGAGGCTCAAGTGATGTAGATTCATCACTCAAACGTTTCCATGGTCACTTGAAAGAGGGATCCTTGATGTACCTTGTTGGGCCCCCCACGGGCGCTGGCGACGATATGAAGGAACTGCAGATGCTGGTTTAAACCGAAGATAGATACAAAAAGCTCAGCGGGCAGGCAGCATCTCTGGAGAGAAGGAATGGGTGACATTTCGTGTCGAGACCCTTCTTCAGACAGGTTAGTGACGATATGATCACGGTCTCGTGAGACTGCTGTTGGAAGATCTTTCACGAGAGTAATCCCACTGGCCCTGAAGGTGTACCTGGCTGCATACTTAAAACCAGCATGACCAACTGGCTAGAGTTTTCATAGACTTCTTCAACCTGTCAATGGTATAGTCCAAGGTCCCCATCTGCTTTAAAAGGACATCTATAATACCAGTGCCCACAAAGAACAAGGAGGTGCCTTAATTATTACCAACCGATGGCACTTCAATTTGTTATGATGAAGTGCTGTGAGAGATTGTTTATAGCGCATATCAACATCTGCCACAGTAAAGACCCAGACCCACCACAATATGCCTGTGCCATAACAGATAATAGCAGTTGCGATCTTGTTGGCTCTCCAGTCTGGTCTATTTGGACATTAAGAACACATTCGGCACGTTGTTGTTTGTCGACTACAGTTTGGCATTCAACACCATCATCCCCTCTGAACCGATCAACAAATCAGACAACTGGGTCGCTGCTCGTCCCTATGCAATTGAATCCTCAACTTCCTCACTGGAAGACCTCAATCAGTACATAATGACAACAGCACTTGCTCCTCGATAACCATTATCACAGAGGCACCTTAGGGCTGGGTGCTCAGTCCCCTGCTCAACCCTCTCTAAACACATAAAATGTGCAGCCAGACACAGCTCCAACACCATCTTTACATTTGCCAACAATAACACCATTGATGAATGAATAACGGGTAATAATGAGTCAGAGTACAGGAAGGAGTTCGTAAATCTCATTGAATGATGCCAGAACAACAATCATTGGAAGCAATGTTAGCAAGACCAAGGCACTGATGTTTGACTTCAGGAACAGAAAGCCGAGGATCCACAAACCTATCTTTATCAACAGTGGAGAAAGTCAACAGTTTCTGGGCTTGCATATCTCTGAAGACCTGGGTCCATCACGTTACTACAATCACAAAGAAAGCTCATCAGAAATTTTGGAGATTTGGCATGTCGCTGAATACTCTATTGAACGTCTACTGGTGGTGAACATTGCCTGGTCCATAATGTAACTGCCTCCACCATCGAAAGGATCTACAGGATGCCTCAAAAAGGTGGACAATATCAAAGACCCGCCCCACACAGCCAACACTCTCATCTCACTGCTACCATGCAAAAGAAGGTACAGAAGCCTGAGAACAGCGATTTCCAGATTCAAGATAATTTAGTCCCATCAACCGACGGGGTCTTGAACCACACTGCACACCCCGGCCACAACTCTACCTCGGCAATGATCTATTATGGGCTTTGTTTCGGTTACACTCTATACTTTCATTTTCATTTTTGGTCTGGTTACCATGAATTACTGATAATTTATTGTATTATTGATTATTGTATGTTTATTTTTTGTGTTATAGTGTTAATAGAAACATGGAAAATAGGTGCAGGAGGAGGCCATTCGGCCCTTTGAGCCAGCACCACCATTCATTGTGATCATGGCTAATCATCCGCAATCAGCCTGTGAAGCTGCAGCAAATAGGAATTTTGTTATTCCATTCCCGATGTATATAACAATTAAATACTCTTGAGTTAGCCAGCCAGGCTGGTGTAACAGAACTTTGCAAATCCATCACCTAAATGACACAGGGTTTTTGTCTGCAGAGTTAAATCACCGATCAGCCTTGTTGACATTGGATGACAGAATAGACTCAAAGGGAGAACTGACCTACAACTGAATTTACATTTCTGGAACTGGACGATGTTTCAAATGAACAATATTTAGAAGCCCCATTTGGCAAGTCTGCAAGTTGGTGCTCGGAGTGCTCCCTTGATCACTGCTGCCAGACCAGTTGACCTTTGTTTATAACATTCAACATTTTGAGGATCAGGACTTGGAGGAGTACACATCAACTGTACTTTGCTACATCCAAAACTGTGTTGACAATGTCACCGTCGACAAACGCATCCGGTTGTATCCCAATCAGAAACCCTGGATGACAAAGGATGTCAGGTCTCTCCTCAAGGACCGTAACACCGCCTTCAGGTCTAGTGATAGAGCTCTATACAGTGCTGCTAGAACCAACCTGAAGAGAGGCATCAAGGATGCCAAAGCGTCCTACAAGAGGAAGATTGAGGACCACTTTTCCAACAATGACCCACGGCGGGTATGGCAAGGCATCCAGCACATCACCAACTACAAGACCAGCAACCGCACGACTGCCGACGGCGACGCCTCGCTGGCAGAGGAACTTAACTGTTTCTTTGCTCGTTTCGAGGTGAAAGCTACAGTGGCAGACATAACACCCTCTCCAGCACCTGACAGCAACACCTTCACTGTGCAGGAGTATGATGTTAAGCGCGTGCTCAGAGCAGTGAATCCCAGGAAAGCTGCAGGCCCCGATGGTGTGACGGGCAGAGTGCTGAGGGAATGTGCAGACCAATTATCTGAGGTCTTCACAAAAATCTTCAACCTGTCCCTTTTAAAATCCACCATCCCTCCCTGCCTGAAGTCCGCCACAATCATCCCACTGCCGAAAAAGTCTGTCATCAGCGGTCTTAACGACTACCGTCCGGTAGCACTCACACCGGTCATCACAAAGTGCTTCGAGAGACTGGTCCTGCAGCACATCAAAGCCAGCCTCCCACCCACCTTCGACCCACACCAGTTTGCCTACAGAGCAAATAGGTCTACAGGGGATGCCATTGACACTGCTCTTCACACTGCACTGACCCACCTTGAACACCAGGGGAGCTATGTGAGGATGCTCTTCCTCGACTTCAGCTCTGCCTTTAACACGGTCATCCCGAGCAGACTGGTCACCAAACTTTCCGACCTTGGATTTTCCCAAACCATCTGCCAATGGATCAAGGACTTCCTGACCAACCGCCCCCAGACCGTCAAAATAGGCCCTCACCTCTCCTCCACCATTACACTGAGCACCGGCTCACCACAGGGCTGTGTGTTGAGCCCCATCCTTTACTCCCTCTACACTCACGACTGCGCCCCCACCCATCCCACCAACACCATCATCAAGTTCGCGGATGACACGACTGTGGTTGGACTCATCTCAGGAGGAGATGAGACAGCCTATAGGGATGAAATCCAAAGGCTGGCAGCATGGTGTTCAGTGAACAATCTGGTCCTGAACTCCTCCAAAACAAAGGAACTTATAATTGACTTTAGAAAAACCAGTGTAGATTACGACCCACTCTACATCAATGGGGTCTGTGTGGAAAGGGTACCCGCTTTCAGGTTCCTGGGTACGCACATCGCAGAGGATCTTACCTGGTCTACCAACACCATCACCACAGTAAAGAAGGCACAGCAGAGACTCCACTTCCTGAGGATCCTCAGGAAAACCAACCTGCAGGAGAAGCTCATGTTGTCCTTCTATCGCTGCTCCATCGAGAGTGTGCTGGCATACTGTATAACCACATGGTATGCCAGCTGCTCAGAAAAGGACAGGAAGGCCCTTCAGAGGGTCATCACGACGGCCCAGAAGATCATCGGCTGCTCACTGCCCTCCCTGGAGCACCTGTTCAGCCTACGCTGCCTCAGTAGAGCAGGCAAAATAATAAAAGATCCATCCCACCCCGGCCACCGTCTGTTTGTTCATCTGCCCTCTGGTCGACGTTTCAGGTCGATCAAATCCCGAACAAACAGACTTAAGAACAGTTTTTACCCCAGGGCCATACGAGAACTGAACACTACCTTTGCACTAGGCAACACCGTTAAAAAATCTTGTACTTGATATAATTGTATTTAATTGTATTTATGTATTTATTTGTTTTTGCATTTATTGCATATATGTTTGTACGCACCGTCAGGATTGGCTATTTTTTAATTTCGTTGTACTCGTTGCAATGACAATAAATGAATATTATTATTATTATATTGTCAACCCAATCACTCCCACCTGCGATGATACACCCCTGATAACCAATACCTCAAAAATATTATGCAGTGCAGCCTCGTCTGAAAAGAGAATCTTTACTTGCACATTTGTTTCATTATGCTTTATAAAAATCCTAGAGACAACATCAAATAATTAACAGTCCTTGATTCCAATCTAGTTCTCCTCCCCTACTTTACTACATTTAATTCATCAGTTCAAAGTCAGTCATTCAGCGCAGAAACAGGTCGTTTGGCTCATCAAGTCCATGCTCACTGTTAAGCACATATTTACTCTAATCTCAAAATTTGGCTCAACTATTTTGCATTATTTCACATTTCTTCCACACTTTGCATTATTCCACACTTTTGCAGGTGTACACCATTTAACTACAAGGGGTTCCTTCATTAACCATGACAAGAATACAAGAAGATAGTGGCAGTGGTATGCTTCACAGCTCCACAAGCCTGCACATCGTAAAAGTTAAAAACGAGATTTTCACATTTTAATATTACAAAAGGAATACTAAAGTTTTTTAAAAAATGTATTAATTAAAGTTGGCAGTCACGCCCTTAAACGGCTTAAGCAGCTTATAGGAAGCCGATCTACCAACAGCAAGAAACGATAAACGTACTGACACCTTTTTGTCTACAAAGAAAGCACTGATCATGCTGATCTGCTCCCAAGCTCAACTCTTCTGTGGTGGCATTTCCCTATAACCATCAATTTCCTGATCTTACAAAAAATATATCCATCTTTTTAAGTAACTCCAATAATCTAGTCTCCACAACCCTCTGGGATAGAACCATCCAGAGATTTACCAGCCCCTGCAAGAAGTTCCTGCACACTTCAGTTTTAAATGACCACTCCCTTATCTGAGATCTTGTTTGAGATCTTCCCACCGGTGGGAACAGTTTATTACATATTATCTATATCTAAAGTCCCCTGCAGTTCACAGGGAAGTTCTCTTCACCACAAATTACTGATAAATTTACATCTTGATAGTGGTGATTATCTTAAACACAACATTACTGTGGCAGCAAACGTTGGGCAAATATGAGCAAACTTGAGACTTGTAGGGGAGAAAATAGAGAGGGCTAATAACTAGTAAATATGGTTTACTATCTGACTGACCCGAAACATTGGGGCTTGGGGAGATGCATATGTTTACAGTTTACCCACCAGAGCTCTTTATGGTGTGAATGGCAAGAGGGAAAATAATTGGGCTCATATTTCAAAACGTGTCCTGTTTGGGCTGCGTATGAAATGTTGGTCGTTGATTGAATTTTATTGCCCTGAATTGTAGAAGCGGACAGTGGTTGGGGATGTGTGTTTGATTCTGGGGGTGGGAAAGAACCTTAGGGTAGCCTTCGGGGGGGGGGGGGGGGGGGGGTATCCAGGGGAACAGTGCGAGGGTGAACCACAGGTCCGGGGTGAATTGGTGAGATTGGTGGGACCCGAGTGGGTGGAACCCCGGGGTTGCCAGGGTGGGAGTGGGACAAGCGGCCCCGAGGTGGTCCAGACCCGGGGAAGGAGGGGGATGGACCCGAGAGGGTACCCGGGGAGTGGGGGAGGTTGAACCCTGGTGGCCTGGGAATGGATAGGACGTAGTGCCGGGGAAGGAATCTGGGGCAGGGGAGGGGGGTGGAAGATTGAGGATGGGGATTCGGGGTAGGGTGGACCGGGGGGGGGGGGGGGGGAGTGGATCACCAGGGGGTCCGGGGGAGGGTGGACCGGGGGGGGGGGGCGGGTTGTAGATCACCAGGGGGTCCGGGGGAGGGTGGACCGGGGGGGGGGGGGGGAGTAGATCACCAGAGGGTCTGGGGGAGGGTGGACCGGGGGGGGGGGGGGGGGTTGTGGATCACCAGGGGGTCCGGGGGAGGGGGGACCGGGGGGGGGGTTGTGGATCACCAGGGGGTCCGGGGGAGGGGGAGTGGATCACTAGGGGGTCTGGGGGGTGGGTGGACCGGGGGGGGGGAGTGGATCACCAGGGGGTCCGGGGGGAGGGGGGGGAGTAGATCACCAGGGGGTCTGGGGGGGGGGGTGGTCTGGGCGGGGAGGGAGTGGATCACCAGGGGGTCCGGGGGAGGGTAGACCGGGGGGAGGGGGGAGTGGATCACCAGGGGGTCCGGGGGAGGGTGGACCCGGGGGGGGGGAGGGAGTGGATCACCAGGGGGTCCGGGGGAGGGTGGACCGGGGGTGGGGAGTGGATCACCAGGGGGTCTGGGGGGTGGGTGGACACAGCGGGCCCGGGAGATGGCGCCTGGATCCGGCGCCCCCGCCGCTCGGTACCTTTCTTGGCCTTGTCGCTCGGGATACTCTGAGCCCGGAGCCTCTGGTCCAGGATGTAGAGCATCTCCCCGCCCAGGTTGATGAAGAGCAGCGGCAGCGTCCGGAGCGACATGTCCGTGCCGTGCCGTGCCGGGCCGGGCGACTCGGATCCCGCTCCCGTTGCCTTGACGCGCCCGTTGCCAGGTCGATGACACAGGCAGGCAGGCCCCCACCAATCAGCAGCCCCGGCACTGCCGGGTCCGGTTAAAGGGACTCAGTCAGGGCTCAGTCATGGGTTCCTTAATTAAATTGCGCCGACTGTTAATCTCACCCACGATGATCAATGGTAAACGATCACAACGATTGCCAAACACTAACCCCCCCTCCATCCCCACACTGATCTTTCTGTCCTGAGCCTCCTCCACTGTCAGAGTGAGGCCCAACGCAAACTCAGTTTTACTTTATTGTCACATGTACCGAGGTACAGTGGAAAGCTTGAGGTACAGTGGAAAGCTTGAGGTACAGTGGAAAGCTTCTGTAGCGTTTGGAGGAACAACACCTCCTCGTATTCCACTTGGGCAGCATGCAACCCAGCGCGATGAATATTGACTACGCTAACACAGGAAAATAGGTGCAGGTGTAGTCCATTGCATGGTGGCGCAGCGGTAGAGTTGCTGCCTTACAGCGAATGCAGCGCCGGAGACTCAGGTTCGATCCTGACTACGGGTGCTGTTTGTACGGAGTTTGTACGTTCTCCCCGTGACCTGCGTGCAGGGCCGTCTTAACGCATGGGCCTGATGGGCACTTGCCCAGGGCCCCACGAGCATAGGGGCCCCATTTTATCGACCATTTACATTTTGATTCCTGTAAATAGTTGTCGTAGGGGCCCCAGTACACTGCTTTGCCCGGGGCCCATAATGCTGTAAAGACGGCCCTGCCTGCATGGGTTTTCTCCGAGATCTTCGGTTTCCTCCCACATTCCAAAGACGTGCAGGTATGTAGGTTAATTGGCTGGGCAAATGTAAAAATTGTCGGGGATCGCTTGGCGGCGCGGACCCGGTGGGCCGAAGGGCCTGTTTCCGCGCTGTATCTCTAAATCTAAATCTAAAAATCTAATAACAGCAGGACAGGCAGCATTTCTGGAGAGAAGGAATGGGTGACGTTTCAGGTCGAGACCCTTCTTCAGACTGGTCAGGGATAAGGGAAACGAGAGATATAAACAGTGATGTGGAGAGTTAAAGAATAATGAATGAAAGATATGCAAAAAAATAATGATGATAAAGGAAACAGGCCATTGTTAGCTGTTTGTAGGGTGAAAACGAGAAGCTTGTGCGACTTGGGTGGGGGAGGGATAGAAATAGAGGACACCTTCCCCTCAGCTAACGATGAATCATTCTACATTTCCTTGATCATCGTCTGCTTTGATCTAATTTTCGCACCTTACATTCTCTTTGTACCCTTCCATATCGCCAGTTTCCCACTCCCCTGACTCTCAGTCTGAAGAAGGGTCTCGACCTGAAATGTCACCCATTCCTTCTCTCCAGAGATGCTGCCTGTCCCGCTGTTACTCTAACATTTTGTGTCTATCAATGGTAATGTTTACCTTGCCAATAATGTTTGGCATGTGGCATTTATTGCCTATTACTAATTACCCCTGAGGAGGTGGGGGTGAGCTGTCTTCTTGACCCACTGCAGTCTTTCTGGGGAAGATGCTCTCATAGTGGCAATGGTGGGAGAATTGCAAGATTTAGTGCCAATGAAGATAAAGGACCAGCAATATACCTCCATTGCAGGCACAAGGAACTGCAGATGTTGGAATCTTGTGTAAAACACAAAGTACTGGAGGAATTCAACAAGCAGCACCCACGGAGGGCATGGACGGGCAATGTCCCGTGTTGAGACCCTTCATAGTTCCGAGTCAGGATGGAGTGCGGCTTGCAGATGATGGTATTCTCATGTACATGTTGCCCTTGCCTTTGTTGGAGGAAGAGGTCACGATAAAGGGAGTTACCTTTGGACAAGCGGAGGTGAATATGTACGGCATATTTTGCATACAGCACATGTCGCAGCTACAGTGCACCAGTAGTGGAGGGAATGGATGTTTAACCTGACAGATGGGCAGCAACCAAGCTGGCTGGGTTGTCCTGAATGTAATCGAGCTTCATGAGAGTTATTATAGCTGCCTTTGTTCACTCAAAAGTATAGTATTTCATTATTTACTTAATTTGTGTCTTGCAGATACTGGAAGAGTTCTGGTGAGGTCTGAAGGTGAGTTACTTGCTGCAGGTACCTATGACTTACTTTCATGTTTAGTTTAGTTTAGTTTTGAGATACCCCGCAGAAACTGGCCCATTGACCCACCGAGGTTGCTGAGGACTTGCCAATGTACAGGAGGCCACATCGGGAACCCCAGATGCCGTAATGGAAGTTAGAGGAGGTGTCTGTGAATCTCTGTCCCACCTGGAAGGACTGCTGGGGTCCCTGGATGGAGGTGAGGGAGGAGGTAAAGGTTACATCTCCTGCAGTTGCTGGGGGAAACTACCTGGGTAGTGAGTGGTTTGGGTAGGAAGGGATGTGGACCAAGGAGCTGTGGAGGGAGCAGTCTCTGCAGAAGGTGGAAAGGGGTGAGGATGGCAAGATGCGAGTGTTGGTGGGATCATGTTGGAAGTATTGGAAATGTTGGAGAATGATTTGTTGGATGTGGAGGCTGGTGGGAAGGGTGAGAACCAGGGGACCTCTACCCTTGCACCGTCTGAGGGGAAGGGGAGCGAGAGCAGAACTATGGGATACAGAGGAGCTGCAGGTGAGGCATCCATCTATGACAGCAGGGGGGAAACCACATTTACAGTGGAACGAATTGTAGACTTTTGAAGAGATCCCCCTCCCCTCCCACTCACCATCAACAACACCATAGTCACATCTGTGGAGTCATTTAAGTTCCTTGGAACCATTATCTCCAGGGACCTTAAATGGGGGGCCACCATCGACTCCACAGTCAAAAAGGCCCAACAGAGGATATACTTCCTGCGGCAACTGAAGAAACACAATCTGCCACAGGCAATGATGGTTCAATTCTATACTGCTATCATTGAGTTCGTCCTCACCTTTTCCATCATGGTCTGATTTGGCTCAGCCACCAAGCACGACATCCGGAGGCTGCAACGGATTGTTCGCACAGCTGAGGTTGTTGGCTGCAACCTTCCCCCCCATTGACGAACTGTACACTGCAAGGGCCAGGAAGCGAGCGGGCAAGATCATCTCTGACCCCTCTCACCCTAGCCACAAACTCTTCGAAGCACTTCCCTCTGGAAGGCGACTTCGGACTGTCAAAGCAGCCACAGCCAGACATAAAAACAGCTTTTTTTTCCCACGAGTGAAAGTTCTACTCAATAACCAAAGTCTGGAGTCTCTTTTTTGCTCTGGTTCATTTTCACCCACATGTTTAGATTGTAATGGTGTATCCTCATTGTTTTGATGTGTTTATGCTTTATTCTTAATTGTTAACTGTATGTTTGTGTTGTCATTTGTGAGCGGAGCACCAAGGCACATTCCTTGTGTATGCATACTTGGCTAATAAACTTATTCATTCATTCATTCATTACTAAAGAAAGAGGACATCTTGGATGTCCCAGAACGGAAAGCCAAATCTTGAGAGCAGATGCAGCGGTGACAGAGAAATTGGGAGTAGGGGATAGCGTCTTTGCAAGAAGTCGGACGGGAGGAAGTGTAGTTGACATGAGTTGATAGTCTGTCCCCTGCGATAGAGACAGAGAGAATAAGAAAGAGCAGAGAGGTGTCAGAGGTGAATTTGAGGGCTGGGTGGAAGTTGAGGGCTGGGTGGAAGTTAGTGGTTAAGTTAAATAAATCATTGAGTTCTGCATGGGTGCAGGAGGCAGTCCCGATACAGTTGTCCATGTAGTGGAGGAGTTGAGGGATAGTGCTAGTATACGTTTGGAGCAAGGATTGATCAATGTAACCAACAAAAAGACAGGCAGAGCTAGAGATGATGTGAGTGCCCATGGCTGCATCTTTAACTTGAAAAAAAGTGCGAGGATTCAAAAGAGAAATAGTTGAGGGTGATATAACTGACTGGTTTGCTGGTTCATTTCAAAGTCTAGTTCATAATTAAACACATCATTGTGGCTCTGGAGTTAAGTGCAGGTTAGTCTGGGTAAGGATGTAGGTTTTTCTCCTCTGGACAGTGCCAATGTATTAGATATATTTTAATGATAATTCAATTACATTGTCATTCTTGCTGTTCTTAAAACGAGTTGAATGAGTGTTTGAAATTGCAAATTATAAATCTGAATTTTTTATTGCTGTAGCCCACATGGTGGCATTTTATACAAATCTCTGGTCTGTTGGTTCAGCCCCCCAGGTACTATATTCACCACCACTGAATTGAAGGTTACAAACATTACTTTTGTTTGTGTTGAGATTCCTTTCAATGTTTGGTATTGTCTTCTAATTAAGATGTTTATAGCTTGGGATGTTAATAAAAATGTTAATAAAAAAGTGTATAGAGAAGTTGACAGGAACACTAGGTGGGTAAATAAACTCACCACAGTGGTGCAGAAAGCCTGAACCCCAATAACTGTGGGCTGTTGCTGTAACTGTCCTACCCCAGTACAACAACATCGATATTTCCCATCATATAGGCTACTGCATGAAAATTCAGACTCATAGATAATAGGATATGGGCCAAATGCAAGCAGGTGGGACTAGTGTAGATGGAACATGTTGGCCGGTGCGGACAAGTTGGGTCGAAGAGCCCGTTTCCACACTGTAAGACACTATGACTATATTTAAGCGAATATTAGATCCGCTTTATTTTACATTTGTCCCCCGAGTATCTTGAATAGCATCTACTGCATTGTATATGCACAAAATGTTTAAAGCAAATAAGGTTACTGGGTCTTTTCAAGTTCCATGCTTAAAATACAAATGGATCATAGGAAGAGAGGATGGCGTATTTTTCAGAGATTACATGTTTGATGAAGCAAGGAAGTATTTCCTCCGTAAATTTATCTGCAGGTAGAAAAACAGAAAAAAAAAATCACCAACAAACAGAAATACAATTTTCTTCATTTTTAGCCTTTGTCTTTCGAAAGAACATATTCCTGCAAAAGTCTCTTTCGCATGTGTGATTTTCTGGAGTGTTGAAATGTGGGAGTATTGTGGAAGTTCTCAGCTCAACCATAGCTGCTTGCGTGTACACCCCAGCAAGGATGACCAAATACTCGTCTGGCGGGGGATCCCAATTCATGGACCTTCACCACACTTGCAGATGTGGGAGAGTCCTACCCGCAATCTCAGCCCAGTCTGGAGCTAACAGACTGTCGGCATTGACTGCAGACAGAGCCTGCGATCTTGCAGCTCATTGGTTTCCGACTACAACCATTGTTGTCTTTGACCATTTAGGGAGAGTTGAGAGCTTACGATGCAATGACTGGACCTTGTTAGATAAGAAAAGCAAACTTTGCAGCTTGCATCCCATTCTGGTGACTCTGATTCCAGTGACCTGAGGCAGCTGTCGTTCTCAGAGATTTAAGCAATAACTGAAAAACTAAATAAAATTATGTAACCTCTGAAATTTGAATCTAGTAGAATGAGGTAGCAGCTGAGTTGGTGCCACTGATATAGAAGTATTTAAAATATATTTTAAATTTAAATTGTCTTTTTTTTGTGTCTGTTTCTGTAAACCAGCATCTGCAGTTGCTTGTGTCACAACAAACATTTTTTATGGAGCTAGGAGGAGCTGAAGGGTTATATCACATTGGAGGCTTGTGGCAGCACGAACCTGTTCTTTTGGAGTGATTAAATGAAATATACAGCATGGTAACAGGCCCTTTGGCCCACTGAGTCCACGCCGACCATCCATTCCCATTCACACTTGTTCTATGTGCAGGAAGGAACTGCAGATGCTGGTTTACACTGAAGATAGACGCAAAATGCAGGAGTTTCGGGTCATAATCCTTCTTCAGACCTGGGTGACGTTTCAGGTCGAAGAAGGGTCATGACCCGAAACGTCACCCATTCCTTCTATCCAGAGATGCTGCCTGTCTCGCTGAGTTACTTCAGCATTTTGTGTCTATCTTCACACTAGTTCTATGTTAATTTTCACACCCAGTGCCTGCTCACTAGGGGAAATTTTACAGAGTCAAATTAACCTACAAAGCCATCTGTCTTTGGGATGTGAGAGGAAACCGGAGCAGCCAAAGGAAACTAATACAGTTGCGGGAAGAATGTGCAAACTCCACACGGACAGCACCCGAGATCAGGATTGAGCCCGTGTTTCTGGTGCTGTGTAACAGAGGCTTTACTAGCTGCACCACTGTGCTGTCCTCCGGAATGGAGATTTAATTAAAAACAAGGAGATAAGCAAATAGGAGGTACTTTTATTCCTACAAGTGACGCACCTTTTAAGGCCTTCGTGTTATCCCTGGTGTAAACGCATCTCTCGAGCCATTCGACAATATTCACACACCCCACAGCATCCAACAATCAATGCATCTTCACAGATTGATCCCTGTACAATGGAGAATGGAAGAGTTTCAGTTCAATCTTGAATTCAAAACACTGTCACAAAGCAAAGAGAATCCTTACTGGACAGGTAAAACTGTGTGCTCTTCTGGTCAATTTATGTGTCTGACTACTGAGATAAAAGAAGGGTTTGGGTAAAGTAGGTTCTTAATCTCCAATGAAGTTCATTGCAGCTGATGAGCATCGGCTACTCAGCCAAAATATGTACAGCTTATTCAAAGGCCCATCACAGACTGTCTCATACCTTTCTACACACCTTTCAAGAGGATAATTTTAATTCTTAAGTGGGGAAAGTGCCCTCATGAGTTACTGGGAATCGGGTTGGTAATTTTCTAAATTTTATTATTCTAATCTTACTTTCTTTAGGAAAATGCTTCAGCAGAGTGTCGGCAAGGTCTAACCCACATTATAAACATAGCACAAAAAGTAAAGAAATTTGTGTTTGGTAGATTATTTCTTTGTTGTAACAATGCTTCTTGGCAATAAATCTTATACCGTTGGAAAGCCTGTTTATTTCCCTTTTAAATGGTGCCACATTTGTAAGGAACATGCATTTGTGGGATGAGCAGCAGAGCTGAGTATATGGGTTGCGCCCATGAAAAATTTGCCAAATCTTCTCTGCCAATGCCAAACAGCTTATTCTGCCATTGACTCTTGTTCGGTGTTGTTTGGTGGATTGGATGATTGAAGTCTGAAGAAACAAGACATATTGGCAATTTAACAATTTATTCATTTAATGAACAGGAGCCACAGTAGCGTGTGGAAGAACCATACACAGCCATAACAGCCTGGCACCTCTTCCTCATGCTGGTCACCAGCCTGGTCACACACTGTTGTGGGATGGCATCCCATTCTTGTCAGCACCTGGGGGTACCAGAAGCTCAAAACAAGAGTCAATAGCAACAGCAGAATAAGCTGTTTGGCATTGGCAGAGAAGATTTGGCAAATCTTTCATGGGCGCAACCCATATACTCAGCTCTGCTGCTCATCCCACAAATGCATGTTCCTTACAAATGTGGCACCATTTAAAAGGGAAATAAACAGGCTTTCCAACGGTATAAGATTTATTGCCAAGAAGCATTGTTACAACAAAGAAATAATCTACCAAACACAAATTTCCTTACTTTTTGTGCTATGTTTATATTCTGCTTGTAGCTTTCAACACAACGAACATTGCATTTTCCAACTTCAAGTAGCCCATACCCCCCCCCCTCATTGTTCTTCTACCACACACACTCGCCAGTCCACCCAGTTTTCTCTTCCCTTAGTTTACATTTCCCACCACCTCCCCCCTCTATCATTCGCTTCCATTCCCTCCCCATCTAATTCCACCTATCACTTAACAGCCTCTGTCCCACCCAAATCTGACTGCTATATACTAACAATCTTTCTTCTTTCAACCCAATTCTGATATAGGTCTTGAGTCAAAAACATCGGTATGCATGCACCCTTTGCCTCCACAGTTCCTGTTTGATTTGCTGAGTTTCTCAGCGTTCTCTTTTTTTGTTCCAGATTCCAGCATTTGCGGGAGGTGTCCGAGAGGTGCCAGGCGCCAACTCTCGGACACCTCCCCATGCCTACCCTTCGACCATGATCCCAAAGATGGACACCTGGCCATCATCTCCCAGTCTGCGCTGATCTCATCATCTCTGGTGATCTGCCCTCCACAGCCTCCAACCTTATCATTCCCCAGCCCTGCATTGCCCCCTTCTGTCAACGTCCCAAAATCCACAAACAGGGCTGCCCTGGCAGACCCATTGTTTCTGCCTGCTCCTGTCCCACTGAACTCATCTCCACTTACCTTGATTCCATCTTAATCCCCCTTGTCCAGTCCCTTCCGACTTACATCTGAGGCACCTCACATGGCTTTCAAGTCTTTAATAACTTTCAATTTCCAGGGCCCAATTGCCTCATCTTTACCATGGATGTCCAGTCCCTCCACACGTCCATCCCCCACCAGGATGGTCCTGAAACTCTCTGGTTCTTCCTTGAAAAGAGACCCAATCAATTTCCCTACTAACACGTTCCTCTGCCTGGCAAAACTTGTCCTTATCGTCAACAACTTCTCTTTCGATTCCTCTCACTGTCTCCAAGCTAAAGGTGCAGCCATGGGCACTCGCATGGCTCCCAGCTATGCCTGCCGTTTTGTCGGTTACTTCGAACAGTCCTTGTTCCGAACGTACACTGGCACCGTCCCAAACTCTTTCTCCGCCACATTGATGACTGCATTGGGACTGGCTCTTGCATCCATGCAGAACTCACTGATTTCATTAGGTTTACCACTAACTTCACCCTGCCCTCAAATTCACCAGGAATATCTCCGATACCTCTCTCCCCTTTCTTGATCCCTCAGTCACCATCACAGAGAACAGATTATCAACTGATGTCTACTACAAACCTACTGATTCCCATAGTTTTCTGGACTACACTTGCTCCCACCCTGCCTCTTGCCCCATTCTCAATGTCTCCTTCTCCACCACATCTGCTCTCAAGATGAGGCTTTCCATTTAAGGACATCCGAGCTATTCTCTTTCTTTAGAAAATGTGGGTTCCTCCCTTTTGTCATGGATGGATCTCTCACCCCTGTCTCCTCTGTGTCCCCTAACTCTGATCCACTCCGCCCCAGACACATTGATAACGTTCCTCTGGTCCTTACCCAACCAACCACTGCATCCAACACATCATCCTCCGACATTTCCGGCACCTCCAATGTGATTCTTCCACCCGTCACATCTCCACCCCTTTCTGCCTTCCACAGAGACCACTCCCTCCACAACTCCTTGATTCACTCATCCCTTCCCACCTCCTCCCCAAGTACTTTCCTGCAGATGCAACATCTGTCCCCATACCTCCTCCCTATGTAGGTCCCTTGCAGTCGGAAACAGGTGAATTGATCATAGGGAACAAGGAGATGGCAGACCAATTGAACAACTACTTTGGTTCTGTCTTCACTAGGGAAGGCATAAACAATCTGCCGGAAATAGCAGGGGACCGGGGGTCTAACGAGATGGAGGAACTGAGGGTAATCCAGGTTAGTCGGGAGGTGGTGTTAGGTAAATTAAATGGATTAAAGGCCGATAAATCCCCAGGGCCAGATAGGCTGCATCCCAGAGTGCTTAAGGAAGTAGCCTCAGAAATAGTGGATGCATTAGTGATAATTTTTCAAAACTCTTTAGATTCTGGAGTAGTTCCTGAGGATTGGAGGGTAGCTAATGTAACCCCACTTTTAAAAAAGAGAGGGAGAGAGAAAACGGGGAATTATAGACCAGTTAGCCTAACATCGGTAGTGGGGAAAATGCTAGAGTCAGTTATTAAAGATGTGATAGCATCACATTTGGAAAGTGGTGAAATCATCGAACAAAGTCAGCATGGATTTATGAAAGGCAAATCATGCCTGATGAATCTTATAGAATTTTTCAAGGATGTAACTAGTAGAGTGGATAAGGGAAAACCAGTCAATGTGTTTTATCTGGACTTTCAGAAGGCCTTCGACAAGGTCCCACATAGGAGATTGGGGTACAAACTTAAAGCACACGGTATTGGGGGTTCAGTGTTGAGGTGGATAGAGAATTGGTTGGCGGACAGGAAGCAAAGAGTAGGAATAAACGGGTCCTTTTCGGAATGGCAGGCAGTGACTAGTGGGGTACCACAAGGCTCAGTGCTGGGACCCCAGTTATTTACAATATATATTAATGATTTGGACGAGGGAATTGAATGCAACATCTCTAAGTTTGCGGATGACACGAAGCTGGGTGGCAGTGTTAGCTGCGAGGAGGATGCTAGGAGGCTGCAGTGACTTGGATAGATTAGGAGAGTGGGCAAATGCATGGCAGATGCAATATAATGTGGATAAATGTGAGGTTATCCACTTTGGCGGCAAGAACAGGAAAGCAGAGTATTACCTGAATGGTGGCCAATTAGGAAAAGGGGAGATGCAACGTGACCTGGGTGTCATGGTGCACCAGTCATTGAAAGCAAGCGTGCAGGTGCAGCAGGCAGTGAAGAAAGCGAATGGTATGTTAGCATTCATAGCAAGAGGATTTGAGTATAGGAGCAGGGAGGTTCTGCTGCAGTTGTACAGGGCCTTGGTGAGACCGCACCTGGAGTATTGTGTACAATTTTGGCCTCCTAATCTGAGGAAAGACATTCTAGCCTTAGAGGGAGTACAGAGAAGGTTCACCAGATTGATCCCTGGGATAGCAGGACTTTCATATGAAGAAAGACTGGATAGACTAGGCTTATACTCGCTGGAATTTAGAAGACTGAGGGAGGATCTTATTGAAACATATAAAATTCTTAAGGGGTTGGAGAGGCTAGATGCAGGAAGATTGTTCCCGATGTTGGGGAAGTCCAGAACAAGGGGTCACAGCTTAAGGATAAGGGGGAAGTCTTTTAGGACCGAGATGAGAAAACATTTCTTCACACAGAGAGTGGTGAGTCTGTGGAATTCTCTGCCACAGAAGGTAGTTGAGGCCAGTTCATTGGCTATATTTAAGAGGGAGTTAGATGTGGCCCTTATGGCTAAAGGGATCAGGGGGTATGGAGAGAAGGCAGGTACAGGTTACTGAGCTGGATGATCAGCCATGATCATATTGAATGGCGGTGCAGGCTCGAAGGGCCGAATGGCCTACTCCTGCACCTATTTTCTATGTTTCTATGTTTCTATGTTTCAAGTCTGCGATTCATGGGCATCACCAGTTGCTGGGTGTCTTCTCTGGTGATGCTCTGCCAGGCCTGCATTGCAGCCATCTTTAGCTTATGCTTGTTTTGGGGGCTAGTCCTCTTCAGTTTTCTCTTCAGCATATAAAAGGCATGCTCAATTGGGTTCAGATCGGGTGATTGACTTTGCCACTCAAGAATTGACCATTTTTTAACTCTGAAAAACTCCTTTGTTGCTTTAGCAGAATGTTTGGGATCATTGTCTTGCTGTAGAATGAACCGCCGGCCAATGCGTTTTGAGGCATTTGTTTGAACTTGAGCAGATAGAATGTGTCTATGTCTATGTGTCTATGCTACTATCATCAGCAGTTGTATCATCAATGAAGATAAGTGAGCCAGTACCTTCAGCAGCCATACATGCCCAGGCCATAACACCCCCACCACCGTGTTTCACAGATGAGGTGGTATGCTTTGGATCTTGGGCAGTTTCTTCTCTCCTCCATACTTTGCTCTTGCCATTACTCTCATATAAGTTAATCTTCATCTCATCTGTCCACAAGACCTTTTTCCAGAACTGGTTGCTCTTTTAAGTACTTCTTGGCAAACTGTATCCTGGCCATCCTATTTTTGTGGCTAACCAGTGGTTTGCATCTTGCAGTGTAGCCTCTGTATTCCTGTTCATGAAGTCTTCTGCTGACTGTGGTCATTGACAAATCCACACCTGACCCCTGAAGAGTGTTTCTAATCTGTCGGACAGGTGTTTGGGGATTTTTCTTTATTACAGAGAGAATTATTCTGCCATCAGCTGTGGAGGTCTTCCTTGGCCTGCCAGTCCCTTTGCGATTAGTAAGCTCACCAATGCTCTCTTTCTCCTTAATGATGCTCCAAACAGTTGATTTTGGTAAGCCTAAGGTTTGGCTGATGTCTCTAACAGTTTTATTCTTGTTTCTCAGTCTTATAATGGCTTTTTTTACTTTCATTGGCACAACTTACATCCTCAAGTTGATAAACAGCAATAAAAGTTACCAAAGATGATGGAAAGGCTGGAGGAAAGACTAGGTGCTGAGAGCTCTCTTATACCTGCATTAAGGAGGTATTTAAACATACCTGAGCCATTACAAACTCCAGTGAAGCCATGGGGTCTCAAACATTATGGTACGCTGAAATGGGGGAGGGGGGGGGGGGGCTATGTGAACATACTAGGTATGTAAGGGGGGACATACTAGGTACGTGAAGAGGAAAAAAATAGTCAAGGCAAATGTGGGTCCCTTGAAGGCAGAAGCAGGGGAATTTATTATGGGGAACAAGGAAATGGCAGACGAGTTGAACCGGTACTTTGGATTTGTCTTCACTAAGGAAGATACAAACAATCTCCCAGATGTTCTAGTGGACAGAGGTCCTAGGGTGACGGAGGAACTGAAGGAGATTCACATTTGGCAGGAAATAGTGTTGGGTAGACTGATGGGACTGTAGGCTGATAAATCCCCAGGACATGATGGTCTCCATCCCAGGGCACGTAAGGAAGTGGCTCTAGAAATCGTGGATGCATTGGTGATCATTTTCCAATGTTCTATAGATTCAGGATCAGTTCCCGTGGATTGGAGGGTAGCTAATGTTATCCCACTTTTTAAGAAAGGAGGGAGAGAGAAAACGGGAAATTATAGACTAGTTAGTCTGACATCAGTAGTGGGGAAGATGCTGGAGTCAATTATAAAAGACGAAATTGCGGAGCATTTGGATAGCAGTAACAGGATTGTTCCGAGTCAGCATGGATTTAGGAAGGAGAAATCATGCTTGACTAATCTTCTGGAATTTTTTGAGGATGTAACTAGGAAAATTGACAGGGGAGAGCCGGTGGATGTGGTGTACCTCGACTTTCAGAAAACCTTCGACAAGGTCCCACATAGGAGATTAGTGGGAAAAATTAGAGCACATGGTATTGGGGGTAGGGTACTGACATGGATAGAAAATTGGTTGACAGACAGAAAGCAAAGAGTGGGGATAAATGGGTCCCTTTCAGAATGGCAGGCAGTGACTAGTGGGGTACCGCTCGGTGCTGGGACTGCAGCTATTTACAATATACATTAATGATTTGGATGAAGGGATTAAAAGTACCATTAGCAAATTTGCAGATGATACAAAGCTGGGTGGTAGTGTGAACTGTGAGGAAGATGCTATGAGGTTGCAGGGTGACTTGGACAGGTTGTGTGAGTGGGCGGATGCATGGCAGATGCAGTTTAATGTGGATAAGTGTGAGGTTATCCACTTTGGTGGTAAGAATAGGAAGGCAGATTATAATCTGAATGGTGTCAAGTTAGGAAAAGGGGACGTACAACGAGATCTGGGTGTCTTAGTGCAACAGTCACTGAAAGGAAGCATGCGGGTACAGCAGGCAGTGAAGAAAGCCAATGGAATGTTGGCCTTCATAACAAGAGGAGTTGAGTATAGGAGAAAAGAGGTCCTTCTGCAGTTGTACAGGGCCCTGGTGAGACCGCACCTGGAGTACTGTGTGCAGTTTTGGTCTCCAAATTTGAGGAAGGATATTCTTGCTATTGAGGGCGTGCAGCGTAGGTTTACTAGGTTAATTCCCGGAATGGCGGGACTGTCATATGTTGAAAGACTGGAGAGACTAGGCTTGTATACACTGGAATTTGGAAGGGTGAGAGGGGATCTTATCGAAACATATAAGATTATTAAGGGGTTGGACACGTTAGAGGCAGGAAACATGTTCCCAATGTTGGGGGAGTCCAGAACCAGGGGCCACAGTTTAAGAATAAGGGGTAGGCCATTTAAAACGGAGATGAAGAAAAACTTTTTCAGTCAGAGAGTTGTAAATCTCTGGAATTCTCTCCCTCAGAAGGCAGTGGAGGCCAATTCTCTGAATGCTTTCAAGAGAGAGCTCTTAAGGATAGCGGAGTCAGGGGTTATGGGGAGAAGGCAGGAACGGGGTACTGATTGAGAATGATCAGCCATGATCACATTGAATGGTGGTGCTGGCTCGAAGGGCCGAATGGCCTCCTCCTGCACCTATTGTCTATTGTCTATGTTTAAACACTGCTGTCATTTCTACATGGTGAAACCGAAATGTATAAAAATACCTTCTAATAAAATCTGACAATGTGCACTTTAACCACATTTTTTCTATTACAAATCTCAAATTGTGGAGTACAGAGGCAAATAAATAAATGATGGGTTTTTATTCCAAACGTTATGGAGGGCACTGTGTGTAATTCCATTTTGTGGTTAATGATGTTGAGGACAGCATCTTGAAGGAAGCAGCAGTGGCAGATGGAGGAGATCAGTGCCGGTGAGCACGCACAGCCCGTGCGCTCGCTTCCTGCATCCTCAGATACATCCCAGGGGTTCCAAGGTCAACCACGGGAGGGGACCTAGCACACAGAAGCGGAAGTGTGGCTGTGGGAGGTGAGAGGATGGCGTGCTTGTGGGTCGAGGTGTTGGCGGAGTAGGCCACTGTAATCCCCAGAGAGGTGGGACAAGTGTGCAGGTCACTTGTGGCCTGCAGCAGCACGGAGTGGTGGAGAACACCCACATCAGAACCAGGCTGCCCCATACTTCACTGACCCAGTGCCACCTCCAGGACAACGGGCCTTTCGGTCTAAGATAAGACTCTATATTTTTAAGAGGTTGAAAGGTACCAAATGGCGCCAGAAATGGTGACTCTTGTCTACTGTTTCAGACAAAATCTACAATTTTTACATGACAATTGTTGCACTCTTGTACTTATGTATGACTGGGATTATGTACAATCTGAATTTCACTGTATCTAGGTACATGTGACAATAAAGCACTATTGACTTTTGATTGACTATTGACATGTAGGGCTTATTAGGGACAGTTATCATGGCCTTATCTTATAAACTGAGTTTTCTGAGGAGGTGACAAAAATGATTGATGAGAGTAGGGCAGTGGATGTTGTCCACATGGACTTGGGTAAGGTATTTGGCAAAGTCCCTCATGGCAGGCTGATCCAGAAGATTAAGATACTTAGGATCTATGGTGAATTGGATTCAGTACTGGCTTACCCACAGAGGGTAATGGTGGAAGGACGTCGTTAAGTCAAGAGTATTTATGTACCGAAATGGAACAATGAGATTCTCACGTGGCAGCAGCATAACAGGTTTGTGAAAGCTGTACTCAGTAGATAACATAATAAACAAAAATAAGATTCAATAAATAAAAAGCTCAGTATTAGTGCAAAACATAACAAAAGCCCGAAGTTCTTAGTGCGAGGAACACAGTTTGTAGTCCGAAGTTTAATGAGTGTTTGTAGTGTTCAATAACCTGATGGTTGATGGGAAGAAGCCGGTGTTACAGTTTTCAAACTCTTATCCCTTCTTTGCAATGACAGGAGTAAAATGAGAGCATGGCCACAATGTGTGCACTGTCATTTTATTTCTTTCACATTCATTACACTTGTCATCTCAAAACTTCCTCAGATCCTTCACCTGGTTCTGCTGAAACATTTGCTGCTATGTTTACTTCTCTATTCATCCTGCTGTGAAATCCTGCCCGCGTGACTTGCAATTTGTTCCACTGGACTTTTCAATTTGTGCAGTTTCTGAAGCCGTGTTAATTTTTTCATCGCTACCCATTTCCACATTTCATTTATATGACCACAAAAAGTCATCCATTTCCCATCTTGTTCCTTTTGCTAGGTTTGTTGGTTAGTTATTTGTGTGCTATTGGAACCTTGTAGTAAACTTAAAGCCAAACAGAAGGATTGCTTTATTTTATTTTTTTCAATCCTTCCTTCTCTACTAGGTGAAGATCCTGAAATGGCCGCACCATAAATTGCACAGTGGCGCAGTTTTGGAGTAGCTGTTTCACATTCCCAGAGACCCAGGTTCGATCCAGACCTTTGGCATTGTGTGTGGAGTTTGCATGTTCTGTATTCCCTCCCACACCCCAAAAACATTCAAGTTGAAATGTCACTGTAAATTGCACGTACTGTGCAGGTGAGAGGTATAATCCGAGGGGAGTAGATGGGAATGTGGGGAGAATAAAGTGGGATTAGTGTAAATGGGTACTCGATGGTTAGGATGGTCTCGTTGGGTCAAGGGGCCTTTTTCTATGCTAAGGGGGGACCTCACCATTACCTTTTCAAAAGCAAAGAGGATTGTTCAGTAAGTGATGGCCTAGTGAAAAGCAGAAATGCACCACTGGTCTGGCTCCCAATATCTATTACCAGGCACTTTTTTGCCATTGTATTTGGATGGGGAGGGACACCGGTGGGAAGCAGGTGGGAGGGGGGGGGGGGGGGGGGGGTGATACCACTAACGAGAATGGGATAATTTGCCACTGATGTACCTTAAATTCATAGTAATTCTCATTTGGACCCCCTTCCAGAGAAAAAAGGCCAAGTCTCTTAAAGTATACAGCGCCATTCTTTGAATCAACTAACTAGCAATGGGAGAAGAATCTTTATTCCCCAAAATCACTCATTGTAGTAAAAGTTGCTGAAATAGAAGACTTATTAGTGGCAAACCAATATATAACTAAATATCCTAAGTAATGGAAAATCCTTGTGTGGGATAAAGGGCGACGGTAATGGTGTTCACCTACCTGGATACCGTATGAAAGGCGCATGTGTGTTCTCAATGCCACCATGCCTCCAGGCAGCATGGCCACACAGCAGTTTTCTCCATAATTATTGGCCAGGTAACATCCAATAAACATCGGGCAGCATAAACCCAACATGCCTTTGAAAATAAACATTACTTTTAGTGTACTTGATTGCGTTCCCAACACATCAACTGTCATGTCCTAATGTGTTGTTGGCATTACTAATCCAGATGAGCCCAAGATCAGATCCCATTTGAGGGCTTGAGGATTTGAAATCAGTTGGTGAAGTGTGGAAATGCAACAAAAAATGACCACATAGCTGTCAGAACCTATTCACCAGCAACACTTAGGCAGGAAAGTACTGCACTTGTGATCTCAAACTCTCTCTGTGACCCCAGACGCAGCCAGCAGGGGGCCATGGGGCCAAACCTTACCTTTTGTTTGGAAGTGATTCAGACTTTATTCTGAAGAATGAAGAAGGGTCCCAAACAAAGACGTTTGTAGATTAATTAGCTTGGTAAATGTAAAAATTGTCCCTCGTGGGTGCAGGATGGTGTTAATGTGTGGGGATCGCTGGTGGGCTGAAGGGCCGGTTTCCGCGCTGTATCTCTAAACTAAACTAAACCTGAAACATCTAATGTGCATTTCCCTCCACTGATGCTGCCTGGCCCACTGAGCTCCTCTAGCAGTTTGATCCTTAATCAGCCGAATGCCACCAAGTACCACGTCATCTCTTATTTGAGTCTGCAGGAGGAAGGAACTCAGCAGGTCAGACGGCATCTGCCCAGAGCAAGGGTTTCAACCTGAAACTTTATCAATTTCTCTCCACAGAGGCTGCGTGTCCCACTGAGTTCCTCCAATACTTTAAAAAAAAACTTCTTGGCAAACCACTCAATTTGTTTCAGAATCAATTGGCCATTGTGACTGTGCCGCTCCAGGAGAGGCCAATCCCCAGTATCGATGGTAACAGCTGGGTCCAATTAGATGACATCAGATGAGGGCCCATCTGACCCACTTACTATCATGTGAGTTC
The DNA here is from genome assembly GCF_053455715.1 of Rhinoraja longicauda. Classification (NCBI taxonomy): domain Eukaryota; kingdom Metazoa; phylum Chordata; class Chondrichthyes; order Rajiformes; family Arhynchobatidae; genus Rhinoraja; species Rhinoraja longicauda. Next base: position 25,056,273 of record NC_135979.1, read on the forward strand.
ACCCTACTGCGAATATCGGTGTGGTCACTACTGAACCTGGCCTCATTCCTGGTGATTCAAATGAAGACCCAACTGGAGAAGTTGATAGTGCAAGATGGAGCGTTCTTATTAGCATGGTTGGAAAAAGGGATGCCCAGCTGCATGTGGCTTTTCCTCTGATTCCTAGTCCATGCTATGTACTAGTCCAGAAGTGCAGGGTTTTAACTAAACTATTAATGCTTTCACATCTAAGATATAAAGATGAAGTCCTTATTAAGTTCTTTCAAAATGTCTCTATGAATAGGATTTTCTATCGCTACAGTTTAATTAGCCACGCCTTGAAAGAGAAGGTGGCAATGATTTTCTATCGCTACAGTTTAATTAGCCACGCCTTGAAAGAGAAGGTGGCAATGATGACCAACTTGTATCTTTACTCTTGTCCAACCAAGCTAGAGAGAATCTGAGGAATAACTCCTCGTTGCTTGGAACTGTGCAAGACTTGCTGTTCAGTCTTAAAAACCTGCAGTATTGTGTTCTTTTCAGAGGTTGGGTTTGGAGTAAATGTAAACTTATTTTGTCTGAAGCATGAGGGGCATTGCATCAGGTTAAAGTCCAGGCCATTATTTTCTCAAGGGGCCTGATGTTTCTGGCTTTCTATAACTTAATTTGAAGCCCCTTACGAACCAACTTAATCAGCCTGGGGTTACACCATGGAGCCTCTAAAGAGTTTCCTTTGAGATTGAAAGTTCAAGACCTATATCTGTTACTTCTTGGAATGGTGATTTATAAAGACATCAATTTAGCATCGCAAATAAATAAATGATGAATGAACTTACAGATGGTCATATCGTCACAAACATTGCACTGCCCACTGCTCCATTGGCCATTCCTGTTCCCCACAGCTACCGGCTGATGAACAACGACTGTTGTTGTCATGCTTGATATTAATAGGACTGATGTCTTTCAGAAGAAGAGAGGCAGAAGGACTGGAAAATCAATCAGTACTTATGAGTGATTACATTTACAAAACTACAACCAAATCTCATTTAGAAAAACAAAACTTGCTATTGAATAGACTATCACAGAATTGACCTTTTGTGTCTTATCTTGGCTAGGTCTAAACCTCAAAAGAATTATATACACCGACTAAACCTGTTAGGATTATTTCATACTGTAAAAATCAATGTAACTTCCTTGGGCTTGGCAGAAATATTCAATCTGTTCTCTTGGTTTTGCTAGGTATCACAAAATGCTGGAGTAACTCAACGGGTCAGGCAGCATCTCTGGAGAGAAGTGGTTAGGTCACTTGACTCTGGTCTTTACACTTCACTGTTTGGCAAAGATTAACAAAGACCCATTGTGGTTTACAAGCTCAAGTAGCTCATCAGCTCATCAAGCTCGGGCTCACATTGAAGTGCAAGAGGTGTTAGCAGAGGTTAGCAGAGGTTTCCGGCTCAATCAGCGGCGAGGAGAGGGGGAGGGCGCCTGCTTGTATCTCTTGCAGAGATTGAAGGGTCAATTTTGCTTTCTAACTGGGAACATTTATGGTGAGAGTGGACTGATGAGAATGATTGCAAACTACCAGCCTCGACCCAAATGGAGTCTTTCCTGAACCGCAGTCAAGGTTCAGACTCTTGGGTAGGTATTGTTCTGTTTTTGGTAACCACATCCGGCTTCTTCAATCTTTATTCCGGTAACAAGTCACATGTCTATCTTTCCATCAGCAAATGCTGCCCTTCACATGTCTACTTTTTTTACAAGCCTTAAAATTCAGTGGATTTCACTCAGACCAAAAAGGCTAAAGTAAATTCCGTCTTTTTTTCAGCCCGATTCATTTCCATCCTCTATCCAAGGCAAGTGCAAGGCACCTCACCTCGTAGCAGGTTTCTCCAGAAACCTACTGACCACCAATATTTTCCTATATTCAGTAATGGCACTTTTAAATGGCGACAAGGCATTGGGTAGATATGCATGTATAAAAAATAAAATCTTTGATCTTGCTCCAATGTTTTATTGATTTTTGGGCTGAGTTTCCAAGAGTCCCATTTTCTAACAATATCCCTCAGTTCTCTTGGTATCCAAAAGTCTATTGCTCTCATTCTTGATTATGTCCGTTAACTAAACAAACAGGGCATCTCAGATGAAGAAATTCCAACGATACATTACTTTCCCCAGCTCGGTCCTGAACTGTTGATCCCTTAGCCAGAGATTAAGGGGAAGGGAATTGGTTAATACTGACACGGGCAGCACATTATGGATAATTAACTTGCATTTATTTTAACCAATGTAGGCTGTTTGGGAAGTTTATCCGTATACCATGGTCATCAGGGAGATATAAGGAACTGCAGATGCTGGTTTACAAAAATATTTACTATATGCTGGAGTAATTCAACAGGTCAGGCAGCATCTCCGAAGAACATGAATACGTGATGTTTTGGGACGGGACCCTTTGCAGAGGACTTGGGTAAAGATCTTTTTTTACATACACACTTACAATAATCACAATAGAACTGATTTAAAACAAAAAATACTTACAGCCTTCTGCTTTTGCAAATGATGAACTTTTTGAAGGTAAAAAGTAGTGCTTCCTTAATTCTTAACGGCACACTGCACACGACGTTCCTCTACAAACTGTGACCACTAATTATACTCTTTGGTGAAGTGGCAAACTTAGTCACACCCACAATACATGCTATCAGCCAGTAATAGCTAATTGTCTGGTCTATTTTCTGTACCGTAATTTTTAATTTTGTCACACTTGCCACGCCTCCAGACACTTAAGACTCTTTTCACACTCCTACCCTGAGATATTAGGAGTTACACCTGCATTTAATCTGCTCCCCTAACCTATCACTTGGTTTATAGACCTGAGATCAAAGGCAGCTCTTCTTCTCCAAGAAGCCCTTCTTGCTTAAGTCCATACTCCGCCACCTCCAGTTTAAATTCCATTTGGAATATTTTTGGAGGACCAAGAACAATCATCGCCAATTGGGTGCCGACTAATCAGTTCTGCATTCTGTCTGTTCGATAGCAGTTCTGAGTTCTGTCATTTCCAGGTCTATATCTTTTGGTTGCATTCGCGTCTGGATTTGGGGTTTTCTTCAGTACTTCTCGGTGAGCCTGCATTCGAGTCCTTTCCATTTTGGGGCCTTCTGACAGATTAGTCAGCCAGTATGGACTCGGCAGGCAATTCTGATCAGCCCGACCAGAGTCTTGGCGCTTCCAGTTCTGAACTTAAGGATTTACTGGCTCGGCTGTTCAACTTCAAGGCTCCACTCTTGGCGCCCATGAGACTCGAATAGACCAACTCGTACCACCATCCACTAGTTGGCAAACACTGTCAGCCAGGTCCTGTCACACCTCGCACCACCGCCATTTCCTCTCTCTCTGCTGATGCCTCACCGCCTCTGTCCACTTCCAGCCGTATCCAGCCCATTCTGGAACCAGTTCTTCCCACCTCGGAGAGGTACCATGGCGATCCCTCTACCTGCAGGTCATTCCTCTCCCAGCGCTCCTTGGTTTTTGAGCTACAACCGTCCCGCTTCAGTGTAGAACGCTCCAAAGTAGCTTCTGCCATCTCTCTGCTGTCAGGACGTGCTTCAGCCTGGGGTACAGCTGCCTGGGAGGGACAGCTAGACTTCTGCCGGGTCTTTGCCCATTTTTCGGCAGAGCTGAGAAAGATTTTCGACCACCCTTTGGTCAGAAGAGAGGCAGCCTGTTGCCGATTACGCTATTGATTTCCTCTCCTTTAGAGAGTGGTTGGTATGATACCGCTCTGCTCAGTATCTTCATCCATGGCCTCAACAAGAACCTGAAGGATGTTGGCCTCTCGGGACCTTCCCTCGGATCTGGACGCGCTGATTGATTTAATCATCCGGATAGATAACCTGCTCCGAGAGCAAATGCGAGACAAGCTATCAGCAGCTGTCAAACAGTGCCCATACCCATCACACTCCTCTCGTCATGGTGAGCCGATTGTCTCACTTTCTTCGGGAGGAAGAAGCCCCACGCATCCCGGACCTGATCCAGTGGAGGGGGAGCCTATGCAGATGGGCCGCAGCAGGCTGAGCGAGGCCGAGCGCCGGAGACGGGTATACGGGCGAGGTGTTGACTCCACTGTGGAGATGCACACTTCATATGGGAGAGGTGTTGTCTCCACTGTGGAGGTCCCAGACACTTCATACGGGCGAGGTGTTGTCTCCACTGTGGAGGTCTACACTTCATACGGGCGAGGTGTTGTCTCCACTGTGGAGGTCCACACTTCATCGCTGCCTGCCCGGTAAAAGCCAACGCTCCCCAGAAAGCCTTCGCCCTTGCATTGACTATCGAGGCCTGAATGACATCACTGTCAAAAACCATTACCCCTTGCCACTCATCTCCTCTGTCTTCAACTGCCTGCAGCATGCCACCATGTTTACCAAGCTGGACCTACGCAATGTCTACAACTTAGTTCGCATCAAGGAAGGAGATGAGTGGAAGACAGCCTTCAACATACCCAGCGGGCATAACGAGTACCTCGTAATGCCCTTTGGCCCCGGCTGTCTTGCAGGCGCTGGTCAATAATGTGCTCTGGGACATGCTGAACTGGTTTGTCTTCGATGACATCCTCGTCCCCCTCTGGCTCTGCATCGGCACATACCCGCCATGTCCGTGGATGGCAGTGAAGCTGGCGTTGGAGGAGCGGGGGCATTGGTGGAGGGCACTGAGCAGCCATTCCAAGTCTGGACGGACCACAAGAACCTGGAGTACGTGCGGTTGGCGAAGAGGCTCGACCCCCGTCAAGCCCGGTGGGCCCTGTTTATCACCCGATTTAACTTCACCTTGTCATACCGTCCTGGGTCCAAGAATGTCAAGCCCGACTCCGTCACCCACCAGTTCAGTTACAACCAGGACAACCATTCCCACGAACCCATTTGGCCTCCCACATGCCTGGTGGGCTCCATCACATGAGAGATCGAGACTACAGTTCGCAAAGGCTAGCGTCATCACCTCAATCCTGGTTCTGGACCCCCTAATGTTATTTGTCCCGGTCTCTGCCCGCTCTGAAGTACTTCAGTGGGCCCATTCCTCTAATCTCACCTGTCATCCTGGCGTCGACCGCATCCTCTACCTGCTGTGCCCGCGGTTCAGGTGGCCGCACCCTCTACCTGCTGTGCCAGCGGTTCAGGTGGCCGCACCCTCTACCTGCTGTGCCAGCGGTTCAGGTGGCCGCACCCTCTACCTGCTGTGCCCGCGGTTCAGGTGGCCGCACCCTCTACCTGCTGTGCCAGCGGTTTTGGTGGCCACACCCTCTACCTGCTGTGCCAGCGGTTTTGGTGGCCGCACCCTCTACCTGTGCCAGCGGTTCAGGTGGCCGCACCCTCTACCTGCTGTGCCCGCGGTTCAGGTGGACGCACCCTCTACCTGCTGTGCCAGCGGTTCAGGTGGCCGCACCCTCTACCTGTGCCAGCGGTTCAGGTGGCCGCACCCTCTACCTGCTGTGCCAGCGGTTCAGGTGGCCCACCTTAGAGGCCGACACCCGGTCTTTCATCTCCACCTGCTCTGCCTGTGCACAGAATAAGACGTCCCATCAGCCTCCCTCTGGTCTCCTTCATCCCCTGCCTGTTCCCTGCCGTCCCTGGTCCCATGTCCCATATGGCCCTGGACTCCATCACCGGCTTGTCTCTGTCCAAGGGTAATACGGTTATTCTTACCATTGTGGACGTTTCTCCACGGCTGCTCATTCCCATCCTTTTCCTGAGCTCCCATCTGCTGTGGAACTCGCTCACCTCATCGTAAACCAGGTCATCAGACTCCATGGTTTCCCTCAAGACATTGTCTCTGTCAGGGGTCCGCAGTTCACCTCACAAGTTTGGGGGGCTTTCTGCTCCCTGGTTGGTTCCTCCGTCAGCCTCACATCTGGGCTCCATCCACAATCTAATGGTCAGTCGGAGAGCGCCAATTAGGCCCTGGAGACCACCCTAGGTTGTCTGGTGTCCGCCAACCCTACTACCTGGTCTAGCAAATTGGTAAGAATCCCACAAGGATGCCCACAATTCTCTGCCCAGTTCTGCCACCGGTCTATTTCCATGCCACTGCTCCCTTGGTTATCAGCCGCCTCTGTTCCCAGACCAAGAGGAGGAGGTCTCCGTTACCTCTGCCCAGGAGTTTGTCGCTGCGGTCTTTGGACCTGGAAGGAGGCCCGTTCTGCCCTGCTCCGCACCGCTTCCAGGTACAGACAACAGGCGGATGTTCACCGGACCCCTGCCCCTCACTACCGCCCTGGTCAGAGGGTATGGCTGTCCACCCGAGATCTCGCCCTCCGCATGGAGTCCCGTAAGTTGGCACCCCGGTTTATTGGCCCATTCTCGATTCTCAAGATCATTAACCGCTCTGCTGTCCGCCTTAGACTGCCCCGGTCTATGCAGATTCATCCCGCCTTCCACCTATCCCGGGTTCCACGTATCCCGCCTGTGTCCTCCAGCGCCCTGTCTCCCGCTCCTCTGCTGCCTCCGCCACCCCGCATCATTGACGGTGGGCCGGTGTACACGGTGAAGCAACTGCTGAAGTCCCGGCGGCGTGGCAGAGGGATCCAGCACCTGGTTGACTGGGAGCTACGGTCCAGAGGAGAGGAGCTAGATTCCTGCCCGTGACATCCTGGACTCCTCCCTGACCCGTGACTTTCATCAGCAGTATCCGAGACCAGCCAAAGAGGACACCAGGAAGCGTCTGTGGGAGGGGGGCCCCTGTTACACTTGCCACGCCTCCAGACACTTGAGACTCTTTCCAGACTCCTCCCCTGAGCTATTAGGAGTCACACCTGCATTTAATCTGCTCCCCTAATCTATCACTTGGTATCAATACCTGAGATCATCATCAATTGGGTGCTGACTAATCAGTTCTGTTTTCAGTCGGTTCGATAGCAGTTCTGCATTCAGTTGTTTCGATAGAAGTTCTGTTTTCAGTCGGTTCGATAGCAGTTCTGCATTCAGTCAGTTCGAATCTTTCAGTTCCATTTGCTTCTGGATTTTGGCTACTTCTTGGTGAGCCTGCATTCGAGTCCTTTCCATTTCGGGGCCTTCTGACAAATTTATGAATTTTCAACAATTTTTTTTTGCTGTAACACCATTGACATTTTGGCGTAGAGACTTACAAAGCTACTTTTTGTAATAATAGTTTCACAAAGTATTCACATGAATACACTTTTCATTTACCAATTCTCAGGATATTAATAATATTATTGGGAGATAATACAAGCATATATATAAGAAAAACTTCACACAAGTACTTGTTACTAATGATTTTGGGTTTAGTGATGATTTACATTACCAAATCGGCAATCCTAAATCATTGATTTTACTTGATTTTAAATCCCGCGATGGCAGCTGTGAAATTTAAATTTGGATAAATGATATGGATTTATTTTCACATTGTGTTTAGGACTGTTTTGTCAAGAAAACCTCTACTAGCTTTATCTGCATAACATTTTGCAAAGCTCTCAGTTTTTCAGGAATTCATCCTTTTGTAATTTAGGCCCGGTCGCTCCAAAGTACCATTATTAAGCACCCCACTTTCCATCTCAGTACTGCCAATTTTCCCTCTTGTTTCCAACATTCAAAATGAAAGAAAGGATGAGAAAAGAAAGTTGTGGATGTAGCAAAAAGCCGTCTGCCCGAACACCACGAGGCCGAGACCCGCGATGCCATTGCTGCCACGAGGAGGAGCAGCAACAAGATTTACCGCCTTCCCGGCTGATCCCAGGCCCGGACCACCGAAGTGGCTGCAGCCGCCAACCTCCACCGCCTCACCGGGGCCACAACCACCGCTGCCACTGACTTCCACGGGGCCACAACCGCCACTGCCGCCGACCTTCACCGCCCCCCAGGGCCACAACCGCCGCTGCTGCCGACCTTCACCGCCTCACTGGGGTCACCGACCTTCACTGCCTCACTGATGGCGCCGACCTTCACTTCCTCCCCGGCCATCCGCGGACTGGGCCTACCGACGCATCCCCCGCTGACCCGGACTCCAGTTCCTCGCGGCCGCCACCAGCGACTCTGCCGACCCTCGCCACTCCACCGCCCACCAGCGGGCTGCAGCCATCACCGAACCCAAGCCCCAGACTCAGCGCCAGGCCCACAGTCCCCACATTACCCGAGTCCCAGGCTCAGTGCCACCGCCCACCAGCGGGCCACAGCCATCGCCTTACCCGGCTCACAGGCTCAGCGCCGGGCCCACAGTCCCCACGAGGAGGAGTCCCACACAGCGCATGATCTGACTCCGTGGGTCCTACTGCCCCTCTCCCCTTCCATGGAATCTCAGTAGGGGTTCCACTGGGACTTCGCCTTCCCCCTCTAGCCTAGCTACTCTCCACCCATACAATGGTCCTCATGCCCCCCTCCTCTCTGTAAACCAACCACCCCCCCACCAGACATCACCACGGCCTCCTTCTGCTCGCCTGCCTTCATCCGACCCCAACCCCCACACTTCACCATCCCCCCTGACCTCCCCTTTTCTGATACTGAACGGTCTGTCCTGAGCAGGGGCCTCACCTTTATTCCCCTCCACCCCCACATCAACGAGTTCGGGGTCCGCCATGATGTGGAGCTCTTCTTCCTCCGCCTCCGAGCCTTTTTCCATGGGATGGAGTCTCATCCATGCTTCTCGTACCGCGGGAAACCTCTTGCAACCATCCGCATACTTATCATCTTCATCACTTTCGTCCTCATGGTTGTCATTAGGGGTGGGTAACAGTCTATCCTGCTCATGCTGTAATATCATCATACGAACAGAATTCTTAGCTTCCTCTGGTGTGGTGCCCAATGCCGAAACGGCTGTCATCATTCGGTGGAGGAGGCTCTTTGGACAGCCAATCCGATGCAGAAGCCTGCTGCGATGACTCCTAGATATACTGCCATGTGAATAAACCAATCCTTCCATCCGCTCAAGTTCCAGGTTCCTCCTCCTGGGCCATCTCCCATGCCGCTAAGCCAATGGTCCAAATTATTTTCTACCTTTTTTAAGTCACTGTTGACGCTGGAGACCCTCATGATACATTTGCCCTTAACTACTGTACACACACCTCCTTCTCTCGCAAGCAGGTAATCTAGTGCATATCTCCACCGCCTTCCTAGTCTCATTTCCCAAGATGGTTAAGCCACAAACCAAATACTTACGGTTCTTGGCTGTCTCGACCCCTCCAACTCCACCCAGGGAAAATAAGCCCGCGAATCCCCAGCCCAGGACGTGGCCATTTCCTCCGTATGCTTCGGGATTTGCCCAGTCAGCACAAAACTCCTCCGCGGCCTCCCGCTTTTTCCTTCGGGACATAGCAGGTGCCCTGGTGGGCTGGGTCTGGTCCTGCAATTTCTTCCCTCCCCATCGTATGGGGTATGGAACGGTGCGGGGAGCAATTATCCCGACTGCCACTGAGGTGGGGCCATTGGGATCGCCTAGTACTAAATAGTTACTGGCCATCCCTTCCCCATTACTGTTCCGATATAAAAACCAGTAGCCTGCAGTGGTATGCAACAACCTCTTTTCTCCCCTCTTCAAGTCCTCCCCCTCCTCACATTGATAGGATAATACTACCCCTCCACCATGTCCTGCTGATGATTTAGCCATTAGTTCTTGTCTGCAAGCGGGATATATAAAAGGGAGCTCAGGACTTCCTATCCTTGGTGTAATGGGAAAGGCATGCTGTCCCACCGAAAGGTGAGTGGTATTTCCCATGCCACATATCCATTGAACTCCGCCACCCTTAATACTCAGGCATTTCTTGGTGCTTAGGCATACCACGTCCCCTTCCTTGGTTCTCTCGCACTGATGTCGGGGTACCTTAGTGATACATTCCTCATTTCCCTCAAGCTTCACTAGGGCACATCCATATCCTTTTCCAGTCCAGCAATATGGGTAGTCTCGAGATTTTTTTTTTCCTCCCCCTTCCATACAGGTGGCAATATTACTTTGGGGGAAGTTGATTAGATTAGTAACATTCTGAATAGGGCTACAGTTGGGGGTCTTACAAACTTCTTTGCCTGTGTTCGTAAAACGGACCAGGTGCTTGATAGGGTTGGGGTCGGGAATGGGATTAAACAGTTCAGCAACGGACTGGGAAGGGTAGCAAACCACAGCATCTCCAAACATCTTTCGATAAGCTTGAACGAAGGAGTTGTATCTCCATTTGTCTTCGGGTAAGCTCCGCGAGCTTCTCTTATTCTTTCTTCCGTTCAGTGGTCTGGTCTGCCTCCAGATCGTTATTCCGGCTGTCAGACAAGTGAGCACCAGCACCCATAGCATCTTCATGTTGGTTCCTATTTATCACAAAAGGGCATAGAGGCATAAAGGGCACAGAGGATTAGCAGGGAATATGTGATCATGTTGAGCTGGACCAGTCGGTGACTAGCTTCCTGTAAATAGACATACTTAATGCTTTAATATGTGGTCAGTCGTTTTCATACTTATCCGTTTTTATCCGGTTTGCTGCTGTCCCCCCCCCCCCCCGTCTCCTCCCTCTCCCCCCTTTGCTTGGTGTCACCAAGCACCTTACAATGATGTAAATGTACCCAAGCGGACTGGCCCTCGACCTTGACTGCCGTAGGCGTGGTAAGGAGAACCTGGAAGGGGCCCAGCCATCGGGGTGAAAGGCCATTCTTCCGGGTCCAATTCTTGATAAGGACGTATGAGCCAACAGAAATGCGGCCTTCCACGGGAAAAGTAATGTCACCGACGTAAGCTGCCTTTACGTCATCATGGATAGTACGCAGGGCCCTAGTCAAGGCCAGGATATAGGAAACCATTTCCTCGGACATGTGGTGAAGTTCCATAGGCCTGGGGATAATGTCAGTCCAGGGGGTACGGAGAGCGCGGCCGTAGACAATCTCCGCAGGGGAAAGACGAGCAGCGCCACATGGCATTACCCTTATCTGAAACGGGGCGACAGGAAGCATCTTGACCCATGTGGAACCAGATTGGTCAACTAACTTGGCAAGCTTAGTTTTAAGGGTTTGGTTCATTCGTTCCACCATTCCGGCCGCCTGAAGACGATAAGCACAGTGCAGACGCTGGGTTACGCCCAGCTGTAAGTACAATTCTTTATTAATGGCAGCGATAAAGTGGGGGCCGTTGTCAGAGCTAATGGTATTTGGCACCCCGAAGGGGGGAACAATGTGACGTAGTAGAATGGAAACAACCGTAGGGGCCGTGCAATCGGTGGTGGGAAAGGCCTCGATCCATCTAGAAAAAACATCAATAATAACCAATACATGTTTGTATGACTGGCACTTTGGTAGGTCGATAAAGTCTAATTGTAGGGTCTCAAAGGGACCTGCCGGCAAGGGAGTCCGCCCCGTTTGACACGGGACGCCCCTGCCGGGATTGTATTCGGCACAAGTAAGGCATCGTGCGCTGTTCTGGGCGGCGAGGACTTTAAGCCGCGGGTGCCACCAGGCCTGCAATAAGGCATCGGCAACAAGGTCGCGCCACAATGAGTGGCCATATGTAGGCAATCTACAACCCATGCAGTCAGCTGGTCCGTCATACAGGTCTGTCCGGCCGGCGTAAGCCACAATCCGGAATCAGCCTTCCGACAGCCCAGCTGTTCCCATTCTGCAATAACGTCAGCAGGGGCGTCCCCCTGTAAAAGAAGCACATCTTCAATGGTTGGCATAGGTTTCTCAGACACAGATGAGCCCATGTATAGGCTTTTTACCTGTCTTATCATACTGCTCACCACCCTGGTTATGCATCGGGATGCACACTTAGCCGCTTCGTCAGCAAATCGGTTGCCCCTCTGGACATCTGAACTACCCACAGTATGGGCCGCACACTTAATGACGGCAATGGCGGAGGGGAGGAGGATGGCGTGTAAGAGGTCAGAAACTAGAGTCTGGTTTGATATTTTGCTCCCCGTGGAGGTTAAGAATCCCCTATTTTTCCACAGTTGGCCGAAGTCGTGGACCACGGCAAAGGCATATCTGGAATCGGTATAGATATTCACAGAACGGCCTTCTGCCAGGACGCAAGCTCACGTCAGGGCACAGAGCTCTGCTTGCTGGGCCGAGAAGGGAGGGTTGAAGGAGCCAGAGTCGACCACAGAGCCGTCCTGTGTGACAACTGCAAAGCCGGACAACCGGGTGCCCAATTCATCAATCGATGAGCTACCATCGGTGTAGAAAATGAGGTCTGGGTTGGTCAATGGTTGGTCAGTCAGATCGGCTCTCGGCCTGGTGTCCTCAAGGACAGATTGGAGGCAATCATCATCGGTGTCAGCGAGAGGGTCCGGAGGTGTCTGCAAGAACAAGGCAGGATTAATGGTGGTGCAATGGTGGAAAGTCAACCGAGGGTTGTTTAGAAGGTAAACTTCATATTTATTCTGTCGTGCGGAGGTCAAATGTTGGGTCTGTAATTGCCCCAATAGGGCAGCCACAGAATGCGACGAGTAGACAAAAATATCTTGCTGGAGGGTTATATTGGCGGCCGATTGAAGGCTGTTATAAACTGCTGTCAGGATCTGGGTGCAATGCAGGTAGCCCAAAGCCATTGGGTCAAGCTTGGAAGAGTAATAAGCAACTGGGCGGTGCTTGTCACCGTGCATCTGGGTTAGCACAGCGGTGGCACATTCGGCTAGGACCGTGCAAAATAGTTGAAACGGGCGATCATACAAAGGTCGCCCCAGGGCTGGTGCGGATTGTAAGTCGTGTTTCAGTGTCTCAAAGGCCTCCAATGCATCAGGGGATAAGGAGAATGATCCATTTTGACTAATGTACGGTGTCAAGTGCTTCATTGCCAGTGCAACGTTAGAGATCCATTGTCGGCAGTAATTAATCATGCCCAGCCATTGACGCATGGCACGGGCCGAGGTTGGGACTGAAGTACGGCAAATGGGATCTATCCGACCACGGTCCAGCCGTCTCTCGGTCGCGGAGATAATTACGCCCAAAAATTTGACCTCGGCCTGCGCGACGTGCACTTTGCTGGGAGAGATGACATATCCCAATTGCTTCAGGAAATTCAACAGGGCGATTACTGTTTCACGATTCTGTTCTTTGGTGTCAATGGCAACCAACAGGTCATCAACATACTGCACCAGGGCGGACCCTGGTGCTAGCTCCAGTCCTTGCAGCTGCTGTTGCAGGCACTGGGAAAACAGGGTAGGAGAGTTAACGAATCCCTGCGGTAACCTGGTCCAAGTATACTATTGTCCATTGTAAGTGAAGGCGAAAAGGTACTGGGAGTCTGGATGAAGTGGAACGGAGAAGAAGGCGTGCTGGAGGTCAATGGTGGCGAAGATAGTGGCAGAAGCAGGAACGGTGGCTAAGATGTGAGCTGGGTTGGGGACAAGCACGTGTAGGGGTTCGACGATGCTATTGACGGCCCGTAGGTCTTGAACAAGACGATATTGGTTAGGCTTCCCTGCCTTTGGCACAGCCAGAATAGGTGTATTACAGCGGGAGTGACATGGAACTAAAATGCCTTGCTGCAACAACCTTCTGATAAGGGAATTGATGCTGGGTAACGCTTGAGCCTTGAGGGGATACTGGCGAACAGAAGGCAGGGCTGTGTCCGGGCGAACAGCCACGTATACTGGTGCGACCTTGGTCAATCCCACATGCGTAGGGTCATCCGCCCATACCTGGGGGTCTGCAAATTCAACAATGTCACGTCCCTTATGTCGTCGCAGAGTGCCCTTCCTGACACGACGAGTGGGCAAATAATGTATGGACAGGTCCGGGGTGACCTGCTGGGTTGTGGGAATGTGCTCATCCGATCCTTGCAGCGCTTGGTAGACCATAGGTCCCAGGTCCTTAGCGTGGTATGGCAGGTATACGTTCATGGTGACATGTGGTGCCACCGTCTTTGGCTGTTTCCATAATTGCAATAAAATTAGAACGGCGAGGGCCTTTCCTACTCTGCTGGTGACTTCGGCGAGGTCGGTGATGTCCCAGGTACTGCCTTCGTGGGGCTGAAAGAATTGTTCCAACTCGCTGTTAGCTCCGCTGGGGTCATAAGCTAGGGTGACATGGTGGTCTCCGTCATCCAAGTCCAACGACCACCATCGGGGCGTTCTGGTTTGGTAAAACTGCCGAGGGTCTACACGAGCCACTTCCGCAGAGGTGGGCTGACACAAAATCAGCAGTTGCAATTAACACATCAAATCTCGTCCTGATACATTAGTATCGAGGGCGGAGGTGACCACAAATCGGTGCAAGAGCCGGATGCCCCCGTACTGGACCGGCACAGGGGTGTTCAAAGGATACGGGTGCGCCTCTCCGTCAAAGCCTTGAAGTATCTCATGGTCCGTAGTGGTTGGAAGCGCTAAGGAACTTTGAACTGAAGACACGGTCGCCCCCGTGTCAACCAAGAATGATTCTGGTATATTATTGATTAGGATCTGCAGGTGGGGATCGGGGATACTTCCATTCGATGAGGCCGATGAAATGGTCATTATCGCCTGAGGTCAACTGTCAAAAGGATTGTGGTGTATGCCCTGGAAGGCTGGTGATGGTCCCGGGTACTGGGTTTGCAGGTTTGGACGATACCCTCCGGGCGGTCCTTACCCTCCCCTGGTCGGTTGCGATCGTCCTCTTCCTTCTTGTTGGTTGCCGCTAGGGCAGTCTCGACGCATGTGACATCTGCCCCGCACCAGAAACAGATCATTGTTGGCTTGGTAACGCCACGTCCCCCTTGTTGCTGGGGAGGGGTCCATCCTCTTGGAGCATATGGTGGTCCATATGCAGGTGCGTTTGGCCCGTTAGGGTGTCCCCATGGATAGGGGTAGGTATAGTTCTGTTGATCCACCCAGGCAGGAACACTAGCCATCTGATAACCTCGCGCGTCCGCCGCGGGCACTTTATGCTGCTCCCGAGTGATGACAAATTCAGTCTTAACTTTTGGACCGGTCTCCCGATCGTTGTTGGTCTTCCATAGGGCGCAAATGGTGCGACACATTTCAGCCACGGTCAGGCCGGTCCAATTCAGATTATTAGTCTTGATGCTGGTACATATAGCCGGGGGCAGACAGTGCATTAATGTAGCGCAAAATTGAAGAGATTGCTGATCTGCGTTAAAGTTCTGATCCCCTGCGTGTGACATTTCACCGTCCGGCGCGGCCTCTACCTCCGCAACATTGATGACTGCATCGGTGCTACCTCCTGCATCCATGCAGAACTCACTGACTTCATTAACTTCACAACTAATTTCCATCCTGCTCTTAAATGTACTTGGACCATCACCGACATCTCCCTACCATTAATTAGAGCACATGGTATTGGAGGTAGGGTACTGACATGGATAGAAAATTGGTTGACAGACAGAAAGCAAAGAGTGGGGATAAATGGGTCCCTTTCAGAATGGCAGGCAGTAACTAGTGGGGTACCGCAAGGCTCGGTGCTGGGACCGCAGCTATTTACAATATACATTAATGACTTGGATGAAGGGATTAAAAGTACCATTAGCAAATTTGCAGATGATACAAAGCTGGGTGGTAGTGTGAACTGTGAGGAAGATGCTATGAGGTTGCAGGGTAACTTGGACAGGTTGTGTGAGTGGGCGGATGCATGGCAGATGCAGTTTAATGTGGATAAGTGTGAGGTTATCCACTTTGATGGTAAGAATAGGAAGGCAGAGTATTATCTGAATGGTGTCAAGTTAGGAACAGGGGACGTACAATGAGATCTGGGTGTCCTGGTGCATCAGTCACTGAAAGGAAGCATGCAGGTACACCAGGCAGTGAAGAAAGCCAATGGAATGTTGGCCTTCATAACAAGAGGAGTTGAGTATAGGAGCAAAGAGCAGTTGTACAGGGCCCTAGTGAGACCGCACCTGGAGTATTGTGTGCAGTTTTGGTCTCCAAATTTGCGGAAGGATATTCTTACTATTGAGGGCGTGCAGCGTAGGTTTACTAGGTTAATTCCCGGAATGGCGGGACTATCATACGTTGAAAGACTGGAGCGACTAGGCTTGTATACACTGGAATTTAGAAGGATGAGAGTAGATCTTATCGAAACGTATACGATTATTAAGGGGTTGGACACATTAGAGGCAGGAAACATGTTCCCAATGTTGGGGGAGTCCAGAAAAAGGGGCCACAGTTTAAGAATAAGGGGTAGGCCATTTAGAACTGAGATGAGGAAAAACTTTTCCAGTCAGAGAGTTGTGAATCTGTGGAATTCTCTGCCTCAGAAGGCAGTGGAGGCCAATTCTCTGAATGCATTCAAGAGAGAGCTGGATAGAGCTCTTAAGGATAGTGGAGTCAGGGGGTATGGGGAGAAGGCAGGAACGGGGTACTGATTGAGAATGATCAGCCATGATCACATTGAATGGCGGTGCTGGCTCGAAGGGCCGAATGGCCTCCTCCTGCACCTATTGTCTATTGTCTATTGTCTATTTCTGGATTTCACCATCTCCATCGCAAGAGACAGACTAGTGACTGACATCTACTACAAACCTACTGATTCCCATAGCTATCTGGACTACACTTCTTCCCACCCTGTTTCCTGTAAAAACTCTGTCCCCTACTCCCATTATTTCTGTCTACGCCACATCTGCGCCCAGGATGAGGTGTTCCATACTAGGGCATCAGAGATGTCCTCATTCTATAGTAAACGGGGTTTCCCTGCTTCCATTATAGAGGAGGCTCTCACTAAGGTCTCCTCCATATCCTGCAGCTCTGCACTTGCTCCCCCTGTCCCCATTCATAACAAGGATAGAGTCCCCCTTGTCCTCACCTTCCACCCCACCAGCCGTCGCATACAACAAATTATCCTCCAACATTTCTGCCACCTCCAACGGGATCCCACTACTGGCCACATCTTCCGATCCCCTCCCCTTTCTGCATTCCGCAGAGATCGTTCCCTCCGTAACTCCCTGGTCCAGTCGTCCCTTCCCATCCAAACCACCCCCTCCCCAGGTACTTTCCCCTGCAACCACAGGAGATGCAACACCTGTCCGTTTACCTCCCCCCTCGACTCCATCCAAGGACCCAAACAGTTTTTCCATGGGGGGCAGAGGTTGACCTGCACCTCCTCCAACCTCATCTATTGTATCCGCTGCTCCAGATGCCAACTTGTCTACATCGGCGAGACCAAGCGCAGGCTCGGTGATCGTTTCGCTCAACACCTCCGCTCAGTTCGCCTTTACAAACCTGATCTCCCGGTGGCTCAGCACATCAATTCCCCCTCCCATTCCCAATCTGACCTTTCTGTCCTTAGCCTCCTCCATTGTCAGAGTGAGGCCCAGCAAAAATTGGAGGAACGGCATCTCATATTTCGCTTGGGCACTTTACACACCAGCGGTATGAACATTGACTTCTCTAACTTCAGATAGTTCCTCTTTCCCTCTCTACCCCCTCTCCCTTCCCAGTTCTCCCTCTAGTCTTCCTGTCTCCTACTACATCCTATCTTTGTCCCGACACCTCCACTGACATGTCTGAAGAAGTGTCTTGACCCGAAACACCACCCATTCCCTCTCTCCAGAGATGCTGCCTGACCTGCTGAGTTACTCCAGCATTTTTAGTCTACCCAGCAAAAAGGTATGAGACATTGGTTATTTATTATCATCGTAGAAATTCTTTCAGGATAGGGGATATCTTGCTCCCACTGCAGATTTGTGGGCTTTGAGATTATGAATACGTTTAATGAGTGAACTATGGACTTTTCCGTGGATGGGTTAGGAAATGCCTGACGGGACAGGGAGGCAGATGATTTGTGAGATGGTGCAGACCACATGCCATATATGCAAGGCTCATGTCCACTCCACGATGTACGTGCTTGTGGTTCTCAGTGTAGACTGATTGCTTGAAAGATACAACATGGAAACATGCCCATCGGCCTGCCGATTCCACACTGACCATCAGTCACCCGATCACACAGGTTCTATGTTATTCCACTTTCTCATCCACTCCCTACACACTGGAGGCAATTTACAGAGGCCAATTAACCTACAAATCCACACATCTTTGGGATGTGGGAGGAAACCGGAAGAAACCCATGTGGTTTCATGTGAGCACGTGCAAACTCCACACAGACAGCACCCAAAGTCAGGATTGCACCCGGGTCTCTGGTGCTGTGAGGCAGCAGCTCTACCAGCTGCACCACTCTGTTGACTCTGTTCCTTGTTCACCTTGTGCAGTCAAGGGCTAAAGTTTCCAGTAGTCAGTGGGATATTGACATTTTTTTAAGGGAGGTTGTGAGGATCATCCTCCATCCATTTGGTAATTTCTGCCCATGACCGAGTATGAAGAGAGTGTTTGTTTTAGCAGTTTGTGCTGAGCATGCAACCAAAGCTGGTCACCCAACGGAGCTGACTGAGTGGCCAAGGCCATCATGGTGGGATATTGGTCAGAGATGGAGCATTCACCAGGATCTGCTTGCCCTCCCAGTGGAATTGAGGTAGTTTGCAGAGGCAGCTGAGATAGTGTTGTGCGGTGTCAGCTGCAGTCAGCGAGACTCTTTGATGCATGCAGGAAGGGACCATCAGAGATGTTGTGCCAGATTTGAAATCTCTGAAACAATGTTTTATTAATTGTGTGAAGCCCATGCTGAGGGCATCTTTGATGGAGGAGGAGAAACGATGGAGGAGAAGCTGAGGCAAGGAGCTGGGGAACTGGATGCAGGACTCAGATAAATGAGATAGGGCCGAGATTTGTAAATGTTGGTGAGGAAGTTATTCCTGGATGGTTAGACTTTGGTAGGAGAGTTATCATACCAATTTGGAAACCTTTATCCACTCTTGACTTTGATAATCTCTCTAACGGTGCGAGCACAGAAGGCAAAATGAGAGAGACCGGATCAAATGCAGGTAATCTGATTAATCATGCTTGACACTCATGTCCACAATAACCACAATCGAGTGCAACATGCAAATAAAGAAACACGCTATTTCTAGTCCTTCCTGTTTTTACCTCTGAGTTTGCCACTTGAATGTCTTGTTTTTCTTTAAGAAGGTCTCCCGGCCAGCCATGCGTGGCGAGAAGGTCTCTCGCAAGTTGTGGACATATCCCAAAAGCAGGCCTGGCTTGCCCACCGTGGAACCGGGAACCTGCCCAGAGTGGGCAGCCACCGAGCCTGGCCCCTGCTCGCCCCTGAAGACTGAGGACAGGAGAGTAGAATTAAGAGAGATGGCGTTGGACCCTGGACAAATGGCCCAGTAAGAAGAACGGTGAGGGTCTTACCTGAAGACAGACACAAAAAGCTGAAGTAACTCAATGGGTCAGACAGCATCTCTGGAGAAAAGGAATGGGTGACATTTTGGGTTACCTTCTTACCTTTTGCCAAGGTCATGCCTTCAACCAAGGTCGGTTGCAGGAGGTTGTGAGTGGCTGGCAGGCATTGTTTACTAGGCTATTTTATAGCTTGGTGTATTGTGACTTTGAGATCTCCACACAATTTATTCTACCCAAGGCACAACCACTACTGATGTGGCCCACTCAGTCTGGTCAGTTCTCGCAAGCTAACACAGGACTGGCCTAGACTGGCTTTACATCGGAGCTGATGTGAATGTGCACCCTGAACTCTGTTAAACTGCTTCGCTATCTTTGAGTATTACCATACCTTTCTAACTCTGTTTTAAGGTGCCACCTTGAAGATACAGAGTTGAAAATATTGTTGCAGCTTAGCTTAACAACATTGAGCTGATACACTGTCTTTTCCGATTAAAGATGGTCTGTTTATGGAGTGTTGAAATCTATATACTAAAACTCTCGTCTGTTTGTTTGTTCCTGAACTACAGCCAAAACGATAGCATGACAATTTTAGGCCCACCTTACTCACCGTCGTCCCTTTGGTGCTAATGGAAGAAGTTTCATTAAAATCAGTGTTATATTTTTTAAGTTATTCACATTTTTGTTTAAATCTATCTCATAGGGAGGGAGGGAGGGGGTGGAAGGAGGGGAGGGGAGGAGGGAGGATAAGGGGGGGTTGAGGGGGATGGAGTGGGGGGGGGGGGGAAGACCACACCCCTGTACAGGCCATTACGATGATTGCAACTGAAGGAAGTGGTGTCATCTGTAAATGTTACCACTAGTTTTACAGCCTTGGCCTTTACTACATTCTCTCACTGCAGAATGAATGCCTATCAGTCACTGACATGCATGAAATTGTTGGAGCGATTCAGAAATTGACACTGCTTAGTGAAATGGTTTATTCTTGAGTTCAACTGATGCATCAGAACAACCAGCGGACTCCTGAAGAAGGGTTTCGACCCGAAACGTCACCCATTCCTTCTCTGCAGAGATGCTGCCTGTCCCAGCTTTTTGTGTCTATCTTCGGTCTCCTGGATGGTTCTGTCTGACTGACCGACTTGTTTCAACTATTATCCCCTTTCATAGTTCACGGCCTCATATGTGACAATCCTGTCTGTATACATTGTGTGACATCCCACTTTCCGTCTCATGCTCTGTGTGCTACTTGCATTTTTGTCTTATATGTACAACAACGAGCTCCCTTTCCTAAAGTCTGCAAGCTAATTGCAGTGCAGTGTATGGTTAAGTTTACCTCGTAGTAAGGGCATGAAAACAGTTTCACCCAGCATTCTGCTTTCTGTCAGTTGCTAACCACAAGAATTTAACAATATCCGTTAATGCAAAGACAAGAAAATCACATCTTGGGCAACAATGCTAAAACCTTCCAGCTGTACTATTCCATGTCGCAATTACTGTATATTATTCAGATTTATGTGCTCTGCATCTGTGTTTGGATTCAGTTATTGGTTAGTCCATGGGGAAACCATTTTGTAAGTCATTACCCAAAAAGGTGCAAAACAAGGTTAAGTTCTTTCATGAGAAACGTGCCCACTAATTGTTGCACTCCTTCTCTGACTGTGTGATCCAAGCTTGTAGTTTTCAGTCACTTCTCATGGTCTAGGATAAAAATAATGGTCTGGTTTCTGTATAACTTTTTTAAACAAGACACCTTGGCTGATATAAGAAGTTTTGCCAATTTACCATATGCTTCTAGTCCAAATTCCATCCGAAATAATGTTTTATGATGACATATTATAATTTTGAGTTCTTGTGAGATTATTTTCTTCAAGCTCCCACTGTTGCTGTTTTAAGGTAATACATCCAGTTATTCAATCTGTCCCATCTCAACATTCCTGGACCAACCACTTTGAAGCTACAACCAAGAAAGCACATCACCGCCTTTACTTCCTGAGAAAACTGAGGAAGTTCAACATGTCTCCAATGAAACTTACCAACTTTTACAGATGCACCATATAGTACTTTCCATCTCGGCTTGGTTTGGCAACAGCTCTGCCTAAGACCTCCAGAAATTGTAGAAACTTGTGCATGTAGCCCAGCACGTTACAAATCCACCCCCTCCCCCCCCCCCCCCATCCCCCCATTATTCTACACCTCAAGTTGCCTCTGTAAAACAACCAACATGATCAAGGACTATTTACAGCCCAGTCATTCCCTCTTCTCCCCTCTCTCATCATGCAGAAGATAAAAAAGCTTGCAATCACACACTGTCAGGAACAGCTTTATCCCCACTGTTACCAGATTACTGAACGGTCCTCCCATGAGCTAAGGGTGTAATCCCAATCTCCCAACCTACCTCATTGTGGCCTTTGCCCTTTATTTAACTGCACTTTCTCTTTAATTGTAATGCTGTAATGTTGAAACACTATATCCTACACTCTGGTATTTTTCTCTTTGCACTATCTGTTTGGCATGAAGTGGATTCACTGGATTTGACTGGAGAGCACACCAACAAAGTTTTTCAGTGTATCTCGGTACACGTGACGATAATAAACCAATACCAATATCAATTTAGACACAAGGAATTGCAGATGCTGGTTTACAAAAAAAGACACAAAGTGCTGGAGTAACTCAGCAGGCCAGACTATCTCTGGAGAGCATAGATAGGTGACGTTTCGGGTCAGGATCCTTCTTCACCCGGAATGTCACCTATCCATGGCCTCCAGAGATGCTGCCTGACTCGCTGAGTTACTCCGCACTTTGTATCTTTTTTTGTAAAAGAGAGCAGTGATTTAGACTGATAAATATTCGCATTGATCTACAAGATGAAGTGCTCGATAAAAAAAAATGCACACCAAAAGTCACTTTGATTTTCCAGAAGATAATAAAACTGTAACGACAGCTAGAAATAAAATATATTTCAAATTATACAGCAGATATCTCTTGATGAGAACAGGCTATCATCTTAAACTGATCTTTCTACTCTGACAGTATAAGAAAATAACTGCAGATGCTGGTACAGATCGAATTCACAAAATGCTGGAGTAACTCAGCAGGTCAGG
Organism: Rhinoraja longicauda; assembly: GCF_053455715.1. Classification (NCBI taxonomy): domain Eukaryota; kingdom Metazoa; phylum Chordata; class Chondrichthyes; order Rajiformes; family Arhynchobatidae; genus Rhinoraja; species Rhinoraja longicauda. The sequence continues at coordinate 25,078,491 of NC_135979.1, forward strand.
CAGCATCTCAGGAGAGAAGGAATGGGTGACGTTTCGGGTCTCGACCATTCCTTCTCTCCTGAGATGCTGCCTGACTTGCTGAGTTATTCCAATATTTTGTGAATTCTACTCTGACAGGTTTGCTAAAAATAAAGCACATTACCCCAGAGGTTAAAATAATTGTTGCTTAATCAAGTTGAATAAATAGTGGTGGAGAGGAGGAGGGTATAAAATGGGGAACCCTTTGAAGCAGGTGTTACTTATAGTCTTACATACTTTCCAAACAGATCATTCAAGCAGGGAAATGTGGAAGTGAGAACAACACATGCACATCAGAAATTTCCAAAGTATCTGTTTCTGCTGAATTAAGTGCTGAATGAATGTTAACACCCTCTTTTGCTGCCAAATAAAAGTGAAACAGAATTAGTATGAACTGATAGTGTGAACTGGATTACTACTAAACATTAGTCCAACAAAAGTTACGATGGATTAAAAAATAGAAAAGAATATTAGTGCAGGAGGGTCAGGTACAAGCAGCTGAGATTAAATGAATCCTTGGAGGAGTATAATGGATGGGGTACACTTAAAAAGGTTATCAAGAGGACAGAAAAGGGATATGAGATACCTTTGACAGAGAAGATTAAGCAAAATCCACAGAGTTGTTATGTATGTTGAAGGAAAAAGTGGGAATTGTGTCCATCTATTTATAGTTAATGGGAAAATCTATAGACCAATAAGCCTGACATGCGTGGTGTGCAAGGTTTTGGACGGGATTCCGAGTAATAAGATATAAGTGTATTTGGAAAGACGAGGCTGATTAGGGGTAGTCAGCACAGCTTTGTGCATGGGAGATCGTTTCTCACGAGTTTTTTTTGAGGGAGCGACTAAGAAGGTTCCACAGTGTACTGCTGTGCAATAAGACCCCTGTTCCCCTTTTAAGTTGCGATAATTGTTATCTCACAGAAGGCTGATTTTCCTCGGGGAAGAATCAGAAAGCTGTTCAGGTCATTAATGGGGGAACAGAACCACACAGAATGTGTGTGGAAGAAATTAACTTAAGAGGGAAATCAAAGGAAAAGGAAAAGTTGGAAACTTCAAGATTTGCTTCAAGAGACTTTATTACATGATATGGAGAGGTGGCTGCAGTTAACTGCTCACCAGTTCTCTGACTTCACAGCAGAATTAGCCGACAGTGATACTGTACAGTAAACAACTTTCATTTTTTGTTAGATACAACAAATACGAAAATATACTTCGTCCTTGACTATATATTTTCCTATAACCACTATCCACTTGGAAAAATAACTGCAGATACTGGTTTAAATCAAAGGTAGACACAAAATGCTGGAGTAACTCAGCGGATCAGGCAGCCACGAGAAGGGTCTCGACCCGAAACGTCACCCATTCCTTCTCTCCAGAGATGCTGCCTGACCCGCTGAGTTACTCCAGCTTTGTGTGTCTGCCAACTACTCTCCACCACATGGGTATTAATTATTTCATTAGTCATAATATACTTTTTATTTATGTTGATCTTATTCAACAAGAGATGGTTAATACAAGTCAAACATATTACCAGGGCATCGTGACATTATTCTGTCTCACCTTCCAAGCAGACCACGCCACCGCCTCCTCTCCGAGCCAATCATAAGCTACTAGCGGTAGGGGGCGCGGGTGGTCTACCCAGCTCCACATTCCATCTTTACTATTGTAATCCAGCATTCTGTAACTTCCCACTGAGAAAACAGGCTTCCTTACCTCTGTCCTGATTTTGTTATGTTTACATTCACCATTCTACCCATTCCCAGACATGAGGTAATGCATCTAAAATCTTATTTTGCCGATTCTCACGATCCTCTTCTGCGCCTGGTCAACGAGAGATGCCAATTGCCACATCCACACACCCTTTCATTGCCTCGTTCAATTCCGATCAAAATCGTAGTAAGAAAGGATTTTTAATTTTTTCTTCCACAATGTGACTTCTCCAGGTAGCACACTCTCTCCCATTCTGTCACAGGTTTCGAGATGCATGTCATTACTTTCTTTGCCCTTTATTTTCTATTATATTTCTGCTACTTTCTTAATCTGATCTTCCTGATCTTTTTGAATTACTGAAAACAGAATGCATTTTCTCACAGCTTAAAATCAGCGTTAGTTACCATTTTGATAAGTGACCTTCTGCATTTACTCGTGTACAGCCAGATGTCCTCCTGTGTTGTTGGTGTCTAGAGTTCAGGCATATTCAGTAGAGACTGGGATATCACATCGTTATAAAGCATCTTGCTCATGGGCTGGGTCTTCAATGGGCGGGGTCTTCAATGAAGTTTGACATGAAGAAAGACATGAAAACTTGAGAATGTGGGATATTTCAGGTCTGGTCTGACGGATGGATGGACACAACCCACATGCAGCCATCATTCGTAACCGAATAACTAGAACAGAAAGATAGGTATGAAAATAGTTAATCTATATACTAAAGCTCTCGTCTGTTTGTTTGTTTCTTCCTGAACTACAGCCAAAACAGTACACGATAGCGGGACAATTTTAGGCCCACCTCACTCGCCGTCGTCCCTTGGGGGTGCTAATGGACGAAGTTTAATTGAAATTGGTGTTATATTTTTAAAGTTATTCACATTTTAAAGTTTAAATCTATCTCCTAGGGAGGGAGGGGCAGGGGGTGGAGGGAGGATGAGGAGGGTTGAGGGGGATGGAGTAGGGGGGGAAGGGGGGAGGGGAGGGAGGGGTGAGGGGAGGGGGGTAGGGGGAGGAGAGGAGGGGGGAGAGGGGAGGGGGAGAGGGTGCTGCACCAATGCATGAGAGGTTTGGGCCCAACTTGGTCTAGAATGTAATAAAAAGCAAAGAATAAAGAAATGATTGATGTGTATGTATAGTTGTGGGAAAGATGGCAAGGTAATTGTTGCAGCGTTTCTCATAACTAATGAAATATCAATGCTGTGTAGTCTCTTCTGTGACATAGGAACGGAGATAAAAATCACCACAGATCATCTGATTCTGAGATTTAGGCCAGGATGACCTCCAATATTCTGTAAAACAGTGCTCTTGGATAGTTTAGTTCGGTATAGTTTAATTTAATTTAGAGATACAGCGTGGAAACAGGCCCTTTGGCCCACCTAATCCCCGCTGAACAGCGATCAACCGTGCACTGGTTCTATCCCACAAACTCGGGACAATTTACAGAGGCCGATTAAACTACAAACCTGTACATCTTTGGGATGTGGGAGGAAACCGGGGCACCTGGAGAAAACCCCCGCAGTCACAGGGAGAATGTACAAACTCCGTACAGACAGCACTCGTGGTTAGGATCGAACCTAGGTCTGTGAAGCTGTCAGGCAGCAACTCTACTGCTGCGCCTCTGTGCCAGCCTTGGATCTTGCACCTTTACTTGTTAAAACACATCAATAGACAATAGACAATAGGTGCAGGAGGAGGCCATTCGGCCCTTCGAGCCAGCACCGCCATTCAATGTGATCATGGCTGATCATTCTCAATCAGTACCCCGTTCCTGCCTTCTCCCCATACCCCCTGACTCCGCTATCCTTAAGAGCTCTATCTAGCTCTCTCTTGAGTGCATTCAGAGAATTGGCCTCCACTGCCTTCTGAGGCAGAGAATTCCACAGATTCACAACTCTCTGACTGAAAACGTTTTTCCTCATCTCAGTTCTAAATGGCCTACCCCTTATTCTTAAACTGTGGCCCCTTGTTCTGGACTCCCCCAACATTGGGAACATGTTTCCTGCCTCTAACGTGTCCAACCCCTTAATAATCTTATACGTTTTGATAAGATCTTCTCTCATCCTTCTAAATTCCAGTGTATACAAGCCTAGTCGCTCCAGTCTTTCAACATATGATAGTCCCGCCATTCCGGGAATTAACCTAGTAAACCTACGCTGCACGCCCTCAATAGCAAGAATATCCTTCCTCAAATTTGGAGACCAAAACTGCACATATGTATCTGTTATATGCATTTATTTTCCAAAGGTTGCCCCATCATTTGCTGATACCCTCATATTCTGAGACTGCACAGTGCAGTGGTTAAGGTACCAGACTAGTAATCCAGACATCTGTACCAAAATTTGAATTCAAATTCCATCACAGCAATTGTGAAATTTAAAATCAGTTCATGATTTAAAAATATACATTTTTACGATAATCACAAAACCACAAGATTATCGTGAAAATGCACCTGGTTCCCCAAAGCACTCCAGGGAAGGGAACTTGCTGCTTTCGCCTTGTTTGGCCTTAATATGACTCTTGGCTCGCCAATGTCGTTCACTCTTAAATGGCTGAACAAGCTGCTGAGTTCAAAAGCAATGGATACTGGCCTTTCCAGCAACATTGACCTGGCCATGGTTTGCAAACCTCTGACGTGCTTTTAAAAATCATTTTGTGCTTATTCTCATTTCCAGGTTTCCCTGCTTGAGTAGTGTATTGGCAAAACAAAAAGCCGCATCTGTTTCAAAGTGTAACCAATTCATTTACATAACTGCACAGTGGCACGGTGGAGCAGCGGTAGAGTTGCTGCTTTACAGAGCCAGAGTCCCGGGTTCGATCCTGACTCCGGGTGCTGACTGTACGGAGTTTTGAACGTTCTCCCCGTGACCGCATAGGTTTTTTCCGGGATCTCCAGTGTCCTCCCACACTCCAAAGACGTACAGGTTTGTAGGTTAATTGGCTTGGTAAATTTAAAATTGTCCTTAGTGTGTGGGATAGTGTTAGTGTGTGTGGATCGCTGGTCGGCATGAACTAGATGGGCCGAAGGGCCTGTTTCCATGGTGTATCTCTAAATTAAACTAAACTGAACTAAACTCAAGATAGACAAGTAACATGGCGGGGTCAGGCAGCATCTCTCGAGAAAAAAGATGGGTGATGTTTCGGGTCGGAACCCTTCTTCAGACGGAAAGTAGAGGGGGGGGAACTGGAGGTAAGAAAAGGCCGGAACAAAGGAGGACTGGCTTCTCCTCTGTGCACATCTGTGCAACCCCTTGCCAGTGCTGCTTATTTAGTTAGATCATCTTCAGAAACCTAGCAGTTTATTCATACAGTGAACTGTCTGCATCATTCTTTATAGACTATAGACAATAGGTGCAGGAGGAGGCCATTCGGCCCTTCGAGCCAGCACCGCCATTCAATGTGATCATGGCTGATCATTCCCAATCAGTACCCCGTTCCTGCCTTCTCCCCATACCCCCTGACTCCGCTATTCTTAAGAGCTCTATCTAGCTCTCTCTTGAATGCATTCAGAGAATTGGCCTCCACTGCCCTCTGAGGCAGAGAATTCCACAGATTCACAACTCTCTGACTGAAAAAGTTTTTCTTCATCTCAGTTCTAAATGGCCTACCCCTTATTCTTAAACTGTGGCCCGTTGTTCTGGACTCCCCCAACATTGGGAACATGTTTCCTGCCTCTAACGTGTCCAACCCCTTAATAATCTTATACGTTTCGATAAGATCTCCTCTCATCCTTCTAAATTCCAGTGTATACAAGCCTAGTCGCTCCAGCCTTTCAACATATGACAGTCTGGAAACTAGTTCTTTGTTGAAGAAGTTTATTGCGACAGCAATATTCGATTACAAAGTTTTCTTAACAAGATTACAGACAACCATTAAAACTAACTGTTCTCTTCGAAGACATCTCCCAACTGACTCTTTTCGGGCGCCAAAAGCGCACATGACCACGCTGTCCAATCAGCGGTGTCGCTCTCTGGACCAATCCCTACGGTCGCACCCACACGTGACCATGTTGGCCAATCTGAGGGTTCGACAACTAGGACCACTTTCTATGGTCGCTACATGACCCTCCCCAGAACCCGAGGTACGGAACCTAGCAGGGAGCCGGATTTCGCGACCAGAACGAGTAAGGAGAGGGGCAGCCTGAACCACAGGAGCAGGGGATTCCGGACCTGGTGGAACTACCGGAGCGGGAGGTCCTGGACTGAGCGGAACTGCTGGAGGCCGGCCTCGCCGAGGGGGTTGGCCGACCAGGACTGGGCGGTCCGGATCCAAGTGCGCAGGTTTAAGCCTGGACACCGAGACGAGCTCACTCCTGCCGCCCACGTCTAAGGTGAAGGTGACCGTCCCCTTACGCAAAACCCGGAACGGCCCTTCATAGACCCTCTGCAACGGGGAACGATGGGCATCCTTTCGCAGAAATACAAACTCACAGTCCTTCAGGGCAGGCGGTTCGTGTACCATGGGACACCCATGACGTGAAGTCGGAACCAGGGCCAGGGAACCCACGCGTGCCCGGAGAGATGCTAAGACTGACGGAACTGGAGGCAGCTGGCCGGAGGAGTCCAGAAGCAAATCCCCGGGTACTCGAAGTGGCGAGCCATATACTAGCTCCGAGATCCTGCTTAGGAGCGGTCCGGATGCCCAGAAGGACCCAGAGAAGTTGGTCTACCCAGTCCGGGCCTTCCAGCCTCGCACTGAGGGCCGCCTTGAGTTGTCGGTGGAACCTCTCCACAAGCCCATTAGCCTGGGGGTGGTACGCCGTGGTGTGTTGCAACCGGGAACCGTACAGCTCTGCTAGCGTGGCCCAGAGGGTCGAAGTGAACTGTGGCCCCCTGTCGGTGGTAATAACAGCCGGAACCCCGAAACGTGCCACCCAATGGAGGGCCAAGGTCCTGGCACAAGAGGCAGCAGAGGTATCTGACAATGGGAAAGCCTCTGGCCACCGGGTGAACCGATCCACCACCGTGAGCAGATGGGTGTAGCCCCGGGAGGAAGGCAAGGGCCCGACTAAATCCACGTGAATATGGAAAAAACGGACCGCTGGGACCTCAAACTCCTGTACCGGGGGCTGGACATGGCGTTGGACTTTAGCGGTCTGGCAGGGAACGCAGGAACGGGCCCAAACAGCTACCTGTTTACGCAGGCCATGCCACACAAACCGAGCGGCTACTAAGGCAGAGGTGGAGCGGATGGACGGGTGCGCCAGCCCGTGAATGGCATCGAACACCCGGCGCTGAAGGGAGGGCGACACTACCGGCCTGGGACGGGGAAGGGAAACATCACACCAGACTTTTGTGCCCTCCGGCCCGCATGCCACCCGAGCCAACTTCAACCCCGAAGTGGTGGACTGGTATACCGAGGCGGTATCCGCCAGAAGCTGTGCCTCCGCAAGCTCCTGGGGATCCATCTCGCAGTCCACTGCTGAAATGGGGGAAAAAGCAGGCCGAGACAGGGCGTCAGCAACGGCATTAAGCTTACCAGCGACATGACGGACATCGGTGGTGAACTCGGAGATGGCAATCAGGTGCCGCTGCTGGCGGGCCGACCATGGGTCGGACAATTTGGAAAAAGCAAAAGTTAATGGTTTATGGTCCGTAAAGGCCACAAACGGGCGGCCTTCTAGGAAATACCTGAAGTGACGAACAGCTAAGTAGAGGGCCAGAAGCTCTCGGTCAAAGGCGCTATATTTCAGCTCAGCCGAACTCAGTTGCCGGCTGAAAAACGCCAAGGGCTGCCAAAAACCACCCACCTGCTGCTCCAAAACCCCACCCACCGCCACGTCAGACGCATCAACCGTCAGGGCCGTGGGGGTGGAGGCGCTCGGGTGGACCAACATGGTGGCGTCTGCCAAAGCCGCCTTAGCTGCTGCAAAGGCCGACTCTGCGGCCGGGGACCATATCAACTCTACAGGTTTACCCGCAAGGCACTGGAAAAGCGGGCGCGTGACCCGCGCTGCTGCCGGGACGAACCTATGGTAGAAGTTCACCATGCCCACGAACTCTTGCAGACCTTTCACTGTGGTGGGCCGTGGAAAAGCTCGGATAGCCTCCACCTTCTCGGGCAAAGGGGTGGCGCCGGCAGGGGTGATTCTGTGCCCTAAGAAATCGAGAGAAGGGAGGCCGAATTGACACTTGGAGGGTTGGATGATGAGCCCGTGGTCTTGGTGCCGCTGGAATACAGTCCGCAAGTGGACCAGGTGTTCCTGCACTGAGGGGCTGGCGACCAGGATATCATCTAAATAAATAAACACAAAAGGCAAATCCCGACCCACACGGTCCATCAGTCGCTGGAAAGCCTGTGCCGCATTCTTTAAACCGAAAGGCATGCGCAACCATTCGAACAACCCGAACGGAGTGATAGTGGCAGTTTTTGGTATGTCCTTCGGCCGCACAGGAATCTGGTGGTATCCCCGCACCAAATCGATCTTGGAGAACACCACCGCACCTTCCAGCCCAGACGAGAAATCCTGCAGGTGCGGTATGGGGTAGCGATCAGCCGTGGTGACAGCGTTGAGACGCCGATAATCGCCACATGGTCTCCACCCCCCAGATGCTTTGGAGACTATATGCAACGGCGAGGCCCACGGGCTGTCGGACTGGCGGACAATGCCCATTTCCTCCATCTTCCTAAATTCCGCCCGCGCCACCACCAGCTTGTCGGGCGGTAGCCTCCGGGCCCGAGCGAAAACGGGTGGGCCCTCGGTGCGGATGTGGTGGACCACGCCGTGCTTGGCCGAAGGGGCGTCGAAACGCTGGACGAGCAGCTCTGGAAACTCCGCCAGGACCTCAGCATACGAGTCGGGGGCCGCGACGACGGCCTGGACAGTTGGGCTGGGCGGGGTGGCGGTTGTCGGAGCAGCGGGCTCATCGTTGCTGGCGGAGGGTCGGAGGTCGTTACCGCGGACGTCGGGGACTAGTGAAAAGGCCCAGAGGAAATCTGCGCCTAGGATCGACTGGCTGACGTCTGCTATAATGAATGGCCATTCATACGTGCGGAGGCCTAAAACCAGGGACATCTTCCGCATACCATACGTGCGGATGGGGCTGCCATTAACCGCGATGAGGGTAGGACCTGTCTTACTCGATCTGGTCTCAAGGTCAGTCGGCGGTACTATACTGACAATGGCTCCCGTGTCCACCAAAAATTCTGTGTCCGTGAATCGGTCTCGGACGTAGAGGCGTCGGTTCTGGCCAATCGCAACTGCCCCTATGTATGATCGGCCGAGGCATTTCCCCAGAAGGTACACGGTGAGCGGCAGTTGCGGGATTCTCCACCCCATCGTAGATGGTAATAGCACCAGCCGCGCTTGTGCGGATCCTTTTGGCGGGCTTTTGGAGAAATGGCGGGAGACGCGGCGCCATCTTGATGTCGCTGTGGCGTGGCCGCTGATGTCGAGACTTTGTTGATCGAACCGCTTCCTTTCAATTTGGACGCCATGAGCGCATCAGCTTTTTCTGCATATGCCACGGGGTCCTTAAAAGAGCAATCCGTGAGCATGAGTTTGACATCTTCGGGAAGCTTCTCTCGGAATGCCTGCTCGAACATTAGGCAATCCGTATGTTCACCTGCTAGCATTAACATCTCAGCCATGAGAACGGACGGCAGCCGATCTCCGAGATCCGGTAGGTGCATAAGTTTCTTAGCTCGGTCATGCCTACTGAACCCGAAGGTTCGTAGTAACAGTGCCTTCATGGCCTCGTACTTGTCTTCTGCGGGAGGGTTGACGATGAACCGCATCACCCGTGTGGTCGTTTCCGGCGGTAGAGCGCTGACGAGGTAGTAGTACTTTGTCGCATCTGCTGAGATGTTTCTTAAGTGAAACTGGGCTTCGGTATGGACAAACCAAGATTGTGGTTGATGTGTCCAAAACGACGGAAGGTGAACGCTGACCGTGGTTAGCTCCGGTGCGCCGGGCGCAGCAGCCAAAAACGAGGCGTCGTGTTCACTCATGGTCGGTGATCGGCCAGATCACGTCGGGGTCACCAATATGGCGAGTCTGGAAACTAGTTCTTTGTTGAAGAAGTTTATTGCGACAGCAATATTCGATTACAAAGTTTTCTTAACAAGATTACAGACAACCATTAAAACTAACTGTTCTCTTCGAAGACGTCACCCAACTGACTCTTTTCGGGCACCAAAAGCGCACATGACCACGCTGTCCAATCAGTGGTGTCGCTCTCTGGACCAATCCCTACGGTCACACCCGCACGTGACCTTGCTGGCCAACCTGAGGGTTCGACAACTAGGACCACTTTCTATGGTCGCTACAGTCCCGCCATTCCGGGAATTAACCTAGTAAACCTACGCTGCACGCCCTCAATAGCAAGAATATCCTTCCTCAAATTTGGAGACCAAAACTGCACACAGTACTCCAGGTGCGGTCTCACTAGGGCCCTGTACAACTGCAGAAGGACCTCTTTGCTTCTATACTCAACTCCTCTTGTTATGAAGGCCAACATTCCATTGGCTTTCTTCACTGCCTGCTGTACCTGCATGCTTCCTTTCAGTTTCCTTTCTCATTGGAAGCATGTTTTAATTCTAGCTATTTTGAATGCCCAAAATGTTTTTACCTTATTGGCAATTTTACTTTGTTGATTAATTCAAGCATGGACAGTAAATAAATGATTTCCAACACAGCATCTTACTTGATCTTCGCGATGCAGCTTGATGGAAAATGAAGTTAAAAATTGTATAAACTCAGCAGGGTAAATGGTTTCCTTCTCTGTCATTAGAAAACATGAAAAGTAATTTAAGGAGACAGAACAAATGTGATTGAAAAATAATTAAAAGTGACTTGAGAAAATTATTTGCACACCAAGACGTTGGAGTCTAGAATCAAAAGGGGGCTATGCATACTTTAAATCAAAGGAGATATTACTTATACTAGTTAGCTACACATTAGCAACATAAAACACAAAGTGTTGGAGTAACTCAGTGGGTCAGGCAGCATCTCTGAATGAAATGGATAGGTGATGTTTTGGGTTGGGGCCCAGTCTGAAGAAGTGTCCCGACCCAAAACATTGCCCGTCAATTCACTCCACAGATGCTGCCTGACATGCTGAGTTACTCCAGTACTTTCTGTTTTGCTCAAGATTCCAGCATCTGCAGTTCCTTGTGTCTCCATTAGCAACACGGATCTGTGTGACTGTGGCTGGTAATACGTTCACCACAGCAAATTCATCAGAGGCGAAAGAATGGCACGGTGGTAGAGCTGCAGCCTCGCAGCACCAGGGACAACAATGGCACAGTGGTAGAGCTGCCGCCTCATAGCACTGGAGACAACAATGGCACAGTGGTAGAGCTGCCGCCTCATAGCACTGGAGACAACAATGGCACAGTGGTAGGTCCGCCTCATTGCACCAGGGACATGAGTACAATCCTGACTATGATTGCTGTCTGTGTGGAGTTGGTGCATTCTCCCTGTGACCGCATGCGTTCTCACTTGAGTATTCTGGTTTGCTCCCACATTCCAAAGATATGAATGTTTGTTGGTTAAGTGGCTTCTGTAAATTGGTCCTGGAGTGTGGGATGTGACAGTGGGATAACACGGAACAGGAAGGTCGGCACAGACTCGGTGGGCCCAAGAGCCTGTTTCCATGCTGTATCTTTATATCTCTAAACTCAGAATGGGATGGAGGGGGGGAGGAGGGAGCGGGGAGGGAGGATAGGGGAGGGGGGGAGTGGGGTGTGGGGGGGAAGAGGGGAGTGGGGAGGAGAGGATGCTGCACCAATGCAGGAGTGGTTTGGGCCCAAGCGGTCCACTTGGTCTAGTATCTCATATTAATAGACAATAGACAATAGACAATAGGTGCAGGAGTAGGCCATTCAGCCCTTCGAGCCAGCACCGCCATTCAATGCGATCATGGCTGATCACTCTCAATCAGTACCCGGTTCCTGCCTTCTCCCCATACCCCCTCACTCCGCTATCCTTAAGAGCTCTATCCAGCTCTCTCTTGAAAGCATCCAACGAACTGGCCTCCACTGCCTTCTGAGGCAGAGAATTCCACACCTTCACCACTCTCTGACTGAAAAAGTTCTTCCTCATCTCCGTTCTAAATGGCCTACCCCTTATTCTTAAACTGTGGCCCCTTGTTCTGGACTCCCCCAACATTGGGAACATGTTTCCTGCCTCTAATGTGTCCAATCCCCTAATTATCTTATATGTTTCAATAAGATCCCCCCTCATCCTTCTAAATTCCAGTGTATACAAGCCCAATCGCTCCAGCCTTTCAACATACGACAGTCCCGCCATTCCGGGAATTAACCTAGTGAACCTACGCCGCACGCCCTCCATAGCAAGAATATCCTTCCTCAAATTTGGAGACCAAAACTGCACACAGTACTCCAGGTGCGGTCTCACCAGGGCCCGGTACAACTGTAGAAGGACATCTTTGCTCCTATACTCAACTCCTCTTGTTACGAAGGCCAACATTCCATTGGCTTTCTTCACTGCCTGCTGTACCTGCATGCTTCCTTTCATTGACTGATGCACTAGGACACCCAGATCTCGTTGAACTCCCCCTCCTCCTAACTTGACACCATTCAGATAATAATCTGCCTTTCTATTCTTACTTCCAAAGTGAATAACCTCACACTTATCTACATTAAACTGCATCTGCCATGTATCCGCCCACTCACACAACCTGTCCAAGTCACCCTGCAGCCTTATTGCATCTTCCTCACAATTCACACTACCCCCCAGCTTAGTATCATCTGCAAATTTGCTAATGGTACTTTTAATCCCTTCGTCTAAGTCATTAATGTATATCGTAAAATCTCTCTGTTCTGATGATTCCGTCAGTCCCACTTCCCCACTTATTTCCTGTAACCTCATATCTCCGTCAGCTCACTTCTGATTTTTTTTTGCGCCACACCACGACAATAGGGAACATTCAATGGAGGCAAGCAATCTACAAGCTGGTCTTTGGGTGGTGGGAGGAAGCCAGTATACCCGAATGAACTGCAAACACCACACAGACAGCATGGGAGTACTGGCGCTACTTGACAGCGGCACTAACTACTGCACCATCCCCGCTGACCGAAAACAGGAAATGCTGGAAGTTCTCACAGTACTGTCCGCAGATGCTGCTGGCTCTACTGTGTATTTCCAGTGTGTCCCGTTTTGTTCCAGGTTTCCAGCAATTGCAAGATTTTACTTTTGATTTAAAGTACATACAGCTCCCATTTGATTCCAGATTCCATTACTTGCAGTGCAAACAAGTTTCTCAGGTCACTTCTAATTATTTTATCAATCACATCGATTCTATGTCCCTTGGTTCTGATCTTTCCTCCAGTGGAACAATTCCTCACTGTTAAAATCCATCATGACCACAGGCAGCAGAGTGAAACATTCAAGAAGTGGACTCTCAGCAACCGTGTCCCAGACGTTGTGAGCTAGTTAGTTCCCAGTGGATCATCAGATTATTGGTGAATTTAGCTTAGTTCATTTTAGAGATTCAGCGCGGAAGCAGGCCCTTCGGCCCACCGAATCCGTGCTGACCGGCAATCCCCGTACACTCGCACTATCCGACACACTAGGGATCATTGACAATATTTACTGAAGCCAATTAACCTACAAACCTGTACGTCTTTGGAATGTGGGAGTAAAATTGGAGCACCCGGGGAAGCCCACGCGGTCACGGGGAGAACGTACAGACAGCGTCCATAGTCAGGATCGAGCCCGGGTCTCTGGCAGTGTAAGGCAGCAACTCTACCACTGTGCCACTCTGTCACCCTCCTAGGTTAACCTCCTAATGTAGAGGGAGGTTGCAGTGCCAACCATCACATTGAGTTATTGTAATTCCTCCATGGTAGATCAGTACAGAATAAGTAATTTGAGTTGGTACTTTTAAATCTCCAACTACGACTGAGAAAACAAACTGCTGGAGGAACTCAGCAGGTGAGGCAGCATCTGATAAAGGAAAATGGACAGACATTGTTTTGGGTGGGGGTCTGCAGATTGGACTGTTGTATTGGCAGATGTGGTTCAGTGCCCAACCTCTGTGGCTAGCTGTGGTTCAGTGCTTGCCAATGTTGGACTCAGAAGTTGATACCTTTGCCCTTCCTGATTTTCACATTTGAAGGTTAGGGGCTCACAATCGTTTTGTTGATGGGGACACAGAGACTGTAGGTGCTGGAATCACAAACAAAACACATGGTGCTGGTTGAACTTAGCGGGTCAGGCAGCATCCGTGGAGGGAATGGACAGGTAACGTTTTGGGTCGGGACTCTTGCTGAGACTGATTGTAGTTGGGGAGAAAGCCAGAAAAGAGAGGTGAGGGCCGGACGAAGCCTGGCAAGCGATGCCATTTTCCGGCAAGATCCCAGTGATCTGTCATAGAAACATAGAAGATAGGTGCAGGAGTAGGCCATTCGGCCCTTCGAGCCTGTACGCACCGCCATTCAATATGATCATGGCTGATCATCCAACTCAGTATCCCGTACCTGCCTTCTCTCCATACCCCCTGATCCCTTTAGCTACAAGGACCACAACTAACTCCCTCTTAAATATAGCCAATGAACTGGCCTCAACTACCTTCTGTGGCAGAGAATTCCACAGATTCACCACTCTCTGTGTGAAAAAAAACGTTCTCATCTCGGTCCTAAAAAACTTCCCCCTTATCCTTAAACTGTGACCCCTTGTTCTGGACTTCCCCAACATCGGGAACAATCTTCCTGCATCTAGCCTGTCCAACCCCTTAAGAATTTTGTGAGAGTCTATAAGATCCCCCCTCAATCTTCTAGGGAGGGTTGTTAACTGCTCTAATGCCTCTTCCTTTCGGCCTGTGTAAATTGCCATTTTCTGGCGATAACCTGAAGTTTAAAACAATCGTTAAAAAAGGAATGAAAAAATACTAGAAAAGAACATTCCTTTGAAGTTCCTGCTTCCAGAACCTTGAATCTCACGTTGTCGTTTCAAGCATTTTAAAAGCTATTTGGTTTCAGTTTGACAGACTGTCCCGTGAACTGCGAGGCAGAGATGTTAGTGATGTGAAGGGAAGTGAGCAAACTGTATGTGGAGTGGAGTCTCAATATACTGCAATACTGACATCGGTACAATGACATTCTTATTTGCAGCAACTTAACAGGCCTCCAAAATGCAATACGTGCAGATAAATATAATAATCAAAAACTTTAATAAACTAATAACCTTAATACCAGGGCAAGAAGCAAATTCCATATACAACTAAGGACACTGTCCTTTGAAGTTCATGGTTGCTGAGGTTAGGTGGTGAAGTGTTCAAGAGCTTGATGGTCGTTAGGAAGAGGCTGTTCTTGAATAGGAAAGAGTAGGAGTAAACGGGTCCTTGTCAGAATGGCAGGCAGTGGCGAGTGGAGTGCCGCAAGGCTCGGTGTTGGGGCCGCAACTGTTTACCATATATATTAATGATTTGGAAGAGGGAATTAGAAGCAACACTAGTAAGTTTGCGGATGACACAAAGCTGGGTGGCAGTGAAAACTGTGAAGAGGATGTTAGGAGGTTGCAGGGTGACCTTGACTGGTTGAGTGAGTGGGCAGATGCGTGGCAGATGCAGTATAATAAAGATAAATGTGAGGTTATCCACTTTGGCAGCAGAAACAAGGAGGCAGATTATTATCTCAATGGAGTTAGGTTAGGTAAGGGGGAGGTGCAGCGAGACCTGGGTGTCCTTGTACACCAGTCACTGAATGTTGGCGTGCAGATACAACAGGCAGTGAAGAAAGCCTATGGAATGTTGGCCTTCATAATAAGAGGATTTCAGTATAGGAGTAAAGAGGTTCTTCTGCATTTGTATAGGGCCCTGGTAAGACCACACCTGGAGTATTGTGTACAGTTTTGGTCTCCTAATTTGAGGAAGGACATCCTTGTAGTTGAGGCAGTGCAGCGTAGGTTCACGAGATTGATCCCCGGGATGGCGGGACTGACATATGAGGAAAGATTGAAAAGACGGCTTGTATTTACTGGAGTTTAGAAGGATGAGAGGGAATCTTATAAAAGGACTGGACAAGATAGATGCAGGAAAAATGTTCCCAATGTTGGGCGAGTCCAGAACCAGGGGCCACAGTCTTAGAATAAAGGGGAGGCCATTTAAAACTGAGGCGAGAAAAACTTTTTCACCCAGAGTTGTGAATTTGTGGAATTCTCTGCCACAGAGGGCAGTGGAAGCCAAATCACTGGATGGATTTAAGAGAGAGTTAGATAGAGCTCTAGGGGCTAGTGGAATCAAGGGATATGGGGAGAAGGCAGGCATGGGTTATTGATTGGGGACGATCAGCCATGATCACAATGAATGGCGGTGCTGGCTCAAAAGGCCGAATGGCCTCCTCCTGCACCTATTTTCTATGTCTATGTCTACGTCTAATCTGATGCTTATGGTTTTCAGACTCCTGTACCTTCTTCCTGATGGTGTGAGTGAGATGGGGGTGTGTCCAGGGTGGTGTGGGTCTTTGATATTGGCTGCCTTTTTTGAGACAGCTTCTCTTATAGGTCCCTTCGATGGTGGGGAGGTCAGTACCCTTGATGGACCAGGCCAGTGTCTACCTTTTGTAATCTTTGTTACTGGCCGTTTAAATTGGCAAACCCGGCTGTCTTGCAACCAGTCAGTATGCCACCTACCGTACCCCTGTAGAGGTTCAATAGCATACTTGTCATATTAGAAGGGAGCTTGCATTTAAATGACTCCTTCACCAGCTGTGGGAATGTTTGATGGGACAGCACTAAAAAAATCTTTACTAAATCTTTACCATGTTACCTGTGCCATGGGAGTGTTTGATGGGAATGTGCAGATTGAGCTTCATATTATTACTGTAAGTGGATTTGATCCTGTAAGTGATTTGGCGATGAGCTTGTTATCAACTCCCTCTAGTGTTCACACGATGTTAGAAACAATACACTGGCTTTGCTCAAAAGCAGATGTTAGTTTGTTCAGCTGTTAGTGTTTCCAACTTGCCATGTGCATGGACAAAGTTGTGCTGTGGTGATACGTAGCAGGTGGAACAGAATGGTTGCAGGAGTGGTATCGCCCAGCTTTCCTGATGTTCGTTATGATGGTGGACAGCCCGGTCTATCGTGGGCACGGTCCTTCACTGTCTCAAGAAGGTGGCAGCAATCACCATCCGTCCCATTGCCTCTTCTCACTGCTACCATCGGGCAGGAGGTACAGAAGCCTGAGGTCCCACACCACCAGGTTCAGGGTCAGCTGCTTTCCTACAACTATCAGGTTCTTGAATCGACCTGCAAAACTCTAATGTAAGAAAATAACTGCAGATGCTGGTACAAATCGAAGGTATTTATTCACAAAATGCTGGAGTAACTCAGCAGGTCAGGCAGCATCTCAGGAGAGAAGGAATGGGTGACGTTTCGGATAAAATGGATAGTGCAGCCTTCTTCAGTCTGAATCCACAGGCAGGATTTTCATTGCACCTGTGTCTCACCACACCAATGCAAATGACAGAAAACGCAGACTGAAGAAGGGTCTCGACCCGAAACGTCACCCATCTTTAGAAACATAGAAAATAGGTGCAGGAGGAGGCCATTCGGCCCTTTGAGCCAGCACCACCATTTATTGTGATCATGACTGATCATCCACAATCAATAGCCCGTGCCTGCCTTCTCCCCATATCCCTTGATTCCACTAGCCCCTAGAGCTCTATCTAATTCTCTCTTAAATCCATCCAGTGATTTGGCCTCCACTGCCCTCTGTGGCAGAGAATTGCACAAATTCACAACTCTCTGGGTGAAAAAGTTCCTTCTCACCTCAGTTTTAAATGGCCTCTCCTTTATTCTAAGACTGTGGCCCCTGGTTCTGGACTCGCCCAACTTTGGGAACATTTTTCCTGCATCTAGCTTGTCCAGTCCTTTTATAATTTTATATGTCTCTATAAGATCCCCTCTCATCCTTCTAAACTCCAGTGAATACTAGCCTAGTCTTTTCAATTTTTCCTCATATGACAGGCCCGCCATCCCAGGGATCAATCTCGTGAACCTACGCTGCACTGCCTCAATTACAAGGATGTCCTTCCTCAAATTAGGAGACCAAAACTGTACCTGAGTAGGGATGGGACCCTTTTGACTGAATGGCCTCCTCCTGCACTTATTTTCTATGTTTCTATGTTTCTTTAGCCTAAGTTGGGATGGGACCCTTTTGTTTTGTTGCAACACAAAAAGTCACTATCCATGTTCTCCAGAGAAGCTGCCTGACCAGCTGAGTTACTCCAGCACTTTGTGCCTTTTATGGTAAACCAGCATCTGCAGTTCTGCAGTTCCATGTTTATCCTAGATGAATATCCCATGTATAAATGGAGACAATGAGGGAAATTAAGGATGGTCCTGGAAGGAAAGGATTTAATAGTTGTAAAATGAGGCACAGATCACAAAACCTCTCATAGATCAGAGCTTGGAATGGAAGATGTTTTGATTGGAGAAGGCGGATGTAGGGACTAAATGTTTGCTTCCCCATGCCCAATAACTTCCAGCATTCCTTTATTTTAAATCCTTAAAATTTTAAATGTAACTAGAGCAGATGGACCCGTTGGGCCCAAACCTCTCCTGCATTGGTGCAGCACCCTCTCCTCCCCCTCCCCTCTCCCTTCTCCCCCTCCTCCTCCCTCCCTCCTTCCCTCCCTCCCCCATCCCCCCTTCCCCCTCCCCTCCCCTCCCCTACTCCATCCCTCTCAACCCCCCATATCCTCCCTCCTCCCCTCCCTCCACCCCCTCCCTCGCTCCCTCCCCCCTCCCCCTCCCCCCTCCTCCCCTCCCCTTCCCTTCAGCCCCCCTTATCCTCCCTCCCTCACCCCCTCCCCCCTCCCTCCCTAGGAGATAGATTTAAACTTTAAAATGTGAATAACTTTTAAAATATACCACCGATTTCAATGAAACTTCTTCCATTAGCACCAAAGGGACGACGGTGAGTAAGGTGGGCCTAAAATTGTGGCGCTATCGTGCACCGGTTTGGCTGTAGTTCAGGAACAAACAGACAAACAAACGAGAGTTTTAGTATGTAGATGTGTGTGTGATTGTATTTTTTGTTAACTGTTGAGAGCCTTGAGAGTGAATAATGTTCTGTGTATGGCGAGTCGTAGGCGAAGTACGTTGAGGTAGACGTTTATTATAACATTAACAACCGTGACAATCAACGCACCAGACGACAGACAACCATAAATCTTACTGTCTCCTTCGGAGGACTAAACGAGACTGCCCAGTTCCTTTACCTGCGCACCACCTCACCTCTTCTACCAATCAGAGGGTTCGATGGTCTGGACCAATCCCTGTGTCCCTACATGACCCCCCCCCCCAGAACCCTCGGTGCGGTACCGGGCAGGTGCCGGGACCACCCGACCGGAGCGGGTGCGGAGAGGAGAGGGGGGCCCTGCCGGGGGTGGGGGCGGGGAAACCGGCACCGCGGGAGGAGGGGAAATTGCCAGAGCCGGAGGCGGCAGTGGCAAGGAGACCGGGGGAAGCGGGGTCCCGAACGGGGGCAGCGAGGGGGAAAACTGTTGTACGGGAGCCGCGGCTGGAGGGCGGCCCCAGCGAGGAGGTTGAGCCGCTGTGACGGGCTGGTCTGGGTCCAGATAGGCGGGCTTGAGGCAGGACACCGAGACGACCTCTTGTCGTGTACCCACTTCTAACGTGAAGGTGACTGTGCCTTTCTTCACTACCCTGAATGGACCATGGTAAACTGGCCGAAAAGGGGGGCGGTGGGCATCGATGCGCCGGAAAACGAACTCGCAGTCGCCCAAAGCCGGCGGGACGTGTGAAGGGGGATCCCCGTGACGAGAAGTAGGGACCGGGGCCAGGGACCCCACCCGCGCTCGGAGTGAAGCTAAGAGTGCTGGCATGGAGGGAGGGGAGGTGGAACATTGGGGGAGAACGTCGCCTGGTACTCGTAGGGGCGAGCCATAGACCAGGTCTGCCGAGGAAGCTCCGAGATCGTGCTTTGGAGCCGTGCGGATACCCAGGAGAACCCATGGGAGCTGGTCGGCCCAGTCAGGGCCGGACAGGCGGGCCGTGAGTGAGGCTTTAAGCTGCCTGTGGAACCGTTCCACCATCCCGTTGGCCTGGGGGTGATAGGCGGTGGTTTGTTGTAATCGGGACCCGCACAGCTGGGTCAGAGCCACCCACAGGGACGAGGTGAATTGGGCGCCCCGGTCGGTAGTGATGACGTCCGGGACGCCGAAACGGGCAATCCAATTTAGCGCCAGAGCCCGCGCGCAGGAGGCTGCTGAGATGTCGGACAACGGGAGCGCCTCTGGCCACCGGGTGAATCGCTCGACTACCGTGAGGAGGTGGGTGTAGCCCCTGGAGTGGGGTAACGGGCTGACGAGATCCACATGGATGTGGAGGAATCGGACTGCGGGGATCGTGAACTGCTGGACGGGGGGCCGAGTGTGCCGGTGGACCTTGGAGGTTTGGCACGGAATGCAGGAGCGGGCCCAGGCGGCCACCTGCCTCCACAGCCCGTGCCAGACAAATCGAGCCGCAATCAGAGCCGAAGTGGCCCGTGTGGACGGATGTGCCAGGCCGTGAATAGTGTCAAAAACCTGGCGCCGCATGCAAGTGGGTACTACTGGTCGGGTGCGCGGTAGGGAAACGTCGCACCAGAGTTTAGTACGCGTAGGACCGCAGGCTACCTGTGCCAACCGCAACCCCGAGGTGGTGTGGGGGTACAGGGAGGGGGTGTCTTCCAGGCGCTGAGCCTCCGCGAGCTCCTGGAAATCCACCCCGGAACTTACCTCGGCAACCGGGGAAACCGCCGGTCTGGACAGGGCATCCGCCACGGCGTTTAGTTTTCCCGCAATGTGCCGAACGTCGGTGGTAAATTCCGAAACGTAAGTGAGGTGTCTCTGCTGGCGGGCCGACCACGGATCGGAAACCTTCAAAAAAGCAAACGTCAGTGGCTTGTGGTCAGTGAACGCCACGAAAAAGCGGCCCTCTAAAAAATAGCAAAAATGACGGATCGCTAGGTAGAGGGCCAGGAGTTCCCGATCAAAGGCACTGTAAGCTATCTCGGGGTCAGTGAGCTGGCGGCTGAAAAAGGCCAAAGGGTGCCAGAGGCCGTTAACCTGCTGTTCTAAGACGCCCCCCACCGCCACGCCGGAGGCATCGACGGTGAGGGCGGTGGGGGCAGAGGAGCGCGGGTGGACGAGCATGGTGGCGTTCACGAGGGCCAGCTTGGCTGCCGCGAAAGCCGCCTCGGCAGCAGGGGACCACACGAGCTCGGTGGGGTTACCCGTGAGGCATTGGAAAAGGGGGCGCATGATCCGGGCTGCCGCCGGGACGAAGCGGTGGTAAAAATTCACCATACCTACAAACTCTTGTAACCCTTTGATAGTGTCGGGGCGAGGAAAAGAGCGGATAGCAGCCACCTTCTCGGGCAAGGGAACGGCACCGGCCTGTGTGATCCGATGGCCCAGGAAATCTACTGAGGATAGTCCGAATTGGCATTTGGACGGGTGTAGGATCAGACCGTGGTCTTGCAACCTTTGGAATATGGAGCGCAGGTGGGACCGGTGTTCGTGAGCCGACCGACTTGCCACGAGAATATCGTCTAGATATATGAATACAAAAGGCATACCCCGACCCACATGGTCCATGAGACGTTGGAACGCTTGGGCGGCGTTTTTGAGGCCGAAAGGCATCCACAGCCACTCAAAAAGCCCGAACGGGGTGATCGTGGCGGTCTTAGGAATGTCTGTGGGGCGAACTGGGATCTGATGATACCCTCGGACTAAGTCCAGTTTTGAGAAAACCGTGGCACCCTCTAGGCTGGCAGAAAAATCCTGAATATGCGGGATTGGGTATCGGTCAGCCGTGGTGATGGCGTTCAGGCGTCGGTAATCGCCACATAGTCTCCACCCCCCAGATTCTTTTGGGACCATGTGTAACGGTGAGGCCCACGGGCTGTCTGACGGGCGTATGATCCCCAGTCGTTCCAAGGTGAGGAACTCTTCGCGAGCGACTAGGAGCTCCGGGAAATCAGCGAGTATCGCAGCAAACGGGTCGGAGGTCGTAGTGACGGCCTGGACGGTCGGGCTGGATGACACGGAAACCGAAAGAGCGGGGGGGTCAACGCTACTGGACGACGGCTGCAGGGTCTTCCCGCGGACGTCAGGGATTAACGAGAAAGCCCAAAGGAAATCCGCGCCCAGGATTGCCTGGCCTACCTCTGCGATGATGAAAGTCCAGTTGTAGGTCCTGGAACCAAAGGACAGGGACATGTCCCGTGTTCCGTAGGTACGGACAGGGCTGCCGTTGACCGCAATGAGTGGGGGGCCGGTCTTACCTGATCGCGCTTCTTGGCAGGATGGAGGCACAATGCTGACGATCGCCCCGGTGTCCACGAGGAAAAGGGTATCCGTATGTTGCTCCGCCAGGTAGAGGCGATGGTTCTGGCCGATCGAGGTTGCCTCTACATTTGATCGGCCGAGGCATTTCCCGAGAATGTGCAGGGGCTTCTACAGTTGCGTGCCGCTGCTCCCCATCTTCTATGAAAGAAACACCAGCCGCGCTGGTGTGTTTCTGTGTCGCGGGCCTGTTTCAAAATGGCCGCCGTCGACGTAGCAGCTTGGCGGGCTTTTTGAAAAGTGGCGGGCGAATGGGCGCCATCTTGGCCGCGCGGTCGGTCGCTCACCTGTGTTGAAACCCGATTTACTGACCCGGGGCACCTCGCCTTTGCCGCGACCAGTGCGTCCGCCTTTTCTGCGAAATCCATCGGGTCCCCGAAAGTAACGTCTGCTAAGACTACGCGGACGTCCTCTGGCATCTTTTCGCGGAATGCCTCCTCGAACATGAGGCATTTGGTGTGTTCTCCCGCTAGAGTCATCATCTCCGTCATGAGGACCGACGGTGGTCGGTCCCCGAACTCATGTAAGTGCAGGAGTGTGCTGGCCCGCTGTTGTTGGCTGCGGCCGAAGGTTTTCAGCAGCAGCGACTTGAGGCCCGCATACTTGTCGGTTTCTGGCGGGTCGGTGACGTACTGTGCGATCCGTGCGGACGTTTCCGACGGCAGGACGCTCAGTAGGTGGTAGAATCGGGTCGCGTCCTCCTGTGTCCCCGGAGGTGGAACTGTGCCTCCGCTTGGGCGAACCACAGGCGTGGTTGGTGGGCCCAGAAGGGGGGCAGATGAACGCCGACTGCGTTTGGCGTCGATGCCTCTCGCTGGGACATCTTGGTGATCTGTGATCACGTCGGGGTCACCACTATGGCGAGTTGTAGGCGACGTACGTTGAGGTAGACGTTTATTATAACATTAACAACCGTGACAATCAACGCACCAAACGACAGACAACCATAAATCTTACTGTCTCCTTCGGAGGACTAAACGAGACTGCCCAGTTCCTTTACCTGCGCACCATCTCACCTCTTCTACCAATCAGAGGGTTCGATGGTCTGGACCAATCCCTGTATCCCTACATGTGCTGGATTAAAGTGTGAACATTTTGTGACATTTGAAATGTTGTGTTTGGCATGGTAACTTGTGTGTTCGTTTTGATTTGCATGAGAGTAGGAGGGAGAGAGAGCATTCATGGCTGATGAACGAGGAAATTAAAAGTGTTGGGTGTTCAATAACTCTGTGTGGGAATAATGCTTGAATCCATCCTTCCCTGTCCATGGAGAGTGTGTGACTTAATGTCAAAATTTTTTGCTGTATCTCATGGTTTAAGAGGAAGTGTCTTCTGAAAAATGGCATGGGAATGCACAAATTCTGAGGAGACACCCTTTAGTTTTTCTTCATTCTTTGGAGCATTTCTTAGATTTACTTCCCCGTGGAAGTTAACTGTTTACAGTTATTTGTGAAGGTTCTGAAAGGCAAAATGGATTTGTTTTCTCTTACCTCTGTTCACATGCTACTGTCTTGAAAAAATGCAAATGGTTTGTTCAGCTAAGAAACTAAGGGACTGGAACAAACATGGGTTTCATCTGACCCAAAACATCATCTGTCCTATTCCCTCCACAGATGCCCAAGATTCAAGCATCTTCATTCAGTCTCTTATGCCTCCAGCAGTAAGTCTTGCTGACCAGAGGAAATCGGAGAGAGAGAGAGAGAGAGAGAGAGAGAGAGAGAGAGAGAGAGAGAGAGAGAGAGAGAGAGAGGGAGGGAGAGAGGGAGGGAGAGAAGTTAATTCTCCCCCAGTTGGGCAAATAGAAAATGGGAAAAGAGCTTTCTAAAAAGCCAGGCTTCATTTCCAGGATGACAGACAGCCCTGCTTGCCACTGCGGATGCCCAGGCCAGACCATCCCACACATCGTGAATGACTGCTCACTGAAGCTTTTCCCTGGTGGCATTAAGGCCACCCACCCAGCAACTGATGCTGCCCTGGCCTGAATGTCTACCCTTGACCTACAACTTTAGGCTGTACGCTCCATATGCAAGAAGAAGATCTCCAGGTGGCCAGGACTCCAGGTGATACCACTGGCCAGTGACAACAATGTCAGCCTACGGGTACACTGTAGAAAGTAACTTGACTGCTTGCATCATGGCTTGGTACAGCACCACCATTGCACAGAGTGCAAGAGGCTGCAGGAAGTGGTGGTCTCAGCACAGTCCAGCACTGGTACAGCCCTCCCCACCATTGAAAACATCTGCACGATGTCCCAATGAGGCGGCAGCCATCAACAAGTATCCCCACGAAACGGCTCATGCACTCTTCTCGCTGTTTAAAGTCCTTTCAAGCGTTAAGGATTTAAAAGCTCTGCATTCTGATGGGAAGAGATTCCCATTTGAGAAGCACTTGAGGAAATTCAAAGAGATCCACCTGGATAAATCCTGGGATGAGAGGGTTGTCTTATCGTACAGAGACGAGACAGTGTAGATCTTTCACCCCACCGATGAACGCACTTGTACCATGCAGGGGCTTGATGGCAGCTCTCGGACCCCTCCTCATGCCTCCCGTCGACCATGACCTAATCAATGAACATCAGTCTCTTGTGTAGGAAGGAACTGCAGATGCTGGTTTAAACCGAAGGTAGACACAAAAAGCTGGAGTAACTCAGCGGGACAAGCAGCATCTCTGGAGAGAAGGAATGGGTGACCCTTGTTCAGACTGGTTAGGGATGAGAGAAAAAGAGATATAGACGGTGATGTGGAAAGATAAAGAACAAGAATGAAAGATATGCGAAAAAGTAACGATGATAAAGAAGCCAGGCCATTGTAAGCTGTTTGTAGAGTGAAAACGAGAGGCTGGTGCGGCTTGGGTGGGGGAGGGATAGAGAAAGAGGGAATACCGGGGTTACTTGAAGTTGGAGAAATCAGTATTCATACCACTGGGCTGTAAGCTGCCCAAGCGAAATATGAGATGCTGTTCCTCCAATTTGCATTTGGCCTCACTCTGACAATGGAGGTGACCGAGGACAGAAAGGTCTGTGCAGGAATGGGAAGGAGAATTAAAGTGTCCAGCAACCGCGAGATCAGGTTGGTTCACGCGTGCTGAGCGAAGGTGTTCCGCGAAACAATCGCCCAGTCCTCGTTTGGTCTCGCCGATGTATAAGAGTCCACACCTTGAACATCGGATACAGTAGGTGAGGTTGGAGGAGGTGCAAGTGAACCTCTGCCTCACCTGACAGGGCTGTCGGGGTCCCTTGGAGCCTCACTCCCTCATCTTTACAATGGACATTCAGTTAAGGCCTCTGAGAGGAATTTTATCAGTGGGTACAAAGTTTCTTCCCTTCTCCATCAGTCATCCTGTTTTTATCCACCATGGTTTTATGCCATGAGCTGTAGCCTGTAAGGCCAAAAAAGGGTATGGAAGATGAGAGAGGGGTAGAATAGAGCGTTCTGTTGATTTTCTGCATTTGAGGCCTTATGCTCCTATACTCCCTCCATGATAGATATAAATAAATATAAATAAAATTAAAGGATCAGAGAGAAGAAAGCATATTTGTTTTGAACATCTTTGTTTATGCTACAATACAGATAAGGAGAAAGAATTCACATTGAAACATCCTTTCTATTGCAATGCAGATCAGATCATCAGAAGACATAATTATTAGTAAAAAGGTTAACGTAGATAAGCTTAGTATTTACTTTTTAAAAAGAGCTTTCCTGGCCTTTTTTTGTGAAAAATTTCGAATCACAGCATAAAAATTGTTCTGGCAATGTTTGATTCAATACTTAGCCCGGCCAAATCCACAAGACGTTCCTGAGACATTGTCAACCTTAAATAATTCTTAATCAGCTTGAGTTTGCTAAATGGCCTCTCTGCAGAAGCTACTGTTGCTGGAATTGTTAATAGTATTCTTAAGCTATCACAAACATTTGGAAACAGGTCACCAAGTCTGCACTCTGTTAACAAGCTCAACAGATCTAATGGCTTTAACTGTGCATTTACAAAGTTTGCGGTTGAACGGTTCAGTCACTCTACACCTTCATCCCCCACCAGGAAGGCCTTAAAGCCCTCCGTTTCTTCCTCGACTGCAGAACCATCCCAATTCCCTCTACTAACACTCTACTCCACCTAGCGGAGCTGGTCCACACCCTCAACAACTTCACCTTTGACTCCTCCCACTTCCTCCAAGACCAAGACCAAGGCAGAGCTATGGGCACCTAACGGCTGCGGCTCTCTGGCAGTCTGTTGTCTTTTTTTTCTTTTTTTTTTGTTTGTGTCGGTGTTGGGATGGTTTTTGTTTCTGTTTTTGGCTGTGTATGTGTGGTGGGGGTGGGGGGTTGTGGGGTGGGGGGGGGGCGGGGGGAAACCTTTCTTTTATTGGGTCTCTTCCCCGGGGCGCGGCTCGGCTGTGGGCCTTAACATCGCAGGCGCGGCTCGGCCGCGGGACATTTCAGTGCCCGGTGCGGCTCGGCCGCTGGACTTAACATCGCCCGGTGTGGCTGCGGGACGTTTCAGTGCCCGGTGCGGCTCGGGTGCGGGACGTTTCAGTGCCCGGTGTGGCTTGGCCGCTGGACTTAACATCGCCCGGTGTGGCTGCGGGACGTTTCAGTGCCCGGTGTGGCTGCGGGACGTTTCAGTGCCCGGTGCGGCTCGGCAGCGGGACGTTTCAGTGCCCGGTGTGGCTGCGGGACGTTTCAGTGCCCGGTGCGGCTCGGCTGCGGGACGTTTCAGTGCCCGGTGTGGCTTGGCCGCTGGACTTAACATCGCCCGGTGCGGCCGCGGGACGTATCAGTGCCCGGTGTGGCTCGGCCGTTGGACTTAACATCGCCCGGTGTGGCTGCGGGACGTTTCGGTGCCCGGGGCGGCTCGGCCGGGGGGCCTTCCATCCCCTTGCGGGGGCTGTGCGTGTCGTTTGCCTCGGTAGGGGTCGAGCTGCCTGTCCGTGGGTGCGGGGGGAAGAGAGGGGAAGTTTTGTTGCCTCCATCACAGTGAGGGGGCGTTTGGAGTCACTGTGATGGATGTTTGTGTTGGGGTCGGGTGTCCTGTGTTCTTTTCTTTTTTGCTGTGTTTTGTGTGACTGCTGAAATTTCGCTCGGTGTTGTGCCGAGTGACAATAAAGTGTTGTTATGTTATGTTATGGGCCCCAACTATGCCTGCCTCTTTGTAGGGTACGTTGGACAATCCCTGTTCCAGGCGTACACTGGCCCTATCCTCGAACTCTATCTCCGTTACATTGATGACTGCATCGGTGCTACCTCCTGCACCCATGCAGAACTCATGGACTTCATCAACTCAACCACCAATTTTCATCCTGCACTCAAATTTACTTGGACCACCTCCGACACTCCCTCCCCTTTCTTGATCTCACAGTCTCCATCACAGGAAATAGACTATTGACATACGTCTATTACAAACCCACTAACTCCCACAACTATCACGACTACACTTCTTCCCACCCTGGTTCCTGCAAAGACTTTATCCCCTGCTCCCGTTTCCTCCGTCTATGCCGCATCTGCGCCCAAGATGAGGTGTTCCATACTAGAACATCCGAGATGTCCTCATTTTTTAGGGATCGGGGCTTCCCCTCTCCCATCATAGATGAGGCCCTCACTCGTGTCTTTTCGGTACCCCGAAACTCCGCCCTTGCTCCCCCTCCCCCTAGTCGTAACAGAGACAGAGTGCCCCTAATACTGACCTTCCATCCCATCAGCCGTCGCATACAACACATAATCCTCCGAAGTTTCCGTCACCTCCAATTGGATCCCACCACCAGCCACATTTTCCCATCTCCACCCCTTTCCGCCTTCTGCAGAGACCGTTTCCTCCGCAACTCCCTGGTTAACTCATCCGTTCCCCAACCAAACCACCCCCTCCCCAGGTACCTTCCCCTGCAACCACAGAAGATGCAACACCTGTCCCTATACCTCCTCCCTCGACTCTGTCCAGGGACCCTGACAGTCCTGTCAGGTTAGGCAGAGGTTCACTTGCACCTCCTCCAACCTCATCTACTGTATCCGTTGTTCAAGATGTGGACTCTTATACATGTTTCACGGAACACCTTCGCTCAGCCCGCCTGAACTAACCTGCTCTCCCGGTTGCTGGACACTTTAATTCTCCTTCCCATTCCTACACAGACCTTTCTGTCCTAGGTCTCCTCCATTGTCAGAGTTAGGTTAAACGCAAATTGGAGGAACAGCATCTCATATTTCGCTTGGGCAGCTTACAGCCCAGTGGTATGAAATGTAAGAAAATAACTGCAGATGCTGGTACAAATCAAAGGTATTTATTTCACAAAATGCTGGAGTAACTCAGCAGGTCAGGCAGCATCTCAGGAGAAGGAATGGGTGACGTTTCGGGTCGAGACCCTTCAGACTGATGTCAGGGGGGTGGGACGAGGAAGAATATAGGTGGAGACAGGAAGATAGAGGGAGAATTGGGAAGGGGGAGGGGAAGAGAGGGACAGAGGAACTATCTAAAGTTGGAGAAGTCAATGTTCATACTGCTGGGCTGCAAGCTGCCCAAGCGAAATATGAGGCCCAGTGGTATGAATATTGATTTCTCTCACTTCAGTTTGCGTTTTGCCTGCTCCTATTTTCTGGTGTTCTTACGTTACAGGTAGATAGGAAAAACATTCAAGGATATCGAGACAAGTATTTAATTGTCATGTGTAGTGGGACCAAAAAAATGGAATTCGTACTTGATGTAGGTTTATAGGCACATTAAACGATACAATAAATAATTATTTGAGGTAAACTAGCCATTGTGCAAGACAAAGTATGTAGTGCATCCTTGTTAGTGCGAGGTTCATGGTAGTTTGGTGCAGTTGCGCTGGTGCGGGTAGTAGTGTTGTGATTGGAGTTGTGGAGGATGGTCTGGAGGGATGGATTCTGAGGCTCTTGTACTACAGTATTCTTTCCCTTGGTAGCAGTGAGATGAGATGGCCAGTAGGTGGCGTGGGTCTGATGACATTGACTGCCTTCTTGATCCCTTGGTCAATACCTGTGACCGACCGGGCAATGCCCACCAAATCTCTGCAGCCATTTTGGTTCTTGAATGTTCGTGTTACCGAGCCAAAACCGTGATGCAACCAGTCAGAATGCACTTCATCGTATACCTATCGAAGTGTTGCTGAGACGCTGAATCTCCTTATATGTTTGAGGAAGTAGAGACATTAAATGTGCTCACAGTGTCCCTTAGCAAAGTTAATGGATGAAGGGGTGCACTCTTTCAAGGTGAATGCATAGGTTGGTAAGGCGGTATTGAGGGGTAGTGGGCAAAACGGTCTGGTGGGTGGTGTATGGAAGGGCATGGGGGTGGTGGGTGAAAAGAGGCGAATGGCGTGTGTGGGATGGAGGGCAGTGGTTGTACAGGTCTCTGGGTAGGTGGGTTGGTGATGGAGGGTTGTGGGTGAAGGGGGGTGTGGAGGGAATAGCGGGCAGACTTGCAGGTTAGCTGGTGATGCTGTGTAGTGGGGGAATGCGCAGGGGCAGTGGGTAACAGATTAGTGGTGAATGGTTGAACAGGCGGTAATGGATGTTGGCTGGTGAGGGTCGGAAGTGGGTTAAGGGCGTGAAAGTGGGTTGGAGCTCAAGGTGAGTTTGTGTCATAGAAACATAGGTGCAGGAGTAGGCCAGTCGGCCCTTCGAGCCAGCACCGCCATTCAATATGATCATGGCTGATCATCTAAAATCAGTACCCCGTTCCAGCACAGAGCCTTGCGGCACCCCACTAGTCACTGCCTGCCATTCTGAAAAGGACCCGTTGATTCCTGTCTGCCAACTAGTTCTCTCTCCATGTCAATACCCTACCTCCATTACCATGTGCTCTAATTTTGCACACTAATTTCTTGTGTGGGACCTTGTCAAAGGCGTTTTGAAAGTAGATACACCACATCCACGGCTCTCCCATATCCATTCTACTTGTTACATCCTCAATAAATTCCAAAAGATTAGTCAAGCATGATTTTCTGTTCATAAATCCATGCTGACTTTGATCGATCCAGTTACTGCTTTCCAAATGCGCTGCTATAACATCTTTAATGTGGGTTTTTGCTTTACATTAATGACATCCATGACCAGGCTATTCACTGAGGATTGTTTGCTGTAGTCAGTTGATGATAAAGATGCTCTTCAAAAAGATCTCGATACTATGGTTGCGTGGTCACAACAATGGGGGATGCAGTTCAATCTTTCCAAAGGTGAAACCATGCGTGCCACCAGGAGGAGGAAACCAAGTGAAACATCATATAGTATCCTTGGTGCCACCCTTGAAGAATCCAAACAGACCAAGTATCTTGGCATCAAATTACAGAACGATCTACGTTGGAATGGTCAGACTCATCATGAAACGGTGAAAGCAACAGGTGTCCTAAAGTTTCTGAGACGCAACGTTTATCATTGTTCAACTTCTATCAAGGAGAAGTTATACTTCACCCTTGTTAGACCACATTTGGACAACGCAGTTGCAGCATGGGACCCATACACAAATAGAAACATTTCTTCCATCGAACGTGTCCAAAGACAGGCAGCTCGTTTCGTTACAAATACCGCAGAGAAGCGAGTGTTACCGAACTTCTAAATTCATTGGGGTGGAACCTGCTCCAAGACAGACGTAAAGCCCACCGTTTGACCTGTTCTTACAAAATGCTAAATGGTCAGCTCAACATAGATTACCACATCTACACCAAACCCAAACCTAGCAGGAGTGGACGAGGGCATTCAATTCAATTCGAGATACCAGCTACCAAGACAGATGGGTGCAGCAATTCATTCTTCCCTCGCACAATTAAAGCATGGAATAGTCTTCACCCTACTAACCACTGTGTTTAAGAAGCATTTCAACTGCCGCCTCCTGAGCGCTGATCATTTCTCCAGTTTCGAGGTGCAACTAATTAAAGTAGGCCTAGCCTATCCCCTCTTAATTGTTCTTGTGTATCGCCCACCAAAAATGCATAAGGACTTCATCACTCAATTTGCTGATCTGATTTCTAGCATTTTGCCCAAATTTGACCGGATCATGATTCTTGGTGACTTTAACATTCATGTTTGCTGTCCCACTAAGCCTCTTGTGAGTGAATTTATGCACCTGGTTGAGTCCTTCAATCTGACTCTTCACACCACGGGACCCACTCACAAGTTAGGCCATACTCTCGACCTAGTGTTATCGTCCGGATTCCCAATCTACAACATTGAAACTACTGAGGCCTGCCTATCGTACCACAGCGCTATCATTTTTGACGCATCTCTGCCTTTATCTCCCGCAAAATCTCATCTCCCTGTTCGTTACTCCCGCGACATAAATTCATTGACTGCCAGTAAATTCTCCGAGGCTCTCACAGCTGCCCCCAACATCTGCACTATTGAGGCTTCTCCCCCCCCCATCTCAGCACTGAAGATCTCACCTCTTTATTTAATATCACTTGCTCTTCCATCCTGGATTCTATCGCTCCCCTTAAAATGAAAAAGCCTAAGCCCAAAGGTCGGCCTTGGCTCAATGACACCACCAAAGCCCTAAGAAGGGAGTGCAGAAAATCAGAACGGAGGTGGAAATGTGACAAGTTTCAAATTTCCTTCGAAATTCTGAGAAACAATCTTCTCAAATACCAGGAAGCAGTAAAGTCTGCTAGAGCACAATACTTCTCCGACCTATCTCCAAAAACTCTCATAACTCCAAGGTCCTATTTAGCACAATTACCTCTGTCATATGTCCCGCCCCCAGTACCAGCTTAGTTGGGTCCCCTGCTAAGTGCGAAGAATTCGCTAAATTTTTCACCAGCAAAGTTGAGAACATTAGAATGAACATTTCCCCTCCCACCCGTGACCTAGCTGTCTCACTAGTCTGTTCATCTAAATTGGACTGTTTCCAACCCGTCACTCTATCCTCCCTTGCAAAGCTTGTCTCCGCTATGAAACCTGCAACCTGCCCCCTTGATCCTGCCCCCACTGCCCTTCTGAAGGATGTCATTGCAATAGCCGGTCCCAGCATCCTCTCTATTATCAACAGTTCTCTGGCCACTGGCACTGTTCCAACCTGTTTCAAGCACGCGGTGGTCCAGCCCCTACTGAAAAAACCTAACCTAGACCTCACCTTGCCTAGCAACTACAGACCCATTTCCAAACTGCCATTCCTGTCAAAAGTCCTTGAAAAGGCAATTCTAAACCAATTAGTGCCCTACCTACACCAAAACACCATCCTGGAAAGTTTCCAGTCAGGTTTCAGAGCCCACCACAGCACAGAGTCTGCCTTGTTGAAGGTACACAACGACCTGCTTCTCGCCATCGACACTGGCGACTGTGCAATCCTGCTCCTTCTCAACCTCAGCGCAGCATTCGATACAGTGGACCACACCATCCTTATTGACCGTCTCCGGTACGCGGTTGGCATTGATGGCACTGCCCTGAGCTGGTTCGTTTCCTACCTCAAAGATAGGAGTTTCGCCATCAACATAGGCAGTTATTCCTCTGCTCCAGCTAGCCTCTCCTGCGGAGTTCCACAAGGCTCCATCCTAGGCCCCATTCTCTTCTCTCTATACATGCTCCCCCTCGGCCAAATCATTCAAAGGCACGGCATTTCTTTCCACTGCTATGCCGATGACACTCAGCTTTACCTCCCCCTGAAACCCAACAACCAGTCAAATTTAAACAGCCTCTTACACTGCCTTGAGGACATAAAATGTTGGATGGCACAGAACTTCCTCCAATTAAACGAGAGCAAGTCTGAGGTCATCCTATTCGGCCCCCCCCCCCCCGACTCCATCAAATCGATAACAGGCAGTCTTGGAAGCCTATCCTGCCTAGTCAAACCGCATGTCAAAAACCTCGGCGTGATATTTGACTCTGCATTAAAATTTGACAAGCAAGTCAACGCTGTGGTAAAAGCCAGCTTCTTCCAACTTCGTACCATAGCTAAAATCAAACCTTTCCTCCAATTCGACGACACTGAAAAAATCATTCACGCTTTCATTTCCTCCTGCCTAGACTACTGCAACTCCCTATACACTGGGATCAGCCAATCTTCCCTGTCCTGCCTGCAACTGGTCCAAAACGCCGCAGCGAGACTCCTGACGGGTACCCGTAAAAGGGACCACATCACGCCGATTCTGGCCTCTCTCCACTGGCTCCCTGTACGGTACAGAATTAACTTCAAGCTCCTCCTATTCACATATAAAGCCCTAAATGGACATTCCCCCCCCACATCAAAAATCTTCTAACCCACCTCTCTAACTCCAGGTCCCTCAGGTCGGCCGACTTGGGGCTACTCAC
Source organism: Rhinoraja longicauda (assembly GCF_053455715.1). NCBI lineage: Eukaryota > Metazoa > Chordata > Chondrichthyes > Rajiformes > Arhynchobatidae > Rhinoraja > Rhinoraja longicauda. Next base: position 25,111,784 of record NC_135979.1, read on the forward strand.
TATCTCACGGTCTAGGCTTAAGCTCAGGGGTGACCGCGCTTTTGCGGTTGCAGCTCCTAGACTGTGGAACAGCATCCCTCTCCCCATCAGAACTGCCCCCTCCATCGACTCCTTTAAGTCCAGGCTCAAAACCTATTTCTACTCCCTGGCGTTTGAGGCTCATTGAGGAGGCGCTGTGAACTGTTTTGTATGTGCTGTTATGTTTGCGTGCTACTGTATGTTTCATTTTTTCCTTAGTACCTAATCAGATGTACAGCACTTTGGTCAATGTGGGTTGTTTTTAAATGTGCTATACAAATAAAATTGACTTGACTTGACTATAGTTACTCAACCAGTCGCAACTACATTTAAAGCAGCTCTTCTTCTCCAAGAAGCCCTTCTTGCTTAAGTCCATACTCCGCCACCTCCAGTTTAAATTCCATTTGGAATATTTTGGAGGACCAAGAACCAAGGACCAATAATCACTGGGTGTGTGGTGAAGTAGACAATAGACAATAGGTGCAGGAGGAGGCCATTCGGCCCTTTGAGCCAGCACTGCCATTCAATGTGATCATGGCTGATCATTCTCAATCAGTACCCTGTTCCTGCCTTCTCCCCATACCCCCTGACTCCGCTATCCTTAAGAGCTCTATCTAGCTCTCTCTTGAATGCATTCAGAGAATTGGCCTCCACTGCCTTCTGAGGCAGAGAATTCCACAGATTCACAACTCTCTGACTGAAAAAGTTTTTCCTCATCTCCGTTCTAAATTGCCTACCCCTTATTCTTAAACTGTGACCCCTTGTTCTGGATTGCCCCAACATTGGGAACATGTTTCCTGCCTCTAACGTGTCCAACCCCTTAATAATCTTATACGTTTCGATAATATCTCCTCTCAAATGGAGACACTGAGGGGGGAGCAGTGCAGTGGGTGAGAATGGTGAAAGTGTTGATGGAGTGATTGTGGCTGGATAGTGTGGGACTCTGGGGAGCTGCGGGAAGGGTTGTGGTGAAGGGTGCGTTGCGGGAGGGGTTTGCGGGTGAGGGTTCGTGCAGGACCTTGATGGGTTGAGGGGGGTTGAGGGGTGCATTAAGGAAGGAGGGTTGATGATGGGGTTCACAGCACTGGATAGGCTATTGAGGGTGGGGGAGGGGATGTGGGTGGAGAATGGGTTGAGGGGAGGGACGGAGTAGAGGGTGAGAGGGTTTAGCGTGCTGGGTGGGTTGAAGGGCTGGTAGGGTGAGAGGCTGCAGGATGTGTTGAGAGAGGGGTGCGGCCAAGTATCCCACTGCCTTCCCCTCCTGGGACAGGGGGCGGTGCAAGAGCCGCACCTGGGACAGTGGGAGGAGGGAGGGAGGGAGGGGGGGAGGAGGAGGGAGGGGGGGAGGAGGGAGGGAGGGAGGGGAGGGAGAGAGAGTGGGAGGAAGGGAGGGAGGGAGAGAGAGTGGGAGGGGAGGGAGAGAGAGTGGGAGGGAGGGAGAGAGAGTGGGAGGGAGGGAGAGAGAGTGGGAGGGAGGGAGAGAGAGTGGGAGGGAGGGAGAGAGAGTGGGAGGGAGAGTGGGAGGAGGGAGGGACAGTGGGAGGAGAGAGAAGGGAGTGTGTGAGAGTGAGAGTGATTGGGAGGAGGGAGGAGAGAGAGAGAGAGAGAGAGTACGTGGGAGGAGAGGTGTGAGTGAGGATCGCGGTGCGGGCAGCGCGGAGTTGCTGGGAGAGGCGAGGCGAGGCGAGGCGGGCGATGAGCGTTGAGCAGCGCGGGTCCAGTCGGGGGTCCAGTCGGCGGGGCAGTGCGGTGGGCGGTGCGGACCCGGCCGGCCGGGCGCCATCGGTGTCGGCGGGCAGTTACTGGCAGGACCCGCTGGCCATCGACATCAGCCGCAGCGCCCTGCCCGTCCCCAAGGTCCGCAGCCGGGCGGTCCAAGCCGTCTACGTGGTCAATGAGACGGCGAGCCCGCAGTCAGAGGACAGCCCGCACTTGCGCTGCCTCCGGGAGGCGTGTGTGGATGCTGGCGCCGAGCTCCACACTGTGCCCGTCGGCCGCCTGGTGCTGGGCGAGACGGGAACCCTGGACTGCTTCTACAACGCAGGTCAGCGCCCTGTCCTCCCCTCTCCTGTCCTCTCCTGTCCTCCCCTCTCCTGCCCTCCCCTCCCCTCTCCTCTCCTGTCCTCTCCTGTCCTCCCCTCTCCTGCCCTCCCCTCTCCTCCCCTCTCCTCTCCTGTCCTCCCCTCTCCTCCCCTCCCCTCTCCTGTCCTGTCCTCCCCTCCCCTCTCCTGTCCTGTCCTCCCCTGTCCTGCCAGTTGCATTCGGGTTCGGGATACTCCTTCAAGTTCTTACTCTTACTTGAACAAGTTTTACACATTGCTACATATTCTGTCAGTTCAATACCCTACATTCACCCCGATTACCTGTCTTACTGGTACAAGTTGTACGAATTATCCCCTTTAGTTCTATGGAGTTCCCTTCTTAATGCCCCATATTCTGCCACTTGCCCCTCTTCCTCCTGCACGTTCTGCCACTTGCCCCTCTTTGTGCTACAAATTCTACCTGTTCCCCCTCCTTAATGCTCCATGTCCTACCAATTGCCCCTTTTGTACATTCTACCAATTTCCCCCTTTCGTGGTCCACATTCCTGGTACCCATCCAAGTGCCCCATGTACTACCCATTGCCTCCACCTTACTGGTAAGCTTTTTTGAAATGCCCCCTTGCAGATCCAGATTCTAGCAGTTCCCCGTTCCATTGCCCCATGTTCTGCCAGCCTGGCCCCAGCTCTATCAGTTGGCACATTTTCCTATTACCTCTCCTCCGGGCCAATGTTCTACTAATTTCTCCTTTGACTGGTCGATGCTTTATCGTTGGTTTTCTGGATGTTGCATGCTCTGTCAACTGCCCCTCTTGCAGGTTTGTTTGTGTTCTATCAGGTACACCCAACTTGCTGCCTTATTCCTCATTACAATTTTTTTTGCACAACATATATTGAAGCAAAGAAGCATGACTTTTGTGGCAGTAGCTTACCGTGAGATGGAGGTGGCAAAAGCTCCACTCTCCACGACCTTGGATACCCTGCATAATTGCTGTTATAGAGGGGAGGGGGTGGTGGAGCCCCCAGTCACTGCTGTGCAGAGGGTGAAACCTCCATGCGGTAGTCTGTTGGAACACTGTGGCAGCAAGGTGAACAGCAACATTTCCACCCTTCCCCCATATTGCAGCTTTGAGCTTGGCATATTGGCTAGTGGTGACCAGCCGACATCTTAAAGGGTGAAAGAAATTTGGAGGACTCCAAGAGGAGAATTCCAGTGTTTTGAATCTCGCTGGTCATTCAGCGCTGCCCAAAACCGAGCTATTATATCTGGGAATGTGTGGAAGTCAGAATTAAGAATTGCAAATACGTCAATAGACAATAGGTGCAGGAGGAGGCCATTTGGCCCTTCGAGCCAGCAACCCCTTGGAGTCCTCCAAATTTGTCGGACTAGAGGTCTGGAAGCACATGGGGAAAAAGGACAAATAATTTTGTAAAGAAGGTGGAGACTCAACGAACTGCAGATGCTAGAATTTTGAGCAAAACACAAAGTGTTGGAGGAACTCAGCGGGCCAGGTGGCATCAATGGAGGGAATGCTCACAAAATGTTTTGGGTCGGGACACTTCAGACTGATTGTAAAAGGGGGAAGGAAGCTAGAAAAGTGGTGGTGAATGACAGTGAGATGACATGACAATATTAATGCACGGTCAAAATGCCTCCCACGTCTATGTGGTTCGAAGCTTATTTGGAGGCTGTAGTGTTTAATTAGTATAAGAAAATAACTGCAGATGCTGGTACAAATCGAAGGTATTTATTCACAAAATGCTGGAGTAACTCAGCAGGTCGGGCAGCATCTGGGGAGAGAAGGAATGGGTGACGTTTCGGGTTGAAGAAGTGTCTCGACCCGAAACGTCACCCATTCCTTCTCTCCCGAGATGCTGCCCGACTTGTAGTGTTTAATTGCCTGATGGTTGTTGGGAAGTAGCTGCTCCTGAACCTGGATGTTACAGTTTTCAGACTCCTGTAAGGTCTTCCTGATGGCAGGGGTGAAATGAGAGTGTGGCCAGGATGGATGTGGGTCTCTGATGATGCTGGCTGCCTTTTTGAGGCAGTGACTCCTGTAGATCCCATCGATAGTGGGGAGGTCAGTAGCCGTGATGGACTGGGCAGTGTTCACCATTTTTTTGCAAAAGGGAAAAGCAAAAAGGGGGTAAAAGGGAAAAGGATGACTCGGGGATGGGAGATGAGTGCACAAAGATGGGGAAAGGAGTAGGGAGACTGGGGGCGAGGTGGGAGACGATGGGAAAAATGGGCGCGCAGCAGAGATGGGGGGTACAGGAAAGAAAGAGGGGGAAGTATTTCTCTGCGTTGTTATGTGAAGTAGGTGTCGCTTTAATGGTATACAACTGTAGATGTGTCAGATAGACACAAAATGCCGGTGTAACTCAGCAGGACAGGCAGCATGACTGGAGAGAAGGAGTGGGTGAGGTTTCATCGGAGACCCTTCGACAGACACAAATGTGTCAGCACAGGATGCAAGGATGTTGCAAATTAGGGCACGGCGGCAAAGAAGGGGAGATTGGGAGGATTGCACAGGTCCCTGGTTAACAGAGATACTTTGTGGATTTCAACAGCAGAGGTGAGGTCGGATGATATCACAAGGAAATCAATAACTGTAATGATGGCGCAGTTCTGCGTTCCAAAGCTACCTGACCCACCTTCATGTCGAGTTCCGTTTCGGGCAGTTGTCAGCGTGAGTGATGGATTTGATCACGAAAAGTTCCAACTATCTTCAAAGGTCACCCGAAACGTCAAAAAGCAGAGCTGATTTATTGGTTGACAAAGAATGACATTGTTTACCACTGTACTGTAACACAAGCCAGGTATATTATCTGCTGTGATACTTCAATCAAATGCATGAAGAATGACATACCTTGGCACTGACTAGGGCCTTTTCTTCAGTCTTATTTTACTTATTTTACTTATTTTCAAGATATTCAAGCTGCTCAGCTGAGGGCAGTGGTACTGTAATTCCTCCTTGTGGAAGTCTTGGTTAATGGTCTGTGTTTTGTCCTTCGTCTATGAACAAACGTATCCCATTTCAGAGGCTTGGCAAACCCTCCCTGTCCTATCACTTCTACCCATTAATCACAAATGAAGCTGAATTCCAACCAAGTTCTATTTGATTCGTTTATGTGGTTGCCACCTTTCCTTTGCTTCGCTTTACTCATGTATTGTCTGCGTGTCCTACCTCAACTAATTTCACTCTGGGCGCCATTGACTTGAACACCTAAACTGTCTAAAACACAGTTGTGTTTTCCTTTAGCTGTCTCCCAGCTAGCATGAGGTGTTTATCACATATACCCAGAGAAGTATGACGTGCTCTTATTTCCCTGGTAACACCTTGATCATTACTATTACCGTGTGTAGATAATATTCCAGTCCAATGAATACCTTAACTTTTCTAACCACTACCAATGAATGTATAGACTACACACAAGGAACTGCAGATGCTGCAATATTGAGTGAAACGCAAAGTACTGGAGAAACTCAGCGGGTCAGGCAGCATCTGCGGGGGGACTGTATCGGCAATGTTTTGGGTCAGGACCATTGTTCAGACTGATCGTAATAGGCCAGGATACAGGTGAGGGGGGTTCGATTGGCAGATGTGGTGCAAGTATCAAAGGCTGGCAGTGGAATGGAAACAAAAGGGTGTCAGATAAGGAGAGAAGAGGGTGATGTGTAGGTATAAAGGTGGGAGACAATAGGTAAGGATAGTGGCAGAAATGGGTGCATACACCAGAGTGGCAAGGAGTGTGGGCACAGGAAAGGGAGAGGAGGTAGCGGGAGTATTATTTGCCAGGCTTTTCCCTGCCCTCATCTCTCTTTTCCAGTATTCCTCCCCTTACTACAATCAATCTGAAGAAGGGTCCCGACCTGAAAAGCCACTTGTCCATTCCCTCCACGGATGCCGCCTGACCCACTGTATGTTTAAATCTATGATAGACACAAAATGCTGTCATATGTTGAAAGACTGGAGCGACTAGGCTTGTATACACTGGAATTTAGAAGGATGAGAGGGGATCTTATCGAAACGTATAAGATTATTAAGGGGTTGGACACGTTAGAGGCAGGAAACATATTCCCAATGTTGGGGGAGTCCAGAACCAGGGGCCACAGTTTAAGAATAAGGGGTAGGCCATTTAGAACTGACATGAGGAAAAACTTTTTTAGTCAGAGAGTTGTGAACCTGTGGAATTCTCTGCCTCAGAGGGCAGTGGAGGCCAATTCTCTGAATACATTCAAGAGAGAGCTAGATAGAGCTCTTAAGGATAGCGGAGTCAGGGGGTATGGGGAGAAAGCAGGAACAGGGTACTGATTGAGAATGATCAGCCATGATCACATTGAATGGCTGTGCTGGCTCGAAGGGCCGATTGGCCTACTCCTGCACCTATTGTCTATTGTCTATTGTCTAACTCAGTGGGACAGGCAACATCTCTGGAGAAGGAATGGGTAACGTTTTGGGTCGAGACCCTTCTTCAGACTGATATCAGGGGAGTGGGTGGAACTGAGATAGAATGTAGAAAGAGATAGAATAGATCTATGATCTACCTATTCAACATTTTTGTCTTGTACCTAATTTCAACATTTTCTCCACCTTGAGAACATGAAATGATCAGCTATGATCATATTGAATGGCGGTGCTGGCTCGAAGGGCTGAATGGCCTACCCCTGCACCTATGTTTCTATTTAACACATGTTACCACTGGCCAATTTGCGCATATGTGGGTTAAGTGCTGTTACCTCTAGCTCTCCCCGTTGATGAACTATACTCTGCAAGGGCCAGGAATCGAGCGGGCAAGATCATCTCTGACCCCTCTCACCCTGGCCACAAAATCTTTGAAGCACTTCCCTCTGGAAGGCGACTCTGGACTGTCAAAGCAGCCACAGCCAGACATAAAAACAGCTTTTTTCCACGAGTGGTAGTTCTACTCAATAACCAAAGTCTGTAGTCTCTTTTTTGCTCTGTTTTATTTTCACCCACATGTTGAGACCATAATGTTATACCCTTATTGTTTTGATGTGGTTATGCTTTATTCTTAATTTGTGTTGTCATTTGTGAGCGGAGCACCAAGGCACATTCCTTGTTTATGCACATACTTGGCCAATAAACGTATTCATTCATTCATAATCAGGCACCCTAAATAACGCACTGGAATAGTTCCGATGATTAAGTCAAGTGCTCGGGCGACAATGAAGTGTGGTGCCGTCATCCGTAACTACCCAGTTTGATCAACATGTGCAATGATTCAAACCTTTACAGTTCTCCTGATTTCCTATCTTCCTTTTCGATCTTTTCATCCTATTGGGTCATCCCCGATCAAAATTTAGGTTGTCCTGATCAAAGTGTTTCTTGGAGAACTGGCCACAGTCAAGAGGTTCTGCTCTGGGCTTCGCATTGCATATTTTTCTCTTCCCATGTTTCCTCTACACGTCGACCTTGATTGCTTGCTGCAAAACCCTTCATTCTCCACACCAGCTGCTGGAACATTGTGGGAAACAGACCACAGAGGAAAGGCACCGACCGGATAGGAAAGGCACGTCCATGACATGTCATTCCAAATGTAAAAACCTCCTGGTTTTGTTGCAATTCAGTTAAAACTCGATTCTTTCATATACAGTAGCTCTTTGGACTGCACTCTCTTTTCTGATCCAAACTTGATCATTTTCTTGCTGGAACTTGTTTTGGAAAATAACATATAATCCAGCATGTCTTTAGACCAAGGCTCTTGAAGGAAAATTCTTCAATTCAAATTGCCTTGTCATATGACACATGTAGAGCAGTTCTCCTGCCACACAGTTTGTGTTTGAAGAAGGGTCTCGACCCGAAACGTCACCCATTCCTTCTCTCCTGAGATGCTGCCTGACCCGCTGAGTTACTGTGAATAAATACGTTCGATTTGTACCAGCATCTGCAGTTATTTACTTACACCACCTTTTGTGTTTCCAGTTCATTAATGCCTCAAGACCTTTAAAAGAAAAGCTATATTTGTCGTGGCCCTGTTTAGCAGTTAATTTGTCACCAGAGAAAAACATTAATTCTTTGCAATTTTTAACTCAATTTTTTCTCAACTTAAGAATGAGTAAAACCTTCAACTATGCCAACATGCTAAATCTGTTTTTTCATCATTTGTCATTTCTTAATTCATGTTACCCGGAATTGGAAATTCTTGTATAACTTATAGCAGTAACTAATTATACAAGACCAACGTGTAATTCATGTCCTTTTATTTTTCCCAATTTCAATTCAGATTGATATTAACTCCAAAGACGTACAGGTATGTAGGTTAATTGGCTGGGTAAATGTAAAAATTGTCCCTAGTGGGTGTAGGATAGTGTTAATGTACGGGGATCACTGGGCGGCACGGACTTGGAGGGCCGAAAAGGCCTGTTTCCGGCTGTAGATATATGATATGATATGATTTATGATCTGACAAAAGGACACATGAAAGAAACTTTGGCTCAGAGCGACTGATTACTTGCCTGTAAACAAATGCAGTCTGCTGCAAATCTCCACAGCTGCATGGGTTCTGGTGGATAACTGAGAAAAGCTGGAGAAAATTAACGACCATGATCTGACAATAGACATTAGGTGCAGGAGGAGGCCATTCGGCCCTTCGAGCCAGCCATTCAATGTGATCATGGCTGATCATTCTCAATCAGTACCCCGTTCCTGCCTTCTCCCCATACCCCCTGACTCCACTATCCTTAAGAGCTCTATCTAGCTCTCTCTTGAATGCATTCAGAGAATTGGCCTCCACTGCCTTCTGAGGCAGAGAATTCCACAGATTCACAACTCTCTGACTGAGATCTGTTGTAATATAAAGAGCTGGAGACAGGGAAAACCTTTAGGGCTGAAACAATTACTTTGAAATCTGACCTTTTCCAAAGCTACACCTTATCTCTTAAAAAATTTAGAATTCTTCACAGCTGTCAAGAAGTTCCTTGTTGACAAAAAAAGCCTGCCTGTACCTGCAATTAAAGATTTTAGCTTTTTAGTTTAGATATTCAGTGCCGAAAAAGGCCCCTCGGCCACTGAATCCGTGCCACCCAGTGAGCCCCGCACACTAACACATCCTACACGCCAAGGATAATTTTTACAATTTTACCAAGCCAATTAGCCTCCAAAACTGTATGTCTTTGGAGTGTGGGAGGAAACCGGAGCTCCCGGAGAAAACGCACGCAGGTCACGGGGAGAACGTACAAACTCTGTACAGACAGCTCCAGACAGCAGGAGCTTTACCATGCATCACTGTGCCACCAGTTACATCAGGATAGCACAGTGACACAGCTGGCAGAGCTGCTGTCTCATGGTGCCAGGGACGTGGATTTGATCCTGACCCCGGGTGCTGTCTGTGTGGAGTTTGTACTTTCTCCCTGTGACTGAGTTGTTTTTTTCCAGGTGCTACAGTTTTCTCCCACATCCAAAAGGACACGCAGGTTTTTAGGTTAATTGGCCTCTGAAAATTGCTCCTTGAGTGTAGGGAGTGGATATGATAGTGGGATCACAGAGAACTAGTGTGAACAAGTGATTGATGGTCAGCATGGACTCAGTGGGCCGAAGGGCCTGTTTTTCCATGCTGTACCTTTCAATCAATCACAATGTCTCGCACGACTAAATGCAAAAATAAATTACGAAAAGAAAATGTTCCTTCAGAGAACTTAAAAACATGAATTAATGAAACGGTTCAGGATCGCAAAACATTTGCCAAACTTTACGAACTGCTGCAGTCATGAGCCAATGAATGATACCATTTAAATCGCTTCCAAATTAAAACGCATCCAAAGCACACAAGGGAAACACACAAAGGGATCATTTCCTGCAATAACAATAATAGTTGATTAACAGCTTTCATCTCTGAGCAGACTGATATTGAACACACACAGCTGACACCTTTTAAGCAATCATATAGTTTCCAAATATTGTGATGCGTTATCACATCCTGAATCTAGACTTGCTTTCACTGAATCAGTGGCTTCTGTGCAGTTCCATTTTAGATATTGAAGGTGTTACGATAATTTGGATAAAGTCTCTGCACTTGCTTCAGAGTTTGTTTGCACTGGTGGTAGGTCTCCAGGCAGGGATCTGCTTGGTACTTGGTATTCAGAGGGACTTTATGAAAGCCAATACTCTCCATTGGAGACACAAGGAACTGTGGGTGCTGGAATTATGATCAAAACCCAAAGTGCTGGAGAAAGTCCGGCAAGTCCGGCAGCCTCTGCGGAAGGAATAGACAGACAACATTTTGCGTTGGAGGTATCACAAAAAGCTGGAGTAACTCAGCGGGTCAGGCAGCATCTCAGGAGGGAAGGAATAACTCAGCGGGTCAGGCAGCATCTCAGGAGAGAAGGAATGGGCGACGTTTCAGGTCGAGACCCTTCTTCAGACTGATGTCAGGGGAGGGTGCGGTCCCATCCCCTCCCCTGACATCAGTCTGAAGAAGGGTCGAGACCCAAAATGCCACCCATTCCTTCTCTCCTGAGATGCTGCCCGACCTGCTGAGTTATTCCTTCCCTCCTGAGATGCTGCCTGACCCGCTGAGTTACTCCAGCTTTTTGTGGTACCTTCCATTTGTACCAGCATCAGCAGTTATTTTCCTACACATTTTGCGTTGGGATCAGTCTTGAGAATGACATAGTGGGGAGAAATCTGGAAAGCCGGGGTGATTGGAGATCAGTCTGAAAAAGTGTCCCAATCCGAAACGTCATTTGTACATTCCCTGCTCAGATGCTGCCTGATCGACTGAGTTCCTCCAGCACTTTGTGGTCTGCTCAGGACTCCCACATCTGCAGTGTCTGGTATCTCCGACCTAACATCGGAACTGATCCGTTCTGGATGATGGGTTGCTGTTCCTCCAGCAGCTTCCCAGCGGTTAATTGGAAGAAAACCTTTGAAGAAATGAAGGGCAACTGCTGAATACGCAAGATTTCAAGAGGCTTTAATGAAGTGCTGTATCAAACGTTACTGTGGACGTTAAAAGCTAGAAGCATTAAATACAAATGCAGGTGTTATATTTTTGCTAATTTGTATTAGTGGTTTTTGCTGCCAACTGCAATTTCTGATCCATCATCTCTCAGACCTGGAAGCAAGGAGCTGGAGATGGTGGTTTACAAGAGAAAAAGACACAAAGTGTTAGAGTAACTCAGCGGGTCAGGCAGCATCCCTGGGGAACATGGGTAGATATTTGGGGGGGGGGGGGGGGGGCTAGAAAAGAGGAGTGAAAGGACAAAGCATGACAGGTGATCAGAGGCAAGGGAAGTTTTTACAGGTAGATGTTTGGAGAAATGCCAGAGATGAAAAAAACAATGTGAGACAAAAGGATTGAAGCGTTGTAAATTGTAACGCTAGAGGAAAGAATGTAGATGGAAGGGAAGGGGAGAAATAGGTGTGAGTTCAGGTGGGGCACAGGGAAGGGGGGGGGGAGGAGTAGGAGGGAAAGGGGGTGTGGGGCAGGAAGGGGCATGGTGGAGAGGTTAATTACAATTAGAGAATTCATTGTTCATACCGTTAGGTTGTAACCTACCCAAACAAAATGTGAGGTGTTGTTTTTCAAATTTGCCTCACTCTGGCAATGGTGGAGACCCAGGACAGAAAGGTCAGTATGGGAATGGGAAGGGGAGTTAAACTGGTTTGCCACCGGGAGATCCTGTAGGACTTGGTGGACCGAGTGCAAGAGTTCGGCGAAACGGTCATCGAGCCTCCGCGTGGTCTCGCCGATGTACAGGAGGCCACGTTGGGAACGCCAGACATAGTCGGCGAGGTTAGAGGACATGCACGTGAATCTCTGTCTCACCTGGGCGGCACGGTAGCGCAGCGGTAGAGTTGCTGCTTTACAGCGAATGCAGCGCCGGAGACTCAGGTTCGATCCTGACTACGGGTGCTGCACTGTAAGGAGTTTGTACGTTCTCCCCGTGACCTGCGTGGGTTTTCTCCGAGATCTTCGGTTTCCTCCCACACTCCAAAGACGTACAGGTATGTAGGTTAATTGGCTGGGTAAATGTAAAAATTGTCCCTAGTGGGTGTAGGATAGTGTTAATGTGCGGGGATCACTGGGCGGCACGGACTTGGAGGGCCGAAAAGGCCTGTTTCCGGCTGTATATATATGATGATATGATATGATATGAATGCTGGTGTCCCTAGATGGAAGTGAGAGAGGAGGTGTGGGGACAATATTACATCTGCTGTTCGCAGGGAGGGGGGTCATTGGGTGGGAAGGGATGAGTGAACAGAGTAGTTGTGGAGGGAGCAGTCTCAGAGTAGTTATGGAGGCAGGCAGAAAGGTGTGGAGATGGGAAGATGGGGCTGGTGGTGGGATCACGTTCGAGGTGATGGGAATGTTGGACGATGTGTTGGATGCAGAGGCTGGTGAGGTGAAAGGTGACGGCCAGGGGAAACTGTCCTTAGTCCATCTGGGGGCAGAGCAAGCAAGAGCAGGATTATGGGACATGGAGCGATCCATCTGTGCTAGAAGGGAACACTGGCCCAGTGAGGGGACCCAGGTGAGGGATCCATCTATGGCAGCAGTGGGGAAACGCCATGTTTACTAAAGAAAGAGGCCATCTCGGGTGTCCGAGAATGGAGAGGCATCTTCTTGGCAGCAGATGCGGGCAGAGTCGGAGGAGTTGAGAGCAGGGGTTGGCTCTTTGCCAGAGGCAGGGTGAGAGGAAGTATAGTTCAGATAACTCTGGGAGTTGGGCAGGTTTGTAGTTGACATCAGTCGATAGTCTGTCCGCAAAGATGGAGACGGAGAGATGTCTCCCCCGATCCGTGACCATATCACCCCTGTCCTTTACAAGCTCCACTGGCTCCCCATCCCCCAGAGAATCCAGTACAAAATCCTCCTCATGACCTACAAAGCCCTCCATAACCTGGCCCCATCCTACCTGACTGACCTCCTCCACAGACACACTCCCACCTGCACCCTCCGCTCTGCTGCTGCCAACCTCCTGTCCCCCCCCCATCCGGACCAAACTCAGATCCTGGGGGGACAGGGCTTTCTCCATCGCTGCTCCCACCCTCTGGAACTCACTACCCCAAACCGTCAGAGACTCCTCCTCACTCACCACATTCAAAACATCACTGAAGTCTCACCTGTTCAGCACTGCCTTCAACCACTGACCGTCACCTCACCTTATTTTTCCTTTTCTGTTCGTTTACTTTTTTTTTTCTTTTTTTCTTCTATGTTTTAGTAAACCCTATAAAGCGTCTTTGAGTTTTTAGAAAAGCGCTATACAAATGTGATGCATTATTATTATTATTACAAAAAAGGGGAGGGAAGTGGTGCAGAGATAGTCCAGGTGAATTTGCGGGCAGGGTGGGTTGGTGGTGAAGTTAATTAAATCAAGTTCTGCACGGGTGCAGGAGGCAGCCACGATGCAGTCATTGATGAGGCAGAGTAAGAGTTGGGGACTGGTGCCAGTTATGTGTGTTACAAGGACTGTTCAATGTGACCAATGTAAAGGCAGGCAGAGCTGGAGCTCACGTGAGTGAGTGCCCATGGCTACACCTTTAACTTGGAGAAAATCACTCTCAATACCTTGTCTGTGAGGCAATAGATGAGCATCTTTAACTTGGTTTGGTTGTTCACGGGTAGTACAATGTTCGGCAAAGCCCGAATCTTTGAATCAGCAGGGATTTTGCTTAATCTGGGGCGCTCTAGGCAAAAATCAGAAACATTATTTTGAGAAGCAGCTGACTAAAATCTATTTCAAATTCGCTGTGCTTAACCGAAGATGGACACAAAAAGCTGGAGTAACTCAGCGGGGACAGGCAGCATCTCCGTAGCGGAGGAACGGGTGACGTTTCAGGTCGAGACCCTTCTTCAGACGTTGTGCTTAACCATTGGGCTGTGTAAAATTGCCCCCAGTGTGCAGGGAGTGGATTTGAAAGTGGGATAACATGGAACTACTGTGAACAGGTGACCAGTGTTCAGTGGGACGGAGTATCTGTTTCCATGCGGTATGTTTAAACTCTAAACTAAACCGGCTGGTCATGTGTTAGTTTTGTAGGGCATAGTTAAGTTGATATTTGCGCACTGTACAGTATTAATCTCCTCATTGAAGGAAGATTGTTAATGCAGTTCAGAGAAGGTTTATGAGATGAATACCTGGAATTGGCGCATTGTTTAACGAAGGTTGGGCAGGCTAGGCTGTTATCCACTCTAGTTTAGAGAGTGAGAGAGGACTTGATTGAAACTTAAGAATCGGCAGGAGTTGGGAGGGTGAGTGTAGAGGTGTTTCCTCTGGTGGGAGAATCTAGAATCGAGAGGGGAAGACACTGTTTACAATTAAAAGATATCTCATCTAAGACACCAGACTTTTTCTCTCAGAGGGTAGGAGCTCATGTTTACAAAGGACTGTGGAAGCAGAGTCTTTGAATGTTTTAAAGTCAGAGGTGAGTAGATTCACGATAAGCCAGCAGGTACCAGGGTGTGTGGAAGGTGGAGTTGAGGTTACAGCCATCTCACTGGTGATCATCTTCAGTGGCAGAGCAGGCTCGAGTGACCGAGTGGCCCGCTGCACCTCCGATACGTGTGTTTTTATATGTTTTGCTTTAGTTGATTCCTCGAAAATCTAAGGGGGAAATGTACGGTTGATGTCAAGACCCTGATCAGCATTAATGTCCAGAAGTATATTGGGGTCTAGGTCCGTGGTTTCCTGACAATACAAGTAGATAGAAGCTGTGGGTAGACACAAAATGCTGGAGTAACTCAGCGGGTCAGGCAGAGAGAAGGAATGGGTTACGTTTCAGCCGAGATGCTGCCTGACCTGCTGAGTTACTCCAGCATTTTGTGTACACCTTCAGTTTTAACCAGCATCTGCAGTTTTATTTCCTAGATAGAAGCTGTATCTGGTGTTGCATGCAATTCCGCTCTCCTCACTACAAGAAGGATGTGGAGGCTCTGGAAAGGATGCAGGGGAGGTTCACCCAGAACACTTGACTAAAAGTCTCTCTTTCAGTATGTATACTCAGACCTGCTGGACAGCTGGGATATACTGCCAGAGGAGGTGGTGGAATCAGATGCAATTACAATGTTTAAGAGGCATTTAGAGAGATGCCCAAAGAGGCAAAACATACGGTCCTAATCTGGCAACTGGAATTAGTATAGATGGGCTAAAGGATTGCACTGACCGGTGGCCTGACGTGCCATTTCTGTGCAGTGTGACCCATATTCAATGATCTGTTTGATGCACTGACCAGGTGGTCGATAAACTTGCCATGTGCCATGTGTGTCTTTTTATTTAGATATTTTAAAAATATGACTTTCAAAGTGTGCCAGTTACTGCAATGTTGAAGACATCGCTCAAGATAGGTCAGTTGATGGATTATAGAGAGCAGGATTAGTCAATATGAGGCAGAGCATTGAGTTAGACAGAGAGGAACTGAAGGGAATTCACGTTAGTCAGAAAATAGTGTTCGGTAAACTGTTGGGACTGAAGGCAGATGAATCCCCAGGGCCTGATGGTCTGCATCCCAGAGTACTCAAGGAGGTGGCCCTAGAAATCGTGGATGCATTGGTGATCATTTTTGAATGTTCTCTCGACTCTGGATCATTTCCTGTGGACTGGAGGGTAGACAATGTAACCCCACTTTTTAAGAAAGGAGGGAGAGAGAAAACGGGGAATTATAGACCAGTTAGCCTTGCATCGGTAGTGGGGAAGATGTTGGAGTCGAATGCCTCCTTGCCTCAGCCTCCTCGCTGAAGACTCTTGAGCCAGTGGCTCGCACTTTCCCTCACCAAGGCCGCTCCCAACAGGCTGCTCCCCTGAGACCTGAACTGAATTTTATCTATTCAAGTCAACTATCCACACAACTAATTAGGATGTCTCAGCCAATCCACTCACTCGCTGGTCTGGCTGCTGCTCCTCTACGAACGTCCAGGTGATTCCAGTAGCTCAGCGGGTCAGGCAGCATCTCCAGAGAACATGGACAGGTGACTTTCACAGAGTGCTGCAGTAACTCAACGGGTCAGGCAGCATCTCTGGAGAACATGGACAGGTGACGTTTCACAGAGTGCTGGAGTAACTCAGCGGGTCAGGCAGCATCTCTGGAGAACATGGATAGGTGATGTTTCAGAGTGCTGGAGTAACTCAGCAGGTCAGGCAGCATCTCTGGAGAACATGGACAGGTATTCATTTCCTCCCGCCTAGACTACTGCAACTCCCTATACACTGGGATCAGCCAATCATCCCTGTCCCGCCTGCAATTGGTCCAAAACGCCGCAGCGAGACTCCTGACGGGGACCACATCACCCCGATTCTGGCCTCTCTCCACTGGCTCCCATTACGGTACAGAATCAACTTCAAGCTCCTCCTATTCACATACAAAGCCCGGGCTTGTCCCCCACTATATCAAAAATCTTCTAACCCACCACTCTATCTCCAGGTCCCTCAGGTCGGCCGACTTGGGGTTACTGACTATCCCGCGGTCTAGGCTTAAGCTCAGGGGTGACTGCGCTTTTGCAGTTGCAGCTCCTAGACTGTGGAACAGCATCCCTCTCCCCATCAGAACTGCCCCCTCCATCGACTCCTTTAAGTCCAGGCTCAAAACCTATTCCTACTCCCTGGCGTTTGAGGCCCTCTGAGGGAGCGCTGTGACCAGTTTATGTATGTGCTGTTATGTTTGTGTGCCATTGTATGTTCGTTCTTAGTACCTGAACTGATGTACAGCACTTTGGTCAACGTGGGTTGTTTTTAAATGTGCTATACAAATAAAATTGACTTGACTTGACTTGACAGTCTTTGTCCTGCCCCCAGCTCTATTTTCCACTTCTCTCCCCCATACCACAATCAGTCTGAAGAAATATTGTCTGTGCATTCCCTTCACAGATGCTGCCTGATTCGCTGAGTTACTCCAGCACTTTGTGTCTTACTCAAATAGTTGATGTCAGATTTTCTGGATTGGTTTACGTTTACTGCTAAACCATAAGTTCATAGAAACATAGAAACATAGAAAATAGGTGCAGGAGTAGGCCATTCGGCCCTTCGAGCCTGCACCGCCAATCAATATGATCATGGCTGATCATCCAGCTCAGTAACCTGTACCTGCCTTCTCTCCATACCCCCTGATCCCTCTAGCCATAAGGGCCACATCTAACTCCCTCTTAAATATAGCCAATGAACTGGCCTCAACTACCTTCTGTGGCAGAGAATTCCACAGACTCACCACTCTCTGTGTAAAGAAATGTTTTCTCATCTCGGTCCTAAAAGACTTTCCCCTTATCCTTAAGCTGTGACCCCTGGTTCTGGACTTCCCCAACATCGGGAACAATCTTCCCGCATCTAGCCTCTCCAACCCCTTAAGAATTTTATATGTTTCAATAAGATCCCCCCTCAGTCTTCTAAATTCCAGCGAGTATAAGCCTAGTCTATCCAGTCTTTCTTCATATGAAAGTCCTGCCATCCCAGATCCATTCATGTGCTAGGAGCAGAATTAGGCCATTCAGCCCATCAACTCTTTTCCACCATTCAATCATGGCTAATCTATCTTCCCCTCTTAACCCCATTCTCCTGCCTTCCCCCATAAACCCTGACACTCATATTAATCTATCTGTGCCTTAAAAATATCCATTGACGTGGCCTCCACAGTGTTCTGCGGCAATGAATTCCACAGATTCACCACCCTCTCACTAAAGAAATTCCTCATCATCTCCTTCCTAAAGAAACGTCCTTTAATTTTGAGGCTTTGACCTCTAGTCCTAGACTCAACCACTAGTGGAAACATCCTCTCCACATCCACTCTATCCAGGCCTTTCACTATTCGATTAGTTTCAAGAGGTCCCCCCTCATCTTCTAAACTCCATGAGTAGAGGACCAGTGACATCAAACGCTCATGGCAAACCGATGAGCAATCTTCGACTGGAAGCTTTAACCTTTTCTCCAGAGACGCTGCCTGATCTGCTGAATGCTTCAGACTTTTTCTGTTTTATTTCAGATTTCCACCATCTGCTGTTTTTTTAGTTTGATCTGTATGCAATCACAAATCATGCCTTACCACGCAGCCAGCTGGCAATAACTTAATGGATAACTAACTGGGATTTTTGTCTGGGTCTCCTTCAGAGTTGATTAATGACATAATTCATTCCAAAGTTGCATTCCTCCTGGTTGTTATTAAATACTGTGGTTCAAATAATTTTGTATCACTAACTACAGAGTTTAACATGGCAACATTTCAGATGCAAGATTTGAACTTGTGAAGATAGAACGGTACAGCACAAGAACAGGCCCTTGGCCTACAATATCCATGTCGAAAATGATGCCAAGTTACACTAATCACATTGTACGCGCATGATCAGTATCTCTCCATTCCCTGAAGATCCATGTGCTTGTCTAAAAACCTCTTAAATGCTGCTATGATATCTACCCCCACCACCATATTACAGGCACCCACCACCCTCTGTGTAAAACACGACCTGCATATCTCCTTTAAACGTTGGCCTTCTCACTATGTTTGCCAGTTCGACTGCAAGCTATGTCCTCCACTCTTTGACATTTCCACCCTGGGGAAAAAGATTCTGATTGTCTACCCTATCTGTGCCTCTCACAATTTTATATACTTCTATCGGGTTTTCTTCCTTGTAATATGCGTTATTTCCTCAATAAATGTTAGTTAAATGTAGTAATTAACATCCCGTTTGAGAAATGACTCTAACATGTTGTACTATTTTATATGTAAAAACAACATTAAATTGCCTCTGCTACAGCTTCTGATTCCTCAACATAGTAACACCATTCCAAATTCACAAACTCCTTTGGCCTGGTGGCTTTGCATCCAATGACCTTGTTTTTGCGGTGAATCAGATGGGATTGTTTTTTGAAGTGTGTCAGCTCGTCGAACTCTAAACGCACTGGTTTGAATGGCCTTGCCAGCAAATTGGGCTTGGTTTTTAAAGGCTTATCCCTTTGGCTTGCTCGTGCCATCTCACTGTGCCAGGGATGGAGACTAAATGGGCAAACTTCTGGCAGCATTCCACCATGATTTTACACAAGGTGAAGAATGTGGCAGAAATTAACGTTTCATGAATTGTTGGGGTTTATCAATCAATAATACTTCCATTAATTTATTAACAATTCATTTTCATTCATTGAGAATGATCAGCCACGATCACATTGAATGGCGGTGCTGGCTCGAAGGGCCGAATGGCCTCCTCCTGCACCTATTGTCTATTGTCTATTCTCACTTCATGTCACAAGGCAGAGTCCAGGCTTGACCTTAACCAACCATGATCTATTCCGGACCTTACAGATTTTGGTTTTGCACTATTATGGTCTGGTTGCCCAGTATTACTGATGATTAATTTACTGTATTATTGATTATTGTGTATTTATTTGTGTGTTAGACAGTCGGAACCTTTTTTTCCCCCCGTGTCAAAGACTAAGAGGGCACAGCATTCAGGTGAGAGGGGCAAAGTTTAAAGGAGATGTGCCAGGCCAGTTTTCGTTTTACACAGATGCTGGTGGGTGCCTGGAACGCAGTGCCAGGGCTGGTACTGGGGGCAGATACAATAGTGGTGTTTGAGAGGCTTTTAGACAGGCACATGGATGTGCAGGGAAGGGTGGGCTATAGATCACCTGCAGACAGCTTAGTTTAACGGCATCATGTTTGGCACGGACATTGTGGTCTGCAGGGCCTGTTTTTGTGCTGTTCTTATGTTCTACATCCATGGGCATGTTAGGCTGCAGCAAATAAGAATTTGATTATTCCGTTGCTGGTACACATGACAATTAAACATACCCTTGCCTGGTGGTTTCTGGGGCGCTCCATTAACAGTGCTGCTGTTTCCAGATGTTGCAGTGGTGGAGTTGACCGACCCGTACTACCACTCATCACTCTTCTATCACCTTGGTGTCCGGGAGAGCTTCAGCATGACAAACGACGTGATCCTTTGCAACGACAGCAACATCGCCACGCTGCAGTCACTGCAGGTAAGAGAGCCCACGCTACAGTCACTGCAGGTAAGAGCCCAGACTGCAGTCACTGCAGGTGAGAGAGTCCACGCTGCAGTCACTGCAGGTAAGAGAGCCCACGCTACAGTCACTGCAGGTAAGAGCCCAGACTGCAGTCACTGCAGGTGAGAGAGTCCACGCTGCAGCCACTGCAGGTAAGAGAGCCCACGCTGCAGGTAAGAGAGTCTACGCTACAGTCACTGCAGGTGAGAGAGTGCACGCTGCAGCCACTGCAGGTAAGAGAGCCCACGCTGCAGGTAAGAGAGTCTACGCTACAGTCACTGCAGGTGAGAGAGTGCACGCTGCAGTCACTGCAGGTGAGAGAGTCCACGCTGCAGTCACTGCAGGTGAGAGAGTCCAGGCTGCAGGTAAGAGAGTCTACGCTACAGTTTAATCAGCCCCGTAATCCAGCGAGTAAACTACACATCAAATGACCTCCCTTTCTGAGTGAGGATTCTTACATGCTGCTTGTAGAACACAGAACAGTACAGCACAAGAACAGGCACCTTCGGCCTACAATGTCTGTGCCGAACATGATGCCAAGACCATCTCTGACCGACCTGCACATAATCTCTATCCCTCTACTCCCTGCATATCCATATACCTGTCCCAAAGTCTCTTAAATGCCACTATCGTATCTGCCTCCACCACCAACCCTGGCAGTGTGCTCCAGGCACCCACCACCCTCTGTGCAAAAAACGTTGTACCAAACATCTCTTTTAAACATTGTCCCTCTCATTTAAAAGCTATGCCCTCTAGTATTTCATGTTTCCACCTTGGGGGGGAAGGTTCTGACTGTCTACCCTACCTATGCCTCTCAGTTTTATATACTTCTATCAGGTCTCCCCTCAAATTCTAACTTTCTGGAGAAAGCAATCCAGATTTGTCTAACCTTTCCTTACAGATAAACGTACAGGCAGCATCTCTGGAGAACATACTCCTCTTCAAACTGATTGAAGAAAGGTCCGAAACTTCACCTATTCATGTTCTCCAGAGTTGCTGTCCGACCCGCCAAATTACTTCAGCACTTTGTGTCTTTTTGTGTATTAATCAGCATCTGCAGTTCCATGTTTCTACTTAAATCTACCAGAGCTGTGTAGAACTATTAACTATCGTCAGCAGAACAAGAGCTTTGATCTATATCTAAATCATGTCCGACTGATGGCTGTGTTCCACATAACACAGTTGTTTCCGAGCATAGTTCTCTGACGGGGCGGTTTTGAATGTCTTTCACTGGATGTTGCCACGGATGGTGTTATAATTGTTTGAGCCTCTCTCTCTCTTTCTCTCTCCCTCTCTCTCCCTCTCTCTCTTCCAGGACTCCAGTGGTAACTACACCTTCATCCCGTACATTGTGACTCCGACCGGGAAGCTCTTCTGCTGTGAAGCCAGCATGATGAAGTGTCTGACCGAAATGTTCCAGCCACAGTTCAACCTGGAGCATCTGCTGGTGCCCTTGTTAGATCGCCTCACCAAATTACTGGAGGAGACCCAGATTAATTCCTGGTGAGATTCTCGCTCCTGTGGGAAACCCTTTAAGGATATAGTAAATGGATTAAGAAGCAAGACCCCCCAAAGGGTGTCATTTCTGCCTCTAACGTGTCCAATCCCTTAATAATCTTATATGTTTCGATAAGATCCCCTCTCATCCTTCTAAATTCCAGTGTATACAAGCCTAGTCACTCCAGTCTTTCAACATATGACAGTCCCGCCATTCCAGGAATTAACCTTGTGAAACTATGCTGCACGCCCTCAATAGCAAGAATGTCCTTCGCTCAAATTTGGAGACCAAAACTGCACACAGTACTCCAGGTGCAGTCTCACTAGGGCCCTGTACAACTGCAGAAGGATCTCTTTGCTCCTATATTCAACTCCTCTTGTCATAAAGGCCAACATACCATTAGCTTTCTTCACTGCCTGCTGTACCTGCATGCTAACTTTAAGTGACTGATGAGCAAGGACACCCAGATCTCTTTGTATTTCCCCATTTCCTAACTTGACACCATTCAGATAATAATCTGCCTTCCTGTTCTTTCCACCAAAGTGGATAACCGCACATTTATCCACATTAAACTGCATCTGCCATGCATCTGCCCACTCACACAACCTGTCCAAGCCACCCTGCATCCTCATAGCATCCTCCTCACAGTTCACACGTCCACCCAGCTTTGTGTCATCCGCAAATTTGCTAATGGTACGTTTCATCCCTTCATCTAAGACAGGTTAAACTTGGGGAAAACTGGTGTAATTACGTTTCCACTTGCATATAGATAGATTCCAATATCTATTGCATAAAGTCAGTGTTTTGGGGAATCTAATGCCCACCCAGTGATTTTGAATGTATTTTCTGAACGACTGGGCCACTGGAAAAGTCCCAATAATAACAGGAACCCAGAGGCAAACAGGGGGGAAGAATCCAAACTGTTGTTGTCACAAAAGAAAAGGAACTGAGTAAACTATTTGTGATCTCCTTGATGTGAAGGTCTCTATCCCAGGGTGCTAAAAGAAGCATTAAATATCATGGATGCATTGGTTGTGATCTTCACTTGATTCTGGAATGGTTCCAATATTCCAATGGTTCCAAACCGCAAATGTGGCATTCCTGCACAAGAAAAGATGGGAACAGAGAGCAGGAAATCTGGCCAGTTAACCCAATGCTTGCTGTTTAGAAGCATTTAGAAAATGATCTAATTATGCAGATGGTTTTAGGTGAGTGCTTGCCAAGTTTAGAAGGATGTCGCAAGCAGGGTCGATTAAAGGAGAACTAATAAATGTATTTGAAATGATAATGGCATTTAAGAGTCCGCCTGAACCAACCTGATCTCCCAGTGGCTCAGCACTTCAACTCCCCCCTCCCACTCCCAATCTGACCTTTCTGTCCTGGGCCTCCTCCATTGTCAGACTGAGGCCCAGCGCAAATTAGAGGAACAGCACCTCATATTTCGCTAGGACAGTTTACACCCCAGTGGTATGAACATTGACTTCTCTAACTTCAGGTAGTCCCTGCTTTCCCTATCTATCCCCTCCCCCTTCCCAATTCTCCCACTGTCTTCCTGTCTCCGACTACATCCTATCTTTGTCCCGCCCCCTCCCCTAGCATCAGTCTGAAGAAGGGTCTCGACCCGAAACGTCACCCATTCCTTCTCTCCTGAGATGCTGCCTGACCTGCTGAGTTATTAATGGCATTTTGTGTCTACCAAGGCATTTAAGAGGGTGTTCAATAGGCACATGAATATGCAGGGAATGGAGGGATGTGTGAATCGTGTGCAGGCAGAGGGGATTAGTTTAACTTGGCCTCATGTTCGGCATGGACATTGTGGGTCAATGTGTGTTGGACATTGAGTGTCCGTATGCTGTGCTGTTCTATGTTGTATGTTCATTATGTTCCTGTTAGCATCTGCCTGTTAGGCTGCTCAAACTCATCTGGGCCCAGGTAGCAAAAGGGTAGCAGGAAGATTTGGAGGGTCACATCTGTGAAAATTTGTCCAAATTGGTCAATACTTGTTGGCCAACAGAGGGCATGTAAAAACACATACAATAGAGGTTGCCATTCCATCTGCCTTCCCAGCTGTGAAGTTTCCTTGCGGCAGTATTCGGGCAACACTGACTTGCCCAAGCATCAACCCAACTGAGCTTCCCCTCGCACTGCAAAACCTCGGGGGTAGTGGAAAGCGCTCAAAGTAAAGTGAGATGTGCTTGGGACATTTAAAGCCGAACCACTGGCCAGATGTTGTCAAACCGGAGAAACCTTTGAAGGATTAGCACAGCTCCATTAATGGAAGGACGAGGATGCGAGGAAGCATCGGAGCGGCAGCGTTGGAATAGGGTGTGCTGGCCGAGGATTATTGAGGAAAGACCATTCCTTTTCTCTTTCCCTTCTGCAGTGAGTATTTCCGGGAAACCATTCGGAATGACATTCGCAAAGCGAGGGAGATGTACACCGGGCAGGAGCTGCGGGAAGCCCTAGCACGGATCCAGCAGAGCCTCGACAGCGTGGAGCTTCTGAGTGCGGACATTGTGGTCAACCTCCTGCTGTCCTACCGAGATGTGCAGGTGTGTGGACCGCTGGGGAATGTGTGTGGACCGCTGGGGAATGTGGGTGGACCGCTGGGGAATGTGTGTGGATCGCTGGGGAATGTGGGTGGACCGCTGGGGAATGTGTGTGGACCGCTGGGGAATGTGTGTGGACCGCTGGGGAATGTGTGTGGACCGCTGGGGAATGTGTGTGGACCGCTGGGGAATGTGTGTGGACCGCTGGGGAATACCGGGACAAACTGCAAACACCAGAGTCTCCGGCCTCGCACACTCCACAGTATTCAATAGACAATAGACAATAGGTGCAGGAGGAGGCCATTCGGTCCTTCGAGCCAGCACCGCCATTCAATGTGATCATGGCTGATCATTCTCAATCAGTACCCCGTTCCTGCCTTCTCCCCATACCCCTTGACTCCGCTATCCTTAAGAGCTCTATCTAGCTCTCTCTTGAATGCATTCAGAGAATTGGCCTCCACTACCTTCTGAGGCAGAGAATTCCACAGATTCACAACTCTCTGACTGAAAAGGTTTTTCCTCATCTCCGTTCTAAATGACCTACCCCTTATTCTTAAACTGACCTACCCCTTGTTCTGGAGTCCCGCAACATCGGGAACATGTTTCCTGCCTCTAACGTGTCCAACCCCTTAATAATTTTATACGTTTCGATAAGATCCCCTCTCATCCTTCTAAATTCCAGCGTATACAAGCCTATTCAACATCATTACAGCAGTTAGACACAAAAAGCTGGAGCAACTCAGGAGATAGACAGCATCTCTGGAGAAAATGAGTGGGTGACGTTTCGGGTCGAGGTCCTTCTTCAGACTCGACCCGAAACGTCACCTATTCATTTACTCCAGAGACGCAGTCTGACCCGCTGAGTTACTCCAGCCTATTGTGTTTATCGGTTTAAACCAGCATCTGCAGTTCCTTCCTACACACTTCATTACAGCAGTAACATTCCTGCTACTAACACGATTTGGCTCCCACTGAGCTTCTGCAAATTGGGACACAAAATGCTGGAGTAACCCCGTGGGTCAGGCAGCTTCTCTGGAGAATGGATAGGTGACATTTTGGGTCGGGACCCTTCCTCAGACTGATTGTAAGGGGGATTCGGGGGAAAGAAAGCTGGAATAGAGGAGGGGCAGAACAAAGCGTGGCAGGTAGTAGGTGAAGTCAGACGAGGGCCGAATGGCCTACTCCTGCACCTATTGTCTATTGGCAATGGAAACCTGGAACTCGTGTGGGAAGGAACCGCAGGTGCTGGTTTGCACCAAAGATAGACACAAAATGCTGGAGTAACTCAGGGGGTCAGGCAGCATCTCTGGAGAAAAGGAATACATGATGTTTTGGGTTGAGACCCTTCTTCACAAGCTCACATGTTATAGGAGTAGAATTAGGCCATTCGGCCCATCCGGGTCCACTCCGCCATTCAACCATGGCTGATCTTTGCCTCCGAATCCCATTTTCCTGCCTTCTCCCCATAACCCTTGACACCCGTTCTAATCAAGAATGTGTCTACCTCTACCGTAAAAATATCCACTGACTTGGCCTCCACAGCCCTCTGTGGCAATGCGTTCCACAGATTAACTACCCTCTGACTAAAGAAGTTCCTCCTCACCTCCTTTCTAAGGGAGCGCCCTTTAATTCTGAGGCTGTGACCTCTGGTCCGAGACTCTCCCACCAGTGGAAACATCCTTTCCACATCCACTCCATCTGTGCCTTTCATTATCCTGTAAGTTTTCAATGAGGAGTTGAGACCCTGAAGTCTGAAGATGGGTCTCGACCCTAAACGTCACCAATTCCTTTTCTCCAGAAATGCTGCCTGAAACCTGGAACTCACTCCCCCGGTACCTAGAACACAGAACTTTACAGCATAGGAATAGGCCCTTTGGCCCACAATGTCCATGCTGAACATGATGTCAAGATAAACCAATTTCCTCTGCCTGCACTCTGTCTCTGAGGCCGGCACGGTGGTGGAGTGGTAGAGCAGCTGTCTTACAGCGCTAGAGATCCGGGTTCGAGACTGACCAGGGAGGTCCACAGTCTATATGGAATTTGTACGTTCTCTCTATGACTGTGTTTTCTCCTGGTGCTCCAGTTTCTTCCCACAAAGACGTGCAGGTGTGTAGGTTAACTGGCTTCTGTAAATTGTCCCTGGTGTGTCGGATAGAACTAATGTATGGGTGATTGTTGGTCGGCTCGGTGGGCCTGTTTCCATGGTGTATCTCTAAACGTGATCGATCTCCTTCCACTTTTTGCATATCCATGTGCCTATCTAAAAACCTCTTGTATGCCTCTGTTGTATCTGCCCCCACCCCACTCCTGTCAGCACGTTCCAGGTGCCCACCAGTCTCTGTGTAAAATACTTGCCCCAAACATCTCAATTTAAACTTTGCTTCCTTTGCTTAAAGCTACGCCCTCTAGTCTTTTTGATATTTCCATCCCGAGAAAAAAAGTTCTGACTGTCTACCCTATCTATGCCTCCCATAATTTTATATACGTTCTGTCAATCTCTCCTCAAACTCTGGCATTCCAGAGAAAACTATCCAAGTCTGTCCAACCTCTCTTTATATCTAATACCCTCTAGTCCAGGCACAATTCTGGTGAACCTCTTCTGCATCCCCTCCAAAGCCTCCACATCATTCCTGTGTTGGGATGAACTATACATATTACTCCACATGCAGCCGAACCAGTTTTATAGAGCTGCTGTGTGACTCCCTGACCCATCTATACTCAATTTTATTTAGTAGTTTAAGAAGATAACTGCAGATGCTGGTACAAATCGAAGGTTTTTATTCACAAAATGCTGGAGTAACTCAGCAGGTCAGGCAGCATCTCGGGAGAGAAGGAATGGGTGACGTTTCGGGTCGAGACCCTTCTTCAGACTGATCAGTCTGAAGAAGGGTCTCGACCCGAAACGTCACCCATTCCTTCTCTCCCGAGATGCTGCCTGACCTGCTGAGTTACTCCAGCATTTTGTGAATAAAAACCCTTTAGTTAGTAGTTGCCCAGTTGAAAACCTCTTGGCTGAAATTGGTATCTGCGGAAACAAAGTTGGCAAATGGTCTTGCGATGCAGATAGGTCCTGGTCTAATTGAAGGCTGGACCTTTTCCTGTGCCTAATGTGTCTGTTTTCTCCATTAATTCCTGATTGTAATCTTTGTTGGCATCATGGTCATTGCACTTGGAATGAGTCCATTTCAATGCTGCACAGTGCAAGCCCGCAGTATCACCTCATTGAAACCGATTGTTTAGTTCCTCCCCCACATTCCCATAAACTTCCATGGGTGAGTAATCCTGTCCAAAAAAGCCTAGATATCCAATCCCTGTAGGACATCATCACCGTGAACAGAATGTGCAGGGAGTTAGACAAGACAGTGTTAACGTTCTTAAAAGCTGATAAGAATACTGAATGCAAACATGGAAGTGAATTTATGGCTGGAACTCGGGGGATGCAGAGGTTAAATGAATATACTCAAAATCTGGAGGCTGTGAGTATCAGCCATTACATGCTGAGAATTGAAACCATATTAAGATGGTTTATCAGTGATTCATGATTCAGAAGTAATGAAGCTAGTTGCAGTAGGTTTTACCACAAAGCTGTTGACGTCAAAAAAGCCTCAGGTGATGTACCGGGGAATAGAACCGGTCACTACTGGCCCCTCTGTGTCCACCGCACCACACTGTCACGACAGACCTGCAACAACACGTCAAAGGCAAAAACCTCTGGACAACTTCACAGGCAAATTGCAGTAACAAATGGTCTTGCCAGCAAAGACTACATCCTGAGCACGAATATAAAAATATTCAATCTTGATATTTAATTGATTACATGTTATGTTTTACTTTGTTTATTCTTAGCTTTAGAAATGGTATCTACAATTGGTCATGATCATGAAACGCAGTTTATAGTTTGCAGCCCCTACTCTGTAACTCCTTTCACAAAAACCTAATGTGACCTGATTAAAAAGACAAATTATCTGGTGGCACAAAGGTGCAGATTTTAGAGCAGCTGCCTCACAGCGCCAGTGACCCGGGTTCGATCCTGACCTCAACTGCTGTCTGTGTGGAGTTTGCACATCTTCCCTGTGACCGTGTGGGTTTACTCTGAGTGTTCCAGTTCCCTCCCACCGCCCAGATTGGTGCGGGTTTGTTGCTTAATTGGCCTCTAAACTGCCCCCCACTGTGTAGGGAGTGGATGTGAAGGTGGGATAGCATAGGATTTGTGTGACTGGGTGATTAATGGTTGGCATGGACTCAGTGGGCTGAAGGGCCTGTTTCCCTGCAGTGTCTTTCAATCGTTTGTTTGAGGTATTTTTGATGAATGGCTCTGTTTTCGCAACGGTTGCATCTTACGAGGTGATTTTGAAGGGCTGATCAATGTTTGCAGTACTTGCCCTGTACTGTGTAACCAGTGTAGGAAATAGACCACTTGGCCTCTGCTGCACACTAGCCTCCTTCCACATCAGTGCCTCCCACTCCTCCGGTGAATCGTACAGCTCTCTCTTCCTCGTGCATTTTCCCAGCACCTGTGTAACCAAGTGGTGGCAAATTACTCCCTGCGAGAAGGAGTTTCCCTCGAATTCCTATGCTTCATCTATTAGAGGCCCACTTCTCCGCTTTGGCCGTCAGTGCCTTCTCCTTCTGGCAGCTGGGCAGTGAACTGACAACCCTGTCCCCCCCAGGAATTATCCCATGGAAAAAGCCATCAGGCTCCTGAACACTGTAAACACAAACTAAACTATGAAACCACAAACTGCCTTGGATGCAAATAAGGCTTTTTGCATTCTGTTAGGTTTGTTGTTTAAATGAATGAATATTTTGTTTATGGTGTTATTTGTGAGCGCTGAGTTTCCAGGTCTGTAATGCTGCTGCAGGCAAGAATTTCACTGTTCTGTTTTCGGGGCTGATGGCAATCAGATGCTCTTGCCTTGAGTCTCGGCTCCTTTGTACGTTATGGGCTTGTTACACCTGGAAGCCACGTCGACCCTCTCGTAACTTTGAGGACTTGCATCGGGCAACATGTTGGCACATGTGGTGGCTGCAGTGACTAAGTGTTCGATCCTGAGCTCGGGTGCTGCCTGTGTGGAGTTTGCGAGCTCTTCCTCCGATCCCTCCGGCTTCCTCCTCGCATCCCACAGAGAGGCCACTCGGTTACCTGTCTTCTGTGCAGGTGGATGGAGCCCATGGGCACGAGAGGGAAAATAAAATACAGGACCAAAGAGGGATGGAATTACTCAGGTAGCCAGGATGGGCTGAATGGCCTTCTCCAGAGTAGTAGAATAAGTAAATTAGGCATGTAAATAAGTAAATTAAGCACGCACAGCCTTTTGCATCATTTTGCATATTCATTTTGTGGTAAGGAGACTGGAACTGTGAAGGCAGTGCAGTGTTAGCAAGGTTCAGACTAACTTAGTTCTCACCTTTTGCCTTTCTGTAACTTTATTCTTTAAAATAAGAAATTCCGCATTTGCTTCCTGCCTTCGGTGAAACTTGACAGGACTTGTTGGAAACCCAGCAGCCAGCATTCTGCCCTGCAGCAAATGCAGCTTTTGATGCCAATCTCTATCTGAATGACCACTGTCAGTGAGATCCATGCACACTGTCTTGGTTCGGTGGACTGTTGGCAATGTCTCTCTCAGGCAGTACGTTAAACAGAGGTGGGCATTAACATATCCTTTTCATTATGACAAAGAATAAGAGGATTCCATGCCCGTCTGGAGTTGACTGATGGATTGAAAGACAAGGGCCCTTCAGCCCATCTAGTCCACGCCAACCATTGATCACCTGCTCACACACTAGTTTTACGTTATCCCTTTTTCTCGTTCATTCCCTGCACAAATAGGGGCAGTGTACAGAGACCAATCAACCTGCAAACCTGCACGTCTTTGGGATGTGGGAGGAAACCCACGTGGTCACAGGGCGGACGTGCAAACTCCACGCAGACAGCACCTGAGGTCAGGATTGAACCCGGGTCTCCGGTGCTGTGAGGCAGCGGCTCTACCTGCTGTGCCACCGTGCTGCTGATATTATATTGGTGGGATCAGCCCTGTGTAGATGATCTCTTTTGCATATATCACGGCAGTGAATAGACTCAGAAATAATTATTTGGTGATAAACACTGGGACATTCTGGGATTGCGAAAGCCAGCTTGTAAATGTCAGGTCTTTCTCTCGTTTATGTAGTTTGTTTTTCCTGCTCTTGTGATTTGATGTTTTCTCCTGTTTCAACACAATGCGTGGTTCAGTGGGAAGTTCAGTGAAACACAGACTGCAATCTTGAGCAATAATGTCATGTCTGCAGGCCAGCTGTCATTTCATGACCCTGTCCTCCTGCTGAACCAGTTTGTAAGCTTTCTGAAGCGATCTTGCCTCAAAGTAAAATGAGCAGGTTTAGTTGAGAGATAGAGTGGAAACAGGCCCTTGGGTCCACCAAGGCCACGCCGACCAGCAATCCCCATACACCACTTATATCCTGCAGACTAGGAACAATTTACAGAAGGTAATTAAGCTACAAACCTGTACGTCTTCGGAATGTGGGTGGAAACCGGAGCATCCAGAGAAAACCCACGTGGTCACAGGGAGAACGTACAAAACTCCATGCTGGCAGCGCCTGTAGTCAGGATCGAACCCAGGTCTCTGCATGAGGGATCTGAGGAAAGTTTCCAGTTGCACAGGTCCAAGAAGACAAAAGGGGAGAAGCAAGAAACTGCGGATGCTTAATGATGAGCTAAACACAAAGTGCTGGACGAATCCAGTGAGGCAGGCAGCATCCGTGGAGGGAATGGATAGGGGTGGGACTGATGGGGTTGCTATGGTACATGGAACAGTGCAGCACATGGACAGACCCTTCAGTCCACAATATGCATGCCAAGCATGATACCAAGACAGACTCCAATCCCTCTGCACGTCAGCCATTTTTCTCTAACCCTGCATATTCATGTGCCTCTCCAAAGGTTGCTTAAATCTCATTATGGTATCTGCCTCCCCCACCACGCCTGGCAGTGCATTCCAGGCGCCCACCACCCTCTGCGTATCAAAACTCGCCCCGCACATCTCCTTTAAACGCTGCCCTCTCACCGTTCAGCTCTGTCCTCTAGTATTTGATTTTTCCATACTGCGAAAAGGATTTTGACTGTCTACCATGTCTATGCTTTTCATGATTTTATATACACTATTATCAGGTCTTCCCATAACCTCCTGCGTTTCAGAGAAAGCAATCCACGACTGTCCAACCTCTCCCTGTGGCTAACACCTCCTAATCCCGGCATCACTCTGATAAACCTCCTCTGCACCCTGCTCAAAGCCTTTACATCCTTCCTGTAATGGGGCCACCACATCTACAAGCAATGCACCAAATGCGGCCTGACCAAAGTCCTGAACTGCTGTATCATGACTTCCTGGCGCTTATAATCAATGCCTCGACCTACGAATAAGACGACCACACCATATCCCTTCTTTACCACTCTACCTCCTTGTGCTGCCCCTTCCAGGGAGGTCTGGACTTAGACCCCAAGACCGCTCTGTGTATCAATGTTGTTTAGGGTCATGCCATTAATTATACATCTCCCCGTACTTTTGACCTCCCAAAGAGCAACATCTCCCACTTGCTCGGATTAAACTCCCATCTGCTATTTCTCTGCCCATTTCTGTTGCTGACCTATATCCCACTGTCTACCTCTTGCAATGGTATGACCCTAGCAATGCTGGCCAGCAAGGATTTGATGGGCTGAATGGCTTTCAGTGTTATATTATAAACTGGACCAAGTGGACTCATTGGGGCCAAACCTCTCCTGCATTGGTGCAGCACCCTCTCCTCCTCCCCCCCTCCTCCCCTCCCCCCGGCCCCCCTCCCCTCCTTCCCTCCCCCCCTTCCATCCCCCTCCCCTCCTGCCCCCCTCCCTTCCTCCTCCTCCCCCCCCCCCACTCCATCCCCCTCATCCTCCCTCCCATCCCTCCCTCTTCCCTCCCTGGGAGATAGATTTAAACTTTAAAATGTGAATAACTTAAAAAATATAACAATAAAAATGAAACTTCTTCCATTAGCACCAAGGGGACGACGGTGAGTAAGGTGGGCCTAGAATTGTCACACTAACGTGTACCATTTTGGCTGTAGTTCAGGAACAAACAAACAAACAAACGAGAGTTTTAGTATATAGAAGATAAATAAAGTAAGTCTTTCACCCTCCACCTTCTCTTTCCTGGAAGGGTGCACCAGTCTAGTCACGTTTCCCCATTCAATCATCTTGGTTATGACATTATTGTGTAAATCTTTGTGCACACTCTCCATATCCTTTTTGTAGTAAGGAGGCCAGAAATGTGAAAGTATTCCTAGGTGCAATGTAACTACATTTCAGTGTAACGTCTCCCTTCTCACCTTCTGCTATTCTCTTCACTTTTTGATAAACAAAGATGTTTCTCATTTGCCTCCTGCCTTTGGTGAAGCATGACTGGACTGCCAACTGAGTGGAAACATTTGTGACCCCAGCAGGCAACATCCCGCCTTCCACGCAAATCTGCTTCTAAATTATCACCCACAGGCATCTGGAATCAAAGGCCCAATAGGACGAAAGGGACGAAACAAAGCAGGTGCTGGACTCTTCAGCAAAACACAAAGTGCCGGAGTAACTCGGCAGTTCAGGCAGCATCAGTGGAGAGAATGAAAAGAGGCGGGACAGATAATGGTGCCAAACACGATGCCAAGATAAACTGATCTCCCCTGCCTGCTTATGATCCGTACCCACATGCCCGTCTAAAAACCTCTCTATCATCACCATCATATCTGGCTGCACCACCACCGTTGGCAGCACATTCCAGCACCGCCCTCTGAAAAAACCTTTCCAAATGCTTTCCAAAATGGAAAGAGGAGGATGTGGGGTGAGGGCTTGGAATGGGGGGGAGGGGTGGGGGAAGGAGAGTGGGAGGGAGGGGGAGGGGGAGGGAGAGAGAAAGAGGGGGAGAGAGAGAGGGAGAGGGGGAGAGAGAGAGGGAGAGGGGGAGGAGGGGAGAAGAGAGAGGGAGAGGGAGGGAGGGGGAGGGGAAGAGAGAGGGGGAGAGAGAGAGGTGTCTGGGGTTAAGGGGAGAAGGCAGGAGAATAGGGTTCAGAGAGAAAGGTAGATCAGCCATGATTGAATGGTGGAGTATACTAGATGGACCGAATGGCCTGATTCTGCTCCTATCACTTATGAAGATTGAAATTCATTCTAGGACACCCCCAAACAATTTTCCTGCATTGGAGCCATGCTGCAGATTTGGAAACGTTATTCTCACTCTGATTTCACAGCTAGCGGTAGGTGGGTGACGGATAATTTGAGGAATTTTGAGTCTGGTGCTTTTTCTTCAAAGGATTTTGACGCGATGATCAAGCTGGTGGAGACGTTGCAGATGCTGCCGGCCTGTAGCGTGCCAGAGCTCCCGAACGTCAAGTTCCATTACTGCTTTGCACTGAACAGGTAGGAGGAGTCGAGCCGCTCGTTCCCCACGATGTTCCGTGCAGCGCAGTGCGCAGTGCAGTGCAGTGCACGCTCCCAGCCGCATCCCAGGGTCCAGGGCTCTGGGACTAGAGGGTGTATGCTTACCGTGTGTGGAGAGAGGGACCTTGGGGAAATGTTTCCACTCAGATGGCAGTCCGTATCTGGAGCAGGCTGCCAGCCGGTATTACCGTAGTGAATACAATTCCAACCTGAGAAGTTGTTCTTCCAATCCGTTTTGACCTCTCCTTGGCAACCCGAGAAGGCCATGGGCAGCCAAGTCAATGTGGAGGTGGGATGGAGAGTTAAAATGTCGCGGAGTTGGTATACCGAGATGGCCATTGTGGACAGAGTACTGTGTCTCCCGACAGTCACCTGGTCTACATTATACTAGAGCTGGTCAGCCAATGATTTATAAAGCTGTTGCATTAACTCTTTGCTCTTATATTCATGATCTGGCTAATGGAGGTAAGTTTCCTGTATACCTTCTTCACCACGTTATCCACAGTACTGCCACTTTCAAGGATATTTCGACTTGCACTGCAAGGTCCCTCTGATCCAGAATATATATAATATTATACACACGCACTCGAAACTATACACACATACACACAAACACACACACATAGATACACACACACACACACACACAAACACGCACACACATACACAGATATATACACACACAAACACACACACAGATATACACACACAAACACACACACAGATATACACATACACACACACACACATCCACACACACATACATCCACACACACACATCCACACACACACACATACATCCACACACACACACATACATACATCCACACACACACACACATAATGTCTGTTTGTGTATATACATTTTCTGTTGTTTACTATGGTTTTTACAGAATACTATGTTTACATATCTGTTGTGCTGCTGCAAGTAAGAATTCCATTGTTCAGTTTCAGAACATATGATAATGAAGCACCTTTGACAATTATAAACCCCCCCTCCCCTCATTCACCACGCGATAAAGCAGGACCACAGAGCTATGATGGATCTGTTGGTCGTGGGTCTGCTTATGAATTGCATGTCTCGTTTGCCCCTCAATGATGTGGGATGCTGTCAGGTTTGAATGCAAAATTACAGGGAGAGATACAAAACATGTGGACACTTTGCTGCACAAAGTGGAAGCTGAATGCAGGTTTTCACCATTCTATCCGGTGTTGAAAAAGAGAAAGAATGTTCTGGCTTTCTTTAAATATCACAGATTAAATGTCAGCAGCGTTAACCTGTCTTTGAAGGAATGAGGAAACCGGTTTGGGGACGTTTCTTGAGCAGGGAGTGGTTTGAACATTGAATGGTTTGTCCTAAGCAATGGCTCAGACAAGAATTTAGGACATTTGAAACCAATGAGTTGTTACTTGACAAAGTTGTGACCCCCCCCCCCCCACCCTGGCTGCAGAGAGTGGCGGACACTGCCTAGCCCATCACGGGCACGGCCTTCCCCTCATACGTAAGCAGCTACGTGAGGCGCTGTCTCTAACAGGCGGAATCTAGCATTCAAGATCCTCGCCTTCTAGACCATACCGTCCTTCTACAGTTGTACAGGGCCCTAGTGAGACCGCACCTGGAGTACTGTGTGCTGTTTTGGTCTCCAAATGTGAGGAAGGATATTCTTGCTATTGAGGGCATGCAGCGTAGGTTTACTAGGTTAATTCCCGGAATGGCGGGACTGTCATATGTTGAAAGACTGAAGAGACTAGGCTTGTATACACTGGAATTTAGAAGGATGAGAGGAGATCTTATCGAAACGTATAAGATTATTAAGGGGTTGGACACGTTGGAGGCAGGAAACATATTCCCAATGTTGGGGGAGTCCAGAACCAGGGGCAACAGTTTAAGAATAAGGGGTAGGCCATTTAGAACTGAGATGAGGAAACTCTTTTTCAGTCAGAGAGTTGTGAATCTGTGGAATTCTCTGCCTCAGAAGGCAGTGGAGGCCAATTCTCTGAATGCATTCAAGAGAGAGCTGGATAGAGTTCTTAAGGATAGCGGAGTCAGGGGGTATGGGGAGAAGGCAGGAACGGGGTACTGATTGAGAATGATCAGCCATGATCACATTGAATGGCGGTGCTGGCTCAGAGGGCCGAAAGCCCTCCTCCTGCACCGATTGTCTATTGTCTATTGCCACAGTCAGACTGGAGTACACATACCTGAAGTCTCACGCCAACAGATTCAGGAACAGCTGGTTTCCTACAATTATCAGGTTCTTAAACCAACGTGAACAACGCTAATCCTATCGGCAACAGAACTCTGTCCCACCTCTTGCATTATTTGTTTTCTATATGTGTTTTGTACTCGTGTCCTACTTTTTGCAATCTTTTTCTTTTCAAAGTATTGTTGACTTTATGTGTACTTTGTGTTTTTGTGCAGGAAAATAACTGCAGATGCTGGTACAAATCGAAGGTATCACAAAATGCTGGAGTAACTCAGCAGGTCAGGCAGCATCTGGGAGAGAAGGAATGGGTGACGTTTCGGGTCGAGAAGTGTCTCGACCCGAAACGTCACCCATTCCTTCTCTCCTAGATGCTGCCTGACCTGCCGAGTTACTCCAGCATTTTGTGAAACCTTGTGTTTTTGTGTGTCGTCTCTGTGAGTCTCTGTGCTGGTGTTGCTGCTGCAAGCAAGATTTGTCATTGTACCTGTACCTCACCAAACCTGTGCATCTGCCATGAACCCTAACTGACAAAGAACATAGAGCAGTTGAATGGAGGACCAGACCCTTCGGCCCACCTTGTCACTGCCAAACAGTTTAGTTAAACTCAAGCTCATAGACAATAGACAATAGGTGCAGGAGGAGGCCATTCGGCCCTTCGAGCCAGCACCACCATTCAATGTGATCGTGGCTGATCATTCTCAATCAGTACCCCGTTCCTGCCTTCTCCCCATACCCCCTGACTCCGCTATCCTTAAGAGCTCTATCTAGCTCTCTCTTGAATGCATTCAGAGAATTGGCCTCCACTGCCTTCTGAGGCAGAGAATTCCACAGATTCACAACTCTCTGACTGAAAGAGTTTTTCCTCATGTCTGTTCTAAATGGCCTATCCCTTATTCTTAAACTGTGGCCCCTGGTTCTGGACTCCCCCAACATTGGGAACATGTTTCCTGCCTCTAACGTGTCCAACCCCTTAATAATCTTATATGTTTCGTTAAGATCCCCTCTCATCCTTGTAAATTCTAGTGTATACAAGCCTAGTAGCTCCAGTCTTTCAACATACGACAGTCCCGCCATCTAATCTCCTCTGCCTGCGCATGATCCATATCCCATCACTCTCCACACACCCGTGTGCTCATCCAAAAGCCGCTTAAAACACCACTATTGCATCCGCTCCCACCACCACCCCTGGCAGTGCACCCCAGGCACCCACCACTCTGAGGAAGGCACGGAGGAAAATCACTCACTGGACTTGACTTGGATTGCTCCAGCTAAGACCTGACTTAAACTCCATGGCTGAGGAGCTTCCTTTAACTTACCTTTCATTCACTGGTGCGACGGGCCTTCACCGGCGATACAGAACAACACAGGGGGTTTGGACCCAAGCTTGCCTCCCTGATAATACACAAGAAGCTGCACTTGTGTCACGCCTGATTCTCACGCCGAACAATGTTAGGAGGCCTGGGGCCATCCTTCTGAAACCAATCTTTGGAACTTCCTCCCTGAAGGGCACCGTCTTATTAAGATGTTCCCTGTGGACCATATCTGTGCCTCCTTGTGGCCCTTTTCCACCACAGATCCCTGCAGAACCTAACCCAGTGTGTCTTGCTATCCATTGCCAGTGACGAATTCTGTTTATACGTTAGAAGCCAGGTGCAAGTGTCAGATTGGCATCTCTGCATAGTTGTGTGTCAAGAGATTTTATCACGTTCTACTCCACTTCCAGTCAAGCATCATTTCTCCACGTCTCCAGTACTGTACTGGAATAACTATTGAATCAACATTAAGGTTCTTAGCAGATCTTGAGATGCATTCATTCTTTGCCCTGGACAGTCCTTCCACATTGAGCTCGTAGATGCGTAGAGATGTCCCGATGCCATGGGAGTTTTGGCCCTGAGCAGGGCCGTTTGGGTTAGGGGTCACTGGGGGCATTATCAAAAGTGACACCAAAACACTGCAGCTATTAGATTGTGCACGTCGGGTTGATTGCGTCAGCCAAAACAGGGTGGACCACATGAAGGTTGCAATCTCCCACCAATGCAATTCGCAAGCAATGGCTAACCCTGAACAGGATCCGCACCCTCCATGCAAGAACAGCCCATCACCTGCACAAGTGGGAGATGACAGACAGACAGCCCTGCTTGCGACTGCAGATATCCAGACCAGACCATCCCACACATCGTGAATGACTGCTCACTGAGGCTTTTCCATGGTGGCATCAAGGCCATCCACCCAGCATCTGATGCTGCCCTGGCCCGGATGTCCACCCTTGGCTGGCCTACAACTTTAGGCTGTGCACACCACACGTAAGTAGAAGATGAAGAAGACTATCGAATAAAGGATCCAGGCAAAGATTCAAGGAAAATGGAAAATTGAATTATACGTTCTTATTTTAATGGTCCCATGGCCGACCTCCTGACTTGCTCAAACTGTGGAGGTCAGTATTTAATTCCTGGAGACCCCAGGATACTCTTTAGTGGACCACCTTGCACAAAACTAACGGAGTGTTACTTGCCTCGGTTAAAGTATGGATAATCTTTACCTTGTATCGTGTTGGTGAGATCTCCACAAAGATTGCCTCGTGATCATCAGGTAAAAGTGACGGGTCCAAAGTCCATTGGAACGAAGACACACTTGTTTGATGGAAGAGCAGGCACATTCATCCATGTTAGTATGGATGTTAGTGGATAGCGAGAGGCACCCAGTTAGCTTTAGCAGGAATCTGTGATGGAAAAGGGTGACATGGAGGCACAGGGATGGTCCACAAGGGACACCGTAGTCAGGTGGTTGCATTGAGGGAGAAGTTACCCGTGATCACTGTCACAGTTTCTCCATCCTCTGCCTGCAAGAAGGTCACATTTACTTTTGCGAACCATTTCTTTCCCGTCCACCATTAGAAGGTTTTAAGGTCATAAGGAATAGGAGTAGAATTAGGCCATTCGGCCCATCAAGTCTACTCCGCCATTCAATCATGGCTGATCTATCTCTCCCTCCGAACCCCATTCTCCTGCCTTCTCCCCGTAACCACTGACACCTATACCATTCAAGAATCCACCTATCTCTGCCTTAAAAATATCCACAGACTTGGCCTCCACAACCGTCTGGGGCAAAGAATTCCACAGATTCACCACCCTCTGGCTAAAGAAAATCCTCCTCATCTCCTTCCTACGAGAATGTCCTTTAATTCTGACTTTACTTTTGCAACAGACGTAACCAGCCTGGAGATCGAGAGAAGGCCCTGTCGGTGATCTTGCCGGTAATGGAGACAGGAGCGCAGATCTCCTCTGACCTCTACTGCCTTTGCGGGCGCATATACAAAGATATCTTCATCAGCTCCAACTTCACCGCCAGCGAGAGTCGGGACAAGTCCTGTTACTGGTAAGAAGCAAAAGTTGTTGTTTGTATTTGGCGCTGCGGACTAAATGCATTGACTGCTGCAATTGTCTGAAACTACCCCGACCTTCAGGTGGTGTTTCTCTGTGTCCCGCCTCCATTCCTGATCGCCCGTGTGTACCAACACGTGTTACCGCTGATATATGACTGCTAAGAGGTTGACCTCTTGGGCTTTGTACCTTCCCTGGGTCATATTTGCATTATGTGCAAATGACTGGGATTGATGATCGCGGGTAAACCTGGAGATAACCAGGTGAACAATGAACAAGCACCCCTCGATCGTGTCACCGCTAGAAGGGGAGGGTGTTTGTTGTGACTCTCGAACTCAGACAGTGCGGCGCCATTGATGCATAGGGAAAAAAAACTGCAGATGCTGGTTTAAATCAAAGGTTGACACAAAATGCTGGAGTAACTCAGCGGGTCAGGCAGCATCTCGGGAGAGAAGGAATGGGTGACGTTTCGGGTCGAGACCCTTCTTCAGTCTGAAGAAGGGTCTCGACCCGAAACGTCGCCCATTCCTTCTCTCCCGAGATGCTGCCTGACCCCCTGAGTCACTCCAGCATTTTGTGTCTACCTCCGGATGATGCATTAGTGACACCCTCTCCCCAGCAGGCTTGGCTGGGGAACAAAAGCAGGAATGAGCATTAATACCTGTGACGCTAACCCGAAACGTCACCCATCCCATCTCTCCTCAGATGCTGCCTGACCTGCTGAGCTACTCCAGCATTTTGTGAGATGAATACCTTCGATTTGTACCAGCATCTGCAGTTATTTTCGTACATTAACACCTGTGAGATAAGTTGTACGTGTTCATACGATATGATAGAACTTTATTGATCCCAGGATCTGCCAACAGTCATAAAACATAAGATACATGAAACATGAAGTTAACCTGACGAGTGGAAAGGATTGGGGACGTGCAAATATTGGGGAGAGGGAGGGGAGTCAGTCTCAGTCTACACCATGACAGAAGGGGGAGGATTTGTACAGTTTGATAGCCCCGGGGATCTCCTGTGGCGCTCTGTCCTGGGGGCGGAGTTGGATCCATGGGAGGTGATCTTGGAGGGGAGGATGCTCCTCAATCTGGACAATACAGCTCCCCCCCTCCATGACACACTGGTCAACCTGAGGGGCACCTTCAGCAACAGACTGGAACCAGTTTGGTGGTAAAGCTGCTCCTCAGGTTGACCAGTGTGTCATGGAGGGGGAGAGCTGTATTGTCCAGTTTGAGGAGCATCCTCCCCTCCAAGACCACCTCCCATGGATCCAACTCCGCCCCCAGGACAGAGCCAGCCTTCCTGATGAGTTTGTTGATGCCATTGGCATCCACAGCCTTCGCCCTGCTGCCCCACCCAGCACACGGCAGCGAAGACGATGGCGCTGGTGAATATAAAGGGAGTGCTGGAAGAATCACCTCGTGTGTAGATGCTAATCATTGGGATCTCTGTGCAATTGGATAGCTGATGATTTACGTGTGATTTGCACGTTTCATTGTAAACAGGTAGGATAACAGCAGCGGAAAGTTGGTGCAAGGCAAATGTAACGTAGTGACCATCGAAAGGAGAAATCGATTTTCCATCTCTTCTCGGCAACAGCGCTGGCGATTTGTGTAAATGTTGTTCGAGTAACTCTGTTTAAAAGAGACCTCGGCACTCAATGTCTAACTGTTGCGGAGTAGCAGTCAATAAATCATAGACAGCATAGGAACAGGCCCTTCAGTCCAAATCATCCAGGCTGGCCACGTTGCTTTTCTACATTGATCCCATTTGCCCGCGTTTTACCTGTATCCTGTAAATCTTCCCTGTTCCTCGCCAGTGTCTGTCTTCTAAATGCTGCAATTGTACCTGTCTCTAAACCAGATGGACATTGTTGCAGGACGTGCTTTAAAATAGTGGGTGGAAGACTTGATCTGACTGCATGAAGTTCTCTTCAGACTGCATCTTGGATAGTAATGATTTTCTTTCTTATTTCTCTCAAAATAGGGAAATATAAAATCATTGTTACCGTATTTGGGTAGTTTTAGCAAAATCTGTGGGATAATGTCTAGAAATTCCTGGAGGCGGAAGATAAGCTAGTTTTATTTACGGGAATTCAAGTCAAGTCAAGTCAAGTTTATGTGTCACATACACATACAACATAGAAACATAGAAAATAGGTGCAGGAGTAGGCCATTCGGCCCTTCGAGCCTGCACCGCCATTCAATATGATCATGGCTGATCATTCAGCTCAGTAGCCTGTACCTGCCTTCTCTCCATACCCCCTGATCCCTTTAGCAAAAAGGGCCACATCTAACTCCCTCTTAAATATAGCCAATGAACTGGCCTCAACTACCTTCTGTGGCAGAGAATTCCACAGACTCACCACTCTCTGTGTGAAGAAATGTTTTCTCATCTCGGTCCTAAAAGATGTGCAGTGAAATGAAAATTCTCCCACAGTCCAGCATTAGAGCAATAAAAAAAAACCAATTTCCCACACAACCCCAACCAACACAACAAAAAAGAAACATCCATCACAGTGAGTCTCCTCCAGTCACCTCCTCACTGTGATGGAAGGCCAGAATGTCTTTTCTCTTCCCCTGCCGTCTTCTCCCGCGGTCAGGCTGTTGGAGTTGCCACGTTCCAGACCGCGCCGGACGGTGAAAGGTCCGCAGCAGGCCGACCCAAGCCCCGCTATGTGTCTATGTTGCTAACCTCAATATTGACACACCTTCCTGTAAGGTGTTTAGTGTGTCGAAGAAGGGAACATATTCCTGAGCTGAGACTGGGTGTTGATAGCACAGAGTGTTGACAAGCGTGGTGGACTTTGATTCCTCTTGTGATCCTGGCTTTGTTCCTATTGCTAACCAGTGTGGTGGCATAGAGATTTAAGTGGATGGACACATTCCAAGTTTCATGAAGTAATAGTTACTCTCTCAGATAGGAAGGGAGCTTTACTCCATCACACTCAGTCTTACAGGTCCCAGAAGCTAAAAAAGATTACAGATGCTGTAAATTGAAAAAAGCATCTCCAGCTCTCTCTTACCAAGCAGATACCTTCATCAGCAGTTTATCCTCATTGCAATCATCAGCTCACCCTTTCATATATATTCTCTTTGTTCTATCCATCTCTTCACAACTCTTTCTTCAGCTGGAAAAGAGCCTGTTTTCTTTTGTCCGATTGATTGAATTGATTGATAGACCCAGCATGGAAACAGGCTCTTTGGCCCGCTGAGTCCACACCGACCAGCGATTACTCGTTCGCACTGGTTCCATGTTATCCCACATGTTATCCCACTTTCTCATCTGCTCCCGACGCACTGGGGGCAATTTGCAGAGGCCAATTAACCTACAAACCCGCGCGTCTTTGTGATGTGGGAGGAAACCGGAGCACCCGGAGGAAACCCACGCGGTCACAGGGAGAATGTGCAAAGTCGGCAGCGAGGGTCAGGATTGAACTCGGGCCTCTGGCGCTGTGAGATAGCTCTCCCGCTGCTCACAGACGAAAACTTTCCACCTGAAACGTGAAGTCTACTTTTCGTTACAAGACACTGTCTGATATGCTGAGTTTTTCGAGCATTTTCTGTGTTCCACATTCGGGTACATTGCAAGACAGCAGAAGCAAGAGTTCGGAGAGGGATGGAGAATTAGAGTGAAGGCAGCAGGAAGGTCAAAGTCACCCCTGTGGACTGAACGCAAGTGTTCCATGATGCCTGATGTGCACTGCATTGCTTGAATGTGGAAGAGACCACAACATAGTACAAATCGACCGGAATAAATGCAAGGGTGTTGCATGGACTGGAGGGCCTGAGTTACAAGGGGTGATTGGATAGGCTGGGACTGTTCTCCCTGCTATAAAAGGAGGCCGATTGGTGGCCTTACAAAACGATGTGGGATATCGAGAGGGTTGACAGACAAGGTCTTTTACACAGCCTAAGGAAGTGTAAAGCTCGAGGGCATCATGGGTTTAAGGTGAGAGGACAAGGTTTAATGGGCGTCTGTAGAACAGGTCTTTCACACAGAGGAGCGTTGGGAAATGGAGCGAGCTGCAGAGGAGGTGTGAGAGCCAGGTACAATTACAATGTTTAAAAAGCATTTGGACAGATACAAGGAAAATAAAAGTCTAGATGGAAAT
The DNA here is from genome assembly GCF_053455715.1 of Rhinoraja longicauda. Classification (NCBI taxonomy): domain Eukaryota; kingdom Metazoa; phylum Chordata; class Chondrichthyes; order Rajiformes; family Arhynchobatidae; genus Rhinoraja; species Rhinoraja longicauda. Next base: position 25,154,999 of record NC_135979.1, read on the forward strand.
GGGTCAAATATAAACAAATGGGATTGGCATATCTTGGACAGCATGGACTTGTTGGGCCAAATGGCCTGTTTCCGTGCTGTATGATTCCATGAACCTTGAACCTTTATGGATTATAAGGCATGAAGGCATGTTGTTCCCAGGATGGAGGGAGGCTTTGCTAAGTTCGATGTCTGACTCACTGTTCCAGAGCAAGTACTCGTGCAGGAGGGCACTCTGATGAGCTGACATTAATCATATATAGAAACATAGAAAAACAGGTCCAGGAGTAGTCCATTCGGCCCTTTGAGCCAGCACCATCATTCAATATGATCATGGCTGATCATTTAAAATGAGTACCCCATTCCTGCTTTTTCCCCATATCCCTTGATTCCTTTAGCCCGAAGAGCCAAATCGAACTCTCTCCTGAAAACATCCAGTGAATTGGCCTCGTGTGGCAGAGAATTCCATAGATTCACAACTCTCTGGGTGAAGTTTTTTTTCCTCATCTCAGTCCTAAATGGCCTACCCCTGATTGTTAAATTGTGATCCCTGGTTCTGGACTCCCCCAACATTGGGGACACTTTTCCTGCATCTAGCCTGTCCATTCCCTTAAGAATTTTATGTGTTTCTATAAGATCCCTTCTCATCCTTCTAAATTCCAGTGAATATAAGCCCAGTCGACCCATTCTTTTATCATATGTCAGTCCCGCCATCCCGGGAATTAGCCTGGTGAATCTACGCTGCACTCACTCAATAGCAATACTGTCCTACCTCAAATTAGGAGATCAAAATTGCACACAATACTCCAGGTGCGGTCTCACCAGGGCCATGTACAACTGCAGTAGGACCTCCTTGCTCCTAAACTCAAATCCTCTCGCAATAAAGACCAACATGCCATTAGCTTTCTTCACTCTGCCTGCGTGCTTATTTGTAGTGACTGATGTGCAAGGACACCCAGGTCTCGTTGCACCTTCCCTTCTCCTAATCTGACACCATTCAAATAATAATCTGCCTTCCTGTTCTTGCCACCAAAGTGGATAACCTCACACTTATCCACATTATAATAATAATAATAATAATGTATTTTATTTACATAGCGCTTTTCATATACTCAAAGACGCTTTACAGAGATTTAGAGAACATAGGGAAATTAATAAATAGATAAATAAGTAAATAAATAAACGAACAAAGAAAGGAGACAGAAGGTGAGGTGACCTTCAGTGGTTGAAGGCAGTACTGAACAGGTGAGACTTCAGCGATGTTTTGAATGAGGTGAGTGTGGAGGAGTCTCTAACGGTTTGGGGTAGTGAGTTCCATAGGATGGGAGCAGCGATGGAGAAAGCCCTGTCCCCCCAGGATCTGAGTTTGGTCCGGATGTGGGGGGATAGGAGATTGGCAGCAGCAGAGCGGAGGGTGCAGGTGGGAGTGTGCCTGTGGAGGAGGTCGGTCAGGTAGGATGGGGCCAGGTTATGGAGGGCTTTGTAGGTTATGAGGAGGATTTTGTACTGGATTCTCTGGGGGATGGGGAGCCAGTGGAGTTTATAAAGGACGGGGGTGATATGGTCACGGATCGGGGTGTGGGTGAGTAGACGGGCAGCGGAGTTTTGAATGTATTGAAGTTTACTGATGATTTTTGAGGGTACGCCATAGAGGAGGCTGTTGCAGTAGTCCAGACGGGAGGTGATGAAGGCGTGGATGAGGGTTTCTGCAGCTGTGGAGGAGAGGGATGGACGGAGACGGGCAATGTTTTTGAGGTGGAAGAAGGCTGTCTTTGTGATGTGTTTGATGTGTATGTCGAAGGAGAGGGTTTGATCAAAGATGATTCCAAGATTCCGGATGTGAGGTGAGGTGGATACTGGGAGACCATCAATGTTGAGGATGAAGTTTTGGGTGGATTTGGTGAGCGTTTTTGGACCAATGATGATGATTTCAGATTTGTTGCAATTGAGTTTGAGGAAATTTGATTGAAGCCAAGATTTTATTTCAGTGATGCAGTTTGTCAGTGTAGAGTGTGTGGTGGGGGAGATTGACTTGGTGGAGATGAGGAGCTGGATATCATCGGCGAAGCAGTGGAAGTTGAGACCATGACGGCGGATTAATTGACCAAGGGGGAACAGGTAGAGGATGAAGAGGAGGGGGCCAAGGACTGAGCCTTGGGGGACACCTTGGGGGAGGGGAGCGGTGGGGGATTTACAGTTGTTAATTGAGATGAACTGGTGTCTGTCAGAGAGGTAAGATTTGAACCAGGATAGGGCTGTGCCGGTGATGTTAAGGGAGGTTTCAAGTTGGGTGAGGAGAATGGAGTGATTTATGGTGTCAAAGGCGGCGCTGAGGTCAAGTAGGATGAGGATGTTGAGGTTGCCAGCGTTGGAGGAGAGGAGAATGTCGTTTGTGATTTTGAGGAGCGCAGTTTCAGTACAGTGGTTTGAGCGGAATCCGGATTGGAAAGTTTCATACAGGTTATTGGTAGAGAGGTGGTATTTGAGTTGGGAGGCTACAGCACGTTCCAAAACTTTGGACAGAAAGGGTAGGTTGGAAATTGGTCTGAAGTTGTTTGGGGTGTCAGGGTTTAGACCAGGTTTTTTCAGAATGGGGGTGACAGCAGCGATTTTGAGGGATGGCGGGACGATGCCAGTGGACAGGGAGGAGTTTATTGTTGCAGTGATAAGTGGAGAGAGAGCAGGAAGGCACTGCATCTTCCATGCATCTGGCCACTCACCCAACCTATCCAAGTCATCCTGTAGCCTCATAGCATCTTCATCACAGCTCACACTGCCACCCAGCTTTGTGCCATCCGCAAACTTGGAGATGTCACATTTAATTCTCTTGTCTAAATCGTTAATATATATTGTAAATAACTGGGGTCCCAGCACCGAGCTTTGCAGCACCCCACTAGTCACTGCCTGCCATTCTGAAAAGGACCTGTTAATTCCTACTCTTTGCTTCCTGTCTGCCAATCAGTTCTCTATAGTAGATTAGTCAAGCATGATTTCCCATTCATAAATCCATGCTGACTTTGACCGATTCCGTCACTACTTTCCAAACGCACTGCTACTTTAAAGCTAATTTTGTCAGTTAACAACCCTCTTTCCAGTGATAATCACTTCTGGCCAGCTATGTGGCAAAACCCTCACCATTTTGAAAAGTCCATTACATTTACTTTTAACTCTCCTCTTCCTGTGAGGAACAGTCTCGTTCTCCCAAGTGCTTCCACCCGTTTGTTAAAGGACCTCCTCTGTTATCTCTGCCAATGCAAAGTAACTAAACCAGTCAAACACAAACCTGGTGCTTATGGTTAAAGGTGGGGCAGTCTGTAATTAAAATAGCTCAGTACTAATCTAACAGAGTGGAAATTCAAAATGGTACGGCATTCAGGGGTGACCCATACAAAAGGGACGGGTTGCACCTTAATTGGAAGGGGACCGACATTCTGGCTGGCAGGTTTGCTAGTGCTACACAGGTGGGTTTAAGCTAATCAGTGGGGTGGGGTGTAGTATAGTATAGTCAACAACGTGAAAGTGTATGCGTGCAGTTAAACGGAAAAGAAAGTGTAGGAAAGGTCACCTTTAAACTAACAGGGCAGGGGGATGGGAACCAATGCAAGGAGACAGAGGGCCATAGAAGGAGGATTGTCTGGAGTTTTGGTCTCCTAATTTGAGGAAGGACATTCTTGCTATTGAGGGAATGCAGCCAGGTTAATTCCCGGGATGGCGGGACTAACATACAGTATGATGAAAGAATGGATCGACTGGGTTTATATTCACTAGAATTTAGAAGGATGAGAGGGGAAATAACATTCTTAAGGGATTGGACAGGCTAGATGCAGGGAAAATGTTTCCGATGTTGGGGGAAGTCCAGAACCAGGGGTCACAGTTTAAGAATAAGGGGTAGGCCATTTAGGATGAGGAAAAACCTTTTTCACCCAGAGAGTTGTGAACCTGAAAATCTCTGCCACAGAAGGCAATGGAGGCCAATTCACTGGATGTTTTTAAGAGAGAGTTAGATATAGCTCTGAGGACTAACGGAATCAAGGCATATGGGGAGAAAGCAGGAACGGGGTACTGATTTTGGATGATCAGCCATGATCATATTGAATGGCGGTGCTGGCTCGAAGAACCCAATGGCTTCCTACTGCACCTATTTTCTATGCAAATGGCAGAGAGGGGAGAAAGGACTTTTTTTGCAGTAAGTTGTACTGATCTGTGGTCTCCAAGGGAAACAAAATCAAGCGGCATCTGAAAGGGGAACTTGTCCAGTGCTAGTGGGTACGAGGGGTCAGAGTGGGAGTAACTCACGGCACACTGAGAGAGCATTAGTGTGTCAAAGGACCCTGGGCTGTTGATTTCAACATGACGATAAAGCAAGAGTTAGCTAAAGGTAGCCCACTGGTAGTTAGCCCACTGGTAGTTGGCCCACTGGTAGTTGGCCCCCGGGTAGTTGGCCCCCGGGTAGTTGGCCCCCGGGTAGTTGGCCCCCGGGTAGTTGGCCCCCGGGTAGTTGGCCCCCGGGTAGTTGGCCCCCGGGTAGTTGGCCCCCGGGTAGTTGGCCCCCGGGTAGTTGGCCCCCGGGTAGTTGGCCCCCGGGTAGTTGGCCCCCGGGTAGTTGGCCCCCGGGTAGTTGGCCCCCGGGTAGTTGGCCCCCGGGTAGTTGGCCCCCGGGTAGTTGGCCCCCGGGTAGTTGGCCCCCGGGTAGTTGGCCCCCGGGTAGTTGGCCCCCGGGTAGTTGGCCCCCGGGTAGTTGGCCCCCGGGTAGTTGGCCCCCGGGTAGTTGGCCCCCGGGTAGTTGGCCCCCGGGTAGTTGGCCCCCGGGTAGTTTTTTTCATGATCAGGTGATTAAAGTAGTGATGCAGCATCACTTATTTATGTAATAGTGGACTGTACCATTTGCTTATGCAGGCTGCTACATGTGGAACAATTTGATTTTTTAAATCTCCTGAGAGCTGGCTGCCCAGTGGGAAACAGGGAGAGGGTGTGCTTGTGCTGCATCCTGCGATCACAGTGTGGTCTCGTCCACATTGGAGAAACTCGATACAGATTGGGTTATTGCTTTGCGGAATACTTGACTTCGGTCAGTGAGTATAACTCTGATATTCCAGGTGCTTCTTGCTTTAATTCTGCACCCCACACCCTTGCTCTCTTTGATCTCCTTCATGTTCTAACAAAGTCCAAAATAAGCTTCAAGAAGAACACCCATCTTCTGCCTGAACATGTCGCAGCCCTTGAGGCTCAATAGTGAAGTCAGTTATTTCAGCTAACCAGCCAGTTCGGGTATTAAAACATGAATTTTGATTTTCTTTCCCCACAGTTGCTACCCGACCTGCTGAGTATTTCCAGTTTTCTGCTTGACTTCACTTCCATTGTTCTTGCTCCATTGGCTTGTCCTCCAGGCAGATCAGTGTTCAACCCCTCTCTAAGACAGCGCCATCAGTATTTGGGTCATCTTCTGTCTCTTGGTCTCCACCTTGTCACAAACACTCCATCTACATTCCCCCCACTCTTCTCTGCAACTGAAGCACATTTGTAACCACCCATGACCTGACGCCTGTCAACTCTGCTTCTGTCTACACGGATGACGTCTGACCTGCTGGAATGGGTGACGTTTCGGGTCGAACCCTTCTTCAGACTGAAGACGGGTCTCGACCCGAAACGTCATCCATTCCTTCTCTCCCAAGATGCTGCCTGACCCGCTGAGTTACTCCAGCATTTTGTGAATAAATACCTTCGATTTGTACCAGCATCTGCAGTTATTTTCTTATAATATCTGACCTGCTGGGAAACTCCATCATTTTCTGTTGGCATATTTCCTTGAATATATAAAAATTTTGAGAGAGGTTGATAATGTAAATCCGTTTCCATTTGTTGAGGAATATAGAACTATGGTTATGGCTTAAAAAGTGAAACCAAGCTTATTAGGAGCCATGTTTTTTTTGTGGAGGAGTCACTGTGGTGGATGTTGATGTTAGAATGTATTTTGTGTGTCTTGTTGCTTTTTATTGGTATGACTGTACGGCAAATCAAATTCCTCGTATGTTGCAAAACATGCTTGGCTAATAAAGTATGATTATGATTATGATTATGAAATCATAATGGATGGCAGAGGAATGGAGCTCTCTTCAACAAACGGCAACAGATGCAGAGTCAGTGGCTGGTTTTTAAATCTGCGACCGATTGATTTCTGTAAATCAGGGATCCAGAGCATAGCCACGGAGTGAGGTGACGTTTCAGCTGTGGAATGGTGGGACAACCATAGAGCTGTTTCTTTCTCCTGCAAGCCTGTTTCTTTGACAGACTGTATGTTTGACCTCATGCCTTCAGTCTCTTTCCACACCCTCTGTAGGAGCTTTATCCCTGAGGTAATTTTTGTTTGGATGAACTTATTTATAATTTTCACACAGAGGGTGCTGGATATATGAAACAAACTGTCAGAGGTAGTAGTTGAGGCAGGTACTTTAACAGCATATAAATGGTACAGGGATAGGAAACATTTACAGGGATACGGGTAAATGGGGCTAGCTTAGATGAAGCATCTTGCCCAGCATCGACGAGTTGGGCCAAAGGGCCTGTTTATGTGCTTAATGACTCTGACTCTATTTCAGAAATCTCATGGTACATTCTAGAATAATTAATCAAGCTGTAATTTCATCATTCATTTAATCCACTATATCCTGAACTTATAAGCATCTGAAAATTACAGTCATGAAGGAAACCAAATGTCTGTGGCTTCCTCATTGTGGTGGTGTTCTGGGTGTTGGAGTCATGCAGCATGGAACCTGCTCAACCTAAGACCAGCTTTAAGCACCAATCTGCACTAATTTGAGTCAAATCTCATTTCAATTTCCCCACCTCCCCATTAACACCCCCTCACCCAGATTCCACCGTTCAACCGTACACAAATTTACAGTTAACATCCTAAACTGGACGACTTTAGAATGCGGAAGAAAAGCTTCTGGAGGAAACCCATGGAGAACGCAAAATGCTGAGGTCAGGGTCAAACCCGGGTCCCCAGTGCTGTGGTTGTACCAGCCAAGCCACTGTGCTGGGCTTTGTGGGCAGGCACTTCCTTGCTACAGATCCACAAACTCTGTACCCACCTCTGTCCTGCTCCAGGGGAGCTGAAAAGTCTTTGTAGGAAGGCTTTGGGTGGTGCAGCTGGTACAGCTACTGTATCACAACACCAGAGACCACGCGCATTTCTATCCCGACCTCGGCTGCTGTCTGTGCGGAATTTGCACCTTCTCCCTGTGACTGCGTGGGTTTCCTCAAGGTGCTCCGGTTTCCACCCACACCCTAATGACGTGCGGGTGTGTAGGTTAATTGGCCTCTGTAAATTACCCCTAGTGTGTCGGGAGTGGATGAATAAGTGGGATAACATAGAACTAGTGTGAAGTGGTGATCGATGGCCAGCAGGACTTGGTGCACCAAAGGGTCTGTTTCCACGCTATATCTCTAAACTGGTTTAAAGATTTAAAAGTGTTTTAAATTTCCTTCAGATCCGCTCAGCTGATTGAAACCAAATCAGAAGATCAGGTGGATAGACACAAAAAGCTGGAGTAACTCAGCATCTCTGGAAAGAAGGGTCTCAACCCGAAACGTCACCCATTTCTTCTCTCCTGAGATGCTGCCTGTCCCGCTGAGTTACTCCAGCTTTTTGTGTCTGTCATTGGTTTAAACCAACATCTGCAATTCCTTCCGACACAGATCGGGTGGATGAGTAACAATAGCTCTTGCCCAGCTCCAGAAACATGATGTTTGTAATGCCAGTATATTCCAGAGTGGATTCCCCATACTGATGCAGGCACATACTGTACTTCATACAGTACTACATACAGTATGTACTTCATACTGTACTGCATACTGTGGATTCCCCATACAATCTGCTATTTCCCATTTCACACATCTTCTTATAAAGGAGCCCATTTGGATCATTGGGTCCATGAATGAAACCCGATTCCTTTAGCTATTCCCCCTTCACCTATCCTCTCGGGCATGCCGCCCCTTCCCCACCCCAACCCCGTCCCTATCCCCCATCCCGATTCTCCAAACAGCACCCATCTGCACTCGGCAACCAATCAACCTTCCGACATGAATGTCTTTGGAATGTGTGTGGAAACTGTAAATTTGCACAATCACAGTGAGAACGTGCAAAATCTAACACAGACAGTGCGGGGAGTGTAGGATCTGATCTGGGTGTCTGGAGCGGAGAAGCAGCAGCACTACCCGCTGTGCCACCGTGCCACCAAGGCAGGATCCCAGGTGCTCTAGCTAATCCTGGCAGCATCTGGATCACTGCGCATGGAGGCTCCTGCTGTTGCAAAGACGAGGAATCGTGGCTGACCTCAGTTCTGCGTCGCCACCGAGCCCAAAATAATTTTCACCCCTTATTTATCTAAACACTACCTACCTTCAAAGCATTCACCAATCCTGCTTCCAAAGTGTGTTGCTGAAGGGAGATCTATAGATTCACAATGCTCCCTGAATGTGGCAATATAAGTAGTTAGAGGGAAGTGAAGGTGTGTGGCCTGCTTGCCTTTATTAGTTGGGCCATTGAGTCTAAGAGTCAGGAAGTCATGTTGTGCTTTATGGTGGTGAGGCCACATTTCAAGTATTGTGTGCAGCTGCTCATTACAGGAAGTATGTGGAGGCTTTGGAAGAGGTGCAGAAGAGGTTTACCACAATGCTGTTTGGATTAGAGGGATTAGCTAAAAGGACAAGTTGGACAAACGTGGACTATTTTCTCTGGAGCATCAGAGGCTGAGGGGAGAGCTGAAAGAAGTATATAAATATATGAGAGGCATAGATAGGGTAGGCAGTAATAATTCTTTTTGCAGTGTGGAAATGTCAAAGACTAGAGGCCATAGCTTTAAGGTGAGAGTGGCAAAGTTTAAAGGAGACTAGACCAAGTGGACCCATTGGGCACAAACCTGTATTGGTGCAGCACCCTCTCCTCCCCCCCTCCCCTTTTCCCCCCTCCCCTCCCTCCCCCTCCCTTCCCCTCCCCCTTCCCCTGCCCCTCACTCCATCCCTCTCAACCTCCCCTTTATCCCCACCTCCCTCCCTCCCTAGGAGATAGATTTAAACTTTAAAATATGAATAACTTAAAAAATATAACACCGATTTCAATTAAACTTCTTCCATTAGCACCAAAGGGACGACAGTGAGTGAGGTGGGCCTAATATCGTTGCTCCATCATGTACCGTTTTGGCTGTAGTTCAGGAACAAACAAACAAACGAGAGTTTCAGTGTATAGATGTGCTGTTTATTACCCAGTGGGTGCCTGGAACACACTGCTAGGGGTGCTGGTGCATGGACATGCAGGGAATAGAGGGATATGGATCACATGCTGACAGAGGAGATTAGTTTATCTTGGATCATGTTCGGCATGAATTTGTGGGCTGAAGGACCTGTTCCTGTACTGTGCTGTTCTGTGTTCTAAATGTTATTTTTAAACCACGACCCCCTGCATCTAGATAATCCCATAAGCAGTCTCCACATCCGGCTCGTTGTGAATCCTTTCGTTCTTTTCTGTTTCGATCATGTTGCCTGTTCGTCTTTATGCTCCAGTGGGTGCAAGCCAAGCGTGTCCAGACCTGTCATGAGACGACCTGCTAGTTTGCAGGTATTACGTTGCAATACTCCTGCCAGCTGACACTGGGGATCGGTGTTGTCTGTTTTACACTTACCAAACAGCTGGAGTTACCAGTCAGACAGTTCCTGCTTCGGCCTGCCCCTGTGCCAAGAGTCAAAAGTGTTTAGTTGTCATATGCATCGGCAATGAAATAATAAAATTCTTACTTGCCGCAACTTAACAGACACAAATGCAACGAACACAGATAATATATAATAAAAGTGCAGGAGTAACTCAGCAGGTCATATCTGGAGAACATAGATAGGTTGGGAACATTTGGGTTGGGACCCTTCTTCAGACTCAATGTACAATACCTTTTTAAAAAATCAATAAATTGTAACCATAAGACCAGTGCAAAAAAAACAAAGTTTATCCCTCTACTGCCTGCAACCAAAGACAAGTTCATCGTTGTTGAGGTTCATGTTGTGTAGTGTTCATGAGCCTGATGGTTGTTAGATAGAAATTATGGTGCAAGTTTTCAGGCTCTTTGTCCCTTCGTCCCGATGATAAATGAGACAGTCGGCAGTCAGATCACCCGTGTACTGAAGCTGGCTTGGCACGGTAGTGAGTGTGATTGGGCTGTGTAATAGCCATGCAGCACAACTCTAAACCTGATGAATAGATGTCTGTGCTTCTGTCTATTTCTTGACTGAACTGTAAATCAGCAGATGCTTTAGATAAGATGCTTTATCGAGGAAGATAAGGCAAAGTGTCAAGCCCGAATCTCAAATCCCAAATGGAATTTTCAGCCAATCCTTGCTGCATGCCAATTGATCTGAAGAAGGGCCCAAACGTTCTCCTGAGATGCTGCCTGACCCGCTGAGCCACTCCACCACTTTGTGTCGTTCATGCTACCTACATTCTGTAGATTAACAAACAGAAGTTAAATCTTTAATGGGTTGTTTCTCCAGGCCGGCAGTTTCTTTTAAAGGTAATTGGATTGGCAGAGTGTTGGTTGCCCAGCCGTTGATCTTCCCACTGCCCCTCGCTGTGCCACTGGCAATGAACAATCTCCTGGCCATTGGTGGGGGACCTCGGCATACTGTGGTCCACGTTCCTCGAGCTTCTTCGAAAACCTGGATCGCTGAGAGGTGGCTCAGGGTGCCATCTCAGACTCAGTGGGGTGGGATAGAGGGAGGGAGGGAGGGAGGGTGAGAGTGGTGGGTTTGGCTGAGATGGGATCTGGATATAATAGAACATAGTACAGTACAGCACAGGAACGGGCCCTTGAGCCAATACATCCCTGCTGACCATAATGCCAACCTAAACTACTCTTCCCTGCCTGCACATGGCCCATATCCCTCTACGGCCTGCAAGAGTTCCAGGCATTGACCGCCAACTGTGCCTCTGTAGACCTCCTTTAAACCTCCCACTCACACCTTAAACCTATGCCTTCTGGTATTTAACATTTTCACTCTGAGAAAAAGGTTCTGCCTGTCCACTCTATTTATATCTCTTATATCTTTATATACTTCTATCAGACCTCTCTTCAGTCTCTGATACCAAGCTAATCCACTCCAGGACCGGATTGATGATAATGATTATGATGGTGATGATACTTTATTCTCACTTGTACCAAGCTAATACACTCCAGGACCAGATTGATGATAATGATCATGATGGTGATGATACTTTATTCTCACTTGTACCAAGCTAATACACTCCAGGACAGGATTGATGATAATGGTTATGATGGTGATGATGCTTTATTCTCACTTGTACCAAGCTAATACACTCCAGGACAGGATTGATGATAATGGTTATGATGGTGATGATACTTTATTCTCACTTGTACCAAGCTAGGTGCAGTGAAATTCCGTCCTTGCATACAAAGCACACAAAACAGTCGCCACAAAGACGCTGACAAAGTTACAAAAAATACTCATCCCTTTTTTGTACTTCCCTCCCAGGCCCCCCGTTATTTCTCGGCGGCCCCCTCCATGCCTGGTCCCCCTGAGTTCTCAGCACCCCCCCCACCCCCACTGGGTCCCCACAGTTCTCGCTGGGGCCTCCTTTGTCCGTCCACCTTGGCCCGACCTCAGAACTCCAACTTCGAGACCCCGACCGTGATTGTTCCATCAGCCTTGCCGTTTGAAGCTCTCTCTGTCTATGCAGCTCACTCCGATAACCCCCCTCCATGGTGCTGTCTCCATGATTAGACATGGTGGGGAGCGACCTCTCGATCACAGTTGCGAGCGGATCACATTGATCAATGGAAATTAGAATTGAGAGAGTCATAGTCACACAGCACTTCAGCCCTACTTGCACGTGCCAACCATCCCAGACAGAGCGGATGTGGGAAAGAGGTACCGAAGGATTCACAAGGTCTACTAAAGATTTGTAAACCCGATTTCATCCCAAAATTGCGATACGAGGTAGTCAGTGAATTTCATTGGGAGTTAACGGTGAATGTTAAGTTGAACAACTTGCGAATGCCACTATTGTTTTACTCTGCACTGCACATGTTTTGTTGAACTGAAATGTTGCTGCAAAATCATGAAACAATGGGGCTCAAACCAGCAGCTCATAAAACACTGGCCAGGATATTGTCTGGCGAGTAAGTCATGTGTTTTCTTGCTCTTTGGTGGATCTTGAGAACTCTGTTTAGTGGCTCCTTCTGAGTCACACGCTACACTCACGCACTTAGTTAATGCGAGAGTAACGAAAATAACTGCAGATGCTGGTACAAATCGAAGGTATTTATTCACAAAATGCTGGAGTAACTCAGCAGGTCAGGCAGCATCTCAGGAGAGAAGGAATGGGTGACGTTTCGGGTCGAGACCCTTCTTCAGACACAATCAGACTGAAGAAGGGTCTCGACCCGAAACGTCGCCCATTCCTTCTCTCCTGAGATGCTGCCTGACCTGCTGAGTTACTCCAGCATTTTGTGAATAAATAACGCGAGAGTAACATCACTTTCCCTGTACTGACTGAGCAACATCATCCGATGGGCATCAGTCCCTGTGGAGCACAACTTCACACACTGACATCTGTGGCACTTGGTTTACTTTTTAAAAATTATTTACCAGTCGGAACGGCAGAGGTTGTGGTCAAATTGTGGACGCAACCCAGACCACCACACAAACCGTCCTCCCTTCCATTGACTCCTCTGATACCTCGCGCTGCCTCGGCAAGGCCAGCAGCATAATCAAGGATGAGTCGCACCCTGGCCACTCCCTCGTCTGCCGTCTCCCATCGGGCAAAAGGTACAGAAGTGTGAAAATGCACACCTCCAGATTCAGGCCAGTTCCTTCCCAGCTGAAATCAGGCAACTGAATCACCCTACCAACAACTAGAGAGCTGTCCTGAGCAACTATCTACCTCAGGCTATCTTTGACTTTATCTTGCACTAAACATTATTCACGTTGTTCCCTTTATCGTGTATCTGTACACTGTGGATGGCTCGATTGTAATTATGTATTGTCTTTCTGCTGACTAGTTAGCATGCAACAAATGCTTTTCACTGCACCTCGGTACACATGACTAGAAACTAAACTGAACCAAAAAACTAAACTAAACTGAAGGAAGACAGGCACAAAGTGCTGGAGTACCTCTGGAGAACATGGATAGGTGACATTTATGGGTCTTTAGGCACAAAATAGTATAGGAGCAAAGAGGTCCTTCTGCAGTTTTACAGGGCCCTAGTGAGACCGCACCTGGAGTACTGGGTGCAGTTTTGGTCTCCAAATTTGAGGAAGGATATTCTTGCTATTGAGGGCGAGCAGCGTAGGTTTACTAGGTTAATTCCCGGAATGGCGGGACTATCATATGTTGAAAGACTGGAGCGACTAGGCTTGTATACACTGGAATTTAGAAGGATGAGAGGAGATCTTATCGAAATGTATGATTATTAAGGGGTTGGACACGTTAGAGGCAGGAAACATGTTCCCAATGTTGGGGGAGTCTAGAACCAGGGGCCACAGTTTAAGAATAAGGGGTAGGCCATTTAGAACTGAGATGAGGAAAAACATTTTCAGTCCGAGAGTTGTGAATCTGTGGAATTCTCTGCCTCAGAAGGCAGTGGAGGCCAATTCTCTGAATGCATTCAAGAGAGAGCCAGATAGAGCTCTTAAGGATAGTGAAGTCAGGGGGTATGGGGAGAAGGCAGGAACGGGGTACTGATTGAGAATGATCAGCCATGATCACATTGAATGGCGGTGCTGGCTTGAAGGGCCGAATGGCCTCCTGCACCTATTGTCTATTGTCTAAAATGTCATTGATTCATGTTCTTCAGAGATGCTGCCTGACCTGCTGAGCACTTTCCACTAAACAAGCATCTGCAGTTCCTTGAGTTGACAGAACCAATAGTTTATCTGTGTTTACCAATGAAGAACACTTCACATAAGTGTTGGTACCACATGATTCCAACCCACATTTGACCAGATGGATAACCCAGCAGATAAAATTGTTTCTAAAGCAAAGTTTAAAGGAGATATAATCCTATTGCGTGAGTTCATCAGCTGTTCTGTTTACACTGTGGCTTAGGACAGTAATTATCAAAACTATGGTTTTATTTTGTGATGCAAACTTTGGAATTATGCAAATTATATAAAAGAAGGTCCCTTTTAGTTCAGAGGTAGACAGGGAGGTCAAGAAGGTTTTTGGTACATTGGCTTTCATCAGTCTGGCTATTGAGAAGAGAGGCGCTCTGTTACAGTTCAGTCTGATGCAGTCTGGGGGAGAAAGCTGGAAAAGAAGTGGGGGTGGCTGTGCGCAAAGCAAATTGGCAGAAAACTTTGCTTTAAGTGTTCAAAAGGTCTGGAGGGCACATTATTGGCAACAATGCTGAATACAAGGTTCAACTGTCAGCTCCTTCTGCCAGCTTACCCACTAAACAAAAATCAGATTCATTTCTGGTTTCTGGAGGGAGAGACAGATTGCATTTTGCAATGATCTTTGGCAAAGATTCTCGGAGAGCATCTCCCCACACATCGAGAGAAGTATCATCAAGTGCAGAGCAGAATGTAAATACCCATTCATAGATGGGATACAGAGTTATACATCTAATTCAGTATTCCCAAGTGTATGAGTATGGCAGGTGGGTAGAGTTAGTGACAAAGGTTAGAGGTGAAAAGAAGAGATTGAATAGGCTGTGTTTGTTTTTCCTAGAGTGGAGGAGGCAGGGGTGACCCGACAGAGGTGTACAAAACTGTGAAGGGGGTGGATAGTGTAGCTGGTATGAGGTAAGAATTAGGAGTGTTAGGGGGGGGGGACATGGCAATACTGTGCCACTTTATACTCTCGATTAGTCCACTTTGCCCGCATTGTGTTGCAGCCTTTTCCATCTCCTGTTTGTCGAAATGCTCTTTAAATCCTGTGGGAATACCTGCCTCCATCACCTTGCCAGGCAGCTTGTTCCTGATTCCTGTCACTGTGAAAGCATTCCCCCTCAGACCTCTCCCCTCCCTGCCCCCCCCCCCCCCCACTCCCAACCCTCCTGAGTCTTACCTTAAACGTGTGCAAACACCACATAGATGGCACCCGTGGTGTAGATCACGCTGGGGTCTGGCGCTGTGAGGCAGCAGCGCCACCGTGCCGCCCCATCTTTTGAAGTTATACGGTGGATATTGTACGGTTGGAATCAATGGGAATTATTTTGATTCACGATGTAGTTTTGTTTAGAAATGACTGAGAAAATAATGTGATCCATTGGAACCCGCCACAGTGGAAGCAAGGAATGAGTTTTATTTGTAGGGGTGCCAACTTCCTCACTCCCAAATACGGGACAAGGTGACGTCACCGCCCCGCGCCCCACGTGACCTCACCCAACCAGTGGCCACGTGCTCTCGCTCCACCAATGGCGGCCGCCCGCTCCTTTGCGTACTACACTTCAGTATAGGAGATTTCAACGGAGTGGTCCATCTTGTTCCTCTAGTATCTTTGGGCTCGAGTTCCTGGAGTGGGAATTGGACCAGCTACCTTCTGACGCAGGAAGGAGTGCTATCAAAAAACCCGTCACCTGGACATTTGTTGCAATAGATTAATGCGGCTAATCCACATTGTTAATGTGTTTACACAAATCCAGCGTACAATCTGTTATCACGGCGTGGGCCAGCTTTGGGCTAAATGTGCATAATTGCATGTTGACTTTGCAGTCATTGTGGAAGTGATCATTGAGGAATCTAATTTAATATTAATTGTATCTCCTTTTATTTTCTACACTGTGGTATAGCTAAGTAGAATTTGATGTTGCATAAATATTTTTCAACTGACTCATCTCCTCCGCCCCCCCCCCACCACCCACGCTCCAGATTAATGGGGATCTGCACAATGCTAGGCACAGAGCAGTCTTGCTTTCAGAAAGCAGATCCTCCTGTGAAGCACAGGAAAGAACTGCAGCTGCTGGTTTGAATCGAAGTGTAGACACAGAACGCTGGAGTAACTCAGCGGGACGGGCAACACCTCTGGAGAGAAGGAATGGGTGACGCTTTGGGTCGAGACCCTTCTTCAGACTGCAGTTCCTCCTGCATTTTGTGTCGACCTCCTGCGATGAAGGACTGGTTTTCCTCGCTGTGCAAGGATGGCTGAGCTTCCTTTAGCTGATCGCCCTCGATTGATGCGGCCCTTTGATCTGCAGGATTTCCTGCTCTGGTTTTTGTGTTTAATAGACGCCAGTCATTCAATGCCGCAGGTACCTTGGGGAGTGTTGCAACAGTGAGTGGGATTGAAAGCCTCGCCCAGCTAGGCCCCGCACACAGCAAGCTCTTTATTTAAATATGATTTTTAATTCACTTCCTTCAATAAAAATCTAGGGATCACTGACAAGGCAATATTAATTGTCCATCCTTAATCCCCTTGTAAAGCTGGCCGTGAGACACCTCTTGAACGACTGCAATCCTTCTAATGAAGGTGTTTCCACCGCACTGTTCGGAGGGAGCTCCAGTGTTTCGACCCAGAGGCAATGAAAGATCACAGTTGTGCTTCCAAATCGGAATTATTTATTCACAAAATGCTGGAGTAACTCAGCAGGTCAGGCAGCATCTCAGGAGAGAAGGAATGGGTGACGTTTCGGGTCGAGACCCTTCTTCAGACTGATGTCAGGGGGGCGGGACAAAGGAAGGATATAGGTGGAGACAGGAAGATAGAGGGAGATCTGGGAAGGAGGAGGGGAAGAGAGGGACAGAGGAACTATCTAAAGTTGTTCCAAATCGGAGTGGTGAGCATCCCAGACAGGGAGCCTGCCGGTGGAGATTCAGTTCACAGTTCAGCTCAGAGGTGCAGCCTCTGAAATAGACCCCTTGGCCCACCTTGATCGGCAGATGTTCGACAAAGGCCAGGGATGAAAAACCGAAAGGTGTGAGACAAAAGGATCGAAGAGTTGCAAATTGTGAAGCTAGAGGAAGGAATACATGCATCAAAGACCCTGTGCATTCACCCTATCTATTCCTCTGGTGATTTTGTACACCTCTATAAGATCACCCCTCGGCTTCCTGTGCTCCAGGGGATAAGGTCCCAGGTAAATGGAGAGTATCCCGTCACACGCCTGAATGATGCGCTGCAGATGGTGGAAAGGCTTTGGGGTGTCAGGAGGTGAGTCCTCTGTAGCAGGATTGCCAGCCTCTGACTTGCTCTTGCAGCTGTAATGTGGACTGGTCTAGTTTAGTTTCTAGTGAGTGGTGGCGTCAAGAACCTTTTGTATCACACCTTCTATCTGTCCACCATCTGCCTATCAACTCCCTCTCCACCCCCCCCCCCCCCCCCCCCCTCACATCATAGAGTCATACTGTGTGGAAACAGATCCTTCGGCCCAACTTGCCCACACCAACCAACATGCCCATCTACACTAGTCCCACCTGCCTGTGTTTGGCCCACATCATCTCTAAACCTGTCCTATCCTATATCAACCTATTAACTGATAGGCTTTGTCCTCCCCCTCCCACCTTTCTTTCCGCTCCTACAATCAGTCTGAAGAAGGGTCCTGACCCAAAACATCAACTGTCCATGTTGCCCAGAAATGCTGCCTGACTGCTGAGGTACTCCAACACCTGGCGCTGCTGAGTCTCCCGCTGAGTCTCCCACTGCTACTGAGTCTCCCGCTGCCGTGGCTGAGGCTTCCGTCACCGCCACCGCTGAGGCTCCTTTGGTCCAGACAGGCCTCGCCGCTCAGCTTCACCGCAGTCCCCTGGGAGGCCTGTGGGGGGAGTCGGGCCCACCGGGGCACGTTCCGGTCTTCGGTTGTTGTTCTGGTCATCAGCGGTGCTGTTGCTCGGTGGGTGGATCGGGCCCGCGTGGCTCCGCGGGACACTCCCGCCACACCGTGGCTCCCCGGTACACGCCCGCTGCACGCGTGGCTCCCCGGTACACACCCCCACGCGCGCGAGGCTCCCCGGTACACTCAGATAAATACAACACCTTGCACTTATCTGAATTAAACTCCATTTGTCATTCCTCAGCCCCTCTTGTTCAGCTGGTCATGAGCCTGCTGTAATTTTGGATAACCATCTTCACTATCTACAATACCACCCACTTTAGTATCATCTGAAAATGTACTTATTGTGTCTTGTACATTCTCGTCCAAATCGTGGACATAAACCACAAGCAATGGGCCCTGATGCACACCACTTGGCACAGGCCTCCAGTCCCAAAAGCACCCTTCGACCACACTCTGTGTTTCTTTTAAGAAGCCAGGTTGTGCAGGTCGGTTCATGAACCTGATAAATGGAGGAAAGCAGCTGTTTCTGAACCTGACGGTGTGGAGCTTCAGGCTTCTGTACCTCCTGCCCGATGGTGGCACGGAGAAGAGTTACACCCGATGTAGATGCTGTCAAGGGTGGGGAGAGGCTGTGTCCGTCATGGCCAAGGCTGAATCCACCACTCTCTGCAGCCTCTTGCATTCCTGGGCATTGCAATTGCCACACCAGGCTTTGATGCAACCATTCAGGATACTTCCTGCAATACATCCGTGGGAGTTTGTTAGAGTTTCAGCGGCATGCCGAATCTAAACTTTTACCAAAGTACATGCTGGCGAGCCTTCTGCATGATTACACACACTTTCCCTTTCTATCCACCCTCTCTCCACTCCTCCCTCCCTCTCTCACTCTTTCTCTCCCTCTCCCCCTCCCTTGCCCTCTTTCTCCTTCATCCCCTGCGCTCTGCCTCCTTCTCTCCCTCTCCCCCACTTCCCCTCTCTCTCTCCCCCTCTCAACCACCTCTCTCTCTCCCCCTCACCCCCTTTCCCCCTCTCAACCTCTTCCCCCTTTCTCTCTCCCCCTCTTCCTCCCTCCCCTCTGAGGCACACATTACATAAGAGTAATCTACTGTTTGCTGTGCCTCCACTCATCTGCTGCTGTTGTCATTGTTTACCTTTGCTCTTTGTCCCTTTACGAGTCCTCATAACTACAATCACAAAAGGCGTGGAAGGTGGCCAATTAACCTTTTGTGCAGGAAGGAACTGCAGATGCTAGTTTAAATCGAAGATAGACACAAAATGCTGGAGTAACTCAATAAGACAGACCCATTGTTTCTGATTGCTCATGTCCCACTGAATTAATTTCCACCTACCTCGACTCCATCCTATCCCCCCTGGTCCAATCCCTCCCTACCTATGTCCAAGACACCTCACACGCTCTTCGTCTCTTCAACGACATCTGTTTTCCAGGCCCCCACTCCCTCATCTTTACCATGGATGTCCAGTCACTCTACACCTCCATCCCCCACCAGGATGGTCTAGAAGCCCTCCTTTTCTTCCTCGATCATAGAACCAGCCAATTTCCCTCTACTAATACTCTCCTCCGCCTAGCAGAGCTGGTCCTTTCCCTTAACAACTTCTCCTTCGTCGCCTCCCACTTCCTCTAAATCCAAGGCGTGGCTATGGGCACTCGCGTGGGCCCTAGCTATGCCTGCCTCTTTGTACGCTACGTTGAACAATCACTATTCCAGGCGTACACCGGCCCTATCCCCAAACTCTACCTCCGTTACATTGATGACTGCATCAGTACTACCTCCTGCACCCATGCAGAACTCACTGCCTTCATTCATTTTGCTACTAATTTCCATCCTGCACTCAAATTCACTTGGACCATCTCTGACATCTCCCTACCGTTTCTTGGTCTCACCATCTCCATCACAGGAGACAGACTATCGACTGACATCTATTATAAACCCACTGACCCCCATAGCTATCTCAACTACATTTCTTCCCACCCTGCTTCCTGTAAAGACTCTATCCCCTACTCCCAATTCTTCCATCTACGCCGCATCTGCGCCCAAGATGAGGTGTCCAATATCCCTCCAAACCTGTCCTATCCATGTACCGGTCTAACTGCTTCTTAAATGTTGTGATAGTCCCTGCCTCAACGACCTCCTCTGGCAGCTTGTTCCATACATCCACCACACTTTCTGTGGAAAAAGTTACCCCTCATATTCCTATTAAATCTTTTCTCCTTCATGTTTAACCTTTGTCCTTTGATCCTCGATTCCCCTACTCTACGCAGGACACTCTGCATCTACCCATTTTATTCCCCTCATGATTATATACACCTCTATAAGATCACCCCTCGTCCTCCTGCACTCCAAGGAATAGAGTCCCAGCCTACGCGACCCTTGTCTGTATTGTAGCTCAGACCCTCTAGTCCTGGCAACGTCCTCGTAAATCTTCTCTGTCCCCTGACTCCTGTATCTTCTTCCCAGTGGTAACAGTGACTTGAGAGCATGGCCAGGGTGGTGTGGGTCCCTGACAATGCTGGCTGCCTTTAATGAGGCAGTGCTTCCAGTAGATCCCTTCGATGGTGGGGAGGTCAGTACCCGTGATAGACCGGGCAGTGTCCACCACTCCCTCAAGTCTCCTCCGTTTTTGGGTATTCAAGTTACCAAACAAGGTGGCGATGTACTGCTTTTCACCGTACACCTATACAAGTTTGATAGACTATTCTAGATCCTTCTTAAGTGTTGTAAGGTTACCGCCAAGCTTGATAAATGGGACCTTCTCAAAGGCTCCCTATAACAAACACATGACAATGTCACACCAGCAGTGACGGTGCTCCTCGATGCCAACAGGCTGCCTGACTTTCACACACAAACACATTTGTAACACAGAGGAAAGGCACAGCGGGGAATCACGGACAAAATGTGTTATCCAGACCAATCCCACTCCCTTAAACTGGGTGAGAATTGTGCGGTAGATGCAAGGCGGCTTCAAAAGGACTCAAACAGATTTAGTGAGTGGGCGGAAAGTTGGCAGGTGCAGTGCAATACAGATAAAGGTGACGTGACCCGTTTCAGTTGGAAAGAGAGAAAGGGAGTGTATTATTGCAATGGTGTGAGATTGGCAAGTGTGGAAGCACAGCGAATCTTCGTTGTGTTTGTACACCAGCCACTGAATCAGTTAAAAAATACACTGAACACCTTCCCATTCCCACACTCACCTCCCTGTCCTGGGCCTCCTCCAGTGTCGGAGTGAAGCCAGAAGCAAATTGGAGGAACAGCACCTCATATTTCACTTGTGTAGGAAAATAACTGCAGATGCTGGTACAAATCGAAGGTATTTATTCACAAAATGCTGGAGTAACTCAGCAGGTCAGGCAGCATCTCAGGAGAGAAGGAATGGGTGACGTTTCGGGTCGAGACCCTTCTGAAGATCAGTCTGAAGAAGGGTCTCGACCCGAAACGTCACTCATATTTCACTTGGGCAGGTTGCAGCCCAGCGGTATCAACATTGACTTCTCTAATTTCAAGGAGCTCTTGCATTCTCTTACATTCTTTCTCTCTCTCCATCCCTCCCCCACCCTAGTCGTCCTGCTAGTGTCACTGTTCGTATCCCTTCGTCACCACCTCCTCCACAGTCCACATTGCCTGGGGTGGTGGTGGGGGCAGATACCGTAATGGCATTAATGAGGTTTTCAGATCCGGCATGGTAGTGCAGGGAGTAGAGGGATAAGGATCATGCACAGGGAGATGAGATCAGTTTAACTTGGCATTGTGTTCGGCACAACATTAGGAGTTGAAGGGCCCTTTCCTGCGCTGAATTGTTCTATCCTCCATGTTCTACTGTGTGCAGTTTTGGTCTCTGTAACTAAGAAAGGATACACCTGCTATAGAGGGAGAGAAACATTCACCAGGCTGCTTCCTGGAACAGCGGCATTGTTGCATTGTAAGATATTAATTTGTCTCGCTTTGTGTTTATTGGGGTTAATGAGAGGAGATGTAAATCGGAACTTAAGAATCTCTGACGGGTGTAGAAGGACTGGATGCAGGATGTTCCGTTGGCTGAGGTATCCGGAACAAGGGGTCACTGTCTCAGGGTTCATGTTCACGATTGAGTTGTGGAGTAATATCTATTGATTCCATTTCTACCTCACGCTGCCGTCGGCAAGGCCAGCAACACAATCAGGGACGAGTCGCACCCCCGGCCACTCCCTCTTCTCCCCTCTCCCATCAGGTAAGAGGTACAGAAGTGTGAAAACGCACACCTCCAGATTCAGGGACAGTTTCTTCCCAGTTGTTATCAGGCAACTGAACCATCCTACCGCAACCAGAGACCAGTGACGATCTACCTCTTTGATGTCCCTCAGACTATCCTTGTCCGGACTATACTGGCTTTATCTTGCACTAAACTTTATATCCTTATCCGTTTCCTCCGCAACTCCCTGGTTAACCCATCCCTTCTCACCCACACCACCCCCACCCCAGGTACCTTCCTGTTCAACTGCAGGAGATGAACCACCTGTCCCTATACCTCCTCCCTCGACTCAGGGACCCCGACAGTCCTTTCATGTTAGGCAGAGGTTCTCTTGTACCTCCTCCAACCTCATCTACTGTATCCGTTGTTCAAGATGTGGGCTCTTATACATCGGTGAGACCAAACGCAGACTGGGCGATCGTTTCGCTGAACACCTTAGCACAGTCTGCCTGAACCTACTTGATCTCCCGGTTGCTAAACACTTTAATTCACCTTCCTATTCCCACACTGACCTTTCTGCCCTAAGTCTTCTCCATGGTCAGAGTGTGGCTAAATGCAAATTGGAGGAACAGCATCTCATATTTCGCTTGGGCAGCTTACAGCCCAGTGTTATGAATATTGATTTCTCTAACTTCAAGTAACCCCGACATTCCCTCTCTCTCTATCCCTCCCCCACCCAAGTCGCACCAGCTTTTCGTTTTCACCCAACAAATAGCTAACAATGTTCCTTTATCATCGTCACTTTTTTGCAGATCTTTCATTCATTGTTCTTCATCTCTCTACATCAGCGTCTATATTCTTTTGTTTCCCTTTTCCCTAACCAGTCTGAAGAAGACTCTCGACGTGAAACGTCACCCATTTCTTCTCTCCAGAGATGCTGCCAGTCCCGCTGAGTTACTCCAGCTTTCTGTGTCAACATTAGGTTAAAACCGCATCTGCTGTTCCTTCCTACACATTCCCTGATTATCATGTATCTCTGCACTGCAAATGGATTGATTGTAATCACGTATTGTCTTTCTGCTGACTGGTTAACACGCAACAAAAATCTTTTCACTGCGGCTTGGTACACGTGACAATATACTGAACTGAACTGAACTGATTTAAAGGAAAGTGAACACTGGCACAGAGGCCAAATAAATGAAAATATTTAAGGTGGAAGATGGGCAAGTTTCTAGACACAACAGGCATAAGGGAGTGTGGGGAGAGAGTGGGAATGTGGCATTTAGACAGATGATCAGCCATGATTGTTTTTCAGAGGTGGAGCAGGCTCGAGGGGCTGAATGGCCTGCTCGTGCTCCTATATTTATTATTTAATGGCCTTGCAGGGCACAGCGTTTCCAAGTGCACGTCCGAGACCTGACGATCAGGGATCCTGCCTCGTCAGACCTTTCCGGCAGCAACTTATAGGCAGTCCTGCTCCCTCTCCCCCATTGTGGCGGAACAGTGGTGCGGCTGGTAGAGTTGCTGATTCACAGCATCAGATACCCAGGTCTGATCCTGACCTCCGGTGCTGTCTGTGTGGAGTTTGCACCTTCTCTCTGTGGCCCGCCGCGGACCTTTCACCGTCCGGCGCGGCCTGAAATAGGCCGCGGGATTTTCTCTGCCCGGCGGGGGCTTCAATGTCGGGAGCCACGACCGCCCCGACGTGGCAACTACACCAGCCTGACCGCGGGAGAAGACGGCAGGGGAAGAGAAAAGACATTCTGGCCTTCCATCACAGTGAGGAGGTGACTGGAGGAGACTCACTGTGATGGATGTTTCTTTTGTTTGGTGTTAGTTTATGATTGTGTGTGTTATTGCATTTTTCTTATTATTCTTATTGATTATTCTTATTGGTTTTATTGTTGAACTGCGGGTAATGTTTCATTTCACTACACATTTATGTGTATGTGACAAATACACGACTATTGACTGTTGTGACCGCATGGGTTTCCTCCGGGTGCTCCGGTTCCCTCCTGCATCCCCAAAACGTGCAGCTCTGCAGGTTAATTGGCCTCCGCAAATTGCCCCCATTGCGCGGGGAGTGGATGAGAAAGTGGAATAAACATGGAACTCGTGTGAACGGGTGACCGATGGCTGCGTGGAGTCGGTGGGCCAAAGGACCTTTATTCCATGCGGTGCCTCGAAACTAAACCAAACACTGACCCGTAATCTTTGGACGAAGAAAATGGTCTCCAAACCCTGTTTGATCCACCCACTTCAACGTGTGGCCCCCTTCCTTTTGGGTTCCCTGCCTGAAGAAGTGGCTCATTCCGACCCATTCCATCCAGATCCCCCGGGATTGTATACCCCTCCGTGAACTCTCCCAATCGTCATCCGAAATCACTGGCTCCTCAAAACTAATATTTATGATCCTGGCCTCAACCCTTCAATCTCTTGCAGCCAAACCATTCCTGTAAGCATGGCCACCAGAGCTGAGGTGGTCTGTACTGTTCTTGGTTCTTGGTCCTGCAAAATATTCCAAATGGAATTTAAACCGGCGGTGTTTTTAAACTTGAGGTGTTGTAGAACAGACTACATTGTCCTTTACTCCATGGTTCAGGAACATATCACGTCTGCTGCCTGAGCTCTTTTGTCCACCAGGTCTGCCTTAAGGGAATGTGGTCTCTGTTTCCGAGGTTCTCTTTTCCCTCTGTACCTCCTCTTTATTATCTATTCCTCAGACTAACGGTTCTCTGGTTAGAATTGTACTTCCCTCATTCCTATCCTCTCAACTAGTCTAACGATAGCTTACTGCATGCAACCGTTTCTTGCTCACTATCACAATCAAGGCCAGATTATCATCTATAATTTTCTTAATCGCGCCCTTACGTTAAAATCTTAAAATCTATAAAATGAATGCCTCCATCGGAATAAAGGGCAGTACAGTGATGGAGCTGGTAGAGTGGCTGCTTGCAAAGCCAGAGACCCGGGTTTGATCCTGACCTCGAGTCCTGTCTGTGCGGAGTTTGCACGTTCTCCCTGTGACCCTGGGGGATTCCACCGGGCGCTCGTGCTTCCTCCCACTTCCCGTAGACGTGCGGGTTTGTAGGTTAAATGGCCCCTTGTGTGTCAGGAGTGGATGAGAGAGTGGGATGGCAGAGAACGAGTGTGAGTGGCTGATCGATGGTCGTATGGTGGGCCGAAGGGCCTGTTTCCGTGCTGTACGTTTCAATCAATCAGTAAAATGGCCAGAGGGTGTCAACTCCTGTGAATAAGATGGCTCCTCTCCGTGGCAGGTACCGGATGGCCTTCGAGCACGAACCCACCCTGCACTCGGGCATCAACGTTGCCGTCTTCCTCATGGCTGCGGGACATCGCTTTGACACATCATCCGATCTCCGGAAAATAGGTACCGCTCCCTGCGCTGTTCATCTCCGTGCGACAGGTTGTATCAATAATGAACTTTAATATTGAATGAGCACGGCCGTCCTGGCTCTGAATTTGTTGAAGGCAAAGGCGAAGGAAACCTTGATACGGCGCTGACGCAAGAAACAGCAGATGCTGGAATCGTGAGCGAAACACAAAGTGCTGGAGGAACTCAGTAGGTCAGGCAGCATCTGTGGAGGGAATGGACAGGATCCACTCCGTCACACCACCCATCTCCCAATCAACCTCCTCCCCCCCCCCTCACCTGTAACCACCTATCACTTGCTAGGCTTTGTTCTGACCCCCATCCCTCTTTTGTTAGCTTTCTCCCCCTTACAACAATCAGTGTGAAGGGTCCCGACCCGAAACATGCCAGCCTATTCCCTCCAAACACTACCTGCTGAGTTACTCCAGCATTATTCTTGTGATGCTATTAGATTGAACATTGAGAAATTACTCAAACAGTTGCTTTCTTCCTTCTGGCCATTTCGCTCCCAGGGACGATAAAAGAAACGAGAACATTCATTTGTGGCTAACATTTTTCATGTCCCTTTTATACAATCATTGAAAATTGACATTGGATAAGTTGGCCATTCAACCTGTGGTGCCAATGGGAAAGGAGTTACCCAGTCTAAGCAGGGACCAGTCTGAAGAAGGGTCTCGACCCGAAGCATCGCCCATTCCTTCTCTCCAGAGATGCTGCCTGTCCTGCCAAGTTACTACGGCTTTTTGTGTCTACATTCAGTTTAAACCAGCATCTGCAGTTCCTTCCGACACATACCTCGTCTAATCCCAAAATGCTGAAGTAACTCAGCAGGTCAGACAGCATCTCAGGAGAGAAGGATTGGGTGACTTTTCGGGTCGAGACCCTTCCTCAGATCAGTCTGAAGAAGGGTCTCGACCCAAAACATCACCCATTCCTTCTCTCCTGAGATGCTGCCTGACCTGCTGGGTTACTCCAGTATTTTGTGAATAAATACCTTCGATTTGTACCAGCATCTGCAGTTATTTTCTTATAATCCCTGAGTCAGCACCCCTGTCAGTCCTGGCCCTTGCAATGCATGTGCATCATGAGGTTCCTGCCCACACCCTCCTCTCTCCCTGATGCACGCCCTCCAATGGTGGAAATATTCAATGTCCTTTCTGTGAAGTGCCTCGGGTGTTCTACACAAACTTTCCTTGAACTGATGTTTGCTTGCATGACATGGAGTTTTCATGCAGATTCCTGCACCTGCAGTCTCTCGAACATCTCTTCCAGGGATGTCTATTGTGCCTGGGTATCCTGACAAAACATTTCTTGGGTGTGCGCAGGAATCAAGCTGAGCAGCTTGCTGGGACGGCAGGGAAGCCTGGAGAAGATGCACTTCTACTGGGACGTGGGGTTTTACTTTGGGGCCTGCATCTTGTTCAATGACCAGCTCAAAATGATCCAGGGCTCGGAGAAGCTGTACCGACTGAACGCACCTATCTGGTAAGTCAGTGTCTTGATCCAATAGACAGACGACTGTGGTGTTTCAGTTGCACCATTGTGGTGCTATTTAGAAAGCAGACAAACTCTACCCACACCATTGCCTCCTGTGGAGTATTTAATAAGCATTTGTATGCAACTGTATACTGTAGGAAGGTGATCAAAGCATACAGTGGGATATAGATTAGCTGCAGAGATGGAGTTTGATCTGAGCAAGTGTGGGTGTTGTACTTGGGAGGTCAAATGTAAGAGGAAAGTATATTGTTTATGGTAGACCTTTAACCGAGGGATCTTGGGGTCCAAGTAAATACTGTAGCTTCCCTGAAAGTGGCAACACAAGTAGATAGAGTGGTAAAGAAGGCACATGGTATGCTTGCCTTCATCAGTTGGGGTATTGAGTATGAGAGTCAGAAAGTCATGCTGTAGCGTTATAGGACTTTAGTTGGGCTGCGTTTGGAGTATTGTGTGCAGTTTTGCTTGTCCCATTACAGGAAGGACACGGAGGCTTTGGAGAGGGTGCAGAAGAGGTCTACCTGGACGAGGCTGCATCAGAGACTATTAGCTACGAGGAGAGGTTGAACATACTTGGGTGGTTTTCTTTGAAGCGTCGGAGGTTGAGGGGAGACCTGGTAGACATATATAAAATCTGAGAGGCATAGATTGGGTAGATCATGAGTGGAAATGTCAAAGACAAGAGGGCATAGCTTTAAGGTGTGAGGGGCAAAGTTGAATGGAGATGTGTGGGGCAAGTTTTTTTACACAGATGTTGGTGGGTGCCAGGAAGGTGCTGCCGGAGGTGGAGGCAGATATGATCGAGGCATTTAAGAGGCTTTCTGATAGGCACAGATACACAGGGAATGGAGGGATATGGATCAGGTGCAGATGGAGGAGATTATTTATCTTGGCATCATGTTCGGCACAGACATTATGGGCTGAAGGGCCTGTTCCTGTGCTGTACTGTTCTATGTTCTCAGTTGGACATGATTGTCTTTGTCTGGAAGGTGCATCATTCAATTGTGGCTAGAACCTTGACTGTAACCGGGGTAAGTTACATTTACAACCAGTCTGACCAAGAAGCCCCAGTGATCCCATGTATTTCTGCACTAGAGACGCATGTGACACACTCTGCACAGCGCACCCAGGGAGCACTGCAATGAAGCCCTATCCTGCCCACTCCTTGGATGTCTCGGAGCAACGCGGTCCTAGTCCTGCACCAACAACTGAGAATGAGTAAACACTTTCCTAACTCCCCCCTCCCTCATTGTGTGACCTAATAACTAGTCCCCACTCCATCATAGTGTGACCTAATAACTAGTCCCCCTCCCTCATTGTGTAACCTATTAATTAGTCCCCCACCCTCATTGTGTAACCTAATAACTAGTCCCCCTCCCTCATTGTGTGACCTAATAACTAGTCCCCACTCCATCACAGTGTGACCTAATAACCAGTCCCCCTCCCTCATTGTGTAACCTAATAACTAGTCCCCCTCCCTCATTGTGTGACCTAATAACTAGTCCCCACTCCATCACAGTGTGACCTAATAACCAGTCCCCCTCCCTCATTGTGTAACCTAATAACTAGTCCCCCTCCCTCATTGTGTGACCTAATAACTAGTCCCCACTCCATCACAGTGTGACCTAATAACCAGTCCCCCTCCCTCATTGTGTAACCTAATAACTAGTCCCCACTCCCTTGCAGTGTAACCTAATAACTAGTCCAACTCCCTCATTGTGTAACCCAATAACTAGTCCCCACTGCTTCACTGTCACTCTCCTTTGTGTGATCTAATAACTAGTCCCTTACTGTGCAACCTAATAACTTGTTCAATTCCCTCAATGTGTGAAAGAGTTTCATGATCTAATAAAACCCAGGGTATACTTGTGATCGTCCTATCTTCCACCTTTCTGTTGCCCTGAAGGTACCTGGCATCAGCGATGGAAACCTACTTGCTCTACAAACGCTTCAAGACCGACGTCAGTGAGCAGCATTCTGAGCGACAGGAGCTGGTGGACTTCTGGATGGAATTCCTTCTGTTAATCTGCAGGAACAAAGCGCCCACTGACAAATTCCAGGTGAGGCCACCCGCAGCACACAACCGACTCTCCATGGATAGGAAAGTTTGAGGGGGATATGGACCAAATGCAGGAAAACGGGACGCTTAGATGGAGAATCTTGGTCGGCATGGACGAGTTGGGCTGAAGGGCCCGTTTCCGTGCTGTGTGATTCTATGACTCCACGATTGGTAACGCACTTCCAACTAGACGTTTCTGCATTCCAGTAGCGACAGGGCAGTCTTCCACCTTATTCCCACTGGAGACGGGCCAATACTTGACCTTATCTTAGGAAACTAACCTGGGCACGTGGTGGAAATGCTGATGGGAGAGCACTTTGGGAATAGTACCGTAATAATTCATCATCTGTAAGCTTCATGTAGTTCTGGGACGGGATTTGTTGCAGCTCAAGTTAAGATTGGAGTTTGGCTGATTTAAATAACTTCAGAGAGGACCTGATGAAAGTAGATTCGGAGCAGATGCTTGCTGGTAAAAGGACACCTGACAAGTGAGGGGTATCACAAAATGGTGGAGTAACTCAGCAGGTCAGGCAGCATCTCAGGAGAGAAGGAATGGGTGACGTTTCGGGTCGAGACCCTTCTTCAGACCCGAAACGTCGATCAGGCTGAAGAAGGGTCTCAACCCGAACCGTCAACCATTCCTTCTCTCCTGAGATGCTGCCTGACCCGCCTCGACCCGAAACGTCGATCAGTCTGAAGAAGGGTCTCGACCCGAAATGTCACCCATTCCTTCTCTCCTGAGATGCTGCCTGACCCGCTGAATTACTCCAGCATTTTGCGATACCTTCGATTTGTGCCAGAATCTGCAGTTATTTTCCTACCTGACAAGCGAGCATCTTTGGGAAAAAAGAGTTAGTATGAGCTGAGGGCTAATTTGTTCCAGTGAAGGTGAAAGGCAGAGGAGGCAAGATTAGGAAGCCTTGGAAGAGGACGATCCAAGGCTTCCTCATATCTTGGATATCTTGGATATTGAAGGATTGATTAGAATAACAGGAAGCATATGATAGATGTAGGCAACTGGAACTGAGGGAGTCTCTTGAGGAATATGGAGTGTGCAGAAGAAAATATAAGAAAGAAATTAGAGGGCAAAAGGGGGTCATGAAATACCCGTGGCAAGCTAGATTAAGGGGAATTCCGAGTCATTCTGTAGGTATATCAGAAACAGGAGGGTAGATAGGGAAAGAGTGGAATCAGGGGATGAGTGCAAGATCTCCTTCGCTCAGTCCGCCTTAACCAATCTGATCTTCCGGTGGCTCAGCACTTCAACTCCCCCTCCCACCCCCAGTCTGACATTTCTGTCATGGGCCTCCTCCAGTGTCGGAGTGAGGCCCACTGCAAATTGGAGGAGCAGCACCTCATATTTCGCTTGGGCAGCTTGCAGCCAGCGGTATGAACATTGACTTCTCTAACTTTAGATAGCTCCTCTGTCCCTCTCTTCCCCTCCCCCTTCCCAGTTCTCCTCCCACTAGTCTTCCTGTCTCCAACTACAACCAACTAATCTATTCCCCATTACCTTTACCAACAGGTCCTTATCCTGGAGCCAACCAAGATCTTCCAACCCACCTGGATCCTGGTGAACGAGAGCGACACAGACAAGGCTGTGAAGATGTGCCACGTGTCACCCAAAGAGAAGGTATCTGAATATAAAATCCATGCCCTCCCCTCCATAACTGACTGCAAGAAGCAGGATAAATCTTATGGTATTGGTGGATCGTGAGTCATGCTTTATGGGTCAGTCAGAGGTTAATCTGTACGTGGGAAATAAGGGCACGGTTTGGCCACGTGACATTCCGCCATTCTATGTCACAGTTGACTTGACCGTGCCTTTGGGTAGCTTGATCTTGTCTCAGTCTTACTTTCTTGCCTATTTCAAGAATAAAGAGTCACAAGTGATTTTGTCAAGTCAGATATTGTCTGGCCTGGCCTGGATAGAGTGGATGTGGGGAGGATGTTTCCACTAGTGGGGGACTCTAGGACCCGAGGTCAAAGCCTCAGAGTGAAAGGAGGTATCACAAAATGTTGGAGTAACTCAGCGGGTCAGGCAGCATCTCTGGCGAAAAGGAATGGGTGACGTTTCGGGTCGAGACCCTTCATCAGACTGAAGAAGGGTCTCGACCCGAAACGTCACCCATTCCTTCTCACCAGAGATGCTACCTGACCCGCTGAGTTACTCCAGCATTTTGTGATACCTTCGATTTGCACCAGCATCTGCAGTTATTTTCCTACAGAATAAAAGGACGTTCCTTTAGGAAGGAAATAAGGAGGAATTTCTTTAGTGAGAGCGTTGCGAATCTGTGGAATTGATTGCCACTGAAGGCTGTGGAGGACAAGTCAATGGATATTTTTAAGGTAGAGAAAGATAGATTCTTGATCAGTACGGGTGTCAAGGGTTATGGGGAGAAGGCAGGAAAATGGGATTAGGAGGGAGAGATAGATCAGCCATGATTGAATGGCGGAGTAGACTTGATGGGCAGAATAGCGTATTTCTGCTCCTATCACTTATGGACTTATATGAGAGATATCTGCAGACAATGGATCAATGAAATTCTTACTTGCAGTAACATAACACGCCTGAACACAATACATACAGATAACATATAGTAAACAAATAAAACCCCATTAAGTTAATAACCTCAATGCTATTGTATAAGAGCCCAAAGTCGTTAATGGAACCAAAGACAGTCCACAGTTGATAGTTGAGGTTAGTCCTGTGTAATGTTCAAGAGCCATTGACAGCTGTCGGCAAGAAGCTGTACTTGAAGCTGTACTTGCAGCAGTTTGCATTGCTCTAACTGATAGGTAATGTAAGCCACGGTCATTGATGGAAACTGGCCTGGAGCTTTCCTTGAGTAAAGAAATTGGTTGAAAGATTCAGTTCCCGCATACCTGAAGCATAAAATGGGTGGCACAGTGGCACAACTGGTAGCGGCACCGTGTCACCGTGTCAGGTTCAACCCTGACATGGGTATTTGTGTTGACCTATTGTTTCACGTGTACCAGTACACAGTTTGCATGTTATACAGTCAAATCAGACGATGCACGTGCACAATCAAGACATGAAGAGGTACAAGTCGTGCATAGAGTAAAGTTGCCGGTGCAGAATATAGTGCTACAGCATTACGTGTTGCAGTTGTAGAGAAAGTGCAGGCTAAAACAAGTGCAAGGGCCGCAATGAGATAGGTTGGGAGATCGTGATTACACCCTTAGCTTATGAGAGGTCCGCTCAGCAGTCGAATGACAGCGAGGAAGAGGCTAGTCCTGAATCTTATGGTCCATGCTTTCAAGCTTTTGCTCGATGAGGGAGGCGAGAAGAAGGAATGGCCTGGTTGTTAATAGTCCTTGATGCTGCTGTCTGTGTAGAGTTTACACGCTCTCCTCCCGCGACCTGCATGAATTTTCTCCGGGTGCTCTGGTGCCCTCCCACATGCCAAAGACATGTGGGTTTTATAGGTTGTGTAGGAAGGAACTCCAGATGCTGGTTTAAACTGAAGGTAGACACAAAAAGCTGGAGCAACTCAGCGGGACAGGCAGTATCTCTGGAGAGAAGGAATGGGTGACATTTCGGGTCGAGACCCTTCTTCAGACAGGTTGATAGGTTAATTGGTCTCTGTAATTTGTCTAGAGAGGATGGATTTGCTAATTGGAGGTCTAATTGGGAGCTCATGTTGCAGTTGTAAAAGATGTTGGTGAGACTACATTTAGAATATCATGTTCTGGGCACCATGTTATTGGAAAGATATTGTCAAGCTTGAAAGGGGTCAGAGAAGATTTACGAGGATGTTGCCAGGACTAGAGGGTGTGAGCTATAGGGAGAGGTTGAGTACACTCTATTGGCGAGAGGTTGGGTCTCTATTCCATGGAGCGCAGGAGGATGAGGGGTGATCTTATAGAAGTGTATAAAATCATGAGAGGAATAGATCGGATAGATGCACAGAATCTCTTGCCCAGAGTAGGGAAATTGAGGACGAGAGGACATAGGTTCAAGGGGAAGGGGAAAAGATTTAATAAGAAACTGAGGGGTAACTTGTTCACACAAACGGTGGTGGGTGTATGGAACAAGCTGCCAGAGGAGGTAGTTGAGGCTGGGACTATCCCAACATTTAAGAAACAGTTAGACAGGTACATGGATAGGACCGATATTGACCAAGCGCAGGCAGGTGGGGCTAGTGTAGCTGGGACATGTTGGCCGGTGTGGGCAAGTTGGGCCGAAGGACCTGTTTCCACACTGTATCACTATGACTCTATTAATGCAGGTAAATGACTCTATTAATGCAGGTAAATGACTTTGTTCATTGGTTGTGCAAAGAACTTTCTAGAGCATTGCAACGATCCCCCACCCTGGTCAATAAACAATAGACAATAGGTGCAGGAGTAGGCTATGCCTTCAACATTTTTAATAGAAACTTCAACAATAAACTGTCCCATCAACAACATCATAAATATGGTAGTTATAAACAGTTTTGGGACATCTTGTCATCTGAGCTAGACACAAAAAAAAGCTGCAGTAACTCAGCAGGTCGGGCAGCATCTCTGGAGAAACAGGATGGGCGACGTTTCTGGTCAGGGGAAAGGGAAATATCAAGAGAGATATAGAAGGTAAATAGAACAAATGAATAAAAGATATGCAAAAAGCAACGACGATCAGGGAAAGGTGGGGCCCTCAATGGTCCATTGTTTGTTGTGCGGTAGGTGACAACGAGTTATACTGACGGTGAAACTCAACGGGATGACAGTGAAACTAATGCAACGACCTCAGAAGGCAGTGGAGGCCAATTCTCTGAATGCATTCAAGAGAGAGCTAGATAGAGCTCTTAAAGATAGCGGAGTGATGGGGTATGGGGAGAAGGCAGGAACGGGGTACTGATTGAGAATGATCAGCCATGATCGCATTGAATGGCGGTGCTGGCTCGAATGGCCGAATAGCCTACTCCTGCACCTATTGTCTATTGTCTATTGACCAGGGTGGGGGATCGTTGCAATGCTCTAGAAAGTTCTTTGCACAACCAATGAACAAAGTCATTTGACTCATCACGCCTCTGCTGGGCTTTGAAGAGCAAGCCGCCTGCCCTATAATTTTCTTTGTCCCTCCATTTCATTTTCCTTTTTGGGGATGAACAATGAACAGATTCAATTTTGATAGTTGATTCCAACAACTCACTTGTGAAGCGTTGGTAGAGTGGGACGAGGGATCAGTGTTGGGTCAGTGTGAGCAGGATTACACTGATGACGTTTGCTTTATTGACAGAATGGGATCCACACGTGGACCTTCAGTGCGTCCTCCATCCGCGGCGTGAGGTAAGTGAGAGGAGGCAGCCACTGGCGTGGACCTGGAAATACTTGTTCATGCTTGGCTTAACTAACTGTGGAGGCCATCTCAGCGTAGCCCTGGGCACCCTCCCCCATTCCCCTATCCATAGACAATAGACAATAGGTGCAGGAGGAGGCCATTCGGCCCTTCGAGCCATTCAATGTCACATCGAATGGCCTCCTCCTGCACCTATTGTCTATTGTCTATTGTCACCCGATAAAGAGCCCTGTTTTCAAAATGTTCGTAATGAGCTTAATTTGATGAGCATTTTTCCAAATTGCGATTAAGAAGTACGTAATTTTTAATTGGCTCAGTGACCTTTCTCTCAGGATTGCTCGTGGCCAAGTCTGGTAGATTAATGATTCATCGGTGTAGTTATTAATTAGTCAAGTCTGGAAATGGCCCAGACTTTTGCAAAGGAATGTGATCATTCGAGGCATTTTGCCCTTGAATGGGAGATAAGCGCTGGCTTATTTCAAAAGTCAAACAAGAGCCAGCGATTACTCCTGGCTGTGACGCTCACCCTCAGAATTGGAAGTACATCTTGCAAACTGGATTTTCATTGTAGCTTTGTCAATAGCTTGCTGGCAGATAAAGCAGAAACGAGGAGCTGGTCTTGAAAGGAGGAAGAATATGGTCAATACTTGATTTAGTGTAGAATCCGCAAGCAATTATGAGGGGGGTGGGGGACAGAGCCTTGTTTGTGCGACCAGATGTTGTCAGCACCTAATTTGTTTTATCTTTTTTAACTTCAAAAATTAATTTCAAAAGAGACGTATAGATAAGGTAGACGGTCATAACCTTTGTGTAGGAAGGAACTGCAGATGCCGGTTTAAACCGAAGATAGATACAAAAAGCTGGAGTTTCTCCGAGATCTTCGGTTTCCTCCCACACTCCAAAGACGTACAGGTTTGTAGGTTAATTGGCTGGGCAAATGTAAAAATTATCCCTAGTGGGTGTAGGATAGTGTTAATGTGCGGGGATCGCTGGGCGGCACGGACCCGGTGGGCCGAAGGGCCTGTTTCTGCGCTGTATCTCTAAAAACAAAAAACTCAGCGGGACAGGCAGCATCTCTGGAGAGAAGGAATGGGTGACGTTTCGAGTCTGAAGAAGGGTCTCGACCCGAAACGTCACCCATTCCTTCTCTCCAGAGATGCTGGCCTGCCCGCTGAGTTACTCCAGCTTTTTGTGCCTATCTTCAGTCAGAACCTTTATTCAGAATAAAAAATATATACAAAACAAAAACCACAGAGAATCTCTCCATACATGTTTAGTGTGTATACATGCGACAGACTCTTACTCAGTATTATTCGCACCTGCCTTTACACAAACCCTCTTTGCCAATAAGCGTGTTCGGTATTCCGACTGAGTACGCGCAGGTCGTAGGTCACAGGGGCAAAGAATTGTCGCTTGCTCCGCTGTTCCATGTGAACAAATCTTTGTTTCATCCGTTTTTTTCCAGTTTTTCTCCATATGGGTAAGAAAATAATGTTTTCAAAACTGTTAATTTGGTTTCTCCAATTTCTCAACATTTCATTGGTAAAAACTACGATGATTTTGTCGGTTCTTTTTTGCTTTACGCGGCAAGTTCCCCTCAACTCTCCCTGACTCTTTGACTTGTCCCGGAGCCGTGGAACCGCGGCGGCGGCGGGGACTGGAGGCTGAAGCTGCCGGCCAAGGTTCACCGGAGAGCAGATCGCCACCGACTCAGTTAACAGTATTTTCTTAACAGTACGGAGAAAAACTGGAAACAAAACGGATGGAACGAAGATTTGTTTGCTTGGAGCAGAGGAGCCAGTGACAATTCTTTGCCCCCGCGACCTATGACCTGCGCATGCTCAGTCGGAATACCGTTATTGGTCATAACCTGTGATGTCCCAGTCCGCCGCTAAAATGTCTCAACCCCCTTCACGCAGACCGGAGCAGCGGTGGCTGTGATTCGCTGTCAGCAGTGCGGGGAAACATGATATCTCTTCTCTTCCAGCGTCTCAAAGTTTGATGAGCGTTGTTGCTTCCTGTACGTCTTGGACAACTCAGACGATTTTCAGCTCTACTTTCCAACAGAATTGCACTGCAAAAGGTAAGAGTGAGGGTTTATACAGTGTTGCCCGACTTCCAGTCTGATGAAAGGGTCTCGACCCGAAACGTCAGCCATTCCTTCTCTCCAGAGATGCTGCCTGTCCCACTGAGTTACTCCAGCATTTTGTGTCTACCTTCGGTTTAAACCAGCATCTGCAGTTCCTTCCTACACATTCCATGGTCTGTACCCAGCTCCTCCACTTGTCCAGCTGAATGTTGTTTCTTTGCATTCATCACGTTTGGAGTCTGTGCGTGCGTGCAGACAATATCCAGCTCTCCTTCTCCATCACCTCTTCCATTCCTTTATGTTGTACGCCTGCTTATTTGACCGCAGTTATCAGCTGAGATGCACATTTCTCCAACTCAACACAGGGAAGACTAAAGTTGGTTAATGTCTTTGATCCTTACTGCAAACATTTTAAATTTAGTTTAGTTTAGAATTACCGCATGGAAACAGGCCCTTCGGCCCACCGAGTCCATGCCGGCCATCGATGCCCCGTTCACACTGAGTTCTATGTTATCCCACTTTCTCGTCCACTCCCTGCACGCTAGGGGCAATTTACGGAGCCCAGTTAACCTTCCGGAGGCAACCCATGCGGTCACAGGAACAACGTGCAAACTCCACACAGACAGCACCGTAGGTCAGGATTGAACCTGGGTCTCTGGCGCAGTGAAGGCAGAAGGAGTGCAAATAACTGCTGGAAATCTGACATAAAGACGGAAGATGTTGGTGATGTAGGTCAGACAGCATCTGCAGAGAGAGGGAGTTCATCTTTTCATGGTGACGATCTTTTGTCAAAATGATGATGGATACCCTCAGCACTATGTGCTTTTTGTCAATGTATAAATGTTGCTATTGCTTTGCCCACTGTCTTAGATTGAACCAAAATGTTCACACTCATGACCCTGCAGACCTCTGAAACAATATCCTCTCCAACACCAGGGTTGCCCGCAGGCCATAAGTGATAGGAGCAGAATTAGGCCTTTCGGCATATCAAGTCTATTCCGCCATTCAATCATGGCTGATCTATCTCTCCCTCCTAACCCCATTCTCTGGCCTTCTCCCCATAAACCCTGACACCGTACTAATCAAGATTCTATCTCTCTCTGCCTTTGACTTGGGCTCCACACCCTTCTGCGGCAAAGAATTCCACAGATTCACCAGCCTCTGGCTAAAGAAATTCCCCATCATCTCCTTTCTCCTTTAATTCTGAGGCTATGACCTCTAGTCCTAGACTCTCCCACTAGTGGAAACATCCTCTCCACATCTACTCTATCCAAACCTTTCACTATTCAGTACATTTCAATGAGGTCTCCCCTGATTCGTCTAAACTCCAGCGAGTACAGGCCCAGTGCTGTCAAAAGCTCACCGTGTGTTAACCCATTCTTTCCTGGGATCATTCTTGTAAACCTCCTCTGGCATTGCGTTTGCTTTCTTTACGACCGATTCAATTTGCAGATTAACTTTTTGGGGAATCCTGCACCAGCACGCCCAAGTCCCTTTGCACCTCCGATTTCTGGATTCCCTCCCCATTTAGAAAATAATCTACGCCTTTATCCCTTCTACCAAAATGCGTGACTCCACACTGCTACACTATATTCCATCGGCCACGTCTCTGCCCACTCCCCCAACCTGTCCTTCTGCAGAGTCCCTGCTTTCTCCACCCTATCTGCCCCTCCACCTATTTTCGTATCATCCGCAAACTTGGCCACAAAGCCTTCAATCCGCTCATCCAAACCATTAATATACAACGTGAAGAGTAGCGGCCCCAGCACCGACCCCTGTGGAACTCCGCTAGTCACTGGCAGCCAACTAGAAAAAGCCCCCTTTATTGCCACTCTTTGCCTTCTGCCATCCAGCCAACCTGCTACCCATGCTAGTATCTGCCCCTCAATACCATGGGGTCGCATCTTCCTCAGCATCCTCATGTATGGCACCATATCAAAGGCTTTTTGAAAATCTAGGTAAACAACATCCACTGACCATCTCCATGACGTTACCCATCTGTGGCTGAAGCCACACTGCATGTGCATTACTGTGTCCGCCATCTCAGTGGCACGGTGGCGCAGCGGTAGAGTTGCTGCCTTACAGCAAATGCAGCACTGGAGACCCAGGTTCGATCCTGACTACGGAGTTTGTACGTTCTCCCCGTGACCTGCGTGGGTTTTCTCCGAGATCTTCGGTTTCCTCCCACACTCCAAAGACGTACAGGTTTGTAGGTTAATTGGCTGGGTAAATGTTAAAATTGTCCCCAGTGGGTATAGGATAGTGTTAATGTGCAGGGGTCGCTGGTCGGTACAGACCCGGTGGGCCGAAGAGCCTGTTTCCGTGCTATATCTCTAAACTCTCAGCTTGGCCTACACTCACTGTTAACACCAGCACTGTGTTCATTCCCTACCTCACACAAAGCTATTGACACCTATCGCATTGCAGACGGATGCAGATTCCTGGTCACTAGGCCAATCCATTCTCCGCCTTTTGTCCATCACTCAGCCTACAACTGATATTCTGGTCTCTTTTAATCATTTTCTTTCTCGGCGAACAAGCCGCTAAATGGAGATTTGATGCACAGGTTTTGGGCGGAGTATAATCCTGCCGACAGAACAGCCTGAAGAAGGGTCTCGACCCGAAACGTCACCCATTCCTTCTCTCCTGTGATGCTGCCTGACCTGCTGAGTTACTCCAGCTTTTTGTGTCTACCTTCAGCAGAATTTATAAATTGGCGTGCATGGCGTTCCTGATTTCATTTGCACTTTCTCAGGAAAATAAACAGTCATTATTTATTGGTTAGAAGTTCACGATAATGTTAACCGTGGCTTGCTGCCACAAAAGGTATTACGTGTCATTTATCATGGCTCGGAAGGCTTTGCACATGGTTGGCATTGGCTGGGGTTGGGGTTCACTGAAGAGGAATCTGTTGCTCCCTGGTGTCCATCTCTGGTACTGCAGCTGAGACTCAACTCTTCCAACAGGGACAGGGCCAGGCACTCTAACTCCTCTGCCCTTCAGTTGAACTTGTCCCGTCTCAGTCTCAACTTCATTTTCTCCTGATTTCTTTCCCCAACGGCAATGTGAACTCTCTTACATTTAAAACTGTCATTACCTCACAGTGGCTCGGACCCATAGATGCAGATCTCCGACACGCTTTGTGCAAACAAAGTGCCTCCGATCAAAGTCAAGAGCTTAACAGGCTCGTAAATATAATACACACAGATAACATGCAGAACATAAAACAGTGCGGCTCATGAACAGGCCCTTCGGCCCACAATGGCCGTGCCAAACACATGATGCCAAGATAAACTAATCTCCTCTGCCTGCACATCATCCATATCCCTCCATTCCTTGCATAATTCATGTGCCTGTCTAAAAGCCTCTTAAACACTACTATTGTATCTGCCTCCACCACCACCCCAGGCAGCACGTTCCAGGTGCCCACCACCCTCTCTGTAAAAACAACACCCTGCACTACTCTTTAAACTTTGCCCATCCCACTTGAAAGCTATGCCCTTTAATCTTTCACATTTCCATGCTGGGAAAAAGGTGGAAATATGATCAACAAAAATTCAATAAATGAATAACCCGCAATAGCAGGTAACCAGAATAGAGCATAAACTGAGGGTCCTAGTGCAACAAAAGGCAACCTATAGATGTCTGTGGTACTGAGGTTACTGCTGTGTAGAGTTCAAGAGCCTGATGGTTGCTGGCAAGAAATTGTCCTTAAACCTGGTGTTCACCAGGTGTATCAATGGATGTCACACCTGATGGAGCAGACAGGACCTTAAATAAATGCCGGCGATTTGATTGTGGGAGGGCTGGATCTCTCGTTGTTAGAAGTCCCATCCCACTGAAGGGTGAAGGGCACTGGGAGCCCGCACTACCCGCTGCAGATCAGCGTGCTGACCAGAGTTGGTCAGTCCGTGGCAGGTCAGTGTTGGCTGCAGTCCTTCCGATCCCACCTCAGCATCAGGAGGTCAATGTAGGTCCAAGTCTCAGTGTACTCAAAGCCTACGGGGACAGACACAGCTCGCTTTAGATACCGAGTCCTCTGTCCAACCCAAACCAGGTGCTTTACCCCACATCCTGAGTTCCCACTCACGGTTCCACCAACCCTCTTTAACACACCAGCCATCCTGTCACATCCTGTCCTGAGATTGGCAATTCCACGCTAAAGTGGGGAGTTTTGAGTGCGGGTCATGAGACCTGAATCTACATAAACGCACCTCAAGTAAATATAGAAACAATGAACTGCAGACGCTGGTGTACAAAGAAAGTGCTGGAGTAACTCAGTGGGTCAGGCAGTATCTCTGGAGCACATGGAGAGGTGATGATTCAGGTAAGGACCCTTCCCCAGACTGATGGGAATTGACTCGAGTAATCCTTACTATCCAGCACTTTCCCCTGCTCTGACAGGTGAACCTGTTCAGTGTCACCCCGAGTATATTCGGCTCATGGTCGATTGGGAAAAAAAAGATGTGGCAGTGAACAGGTTAAAACATCTGACCCAGACCTCAATACTTCATGTTTTTGTGACTCGGCAGTAAGACTGACAGCTATTCAGTCTAAGTCTCTAATTAAAATAAGTCTAAATCAGTCTCAAATGTTTAAAAATTTTAAAGGATTGGACAGGCTAGATGCAGAAAAAATGTTCCCGATGTTGGGGGAGTCCAGAACCAGGGATGTTTTCAATAGAGAGCTAGATTTAGCTCTTAGGGCTAATGGAATCAATGGATATGGGGAGAAAGCAGGAACGGCGTACTGATTTTGGACGATCAGCCATGCCTTACAGCGAATGCAGCGCCGGAGACTCAGGTTCGATCCTGACTACGGGTGCTGTACTGTAAGGAGTTTGTACGTTCTCCCCGTGACCTGCGTGGGTTTTCTCCGAGATCTTCGGTTTCCTCCCACACTCCAAAGACGTACAGGTATGTAGGTTAATTGACTGGGTAAATGTAAAAATTGTCCCTAGTGTGTGTAGGATAGTGTTAATGTGCGGGGATCGCTGGGCGGTGCGGACTTGGTGGGCCGAAAAGGCCTGTTTCCGTGCTGTATCTGAAATATGAAAATATGAAATATGAATGGCCTACTCCTGCACCTATTTTCTATGTTTCTATGTTCCTATTCTTTATCCTCAGTACCTGTTCAAACTTTGTGCTTTCAGCAACATAGAAACGTAAAAACATAGAAACAGAAAATAGGTGCAGGAGTTGTCTCAGCCTCCTCGCCGAAGAGTCTTGAGGCAAAGATTGGCACTTTACCTCACCCAGGCTGCTCCCTGAGACCTGAGCTTAATATTATCTAATCGTCAACTATCCACACAACTAAGCAGGATGTCTCAGGCAATCCTCTCGCTCGCTGGCCTGGCTGCTAATGCTCTGCGATCTACCAGGTCATTGCCCCGGGCTGACTCTCGGCTCGTTTTAAACGTCCCGAAATGTTCTCACCTAGAAAGCCTTCCTTCAGCCAATGCACTCACCCACTTGCTGGTCTGGCTGCTGCTGCTCTGTGGTCTGCCAGGTATCCAGCAGGGGGCAGGGTAGAGTCTACTTCTGCTTCCACCGCTGAGAGCGGATGCAACGCAGGTGGACTCTCTGTCGATGCAGATGTCCCTTTTGACGTGCTTGTTCTTCTCTCCTCAGGTTCTGCGAGCTGCTGAATTCTTTCACTGATAAAACCAAGTTGACCGCCGCCGATGATGGGCTGAGACCGGCAGAGGAGCTGCTAGAGGTGAGTGGGGCATAGGGTGATCATAATAATAATAATAATAAGCATTTATTTTATATAGCGCCTTTCCAGAAGCTCAAAGCGCTTTACAAAAACAATCAACATAAAAACAAACAGACAAATTATCCTAACGGAGAAGCGGCGAATAAACAACGCCAGCGTCCTCTCACGTCAGGGTCCGGCAGTAGACAACAAAAAGCACAGGACACACAGATACAATTTTTA
Source organism: Rhinoraja longicauda (assembly GCF_053455715.1). Lineage (NCBI taxonomy): Eukaryota > Metazoa > Chordata > Chondrichthyes > Rajiformes > Arhynchobatidae > Rhinoraja > Rhinoraja longicauda. The sequence continues at coordinate 25,197,220 of NC_135979.1, forward strand.
CACAAACAGCCATCACCGTGATTGCTCCAGGCACACCCTCACTGTGATGGAAGGCAAAGTCTTATCTCCTCCTCATTTCTTCTCCCGTGGTGCCACGAGGTGATCGAGGCTCCCAACTTTTTGAAGCCCCCACCGGGCAATGGTAAGTCCCAGGGCCGAGCCAAGTAGGCCGATGAATGTCCTGAGCCCCTACCGGGCGATGGAAAGTCCCAGGGCCGAGCCAAGCAGGCCGATGAAGGTCCTGAGCCCCTACCGGGCGATGGAAAGTCCCAGGGCCGAGCCAAGCAGGCCGATGAAGGTCCTGAGCCCCCACCGGGCGATGGAAAGTGCTGCGGCCGAGCCACGCAGGGCGATGAAGGGCCTGCGAGCGGGTCGATCGTACCTCGCGCTTCGGGGCGGTCGAAGCTGCTACAGCTGGCGCTCCAAAAAACCGATCGCCAGCCAGGGACCTGCGAGCTCCCGATGTTGCGGTCTCCTCAATGTAACACCCCTCAGTGTAACACCCCTCAATGTAACGCCCCTCAGTGTAACGCCCCTCAGTGTAACACCATGCAACACCCCTCAGTGTTTACCGATGTGAACAGGCCTTCAATTCCTGTCGAGAGACAGCCACATTAGAGATAAGGAGAGGTGACAGAGAGATGTTAACATCCCATCAATGGTCACTGGCACCAAGGAATGGACCTTGGGTGTTTCTGGGGATGGTGGGGGGGAGGAGGGTGGATAGAGTGGGGTCATGGTGGACAGGACTGCTTGGGATGTGTAACTTTAAGGGTACTCATCTGATGCATATAGTTGGGTCTCATAGAACATAGAACAGTACAGCACAGGAACAGGTACTTTGACCCGTAATGGCCCCAATGAACATTATTGCAAGTTAAATTAATCTCCACTGCCTGCACATGATCCACATCCCTCCAATCTCTGCATTCCAATGTGCCTATCTAAAAGCCTCTCAAAACACCATTATCATATCTGCCTCCACTCCACAGCTGACAGCTGTTCCAGGTACACACCACCCTATATGTAAAAAAATGTGCCCAACACATCTCCGTTAAACTTTGCCCCTTTCACCTTAAACCTATGTCCTCTAGTCTTAGGGGCTTGTCCCACTTAGGAGTTTTTTAGGCTGCTGCCGGCGATTATCATAGTCGTAGCAGTTCGCTGAAAGACCGGAGACTGGACCCCCCCCACGACAATGTCTACGACAAGCTACAACAACCTACCACCTAGTCGACGTCAAGCTACGGCAAGCTACCGACAACCGGCGACCCGATCGTCACGACTTAGGGCGTCCACCTACGACCGCACCTACGACAACCTACGACTACACAGGCGGCAATCTACGACAACCAAAGTCAACCTACGTCTACCCGCGACAAGCTGCGACCGCGTCAGCGACAACTGAAGGCAATTCACGTCGTTTTGGCCGCCGGTTTTGACGCTGGTACCTGTCGCTGGTTGACGTAGGAGGCCGCCAATGGAATTCAACGAAGTCAGCACCGGCGACAACCTACGTCACTGGGTGACAACCTGGCGACAACCTACGACAGCGCCCCCGTCAGGAGACGTCAAGCTACGATCATTGGCGTCAAACCAACAGTCGCCGAAAATGTTTAAACATTTCAAAATCCAGCAGTGACCAGAATAACGCTATGACTCTTTGGAGACGACTCACGGCCGTACAGGCGACACCCCGGCAACCGTGTGGTGACAGCCTAGTCACCTGTCATCGCCTAAAACATCGCCTATGTGGGACAGGGGCTTTAGACATTTCCACCCTGGGAGAAAGGCTCTGACTGTCTACCCTATCTATACCGCTTACAATTTTATACATGTCTCCCGAACCTCCGATATTCCAGAGAAACAATCCAAGTTTGTCCAATCTCTCCTTATAGGTAAATACACCCTGATCCAGACAACATCCTGGTAAATATCTTCTGCGCCCTATCCCAAACCTCCACATCCTTCCTGTAATAGACAATAGACAATAGACAATAGGTGCAGGAGGAGGCCATTCGGCCCTTCGAGCCAGCACTGCCATTCAATGTGATCATGGCTGATCATTCTCAATCAGTACCCCGTTCCTGCCTTCTCCCCATACCCCCTGACTCCGCTATCCTTAAGAGCTCTATCTAGCTCTCTCTTGAATGCATTCAGAGAATTGGCCTCCACTGCCTTCTGAGGCAGAGAATTCCACAGATTTATAACTCTCTGACTGAAAAAGCTTTTCCTCATCTCAGTTCTAAATGGCCTAACCCTTATTCTTAAACTGTGGCCCCTTGTTCTGGACTCTCCCCAATATTGGGAACCTGTTTCCTGCCTCTAACGTGTCCAACCCCTTAATAATCTTATACGTTTCGATAAGATCTCCTCTCATCCTTCTAAATTCCAGTGTATACAAGCCTAGTCGCTCCAGTCTTTCAACATATGACAGTCCCGCCATTCCGGGAATTAACCTAGTAAACCTACGCTGCACGCCCTCATTGAGCTAGAGTCAGTGATAAGACTGTAGTGCACGTTGCTTTTTGTGGGATCTTGCTGTGTGCAGCAGGCAGGCTGCCATGTTACCTGTCTGTGCCTGTCCTACCGAGATGTTTCATTGGCCTCGTAGTGTGTGGGGCATTCTGCCTGTGGGAAGTCCATGTAAATGAGCCTTTCCCTGCTTCCTGCACAGTACAGCTATGAGTACATAGAGAACGGAGAGCGGCTGATCCTCGGGAAAGGAACGTATGGCGTAGTCTACGCTGGCCGGGACCTCAACAACCAAGGCCGCATTGCAATCAAAGAGATTCCAGAAAGAGACAACAGGTAATAACCAACACGGCCGACTCTGGGCTGGGCCAGTCCGCCCACCCCCCAATGCTAGAACACGTTTTATTTACAACCTGTCTTCAGCATCGTAAACCATCCCCAAATGCTTGCAGGATTCTTCTGACTTCAAGCTATGTAAGTCATAGCTTACATAGATCTAAGCTATGACTTGGATGTAAGTCATAGATCGAGGGCCTTAATCTGAGGAAATCTGAGGAAAGACATTCTTGCCATAGAGGGAGTACAGAGAAGGTTCACCAGATTGATTCCTGGGATGGCAGGACTTTCATAAGAAGAAAGACTGGATAGACTCGGCTTGTACTCGCTGGAATTTAGAAGATTGAGGGGGGATCTTATAGAAACTTACAAAATTCTTAAGGGGTTGGACAGGCTAGATGCAGGAAGATTGTTCCCGATGTTGGGGAAGTCCAGAACGAGGGGTCACAGTTTAAGGATAAGGGGGAAGTCTTTTAGGACCGAGATGAGAACGTTTTTTTTCACACAGAGTGGTGAATCTGTGGAATTCTCTGCCACAGAGGGTAGTTGAGGCCAGTTCATTGGCTATATTTAAGAGGGAGTTAGGTGTGGCCCATGTGACTAAAGGGATCAGGGGGGTATGGAGAGAAGGCAGGTACGGGATACTGAGTTGGATGATCAGCCATGATCGTATTGAATGCTCAAAGGGCCGAATGGCCTACTCCACCTATTTTCTATGTTTCTATGTATATCAAGAGTGGATGATCAAGGCACTTGGTAGGAGGCAGGCTCGGACAAGTGTGTCAGAAAGATGAAGAGAGGTGGAGGGGTCCCGTGAGGAATTACAGGGCCTAGGATGGCAGAATTGGAGGAGTCCTGAGATCTCAGAGGCTTGCTGGCCTGGAAGAGAGCTTGGAGATCAGGAGGGGAGATGCCGGGGTGGGGACAGGAACTCTGTGGGAGGTTCAAACATGGAGATCTGTAAGCTTAGATTTATGAGGGAATCGATTAAGACAATCAATGATGGGAATGTTAAAATCCCTGACTACGAAAACCCTATTGCTTTTATGTGTGTCTGTGATTTACCCATGTATCTGTTCCTGCTTACTTTTGAGAGGACTCCAGTGTGACCCCAGCAAAGTGATTGCCCTTCACGTATTCCTAAACCCCACGCACATGGCTATCCCTCTGCATACTGCACTGATGCTCTCTTTAATCAGTCGTGTGACCCCACCATCTCTTTGTATCCCACCCTGTCTCACCTGTGCCCCAGAACAACACGATAAACTTTACTTGTCCCAGGAGGGAAATTAATCTGCCAATAGTCATCAAACACAAGATACATGAAACATGAAATTAAAGTGAGGAGTGGAAAGGAAAGGGGATGTGCAAAGATTGGGGGGTGTGGGGGGGGAGGGAAGTTGGTCTACACCCCATGGCAGAAGGGGGAGGAGCTGTACAGTTTGATAGCCGCAGGGAAGAAGGATCTCCAGTGGCGTTCTCTCCTGCATCTTGGTGGGACCAGTCTGTTGCTGAAGGTGCTCCTCAGGTTGACCAGAGTGTCATGGAGGGGGCGAGCTGTATTGTCCGGGATGCTCCGCAGTTTGAGGAGCATCCTCCCCTCCAAGACCATCAAGCAGCTAGTCCTGCCCTCTGGCTGCAGCTGTTCTGTGCGGTCAGACACGAGCTGTGGCTGGAGGCACTTTCCGCAGGAATACACATCAGGGATATTGACAGCACAGTGAAGCAGCTGGTAGAGCTGCTGCCTCACAGCACCAGAGACCTGGGTTCCATCCTGACCTCGTTTGCTATCTGTGTGCAGTTTACACATTCTCTCCGTGACCGCGTGGGTTTCCTCTGGGTGCTCTGGTTTCCTCCCACATCCCAAAGACATGCAGATTTGTGGGTTAATTGGTCTCTGTAAATTGCGCCAAGATGTGAATGAGAAAGTGGGATAACACAGAACTGTTGTGGTGGGTGATTGATGGTTGACGTGGACCCGGTGGGCTGAAGGCCTGTTTCCTTGCTCTTTGGAGCTTTCCATCCAAGAGAACTGTGGAGACCCCTGTGCCTGCCTGCCTGATGATGCAGGCCTAATGTACAATCGATTGATTGATTAAAATATACAGCATGGAAACAGGCACTTCGGCCCACCGAGTCCACGCCGACCATCGATCACACGTTGACACTCGATCTATGTTGTCCCACTTTCACATCCACTCCCTGCACCCCAGCGGCAGTTTACAGAGAGCCAAATAACCTACAATCCTGCACGTCTTTGGGATGTGGGAGGACATGCAAACTCCACGCAGACAGCACCTGAGGTCACACTTGAACACGAGTGACTGGCACTGTGAGGCAGCAGCTCTACTGGCTGCACCACCGTTACTGCATGTAATGTTTGGGTCGCAGTGGATGGGGTGAGTGGATCATGAGGAGGGAGAGATTGTGCTTCCTGCATCATTTGCAGTACATTGCGGTTCGATCCTGGCTCCCGTGACTCTGTGTCCTTCCCTACTCCCCACTCAGATACTCGCAACCACTTCATGAAGAGATAGCTCTCCACAAACGGCTAAAACACCGCAACATTGTCCAGTACCTGGGATCGGTTAGCCAGGATGGCTTCATCAAGATCTTCATGGAGGAGGTCCCTGGAGGTAAGTCCGTCTTTCAGAAAGATACACTGTTGGGGCACGACGTGTGGGTGATTCAGGATGCAATACATACGATACGATACAATACAACTTTATTTATCCTGGGAGGGAAATTGATCTGCCAACAGACATTAAAACACAAGATACATGAAACATGAAATGAAAGTGACGAGTGGAAAGGATTGGGGATGTGCATGGATGTGTCGGATCTCAGGAAACTCTGGATCTACGGTTCCCAGAACTATCCGGCATTTGGAGAATCTCTTCCTCATAGCAGGGTCATTGAGATTAGATATTGGGATTAGTCAATAACTCCATTTTGACTCTCAGAACCTTCTTTCATCAAGTAATTCCTGTGCTCCAGGAAGTGTGGCAGTGGGTCGGCCTCCTGCTGTGATGAATAGCTGCAAATCTTTAACATGTACGTGTAATGGCTTTGGTCTATGATTGTCACGTGTACCGAGATACAGCGAAAAGCTTTTGTTTCCGTGCTATCCATCCCAGTCAGGTAATACTATACATAATATAATCAAGTGAAACACGAGCACAAGAGGTAGAATGAAGAGAAAGAACACAGAGTGCAGAATGTCCATTAATAGCAAAGTAGCATAACAGTTCAAGAGAAAAGTCCAGTGTCCGTAATGAGGTAGGTTGGAGAATCGGGACAGTACCCTAGCTTATGGAAGGACTGATATATGATCTGAGAGAACACAAGAGTTCTTTACCACCTTAGACAGCTGAGGAAATTCAGAGTGTCTCTGAGGATCCTTCATTGCTTCTACTCTGGGGCTGTAGAGAGCATCCTGTCTGGCAACATCACAGTCTGGTTTGGGAACAGCTCTGCCCAGGACAGGAAGGCCCTGCAGAGAGTAGTGCGTTCGGCAGAACGCACCATGGGAACTACACTCGCCCCCCTGCAGGACCTATACATCAGGAGGTGCAGATCCAGAGCATGCAAGATTATGAGGGACCCCTGCCACCCCAGTAACGGACTGTTCCAGATGCTACGGTCAGGCAAACGCCTCCGCTGTCACGCTGTGAAAACGGAGAGGATGAGACGGAATTTCTTCCCACAGGTCATCAGGACTGTTAACTATTATAGCTCCAGGGACTACATTTTGTCTTCTCCATATTAACTTTATTAACTTTATTTATATGCTGTAACTGTAATTCTTTTTTGGGCACAATCCGCAGGCATTGCCACTTTCATTTCACTGCACATCGTGTATGTGCATGTGACAAATAAACTTGACTTGACTTGACTTGACTTGACTAGTTTACACCTACGGAGTTGGTAGGTGATCTGCTGACTTTGTGTCCTTTTGTGTATTGACCAGCACCTGTAGTCCTCTACCACCACTAGCCCGGGCAGAGTGTTCCAGGCTCCCCCGACTCTCTATGAAAAATAAAATGCCCTGTACATTCCCTTTAAACCTTGCCCCTCTCACTTTAAAGTTAAACCCTTTAGTCTTTGATATCTCCACTCTGGGAAAAAGATTCTGACTGCCTACCCTATAATGTGTCTTTCATAATGTTATATATTTCTATTAAGTCTCCCCTCAACTGCCAATGCGACATACGAGGGAAGATTGGAAAGACTGGGCTTGTATTCACTGGAGTTTAGAAGGATGAGAGGGGATCTTATAGAGACGTATCAAATTATAAAAGGACTGGACAAGCTAGATGCAGGAAAAATGTTCCCAATGTTGGGGGAGTCCAGAACCAGGGGCCACGGTCTAAGAATAAAGGGGAGGCCATTTAAAACCGCGGTGAGAAGAATCTTTTTCACCCAGAGAGTTGTGATTTTGTGGAGTTCTCTGCCCCAGAAGGCAGTGGAGGCCAATTCACTGGATGAATTTAAAAGAGAGTTAGATAGAGCTCCAGGGGCTAGTGGAACCAAGGGATATGGGGAGAAGGCAGGTACAGGTTACTGATTGTGGATGATCAGCCATGATCACAATGAATGGCGGTGCTGGCTCGAAGGGCCAAATGGCCTCCTCCTGCACCTATTTTCTGTTTCTATTAAAACTATCTAAATTTGTTCAACCTCTCCTTATAGTTAATACTCCTTAATCCAGGCCACATCTTGGTTAACCCCTCCCGCACCCTCTCCAAAACTACATGTGCAATGTTCATTAAGTGCTTTCCCACAACTCTTGATCTCACCAGAGTCTCTCGCTAGATCCGAGCGCTCACATTTTCCTCAGATTGTGCACACTCGCTGGGTCTATTCATGGCCCACATTCTGTAGTCTTTCTCTTTCATTGAGCAATGATAAAGTGATGGACCACGCCACCCCTCTGCACACAGGAAGCCTCTCCGCTCTGCTGCACTCCAAGTGGGGGCCCCTGAAAGACAATGAAGCCACCATCGTCTTCTACACCAGGCAGATTCTGGAAGGCCTGAAGTATCTGCATGAGAATCAGATTGTACACAGAGACATTAAGGTAATGGGGAAACCGAGGGGTGGGTGGGGTTGGGAGAGTGTTGTTAAACCCAGCCATCCCTCAGTTCCCAATACACCACATGGTGAGGTAATGTTCTTCTTGTTAAAGGAGACAGGGTCTAGGTGACCAGCCTGTTTACAGGACCGACTATCATATCATATAGATACAGCCGGAAACAGGCCTTCTCGGCCCACCAAGTCCGTGCCGCCCAGTGATCCCCGCACATTAACACTATCCTACACCCACTAGGGACAATTTTTTCATTTACCCAGCCAATTAACCTACATACCTGTACGTCTTTGGAGTGTGGGAGGAAACCGAAGATCTCGGAGGAAACCCACGCAGGTCACGGGGAGAACGTACAAACTCCTTACAGTGCAGCACCCGTAGTCAGGATCGAACCTGAGTCTCCGGCGCTGCATTCGCTGTAAAGCAGCAACTCTACCGCTGCGCTACGGTGCAGACTGCAGGCGGGAGGAGCTCAATTGTACTGTCCAGGGGTAGTGAAAGCCTGGAGGATTATTTATATATACAATTTGATTGATTGAAAGATACAGCATGGAAACAGGCCCTTTGGCCCATCAAGTCCATGCCAACCACACTAGTTCTATGTTGTACCACTTTTTAATCCACTCCAAGGGCAATTTACAGAGGGCCAATTAACCTGCAAACCTGCACGTCTTTTGGATGGGGGAGGAACCTGGAGCGCCCGGAGGAAACTCACGTTGGCACAGGGGGAACATGCAAACTCCACACAGACAGGGAGAACATGCAAACTCCACACAGACAGCACCGAGAGTCAGGCTTGAACCCGGGTCTCTGACGCTGTGAGGCAGCAGCACTACCTGCTGCGTCACTGTGCCGCCCCATTATCGATAAAATCATTGTCCTACAATTTGTAGTCATGTGTGAGGCCTCGGTGACCAATGGAAAGAGCTGGCACTTACTCCGGGCACCTCCCCATGGGTCCTTTGTGCCCAGTACCAGAGGTCTTGTGGCATTAATGCATCTCGTGCAGGAGGACCCGAGCAAAAGCTTCCAATAGAAGTGCTGAGATAAATAACACCTTTACGATTTTTAACTGATTTATAATTACACTCAAAGGATTGCAAAAATAATCAAATGACAAAATATGTGAAGGAGTGAAGCAAACGTGGCTCCCTGGCAGCTGTGCTTGCGGTTGCAGGTCTATCGTGGCACAACGTGCTGGAGGGAATTCCCCCAACGTAAGGTCGGGAATCGCTGCCCATTTTGACCTTGCCATTGGGTTCCACCCCGTGTCAGAGTGTAGTCAGATACACCCTGGGACAACTGCAGGAAGTCTGGGACTTGCTCGTTTACACATGACGGGTGTATGGAATGAGCTGTCAGTGGAGGTAGTTGAGGCATGTACTATAACAATATCTAAAAGGCGTTTGGGACAGATGCATGGACAGGAACGGTTTAGAGGGATATGGGCCAAACAAGGGGCAGGTGGGACTAGTTTCGATGGGGCATCTTGGTCGGCATGGGCTGGATGGGCTGAAGGACCTGTTTCCATGCTGTATGACCCTGCGTTACTGGCCCTGACGTGTAATGCCCGTGAGTCGCGGGTACCGGACAGCGATATGATCGGTTACGATGTCCCCCTGTGGAGTACAATCACGTGGCCCACACACCAGGAACATCTCACGTTGGCCGCGCTGTCGCAGTGACGCTGGCTCAGCGCTGAGAGAACGGCGGGCGCTGGACGATGCCAGAGTGGCTCGGTCAGGTGGCGGAGGAGCCGATAAGACAAAAGAACACGTGGAGGCTTGGCAAGACTCCTGGCATTTCATCCCTTCTCCTGCATCCCCGACTAGGCTTGTATACACAGGAATTTAGAAGGATGAGAGGAGATCTTATCGAAAGGTATAAGATTATTAAGGGGTTGGACACGTTAGAGGCAGGAAACATGTTCCCAATGTTGGGGGAGTCCAGAACAAGGGGTCACAGTTTAAGAATAAGGGGTAGGCCATTTAGAACTGAGATGAGGAAAAACGTTTTCAGTCAGAGAGTTGTGAATCTGTGGAATTCTCTGCCTCAGAAGGCAGTGGAGGCCAATTCTCTGAATGCATTCAAGAGAGATCTAGATAGAGCTCTTAAGGATAGTGGAGTCAGGGGGTATGGGGAGAAGGCAGGAACGGGGTACTGATTGAGAATGATCAGCCATGATCACATTGAATGGCGGTGCTGGCTCGAAGGGCCGAATGGCCTACTCCTGCACCTATTGTCTATTGTCTATCAGTTCAACCTTATTGCCCTTCGGCTGTAATCATGAGGCACCTCCCTTTCCACCCATTCATTCTCCACATCGTCAACATGCACAGTGCACACCCCCTCTGCACAAGTCCCACCTTCACCCCGCCTCCTGATTTCCGGGAAGCCTGTTCCGCATGGAGTGCATGGACTCCCTGTTCCAGCCCTCTCCCCACATAGCCGCCTGGCCGCTGCTACCTCCGAGACAAACAGCCCTGGCCCTTCCAGCCCACATGCTCTGGGATAGTTGATTCCTAGTGCTCACTGTTCAGGGTGCAGACCAACACTGATTATGGCACCAAAGATGGACACAAAAAGCTGGAGTAACTCAGTGGGTCAGACAGCATATCTGGGGAAAAGAAATGGGTGGCGATTCGGGTCGAGACCCTTCTTCAGACTGAGAGTCATGGGGAAATGGAAACAAGAGTATACAGTCGACGGTGATATAGAGAGATATAAAACAGATGAATGAAAGAAGGGTCTTGACCCCAAACGTCACCCATTCCTTCTCTCCAGAGATGTTGCCTGTCCCGCTGAGTTACTCCAGCATTTTGTGTCTAACTTCAATTTAAACCAGCATCTGTAGTTCCTTCCTACACAAATGAATGAAAGGTATGCACAAATGTAACAATGAGTCAAGGGTGTTTTATTGTCATATGTCCCAGATAGAACAATGAAATTCTTACTTGCAGATAAAGGAGACATCCCATTGTTGGCTGTGGCGTAGGTGAAAACTAGTTGCTGACAATGAGACTCATCGTGGCACCAAGCGCATCAGTGCCTCTTTGCCCTATTAGCTTATGTCTCCCCTACCTATCAGGCCATGGGCTGCAGTGATGATTAGGAGCTTTACAATGAGCAGGGAGGGTGTGGACAACCAGCCGGCCAGGTGCTTGGCCATCGCTTCGGGTGTTCAGTTCCTTGTCCTCTCCTGCGACTTGCTGACAACAGTTCTCTGCTGTGTTCCGTACTGACATTTTAATTTTGATAAAATCTCTCTCTCCACAGGGAGACAACGTACTGATAAACACCTACAGTGGAGTGCTGAAAATCTCGGACTTCGGGACATCGAAGAGGCTTGCGGGGATCAACCCTTGCACAGAGACGTTCACAGGTGACTGACTGCCTGAGGTTGGAGAGAGGGGTTGGTCTCAGTGTCCAGCTCCTCAGTGCGGTATCGTCGGTGAATGTCGGCTTCGGCAGAGCCTGTGTGGCTGGGTTTTGGTACGTGTAGGCTTGGTTCCTTGGGGCTGCCCGTTGGCATGGCCAAGTTTGGCAGTGGTGGTATTCCATGTCAGCACAGCTCAGCGTCGGTGAATGTTGGTGTCTGAGCAGGGGATCACTATCCTGAGTCAGGAGCGTTTCAATGTCAGATGTGCCGACAACAGAACAATCAAATTCTCGCTTGGAGCAGCAGAACTGGCCTGTGAACACAACACACAAGGGTAATATATAATGACATCAATAATTTAAAATACGAGTGCAAAAAGCGTAGAGTCCTTCGAACAACCAAAGGAAGACCGTAGACGTTCATCGTTGAGGTCAGTGTTGTGCAGTGTTCAAGACCCTGATGGTTGTTGGGAAGAAACTATTCAAGAACCTGGTGGTCACTTTCTTCCCGATGGGAGGAGCGAAATGAGAGTGTGGCCAGGGTGGTGTGAGTGTTTGATGACAGTAGCTGCCCTGTTGAGGCAAGTCCTCCTGTCGATCCCTTTGATGGTGGGGAGGTCAGAACTCGCGATTTACCTTTGGTGTCCACTGGCCTGGTGTCAATAATGGAAAAGTTGTTGATATCAGCTTTGGCCAAGCTTGGTTCTGACTATCAGCGATTCACAAAGCACAAAAACAGACCTGTCGGCCCACCATATCCATGCCAGTCATAACATCCACCACACTCATGCCATTTACCCACATTAGGTCCGCGGCTCGGCCGCGGGACTTTACATCGCTGGTGCGGCTCGGCCGCGGGGCCTTTCATTGCCCGGTGCGGCTAGGCCGCTGGACTTTACATCGCTGGTGCGGCTCGGCCGCGGGACCTAACATCGCCCGGTGCGGCTAGGCCACTGGACTTTACACCGCTGGTGCGACTCGGCCGCGGGACCTACCATCGCCCGGCGCGGCCGCGGGACGGTTCAGCGCCAGGCGCGGCTCGGCCGCGGGACTTTACATCGCTGGTGCGGCTCGGCCGCAGGACTTAGCAGCGCACGGTACCGCCGCGGGGCCTTCCATCGCCCGGCTCGGTCACGGGACGTTTCAGCACCCGGTACGGCTCGGCCGCGGGGCCTTCCATCGCCCGGCTCGGCCGCGGGACTTTTCAACGCCCGGTGCGGCTCGGCCGCGGGGACTTCCATCCCCTTGCGGGGACTGTGCGGGTCGGTCGGGGACGAGCTGTCTGTCCGTGGGCGTGGGGAAGAGAGTGGAAGTTTTGTTGCCTCCATCACAGTGAGGGGGTGTTTGGAGTCACTGTGATGGATGTTTGTGTTGGGGTCATGTGTCTTGTGTTCTTTTTTTTTTTGTGTGTGACTGCAATGTAATTTCGTTCGGTACCTCGGTACCGAATGACAAATAAAGCTTTGTATTGTATTGTATTGTATTGTAGCCTTCAATGCCTTGGTAATCCAAGTACTTGTGAGAGTATCTGCCTCCACCATCTCCTTTGGCAGCACATTCCAGATTCAGTCATCTCGGTGTGAACAAATATCACCTCTGAACCGTCTTGCACGTGCCCTCTTGTCTTAGACATCCCCACGTAGGAAAAAGATTCTCCCCGTCTATTTTCTTCCTCTCAATTCTACATATTCCATCGTCACCCTGCAGCCTCCACTGCTCAAGGGAAAACAACCCCAGCATATCTGACTTTTCCTCATGATTGAGATGTTCCAATCCGGACAACCTGCCGGTGAGCATCAAACAAGTTGCTGGTGGCACTCAGTGGGCCGAGCAGCATCCGTGGGTGGAAGGGAATGGTCGGCGTTACGAGTCGAAGCCCCTGCACCAGTCATGGATTGTGCTTCACCCGCTGAGCTCCCCCGGCGGATGGTTTGTTGCTCCAGATTCCATCATCTGTAGCCTTTGTGCCTCCAATGTCCTGGTGAGTCTCGTCTGCATCCCCACCAAGTGCACGCACATCTTTACTGTAACGTGGCGACCAGGACTGCACTCAGTACTCCAAGCGGGCCCTGGCCGATGCTTTATAAATGGAGACACAAGCAACTGCAGGTGCTGGTTTACAACAAAAAAAAACCACAAAGTGCTGGAGTACCTCAGCAGGCAGGCAGCATCTCTGGAGGACAGGGATGGGCCAGATTGTGTTGCTTCAGCACTTCATGTTATTTCAATGTTTTATAACATTATGACATGATGTCCTCGCTGATATTTTTAGATTTTTTTTTAGATTTAGATTTAGAGATACAGCGCAGAAACAGGCCCTTCGGCCCACCGGGTCCGTGCCGCCCAGCGATCCCCGCACATTAACACTATCCTACACACACTAGGGACAATTTTCTTTTAACATTTGCCCAGCCAATTAACCTACATACCTGTACGTCTTTGGAGTGTGGGAGGAAACCGAAGATCTCGGAGAAAACCCACCCAGGTCACGGGGAGAACGTACAAACTCCGTACAGACAGCACCCGTAGTCAGGATCCAACCTGAGTCTCCGGCGCTGCATTCGCTGTAAGGCAGCAACTCTACCGCTGCGCTACCGTGCCGCCACCACGGCCAGGGCTGATGAGGGCTTGTCTTCATCACATGCCCTCCCCCGTCACTCGCTCCACCCCTGCTGCCGTTCATGGATTTGTGCCCTAAGTTCCTCGGTTTCTCAGCCCTCCCTGGAGCCCGACCATTTGGAGCGCGGCCCTGTGTGTTTAGTGTTGGCGTGTTTGGGGCTGACGTGGGAGGCTGCAGCCACAGAGCAGTGCCTGTGTGTGGCATTCATGAATGAGGGTGTGCCGCTGGTGTGAGGGCATGCCATCCCTTTCGCCAACACTTGGCATTCTTTCACACCTTTTCCTTTCCTCAACGTGTCACCCCCCCCCCCCCCCCCCCCACCCTCGTCCCTTCCCCATCATTATCCCTCCTCCCCAGGTTATTTCCGATTGGGTCCATTCTCTGCTTTCTATTCTCGTTCACTCCCACTATGCCACTTCTTCATCAAAGGCACAAAGTGCTAGAGTCGCTCAGCAGCTCAGGCAGCAGCTCAGGCAGCAGCTCAGGCAGCAGCTCAGGCAGCAGCTCAGGCAGCAGCTCAGGCAGCAGCTCAGGCAGCAGCTCAGGCAGCAGCTCCGGAGAACATGGCTCGGCGATGTTCCAGGTTGGGACCTTTCTTCAGTTCCTCTTGTGCATGACATCCTTCCTTTAATTTCCATTCTGCGCTTTGCTCCCCTTCTCATACTTGTTTCCACCAGCTGATTGTTTCTCGTTCTGATTCACTCCTATTCCTCCCCATTCCTCCCAACTACGTCAACTGCATCGCACCACTCCAATCCCACCCAATTCCTCGGCCTCCCCTTTAACATTCTTCCGCTTGGTCCTCTCTCCTCACTGCCACTGTTACCTCTCACTCACCATCCCATTAAGGGCCGCACGGTGGCGCAGCGGTAGAGTTGCTGCCTTCCAGCAATTGGGCGTGTCGGGGTTGGGTTTGGTGGCGTGGGCTGTGATGGTGCTCGGGGTGAAGTGGGAAGGTTTACCTGTACTGGGTGTGATGTGGTGCGCTAGGTGTGACTGGGTTCAGTGGCACAGGCTGGACTAACCACACTGGGTGTGATGTGGTTGGGTTTGGTGGTGTGGGCTGTGATGGTGCTCGGGGTGAAGTGTGAAGGTTTACCTGTACTGGGTGTGACGTGACTGCGATTGATAACACTGGGTGTATCGGGGTGCTGGACTAACCCAGGGCTGGGTTTAAGTTAGTCTCTGTTTCAATCTCCACGTATGCTTCACACTGCAGGAACCCTTCAGTACATGGCCCCAGAAATCATTGACAAAGGACCAAGAGGCTACGGGATGCCTGCCGATATCTGGTCTCTGGCCTGCACTGTCATTGAAATGGCCACAGGAAAGCCACCTTTCTTTGAATTGGGAGAGCCCCAGGCTGCTATGTTCAAGGTAACCTGACTGATGATGTGACCCAGTTGTACAGAAACAAGGAAAGCAGATGGATTTGGGACCGGAGCAAAAAGTTGGAGGAACTCAGTAAACCAGGCAGCATCTGTGGAGGGAATGGACCGGCAGTGTTTCGGGTCAGGACCCTTCTTCAGACTGAAGCTTACCAGCTTCCAATTCCTGTCCAGACCCGAAACGTCGCCTGTTCACTCCCCCCCACAGATGCTGCTCGACCCGCTGAGTTCCTCCAGCAGCGTGTTTATTGCTCTGGATTCTCGCGCTCGCCGTCTCTCGTATCTTGACTTGCTGCTTGTTTGGCTGCAGGTGGGAATGTTTAAGATCCACCCGGAGATCCCAGAGTCCATGTCCCTGGAGGCCAAGACCTTCCTTCTGCAAGGCTTTGAGCCCAATCCTGATAAACGGGCCACGGCAGCAGAGCTTCTCAAGGACACTTTCTTGTGTCGGAAGAAAAAACCGCCCCCAAAGCCAGGTAAGGGGCATGAGCCGGGTGGCAGGGGCATGGAGATGAGTGTTTAGTTTAGTTTAGTTTAGTTTAGAGATACAGCGCGGAAACAGGCCCTTCGGCCCACCGGGTCCGCGCCGACCAGCGATCCCCGCACATTAACACTAACCTACACACACTAGGGACAATGTTTACATTTACCAAGCCAATTAACCTACAAACCTTTGGAGTGTGGGAGGAAACCGGAGATCTCGGAGAAAACCCACGCAGGTCACGGGGAGAATTCCGGAGTACAAAACTCCGTACAGACAGCGCCCGTAGTCAGGATCGAACCCTGGTCTCTGGCGCTGCAATTGCTGGAAGGCAGCAACTCTACCGCTGCGCCACCCGTGCGGCCCTTAATGGGATGGTGAGTGAGAGGTAACAGTGGCAGTGAGGAGAGATGACCAAGCGGAAGAATGTTAAAGGGGAGGCCGAGGAATTGGGTGGGATTGGAGTGGTGCGATGCAGTTGACGTAGTTGGGAGGAATGGGGAGGAATAGGAGTGAATCAGAACGAGAAACAATCAGCTGGTGGAAACAAGTATGAGAAGGGGAGCAAAGCGCAGAATGGAAATTAAAGGAAGGATGTCGTGCACATGAGGAACTGAAGAAAGGTCCCAACCTGGAACATCGCCGAGCCATGTTCTCCGGAGCTGCTGCCTGAGCTGCTGCCTGAGCTGCTGCCTGAGCTGCTGAGCGACTCCAGCACTTTGTGCCTTTGATGAAGAAGTGGCGGAGTGGGAGTGAACGAGAATAGAAAGCAGAGAATGGACCCAATCGGAAATAACCTGGGGAGGAGGGATAATGATGGGGAAGGGATGAGGGTGGGGGGGGGGGGGGGGGGGTGACACGTTGAGGAAAGGAAAAGGTGTGAAAGAATGCCAAGTGTTGGCGAAAGGGATGGCATGGGATTGGTGTGGATGGCTGGCATGGACATGGGGGGCCGAAGGGTCTATGCCTCTGACGACTGACCTTGAGGAAACCTACACAGTCACAAGTCAAATGTACAAAGCCCACATAGGGGATAGGGTCAGGATCGGATGCTGGTCACAGGAGCAGTGAGGCAGCAGCTCTCGTCGTTCCTGTTGTGCACTACATCATTCCAGTTCCCATTCTGTGCTTTCCCCATGGCTCCCTTTTATAGACAATAGACAACAGGTGCAGGAGGAGGCCATTCGGCCCTTTGAGCCAGCACCGCCATTCAATGTGATCATGGCTGATCATTCTCAATCAGTACCCCGTTCCTGCCTTCTCCCCATACCCCCTGACTCCGCTATCCTTAAGAGCTCTATCTAGCTCTCTCTTGAATGCATTCAGAGAATTGGCCTCCACTGCCTTCTGAGGCAGAGAATTCCACAGATTCACAACTCTCTGACTGAAAAAGTTTTTCCTCATCTCAGTTCTAAATGGCCTACCCCTTATTCTTAAACTGTGGCCCCTTGTTCTGGACTCCCCCAACATTGGGAACATGTTTCCTGCCTCTAACGTGTCCAACCCCTTAATAATCTTATACGTTTCGATAAGATCTCCTCTCATCCTTTTCACACTAGTGTCCATCAGCTGATTGTTTCTCTTTCTGATTCCGGCTGGGCCACTGGGCCAACCGTACCTCCGACAGTAATGACTTGAGACGATAGGTGCTAAATGGACGGAAATCCTTCCCCACACCTCACCTCACTCAGGGCCAAGCCAACATCCACACACTTTGGGGTCCCATCTTGACGTGCTTTCCCCACCTATGACCTTTGGCCTTTCAGCCCCTGCTCTTGCAGCAGAGACATTCCTGCATTGATGATCTCCTCCACTCCCTCTCCCCCTCCCTCTCCCTCTCTCCCTCCCCCCGCCCTCTCCCTCTCCTCCCTCTCCCTCACCCTCACCCTCTCCCTCCCCCACCCCCTCTCCCTCCCCCTCTCTCCCTCTCCCTCTCACCCCCCCCTCTCCCTCCCCCTCTCTTTCTCCCCCTCCCCTCTCCCTCCCTCTCTCCCTCACCCTCTCTCTCTCTCTCTTCCTCTCCCTCTCTCTCCCCCTCTCTCTCCCCCTCTCCTCTTCCCCTCCCCTCCCCCTCTTCCTCTCCCTCTCTCTCTCTATCTCTCCCTCTCTCTCTCTCTCTTTCTCCCTCTCTCCTCTCTCTCTCTCTCTCTCTTCTCTCTCTCTCTCTCTCTCTCTCTCTCTCTCTCTCTCTCTCTCTCTCTCTCTCTCTCTCTCTCTCTCTCTCTCTCTCTCTCTCTCTCTCTCTCTCTCTCTCTCTCTCTCTCTCTCTCTTCTCTCTCTCTCTCTCTCTCTCTCTCTCTCTCTCTCTGTGTCCCCCCTCTTCCACTTCCCCTCTCCCTCTCTATCTCTCCCTCTATCTCTCTCTCTCTCCTTCCCCCTCCCTCTCTCCCTCCATCTCTCTCTCTCTCTCTCTCTCTCCCTCCATCTCTCCCTCTCCCTCCCTCCCTCTCTCCAGGTGAGTTTTACCACAGCCTGTCGGTGCCGGCCTCATCACACCGCAAGGTCGAGGCAGAGAGCCGGCATCCCTTGGATTTCAAGCACATCCAACCAGTGCTGTCGAGAAGCTGCTCCATCCCGGTGCTGCCGACCAAGTGTGGCTCCCCGCAGGAGTTTCTCAGGTAATGGCACCTCTTTTAGTTTAGTTTAGTGATAGTGCGGAAACAGGC